>NC_041810.1:31790511-34190511 GCF_900964775.1 Scleropages formosus
CAGGGAGCACAGCAACCATTTAGCCAACCGCACAGCTGTGGCCTCAAAACGCACGAGATCAATAGCAGATCGATGGCGAAGGTGAATCAATCACGGCGGTTTTCTTCTCAAAATATTTCATTAAACATGCTGGCAAATAACCCTCAGGATTTATTGTTTGAGGTAAAGAGCATTACTGATTTCCCTTTTTTGCGTGCCCACATGGGACTTGGGCCATCTTGACGGTCAGAGGGATTAAGAGGACCAGGGGAATAGAGCAGACACTTTTCCAATATATAATAATGTGCACATATACATGCTTATATACTCTCCTGCTTCTTTTTCTAATCCACTGCAGCTCAGTGACTCGCTTCATTAGCAGCCGGAGGAGGTGGCTGTCCCCCCTGCCATTCAGCCTTTAAGTCGTTTAAAATAATCCCAGAGAGCCATAGAGTCTGCTGGCCTCTGCTGTGGACCAGTGCCGGAACCCTGCCAGGCAGTGAATGTGTGTGTGTGTGTGTGTGTGTGTGTGTGCAAGACTTCTACAGCCTGCTTATTTTAATTTTCTACAAAACTGTTCTAGCACTTCCTGTTTAACTCCAGCTCTCCATATCTGCTAAATTAATGGCAGTTTATTTATTGATTATTCCTTTAATCTGTGCTCAGCAGAGGACGAAAGGATCCTGTTCAAGCGGTGGAGGTTGGGGCTCGAAGAGGAAATACAATGCATGCACATAAGGATATACTGTACATAATAACATAAATATTATTTCGAACCACAGGTGGGACAGGATGTGGAAGAGGCGACCCAGCGGTAAACCAAGGAGCGATAATGAAACTGAGCGCGGTGTCATTGTGCACTGGGGTCGACGTGCTTTGGCCACGCGTGGCTCGGAGGAATTACCCGCCCGCCGCGGCCCCTAATCATTATTGCTTGTGACTGCAGTGGTCAGACAGCTGGGTCCAGTCGTGCT
Source organism: Scleropages formosus (assembly GCF_900964775.1). Lineage (NCBI taxonomy): Eukaryota > Metazoa > Chordata > Actinopteri > Osteoglossiformes > Osteoglossidae > Scleropages > Scleropages formosus. The sequence goes on from NC_041810.1 coordinate 31,791,465, forward strand.
TGGCTGCCTGTTCTGCAATACCTTACACCGCAGTTGACATTTGCTCCATCTCTCAAGTTAGCACTGCAGTCTAAATCTACAAACAATTACAGTCCACGGCACAGCGAAGTGGCCCCCGTGCTCTGGCCTGTTCAGCGGGAGGCGCCGGGAGGTGACCTCCAGGAAAAGGACAATTTCGGTTGCTTGCAGTTACATCTGCTCTGCCGGACGTCTGGAGACCTAACTTTGTGCAGTCATCAGTGGAATAATATTTCCATACTGTGCTCTGACAATGAGGGTGAGGAAAATGACAATTTTTGCTATTATTTCTATAGGTGTGTGAGTATTTAAAACATACCTGAGGACATGAGTACAATAAAGTGTAGAAAAAAGTTAAGTATTATTTGAAAGTAAATGCAGTATTTTTGCTAATATTTTCTCCTTTTTTGTGTCGTTTACATCATTTTCTTTAAATCTTAAACAGATTTCCGAATAACAATGAAAATCACTCTGTATGAATGTACTATGTACAGTTCGTCTGACCATTTTGCAAAAACATTCAGCTGTTTTTCCCCTTGGTTTAACCTTCCTGCGGTGCAGTAATTGTCTCACAATCCAGAAAAAAGACATTTCTCTCAGGGCATAAATGCACGCCCTGTCGTTCTATACCCAGGACGATGTCATTTTCTCAGAGCTGCCAAACCGGGCTAGAAGTGATGGTTTTAAAGACTCGTCTGACCTCAGGCCATCAATACGTTGAGCCACTCAATATAATGATGTCATATGCTGAACCAATGGACTAGACATAAATAAGCTACCCTGTCAGAAGGAGGTAACTGCCATGATAGCAGTGAAAAATGCTGTTTTGAAAACATAGCTGTCCCAACTGGCCAAAAATGCCATTACAGGCCAGAAGTCACTTACCTTAAGTCATAACCGCGCTTAAAATATGAAACACATACAGTATTATGATTACATAAAAGGTATCTTTTTGTGTTTCTTCTCTCTATTATTATTATTATTATTATTATTATTATTATTATTAAGCCCTTTTTGAAATCCATTTGAAATAGAAAATCCTGCATGTATAAATATATTAAAATTATATAGAAGATTAATAAAAGAAATATTAAATGTAAAACTCTGCATTACTTGTTATGTATTTAAAAATATTGAAAAAAAAAGTCTTTAAATGAAACTAACCAAGAACAAGATCATACTGTAAATGTGCAGAGTGCATTGAGGTGTTGCTGAGGTTGGAGCAAACGGCTGTTCCGGTTTACTTGGTATTTAAGGGAAGTTTGGTTACTGGGGGCTCCATGTCTTCTGCTGTCAATAGGAGCCCACTCTCCATCCAGAGCAGGACAGATGGAGGATGTCTTTGTGTGCTGGCTACAAACCAGCCAACAGGAGGCGCTCTATGTCATGTCCCATGGTAACTTGACCCAGAGAGTCAAAGCAGGCAACTGTTCCAACCTTCAGGTCAGATAATAAATCAAATGGCCTGTTTTTCTCTTCACAACAGCAGACGGCAACCCGCTCAACCAGCACTCTATGAGCACAGTCCATATTTCAAACAAACTACTTCGGCACCTTCACACTTAGAGCAGATGACACTTAACATGCTCCTCAAACTTGAACAAATGTTTTCAATTTTAAACTGAACTTGAATTGTTTCTCCAATACAGGAAAAAGCAACATGTGATTACACCAGTATTAAAAAAGAAAAGTTTAAAACATTTCTACATAAGGGTGCTGCACTTTAAAAGAGAAATAAGATGTATGCAGGGTGTTTCTGCGAGTACAAATAATCTCAAAGGCTTCATATTCTTAATAAATGGAATTAAGCATCAAACTTTCTAACCGATTAAAACTATTTGAACTACGTTGAGCCATTAAATATTTTGAGTCAGTTAATAACAGGTTCTTCTTTTAAAACAAAGACCAGTTTACTCTAAACCAGGTTCTGAGAATTTATGCAGAAGATGCAATCTACAACGACTTTCTTTTTGTCCTGTGGTCACATCTGGATATGCAAACAAATAAAAGCGGATACAAATATATCAAATTACAGATTGCCATTAAGGCTATGCAGTAGATCATCACAGTAAGACCAAGTTCTCCTGTTCAGATAAAGTGCTGTCTCTCTGACCTACTTGCCTATGAAGTGTCCTTAACATTAATTTTACTGAGAGAAACAAAAGGGAATAGCCTATGTGGAGAACAAATCACTCCTAAATGATCAAATAAAGCCAGTGCACATATAGTGCTTTAGCGCAGTAAAAATGGAAAATGTTGTGATCAACACCCTTAGGCAGTAGATGATAAAGAGGCAAAGCTTTGGCATCATATTCCTCTTATAAGTACCTCATGGATTGGTGCTACAGTCTATATTGTCCCTCAAGACTAATATATATATTTCTGTTGCCTGAGACCGAATATGAGCTATGCCTGGATCATTTTCAAAACACATTCTCCACCAAACTGTCAATTATCCACGCTCCAGTTAGTTTTCATTTGGGATGCCATAATTTGTTCACATAGAGAAATATACGAGGAAAATGTAAGCAGCCTTATTACAGATATTGTTTTATCCCCAGATGAATTAAGTCCGTCGCTTTAGCCGGACATCTGGCAGCAGTAAGTCAGCTTGCACTTTAATTTGGCTCTGAAGTTACTTATTTCATTATTGATCAGGCATGATGCTGAATCAATGCTCATCTTGTTACCTGGGCCATTCCTGTGTAATACAGTGATAGCACGGCCCCAACCAGCTCATTCCCATTCTAAAGAGACTTCACCATGAAATCGATGATGGTTTGTTACTGATACAGCAGGAACCGTGGCCAAATGGAAGTGAAAGAGAAGTCTATAAAAGGTGCATAGGTACAGTCTGAAAGTTGCAAACATACACCACCTAACGCAACAAGTAAATAATAAATGTGAACCTTAGCAAAGAACTAAATGTAAATCAACTCATGTTTAATGAATGAGAATTTTAATAAAGTAATTTTAATAGGTAATAGAAACAAAACCAAGAATTGATACTAGACAAAACATTCCCCAGTTTTAAATGCTTACGGTAACATTTGGCGCAATGTCCTTGGTGGTGCCCATCCTCACATACCTCCATGCTGGCATCATGTCACGCCAACAATAGACCACTGTCACGTTTACTTGTTTACTGTTTGAACTGATTATTTATGATGATTTAACCTGTGCTAGTGTCCATTCTTCTGGCAGAAGAGACACAATGGGGGAAATTCAATATTCTGGAAATGCTGATGGCAAGAGTATATCACAAACATGCACAGTGCTTTCCAAAAGTATTCAAACCCTTGAGCAGTTCTCTCATTTTACTGAATTACGAATGGTACATTGAAGTTGGGCAGTGTTAGGTTTGTGTCACACATAGTAGTTTGAATTTAGGCTGTAAAACTTGGTTTCATTGTAATCAAAAAACCTTTTGGTACATCATAACTGGGCATTCTTTTGCTTTCTGGTACACTCCAGAGATGCTTCAAGATGTTTCTTTTTGAGAACTGGCTTCTTTTATGCCACCATACCAGGAAGCAAAGCTCGATATGGTTGACTGATTCACCTTTGCCCAACTCTCTACTACAATACTTGGTAGCTCCTTCAAAGTGATTATAGGCCTCTCTGTGGCTTTTCTCACAAGTCTCCTGGTTTGCACCCTGAGTCTTGAGAGACAACCATTTCTAAGCAGTGCCTCGGTGCCATGATACACTTTCCACTTCCCGATAATTGAGCCAGCAGTTCCCACCAGAATACTCGAACCCTTCAATATTATTTTTACCATTTTCACTTCTGTAGAATGCTCTTTGGTCTTCATTTTCATACGTTTCCTTCAGATTCCCAGCCTGACTAATGATCCTTTAATAGTGGGGTTTTTATCTGGAAAATGTGACAGTTACTTTAATGGCTCACAGGTAGAGGCCAACTGTAAGGCAACTGTGTCCTCATTATCATAGTTGTTTTTCATCTGTGTAAATGTGGAGCTTCCACAACACAGAGACTGAATACTTATCCAAATAGCATTTCTCAGTTTTTTTCCCCGAAAAATCTTTTCAAACATAAAAACGATATTGCCTTAAAATAATTCATTTTCAGTGTTTTGAAATAAAATATCACAGAGAACAGAATTTCAGTATATCATTCTTCACTGAGTAAAATTACAGAACTGGTCAAGGGTCTGAATACTTTTGCAAAGCACTGTAAATAAGGACGCAGAGCTGGAGTCAAGACATAAAATAAAACATATGACAGCCCCCTTCCCCTCCCCCAGAGGGGCTGTGGAGGACTGAACGGGAACTGTGGAGTGAATATGGTGGGGACAGTGGAGGGACTGTGTGAGGACTTTGGAGGGACTGTGTGGGGACTGTGGAGGGACTGTGTGGGGACTGTGGAGGTACTGTGGTGAGGAGGCCATCTGACACCGGGCGCCCTGACCTTCCCAATCAATTATTGCCCGCACCTCCAGGCAGTTCTACAATTTACCCACATATTCTCTCTTTATGGGCTCCTTTCTGGAGCTCAGCTTCCTATTTCATACCAAGTCTACCAAGTCAGGGGACGGCAACTCCTCAAAGAAATCCACCTGAACCTATGTGTGGAACATGGCCCAGCAGCTCTGCCCTCCTTTTTTTAGACCACTTGCAGGTTTCAAAAGTGTTTTGTAAAGAAAAAAAAAAAAAAAAAAACAGAAGCCTGCATTATTTTTCCGCTTCATTACATTTGGTTTATGTACTACAGTAAGATGAATATGAGACCCTATAAGTTATTAAAACATTTATGCTCACAACCACACAGCAGCTATATAATTTTGTGTTAATGGCAAACACAGTATCCAAAGCGAGCTGTGATTTAACTAATACCTTAATATAAGGTCAAAGCACCCTATAGAAACGACATGAAATGATTGATGATTTATTTCTGTTCATTAAATACAGGCTGCAGTTTTTTTCCTGTAAATTGGATATGTGGCGGTGTATTAATAACTGCAAAGGAACGCAGCACTTTTCATGTGCCTTAAAACGGCAGTGCGCACAAAGACATGTTCGGAAATCCTCACTTCTTCATTCATGCAAACACAGCTTTATCTATTTAATATGCACGGTTGGTTGGTATAGCGTAATTAAAATTATTTTATTCCAATTGTCCCAATAGTAAAATGAAACTTTAAATCTATTTTTAAGTAGATAGCGTTCTTAGTGCTTTTGCTTATGGCTCTGGGTACAATTAATTTAGAAGTTATTTCATTTATTGGATTAAGCCCCCCGCCGCTCCACGCACACCGCGAGATTTATCACCCTTTTTTATTTCACTTTTAATGGGAGTCGAAATGGATGGGGGCGCGCGCGTGCGCGAGCACGCGGCGACCCCGGAGGAGAGCATTTCGGAAGGCTGAGACCTCCACGTGCGTGGCCCTGCCTTTAATAAAAAAAAATAAAAATTAAAAAAAAAAACTTTTTGGGGCTTCGAATGTGTCACATAATATTCACATTTTGTGCCTCTTAAGTGGAAAATCTAGTGGAGTCCGCGTTCATTGCGGGCCCGCGCACTTTTTTTTGTTTTTTTTTCACCCCCCCCCATACATGCAATGTATAGTTATTCAATTACCCATTCAAGTTTTACTATTTGAGCAGGCAACGCTCGTGACACACGGAAATGGAAGTAGGAATAAAGTCCGGGGCTGTTCGCTTGCGTTCTGGAGGTTACCAGTTCGAATCCCGCCGCCTGTTGCAAAGTACTAGGATAATATTGTAATTGCGGTGTGCTGCGTATTGGGGTAAGACAACGCTGTCAGTTACATAAATAACGCTGCTATGATTACACAATATATTCACATGAAATGCTAAAAGTGCTGGAAACAAATGAGACTAGCAGTGTGTTGGCCAGATGAATGAGAACTGCTTTGCGAGAGCAGTTGTGAGGATGACTTTTGTGTCAGTCACCCCTCCCCCGTCCCCTTCGTGCCACGCTGCCACTAGGGCTCATACCTCCCCCCCCCCGCCCCTTTAAATGCCTTGTCACCGCAATTAACACATTCTGATCAGACAGCCTCCTCCGGAATCGATCCCACGTGTGATAAAGAATGGTGGAAAAGATCCAAAAAAATGTCACTCGAAGAGCCTCCGCTTGAAGCGCGTCGTGCCGCCGATCTCCGGCGCTCCGTTCCGTCAAAGCGCGGTGTGTGTGCCGTTGGGCCTGCTGTGTGTGTGTGTCGTGTGTCGATCAGCCCTGCGTGTTCGGGTGTTCATTTCACTGCGCCACATGTGCTCTTCTGCACATGAAACGGTAAAAATGTTCACATTACTGCAGCGATTGCGAAAGGCGCCTAATAATAGCAGCAGATAAAAGCGCATCACTCAACTCAAATACCTAAATATATATTTAAAAAAAAAAAAACACTTGCCACACATTAATTGATTAATGTAACTGAGGTTTGTTTCGCTCATAGTTTCTTGAAAAAAAAAATCCCGAAGCACACAGTTGAATTGAAGTTTGATTATTGCTACTCTGAATATTTTTGCTCCTGTGTTGCGTATGTGTAACATTAAAACCACAATCAGAATAATGTAACAGCATGTATTTAAAAAAAAAAAAAAAAAATATTACTGTGGAAAAATTATCCAGGATTGAGTTGATGGAGCGCTAATAACTGAGCACAGAAAGCCATTACACTGATTTTTTTTCAAGATAGATTTTCTATGTTATTTATAATTGCAGTAAATGATTCACATTTTACAGCTTTATAAAAATAAAGGTCTAGACGTCATTAATATTGTGGGAGGGCTGGTTGTGCGGGCGGAATATGGTGAGAAAGAGTGTTTTATGGCTGCGCCGGGTTCTCGCGCCTGTGTGAAAGTGTTAAGTTAGTGCAAGTGTGTTTGATTGGAGCAATAAATCAGACACGGACCCTGGGGCCCCGACAGGTCCCGGGGAGGAGACACGTGTGTGTCCGGGCTAGGAGCGCTGCCGGGCGGCCCGCGTTCTGCGCAAAACCCGCCGGAGGAGCTGCACCTTCGCAGCCCAGCACGCGCAGGGCGGAGGATGGGGAGGGGGGGCAAAAAAAAAAAAAAAAAAAAAAAAAAAGAAAAGAAAAAGCCTACTTGCAAAGAAGGAAACAATGCTTCTCATTCCACCCACTCTTCTTTTTAAAGTTATAACTTGTGTCTGTGATGTTTAACCTTTTTTTTTTTCTTCTTTTTCTATCACAGTACTGCACTTACCCCACACTGAGAAATAGTGTTTTTTTCAAACGGTGGTTTGTGTGTAAATGCTACATCTGTCTGTTCTTAGAGTGTGCGTCTCCGTGGTGCTGTGAAATACTGCTCGCCATCCTGCTCGCTAATTAATAACCCCATTAATAACCCCATTAATAACCCCATTATCCCGGGCCTGGTAACACCAGCGTCGGCAGTCAAAGTGTCAGGGCGCTGAGCGGAAACACCACACTTACACTGTTCTGCCACTATGGATATTAGGCATACACTGTACTGAATAAAAAAAAAAAAAAAAAAAAAAACATTGAATATATCGAATAATAATAACACTTATGAATTATTAATATTATGGCAGCTAATATTAAATTTAATCACAACGTTCGCAGAAGTTAGAAAAAAAAAAAAAAAAAAAAACTCTTTGTCCTGGGAAATCAGAACAGATTATTTTAAACTGAAATTAAACACTTGGGATTTCTTTCTTTCATAAGTACCAGAGAACACTTATTATGTGTTAAAAATAAAGTCCAGTCAATAATGTCCTTAAATATAGAGTTGTCTGGCAAACGATTATCTGACAGTGAATAGCATAAAGTGGGCTATAATACGATTGAGCTTGTTCTGTGCATATTTCCCTTATACTGATTCGGAGAATTTCAATTCAGAACGGCTTGTTTTCTTTTTATTTATTTATTTTTAAATGTATTTATTTAATCTGCGTTTCTTACATATCGCGGCTTTCATTAAATTAATCCAAGGGATATTTTTCAGGTCAATCGCCTTAATAAAAACGGTGTCTGGATTCATGGGAACAGATTGTTAGTAATATAAGAGTAATCTCGGTTTCGCAGTTCTCAAGTTTTTTTTTTTTCGTCGAAAATAACGGGAAAACTGCATTTTCTACAGTATGTTACTACTACCACTAGTAATAATAATAATAATAATAATAATAATAATAATAATGCGTTTCACGTTCACTAGAAGAAATGTGTTGTGCACAGTGGTATTTCTAACAAATATTATAAAAAGAAGTTTTTGCAAACTGCAGATGTAAAAAGTGCTCATGTTTTCTGTGTGTTCTCACTTGGTGGACCGTTGGCTCTTTCTTTCTTTCTTTCTTTCTTTCTTTATTTATTTATTTATTTATTTCCTTCTTTCCTTCCTTCCTTCCTTCCTCGGCGCCGTTACTCGGTGTCGCGCGGTGACCTGTCGCTCTTCGACGCCCCATAATTAATTAGCGAACGGATTCCGATGAGGCCGCGATTAGAGGAGTTGCTCGCACGTCACGAAACAGCGTGTTTGGGTCAATTAAGCAGTTTAACGTGTTGAATACGCCCTCTTTAATGCACCTAAAATAATACCTTGACTGGATATTACGCTCACAAAGTCTAATTCACACCTCCGAGCCGTGTAGTTCAAAAGAAGATACAAAAAAAAAAAAAAAAAAAGAAAGAAAGCGGGGGAAGAGAAGAGCAAGACATGTTCCTCTTGACTAAATCATTCAGTACTATTGAAACATTTATTATTTGTCTGGATGACCACAAACAGAGAATTAGCGCTGAATCGGGGCGAGGGGAGGGGAGGGGAGGGGGGGGGGGTTAGCGAACAAATAACAAATGAGATGAGTGGCGAGTCATAAAATGAGATTTGAAAGGCATTAAAATAAGGGAAAGCAGCGCCTTTATACTTATCCGGAGGAAATTCAGAAACAGTGCGCGAGCAGAGAGAGAGCGAGAGAGAGAGAGAGAGAGAGAGAGAAAGGGGGAGGAGGGGGAAGGAGGGCACGGGAGAGAGGATGAGGATGAGGATGAGGGAGGGAGAGGCGGACGAGTGAGACCCAGCGCCTTCATGGAGTCACACTCGAGAAATAGGAGGGGCTTGTGAAGCACTAGAAATGTCAATCAGACCTAAGAGTCCCCAATAATCTAAGGCAATCTGTAAGGACCTGACCTTAGTCCGTGCAGATCAATAGCGAGGAGAGGCAGGCGCGCGCCGTCGGATCCCGCACACCGGCTTTTTATGAAGAAACACACACTTCCCGCACAGTTCGCCCTAAAGTGGATACCGCGGGACGCAGCGATCGGCCGTCGCCCCCCTGCCTTCCTCCCGATCACAGAGGCGCTCTTCTGCCACCACCATGTCTTTCCCGCAGCTGGGATACCAGTACATCCGGCCGATATACGGGTCGGAGCGCGCGGCAGTGAGCAGCAGCCGGGCTGGGGCAGAGCTGAGCCCGTCCGGGGCGCTCTCCGGCGGCGCGCTCTCCGGGGGCGCGCTCTCCAGCGGCGCGCTCTCCAGCGTGCTCTCCACCATGTACGGATCGCCGTTCGCAGCCGCACAGGGATACGGAGCCTTCCTGCCCTACTCCAATGACATCTCCATTTTCAACCAGCTGGTAAGTCACAGAGCCGGTCCCCGCCACCGGCACGTCGGACGAACGACTAAAAAGTTGGGAGCATTTTGGGCGGAATGAAAAAGTTTGGACGGAAGTGTCTGCGGAGGTTCGGAACGACGCGCGGCTGAGTTGTTCCAGGCGGTCGGGGCAGTAACTTGGGGCAAATAACAAGAGTACTCGGGCGATGGTTTGCTTTAAAGCAGCCAGACGCGTAATTAAAATGAGAACTTGGTTAACTGTAATGAAGTGGCTAGTCGCATGTGGCTGGCGTGTCAGTAATTTAGCAGTTTAAATGAGCAAAATAAGTGGTCATAATAATAAACACGGCAATAATAATAGCGCATTTGGGAAGATCTCGGGTTTCTCGGATGCGTAATTTAGCCCGATGTCTTCTATGGAGTTTTGGAAAAGCTCTGGCCCAAAAAGTCTTTTCTTCTCTTTTCTTTTCTTTTCTTTTCTTAAGCGGGCCTCTAAATTCATAATGCGCGAGTTCCTCTCCCTGCCATTTTTTCATAACTTTTGCTCTTACTTTCGCTTTACTTGCATTTTTTTTTCCCCCCTCTTAAGATCTCTGACAGGTTGATGCGCCATCCTCGCTTAAGGACGGTGCGGACAGTGAAGTGCGGCTCGGGGCGATTTTTATTTGCTGCAGATCAATCAGTCGATTTAAATCTCGATAAGACTTTATGGATTCTGCCACGTGGATTTCGATGAATTAGTAAATGTGATCCGAACGCGTCCTTTTTTTTTACTCTTACGAACGTGAACTATAAATCTGTAACCCGCACTGTAAGTGAATCCACTCTTCTTGTCTTTTTAGGGAGCTCAGTACGAGTTGAAAGACAGTCCAGGGGTTCAACACCCTGGGTTCCCCCACCCTCACCCTGCTTTTTACCCCTACGGGCAGTATCAGTTTGGTGACCCGTCCAGACCCAAGAATGCCACCAGGGAGAGTACCAGCACGCTCAAGGCCTGGTTGAGTGAACACAGGAAAAACCCGTACCCCACCAAGGGCGAGAAGATCATGCTGGCCATCATCACCAAGATGACCCTGACTCAAGTGTCCACCTGGTTCGCCAACGCCAGGAGGAGGCTCAAGAAGGAGAACAAGATGACCTGGGCGCCCAGAAGCCGGACTGACGAAGAGGGCAACGTGTACAGCAGCGACCATGAGGGGGACGAGGGAGACAAGCGGGAAGACGACGAGGAGATCGACCTGGAAAACATCGACACGGAGAACATCGAGAACAAGGAGGACCTCGACGAGCAGGACGACCTGCACGCGGACATGAAACTGGACGCCAGGAGCGACTCGGAGATCTCGGACGGTTTCGAGGACTTACAAGGACCCGAGCAGAGATTCCTGAAAGCGGTGGTGAAGGAGGACAAGGACGTGCACAGGGACATGGTGGAGGAGCGCCTGCACCACCACCACCACCACCACCACCACCAGTTCGCGCTGAAAGCCACGGAGCCCAGCGGCGGGGAGCAGCTCAAGCTGAGCCGCGGGGTGCCGGCGGACAGCAGCGCAGCTCCGACCCAGAAGCCCAAGATCTGGTCCCTGGCAGAGACGGCTACGAGCCCGGACAACCCCAGGAAATCTCCGCTCGCGAACGGGACCCCCCACACACAAACCATCCTCGCGCCTCACAGACTCCTTTCGTGCCCCGTGGGGAAACTTCAGAACTGGACGAGCCGAGCCTTCTCGGCTCAGCAGCTCGCTTTGATCAACTCGAACCACTACCTGGGCCTCTCGAACCCGGCGCCGGCCAACGGCCTGGGGGTGTACGGCAGACACGTGGAGGACAGGAGTCGCAGCTCAGAGTCGCCCCTCACAGGTACTGCCCACCTACACTGAACTGATGCCCAGCCGGTCCGCTTGGCTCCGCACATTTACCCCCCTTTTTTTTTTTCTTTTTTTTTTTTTTTTCTTTTTTTAAACGCCCCTTTTACAGTCAGAACGCAACGCGCTATTTTCCACGTGGAACACGCGTGTCGTGTACATGTTCTCTATATGCGTCATGTGTGTTCGATCTGTGCGCGTGGATCACAGAGATGATGTTCGGAATTGGGTTCTGGGGGTTGGGTTTTGGAGGGGGGGGGGCGGGCAGAGAAGCCTACGAGGGAGTGCGACACTTAGCCATCTTTGCCACTGACTTCTGCTCAAGAAAATATGGAAGACGATAGAGGGTTATATGTTATTAATCATAAATCCAGCATTTCCGATTAGAAATCATTAAAACTGGGCAATTTCACGAGGCGATGCGCTTGTATCTCTTGCCTTCATCGGGCCTAAACCCTTTTTGCGTCTTCAAGTAAGGTCTCGAGAAGGAATGTAGAAGAGGCGTTTTGCTTGGAAATATTATAGATGCCCCTTAAATAATTTAGTGAGTTAATTATTAATATTATTATTATTCTTTCAGAAAGATGTAGTGCCTTGGAACCCGAGAAAAAGTTGTTAAAAACAGCCTTCCATCCAGTTCAAATACGGTAAGAGGCAATTGCTTAAATTTGCTTGGAAATATTTGTGTTACTTCACGTACTAAATAGCTGCGATGTGTTTTCACGCGACTTGTCAAGATAAATAACGCTTCACGTGCGTTAAATGAGGTGCTGCAGCAGCCTAAAGACTCTTTCAAATATTAAAAAAGACACGACTTTTAAACCGTCGGCGATGAACTGTTGAGGATTTTTTGAAAAGATACAAGATAGTTCTGCAGCATCGTTTGCATTTACATTTTTTTTTTCTTTGTCACTATATATATGCGATTATATATGTCTATATATGTGTGTATATACATTACACATACATGTAGTGTGTATATACACTACATTATATTTGTATATATGTAGTGACACAGATATATATTTACACACAAATATTATTTACATTTTGAAACTTTTTTCCCATATTTTCCAGGCCTCAGAACCAACTAGAAGCAACAATGGTTTTGTCCGCACTCTCTTCCTAATAGGCCGTCTGTTCTATTTTTATTTTTAATTTAATGTTATTTTGAATATTTTTAAGGAATGTAAAATAAGAATACTACACCTCTATATACTTAAGCATGTTATGTGTACAACTGCTAATGTAATATTGTATGAAACTGTGTTTCTGTGAGTTCTTTTCTTTTTTTGTAAGTTCCGTGAGGATTTGATGTTAAAATGTTTTGTATATACAGTAAAGAAAATGTACATACTTGTGACCGAAATTGTACAAGAAAGTATATATTTTGGCTAATAAATGAACTGTTGGAACTTTAACAAATCGCATGGCTGAAATAGTTTACATTATTTGGAAAGGATTTGGTGGAAAGGGCTTGAAAGGATCCCTTTATTATTTAGAGAGTGAAACCTTTGATATGGGGAGATGCGACGGGGTGTGAATTATCTCAGACCTATAATTACATGTTCTTAGAAATAGAGATTATTTTCTTGTCGAAATCGCCTCCTCTCTGGAATGTGCAGATTCATCTAAAATAACGCATTTAAATATGTATTTAAGATATGTATTTAAACGACGTCACTTACGGAACTGAGTGCAACGCAGTTCTAAGGTATTGTTTAAACCACATAATACACTAGGCAATATTTCATGTTTATCCACCCAGAAGAATCAACTTTTCACAGAATCAGAATGGAGTAAACAGAGAGCAAAGACCAGAAATTCCACTCAGTATTTGCGATTTTGCTGTTTAAATATTTACAATTACTTCCAGTAATTAATTCAGCAGAATTCGCCATATGCCTTCAGTGCATTGTGAAATAATTTATTTATGTTTGTTTTTTTTTTTTTTGTTTTTTTTTTCCTTCTTCTTCATCTTCGTTTGCGTTTTAGCAGCTTTGTTGAGGGTGATGGGAGTGTTGGCAAAGTTGGAGCTAGAGCGCCCTCTTCAGGCCGAAGGAGGAATGTTCGTCGTGCGCACCGTAGAGCGACGCCTAAGTGCCCCTCTGGGAAATTTTCGTGCAAATTATATACGAGCTGTATTATTTGACCTATATACACACTGAATGTATGTATTACACAAGTAAATTCTAGAGCATTTCTTATTATGCTAACGATGTGGAACTGTTAATATTATACGTTTATTTAGACTTCTAAGCATAAACGATTACAAATGGTTCCACTTTGCTGCGCACACGTCCTGGAAACACACACAGGGCTAATGCTGAGTGTGTGCTGAGTGTGTGCTGAGTCTCGCTTTCGGTGTGTGTGCTCTTGTGAGCGAGCTGGGACGAATCTATTATAAGTTTCCTCGTTTTGTTTCAGTTGATACTGGTATTATAGGTTTAAAAGGTATGAAAATGTATATGTTTATATCATAGCTCCTATAAACCTGGGAGGAAAAATTGTGGGGCAGTTTGATAAAAAATTAACTAAACTGTTTCACAATTCACAGAACATTATTATTATTATTATTATTATTATTATTATTATTATTATTATTATCTGTAGCAGTAGTTGTTTTATTAGTATGCATGCTTAATAAGTAATTGCATCTTTTAAAGTCAAAGGAAACGTTTTAAAAGAAACTGTGGTAAAATTAAAATATAGAACTACACAAAACACCGTTAGGATTATGTATATGCGTTTATGGAATGCATAAAATATATTCATATGAACGAAATATATAAAGCAAGATCAAAACAAAAGGAACAAGTCTGTTGAAATCAATCCCGTGCGATATCTTCATTCGAAAAATGTTTCCGATTTTGTTATTATTATTATTATTATTTTTGTAAGGCAATTATTGCAGAAATGAAACTGTAAAAAAATGCTCCCTGGATCCATGAATTGTCATTAATGGATTAAATGATATGATACCAGAGTGTAATTAGACATTCCAAGAAGAAGAAGAAGAGGAAGAAGAAGAGCTCCATAAGCAAGCGAAAGGCCGGGTCAGTGGTGTGTGTGTGTGTGTGTGTGTGTGTGTGTGTGTGTGTGTGTGTGTGTGTGTGTGTGTGTGTCGGCCCTCTGCGCTCTTCCTGTCGAATCAATTACCTTCCCGCGGAACCTCCGTCCCACCGAGCGCTTATTATGCATATTCATAAATCACCGCGTCCGTCACTGACACTGATTGATGTCATCATCCTGCCGCTTCGCGAACGCGCTCGGCGGGCGCGCTCCCGCACGCGCGCACCCGGCCGTGTGACCTGCACGTCTTGTCGCGGTGCCACACGCGAGCGCGACGACGGCAGCATTTTCTCAAACTGAAAGAAAATATTAGACACCTCCCCCCACTCCCCCTTTTTTTAAGGACGAGTTTGTGCGCTTTCCGGGATTTATGAGAGCCTCTTTCCATAAATATCAAATTTCTCCCATGATGGACAACAGACAAAGTTAAAGGTGATGACGTCAGCACCGCAAACATTTCACATGGGCCTAAAATTCACTAAATGGACCAGATATTGTGTCCTTCCCTATTTGGACACCACCTGTAAATTTGCATTATTTCAAACAATATTTGAAACATTGTATCTATAACATCTGCTGTCAATAGCAAACAACCCAAAACTGCAAGGAAGTCTGGCAGAGAATATATATGTACATATACACACAATACATATAATACACGTATAATAATACACATTATATATATTTTGTGCTTTCTTTCTTATTTATTGTGCGTTCTTATTTGCTTGTAATGCGGGAAAACAAGAAAAAAGTAAATACAGGCCGGTGAATGTGTGTGTGTGTGTGTGTGTGTGTCACTGACATGCGTGCAACTCTCTGCCCATGATTAGTATTCTAGTGAAATGGTGTGGGGGCCTAGCGCTGGAGTCGGGTGCACCGGCTTCCGTCTGATCATTGCATAAAATGAGTGATTAAAACGGCTGACTGGAAACAAAGTAATCAGGGAGGCTCGTATGGCCATACGTGTCCGACAGGCGTGTTTTACTATGCAGCAAATGGGAGACATTAACCAACACGCAGCTCGGAGCTACACGCAGGCCGTTTCCAGCGGGCCGTCGGGTGTCATTCATTTATTCCCACGCTAAGTGGCTGTCCTTGTGGCTAATGAGCAATAATCAACACTGACTCGCTTTTATTTTTTTGCTCGGAGCAATGTTAAACACCCCACCATCACCACACACACACACACACACACACACACACACACACACACACACACACATAGACACACATGCAAACCCAGTCACGCATTTAAAGTAGAAACTAGATTTTTAATGCCAGTAGTCATCTGTGACTTATTCACCTAAGCATCACTTTTCCCTCGCCCACACACACACACACACACACACACACACACACACACACACACACACACACACACAAACTGCCTTCCTCAGTGTTATCAGTCACATACCCCAAGGGTCTCAGCGAGCAACTGGTGTGTGAGCCTGTGTAGCTGTTTGGTGTTTTCTTCCCAAGTAGATGACAATACCATGTACACATATGAAAATATAATACAGTTAATTTAAAAAAAAAAAAAAACAAAAAAAATAACAAAAAAACACTTTTAACTGACCAACTTAATTTCTCTGGACATACACACATGAACAAGGCCTCATATGCGGTGTGCAAGTCTAAATCTGGCCGGACATTAAATATTTCCAAAACATAATGTGAGTCTTAAGGTCCTGAGGATAATTTACTAACGCTATAAATACCAAGATCTTGAGGTTGTACTGGATTCTTAAAACATTTTTATTAAACCACATGCAATATTCTTCAAGTATTTTTTTTTCTCCATGTAACTGTCGACATTATGCCAATGACCACAAATTTCTATTATTATTATTATTATTATTATTATTATTGATACTACATTATATTTCTTCACTTCTTTGGAAGGTCACTCCTATTTACATGGTCTAGAAGGGTTTTATTTTGTCAGTGGCTTTTGTCAGGATTGGGAAGCGTGATATTCATTCCTCGGAAAAGAAAAAGGAACCGGTATGCAGCAGGCTTCATTGGACCCAGGTACGAAAATGCAGGTACAGAAAGTCAAAGTGGGAGTCTCACATCCTACCATAGTACCCTGGAGCATGGTATTTACCCTGAACTTATTTTAAAGCATTACCCATCTGTGCAAACAGGGGCAACTGGTAATGTATTGCTTAGAGCTGCTGCCTTTTAACCCAAAGGTTGCAGGTTCAAATCCCACCTTTAGCTATAATATCCTTGAAGAAGGCAGTTACCCGAAATTGCTCTGGTAAAATCACCTGGCTGTATAAATGGTTAAGTAACTTTACATTGTGCTACTTTGGAGAAAACTCTTAGATAAATGACTGAATGAAAAAGTTTACATTCACTGCCTGTGGACTCAGAAGTTGCAGGTTTGAATCCCACCACCAGCTGTAGTACCCCTGAGCAAAGAACACACCCTGAACTGATATGGTAAAAGTTACCCTGCTTCGTAAATGTGTTGCTTGAGATCGAAAAGTCTCCGGGAAGTGAGGACCATTGTTGCCCGGTGTTTATTTGTGGCAGCTGGGCGGACAGGCTGACAAAGGGCTGGGGGGGGGGGCTGGCTTCCAGAGGGAAGGAGTACACCCATTTCACACTTATTGCTGAAGGAGGTTCGAGAAGGGGCTGCTCACCCAGTGTCAGAATGGCAACAAGTGGGTGAGGGGGGAGTGAGCGCTGGGGGTTGGGGGGGGCTTCCAAGACGACACTTTTTATAGCCTCCTCAGATTTATTTTGAAGAAGTTAGAGGGCAATTATGGAAATGGCCTCTTTGAAGCTGGTTGCAGTTTTGTTTATTTTCATCGCTGCACAAAGGAGAGTGTCTCACAGTGGTTTTCTTGCCTCTCTGTCTCACTGTGCTCTTCGTCACATTTTTGTCTCATTCACGCATACTGCGAGTGCCTGTTTAATCACAGGTGGGATAGATGCTTTCAGTGAGTCCAGGGCTCAGGCTGCCATCGCTGAAGCGGGTTCAGTGGCCCTTGGTAGAATCGCACCATGCTATATGGCTGGGTGAGTTTCACGGGAGGACATCAGCTTGAGTCTCAGCCCTTTCGTCTCACCAGTCAGCATCGGGACACCTGAAACAAGAAAAATACTGATCAATACAGGCTTGGCTGTGTGTTAATCATCAAGAAGTGCAGAATTTGGACAGCTGGTGAGAACTAACATGACATCATTTGGTCCCATGTGCAAGACAGAGATGGAGAATTCTGGGTAATGCAAGTGCAGGGCCTTTCTGCGATTGGTAAGGAAAGTTGTGAGCCTATAGGGGAGGGGGTGCAACTTGGATGGGACCCCTGTGCATCGCAGGGCAGCTACACAAGTCCATGTACACATAACAGATGATTTACAGTGAGCAGTTCCTCTGAAACATGTATCTTTGGATTGTGAGAGGAAACCAGAGCACCTGGAGGAAACCCTCACAAACAGGGGAGGAACATGCAGGCTTCACAAAGACTGAGCTGGAGTTGAACCTACTCCCAAACAGCCTCGGTAATGAGGTGGCAGTGTTACCTGCTACAGCACCAGGAAACCCGTTTTTGAAAGATTTCTCTGCCTGGACAAGAACCGAATGTGGACTTTGTCTCACAACAGCTGGGCGGCATGAGACCAGAGCTGCCGTGAGGTCTTCTTAGTTATAGTTTGACTTGTGCTGCAGTAATTTCTCAGCCTCCATCAGCCCTTATGTACTGATTTCCTCTGTTAGGTCAGTGAGCATGTCCCCGTTTGGACTGTCCATCCCATGTCCACTTGTCCACTGAGCGTCAACACATTCACATTGTTTTCATTGATTTCGTATGTCTTTACTCTTCTGTTTTGTTATTCGCATTAAAGTTTGAACTAATGCAGGAACACTGAGTATTATTTCCGTGTGTGTTTTGTTTGCGAGCACTTGTTAAGGGTCCAGTACGTACGGTAATAGCTTAAAAAAAAGATTAATGGACACACTTACGCAGTCGTACAGCATTACAGAGTAATTAATGAAGGGAAAATACCTTGTTATGTTGTGTTAGGGTAACTAATGCTAACTATTGAAGTAACTGCCCATTTAAATGGAATGTGGTGATATTTTAACATAAATGGGTGTAAATTTTGCAGCTCCAGAACAAATGCAAATTTTTACCTCTATACCTAATGGTAATTACACGTTCACCTTACGAAGGGTTTTCAACAATGAGTTATTGTCATAAGGCAGGGCAAGATCATATTCTTTGAACTGCACTTATGAGCATGATTCCCAGAATTATTTTGGACTGCGTGCATCGAGCCTTGCGTCCTCGCTGGGTCGCGTTGGCCCTCCGCTCCGATACTGCACGAGGGTTCGGGGACAGAAGCGCACGCTCCAGCCGTGCTTTGCAGGGCTCTGGAATGACATCACTGGGAAACAGAACTGGTATTATTAAACGGGTTTCTCCCGTTCCCCCCGTACTGTCCTGTTGGCACGTGCTGAATAATTCTCAGAGTTTGATCTGCAGATAGGATCACCACATTGGCGGGCAGTTTGGCTGGCAGACAAACTCAGCCTGATCCTTCAGAAAGCCATCGTGCAGCAGCCCTGTGAATTTCTCATGAATTAATGAAGTCCACCGTTGACTGACGAGAGACCACAACAGATGCTCAAGTGACATGAATAATTGTGTTTATTTTAACTTTTGGAGGCAAACATCTACTGACTGTCAGTCATACTTCAACTTTGATCTTTGTACCAGGGGCATTTGGTTTGTCTGCTTTACTAAGAGTAACCATCTGTGAAAGTTACTCCATGCATACATTCAAAGTGAATAAAGCATCGTGTTGCTTTAATGTCTTAATTTTGTATGATATGAAAGCATTAAAAAGAAATCCTTTTTGTGCATTTAACACAAATATCATGCCACTGTGAGGGACATGTTGTCCAGAATTTATGTGAAACTCTTTTCTCCCTCTGAAGTTCTGAGCAGCATAAAAAACAACTATATATACAGTATATAAGAAGTGTTCATTACTAATTCCTTTGCATCGTCCATAAATTTCATCCCCATCATGAAGGCAAATGTTGATTTTTATTGTACAGTCCTGCAGTGGTTCACTAAAAGTTCAAAACTGTTTCATAAATTCCAACTGTAATATAGTGGTAGTAGGTGTACATTTACATTTATTTGTTTAGCAGATGCTTTTCTCCAAAGTGACGTACATCTCATAGAAAATACAATGTGTGCATTACATTAGGAGAAAGAGATGCAGATTCGTGATTCTTAAGTATAGTTTGTTACTTTCCACCATATGAACCTGTGTTCATCACACAAGTACATACACACACCCAGCCACCCATCATCTGAAACTGCTTGTCCTATATGGGGTCGCAGGGAACTGGAGCCTAGCCTGGCAACACAGGGTGAAGGGCTGGAGGGGGGAGGGGACACACCCAGGACGGGACGCTAGTCCATCGCAAGGCACCCCAAGCAGGACTTGAACCCCAGACCAACCGGAGAACAGGACCCAGTCCAACCCGCTGCACCACAGCACCCCCATCACACAAGTACCTCTATAAAACTTTATCTTAATATCAATGATTCCTGATCACCTTCCTAGTATTTTTTTTTGTTTTTTTTTTTTAAGATTCATATAAGCATTTACGTTATATGACAGGAGTAGCTATGTAAAGGTTGATTCGGGCATGATCTTAGAGTTATAGTTCATGAACATTTATACATACATGAACTTAAGAGATCATGGGCGAAATGAGTCTGGAAGAGATGAGTTTTAAAACCCTAAAATATGTGTGTGTACGTATGTGTGTGTGTTAGCCAGGTAGAAAAATTGTAAAGACGGAATCTTGCCTATTGACTCCGCCGTCCTGCGGGTGACTGTGGGTTGCTGCTGTGCAGTGATTTAGACTACACTTGGTCAAAGAGGTCAGCCTGATCATCACACAGTGGAATCTAAATGGGGCTTTATGGGAAAAAGGGCGAAAGTGTCTTACCCTCTCCTGAAAGGAAGATCATGGGAAGAGTTTAACCAGGACTCGCTGGGGATGGCGTGCTTCCTCAACTGAGACAACTGGATGAGGCTGGTGAGTTCTGTTGTGCTGGCAGCTGGTGATTGCTCCTCTTCACATGGGACACCCCGCTGATTATTATTCAGCACCCCCCAATTGTGTCTCCTTTACTCATATGTCACTTCCTCCAGTGCACTGTCTCACGTATTTAGGAAAGAGGATCTTGTGTGAATGTGCAAGATTGTTGAAAGCAGAGTGTGAGCCTGGGGAACAGGTCCCCCCTTGTCCCATCGCCAACCCCACGGCACCATGGGAAACAAGGAGTCCCACATAACCTAACAGGTACATTAACCAAGAGCCTACAGTGCAGTTGTAGTTATTAAACAGAGAATCCTGGTTGTAAAAAAAAATCCCCAGGGGGGTTTTCTCCTTTCTCGTGGAGCCCTGGAATATTTGTTGTGAGTAGATAAAATATACAGCAACTGGCCTTTAACCCTTACCCCCCCGGTGAACGTCATGGTTCACTTTTACATACACAGCTGAAGACCTTTTCGGAAATTATAATACAAACAAGTGATAAGATGAAAGGTCAGGGAGTTAAATCAGCAACGAAAACGGCGAAACCCACCAGCACTGAAAGTTTCCAACGATCTCAAAGCCTTCTGTGCTCATGACAGGTAAAGCAGTAAAGAATGTTTTTGGAGGGAAAACACTCTTATTAAACTATTGTAGTTTTTAATATTTATACTATGAATATTGAAATGTTCATATTTAATAATTAATGTGTTCAAGGAAAAACTTGGGAAGAACAATTAAAATTACAAGAAGGAAAATGTATTAGTAAGGAAGCAAGACATAAGAGACACTTGTTCAACCAGTTCCTGTACTGTATGAGGGTTACCAGCTCATTTTGCGAGTGTGTGGACACCTTACAGAACGATTTAGCACATTCTTTCTGGCCTTTGGAAACAATCTCTGTTTGTGAATGAGTCAGAGGAACTAATTTACATTTATTTATTTAGCAGACACTTTTTTCCAAAGTGACTTCTAATGAATCTATGTAGTGTTATCAGCCCACACACCTTATTCACCATGGTGACTTACACTGCTAGATACACTACTTACACTGGGTCACTCATCCATACAACAGTGGAACACACACACACTCTCTCTGTCACTCACACACTATGGGAGAACCAGAACAGCATGTCTTTGGACTGTGGGAGGAAACCAGAGCACCCACAGGAAACCCACACAGACACGGGGAAAATATGCAAATTCCACACACACTGAGCATGGTTTGTACCCATGTCCTCTCGCACCACACAGGTGCTGTGAGACAGCAGTGCTACATATTGTGCCGCTGTGCCACCGACAATTTGAGAAGAATATAAAGAGTTGTAAAGGATTGTTCTCCACCCCACATCTCCGTCCTTCAGCAAGCGCCGAGCCATAGCACCGGATACAAAGACCCGGCTGGTGTGCAGCTGGCATCCCTCTGGTCACAGTCTCCCCGCAACCCCCTCCCTCCTGATGGGCAGCGTCCGGTGAGAAGGAAGACGGCGCAGCAGTTAGGATGAACGGGGAGGTGGAGGAATCACGCTCCAGCGGGAGACCTTCATGGCTCTGTCCACAGGAGACCATCTGTCAGTGATGGACAGGTGTTTCTCCAAGGCTCCCCATTCACTCCCAACTCCCGTCATGTCCCCAGTTTGCTGTTCCACTGACATGCCTCACCCTCTCTCCACTGTAGCTAGGGGCAGATGTAAAACCCATTACACTGGTGTACTAGACCCCCAGCTACCCCTTTGCAGTCATTTCCTGCCCAAAAAAGAAACTTCCAGAAATAGACGGGCGGCTCCAATTCTCCGAAACACCACCGTCAGAGTGTCTGGGAGAGACGCAGAATCCAGGGTTCATTCACTTCTCCAGAGGGCTCCTCCCTTTTGTAAAACCGACCACTTGTGAAAGTAAAGCCACAAAGAGACCCCTGAGGACAGGGATACGAAACAGGAGACAAGTGAGAACCTTCAACGTGTAACTCGTACGTAATGGTACAACAGTGTAAAAATGTATAAATGAGCCATCTCCTGCCTTCATAGTCAATTATACGTTATACTGAGTGTATACACACACACACACACACGCACGCGTGACATGCAACGTAGAGTCGCCAGTTCACCTGAAACAAATGTTTTTAGACTGTGGGAGGAAACCAAAGCACTCCAAGGAGAACATGCGGACTGCACGGACTGAGTCGGGTTCGAACCTATATCAGGAGGAGGAGAAGGAAGAGGAGGTGGAGAAGTTATTGAGCACTCTATGAAAACACCAAAGGGTTGAATTTGTTAGAAATATCAACTTACAGTGTGAATTTACTGTTGTTTTTGTTTTTTTAATAGCTTCACACAGCTCATGCCTCACCGCTTCTGGGCTGAGGGCTCAATCTCCATTCGCTCTGTGTTGAGTTTGCATGTTCTCCACATGCTGACGTGGGTTTCCTCCAACAGTCTAAAGAAATGCGTTTCAGGTGAATTGGTGATTTTGAATTACTCTTCATCTGTACGGATCAGACAGATCTGGACAACTGTGACTCTGCTTTGGACTGATAATTAATGGATGATTATGATATAACAAATATCCATCCATCCATCCATCCATCCATCCATCCATCCATCCATCCATCCATCCAACCAATTTCCACAACCGCTTGTCCGTAACAAGGTCATAATGACCCGGAAGACTATCCTGGAAGCACTGGACACAAGCCTTGGGGGGGGGGACACCTTGTACGGGACGCCAGTCCATTGCAGGGTAACAAATAAACATACCAAAAAAAGTCAACTGAAACAAAGAGGGTCAAAAAGGTCAAATCACGGTTGGACAACACCTCCACTTGGGCGAAACAAACCCAGACCGATAAACCCCGACTCTGCGGTGCTCCCATTTGTTGGAAGGACTGTGCGGTTCTTTCCAGTCTGCAAATGGTCCTGCCCTCTCTGTCACAACGAGAAAAACATATTCAAATATCTGCTCCTGATTAGCATGCTAAATACAGCGTTATGTCAGAGCAAACCAGAGAAACCACGCGGTAACGTGCTCGTGGGCTCCCAGTGAATCTGATAAGACCACTTAAGAGCACCAAGGCACAACCAGATGACAGCAAATATATGGTTTCCCACTACATTACCAACAGAGACGAAAGCATTGAGTTTACTGCGGCATAAAAGAGGAGCAGACAGTGTTCTGCCTTGAAACAAGCTGGATATTATCATTACCCCATGAATTACATCTCTGTAACTTTTAAACAAGGGAGTAAATATGATTACGATGGTTTTTCGGCTGAACCCTCGCCGCTGTTTTCTTTGAGGGAAGCCTTGGAAAAAATGAAAAGCGGCTCTCATAAATGGGCTTTTCCCCTCTCCGAGACAAACAACGCTGGAATCGCTAACTCGGAGCACATTTGTCTGAGGATCCTGGTTTAATTACGGTTTTCGTGACCTTCCTGGGACAGGCAGGCAGGAAAAAAAAAA
Source organism: Scleropages formosus (assembly GCF_900964775.1). NCBI lineage: Eukaryota > Metazoa > Chordata > Actinopteri > Osteoglossiformes > Osteoglossidae > Scleropages > Scleropages formosus. The sequence continues at coordinate 31,815,529 of NC_041810.1, forward strand.
AAAAAAAAAAACGATCGCAAAAAACAAACAAAGAAAGAAGCCACAGACATTTAATTCTGCAAGTTTAACAGGCACGTTTATTCTGAGTTATTTACACACCTTATAATGTTACACAGTCTTGTCAGAAGTGAGGTATGTCGGCTCAGCAATTCGGCCCTGTGTCTTGAACCTGCAGTATAAACCATTACAATTTTGCTGGGACGTTACGGTGTGAGTCTTGTGTAGCGGGACCTCCGCACCTTCGTGTTTCGAAATTCAAGAACCAGTCATCTTCACGACTCTAAAAATTCTGGAGATGGCTCAAAAGATCTAAATTATTGTTTACCATAGTCTCAAAACTACCATAACTTTTATTTATTTAGCAGTCGCTTTTCTCCGCAATGACTTCCAACGAACTCTTATGTAGTGTCAGCCCACACACCTTATTCACTGTGGTGACTTACACTGCTAGATACACTACTTACAACGGGTCACTCATCCATACATCAGTGGAACACACTCTCTCTGTCACTCACACACTACGGGTGAACCTGAACAGCATTTCTTTGGAGTGTGGGAGGAAACCAGAGCACCCGGAGGAAACCGACGCAGACACGGGGAGAACGTGCAAACTCCACGCAGGCCGAGGGGGGATCGAACCCACATCCTCTCGCACCACCCAGGCGCTGTGAGAATGTAACTCACTCAAAGTGAGAATAAACGGCACAGTATGGTTACACATGAACAGCCTCACATGAGCAAAACATGGCAAAGTGTATGGGTTTCCATCCTTATTTGATGTGTCTTCCGAAAACATGATCCATGAAAAAGGTTGCATAAAAATTAAGCACTGGAGCAGACACCGCAGGCTGCCTGAATACACACACGCCCTGGGTAATATATATTTATGACTCCAGCCGGGTTTGAGGCTTGCCATATTAGCGCTGAGACCAAGGCCCGTATCCACATTTCAGAGTGGTTGGGAGCAAGGCATTTTCCGCATCTCGGTCCAGGCTCAGGTCAGATTTATTGCGCTACTCATACGGGAAGTCACATGTACCACGATCCAGCCTCAGAGCCACAGAGGGGACCCTCTGAACAAGAACCTTAGCCGAACCTTTCGCAAACTCCCAAAGGCATTGTGAAGACATGCACACCTCTTCTTCTGCCAACAATTTCATTTAATGGATATATTGTAGGCTGCCCCGGATTATGAACGAGTTCCGTTCCTCAGTCTGTCTTTAAGTCAAATTTGTACGTAAGTCAGAAAAGTTAAGAACGGAACATATCTAATGTAAGTTAGTCAAATGTTAGTGTTAGTATCTTGTATAATAATAATAATAGTAATAATAATAATAATAAGAAGAAGAAGAAGAAAAAGAAGAAAAAGAAGAAGAAAAGTAACTACAATATTCATAATAGACAGAGAGAAAGACAGAGAGAGATCTGGACAGAGCCTTTTTCATCCTCCATTATTTTTGCTTTTTCCTTTAAAATTATCCCAATCGTTGATCACCGTAGCCCATCGCTTTTCCAGTGTCCGCTGGTGTTTTACCTTTTTCCGACCGCTTTATTATTTCCACTTTAGTTTTAATCGTGATCGCTTTCCTTTTCTTTGATGCATCGCCATCACTCGCATCACATTCATGCTTCAGTGCCATGGTTACGAGGTTTTAAAAAAAAAAAAAATTAAAGCCAAATACAGGAACACGTGAGACACTGTTAAGAGCAACGCGGTCCAACTGAAAAGAGCAAAGTCTTTGTCCTACCTTGCGATCACGAGCCAACGAACCACTGGACGTGCAATGTTTTGATGCGGGTCGCAAAGTAGAACCCGTTTGTTATTACGAATCATTATATGTAACTCAAATTTTTAATATAATAGGCTTTACGGAGTGGTGGTTCGGGGACTGCCTGTACCGTACTGTATATACTGGGGTAACACCACATGAACATCCCTGCTCACATTTACTGGACTGTACGACTTACGGCTATTCCGTTTGCATCTTCTCCAAAGGGAGAGCGAAAGTACTTTCAACAACATCTCATGGTTGCACAAATTGTAATATCAGCTATTATGAGAATAAAAACAACAACGTAAAATGAATCTGCACTTTGTAGCCTGAAAATGATGTGCAAATGTTGGCAGCGGAGCAGGTGTTTGAGTTTGAGTGGGTTGAGCTCCCACCTTGTAATCGACGGCCTCGGTTTGAACCCCCCCCATCTTGCTGTAGTAGCCTCAAGCAAGGTACTTACAGTACAAATTATCCTACCGGTCAAGCAATTGTAAGTCACTTTAGAGAAAAGCAGCAGGGCAATTACTGGAAAATAATAAAGAAGGAAAACGCCCTTACGTGCCGCAGCAATATGCAGTGGATATGGAACCGATGAATTTCTTAATTATAAGGAATTACGGAATTAGAATTACAGAAATTCATTGTAACACAAACACACTGGTCTGCACCAACAAGCAAGTCGCAGAAACATCACGAGTGTTCAGAAACACCTAAGCAATACATGCAGTGCTGAAGCCTCAGTAATAAGGCCACAATAACGACAAAACTATATCAGTAATAAATGCTGTTTCTATCTGATGATTTGCTTTTTATTAGATGTAAACAGCCACTTACTGCTTCATTATCGCACAGCAGTCCTTTCCTCAAATGACTCATGTAGTGGAACGTGATTTTTAAATATATAAATAAATACATAAAAATAAACAAATTAACAAAATAATAATAATAATAATAATAATAATAATAATAATAATAATACCTTTTTCATCTTCCATATCCCCCCCACCAAAGCCCCACAAACTTTGGTGTATTTAAGGTGTGACCATGAGCAAGATAACTGTGGCTTGTTGCCGTGCTTTGATACCCTGTTCTCGTTTCCCTTTAATGCTTTGGGCTTTTACACTGCTGAGGCATGGTAAATTATACACACGCTGCTCTTTAAAGAGCCGTCCCTGGTGGTTTTGGTCCGGTATTAAGAGGAAATACTGTCCAGTTTAATCACCGTGCAGTCAGACTGTTGTAAATTGCCAGCGGATCACGGCAAATACCCAGACAGGGCGACTTGACTCTCGAGGAGTGTTGAGGACTTACAGGGACCAGCTCTCATGCTGGAATCTCTTTTTTTAAATTTCTCCATACTTTGACCAGTGTGAGTTCCAGCAGAGATCATGGGAAGGACCTTCCCATGTATGACTAAAATGTTTTGTCACAAGTTACGCAAGAGCTGAAATTTTTTCAGGAGCAGTGTGGCCACTGGACCTGTTCTTTACACGCACGTTTCTTCTCACCCAGAATTGTTCCCTCAACGCTAGCAAAAGAAGGTCACGCAAACACACACAAGCAATAATCCCACAAATACTTTCTCGATCGTACGCGCACACCGTGTTATTCGGTTCCAGCAAATTCAACCGAAAGCCATTCGAATTGCAATAAAGAACGCTTTATTTTGCTTCGCTGCACTGCGGCTTCTTGTTCCCCACTTGACCGCAAGAAGATCAGCTTACCCCAAACCCACTGAAGGTCTGCCATGGAGGCTGGAGATAATTTGCTGAAATGCTCCTTAGATATTCCTGCTTCTCTTAACTCAGAAATTCAATTTTTGGACACTTTTATTACAGCGTCAGTCAGGGATGAAAAAAAAAAAAAAAGAGGTCTGACAATCAGGAGGACACATCTGATCTGATTACAGCAGCCAGTTAGTTTAGCCAATATGTTGTCCATTATATGGTTCTGCCGGGGACATGCAGAGTGAAAATAGGGGAAACATGAGACAAAGAAAAGGCAGTTAGACACGGACCGGGGCAGTCGGGGGCAACATCTTAAAAATGATCAACATGTGTAGCTGGGCTTTGAGGAGACCATGGAAACACAGGGCCCGTGAGACAGCTTTAAAGACATTACAGACGTGGTGATCCTCAGCTTAGGACAACTGCTGCATCAGCTGGTTTGCTGCAGCACCATCGCAGGGGGCTGCCCAGGGTCACCGAGGGCCATCGGGTCATTACCCACGGCAGACACCCTTAGTCATCAACAAAATGAAATGCAGCGTTGAATGGCAGAAAGGCAGGCGCTAAAGTGGCTAAACATATGTTCAGCGTGAAAAGACTCATAGATTGAGATGATGCAACACGCTTTATATAGGGTTTTAGAATTTATATACTGTAGGGCTTCCATGCAGACTTGGAGTTTTGCAGACTTAACCATCACTCAGTTTAGAAACTTGATCAGCAAATTTGGTATAATAACTCTTTTTGATTTCCGGAATGAAAAATTAGTACAGATTTTCCTCGACTAACGATGGGTTAAGTTCCAATAGGAAAAAACGTAAATCGAAAAAGAATGCGGATGCGCACCTACCGAACATCATAGCCTAGCCTATCCTACCTTAAATGTGCTCAGAACATTTACTATAGCCTACAGCGGGGAAAATTTAAGCAGGAGACACACACCAACTTTTAGTAGACATGATGGGATGTGAAAACACAAAATAAAAAAATTCTTTCAACACAGTATCGGTTGTTGACACTCATTCGTGTGATCGCTAAAGAAACTGCGAATGTGGCTGAGCGGATGCTGCGGCTCGCTGCCATCGCCCAGCATCGGGAGAGAGTACCGTACCGCATATCGCAAGCACGGGAATAGATCGAATTTCAAAATCCGAGGTACGGATTCTACCGAATGCGTATCGCTATTGTACCATCGTAACTTCGAAAAATTGTGCGTCGAACCATCGTAAGTAGAGGAGCATCTGCGTAACGAAATTTATCCACCGCATGCCCAAAAAAAAATACGAAAGTCTTGCATGAAGCGAGCGAAGTGGAAGTGCGGTGATGTACTGTAGTTGGTGCTAGTGTGCAATCAGCTGTTTCCTGCTGGTTTCCTGTTTCGATGTGTTTGTGCAGAAGTAGTGCAAGAATGACTGCAAAGCCTCCTTCCTCCTGCACCCCCCACAACTCACAATCAACTCTTCTTCTCTTCACGTGCAGAGGACAGTGTGCCAGTTCACTACCGTAAATGGCTTTGTTTCTTTATATTAAATTACTGTTTGCTCTTTTTAACAGAAATTTTATTGTTGAATGCTCAGTTATTGCTTCCGGATACAAAAAAAAAAAAAACACAATTAGTTTCAGCAACATACTGCATAGACACATATCCTTTAATAACCCCATTAAGTGTTCCATAATAGTTTTTTATACTGTACTGAAATCATGGATTGATACCTACATAGGTATTTTACAAGCATTCTATCGATATCTGGGAAAATTGGCTTGGGGTTTTCGAAATGGCTGAGAATTATTTTAAAATAATGAGAGATAAGCTTTAAATCTTTGAATTTTCATTATCTGCTCTGTTTTTAGGGACACATTAGTTAAGTAAATCAATGGTTTGCTGTATCATACTGAATTAAGAACCACAGCGCATTCTAGTACATTCTGAAGCATTGCCAATGTTCAGACAATTTTCGAACAACCGCAACACGGTCTCAAGGGTAGCGGACTTGTTTCTGTGTAGATTTAAGTGTGATCACTATCCTTTAATGTCTTCTTTTAAGTGCACTCTTTACTTTTCACATTTTAGTGTAAACTGGGTGGCACAGTGGGTCCAGAAGGTAGTGGTGCCTCAGTGCTCCTGGGCTATGGATTCAGGTGTTGATCAGTCTGTGCAGTATTTTCTTGCATTCATGTGGGTGCTCTGGTTTCCAGCAGCAGTCTAAAGATGTGTCTCGGGTGAACTGAGGACTCTGAGTTGATCTTATTGTGAATGATTATAAAAGATGTACAAAGACGTCAGTTACGGTGTGTCACTTATCGCTGTATGCCACTTCGGAGAAAAGTGTCTGTAAGATAATAAATATAAACTCTTAATACTTAACTGCACTTTTTATCCTGTACTTTCAAGCACATTTCCCACTTTCTCTGAATTTTTAAAATTTACCCTTTAACTTGTACCTGTCTCTGTACCTTTTTCAATGTAATCTCTTTTTTGTTCAACACTTTGTGTAACATATTTGTATGATGTATGTATTTCGATTTAAACGGCATGATTTGCCAGCAAGGTTGACGTATGTCAGTGTTTTCCAACTTGTTGTGCTGTTGATCTGTCAGTGCTGATCAAAGTTACTGTAAAACAACTTTCCACATGGGATACAATTTATTGTCTGTTGTTTTTGTGTTTTTTACCAACACACTTGAAGCTTTTCAAAAGCTCAAGTTGCCAGTAGTCCAGCGAAAGCCCTCTGGAGTAAATCCTGGAGGACCCAGCCAGCGTAAGGCTCACACAGGAGAGGGGAACGCTTTCCCGGAGTGCCACACATTTACTGGGGGGGAGCGTGGTAAAACTCCAGCAAGAAGTGCTCAGTGTTTACTTTCCAAAGTTACTGGAAGGGCCTTCTCTACGCGCTCACACAGGTTATGCTTTGGTAAGCATCCAAACACAGACTTCATCGTCACCGGACCATATTGGAAAATGTGCACAGAAAGTAGGAACTGCTGCTGCAAAATTGCCTGCTTGTTCCTGACATTATTTTTGGAAGAAACCCCATTCTGGAACGAAGGTTCGGTGCCGATGCCAGAACACTTAAAGCTGGTAACTGATATCACCTTTCCGCGGCAGTTCTTGAAATGTACTGTTACTGAAATTGAGCAAATCCCGGAGGAATGCTTTACATGCGCACTAAGAGTAAGTCAAGGTTAGAGATGACAGACTTGAATTATGACAGGGATTGGATTCGGGGGAATTTGTTTTCGAGGCAGTGTGAACGGAGAAAGGAGGGAGAAAGGAGAGCGGAGCCAGCAGAGTTACCTTTCAAAGAACGCAACCCGTACACTCCGACACACACAAACACGTGCAAACGTAATCACTGCTCGGTTGACTTTAACGGCTGTGCCATTTCTCGACCATGTTCAATAACGCTCACCTTAGGGGCCGTGCGAATACGTGCATATATTTCTTAATAAACACATTAATACAGCGCATTATTTTAAAATATTATACGGTTTTCTTTAATTCGTTTTGCAGTTGTGGTTTTTTTGCAGCGTGTAATGTATTATATAAACATATTTATACTAAAGAAACTATATATAGTAATTTCCCCAGATGTTTAACTTAAATAGTACCAGACAGGGGATTGTGTTCCAATCGGACAGTTAGTGGTTTCTTGGAGGCAGCGGTTCGGTCCGTAACTTTGACATTAACCATCACAAGTACAGATGCTCCTCGGCTTAACGATGGTTCGACTTACAATGGTATGATAACGATACGCGTTCGTTAGAATGGAGATGGTTGGAGGAACCCCGAGCAAGGCCCACCCGAACCTGCCCGCCCCAGACGGGGCACGGGGAACCGGAGCCTAACCCGGCACACAGGGCGTAAGGCCGGAGGGGGAGGGGACACACCCAGGACGGGACGCCAGCCCGTCGCAAGGCACCCCAAGTGGGACTCGAACCCCAGACCCACCGCAGAGCAGGACCTGGACCAACCCACCATTCCACAGCACCCCCTGATTTGGTAGAATACGTACCTGAAATTTCGATCTGTTCCCACGCTTGCAACATGGGGTACGGTACTCTCTCCTGATGCTGGGCGATGGCAGCGAGCTGCGGCATCCATTCAACCACGCTCGCAGTCTCTGCATTGATCACGCCAACGAGTGTAAACAACCGATACTGTGTTGAAAGCGTTTTTTATTTTGTCTTTTTGTGCCCCATCATGTCTACTAAACGCCCATGTATGTCTCCTGTTTAAATTTGCCCAGCTGTAGGCTATGGTAAGAGTTCTGGGCATGGTTAAAGTAGGATAGGCTGGGCTATGATGTTTGGTAGGCGCGCTACTGTATTCTCTTTCCATTTACGATTTTTCCACTCACGATGGGTTTATCGGAACGTAACTCGTAAGTCGAGGAGCATCTGTATATAACAAGTAAAATGTTTCAAATTCAGGGGGTGCAGTGGCGCAGTGGGTTGGACCACAGTCCTGCTGTCCGGTGGGTCTGGGGTTCAAGTCCCACTTGGGGTGCCTTGTGACGGACTGGCGTCCCGTCCTGGGTGTGTCCCCTCCCCCTCCGGCCTTACGCCCTGTGTTTCCAGGTAGGCTCCGGTTCCCTGTGACCCTGTATGGGACAAGCGGTTCTGAAAATGTGTGTGTGTGTGTGTGTGTTTCAAATTCAATCTACATATACATATAAATATTTCAGCAAACACTCATACATTTGACTTTGCCCTTTAAAACAGGAGTTTTTTGAAATGCTTTTGCAGAGTTCGCTTAGGTCATAACCATAAAGTATAACAGTGAAATAACAGAGCTTTGTAAGTGAACTGTAACTTCCAATTTTACAGAACTGATTGACTGAGAGAAATGAGTGCAGGGTCAACGTGTGTTTTTACATCAAAGGGAACGTTTGGAGAAAAGCGTTATCAGACCCTGGAATACCACGTTAAATGCCATGGGATGGATGGCAGTGGGTGCGCACACACACACACACACACACACACACACACACACACACACAGAACTGCTTCGAATGCAGGATAGTCTCACCTCTGACCGGGGATTTGTACAGCTTGTTTAAGAGAACAAATGAGTGCAAAAGCTGCCAGTTCAGATGCTGACCGAGTTACCCTGCATCATTAGATAACATGTAATAAATGGTAGAATGAGACAACTCCTTTCGAGCCCTTTATGGGATTTTACTTCCTTCAAGGCCAGATTTCCTCCAGTAACAAAGCGGGGCTTTTGTTTGACTTTGGGCAGCAGCGCAATGGAAGAAGAAAATGCACTTTAATCAGCTGTGATTGACAAGAGGATGAAATCTCCATGCAGCTGTATTTGTTCTGGAGGGAAGGTGAGGGTTGGGAACAGGGCCTTGTTACCTGTGACTCCTACTCCTGTTACAGCGGTCAGGGGTGTCACACACTGCAACCGGGGCTCCCTGACAGCACCAACAGTCAGAGACATTTTTGAGGAATGCATTTCACGCCGAGTAATAATATGCTGTGGAGTAGCAACATCTAACACTGACCGCATCTCAAATGCAGTTGCTTAAATTGAGACCACAAAGGTTCCAGTGGCACAGCGGATGAGGGGTGTTGCTGGTTCAGCTGGAACGTTAGGGCGGTCACTCATTTGAATCCTCACCACCTTTTCCACATCCCTTAGGAGACAGGATAGTGGGTCTTTAAGTGGGACCATGTGGAATGAGCAACTTGAAGGCCAATTATGTTAAAGGGAGCCGCTTTGCCCACCTGTAACTTTACCCCTGGCAGCAAAACTGAAGGCAGCAGGATGAGTTTCTGGCACAACACACCAATGCACGTTGGAGCCTCTGGTTTTGGAAATTATTCACAAAGTGAAATTACATCATGGCACGTGGCAAGACAGAGCACACCCATCACACACACACACCAGGACCGACACCTACTTACCATCGCGTTCACCATACCACCCTAACACATATACTCCTAGTTACAATGACTCCCCCGTTTTAGCCCTTGCTTGACAATGATCGTGAACTTTCCGAGCCAAGATATGTACAAGGACAAGAAGCCAAAAATCTGAAAATTTGGCTTTTGATTTATTGTTCTGATTTACTTCTCCCAAAGAACTCACCCAGCCTAAGATTTCCAGAAAAAATTAAGAACTGAATGCAGAAAACCCGACTCTGCATCCTATTTTCCTAGGAACCAGCCCATTTGTCACATGCATGTTTCAAATGCTGCAACACAATTGAACTGAAATATAACTTTTTTTTCATCACTTCCCTCGCATGTCCAACATTCAGGGCTTGGCTGCGGTTATCTTACATTTACATTTATTCATTTAGCAGATGCTTTTCTCCAAAGCGACGTACATCTCACGGAAATACAATTTGTGCATTACAATAGGAGAAAACAGGGGGCACGGTGGCACAGTGGTCGGGTCCTGCGCTCTGGTGGGTCTGAGGTTCGAGTCCTGCTTGGGGTACCTTTCGACGGACTGGTGTCCCGTCCTGGGTGTGTCCCCTCCCCCTCCAGCCTTGCGCCCTGGGTTGTTAGGCTAGGCTCCGGTTCGCCACGACCCCACTTGGGACAAGCGGTTTCAGATAATGTGTGATGTGTGTCTTAGGAGAAATCTTACAGGCATACATTCATTTGGGGATTGGTGTTACCAAAGCCATCCCGTCTTTCCAAGAGAGACATACCTTCCAGGACTCCGGCTAAAGAATGTCCACCAGTCAATAGTTTCATTCAATCTATCACCCACTAGATAGAACACGATCAAAGCTTGCTGGCTATTTTAATTTTTTATTCTGCAATACTAATGCTCTGAAACCAAGTTTATTCATCCCAAGCATAATGTGAGCTACCATTTTAAGCCATAAGCTATATGAATATTCCATTTTCATACAAGTGTTGGAACAAAAGGGGAGGCATATGTTTAAATGTGAAATTATTGCAATTTAAAAAATTCTATGTATCATCAGTAACCACTTGGCCAGTTCATGCCCCTGATGGTCTGGAGCCTATCCTGGAAGCATTAAAATAGATTTTACATTTTTTTACTTAGCAGATTCTTTCCTCCAAAGTGACTTCCGATCAACTCTATGTAATGTTATCAGCCCAAACATCTTAGTCACCAAGGTGACTTGCATTGCTAGATGCACTACTTACAAAGGGTCACTGCATTAGTGGAACACACTCTCTCTCTCTCTGTCACACACTATGGGTGAACCTGAACAGCATGTCTTTGGAGGGTGGGCAGAAACCAGAGCACCCAGAGGACACCCACACAGACATGAGGAGAACACACAAGCTCCACACAGACTGAGCAGGGATCAAACCTGTGTTTTCTCACACCAGCCAGGCACCGTGAGACAGCAGCACTACTCGCTGTGCCAGCACGTCACCCAAACAACTGACCAAATATAATACCAAATAACAGAAAATTTATAATACAATAAAATAAAATACCAAATTACTGAAAAACTTTGCATCTTGAGATTACAACCTTTGCCTGTGTCTTACCATTATCTAATACAAAATCTGCAGCCTGTTTATTGGAAACAGAATTTGGATGAAGAAACAGCGACAAATCAAGCCCTGATAAGAATGTTTGGGATTCTCACATATCAGATGAAATAATAATCCCAAAAAAAAAAAAAAAAGATTTACCCTTTTAATGAACCACAGCAAGATTTATGGATGTTCTTTAAGGTTTAAATGCCATACTGTGTCGATTGATTGTATACTTTCGATCTGCAAATTCATTATGTGGAATTTAAACATGGTCAGTGGGGTTCATGGGTCCTGTAAAGTTCACTATTAATGTCAGACATGTCTAATCCCTTTTACAGAGGCATCCGTGGTGGGACCGTCACTGAGAAACATATCCTATCCTATTCACCTATCAAGGCGAAATGTCGCCTGGAGGACTGAGGCATACACCATGGTAATGTAAGGAAGTTGCACATTACATCCCCCAAGATGACTTTAAACACACACAGACACACTTATTAAAACCTTATTCCAGTTGTGACACAGTATATTTTAAATCGTATAGTCCTTATTGGTATTGTTATGGAGGGGGTGCAGTGATGCAGTGGGTTGGACCACGTTCTACTCTCAGGTCGGTCTGGGGCTCGAGTCCCGCTTGGGGTGCCTTGTGATGGACTGGCGTCCCGTCCTGGGTGTGTCCCCTCCTCTTCCAGCCTTTTGGCCTGTGTTGCCAGGTTGGGCTCTGGCTCCCCGCGACCCCATATGGGACAAGTGGTTCAGAGTGTGTGTGTGTGTGTGTGTGTGTGTGGTATTGTTATAGGGTTATACTAAAAAATGCTCACAATGCAAGAAAAACTGTAACATGCCTTACCTTAAAATAGTAATGTGCTGTGTTTGAGGCTACTTTCTATTAAAGTAAGTATCAAGCACATATGATCACCTAATGCTCTTACACCTTTTAACCTGTTATCACTAGTTATATATTTCTTTTTGGAATCTATGGTCCATAAATCTATTAATTTTACGTGTTCCGATTACTGGTGTGGAGGATATCCTGAAGCCATGTGATAATCAGTTTAAATAAGTATTTACACCGATCAACCACAACATTAAAACCAGTGACAGGTGAAGGCTCTGGGCACTGTTCTGCTGGGAAACCTTGGGTCCTGGCATTCATATGGATGTTACTTTGACACGTACCACCTACCTAAAGACTGTTGCAGACCATGTACACCCCTTCATGGCAACGGTATTCCCTGATGGCAGTGGCCCTGCCACACTTGCAAAACTTGTTCAGGAATGGTTCGAGGAAACTGGTCATAGAGTTCAAGGTATTGACTTGGCTTCCAAATTCCCCAGATCTCAATCCGATCGAGCATCTGTGGGGTGTGCTGGAAAAACAAGTCCGATCCATGGAGGCCTCACCTCGCAACTTACAGGGCTTACTGTAAAGGATCTGCTGCTAACGTCTTGGTGCCAGATACCGCAGGACACCTTCAGAAGTTTTGTGGAGTCCACGCCTAGACGGGTCAGAACTGTTTTGGCGGTAAGAGGGGGACCTACACAATATTAGGCAGGTGGTTTTAATATTGTGTCTCGTTGATGTATGACAGATGAAAGTTTTAAATGAGTCAGATTTGTCCAGAACACAACAAGTAGGTTAAAAGTGTCTCGTACCTAAGACGGTTATGCAGACACATGCAGGCACAGAGAGGTCTATGAAAGGAATTTATTACTGAAATTTTTTACATACACAGCTTTTTCCATACACAATTAGCCATAATGGTAGTTGGAAAGCATGAGTCACAAGCTCACCGATCTGGCTTTGGTGCTGTCGGCTGAAAGCTGCCTGTGGTGAAACCACGGAGCTATTTATCACACTTGTGTAAGGTGCTGTACCGCCCTGAGGTGGAGCAGATGGGCTGGGGGGACTCCGAGTTTGAAGGCGCAGCTCGCGCTTGCAAATTAATTCTGCCTTCGTAGCCGTTGTGTCCGAAACGCAAAGGGGCGCATCTGTTGGCGTGTTCTGACAACGGTGGCCCTGAACCTCCCTGATCGCTCCGCATGTTTACAGGTACAAGCACAACAGAGCAATGGTCCCGCAGAGCACCACCACTACCATTTGGGCCAAATCGAGTCAGGAGGGTCCGGACCCCAGCAACTGTGCCGCTCCATCATTTACACACACATTAACATGGATACAAACACACTGACACCAAACACAAGAGCCTTTTCATCCTTTCGTTATGCAGTTGCCTCGGTCTGCCCCACCTCTTCTGACTGGCGCGCCGACGGAGAGGGACTTCTGGGTAATGGGTAGGATGGGAAAATACTTTGTGTGACTCACACCAGAAGCAGCAACTTTGATGTGGCAGGCGGCGAGAGGCCGGCAGCCCCACAAAGGAGGTGAGGAGACAGTGAGAGTGGCACCTCGGGGTATGCGTTGGCTCATCCTCCGCAAGCTGTCACGTGGTTCGGGGCCTGGATGGAGCTGCAGTCAAAGACTCTTTTCTCCAAAGCAACGCACATCTCATAGAAAACACAATATGTTCATTACATTAGGAGAAAGAGACACTTAGATGCAAACGTGTGATTCTCAAGTGCGGTTAGTTTGTTTCTATCCTACATATGAACCGATGTTCATCTCACGAGCAGCTGTATGAAACTTTATCAGAGTATCGACGATTTCTGATCACCTTCCTAGTGTTTTTTTTTTTTTTTTTTTAACGATACGTATGAACATTTACGTTACATTACAGCAGTAGCTGTGTAAAGGTTTATCAGGGTATGATCTTAAAGTTACGGTGCATGAACATTTACACCTTACATGAACTTAAGAAATAATGGGCAAAGTGAGTCTGGAACAGGTGAGTTTTAAGACCATTTTTAAAATGTGGGCAGAGATTCAGCAGTTCTGAGTGAGAGGGGGAGGTCATTCCACACAACGGAGCCGGAACTGAGAACCTTTGTACTTTACCTTTCGTGCATGGGACCACCAAGTGGGCAGATGTGTAAGAGCAAAGCTGTCTGGTTGGGGTGTAGCAGATGATCAAGTCTTGTAGATATCTGGGAGTGGTTCTATTCATGCATTTGTAGGCCATAACTTAGCCGTTCAAGAGCCCAGAGCTATGCAAACCCCGGAAAACTTTTCTAAACCTGCTGCTTTTCCCTCTCAGAAGCCAAAGTTTGCGCATGCAAACCTTCATAAGCACTTATCACTTCTAGTGCCTTGGGGATCGGTGTTAGAAAGCCACAGAAAGTACCAAGGTGAATGTCCCCTTTGTTTTTTTCAAAAGGGCCCCTCCCAGTCTTCATTTGCTGATTAAAACATCATTTGATCTCTATCCTCAGCTTCGTAGGAGGCAAACCGGTGGCCCTAATTTTGCCATCACCTTAGCAGTTGAAATTCATGAGGAAGACACCTTGACTGCTAAAACCATCAATCTGGAGCACATTCTGTTGTTTCAGAGTGTTAAAAAGAGGAATGGCCTCTCAACAATGGACTTCCAGAGAGCCATGCAAATGGAAATTAACGAAAGCTGCTGATGACGAGCTGGTCGACAACTGATGCCGTGTGATCTCATCTTTACCACAAAAGAAACAAGCAGTAATGCGTTTGATAGGTCCGTACACTCTTACTCCCCTCATTTATAATTACTGTTACATGTGTAAGACCAAGGGCAACTTCAGAGGAGATGCTGGCAGAGAAGCGGGCGAAGAAGCAAGAAGTGGGGATCAGAAATCTCCACAGGGTTTCGCAGCGGCGCTTAACCCTTAGGCTATGCTTTCTCATCTCAGTCACCTGAAGCTATATCACTTTATGGAGGAGAATTTCTGAACTTTAAACAGAAAATTAGCCTTGATCAGGCTACGTAATGGAGCTGATTTCAGACATTTTTCCTGAGAGTTTTTAAGGACTTCTTTTATGGCCAAACTTGCCACTTACTTTGCTATAACTGGAATGTCTAGGGACTCTTGGAAAATTAGTATTCCTAGAAAAGCATCCATCCGTCTACCAAATTGTTGGGATCATGAGCTCTTCTGCATATGATCATAGTACTATCCTAAGACAGGTGTATTTTTAAGGATACTGAGTGGTGCAGAGTTGTGTCTGTAGTGATATGTTCAGCTCTTTGTCTAGAGAAGGCTGTCTGTGAAGGGCTGTACATGCAAGTAAAGCCGAACCCCTGCTTGACAGTCTGCGTCCCCTGGTGCTGGAGAGATGTGCGACTTGCAGACGCAGAACATTTGTTTCTGGATTCAAGTTTGTTGAAACTCCCAGGAAGGAGTCATGAGGCCAGAACTCATAATTGAGACACATGTCTAGAGCTGTTTCTTGTCCATCTTTTTCAAGTTCAAGTACAAGTTCAAGTTCAAGTTGTTTTTATTGTCGTTCCTCTATACAGCTTGCGTACAGTGGAACGAAATGTCGTTTCTTCGGAGACCGTGGTGCAACACAGAACATAGCACAAGACAATAAATAAATAAATACACTGGACACATAGCACAAGACAATAAATAAATACACAAAATTTTTAATTCACCTTTAGAATGAATTTATACTCATCCTCCAGTATTGGCACCTAATTTATTTACAGTAATGGTCCTTACAGAAAAAATCCGGCTAATGAAAATTATCACATACTGTACATTTAAATGGGAAATATTATAATTCATTCCAAAGCCATTCCAAATTCACCAAAAATCACCCTAAACTCCTAACACCGTAATGAAAAAGTTATTCAATAACATAGAATAAATAACAGTATTATTATAACAATAAAATGAAGCCATGTCTCCCAAGTCTCAATCTTTAATGTGTTGTAAGGTTATCACCATCAAGCATATTCTGAGCTGTTGCTTTAATTAGTTCTCATGATGCAGAGATCAAGTTCACTGGAGATGCTGATAAACCTAAATCCAGAGATGTATCCATCATGCATCCATCATCATACATCCATCATGTATCTTTCAGCACTTTCACTGTGATTTAATACCTCTAACTTTTGTTCCGAACCGTGAACAACTCTATATTTCAGCTGTTTTTACACTTTTCACTTTTTTTTTTTTTCACTTTCTTCTAATCATCAAGACCTGTATCCACCTGGCCACAGCGAAAACTACAAAACATGAAAAAGCACAGAGCACAACTGCATGAGTTTACAACTGAGCATGGCTATGAATCTGGTCAAGCAGTGCATTTCACAAGGACACTTGGCGCAATTTTATACTTTGGTCTCAGTTCACATGGACCACATCACCTTTTCTAAATCACACAATCAAAAATTTTGGTACGGATAAAGAAATGTGCTATTAATATTCACAGTACGAATAAACGAAAATTGGCATTCGGAAGGTATGGACACCAAGCGATGAGTTTTCCATTTGGAAAATCTCAACATAAAAAATAAGAATCTTTTACAATCTTTCAGTCTCTCCAGAACTAAGAGTTATTATAATGTTGAGAAACATCCTCTATGGGTCTGGAATAAGACATAAAAAATTTATAAGTCAAATTAACAAAGTCAAGAATGAATTAACGGGGTCCCAGCAGGATTTGATGGACACCCGGAGGGGGCCAGGATAAAGCCCTGTGCTCGATCAGGACACTGGGCCACTGCTTGGAGCATCCCTTTACCCTACGCCACACTGCTTCCATCCTCAGGATAGATGCATTACTGCCTGCTTACAGCAGGCTGTTCGTCCGAGAGCTGCTCCAAAACCTCACGAACAGAAATGAACTAGGTCCTCGGTTTTCTAGCTCCAAACTCTACTGCCTCAAAGACTACCATTTTAAAAGCAGCCACCATTTCTGT
Source organism: Scleropages formosus (assembly GCF_900964775.1). Classification (NCBI taxonomy): domain Eukaryota; kingdom Metazoa; phylum Chordata; class Actinopteri; order Osteoglossiformes; family Osteoglossidae; genus Scleropages; species Scleropages formosus. Next base: position 31,832,308 of record NC_041810.1, read on the forward strand.
TCCGTATTGAAAAATACCCAACTTGAACATAACAAACCTGGTACTGTGTACAGTACATACAAAGCATTTTCACACAACCTACATGTATAATTCATGAAACAGAGAGCTTCACATTCCTTATTCTCTTTGGTTTTGGGTTACTTGGAGCACCCACAGATGGAAGATGAGGTGATCTAGGTGTCTCGGGCCTGGAAATGCCCCAACAGAGGAAAAGGCTGGGTGTGAGACAGGCTGTGTGGACATCTCCTAAACACAAGGCACCTCTCAGTTCTGGCAGTGTGATCCAAGGAGAGCCAACATTGCAACCCCCACCTGGTCCTTGCTTGCTTGTCGTTGAGAACCTCACCCACCCATTTTCTGCAACCACCGTAAATCAAAATCCCACTTTTTCGCTATGGCCAGTTTTCAGTGAATACCTTTTTTGTCCTGCAGAGAGCTGAACCAGTCAGTGACTTTGAACGGCACAAGGTACAGGTCTGGAGTTAAATCTTTAGAGTGATTTATTTCCCATCTGCACCATGGATCCCCAAGGTGTACCTCAACGTCAAGCCAGTTTCACTACAATTTACAGGGGTGTGGAGAGTAATAAAACCAGAATGGATTAATTCTGAACACAGCATAAACAATATCACCATGACAGCCGCACTAAATCTTGCGCTATTCAATATCAGTGCCGTCGTTATTACTAAAGTCATCAAAAAAGTACAAGGATGCTTTGGCACAGTCCAGCAGTTGTTCTTATTCAGATGTGGTTCATGGGTATCTACAAATAGTCAAAGTTGCAGTCTTGGCCATTTAATCATTTGCTAACTCTTAAATATCTGCAGGATGCCTGTGTTTAAACATCCCATAAAGAAAGACTTGAGTGTCCTGGGCTGACTGACATGTTCTAGCCAGTTGGTTGCTTCCCCAGTCACCTACTCAGGAGTGCTTGCCTGAGGTTTCCAAGGAGAGGGTGTGTTCCTATATGTGTGAATATGTGTGCGAGGCGTTGCATCCCCAGTTGCTGAAGACATGGTATGAATTCCAATGACAAACACACTCACATGTAGTGAGTATCAGCTCACCCCTAACATGACAGCTGCTGCAGTCTTAGATGTGGTTTATATGAGGCTTACAGACTAATAACACTTGTTTTCGGAATTAATGTAATAAATTCCACTTTATCAGTCAAATGTAATAATCTGCTCCAAAGTTACTGTGGATAACTTGCTGTGGATATGTGTTTGTCTGAAAAGGTGTAATTAAGGTATATGATTATTTTTATATTTATTCATTTAGCAGATGCTTTTCTCCAAAGTGATTTTCAATGTTAAGCTACTTGCAATTATTTCCATAAATCTTTACATACTTATATAATTACCACACATACATAAGTTAATACTGAAGCTATCCACGGTAAGTACCTGTAAGGATCCTACAGCTGGTGGTGGGATTTGAACCTTTAACTCTTGGGTCCAAAAACAGTAGCTCTCACTACACTATGGGTCATAGGATATGGATTTATACACATATTTCTCGGGGGTGTGGTGGTGCAGCAGGTTTGTCCTATGTCTGCTCTCAGGCAGATCTGGGGTTTGAGTCCTGCCTGGGGTGCCTTGCGGTGGACTGGCATCCCATCCTGGGTGCATCCCCTCCTCCCCCAGCCTTGCGCCTTGGTTGCCGGGTTAGGCTCCAGCTTGCCACGACCCTGCTTGGCACAAGCGGTTTTAGACAGTGTGTATATATATGTGTTTTCATGCTTTTGTTGCACAAAAGTTTGCCCAAGTTGATAAGTCATTCTCGGGTAGCAATTAAAGATCCAGCCTCCGCAGAAGCAGGTGTAAAACATGTAATGGGTGCTGGAAGTGGGCTTCGGAATTGAGAACTTAGCTGATTATCTCATGCTGAAGGATAAATAAAGGTGTACCTCATCCCTAACTATGTGGTAGCTGAACTTGCAGTACTTTTCCCTGTGTTGTAACAGCAGTGGTCTTCATGGGACTGGACAATGCCTTTTGCACACAGTGAAACTGCTTAGAATCTATAATGCTACCTAAAATAACTCCCACAAGCATTATTTAAGTACTGAATAATAGTGAATTCTTAGGTAAAAAGGAAAATATGTAATTATGTTAATAAGAAACAGGTAGTGTAGTGATTTGAGCTGCTGCTTCAGGATCCTGAGGTTGCAGGTTCATTCTCACCTCTAGTTGTAGTACCATTGAGCAAAGTACTTACCCTAAATTACTCCAATAAAATTACCCAGCTCTATAAATGGGCAAATAAGTGTGAGCTTGTAATAATTGTAACTTTAATTTTGTAAGTTGCTTTGGAGAAAAGCATCACCTAAATGAATAAACGCAGTCAGTTTAAATAAATGTCAAACTCCAATAGTGTAAAACCAGCTGTTAAAGGTGTAAGGCTGTACCGGACACTGGATCTTTAATGTGTCAGTGAAATGATTATTTGGACACTTTGAGGTGTAAATTAGACACTAATGAAACCACTTTTTAAAACCCAAAATCACCAGCCCATAAAATGTCGTTTAACAGCCCTATTTAAAGCCGGTATGCAGGCTACCAAAAGCTCAGACGTGTGAACAGACGTGCTGGATATTAGAAAGAAAAAAATGACTAATTCATGAAGTGGATATTGAACAGAACAGTGTGTCTGTCCAGAAATTCTTCCAGAAAGTATGTGTGCTAGCAAGGGCACGGGAGAGCAGAAAATTAAAATCAATATCGTTATTACTGTATTTTCTCCATTACCTGGGCATTTCATTCGGGGGAAAAAAAAAATCCTAAATACAAAAAAACGGAATCTCTTTGTTTGCAGTTTTTATACAGGCATCACTGGGACTGAAACAAAGCTGGGGCAGCAGATAATGTGGGTGGGTGAGCTGTCACTTGTCACATTGTCACAAGTCAACCTGGGGAAAAGTGTCATCCATCCCTAAACTATCCATCCTGATCAGGGTTGTGGTGATTGAGAGCCTACCCCAAAAGAACTGGGTACAAGGCTGAGGGTGGGACACCCTAGACATGGGATAAGTCCATCATAGGATAGTTACCAACAGTCACACACTATGGGCAATTTAGTCACCGAATCACATGCACATCTTTGAACTGTGGGAGGAAACCAGAGCACCCAGCGAGGACCCACACAGACACAGGGAGAACATCAAACTCCACACAGACAGAAAAGGAACTAAACCCACGTTTTCTCACACTACCCAGGTGCTGTGAGGTGGCTGTGCTACTCTCTGTGCCACCATGCCACCCAAAAAGGACTAGTAATACAAACGAATAAAAACAACAAAACTTGCCAGCAAAATTGTTTGGCATCACCATCAGCTGGAGCTACTTTGCTCGGATCCTTTAGATTGACAGTTAACTTCATCGAATCACTCTTTCGATAAGTTTTCGAGGAGAAGAATGCAACGCGAACTTTCCAAATTCCTCCACGCAGCTCCATGAAATCATCTGATTTAGCAGCATTAGGTAGCATAAACAGCCCTCTGATGTCGGTCTAAAACAGCAGAGCTTATGGGAAATCCTTAGACTCAAAAGATGTCAGTACAAGTGTGTGGTATGTACAATCCCAGCCCTGATTTTAAGACCTGTAATTTACATTTATTTTTTTTAGCAGGTGCTTTTCTCCAAAGCGACTTCCAATGAACTCTATGTAGTGTTATCAGCCCACACACCTTATTGACCGTAGTGACTTTGACAATGGGTCACTCATCCATACATCAGTGGAACACACACACTCCATATGTTACTTACACACTATAGGGGAACCTAGACAGCGTGTCTTTGGACTGTGAGAGGAAACCCATGTAGATACGGGAAGAACATGGAAACTCCACGTAGACTGAGCGGGGTTCAAACCCACATCCTTTGACACCACCCAGGTGCTGTGAGACAGCAGGGCTACAGCGCTAATTTACCAGCCTAACCAGGTGAACGCAGGGACTATCACAGGAAGGGCTAACCTAGAGCATGCAACATTATCCAAATAAAGGCTATTGCAGTGGCCTGTCACATCTCACACACCGCAGCCTATGCCTTCTGTGATGCTGTGAGTCTAGTGCTCTTCCCAGGAGATTGTAGGAAGGGATGGGCACTATGTGGAGTGAGTTCACGAAGATAAGAAGAACCACAATGATTGAGGAGCGCCGTAGGCCAAAGATGGTGGCTGCCGATGCCTCCTCCGTCTTTAATCCTTTCACCTTCAACACTGGTCCATCAGCACGGCCATCACAGCGCCGTTCTTTGCACTCGCCAATGGCCGCCTTAGCCTGAGTCATGACTCTACCCTCCAGGCGGGCATTATCGTCCTGCTTAAATTGCCTGCGACCTACGTTGAACTCCCCTCCCCGAAAGGCGGGTAAATTCCCTTGCAGCTCCTGTTATCGTCCCAGTGAGTGCCGCTGTCGTTGGCTGATTACTGCATTAATAAACATATCCCAGTCCACAATCTCACTCATTCAAACAAGAGTCCATTTATTTCCAACCATCACAAGGAGGAAGAATAAACTTCTGGAAGAATCAAAGGACTTTGGCTTTACGAGTGTGTGTGGAGAATGAAGCCGGCCAAGAGCGTTCGCAGCTCATAGCGGCTCACTCCAGGGGTCATTCGCAAAGCGAACGTGCTACTGTTCTTGGCACACCGTGTCTCACATCCAAACAGGCCAGAGGATTTGTTATGGACTCATTTCATTTCCTCCTGCCCATGGGCAGCGGCCACTTGTGAAAAGCACACGGAAAATACTGGAACGCAGTCAAAGTCTCAGGCCAAAATCCACTGACATTTTTCTCGGCTTTCTGTTAAAATGAAAGATCGTGAAAGAAAAAAATGGCATAAGATGCATATGCAGATGGTCCTCGACTTCCGATTTTTCGACTTTCTGATGGCGCGATAGCCATAAGCATTCAGTAGGAACTGTACTTTGAATTTTGAATTTTGATTTTTCCCCAGGCAAGCCATATCCGGTACGATACTCTCTCACGATGCTCGGTAGCGGCAGCGATCCGCATCTCCCAGTCTGCCACGCGGTCGCTAGTGTATACAACCGATACTCTACACTATTCTGTGTTTCCAGCGTTTTTTGGATACCCTCCTGTATCTACGTTGTGTTTTGTGCATCCATCATGTCTACGAAACACCCATCTGTGTCTCCTGCTACTGGTGAGAAGGGGAAGGCAATTACTCTTGAGGAGAAGCTCTAATTAGTATGTTTATATCTATAGTAGCTATTATTATATTGTAATACCTTCTGGTTTTTACTGTGTTTATTGTTTCTTGTTTCATAATTACTGTACCGTTTTCTGCTGTTTTGCACACGTACATGTATACTTTCTGTAGTCTTTTGTAAGTAGCTTTGTGTTGTTTTACGTAGCACTATGGTCCTGGAGGAGCGTTGTTTCGTTTCGCTGTATACTGCACCAGATGTATATGGTTGAAATGACAATAAAGTCTCTTTGACTTTGACAAAGGCAACAAGCCCGTAATGACCATCACACGTGAACTTGGACTTTTGCAAACAACGATCTCGACCATCTTAAAGGATAAGAAGCGATGATGTTCGGTAGGTAAGGTGGATTGACTGCATTTTCGACTTACGATGGGTTTATCGGAACGTAACCCTGCCGTAAGTCGGGAACTATCTGTACACGTCTCTCCTCAATATGTAAGGAAGAAATGAAACGATTTAATAATAGACATTATTATCCTCGTAAACAGTTTTTAGTCAGCATAATTATGAAGAGAGTCTTTCATGTATTCTGAGGCTGAACTTCTCGAGATCCTGCCTCGATTTGCATTTCTTAAAGCTAAACCATCACTAAATATTATCGCAAGGAGAAGAGATGATGTGAAAGGGGCGAGTGTCAGCTGTCTCACGCAAACACAAAAACTCACTTTGTCTCGAAGCTGGAGGTAAGAACATTTACTAATCCGTTTGAGATTCAAAACACAGCGACTGGAGAGGTTTCCGCCGCGGCGCAGAACGAGCGATTGTACGGCGTTTTACATGGCGATGAGACGGAGGGCGCTTAGATGTTTACAGCTCCGACAGCTTTGGCGCACCTGTCCAAGGCACCTGCAAAGCTCACGAACCGTGAAACGCGAGTGTCTCTTTAACCATTTCGCTTCTGGACATGTCTCACCTTCTCCATCTCAATGTCACTGTCAGTGCAAGGCCATTAAAAGGCTCCGCAGTTTAAAACAGTGTCTAGGGGCCCCGACAGAACAGACAGATCTAGTTCAAGATGCTTTTGCAGCCTTAGCTGGCTGAAACATGAAAAAAAAATGCTGATTTGATGACACGCCATTTCACAGTTGGCTTTCTAGTTTTTTTTTTTTTTCTTTTTTTATTTCAGGAGACAACACTTAACTCCACGAAGGCAGCCCCGTTTGAAACAGAATAAAATTTCCATCTTCTTTATAGGCGTCTTAAAAATTTATATATATGTACACACACTGCTGCTTGAAAGTATGTGAACCCTACAGGGATGGTCATTATTCTTGCATAAAATATTAAGATAAACTGATAAAATTAATAAATTATTACTATTTACACAGTTGATTCTACTTTCCCACTTGGTTTAACCAACACAACTTGGGGTTCACTTATTTTTGCACTTACAATATTTAAATTTTTCCACTACATGCATGATTTCCTCTTAAGCATCATATGGAACTGGTCATTACACACATATTATGTCACATGAGGAAGGCTGCTTCTCATTAAATAACCGTTTCATGGTAAAACTAAGGGACGCAAGGGGTTTACATACTTTGAAACAGCACTGTCTGCATATATACATATATAGTATATATACAGTGCTGTTTGAAAGTATACAATATATATAATTGCATGCAATGTATGTATATGTGTGTGTATGTTGAAGGTGAGTTTTGGCAAAGTCCCTTCTTTCACCCTGTTGAAGCAAACAGGTGGGCCCAGGTAAAAGAGACCAGTTCACCTGCAAACTCAAGGTCATCTAGGGGGAGGGAGGGATGAGGTTAGTATTCAGCCCTGTGCTTTCTGCCTCTCCTCCCAGACACATCTGCCTCTGAACTGCTTCCTTTCAACAAAGCAAAAAGACTGAAAGGGAAAAAAAAAAATAAAAAAAAAAAACAGAAGCCTCAGAGAGCAAAGTGATGTTGGGCACAGATTTGACAACACCTCTTTTTGAGAGAATACCAGCGAAAACCAACGGTGAAGAAATAAATAAATAAACGGAAAAGACCTTATAGATCAACATGAATGTAGATTTCAGAAAGGTCTGCCTGAAAGGGTCGGCTTTTTTCATTTTGGTTTTCTTTATTTCCGCCGTTCTTGGATAGAAAGGAGAAGCAGTTGTCAGGTGGAGCAGTGCTGATGTATTGAGGCCTATGAAATATTTACCAAAGCAATAATGACTCCCTGGACAGAGGAAAGGAGTGGATGCAGGTGGGGGTAGAGCGGAGGGGATTAAAAGAGCGAGACACAAACAAAGCAAGGGACCGGAGTCTTTCTGTCCTGGTCTTTGCCTTTGGTGGCGTCAAAAATAACTGGCAATCAAATAAGTGGAACGTGTATTCCAAGAACATACATGAATAACCAATGTGTTGAGTTGCATTCGTACGACTTGTCATCAGCAGGTGATCTAAAACGAAGAAACACACACACACAAACACACACACACACACAGGAGTCTGCACAGGGTGTAACATACATGCCTTGAGGTTATTGGAACCCATCCTTTCAGAGGAAAGACCTTTACGGTGGGGTTTTAATGTAATTGCTTGCTGTTTGCTTCCAGGCAGACATGTTTCCGAGGCATACTCACTGGTCAGTTTGATCTGCCACGGTCAGAGCTGTTTGGACTGGGAGCAGGAGGGAAAGGATGTCCGCAGCATTCGTGTTTTCACAGCCCTTCCAAAACAAAGTGAGAGAGAAAGCAGAGCCGGATTTATTTTTTGAAAAGTTTTTTCCACTCTCTCTTTTTTTATCCAGAAGGTTTCCCTGGCCAGTTGGAGGAGGCTGTTTTACCAGAATGAAATACTCTGCAGGTCTAATGAACAAATGAAAAAGAAGAAAAAAAAAAAAAAAACTTTAGGGAAATGTCACTCAGCTGCAGCAGCATAAAATATACAGCATATATACACACGCATGCCATACGCACTTTGCGTACAGACATACGGTGCTTAAACAGAGATAAATAAGTAGTTATATACGTAAATAAATGAGCAAGCGCATTTATATATGAAGAAAGAGCAGGATGAAGCGAAGTGGCGCAAGGTGTAGTGAGATAAGCCCAAAGGTGTGCAAAAAAGTATCACAGAGGGGCTCAAAGGGGCAACAACATTATTCAAGTTTCTCTGCCGATGCTTATATTAAATTTCTGGGGGTCCTAGCATTACAAGTCACTCAAGTGCACTGGTTGCACACACATCGGGGGGAATAACTTCATGAAGAGTGTTTGATAATGTGTTTGGCATGTACCCTGGGGAACCCCCGGCGTCAAAGAGACCAGACTTCCTGATCGGTAGGTCCACGTTGAGACAGCTGACATACCAAGGCTCTCTCTGCATGACATCCACTCCTTGGTTGGGGGAAAGGTCAAAGATATTTCCAGGACTTGAAATGGCAGACATATCTTGCATCTGTACACATTTACCTATTCCAGGATGAAAGGCTTTGAAAAATATGATTTAGGGGTTTACAGTATGATGAAAAAAAATATTATGATTCATAATAACTAAGTCTTATGTTTTGATACATATTCAGGCCTTAACGCTATCCTGTAATACCCAGAGCAGCAGAGGAGGAATTATTCAGGAGATCTGAAAATAAATCTAATAAGGCAGTCATTCCAAACAGGATCATACTTATGCGTTACTGGGGCAGACATGCAATAGCAACTGTGAATTCATGGAAATCTGATATGCCTTTCGACTGACCAGACTCGACCTTTAAAGCTGACCCCTAGGTGAAGGGGGTTGGGCATGGTTGGGGGGGGGTGGTGTTGGAGAAAAGCCCCAGCGAGAAAAGTAAAACCTGCCTCGGTCTGATGAAGGATGCAGAACAGCAACTGGATGCCAGCACAATTACCGTGATTGGAGTGCAGCGCGGTCTGGGCAGGGGACCACAGAACCGGCCCCCGACCCTTCCAGGATCCACAGTAGCCCAGCCTTCATTAGCATGCATGCTTTTACAGGCAAGGCCACCATGTCAATGCGCTCCACTTTATTTATTTGCAAATAAAGACAGATGGTAGGAAGGAGGTGGTATTGACTAACCATAGTCCTTTAAATAGAAATCAATGGTAGGGTGGAGGAGCTGACAGGGGCATTAACTCAGCAATATGGGCTTATGAAATGAATGTTTTTACAAGCAAGCATGATGCAGTGGCGTCTGCTTGACCTGACTGGATGAGAGCTTGGTGGCAAAAACAGGAAGAATACAGCATTTACAAGGAATGCTGTACTGATCCATTTGATCAGTCAATCAGGAACAACAGTGATTCTCGTTTATTGGCAGATACCCACTGACAGAGAATACTGCCGATGCAGACCGGTATGGTGTTTGATCCATTTCGCTTTCGTGTGTACTCACTCTTGGCTGGACACAGCCATCTCGTCCATCCAGACTAAGATGGATGGTATCCAGCCACAGATCTCCACAACGTCAGGGGCTTGAATAACTGGAATGTCCTCTTATACTTAGGGGCAACACAGTTCTGAGACTCTGTCGTTTCGACTCCATGCATAGATTCTCTGCCTCGAAAGTGATATAACAGCTGCAGAGCAGGCAGTCTCCAGGCAGTGCTCCCTATGGTACCGCGACGGCCACAAACATAAACATAAGAATTCATCCAGTTCTGAAGGTTTGTCGATAACTATTGCCCCCTTGACAGCCTAAAGTGCATTGTACTTGACATCCAAGGTAGGGTACTCTCTAGGCAAAGGTAAGAGTAACAATGGCTTAAACCTCACCTCAACTTCCTAAGTTTTTACAAAGTAATCGCACTATACTGACATTTAGCATTTTATTAATAGGTCATGAACATGAATCGGAGTTAATCTTTGTTGAAGATGGTGTAATATAGGAACATATTTTTCCTTCTGTTGGAGACCTGCTTTCGGTCTCTGCCTTGGAGGAATGCTCCTGGTGTAAGGACTGAGTGAGGCAGGGAGGAAGAGATGTTTTTTGGCTCCTGTCCTCAACCTAATTTCATCTAGTTTGCCTTGTTGGGTATGAAGCATCCGTTCCTTCCAACCCACACATTGTGTGGCAACCATGAGCATGAGAAGCCAGTGATCGCCCACCATCCCCCTCTTCGCCACTAAATCAAAAGACTGAAACAGTGTCCAGGTCCTCAATGGATTCTTGAAAGATGCTGCTGTTGAGGCTTGGTTGAGGGAAGCTGAGTTTGTCCATTACGATGGAGGGGTACACACCAAACACTCTCCAAAGGAGGTCACCTCTTCCCTCCCAGGACCTCTTCGCATGGAGTCCAATCTTGGACTTTCATAAGCAAACATTCTCCTCTCTTCTTTATTAGCTAAATATGAGGACTTTGACCGATGGGGGCAAAGATTCAATATCCCCCCCCCACCAAATATTTAAACCAAATAAAGAAATAAATAAACAGCCAAACAGAAAGATGTTCTGTTCCAGCTGTGGAGTCACGGTGCATCCCCCTGCAATTTGACATCCGAGTTATTTGAAGGCCATTGCCGAGAGCCATTTGGGACTTCATTTGAGGATCTGTCAATCAAAGTGGAATAGCACCGAAATGGTTAAGGTCTGCACTGCGGATGTTACTGATATGACAAAGTGAGCCCCAGCCTCAACACATCCTTTCCTTTGAAAGGCGGCTTTCAAAACATCTTAATTTTCTCTTAATAGGTGTTTTATCAGGCATGCATGCAAAAAGAATGCATTAAACATGATAACCATAAATAAGAAGCAAACCACAGCCACTTGTCCTTATGAATGGCTTGCGGTTCGATTAAGCTTTAAATTGTCACGTCCGGCCTGTCCTTCCCAGGGCGGAATTAAAATTGCTTTTAGCTTTTTTATCTTTTTTTTTTTCTTTTTGAAGAGATGGTTGGGCTGAAGTTTTTCATCCTCATTTCCCTGGCCTGGGCATAGAGCAGAGAGGCCTGCGATATTAAACAGGTCTTTCATCCATTTTAGATGAGATGCAGATGACTCAATTATCCCTGGTTGTCCGTGCCGCTTGGCAGAAAATAAGAAAGGCCTCTCCAAAGACAAGGCCTGTTGTCAACGGCAATAAAATAACACCACGCTGTAGGGTCACCTCTTTTTGGGAAATTGGTGTTAATTACACAAATGCAGCAGGGTAGCAATCTGGGGTGCCAACAGGGTGAAACATGGTAGGTAATACAGGTGTTGCGTCAGAGGAGACAAGGACATTGCGCTCCCATGGCATGGGATGTTGTGATAGAGTGGAAAGTGGGTCAGAACAACACGGCATTGCCAGAGCAAAAAGCCGAGAGCATCTTTCTGAAGCGGAGGCCTGGGGTGCGGCGTCTCGGAGGACATGGTCATGGTGACCGAAGCCAGGCCACACTCACGTCCGCACATGGCCCGTGTCGCGCCAGCTGTAAACACACTCAGATATTCATATAGCACACACTTGGGTCTGACCTCCTTCCTGTTTTGAACTCATTAAATTTAATTAAGCCTGTCTCTGCCAATGATTACTTACAACACTAAGTAAGAACAGTACCAGCGATTCACATCAAACACTTGTCTCACAAACCAGCGAGCATCGTCGACTGCTCCAACAGAGTCAGTTGGGGTGAACACTGAAACAGCACATACAGACGAATCGATTCCCATTTTTACCAAAAGGGTGGTACGCACGGTGGTCAACTGCCAGAACACCGCAGAACACCCAGGAGAGGACAAGTGTGGCTGAGCAGACCGGAAAGGCATCTGCAACTGCAATTCTCAGCCATGTTCACTAAATGTATGAGAAGAGTCGAGGCCTTTGCGTCAGAAACAGTAGGAAGATACCATCCCTCTATCGCCAAGAACCACTTGTCCTGAGCGGGGTTGCGGCGAGCCGAAGCCATACCCGACAACACAGGGCGCAAGGCTGAAGGGGGGAGGGGACACACCCAGGATGGGATGCCAGTCAATCGCAAGGCACCCCAAGCAGGGCTTGAACCCCCGACCCACCACAGAGAGGGCACCGGCTGAGCCCACCACGGTAAGAAGATACCTCCCCTTCATTTGCAAAATGACCCAAATAGCCCCGTTTGAAACAATAAATTGTTGTGTACAAGGTCATGAGAGTTGCATACAGTGATTGGATTGGTTCGGTCAACACTACCTTGGACAGTTTCTTAGTAGCACTGAAAGGAGGGTGTAGACGGAAGGTCCCACAAGCATCTGGCTTTCAGTGTGAGTGAAATAAAGAGCATCTCATTCTGATTTGTGGATACCTTTAGTCTTTTCAAAGAACTTGGTCATTGGTTGGATGTTCTTCAGGCACCTTACTGGTGGACAAAGCTTTCATTTTACTGGTTAGTCTATGGTACCATCCTTATCTATGGTCATGAGCTTTGGGTAATGACCGAAAGAAAGAGATACAAGTGGATACAAGATGTCAAAGTTAAGTTTCTCCACAGGATTGCTGGACTCACTCTCCCTGATAAGGTGAGGAGTTGGCCTTTTTTGCCAGCTAACAAATTAAGGGAACAGCGTCAGAGTAGAGTTGGATCAATCCTGAGTGCTCTTCTAGATCGAAAGGAGTCAGTTGAGGTGGTTCTGGCATGTTGTAAGACAGTCCTCTGGGCGCCTCTTGTGGGAGCTGTTCCTAGCACATCCCACTGGGAGGAAACCCCGGGGCTGACCCAGAACACGCTGGAGAGATTATATCTCATGGCTGTTCTGGGAATGCATGGGGATCTCCCAGGGGGATCTCAAATGTGTGGCTGGGGATAGGAAGATTTGGGCCCTGCCTGCTACCACTGCAACCCTTGCCAGGGAAAGTGGGAGGAAACTGATTGACTGACTGACTGACTGGTCATGTGCAAATCTAGTCATGTGCAGAGCAAGTCTGGTGAAGTGTCTATAGGAAACTCACTCATTCCTCCTTAACAGTCAAGGTGACTAAGTGGGTACACACACATATCTGGCTACTTCTCCATTTCATATACAAATACTCAAGTGTCCTTTTATGCATAACATGCTTGAAAGTTGCATGAGTAGTGTTTATTTTTTGGACTGCCAAAAGGCCCAAGTAGGGTTAGAAGCCGCCTTACACTACCTGTTTTTACAGTGCACATACTCAGTCTTAGCTGAATGGGAATCTTCATTGTTGGGGAAGTTTGCAGTTATCTGGGTTTAATTAATCTGTGAATTGTTTAATAATGATGGATTGTAACATAGTCAGGAATAAATCCACTCAAACATGTTGCTGTATATCTTATCATATTTTATAATTAGGTCAGTGCTTAGTGAGTCCAGATCTGTCCTCTGATGAGACCCCTTTGGTGGAAAATGTTACAGCTCTTCCTAAGACAGAAGGAAGAGAATTAAAGGGTTAAACTGCTCTTTGGCGTGGGTGTGTTTGGGTACATCATTGGGTACACTAGATAATTGTTTGTGGTGTATGTTATATATGGTGTGCCTTTGTAAATATTTTATATAGTATCTATTCTTATTTTTTTCAGTTCTTTTGGCAGTTTAAAAATTTAATTAATATATAAATGCTGAGTATCATACAAAAGTTTTGTTTGTTTGTGTTGAAGTGTGCAGTATGCAATAGCTATAAAAGAGCCGAATGAGGTAGACAGCAATACAGCATTGTACAGTAAAGAAGAAAAACAGCATTGTTACGTGCTATGACAAATAATATTAACTATTAAAGTAATTGTGTCCATTTTAATTGGATTTGGTGATATCCCAAAGGGGTGTCTTTTTCTTATGAATATGTGTGTGCGTGTTATGCGTGCTAAACATGTAAAAACGGTTTCATTTTGCCTAATATCCTACCCCTAAAGACAAAAATCATTAATTTTTTCAGTGAGAGGGTTCCAGCTGGTACAGAGAATTCCTTCTAATAGCACAGTTCCAAAAACATACCTTTTATGACATATACTGAGAGTTGTAAGGTTCAGAAGCACCATAAATGATCTTTAAAAAACAAATTTGTTTTTCATATTATCAGTGAAGCAGATTTGTATAAGCAATGTCTTTGAAATATATTAAAATATATTTTAAAAATATTACCATGCTCTGTACTATCTGGTCATTCCAATATTCAGGTGCTTAATATCAAGTCATTAGCACTTACATGATGATTCTTTTTTTATCTCATCAGCATACTGTACATCACATTTACATTTATTTATTTATTTAGCAGACACTTTTCTCCAAAGCGACTTCCAATGAATTCTATGTAGTGTAATCAGCCCGCACGCCTTGTTCACCAAGGTGACTTACACTACTAGATACACTACTTACAGTGGGTCACTCGTCCATACATCAGTGGAACACACTCACTCTGTCACTCACACTCTATGGGTGAACCTGAACAGCATGTCTTTGGAGTGTGGGAGGAAACCAGAGCACCCGGAGGAAACCCACGCAGACACAAGGAGAACATGCAATCTCCACACAGACTGAGCGGCTATTGAACCCACATCCTCTCACACCACCCAGGCGCTGTGAAACAGCAGTGCTGCTCTCTGGACATCACTGGACATGTTTAAGGTGACTGGCTACCACACCTCATGTCTCGGTGTGGGGTGCATATATTTCCTCCTTTCTTTGGTGAACAGTTGGAGAATTGCAACAACTCTTTACTGTGACCATAGGATGAGAGCAAGTTCTGAAGAGTAGCCAGAGCAGGAACCGATCACTGTAACTACCGTGGGGCGTACAGTAAACTATGCGAGGCTGAGATGTGAAGTCTTTACAAAGCCCAGTATGGACTCTGTAAAAGTAATGAGCAGGCAGGAGGAGGTCCATAAAGGGCCAAAGCAGCATCACAGAGCAGCCCCCCAACCCCACATGGGCTCGAGGCTCCTCGCATCCTCATAAACATAGCCTTAGTGTGGCTTGTAAACCGAAGGCCTGAACAGCCAGTGAGACCATGCAGATGTGACATCAGGGAGGGGATGCTCGCGGCACTCTTCCCTTCACTTGTTACCTGCCAAAAAAAGGTCAACTACAGTAAATAATTACACTTCATACAGATGGCTGCCAGGATCTCGTCCATTTAGCTGCACGAGCGTGACAGGATAAAAGAAAAACCGTCATTTATGTGGGCCTGGTATTTGCCGTTCAAACATTTTGCGAAAAGACAAACCCAAACAAGCTCCAACTAATTTCAGCAGAAAGGACAAATATTGCATTTACTACGCAAATAAAACATGCACACAACACGAGAATTTTATAGTATTTACACAGTATTGCTTTAGAGTTGGGCTTTGTTGAGTGAAGAAGGGCGAACTCCAAACCAAACATTAAAAACTAAATATTATTCCAATTTTGATAGCAGTACAACAGCACTGCTTCCTACCAACATGTGCGACACCGAAAACTGTAAAATATCTCATGCTGGGCTGCGGTTTTCAACATTGCCCAAAATCAAAGAAAAACAACATTAATATTTTTTCCTCTGCATATCGAATCTCGGAAGCAGCCCGCAGCTCGAGCGCAAAGCAAGCTCTGTACAGTGTTTAAGGGAACTTCGCACTGATAAAACTCCTGTAATTACAGAAGACATGCTTTCCGAGCTGGCAGCTGATGAAGGGGTCTCGATATGAGTGAGACCCGTGGGAGGCGCTCTGCAGCGGCGCTGGCATCTCCGCAGGCTTCGGCCCTAATCAGGCAGCGGGTGTGTGAGGGGACGATAGGCTCGCTGCGTCGTGATGTGCCACGTTCGCTCCCGCAGCACTATTAGGAAAGGGTGGGTTTGGTTCACGCCACGCCCACCTCCACCGCTTCCTGCTTGGCATGAAGGGCAGTGAGCTGTTTTTTTTTTGACGAGCATAACGGCCGGGAACCCTTCTTCAAGCGTCATCTGATCTTCTCCCAAAATACCGGGAGTTGCGCAATGTCGTGAGCGATCAGATGACTTTACCGCAGAGCTGGAGCGAGCACCTGTTCAGGTGAAGAAAGCTTGAATTAGACCGCATGACCAGGATGCCCAAACAATATGAAGTTACATCTAATTCTGCTGGGTCAGCGCTGGGCCGATTATCGCACGTAATTCATTACCTAAAGAAACAACTCTAAATACGTATAATTATAGGTGTAAGTGGGCTAATTAGACAAGGATGTGTTAATCCTCTTTCAGTTCCTGCCAGCAACTCTATACTGATACACTTGCACAGGCTGAACACACAGCCATGGGTTCAGGGTTGTGGGTGTACTGTGTGTGCTGGCTTATAAGCATCCAGTTTTGTCCCTTTAATGCTGAAACACACACAGGTGCATGCCATAAGAGAGAAATGTTTATGGACTGAGTTACCTGAATACAGTCACTGACGAAAGCCAAGCTGACTAAGAGGAGCAATATGATGAAAAAAAAAAGATGTGACCGAAGCAATGGCAGTGCTGAGTCCCAGCAGCGTGCTCACACAGTAAAACAGGGTTATTGGCGATAGTAATAATACGAATGATACAATACTATGAACATGCAAGCACCATTTATAAAAAATGTATATATAATAAAAAACGGAAATAAACATTTATGTAAAAATCTAATAAAGAAGAATAAGTTTGAAAGTATGCACAACAATAAACACACTGACTGAAACCACTTGACCCAAGCCAGAGCCTAACCCAGAAACACAGGATGCAAGGCGGGAGGGGACGCACACAGGACGGGACACCTGTCCATTGCAAGGCACCCCAAGCAGGACTTGAACCCCAGACCCACCAGAGAGCAGACACAGGCCAAGTACACTACACCACTGCACCCCCTCGGATGCACAACTATATTTATAAAAATGTTGAGTATTTCTGACACTTTACATAAATAGATAAATAAAATATTATACATATATAGGACATTTATATGTATAGCCTTGATATATATCAGTAATAAATTAATGTTACAAAGTGGAGATTCATAGAATTTGTGCAACCATGAGATGTTGTCGAAAGTACTTTTGCTGTCCCATTGCAGAAGATGCAAACGGGACATCCATAAGTCATACAATCCAATCAATACGAATAAAGTATATACAGGGTGGTAGTGCAGGAAGTAGTGCTACCATCTTACGCCACCTGGGTGATGTGATAGAATGTGGGTTCGATCCCTGCCCAGTCTGTGTGGAGTTTGCATGTTCTCCCTGTGTGTCTGTGGGTTTCCTTCCAGAGTTCAAAAACACCCCTGCTTCAGATTGACTGGTAACGCTTAGTTGTCAGTAGTGTGTCAACTGGTCACTGTGTGGCTACTCTATGATGGATTGGTATCCTGTCTAGGATGTCTGCCCCCCGCTTCAGCCTTGTGCCCACTTCTTCTGGGACAGGTTGCAATTCACCACAACCCTGCTCAGGACAAGTGGTTATTTAAATTTGGTGGATATATTAAATGAATTCCCTCTCCTACTCATATATATATATATATATATATATATATATATATATATATATATATATATATACAGACAGTCCCCAGATTATGAACAAGTTCTGTTCCTCAGTCTGTCTTTAAATCAGCAACCAGACTGCTTCGGTCATCTACTCCGGGTCCCACGGACGGAAGCACGGAAGCACGGAGGTTCTAATTTCTGGCACCATTCTAATGGAATGACCTCCCCCTCTCACTCAGAACTGCTGAAACTCTGTCCACATTTAAGAAGAGTCTGAAAACTCACCTCTTCCGGACTCACTTTGTCCATGATCTCTCAATCTCTTGTATGGTGTAAATGTTCATGCATCATAACTTTACGATCATGCCCAGATAAACCTTTACACAGCCGCTACTCCTGTATTGTATGTCAATGTTTGTGTACTTTTTTAATTTTTTAAAAAAAAAAAGAAATTGTAGGAAGATTACCAGGATTAGTCTATCCTGAGTTTTGTGCACCGACTCATGCGATGAACATCAGTGCATAAAGTGGAAAGAAACAAAGTTTACTTAAGAATCACATGTCTGCAACTATGTCTTCTCCTAATGTAACGCACAAATTGTATTTTCTCCGAGATGTAAGTAACTTTGGAGAAAAGCATCTGCTAAACGAATAAATGTAAATGTAAATAAATGTAAGTTGGATAATTGCAGATGTCACCTGGACAGAGCATTTTACTCGCTCCATTTTGTTCGCTCTGTCCTTTAAAAGGATCCCGAGTGTTGACCGACTGTAGCCTAACGCTTTTCCAATGTTCCTTGGTGCTTCACCTTTTTCCGATCGCTTTATTATTTCCACTTTAGTTTCAGTCGTGGTCGTTTTCCTTTTCTTTGATGCATCAGCATCACATTTACAAACTGGCGCCATGTTTACAAGGGTAAGAACAAACAAAAAATTAAAACCAAATACATTAACACACACAAGACACTGTTAGCAATGCGGTCCGAATGAAAAGAAGGAAGTCTTTGTCCTACCTCGGGCTCACACGCCCACGAGCTGGCGAACCAATGTAAACACCCAATATTTTGATGCGCATCGCAAAGTAGTGTCCTTTTTCATAACGAATCATTTTATGTAACTCGAATTTTTAATATAGTAGGCTTTATGGGGGGTGCTTTGTAACCATGGGTTGTACATAAGTTTGAACGTTCATAACCCAGGAACTGCCTGTAATTATAATTAGAATATAATAAAATATATATAATATATACAAAATTTGTTCTGCGTCACAGCGTTTCTTAGTTATTAATGCTGTAACAGCACTGGGGGGCACAGCACATAGCCACAGAAACAGGCTCCAAAACGACCAGAGGAATCTACATTAAAAAAAAAAACTCTGTACTTATTCATGTAGCTGGGGATAAGTACCTATAGCAGTACTACAGGAGGAGGTAGGATTCAAACCCAGATCCTTTAAGGAAGTGATTCTAACCACAACACCACATGCTAATTTCCCCCCTGATAAAGTAAACCTGACCAAATACTGGACAGGACACTGCACACACACTATGGTACAGGACACAATCAGGTTAGAGGACACTGTATATATATTTCGATACTGGCCACCATCTTTCAGTTAGTAAAAAGAAATGCCACCAAAAAAGCTGAAACATTAGAGTGACTAAGAGATGGTTCAAAAACTGTGATCATCCACAGGAGGTCTTTGTGACGATTAACAGTAGTCTAGCTGTCTGCCTCCCCTGGTGTTCTTTGCCCGAGTAAGAGTCAGTGATTCCATTCCCAGCTTTAAGCTTAGACAAGGTGGGACACCAAAGCAGGGCTTGAGGTTCAAGACAATGGA
Source organism: Scleropages formosus (assembly GCF_900964775.1). Lineage (NCBI taxonomy): Eukaryota > Metazoa > Chordata > Actinopteri > Osteoglossiformes > Osteoglossidae > Scleropages > Scleropages formosus. The sequence goes on from NC_041810.1 coordinate 31,851,710, forward strand.
AATGAATCCTCTTGGGCGCCTGTGAAGTTCTTCAGCGGGTAAAGACATTTGTCAGCATGTAAAGCAAGACATGGTGTTCCATGATTAATGATTTGATGTGGTTGTGAGAATACCGTTATAACAACAGTCATTTCAACACTGCCAGATGGCTTCCCTGCAAATGTTACCCTTTCTCTTTATCATACAAAAAAAGAGTGACGTGATTAGGCCACCGCCGTTTTTATATCAATGCAATAAACAATCTGGTTCTTTTGGCTTTGATCAAAATACGTAGCGCACATCTCACAATACCTTGCCGTTAAAATTGCTTTAAGAACTGTGAGAAATAAGAGTCCAGCAGCAAAGCCAGAGTTCCAACATATTGTGCACTACTACTGTAGACCTGAAAAGCATGGAGACTCCTCACCTGTATGTAGAGGTGGTCCTCGAGTTACGATGAGTTACTTTCCGTGAAACCTATCGTAAGTTGAAAATATTGTAAGTCGAAACTGCATTTAATACACCTAATCTACCCAACATCATAGCCTAGCATATGTGCGATGGCCATTACGGGCTTGCGCCTTCATGCGGGGCGGTTATCTTGAGTTTCTCCTCAACAGTAATTGCCTTCCTCATCTTCCCACCAGTAGCAGGAGACACAGATGGGCATTTCTGTGACATTATGGATGCACAAAACACAACGTAGATTCAAGGGGGCATCTGTACAGAGACCCCGTGACAGACTGGGAGATGGGGATCGCTGCCGCTGCCCAGCATCGCGTGAGAGTATCGCTCCGCATATCACTTGCCCAGGAAAAAAATCAAAATTCGAAGTACGTTTTATACTGATTGTCTATCGCCAGCTCACCATCATAAAATTGAAAAATCGTAAATTGAACCATCGTAAGTCGAGGAGCATCTGCGCTGCTCTTTAGTGCATGGAGGTTACTCGGATGCCTTCCCTGCTCACACATCATTAAAAACAAACGTGGACCAACGCCACGACTCCCACCACCATGCTTGCATTGCTCCTTACAGTGGGTTTACAACGTGGCCAAGCACCAGGACTGGTTAAGGGGACCGCCAGCCACAGCGACAGTCCACGGTTATATATTTTGCTCGGGCCACTAAAGGGGCCTGAGGTAGTGTGGCTAAGTGCTACCTCTCAGCATCCCCTGCCCTCACTCTGTAGTACATTACCCTTGGAGGACAGTATTAACATATAACATTCCAATATATCTTCTACACTTCAAATCGGGCTCAGATAATAGCCTCTGTTAACACGCACTAAGTACTATTATGTAGCACATCACTTCATAAGTAATACGATTAGGTAACCTGGGGCTTCGCAAGAAGGAATGTGTTTTAATGTTCGTGTTATTTATTCCGAGTGTGAGTGAAAGCAGCCAGCGCTGGTTGGGATATTTCAACGGACTCAAACAAGAAACAACAAAGTGAAAAAGTGAAGATATTAGTGCGACGCAGAGGCTGCAAACACACATCTTGCCCCAAAAATTATGCACGTAAAAACATATAGTATGTGTATATGGTATGCAATAAGTATCCCATATATACTTTGACCTTTTCTGATTTATTGTCATAAAATCTGTATATATAAAAAACTGGAAAAGCTACATATACATACACATATATGTATACAACCCTTCTTTACATATGTATTCTGTACATATAAAATGAGGAAATACATATACCCAATGTATTCATATTAAAGATACAGTGCATTATGTACATTTTTTTACATTCATACATTTTGTATAGTCTGTCCTAGTTGTTTTCTACAAGTACAGGAGAGCTGATAGTCTTATGGTTGATTTTATGGAAGGCGATAGATGAGAGAAGGTCATAGACAAAGAGTAGAAAAGCATTCCTGAATGTTCCAGAGTCCTACCTGTTCCAATAGATTAACCTCAAACAGATAAGGGTTAACTATCCCATCTGGCACTCGATCAAGAGAGATTGGCTATACAATCACTCATTTCAATTTTCTGTGAAACTCGATATCAGGCCGGCTCTGCTGGAAATGGTATGCTAATGTGAAAGGTGCCCATGATTCTATTGCCTCTATTCCGCGGAGACACGGAAGCACGGCTCGCTTGAACTGCCGCGTGCACGCTTTAAAGGGAATAGCAGCCATGAAGCTAAAATTAACCACTTTAGCTAAAGTGAGTGTTAATTATGGACATGCAAGCAGTCAATAAAAGGTTAATGTAAAAGTCAGGGGATAAATTCCTTTAAGCGCTGCATCCTTCCACCGTCTCGATGACTAGCATTGCGCTCAGTGGTTTTTTTAATCAATACTTTTTACAGTAATGCGCTCGCCATCGATTGGACGCAGGACGGTGGCCCTTACTCGGTGTCTGCTAAAAAAAAAAAAAAAATCCTCGGTAAGTAAATAAAAGGATTAATCTTGACTTCACTTTGTTTTTTTTTTTTTTCCTAAGCCTTGTCATGAGAGTACGGCTAAAGGTTATCATGGGGCCTTTCCACTCCATCGAGCAGTCGGGCCTCCGTCACACCACACCATACATTAACTGCTTCTGCGCTCCAACAGAATGGAAGGCCACTTATTAGACAACATCAGCGCTTCCGACACATGCAATTACACTGATAAATGCACAGTTGCGCTGGGAAGCCATCCTGCTGTACAAGGGAGCAAGGCAACCCTTATTGCATTAGCGTTGTCTGGAGTAATTTATAACGCGATGAGAGCAAGCGAGTGCGTTTGATTGGGATATTATCGATGGCGTGCGTCCTTCCTGACGGGAACAGCTCTAATGCTGTCGGTGGGGGGGGGGGGCGGTTTACACGGCTTGTGATGCCATGCCTCTCTTGGACACACCCTCACCTCCATGTCCGTGATGGATTTTGACAGTCAGCGGCAACACTGCTGCAACAAGAACCTCCAGGAAAGAGGCGAGCTAAAAAAGCGGAGACGTACCCAGCGGACGTCTCCTTGCGGGCCCAGCTGCGTGCAATTTCCTTGCATACCGCAAGCCGTCGCCTCACCTTCATTAAGGATCTAAAGAGCGGGGATGTCGGAGAAGTGGGCTGAATGTGCTGGCTGCGTGCGACGTGCGTGGGTAGGAAGCGACCAGCTTTCCAGCGGGATCCGTCGACAACCACAGCCTCCTGAACCTGCTGACAGCTGCGCACTTTCTCTCTGGGCTTCAATTGCGTGACACGTGTTCCTTTTATTCAAATTGCCCCCAAAGCCCTCCTATAATAAAAAGTAAGATCAGATAAATTCCTTCCTTTAATTAACAGCTGCGGTGGTGTATTTTCAGGTTGTGTGCGGCGTGGCTATGAAGAACAATGAGGTAGCGTTTTTCAGCATGCCCCCGTGAGGTCCTTAATGGGTGCTGCCGGAGTGCCCGGCGGACCACATGAAACAACCTGGAGGGAGAGCCATTAGAAGACCCAGGCGTCCAAATTGCGGGGGAGAGCAGCCGAGAGCTGTGACGCACGGAGGAGACGGCCCGCTAGCTCCACTCTCATGGAATTAAAAGCAGGGTGAGATGTCAAGGAGACCACCCGTTTCCCTCTCCTCAGCAGACAACGAGAAGATGAAGGTTGTTAGGGCAATAAAACGTAACGGTAACAATGGCACATGACTGCAGGTCAGTCCATGCAGCTTTTAAAACCAGGTAAGTGTCCATTATGCATTTGCCAAGTGCAACTCCGTGGCTAATGCATCACCCAGGCTTGCAAAGCAGCATGAGAAGAAAATTTTAGACAATGAACACATGCAAACTGTATTGTAGAGAGAAGATCGAGAACGTCCAGACAGCTCCATCTGATATTTGCCAACATTTGTCCCTCTGTCCATGCCATGGGACAGGTGGGGCCTTCAAGTGCTACACCTTCCTTGTTGGATTTAAAAGAGAAAGAGGATGTATGCCAGATTGAGGGGGGTCAACTCAGGTCAAGGCACCTGAGACCTGGGGGTTCTGCACCCTGACAACAGCAAAGTAGAAATAATCCATCTTGTCGTGTCATTGTCACCATGGCGACTATATTTTAGTGGACCTCCAGTGGAGGGAAAGAGCCCAAACCAATCTGTGCCTTCCATTTGAGGGATAATAAACCAATACCCAACAATGAAAGTCCATTTAAAATAATGCTTTGGCTTTTCTCCAGTTGACGGTGTTTGTTTATACATGCCGGGAGAGAGACGGGGCAATAAGAGCATCCACAGCCCGGGCCGAAGAGGTTACACACCCGCGAACGCATGCAGCCCTCACAGCCTGGCGACCGAGAGCCATAAATCTCTGTCTGATCAGGAAGAGTTTTATTGCTCGGCTGGGAGCCGTAACTCCTAAACATAAGAACCAGCGTGCCGTCACTGCAAAAACACGTTGTTTTTGTGAGCATTTGTGTAAAATGATCCCTGCTTGCACCTTCTGGGTATCCCTCCCTTAAAGAGTAATAACCACGTTGATGGATGATCTGCCAAAAGAGCCACAAAGTTGCTACTAGGGGACACATGACCCCGGTGCCATGATGAGGTCAGCATCCACTTGCCTTATTCCCACCTGTCTGCAGGTATCAATACAAGACGAAGCCAGGCCTCGCTAATTATGGGTACAGTGGTAAAAATTGCACAGTTACGCTCTTACACATGTTGAGAAGGCAAAGCTTTGCAACGTTGAGCTGCGGGAAGAACGGTGCAAAATTTTTACAGAAATTCACCTGTCTTAATAGTTGAGAGAAGATGGAATACAGAGCCCCCCCGCCCGCCCTCAAAACTACCAGAACAATGAAAACAAACATGCTTCCTGAAATGCATGCCCCTGTGGGAAATTACCCATGGTTCCAGAGTGCTTTCTTGGGAAAGTCATGCAGGCTTTTTCACATGTATCTCTCCTGGATACTAGAGATGCTGGGGCTCTTTTGTATTCTCTTCCAGTTAAAGTCTTCATTTAAACCTGTTCCGGTGCACAAGTCTGAGCATATAACACAGCTGAAGTCACTAAGGGAACCGGAGGACCAGATCCTCATTTTTATGCTCTTGTTCCTCTTTTTCTCTCCAGATTTCTGCCTGCGTGCACATGGTTTTTGGTGACTCTCTCCAGATCTCAAGTCATAGGCTGAAGTCCTGGACTGCAAGACTACCAAGAGTACCAAGGCTACCAAGAGTACCAAGACTGCAAGTAACCAAGGGGTGCAAAATCAGAAGTTTTTATGCTCTCAGCATTGACTCCGATTTGGTGAAATGAGCTGCCTCAGAGCTCAGATGTCCCTCAGAGCTGCTGGATCCCTTTCAACAAACACATAGGGTCTCAAAACCGATCATTTTTGGACCCATGAATATATATACATCATATCATTTCCTCCAATCACCTTCTGTCCTTGGCAACAATTCTTCTGTCAGTTAATCATATAATGCGCAGAAGCAAAAACTGTGGCATTAGACATAGTGACTGCGTTGTGAAAATCCCGTGTCTATATCTGTATTTCTTTGTCTGTGGGAGAAATGCACTTTTGTTTACCCCAAACTGCACATGGCTTTTGAGAAAAGTATCTGCAAGACGAATAACTATAAATTAATGGATGTACCTCTCCTTCCTCCCTCACCTACCTGGATATGCCATGGAGGAACAAGCCAACGGATTTCTAAGAATAAATGCAAACAGAAGAATGAATGCACCCTCAGTCTATATTATTTACAGTAATGAATACATGGGTACGTGCAGCAGAAGCGAGCAGTGTTTGTTGTAAAACCTGACTCTCTTCTTTATAAGTCGGGGTAATGATGGAGAGATTCATTAGCTGGGGGTCACCCTTCACTGCCAATTTCCAAACTGCCTGTCAGCTGCACCCAGGGAAAATATTTCCACACTCACATCACAGTGTTTAAATGACAACTACAAATAGAGCAAAGTGAAATCCTCTGGCAGCATCTCCACAAGCATGTTCTGAATGCACCTCAAGTGCTTTTAAACTGATTATTGTGCCAAAGAAGATGTTCAAAGCAGATTCCATCATACCAGAGGCGTTACACAACATCGGTGATTTGGTAACCTCAGCCCCAGTAGCGCTGTGGCGCGGAAAGTGAACACAACACACACACACACACGTACCTACACATGCACATACACAAGAGTCAAACGGTTCATCGGCGGGGTCCTGCCATGCTGCATTGGTGTGCTCCCGAGCCTTTGCCCAGGTGCGTCGGTGGTACGCCTCTGTTTTCCATTTTATATTTATTTGTCTTTGGCCCACATGATCCATACAATGTCTCTTCGTTCGCCTTTTCTTAGAAGTTGTTATTTCTGGTATTGCATTATGAGAAGCGAGCAATTAATTCTCAGAAAAAGGTAGGGCAGCTCCAAAAACAAGGAACACAGGACTTGGTACACACTGTGTGTGCCTGCTGGCAATGCATACAGGATATGCGTCTGTTTATGTGTGTGCCAGCATCCTTTTGTGGGTATAACACACCCATTTTATTCAAGACAAAATGACTCATGAATGATAAAAAGTATTTTGACTCCACAAGGGGGGGGGGGGGGGGGGGGGGTGTGATGGCACAGTCGGTTTGGCCAAGGCCTGCTCTCTGGTAGGTCTGGGGTTTGAGTCCTGCTTGGGTGCCATGCAACAGCCTGGCATCCTCTCCTGGGTGTGTCCCCTCTCCCTCCAGCCTTGCCCCCTGCATTGCCAGGTTAGGCCCTGGTTTGCTGCAACTCCACTTGGGGCAAGTGGTTCCAACCAGTGTGTGTGACTTTGCCTCCACCATTACGAGCAATTTACTGTATCCTGAACATAAAAGGCAAATACATTAATAAAAATATAAAACAAGTATAACTGAATACCATCAATATTTGTGGAAGAAGTTTGTTGGAAGAATTTCATTCTTTAAAACATGTATAGAGTATTTTTTTACGTTGCTGAAACATATTTATGAAATATTACAACGAATACAATTAAATGTATTGTAACTTACTTTCGACAAGGGTGTCAGCGAAATAATAATAATAATAATAATTCTAACAACAACAACAACAATAATAATAATAATAATAATAATAATAATAATAATAATCACTATCATCATCATCATCATCATCCAATTAGTTTCATTAACAGTTTCTTCTGATAGGGATTGCAGTGGTCCATGGCCTATCCTGGAATCTCTGGGTGCAAGGCTATGGGAGGCCTTACTATGCAACACTGGATCATTTTCTTCAATACAAAAATGAACAAGTAAAATGTTTTTGTATCACTGGTTTAACTGGGTTAATGAAAATCTGATTATGTTTTAGGTCATATTTATGCAGAAATAGAGAAATTTCTAAAGGATTGACAAACTTTCAAGCACCGCTTTACGTATATAAAGCGCGTGAAACGTTTACCCAGCAGAAGCTGTAAAATTTCGGCCCCAAAGAAAACGCTTTACCCTGCCACACCTGGCCCCCCGGTACACCGAGTACCATGTCAACATGTCACCGTCCATTTAGCGGAGTCCGACACACTCGGGCTGAAAGCCCTGCGGTTCTCACTGCGCCTCGATCCCAGTGTCCACAGCCAGGAGGGCCACCGGAAGACAGCGAGCCGAAAATATGGGAAGCGACAGGAAATCATTGAGAACGTCGCCTTTATGAATATTTGATGAAGAAAGCTCGGCTTTGCCACCGGTAAATTGCGAGCAACGGTACGCGTCACGTGACTGTCAGCAGAGTTTGGAATAAATGGATTTGGATTTGCAGCGATGACAGGGAGGATTAAGGAATATTTGTCCTGTCCGTGCTGCAATTAGTCGCCCTCCTTCTTATTCATGTTGCAGGTAAGAGTTTGCCACGGGGATTATGGAAGCATAACCACTTCTTAAGGAGGCCATTTTGTCGCACGGTAATTCTGTCACAGATCTGACAATTCGCTCCATCTCTCATCGTCTGAAGCCGAAAGCCTTACAAGCATATGAAGGTTGTCATGGAAATCTGGGTGTGCACGCGCACGCACGCTATTAAACTATATTTATAATTATTTCATAGATGTGTCACCCAGATCATTTGTTCAACCTTTGAAAGGGTGACATTCACAGAAGCAATCGAGGTTATGAACTTCAATCAAAGGTCCAACCGGCCCTTCCGTGGAATCCCAAGTGGCAGTCTTTGGGTGTACAGTACACTGCCTCTTTCCGCCATACCTGCTGCATTCACTGTGTTCTTGCTAATTTGTTCACGCATGCCATAGACCCACGAGGTATGGGGAAATATGAAAACTTCACTGATCCTTTTTCCTCTTTACAGCGCCCAGCTATTAAGTTCTCACACATGGCTGCAGGCTTCTGCTGTTAGCGTTGCTCCACACCTCTCCTTTGTATCGGGCCAGGTGAAACAAGGTCGTAGTTCTCCCCCAAAAGGGGGTTCGCATTTAATTAAAAGAAGCACAGGTTATGACAGATTTCTCTTTCCCCAGCTTGGCGATCATGAGAAGCTGCGGCATTGCGGGCCGTCGAGCAGAACGGTCTCTTTTGTGTTATTGACATCGCAGCGGTCAAATCGTCACGTTTATTTAACACGGCTTACACTGATTTACACACGTAGCTGAAAAGTTTTTACTGTATCAATTCAGGGTAAGTACCTTGATCAAGGATACTACAGCAGGAGGTGGGCTGTGAAGCTAGACCTTTAAGGAGAAGGTAGCAGCTCTAACCGCTACGCCACCTACTGCCCCCTTAATGGAACTGCTACTAATCACCATGGTAACAAGGAGCCGGATTCTGTATTAGCCACTTTTGTCCAAATACTGTGGGCTGCAGCAGCAGCAGCTTTTCCATCGCAAGACTGTGCTGACAAGAATGAAAGGCAAATTGTATCGCATGAATTATCCTCATCAAGGAGAAGCAGGCAACAGCGCCACCTTGTGGCGGAGCACACTTGCCACCCTAGATCTTCTGACCAAGAACAGGAGTGCAGGGACCTAAGGGACCCCTCCTTGACTGCCCCCCAAGGCTCACAACCCGTCGTGTGGGAGGGTGGAATTTAACACATCACGGAGTCTGTCTGCTCGTCAGACGTGCCGATCGATAACACCGAGGAGAGGCGCAGAGATGGACCGTGAGTTAAGTAGGGGCGGCGGGGCCCCCGCCCTGCAGGATTACCTCTGGCCCACTGCTTCCTGTCCTCCGGCACCCAGGGGGTAACCTGCCTCCTCTCCTGCTGTCGCTTCCGCTTCAGCAGCCAGACCCCCAAAACCTGCCCGCTCTCGGTGCCGTCACAGTACTTCACCACACTCCTTGCACCGCTAATACTGTTGCTGGATGGGGGCACGAGGGTAAGGATGGAGGACTGGCCTCTGAAACCTTGCGAATCTCAGCACAGCACTCGGGCACCAAGAGTCTCAGAGGGATACAAATGGCTTCTCTGTGTTCAGAGTGTCCTCGTCCGGGCTGCTGGGCTGAGTGTCGGCTCCGCAGGCCTCCTCAGCCATCTAACGTTCACCCAGAGCCTCCCAGATGACACCGTGGCCAACCTCTTGCTGGATTTAATGCTCTAAAAAGCAGCAGGTCCTCTCCTCCCTTATCATTTCCTCCATTCAATCACAGCTAACACACCGGGACAGCAGAAACAACGGCACAAAAAAGGGCTTGAGTCGAACAATATGCTTGTCTGGAGGCGGGTAGAGTTCCGACTTTTCGAACACTGGGGACGGCATGAAAGCCCAGATGCACAGAAGTTCATTGAAACAGAGACAACATGTGTGTGTCACCCAGCGCCGGATTTCCCATTAAGCACTGTAGGCACGCTGCTTAGGGCCGACGGAATTGGTATGGCCTTGAAAGGAGAGGAAAAAAAACTGAAAACAATGAAAATAAAGAAGAAGAAAGAAAGATTGTGAGTAAAAAAGTGCTCGCAACTAAAACTTCAAGATTGCATTTTGCAAGTAGAATTGCACAGTTTCTTGGAATTTTCTGTCCAGCTACACCTTCTCCTCGATTACTAAAGAAGGGGAAGAGGGTTAGGGTTAGGGTAAGTGACATGTCCTTCCACACTACACAGAGTGCCACCGTCCATTTAGCAAAGGCAAGGGTTACAGTGTCTATATAATAAAAAAAAAAAAAAAAACTTTATTTTTATCAATTTATTCTTGGCAAAGCGATATGATTTAAGCTTACTGGAATGTTTCTAATTAAACATTCTTTCTTAGATGTTTTAAATAATTCTATATGTCTTTAATAAAAAGTTTGATTTGTCCACCTCTATATTTTTTGCTAGACTTCAATCCAAGTAAAGTATTCCAGGATGTCAGATTATTCTTCCATAATTTGGCAAGGAAGTGTGTTTTAATGCTATGCTCTTAAACATGAAGAGCTTCTGTAAACTCAAGGGTGACTGAAGCGCTTGACTGTATTCAAGCAGAAAAAATATCATTTGATCTCCTTGACAGCTTTAAGAACTTCTGGAACGTCTGGACAACCTCACTGAACTGCTTAGACACACCTGTGAAACGTTTTGTGTGCGTGTATTTGCATGTATTTGCAATTTCCCAGTTTGCTGTTTCGGTCTACATTTTGTTGCTCAGTCCTGCTTGGTTGTTAAATAATCAATAAAAAAACAAAAAAAGCATTTTAGTAGGTAGCTATTACTTTAGCTCTTGTAAAGAGCAAAAAAGCAAATAAAAAAATGTTCTTCTTGTTGTTAATAACAACAATAACAGCAACAATAATAATAATAATAATAATAATAATAATAATAATAATGATGATGATGATGATGACGATGATGATGATGATGAAAGCAAATAAGTAAATCAGAAAGTTAAAAAGCCAGAGTAAATGTTGCGCTGTTGCTAACAGATATAAATTATGGCAACACTGCATTGTCGCACCATTGATACTGTATACATAATATAGAGACATTCCTGCACGCACACACATGCCATAGATCCAGGCCTCCATCATTTTCCTGGCTAAGGGCCCTCGCAATTCCGTCACCCTCGCTGTTCCCGCCAAGCAAAGCGACGAGTCATAATGCAAACCGTTAACACAAAGGTAAACAACTTCATCTTGTGTTAAAAATACATGTCATCGTGATTTCATTAGGCGGTCTCGTGCTGCCACTGTGGCACAACTCCGCTGTATATTCTAATTAAGCGACGGCTCTCGGATCGGGACGACGCAATTCGGCTGCCGCCCCCCTCAAACATGCCTTCCCTCCGGGAGCCCATTGTTTGTCTGACAACATGGGGAGCTTGCCTTATTTACAGGTTTTAATTGCTCTGGTGATCCGCGGGTAGAAAGTTAATAATCACGGCACGATAGAACTGTTACTCTTTTTGACAATTGTAATAAAATGCAGCCGGTGTCCGGGGAAATCGAGAGACGTTTTCAAGGGAGCGCGCAGAGGAGAATGTCACTTCGATTTCCCTCTTGGAGGGAAACGAATCGGCGCGCGGCGGCCGCGGGGCCCGAGACGGAGGCTCCTCCACCTCAAAGTGACAAGCGTGAGCGAGCCATCGCCGCAGCTCCGCCGCAGCCACATCCACAGACGGGATGACAGTCATATCAGATTCGCCCGACTCAATTACAGAGGTTTGGGGAGCCATCAGAAAACAAAGGGCTGTGGTACAGTCTTCTGCGAGTGACCTCCAAATCAGTGTGTGCGTCTCGGTATTTGTCTTCGCATGTGCCACCACGTTTATTTACGCACTCCTCCTATACGTTGCCTTTGAATTTTTCGTCCTGTGTCTTTAAGATTGAACTATCTTAAAATCAATTTGCTATTTTGGTTAATACATACGAGCATATAGCCCCAAATACAGACCAATACACAGCAGTGTAAAAACTCTCAAAAGAAAAGCCAGTTCCAGGCAGCCTGTAGAAGGTACAGTAAATCGGAATTTAAACTAGTTTTTCACATTGAACTCGACAGTCGAGGAATATATTTTCCAATGAAAGATCATAGTGAAGCGCATCAAATAATTAGCCTTTATTAAGTTTCTTGATAATATTAGACACATTCTGTATGTCCCGAAGGGGAAAGGAGCTATAAAAATTCTGAAACCAATCGAATGGCAGTGAGTCCCTTTCATCTCCCGAAGGCAGCCAATGGGAAAGAGCCTGCGGTTATAGCAGCCTTCTGGGGAATGTTCTTCTGACTGAACAATCCAAGCAGAGGCTGGCAAATACCGCTGGCTCTTCTTTGGAAAGTGCAGAAGAAGTTTCTTTTCTGAGAAGGAGTTAGGCCTTGGGTAACATTCTCCAGGATTGTGGTGCCGGGGGAACTGGCACAGTTTACTACCTAACCTGACGATTCCTTTGGACTGATGATCGATTAAAGGAAACAGGCAAGGGGTCATGAAGTTATGCTCATAGGAGCGCAAACGCTGAGATCAACATAATTCAAATGCTAACTCCTCTATCTGCAGCCTGACTCTGGCAGCATCATAGTTCAGCTTACTAGAGAAGCCTTTGGTGAGGTTTTTTGGTGGCTTCCCAGGGGGAAATCATAAGTAGATGGGTTGGGGTAAAGCTTATCATGAAAAAGAGCTTGCACTAAGCCATTCCACATGGTAATGGTGGCATTCAAGGATCTTGAAGTTTGTATAGCCATAGGCAACAGGGTCAGGCAAAAAAGCAGAGAGAGATCCAGGTCTGAAATGAGATGAAGCTCCCGAGCTCTCCTTCACAGCACCCTCTGTCTGCTTCCATGGGTCACTGCTTCATTAGCACATTGCAATATTTTCATGTACATAGTCAATGGCGCTGATTTATTTCAGGTCTTAATTACTGAAACGCTCTTGTCTGAAAGTCATGTCTTCAGTTTATCGACAGCAAATGGTTGTGGCTTAAGGGGAATGTGTTATATGGAACGATCTTTGTCATGTCATGTCATCGTCCAAACGGCTTGTCCCACACGGGGCCGCGGGGAGCCAGAGCCTAACCTGGCAACACAGGGCTTTTTTTCTTAATATTTTGAAAGAGGAAATTTGATCCAGAAATTATTTGTAACCAAACCACTGCAAGCCAGGCTGATTATCAGCCCCAAGTAAATTTCTCCTTCAAAATTATACAGGCCAACGCATCTGATACATGGAAAATGTAATTACGCTAAAAACAGGCTAAAACGCAATTCTTAAAAATAAATATTTGAGCCTTCATCTAGGATTCCTGTGCTTTGACTCTTCCTTTCTTCCACCTGTTGCCTCTCTTTCCGCTCTCATGTTGCCTTGTCCTTTCCTTCTAAGGAGAGAGCGACTGTGTGAAGCTGGCAGAATTACCTGTGAAACTCTTTCCAGATGCTGCAGTGAGCTGGTCAAGACAGACCAGTCAATAGCCTCCAATGAGTCCATGTCAGGCACTCCTTTAAAGAGACATCAATCCCTGATGTCAGCATTTACCTAATGAACCGTCCAAAATCAATGGCTGGGAAAAATCACTACACCGAGCACCAAGCTTTTTCTTGTTTGTCGCTCTTCTTGTGCTGCTGCTTTCTGTTACTCATCTGTTTGTCTCGATGTCTGTGGTACTCCATTTATACAGCAACCCTTGTGACACTGTGTCCTCCTCAGCTGTGTTATTAACCCAGAAACGCCCATCCAAGTTACGAGAATTCATCTTTATGAGGGGTTTCATTTACTTCCCCTACTTTAGCTTTCAAGGTTCTTCACTATATTTACTAGGATTTTGAATTTTGTGCACTTCCCAACAGCAGAGTGGTGGAAAACCACCATTCGGTCTTCTTCTCAGTTATAGTTTGGCTCCTATCATATTAAGTTCTCAACTTCCATTCATCTTTTTTACTAGTTTCCTCTCTTATAATCTCAGTGATCATGTCCCTGTTTGGACTGTCCAAACCATGTCCACTTGTTCACTGAGTGTCAGTTCATTCACATTGTTTTAATTGATTTCTTTTGTCTTTACTCTTCTGTTGTTTTTTTGCATTATATAAAATGAAAAATATGTTGATTTTGTTCATTAGCTTTGTTGAGCATCCAGTACATAATAGGTACAAAACAGTTTAATGGGTGCATGTACACATCCATACAGTATTATAGAGTAATTAATGAAAAGAAATTGCACTGTTATGTGTTACGAGAAGTAATGTTAACTACTGAAGCAACTGTGTTTGGTGACACCGCATTACAAAAGGGTCTTTTTAACGTGACTTATGGGTGTCGGGAATATATCTTGCTGATGAAACAAATTGCAGTTTTTCAGGAACAAATTAAATTCATAAGCGAGAGAAGAGAGTATTTGCTTAACTCTGGATATTACAGTATTCAATCAATTTAGAATGAACTAAACTGGAAATTGAAAGCATCTAGGTGAAAATGCTGTACGTTGGGTCGTATGGGCCGTACTAGACGTACTTGACGTCACTTTTGTTTTTAGGGTTTTCTCACATCCATTTTATTGATCTGAGCAAGGAAAGCGTTTCGGTTGCATTGATTATTTCCAAATGCTCATTGCTTATTCAGTTGACAAACTAAGTACTCATATCTCTTCGATACCCCATTGCAGTGTTATTGGTTCTTGTATTGCACTGTCTATCAAGTTATCCATCTCTCAAAAAATAGACTCAGAACTTCAGTCTTCATGCTCCACTCATTTTGGTTTGTCTCTGCTTCTGCCCAAAGTGCTTCGCTGATGTCCCAGTATGCAAAACACAATCTCAATTAGAAGCCAACCCATTTGTCTTTGGGCGACCTGCCTTGTGCAGACATAAAGTGTCTAGGGCCAAGGGGTTGAGAAGTGACTTGTTAATCAACGACAGCGGGGGTGGCTATCCATGAGAAAGCTGGGGAAGGGTGCCACTAATGTCCTCAGATGTGAATAAAGACCTTAATCTCCCGCTGTGCCACATACGCACTCTTGCTGGAACATTAGCCACAACTGCCTTGCAGAGATATTGGGGCTCGCAGGAGGGTAATTTGCAGGCCTGTGGGCATCTGTGGATGGTGATAGGGGATGCATGATGTTATGGCATACACTGAATTTATAGGCACAGTAGTGGAGAGCGCAAGCCCTGCCAGCTCGGTCCGACTCCGTTTCACGGCACACGCAGGTTTTATGCATCGCAGCTAAACTAACCTTTACAATTAAGGATGAGCTGGTTTATTAGTCTGGGAGTTTACTGTAATTAAGGGTAATTCGTAATGGATGCTGATCCACTCCAAAATTGCTGGAAGAAGCCTGACTTTGTTTAGCGTTTATTCTGCTGAACTCTAAATAAGGAGCAATGGGCTTCCAGCCCTGCTGCAAGGTAGTCCTCTCCAGGAGTTGAGCTGCTCTCCAGGAGGGGTAATAAGACGGGTTAGACAGAAGGGAAGTGGGCCCTGGGCAGTAGCACTGTCCTTAATGCCTGGACACGACTGGGACATGACAAGAGCCCCTCACATTTTTCACACACACTGCTGTAAGCATTCATTGAGGCAGACATGCAGTACAACATGGATACGACGGGTCTCTTTGTGAGCGCCTCTCAAAGACACACCAGGAATGCCGGGATCAATAACCCTACAGGGCTGCCAGCTCATCACAGTCATTATCAATTATGAATAATGTAAAAAAGCACGTTCCCCCCTTAGAGCTGCTACATGGACCAGTGTGCACTGACTTGTCTACATTCATTTGATTCTGACAACGCAGAGGCTGTCAGCTGTTATTCACCTGCATTTAAAAAGGGAGTTCACCAGCTGTCCTTGGAAATAACTCCTGACCACTTCATAACTGTCAAAACAACACGGGGAAAAATTGGTGACAATGAAGGGCCACAGCCGTGGTGCTGGCGTGTTTTGAAACAGGGCGGTGCTCAATACCTTGTGTTCGCCAGTAAAGCACAGCCCAAGCTCATCACCAGCACCACACTGATTTGAATCCTCGGGAAATAGATATTGTACCTCTGAGAATGCAGCTGTACTAGAATGAACCTTATGAAGGTATTAATAAAGTGCACATCACTTTGGATGAAGAATCAAAATCAGAATAGTTAATAGTTTAATGTACTATTACTTTTATCGCCATAATAACAATAATAATACAGGTGGTCCCTGATTTACGATGGGGTTACTTTACGCAAAACCCATCATAACTCGAAAATGTTGTTAAATCGAAAATACATTTAATACACCTAATACACACCTCTGCGTGACAGACTGGGAGATGCGGATCGCTGCCGCTGCCCAGCATCGCGAGAGAGTATCGCACCATATATTGCTTGCCTGGGAAAAAAATCAAAATTTGAAGTATAGCTTGTACTGAATGTCTATCGCCAGCTCACCATCGTAAAGTAAAAAAAATCGTAAGTCAAACCATCGTAAATCAGGGACCACCTGCATCACTATTATTACTATTTATTATTGTTAAAAATAAATTAAAATTAATTAAAAGAAAAAAATAATATTACTGCTATTGTAAAATTGGTGACAATGAAGGCCCACAGCCATGGTGGTGGCGTTTCATTTACTATTACTTTTATCGACATACTAACAACAACAACAACTATTCTTCTTCTTCTTCTTCTTATTATTATTATTATTATTATTATTATTATTATTATTATTATTGTTATTGTTCCTGCTCCTGTTGTTCTCGTTGTTTACATATTGAAACAGGTAGTATGAATTCACAGTAAGTACCTTTGTCAAGAGTACTAAGGCAAGAGAGGATCTCTAGAAAGGGATCTCTAACAACTCTAACTTTGAACACTACACAACCTGTACCCCCAATTGCATTCATTCATGAAACTGCTGACAAATAAACTGCTGAAAACTAGTTTTGCACTGGTGTCTCAGAGATTGTGATGGTGTGTGGAGGTGAATCCTCAAAGGGAGATGTGACAGTAACTTTGAAAATGGTCACAAAACCTCTTCTTTTACTTTGGGAACATCAATAATATTTCAGCGTCAGTCATGTCAAATTGCACCAATAGTATCATCTCATGAAACTTGATAATAGGGAGCAGAACTTAAATAAGGAAGATGTTCTTTTTAAAGGTCAAAATAATGTTATTAAACATTATGCAAGTACTAATTTTCAAGTTTGCCTCACGTCCCCCCATTTTTGTGTTTAACTCCTCTGAGTACTGTCTGATACCTACAGGACCTACTGACTGCCTACGTCTCGGTGAGAGTATTGCTCTTTTCCACCTTTGGGCACATTGTGGTTCCAGCTCACATTGGGACCAAAACGAAAGATTTCTAGGTTCTCAGTTTTGGCTTCAGTTTTGATGAATGAGACCCTTCTGTTTGTAAGCACTGCTCAGTTCCTTTCAGCATTAAAAGTTTCATAACACATAGTAATCTCTTTTGGACTTACTTCCAAACATAAATAAACACACACGGTTGCAGGGAGCTGCAGCCTAATCCGGCAAGAGAGGGCGTAAGGCTGGAGGGGGAGGAGACACACCCAGGATGGGACGCCAGTCCATCACAAGGCACTCCAAGCGGGATTCGAACCCCAGACCCACCAGAGAGCAGGACCTGGTCCAACCCACTGCACCACCGCACCCCCCACATAAATGAACAAAATTAAACTAATAATAATAATAATATTCATTATTGTTGTTGTTGTATACTATGTATTACATAATATAGTCATTAATTATATGCTATTATTTTATTACATTAATAATGTTCCTTTAGAAAGTCAATAATTTTCTTAATTTATAACATAAGAATATTATATATAACTATTAATATTACACACACAGTTTCTGAACCGCTTGTCCCAGACAGGGTCGCGGGGAATCGCAGCCTACCCGGCAACACAGGGCGTAAGGCCAGAGGGGGAGGGGACACACCCAGGACAGGACGCCAGTCCATCGCAAGGCACCCCAAGCAGGACTTGAACCCCCAACCCACCGGAGAGCAGGACCCGGTCCAACCCACTGCGCCACCGTGCCCCCCACTATTAATATTGTTACATTTCATATTGTTCTTGTTATAAAAAATTAAGAATAACGTGATTTTCACAAATGAATTAGGTTTGGATAAAGTGGATGGGTATAGAAAAAGGTCAAAGTCTGTAACTTCTGACCTCGAAAATGCCTCAGTGTCACATTTTAGGTGCATAATCCTGGATATGTCACTGAAAATGCAAATCAAAATTTTGTCATATACAGTGCTGTGAAGAAGTATTTGCCCTCATCCTGATTTCTTCTGTTTTTGTGTATATCTCATACTAAATTGTTTTAGATCTTCAAACGAAATACAACATAAAACAAAGGCAACCTGAGTAAACACAGAACACAGTTTAGATTTTAATTTTTTTACTGAAGAAAAAAGTTATCCGACACCTATCACCCATGTGAAGAATTAATTGCCCCCTTAAACTTAAAATCTGGTTGTGCCACCTTTAGCAGCAATAACTGCAACCAAACGCTTCCAATAACTGGAGATCAGTCTTTCACATTGCTGTCGTGGAATTTTGGCCCATTCTTTTTTGCAGAACTGCTTTAGTTCAGGCACACTGGAGGGTTTTTGAGTATGAACTGCCCGTTTAAGGTCCTGCCACACCATCTCAATTGTGTTCAAGTCAGGACTTTGCCTAGGCCACTCCAAAACTTTAATTTAGATTTTTTGAGCCATTTAGAGGTGGACTTACTCCTTTGCTTTGGATCATTGCTTTGCTGCATAATGCAGTTGCGCTTCAGTTTCCACTTATGGACTGAAGACTGGACATTCTCCTTTAGGTATTCTGGTAGAGAGCAGAATTCATATTTCCCTCAATTATTGCAAGTTGCCCAGGCTCTCAAGCAGCAAAGCTTCCCCATACCATGACACTGCCACCACTGTGCTCTTGGTGGAATTTTGGAAGGTCAGCCACTTCTGGGAAGGTTCACTACTGTGCCAAGTTTTTTCCATTTGGAGAGAATGGCTTGCACTGTGGTTCTTTGGAGTCCCAGAGCCTCTGAAATAGCTTCGTAACCCTTCCCAGACTGATGTCTTTCAGTCACCTTCTTCCTCATCATTTCTGGAAATTCTTTCAACTTTGACATAGCGTATTTCTGGGTCAAACCTTTTAACCAAATGTTAAACATGCTGTTGAAAAAGTTCTAATTAAGTGTTGATTTGATTGAACAGGGCTTTCAGTAATCAGGCCTGGTTGCATCTAGTCCAGCTGAACCCCATTATGAATTCAGTCTCATAGATTTGGGGAAATCTACTACTGGGGCAAATATATTTTCACACAGGCCAATTGGTACTGGATAACTTTTTTGTTTCAATAAATAACATTATCATTCAAAAATTTTTTTTTGTGTTTACTCAGGTTGCCTTTGTTTTATGTTAGATTTTGTTTTAATTTCTGAAACAATTTAGTATGAGATATAAACAAAAACAGAAGAAATAAGGATGGGGCAAATAGTTTTTCACTGTACTGTATACAGTGTGATAGTTTTTTGCTTTAGCGATTCGGTTTACGTTATTTGATGTAGAGCTGGACAGCTCACTTCAGGGTGTCCACTGATAATCTGAAAACTTTTTATCACAAGTCGGTTGCAGCACCAGGTCAGCCACAGCATACTTTACTTGAGGTATATTTCTGCGTGCTGTGCATGCATTGCACCCACTCTCATTTGCATTCGGAGCCCCTCCTGTTCGCTTTCAGTGGGCTATGTAAAAACAATCAATTACCCAGAACTCTGTGTTCAAAGTGGGATTTCATCTGCTGGTTGTCATGTCTTTGCTCCTGCATTGATTAGTCTCGTGTAATCCATTAGAGTTTCTGTTAATTCTCTGGACAACTCCCCTAGCAACCCCCCCGCCCCCCTGCACACACTCCCCAGCAGAGAAATCTATAACTGCATTCTTAATGCCCTTACTGTCAGTCTATCTAATGAGTGTGTGTGGAGTGTGTTTGCGGCGGACAACCAAGGATCCCGTCACTTAGACATAGTGGTACACCTCCCCATCCCCCTGCTTTCAATAGAGACTGTTTTTCCCACATTTCTCTGTGGTCAACGCACAGCGTTATGGCTGTGGAAGGTTGCAGGTTCAAATCTCCCCGAATGTTTCTATTGACTACACTCAGCCACGAGGCTGCTTAACCCTCAGGTTGTGTTCTGGTCAAATCTCACCTGTTTACAACTGTCATCTCTCATAGTTTCTTTCATCTGACTTCCATAAGGCTTCATGACGTCCTCCACACCAGCCATCTGAACACACAATATTAGTAACATTCATTAAGTGGGATTATTTTAGGTCATGAGATCAATGGACCAGTGTAGAAATTATGATAATGTCTAGGAATGAAGTTGGTAAAACGGTGTCAAGTCGAGTGTGTTTTTATTGTCATTCCTCTATATAGCTTGTATGCAGTGAAACAAAATTTAATTTCTCTGGGACCATGGTGCAACACAGAACAGTACGCAAGACTACATAAAGTGTAAATTCACAATAGTGTGAGACAAGTGCAGGGGTGCGGTGGCGCAGTGGGTTGGACCACAGTCCTGTTCTCTGGTGGGTCTGGGGTTCGAGTGCCTTGCGACAGACTGGCGTCCTGTCCTGGGTGTGTCCCCTCCCCCTCCGGCCTTACACCCTGTGTTACCGGGTAGGCTCCGCAACCCCGTATGGGACAAGCGGTTCTGAAAGTGTGTGTGTGTGTGTGAGATGAGTGCAGGACTATAAATATACAGAACAGGTATAAACAGGTGTTTATATTTCCTTTAAGAACAGTTCTAATGAGCCGCCCAATTTTGGAGGGAACACCGGAAATAGAAAGCTGTCTCAGACAGAGCACAAGAGTTAATGAGCGCACAGCCGTAGCGCCTGCACAGTGCAAATGCGAGCAATACTTGTGCAGCCCCCTGCCAGATAACTAAATATTCATTATTGCCATCATTCCCCAAAAATATCTCTGTCAATACAACTAATGCTGGTAGGCCGTGATTTTAATCTAGGCTTGAATTTGTCATGAATACATTCGGTTTAAGTATCCAGAGCGGAGTCTTGAACAGTTGTCCGCAGACTGACAGGTGCGAACGAAGAGCAACAACAAGGTGAGAGTGAACATTAACAGCTACCGACAAGACGGGAACCTCTCGAAAGGAAACAAAAACCCGCTGCTGGCTAACGGCTCTGTTTTAAATTGACACCTTGGTTACTTCATTAACACTACGTCTCCGTGCCACACCTAGATGAGAAGGTCTGGCTGGAGGCTTCAGAGGGGGGAAAGGAGGACTGTAAAGACAAAGGGGTGATAATGGCATTTCTTCACCTCGGGTGCCATCCGGTACATCACACCCCCGATGTATGAACTTCAATAAGATCTCAGTTGCAGAGGCTGGGGTAAATGACAGGAAAGGGAATCGGCGGAGGCAGTCCAAGGAGATACACCACTCAAGAACTACACTCCACTGGGGATACAGAGGGAGTGAGGGAGGGATGGTGGAGCAGGGATCATTTTATCAGATTTCTCCCAAGTGCCCGGCAAAGACAGGAATCAAGAAGAGTGGCATTAGGGCAGAAGCTATGATAGGGAGCATCTTCTTGCAATGCATTTCTCTTCTCCTGTCCCACCTTCACATTTCCATACTGGTGGTCAAGGCTCTGTTAGCTGCTTAGCACGGAGAAGCAGGAAAGAGCCTTGAGTACGTTTGAGTCATTGCACTGCTTTAACTGAGGTTTTTTTTTTTTTTTTTTTGTCAAAAACAGTAACTTTTACATGTTGATTCTGTTATTTAATGATTTACTTGCTATTTCTTAATTATTTTTGTTAGGTATAACTGTGTGTCTTGTTTTTACTTGTCATGTAAAGCTGCTGTGCTTGTAAATTTCCCTGCAGGTATTAATAAAGTAATGTTCTATCCTATCCTATCTTACCCTACCATTTAGTTTACTGCAAAAATAAATGTAGAAAACAAAAGTTAAGCCCTGTCCTAGGTTGGAGTTGAGCTGGTCTTAGTCAGTCAGGGGTGGTGACTGTCGGTTAAACAGCACTTAGCCATTATGCAGTGATAGCAGAAGCAGCGAGTGTAAAAAACAGAGGAAGCAGAGAAAAAAGGTGTGAAGAGCAGCACAAAGATCAGATGAGGAAAGGCTTGCTGACACATTTTACGAAAGGCACTGACAGAGCCATCAGTCCTGATGCTTTGTGTACCATTTTGCCTCTTTATCTAATAGAAGGTAATGACAACGACAACAGGCCAGAGCCCTCCAGCAGGGGACAAGGCCCCTACTCCCGGGGGAGCCCCACACGCTATCCTGCATCACTGAATGCAATAAGAATAAATGCAAGCGAGAGTCTATTTGGCTGAGAATGATGGCGCGCTTGTTGCTTATCGGAGTTCGATAAATCTCCGCGCCGCTGCGGAAGGAGAAAGTGGCTATCTTATCGCGGCCAGCGCATATTGCCCCCATCTGAGGGGGCACACTGCTTTGCGCGATTTACTGTGGAAGGGATGAGACTGATGTAGCAGGATGGAAAAGAAACAAAATGAAATTGGAGAGAAACCACAGGGAAGTGGTGACGGAAGAGAATGCTGTTTGTTGAGGGCAGACTGAAGCAGACACCCTCAAGCACCGCTGGAGGAACGCTAGTGTTTTACATAAATACACACATATTGGTTGTAATGCATTTTACATATGTGCACATTATGAAATGATATTTTCATATCTTTAAGGTCAAAGGGATGCAGCAAGCAAAGCAGTTCACTTCTCACCTGAAGGTGTACGCTCACTTTTGGTAACTAAGTGTCCTGGTTGAGGTCGGGACAGTCCAAAGCCCATCTCTAAATCACTGGGAACAAGGCTTTGAGTGGATACTCTGAGCAGGACACCAGTCTACCACAGGGTAGCCACACAGTAAAGGCAATTTAGACTGTCCAAGTCACCTGAACACCATATCTTTGGACTGTGGGAGGAAACCAGAGCACTCAAAGAAAGCCCACACAGGGAGAACATGCAAACGCTACACAAACTGAGCTGGGTTTGAATCTGTACCCAAATGGCCCAGGTGCTCTAAAGCAGCAGCACTAGTCATTGCGCCACTATGTTACCCTTCCCTAAAGGGTTCTGGTTCAAATCCCAAAATGAGTTCAACTGAGCAAAGTATTTAACCTGTAGTGCTTCACAGCATTGACTAAATACCCAGCTGTTCTCATTTTTAAGTTACAATGAATTAAAAACAATATAAAATAAACAATGGAATGTTTTCTTCAAGAATGGGTCATAGCAGAAGAATTTGAACAGAAAATTATTTTATTCCTGTCCATTTACCTGCCTTTCACCCAAAACAAAAACAAAACTGAAACGACAGGAAAAGTTACACATTTGCTAAAGACTAAGTACACTTTTTCTATCCTAAGTAGAGAGCGCCTAACTTTCACGCTTACGAGCAAAAATTTCCGTCACCTCTTTAGCTTTTCAGTACCTTCAGATGATGCCTCAGCTAACTTCTGAGATTTCTTTTGAAAACGAGTAATGAAAAAAACTGAATAATATTAATAGTGAACATCGGAAAACTGTCATCAGCACACAAGCACGTCAGACAGTTGTGTGGAGGAACAAAGACGGACAGTGACTGGAATTTAGAAGCTCAGGGAGCATTAGGGAAAAAGTGAGTCTGCTGTTAAGTCAAAGAGATGTACAAGGTTGAGTCAAAAAGTATCCGCAATAATGTTTTAACTTTTTAAAAATGTTATTGTGAATACTTTTTCACTTACCTTTCTATTTACTAGATACACTGTTTTCCATGACTTCTGACTGCAAATATTCATGGTGTCATTATGTCTATATAAAGGGTGATGAGTGTGCACTGATTGTGGATGAACCACAGGTAAGTCCTGAAGGGGACGTGTGATTGAAAATTCAACACCGTCTTCCAAAATGACAGAAAAGTAATACAAATGCTACAAATAATGCCACAAATGTAGCATATATAATATTTATTCACACTAAGAATACTATACAGTATACATACACATTGACTGAAACCACTTATCCCAAAGGGGTGTGGTGGCACAGTGGGTTAGACCAGGTCCTGCTCTCTGGTAGGTCTGGGGTTCAAGTCCCACTTGGGGTGCCTTGCAGTGGACTGGTGTCCCATCCTGGGTGTGACCCCTCCCCTTTTGGCCATATGCCCTGTGTTACCGGGTAGGCTCCGGTTCCCCACGACCCTGTATAGGGCAAGTGGTTCTGAAAGTGTGTGTGTGCGCGCTTATCCCAAGTGGGGTCATGGCAAGCTGAAGCTGAACTTGGCAATATGGGGCATAGGGCTGAAAGAGGAGGGGACACCAGTCCATCACAAGGCATCCCAAGCAGGATTCAAACCCCAGACCAACCAGAGAGCAGGCATGGGCCACACACACACACATTTTCTGAACCGCTAGTCCCATACGGGGTCACAGGGGAACCGGAGCCTACCCGGCAACACAGGGCGTAAGGCCAGAGGGGGAGGGGACACACCCAGGACGGGACGCCAGTCCGTCGCAAGGCACCCCAAGCGGGACTTGAACCCCAGACCCACTGGAGAGCAGAACTGTGGGCCAACCCACTGCACCACTGCACCACCGCACCCCCTGATGCCTCCTATATATTTACATTTAAATTTATTTATTTAGCAGACACTTTTCGCCAAAGCAGCGTACATCTCATAGAAAATACAATGTGTACATTACATTAGCAGGAAAAGACTTTAGATGCAGATTCGTGATTCTAAAGTGCAGTTGGTTTGTTACTTTCCACCATATAAACCAATTCACATCACACGAGTAACTGCATAAAGGTTTATCCGAGTATCAACAATTCCTAATCACATTCCGAGTATTTTTTTTTTTAGAAAAATATTATATATATATAAAGATTTACAAATCATTACAGGAGTAGCTGTGTAGAGGCTTATCCGGGCGTGATCTCAAAGTTATAGTGCATGAACATATACCTTACATGAACTTAAGAGATCATGGGGGAAGTGAGTCTGGAAGAAGTGAGTTTTAAGACCCTATGCACAAACACACACACACACATACATATGTGTGTTGTGACAGCAGTTCAAGTGCATGCAACAGAAAAGATGCATTTTTAAAATTTTTCTACAGTGTCTTGTAAGTATTTGTTTTTTGCAGACATTTAACGTAGAATGTATGCAATTGGTAGCTTGACGAGAAAACGACATGAATTTGGAATATATGTCTATATACATGTTTGACTCATCTCGGGCCTTGAACCGGTCACCCGCACAGAGTATGTCTAATTACTAGGGTGCAGCGCTCATCCCCCCAACACACACTGTCCCCAGACAGAAGCAAACTCATTCCAGGCCTCGCTGATATGCACCATGACATAGAGGACAAGTCGCGGGGTATATTTAGGAAGCAATATAAATATAATCAGGGCTGTCAAGCAGCTCGCAGGAATCACAGGCTTCAAGGATCATTGATCATTATCCAGCTTCAAATACACTGGAGCATTGCTTGTCTGAAGGAAAACCCATAATAAGGGCAAGTGAGATAAATTATTGATGCGGATGCTGCTACACGCTAAAGCAGCAAGGATTTTTTTTCTATCATTAAGCGCTTAGGAAGCAGCATTTTACTAACTGTTGCCCAAAGGAGGAAAAAAAAAAAGGGAAATCCGCAAAGTTCATTATTCGTAAAACAAATGGAGAAAGATACACTCCACATGAAAAGAAGAGGAGGGAAAAAGAAGCCTGTCACATCCTTCTGATGACATTTTTGTTTATTTTTCTTCCCCGCTGACACACCTCACATGTCATGTCCACCCGAAGAGCACCTCCTCATTAGCGGCCGTAATTAACTTTACGACTGTCAAGATGCCCGGCAATGGTGGCGCTGACAAGGGGGGTGCGAGTAAATCAGGGCTGCAGCGGCCGGCGCAGCGGTTGGGGTGCGAGCCGGGAGGAAACGCTGACATCAAATCTAATTATCTCTGAGGAGGGCACGAGTGTGCGGCAAGCAGGGTCTAATGCGCCATTATTGCCGTCGCCGAACCCTGCTGCGGCCGATTGTTTGCCCCGGCTTCAGGACTGAGCCCCGTCGCACATCCGCTGTCACACCCAGTGAAGGACCATATCAGAGGGGGAAATTACAAGCGCCACAACCTCCTCCACTGGAGAGGCAGATGATGAATACTGACTCGGTAAGGCACAGCGCTTACCCACACAAGCCCTAAAGCCAAGGCTGAATATATGACATATTTATCGGACGCTTTTATTCCAGCGTGTCACCAGGAGGAAGAATAAAGAGGCAGGGGAGGAGGTGGTGGGGAGAATTATGCACCAGTAATTGTCAATCATCCTCTGGGAGATGCAATGACGGCAGACCCGTCTCTTATTGCTGCCTCGTAACGCTGTCCTGGACGCAGGGAGGCGGGGCCTTAATGTGCCTATGAGAAGCATAATATTTCCATTATCCTTCACTCCAGCACCCAGAGAGCCCGTCCACCGGCCCACCGCCTTGGCCCCGGGCAATCCACCACCCAGTGTCTACACAGGGACTGAGCAGATGTCTGAAAACCAACATTTTTCATATTTCCCTGCATGCATAAAAAGGTGAAAAAATTCTGATCGTTTGTATTGTTTGACCGAAGTAATGCAGAAATATTAGTTTACGCCCCCTCCCTTCAGTTTGTGCTCTAAGCAAGACGGATAAGTCTGTGACACAGGCAATATTGTGGATACAAATTCAGCCTGTTGTTGATGTGGTGAAAAGCAGTGTGTGTTTGGAGGTAAATCCCCCATATAGCTGGGCAAGTATTTATCTATTCCAGTCACTTTAATTGCAACAGCATTTACCATCCAAAGGCATCACCCTTAAAGAATCAGACTCGAACCAACTGGTTTATCTTCGTATCCATGCTTGGGATACTTACCCAGCTGTGAAAAGTGGAAATTAGATGACCAGTTATGGGAATCCAATTCAAAAAAAAAAAGAAAATAACAAAGTTTCCAAATAAAAGCCCACATTGATTTTTCAAACTTCTCTTATTTGAAGTGTTTTGGTCTTTCAATCTGCAGTAACCAGCCAGAAGGTGGGGGATGGACTTGAGGAATCCTGGGATAGATATCACTGTGTGATTATCCTCCACGCAGCCAAGTGGAAAACTCATTAAACAATGCATAATGCCCTTAATCAAATCAATCACAAGTCCAACTCCAAACAGATAGCACTTATCAAAACTTACAACAAGCGTGCAGAATCTCTCATTTACTTAGAAAAATCAAATGCGGACAAAGGAATTCTTTTGAAAGTCAGCACAACTGTGCTTCGGCTAGGGATCAATATCAAAAAAAACGTGTGGAAAACTAAATTAAAAATAAAAAAAAATGATGAAAAACATTTAATTTTTGTTTCCATAGACGAAGAATAAGTTTTTAAAAGGCTGATATGAGTAGCAGCAATAAAAGCAGCTGAACATTTGTTCTTTGTAATTCATCATTTTTGAACTGTTAGGGGTTAAGGTTAGGGTTCGGGTAAGCAAGTCTCTGGTCATAAGAGAGATGAGACAATTTATACTTCCATGATTGCTCTTCTTAGGCTGTCTTTGGCTCATAACAGAACAAGTAACAGATGGCTAAAAATTCATAAAAATTTTCAAGTTGAGTCCAAAATGCAGACACAACACAACTATTTTTTTAAAGGCAGGAAATTAGAAAAGAAAGGCAAACAGGATGCTGGTAGTTTTGGAAAGACGAGAGAATGTAGTGGGATGGATGGAGCAGACTGTAGAATGGAACAGGAGCTCTACAGGATGCTAATGGACATGTCACGGCAGTATAGAAACGAGAGCAGAAGCAACACAGAGAATGTGAGATTGGAGATCTAATTGGAGGTCTGCTGCTGTCATTAGATTTGTTTTTTTTATGGAAACCGCAAAAATCATCCAGACAAAGAGGGTGTTCCCTGGTCATCACAGATTTAATGCAGGATACTGCCTTCCTGTGGGCTGCTGTAGACTTTTGAACCTCCATCCATTGGCCTGGCTCTCTACCATTCCAGGAGAAGATGTTCAGACTGTGGTGGGGCGATGACCCTCGAAGTGCTACAGGAGAGGCAGACATCTTGCTGTGGAAGACCAGCATTCAAACCAATAACTTAACATCTGCTCTCTACCTCCAAGTTCCCTTAGCAGGGACTGGATCTCCATTTTTTACAGTTGACAATGTTATTCGAGCTGGGTTGGTGGCATCTGGCTTGAGTGGAGGGGGGGCTGAGAGGAAAAGCAGCATGCGCTTTAATTAATTGAGAAGAGATTACATGGTCTTCCAACCGTGTAGTTTGTCATCAGAGCCCATTACATGTTTATATTAGATGCTTTTCCAGAGTGTCAACAACAAACTAAAGAAGAGCTTCAGTTTAAAAGGAGAAAAAAAAAATCAATGCACTTAGTGAGACTATGGTTCATTTGAATGAGACAACTGAACACAGTACAATTAGCTCAAAGCTATCCATCAACAAATGCTTTCAGAAGGAAAATACTCCCTGCTTGCCAGGAGATCATTTCAATAGCTGCTTTTCTGTCATGTCTCTGACACACATATACTAGAAACGGGTGCAAGGACTTACCCTTGGAGCACCGCCGCTGGACTGAATCAGAGATTTCCACAACTCCTGTGACATAATGGCTAACTGCTGCTTAAACAGCTGGATGACAGCGCAGACAGTAAAGACAGCATGAGATGGGGCTCAGCCATGTGCCACCATAGAAATGTAAGTGTTCTTCCAAATGAGCGGCAGATGTCGGTTCCAATCTGGTGGATAATAGCAACCCAGTGATATTAAACCTAATTCTCAGATGTATTTTTGTCACAGTGGGTTCAGGCATGGGGGTAGTGGCACCTGTGACAAAGACAATGTGGGCTGGTAGCATGCAGGGGCATGCTGGGTTTGGGCTGTGACCAAGTGGGAAGTGGCGGTTGGTGGATTTTCAGGAAGTTCTATTCCCCCCCCCCCAATGACTGCAAAACACAAAAAGCAACCGCCAAAACTTCTGCATAGACGTGCACAAATCACGTCTTGCTCTCCCACAAAAATCGTCCTGTCTCTCATGTCTTTGGGCTTTAAAGCCTCTCTTGATATTTATGTATTGGCCGCACCTGGTGCTTGTTTCCTCCTAACAAGACCACTCCAGGTGCAGCTGTGAGTCATTGTGGAGCGTAGGTGTGGTCAGGCCCTTACCGGCCATAGGGCCCTAACTGGACTACGGTACTGCGCCCACAACTGGGTGTCTACGGCTCCCACCGCCTTTCAAGACAAAGACCCCACACAAGCAAGACTGCCAACAACCACGAGACACGTCATCATCCAGTCCGCCAGCGCCACAGCCAACCACAGCCCACCTATCAGCACAACAGCATGGCTGCGGCAAGGGGGGTACACTGTGAACAGCACATCTCATAAACCAGCACCTAATGGCTGACATGTGTATGAAAGAAACCCCTTCACTCAGCGACAAAGTACTGGATTCATTAAGCAAACTTCCAATGACCTCCATCTGGAGGCACTGGGTCATTTCTTGGGGAGGTCGTGGGATGCTGGGAATTTTAACTGTAAATCTAATTTAATTTGGCCTCTCTCACCAACCCACATTTTGTATGGGGGAACTGAGGAATGCAGCCCTGTCCACTTTAAACTCAATTAAAAATGGAGACAGCCGAATATTAGCTAATAAAAACAGCAAACATGCTCCAAACTTTAGAAAACACATTCAGACGTCAACCAAATGCAATGGCTCAAATTCAGAGCTGGCACTACAGGATAATTTTAGACAAGCATAGGCATATTTGTCTAATTCTCTCATGTGTTTCTCTGCTCTGTGATACTTGGACATCACTGTTGCAATATAAATAGATGAGAATTTTCATTTTAAACTCTTTGACATAGCACTGCGAATAATTGCAGACAATAATCTACAGGAAATCAGCTACTAGAAAATAGAAAAAATACATTGAAACATATCTTTATATTTTAAAACCAAAGAGTCAGTGTTCGTAGTATGTGGGCAACATTATGAATAAAGTATTTTTTTTTTCTTTTGTTTTTCTGATGTACAGTGAAGCATTTTGTCCTTGTGACAGTTTAAATTCCTATATGCTATACCTTTTCATTAACATTTTAGGTGTCCTGTAAACAGCACTGAAATGTTACAATTTTAACAAATGTTTTCTTTTAATTGTAACTTTTTATTGTAACTTTTTATCTTTTTATTGTAACTTCAACTTTTTATTGAAATTACATATTGTAAGAAGCGTTGCATTTTGCAAAGAAAAAAAAAAAATCAGTGCAGGAGAGCAAAGAGTTAAGTGGATATACTGTTATATGATTTTTGTTTGTCCATGTAATTTCTTCCCAAGTTGGGGGAGTACTGATGGCTGTTCTCTCAACTTTTGCTTTCAGTCAAACCTGCAATTATTGCCTCTTGTATCTCTAGCTAAAACATTGCTTAACAAGAAAGTCATGTCAATATGCCAAGAACACTTTCATTTATGTCCTGAAATTAAGCTAACCGCCTCAAGCTGTGTTGTAAATTACCTTAAAGAATGCAGAAATGGGCTGAAAAAACAAAACAAGTCTTACCCCTT
This sequence comes from Scleropages formosus, assembly GCF_900964775.1. Taxonomy (NCBI): domain Eukaryota; kingdom Metazoa; phylum Chordata; class Actinopteri; order Osteoglossiformes; family Osteoglossidae; genus Scleropages; species Scleropages formosus. The sequence continues at coordinate 31,882,191 of NC_041810.1, forward strand.
TCATTGCCTGTAGATTTATAATTTGTAACATCTGATAAATATTTATTGTTGCGCTGTTCTGATGTCCCAATGACCTCTTTAGCCTTAGGGGGATCTCCTCCGTGATTCCTATATATCACCTCCCAAATTTGTCAACGCTGCAAATGCTATGCTTTTTGCTATTTTTTTCTGAAGAAACAGAGCATGAAACTAATAATTACAGGCGTTGTCTGAAAATGAGTTTGACAAGTTAACTGGGGGGAAAGAGGACCCTCTTGGTTTTCTGTTACACCCCTTGATGATTTATTGACCCGTAATGACACTTAATGGACAGCCAGTGCCACCAGTGTCTCCATGTGATGCAAGAGTGCAAAGCCCATATTGAACCGATAATAAACAGGCACGTGCGCAAAAGTTAGCGGCCTGCCTACAGCTAAGTGTCAGCTAATGATAGATTAGCCGAATCTTATTTCTCTATCTCAAGAAGGATCTCTGAATCTTCAGGAGAGAGTTTATTGAATTATGATTAATTCACGACGATGCTGCTGACACATAAGAGACGTTATCTAGAAACGTGCTACGTTCAAAGTGCCCGGAGCACGAGGCTAGCAATGCTGTGAATAAACCGAAGAGTGTCGAGCAGAACGTTGCGTAAAAAGATAATAATCCCCACACAAACCTTTTTTAATTCAACAAAGGGCCTGCTGTGAGAACAAAAAGCCAAGCAATGAAGATGAAAAGAGGCAAAAAAAAAAAAAAAAATTAAGACAATGGCAGGCGAGGCACAAAGGAGAGTCGGTTTAAAAAGACCAAAATGTTCTGTGACGCGGAAAAGGAGGGAAGAAAAAACGGACAGAGACAGATGGCATCTGAAGTACACACATTAATTGCAAAGTGAAAAATTAACTCTGCTGTGTTGTCTTTTTTCTCAGGGAGGATTAAAACAAGGCACTGGCCACCAGGTCACAGGCAAAAAGATGTCACATTAGCTACAGAAAAAAGGCTCACAACAACATAAAAAGAAGCAGCAGCTCTTCACAGTGCAGACCTTTTGTAAACACATCCTACTTCAGTGGAGTTCCAACCACAGCATCTCATGGACTATATTATATTAGCTGATGCACAACGCTGTACTGGTGTTCCCTACTGCATGTTCCATCAAGGCTGTCAGTGTTAATAGTAATGTACAGTGCAAATGTGATGCTGCTTCAGTATAATATATTCTCCTCTTCAAGTGAGGTTTGTGATGGTGTTGCAAGGGCTTTACTAAACAGGACAGCAGACTTGACCATATTTCATGCTATGATTTATTGCATTTGACCGCCTCTATAGCAGACCCCCAATCCCCTACAGTCTTTACATAGCACATTATCAGACATCATGGGGTGGTGTTGACTAATCATTTCCAGATAGTCAAGTGGGCACTTTACAGACAGTCAGAGAATATCAAGTGCTGCGTAGTTGAATTTCGAAAACGAAGAAAACAAGAATCGATGAAGGAGGGGCTTCTCCTGTCATTATTAATACCGTAAGAAAGTCCAAATTAACTTACTGTGACCTTACAATTTAAGCAAAAGGCTAATGTACCATAATCATGTTTCAGGCCAAGCCGTATTAATCTTTCCATGACTTATTTTCCCCGCCAGAGTTAATCGATTGTAAACTGCAGCTGGGGGTCAAGACGGTCGGCCTCCTCATTTCACAATCCCCGCGCTCCCACTACGAGGTCACTAATGGAGCCATACTCTACAGAAATCAATACCTGATTACAACATAGATTTCTATTGACTGTCCTGATGCGATGTGACATCACAAAGCCAGCGAGAAAAGTTTTTAAAAAAAAAAAAAAAACAGTAGTTAATTTATACTTTACATAGCAGCTAACTAAGTCATTGACAAAGTACAAATTCATCCAAAAAAATTACAATATGGCCTCATTATTTCTAAGCATGTTGTGACTCTTAAACCTGTTTAGTCACAACTAAATTTATTTGGAGGTCAATATCCTTTGTTAAAACACTTAAACTGTCATATGCCTTTCGTGTCATGTCTGTCTGTGTAACTGTAAAAATTGTAACTTTAATGCTGTAAATCGCTCTGGAGAAAAGCATCAGCTAAACGAATAGATGTAAATGTAATGTCTTTTTGTATGTTTTTTGCTGCTCGCTGTTCTTCCCGCTCAAACCCTCTCAGCACTGAGGATAAAAGCTGAATTTATAATAAAGTTCAAATATGGTAATACATCCTTTAGCTAACTGTTTAAATGCTCATGCAAACAGAAAGCCTGCACATCAGCTGTTGGTTAACAGACATATAAAGCAGCTTTTTACCAAACTTTACATCTCTGCTGATCGAAGCTATTGTCAAAATTTTCTAATTGGCAAAATTAAAATATTAGAATAAATAGCTGCAATATAGTGGGTTGGACCGGGTCCTGCTCTCCAGTGGGTGTGGGGTTCGAGTCCCGCTTGGGGTGCCTTGTGACGGACTGGCGTCCCATCCTGGGTGTGTCCCCTTCCCCTCCGGCCTTACGCCCTGTGTCGCCGGGTAGGCTCCGGTTCCCCGCGACCCCGTATGAGACGAGCGGTTCAGAAAATGTGTGTGTGTGTGTAGCTGCAATATAAACATAACCAACAGCGGCACTATGTTAAGATGATGTGCCTATCCTTCCTTGCCATTAGCTAAATCTCACCTTAAACCGTCTACACAGCGGTCTTCAATTTAGATTAATTCAATCTTAATACTAATTGGTCCTTGAACTAGCGAGCCCAGGAGATGGATTCCCTTTGGTCCACTCTCCACTGGTCCGCCCCCCAGCCCACTCTCAGGGAAGTGAGGAGGTGGGGAGTAATGAGTCGCAGCCTTATCAGTCGGTACATTCGGCCTATCCTCCCCTGGGGTGCCTTCGCACGCTCTAATTAACTCTCGCATACAATCCATAATTGCAGTGTTTACAATCACTATTTAAGAATCAGAAAACAACGGTGCGCTCACTAAAAGGTGCAAAATTTATATTCAAATCCTTTTTTCTTCCTCGGTCTTACTTAATAAGCTCTCAGGGCCCTCCAGTGGGTAAACCCCATCATTTATTTATTTTTCATAGATAGCCCTATTAATTTCCCTGATTTAAAAAGCTCAAGCTGCTGGGAACTGGACTGGATTCGTTTCCCCCTGAGTGCTCTTTGAGGGAGAGCCGTAAATGACCTAAATAAAGGATCATTTTGAAGGCTGCGGAGATGTGCCGGCTACATTAAAATTAAACGAGGTGTTTATTAAGCAGGCTGCTGGCATTCGAGCTCATTGAGATCAGGGGCTATTGCAGCTAGCGTGTCCCTCTGCATTTGCTCTGCTGTGTCAGTTGGCCTGAAAAACCAAAGCCCTCATATTCTCCCCCTCCCTGGATCCCGGCCTGTGCTCTGAGGAGCACTTCCAGTTCACTTTCCAATCCGCTGAGTACAAGAACCGTACAAATTATGGCAGAAAAGAGGAATAAAATTTATGCAAACAGAACAGAGAAAAAGAACTGAAGAAAATTGCATAGTCTTTCTAGTCACTTTGACGGTACATGTTATGGAAGAGGAGACGACATCCTGATGGGAAATCTAAAGACATTTAAATGTCTGATTATTTTCATTTTGAAGTGCTCTTAAAAGTTTAACTCTCTAATTATGCTCATTTCATCTACTTCAAACCAGTTGGTATAAAAGCAACCTTTTGAAATAAAGACGTTTCAGCCATTTGACATTTTCATAAGGTTTAGATATTTAATGAAAAAAGTGTCAACATTAGGAAAAAAGGCAAATCAGCCATCCGTTTATTGTTGATTTTTTTTAAAAAACCAATATACGTTTATTAAGTTTGTGACATACAAATGAGAAAAAGCTTTTAAAGTTACAGAAGATGTTAAGGTGAACAAAGCCTAGGACTTTTTGTTAGTTTAAATGAAAAACTAAAATCATTTGGCAAGCATTATATTCTCATTAATCCCCCATCCACTGCAAGTTTTTTATGTTTTTTTTTTTTTTTTAATTTATTCCAAGTTCATTCTTCTTTAATAATGTGTGAGAGTAATGGCATTCATTTGGATCGAAATTAAAAAAAAAAAAGATTCACACAATGGAACAACAGAAAACTTCAATGATCTCTCAAAACATTAAAATGTTTTTTTTTCATATATTGATGTTTAATTGTTTTTCATAACCTGCAGCAGTGTACTGTACAGCAATATCACTGGAATCCTGCCCTAACCTGTGCAGTCTTCTCTCTGTCATTATGCAAAAAACTCTCATCCTGCTCCATCACCACTTTTACACATAGTCTTTCAAAGAAGTGACTGCCTCACAAAGCATATTTTACTATTACTTGAAATCACACGGGTTTATATAAAGATTGATGTGGGACAGAGTATATTTTAGAAGCACAGGACTTCAATTACAGTCCAGCACAATTATCCCAGTCCATTAACAGCACAAGATACCATGTCTGAATACAGATGGAGAATAATTTATCACAGTTTTTTCTTTTTCATGTCCCTGTTTTGTGGTATTTTGACTGTATAAAGTTGTTGCCAACATTTGCCAGTGGTGTAACAATATCCCTAGTAGCTGCTGACTGTGAGTTTACTCTAAGTAGAAAGCAAGGTCAGTGACAAAATATTGCAGGGCTGTAACAAATACTTTCTTTACATTCACACCAGAAACCAACAGCACATAGTGGGAGGGCACTGAGCATCATTGGCTTTACTATATACTGTGCCGCCCCCCTCCCCAGACCAACCCAGCAGATACATAGGACATCTAAGGAGATGGGAAAATGCACTGCTAGGAGGGTAGTTATGTGGGGAAAAATGGTCCCTTTGGATGATCTGAAGGAGCACACCCCTCCCAGCCTGCGACAACGATTGCCCACGAAGCTCCAGATAGTCGACGTGATTTATACAGGTTATTATAGTCAATTACAACACACGCACCAGAGACGAGAACGCTCCACAGAAGTCCCGTCCAGGATGCATCGCAGCCGAAGTGTAAGTCTGTGCTGGCAGAAACTACCGCGTTGTTGGGAAACGTCCAGTGCATAGTCAGCTAGCCACTAGCCTCACATTGTTTTTAATCTAATTCTACACATGGTTTCATTTTAATTTGAATTGAAAGCCTCATGTTAACAAAGCATAACAGATCTTTCTAATCCGGCAGTACAATAGACGGATGCGCGGCCCATTCCTCTGTGATAAAAGGCACTTCTCCCTCTCGGAATCATCTCTAATTAGCATATAAAATGCTTGCTGGAGGTAAAGGCATATATTAAACCCATTAGAAACCTCTTTTATTTTTTGCTGTTGCAAATAAGTTTACATAACATTATGCATTATGCAGTGAAGGAGCTCCGAGAGGAACTTGCTAAATTCTCGGACTGGTACGTGCTTCTGCATCCTCCTGATAATAGAATGCTTAACAACAGAGGACAAGTCTTTACTGTGCGAGTTCTGCTGGCAGACACTAATTCAACAGCTTACAGACAACACAACCTTCCAAGATGTTCAGGAAGTATTTCCTTCTAAAAAAAAAAAAAAAATAGAGGTATAAAATTCCTATGCAAAATATCTGCTCCCAGTGTGGGATGGTGTTTAATAGCATGGATAGGAGGAGGACAGCCAGCACTTAACCCAAAACCAGACAGAATCAAGAGGATCCTTATTATCCCCTTCCAGGGCTTTACGCCACCTTCACGCACACCAAGCCTACGCAGGGTGGGAAGAAATTGGAGCAAACATGCGACAGCTTGGTGCTTGAGACTGGATTTAATACACCTGTCCACCAGATCCTTGTCAAGCTAAGCACGACAGGAAGCGAGCTGAATCTTCTCCAGGCTTCCCAAGGAACTGCGTTCACAGTAGGAGCGCGGGGTGTTTGCGTGACACAAAACAGCGGTCACCTGCTCCAACGGCGATCTGGCACCAAGCCGAGGAGCTGCACTAATTCAGTCCTCGCAACCCTTCCTTCGGGGTGAAGCGATGCTCGGTGTTGATCCGCTTTTAACAGCTTGTGCTCAAAGACAGGCGAGAGCAGCCGCCGCACGAACCGTGCTGGATTGCAAGGATCCACACCTGCCATGTCTACCACAGCACAGACTGCGCAATTACAACCCGAGCCACCCTTCTGCATGTTAAACACCACAAAAGCACAAAGCGGGGAATTAGTCTGCACTAATAAAAGCTGTTGGGTACATCGAACAGCAGAAAGGTTAGTCATTAACAGCAGCAGAGGCCTTGAACACGAACTTGTCAGGGCTAGAAGTCTGACTCGCCATGCTTAGATGGGATGTGCCGTCACCTGTCTCTAAAATAAAGACCCCAGCAGGCAAACAGGATCAGGGCTCCAGCACACATTTTATTGCCTTCTTTAAGTTGCTTCCTTATGTCAGAAAATAAGGTGTCAAGATAAAACTCTGCTGAGCTCCCTCTCAACCAGACTGTGATATATTAGCCCATTTCGGCCTCTTTAGTTCCCCCATTGAAAACCTCTTTGACTTTATGAGAAAAGAGAAGTCACCCCAGCAAGGTGATCCTGACGTCAACCTGGACGTTTGCCCCTACTGCCCCACAAGTCAGGCCCAACGTTACGCTCATCGTCTGCATTCGAGCTGCGGTCCTTGCAGACGCCTCCGTGGTGGGTTTGCTACTATCATGCGAGCACAGGTTTGTCAGCCGTCGTATTTGCATACTGTCGCGGCTCTACGATTGGGCCTGGGTTGCAGATCGCGGCAGTTCCCCTAATGAGGACTGATGGCTCCGGTGCGCGTTGCATTCCAGAGGATGTCTGCTGACAGCTCAGAGGAGTCGATAAAGTAATAACTAGTAATGCGCAAATAACTTGTGCCGTCTGACGACTGTAACAGAGCAGTGTGTGAGGAGAAGGATCCTTTCAAGTGTCACACCAGCCCTGGAGTGAGACTCTCAAATCAGCTTCACTGTGTCTGTGTAGGAAGGAAAGGAAGAGGAGCTGTTTAAAAATGGCTCGCTTTGGAAAAGGTATGGAGCTCCTTTTTATGTCAGCCCGGTGCTGGGAAATGAAATTAGCTAGCGCTAGCTTGGCAAAGAGTGAGCCGCAAGGGATGCGGAGCAGGCGCCAGTCGTAAAGCCGGGCTGATCCACTTTTAGATTTCATAGGACAAAGGGACTTCCAGCGACCGTACCGCAGAAGTACCGAGCTTCAATGAGCTGCAGTTCCCTGCCCTCCTGCCACCATACCACTTCATGGAGGTCAGCAGACGAGGGTGCAAACAGAACATACCTGAGTGTGGCGGGGTGCCCCAGCTACTTTGCCTATGCCGGAAGAGTGAAAGTTTGATTTTACTCTCTGTCAACGTGATCTCTGACACTTACTTCCAGCTACTGAATAACGGCTTTGGCATCTTTCAAGTTCAACTGTATCTACACACTATATTTTGCTGTAACTGATTTATCCAAATCAAATCATGCAACCATGGTTTTAAAGATATTGAAATTCCACTGAAAAACACACGTGCTGTTCTGCGGTAAGACTTATCTTTATTTCTCTCTCTGATCTGGCGCCCCAGTAGGAGCCAGACCTGTAACTCGAACCTTCCTTAATGCCTGCTGTGTTAGTAAAAAAAAAAAAAAAACAGAAAAACATTTAGCTGAAATAAACCACTTCAAAATCAAACAAAATTCCAAACAAAAGGGTGCAAGGCCAGTGAGCCATAATTGCAAAAAAGAACAGATGTGACACAGTTATGAAGGACTGTTATTGAAACTGAGTATCACTGGAGATGGTAGGCCAGCTTCTCACCCTGAATATTACCTCCACACCTGTCATGTACAACTTCCCCCCATGTTTCCCAGTAATAATTAAAAGATTTTGCTCATAACAAAAAAGACTTTCTTTTATTTTGAGGTTGTTTATCACTGTGGTCTGCAGGACAAATATGTAATTTTTTAAACAGTTAAAGAAGGCTGGCACCAGTATTGATATTAGATTACAGAAGCCAGAATAATGTGAGAATAATTTAGCATGTCACAACATGCGGAATGGAACTATGAAGTCTATCTTAAGTTTTTAACTGCTAATCCCATGTAATGGTACATGGAATGTTGGCGGCAGACCTGCTGCAGGCCACAACCATTCAATCCAAGCCTGCAGGACCAAGGTGGGAGTAGAGGGAGGAAGGCGTGCTTTGACTCTATCAAAGGACAGAGCAATGAAAGCCACCTTTTGGCCCCTCTGATTCCTTCCCACTCAATGCTATTCTTCCTTACCACACATCTCCCCCAAAAGGGACACATTTATCAGCATCCCTGCAGCCCTTGGGCCACTCTCATGACAAACCCCCAGCCATAGATCACTTGATAATGTTTGACACCCATTAACAGACAATATCCCAAGAGTAGGCTGAGGGATGCTCTGCAGGAAAGCTGTGCTTGAAGCTGTCATTGGAAATATTTCTCCATTATTAGGGATGTTTTCTTGGAACATTTTCTCATGTCAGGTATGTTTTTAAGAGGCTTAAGAAATTTAACAAGTCAACACCTGTTAACTATAAACAACTAATTTCTTCAGGTTCCTATCAAATAATCTCCTGTTTTTCCATAATATTGGTTTTTTTCTTTCCATCGGTCTCTCGAAAGACAAAAAAATTAGGTGACAGTACAGAAAGTCAATAACCTTCCATCTTCCACAGGTTGACTTAGAGTCAAGCTAAGATTGACATAAAAACGTTCAGAAGCTCCTTTTCTAACACTTCGATTAAATTAAAGGTGTTTTTACTTTAGCCCTACAGATGTCTGTAAGGACCTGTTTTTGATTGCACAAAGACTGAAAGTTCTGAAACTTTTAAACATTGTCAAAGTTCATTTAAATGATGATCTGGGTATTTGGATAGATTATTCAGGGTCCTTGCCTGTTTCAGGGCATTATTCCCAAAAACCCACTCAGGGGCCCAGAGAGAGTCCTTTCATCAAGCAATCCCTCCATTAACACAGTTCCAAGGCAGTTTTCACTCCGAAGCTAAAGCAATTAAAAAATAAGTCTTGGTTGAAAATCCGCCCGAAATCCGTTCATGGACATAAAGAGGAGTTCCTGAACAAGATTTCTGGAAGGCCGGGGGCAAAGCTTTCCGAAAACACCCAAATGGAGGGTGACTCCTCCACAGGAGACTGTGAAAGGGCATGACACACACTAATCCCTCAACCCTCTGGTTCCCTCAACCACATACTTAAAAGAAACCAGGTCCTGATCTAAGGCTGCAGTGTCAGTCTTGTTATCCTTTTTCATAAATTTCCAGAATGGAGGCCATCTCTTCTACCTTAGAGGGGGACTGCATCAATCTGGCAGATAAAATTGTATGGTCTTGACTACATCTACATTCTGTACTAATGACAGACCACAGTTCCTTCTAGAATGTCTTCACTGACAATGCAGTTTGATGTAGTATGTAAGATCACATTTGTTCTAGACTCTTGATTTGTTTCTCTGCATCAATAAGCAGTCATAACATAAGGCCACCTTCCTCCCAAGTGTGCCCAAGGCTAAACCAAAAAAGCTAAAAACGCTTTTTAAAATAATTAAAAATGAACCAGCAAAGCTATGAAAACAACATACTGCATTTATTTCAGACATCTTTGGTTGCTGCTGTTGTTACTGGATTTTTGAAACAAAATGAAACTCAGAACACAACTTTGTCCCAGCTGTGATCTTTTATATGGTATTTGATGTGTGTGAAGGGAGTGTAACTTGAGCTTCTCAGTCTCAATTTTGACTGGTTTGGGTTAGAGCAGAGGAAAAAGGCCCTTGGGGGGTAGTATAATAACATCGGGTATGATTCTCCAATGGGAAACAACAGAAATGGAGTGCATTATAGAGCAAATGTCAAAGTATCCTCTCATCTGCACTTTGTCCAAAACACTGGGGGCAGAGGCCGGTCGGAAAGCAAGAAGGGTCAGACACATTAAGTGGGAGGGTCCATCCATCTATTCTTTTCCACCGGGTGTCTTGGACATGTCGTAAGTATTTTGAATATGTTGCTGCACTGAGGAAACAAGATCAACCAGAGAAATGAAACAAGCTACGAGCCCAATATCAAGGTTGTAATGACCAAAATCGAGGGCCATTATTGAAAATTTGAGGTTTGCATATAGGCTGTGTAGTTTATCAGTTATGCAGAAGCATTTTTCATGAAAGCAATATAAAGAATATATACTATATGCATACACTGCTATGTATGTGTAGATCAGCGCTAAAGACAAGCCATTAATGGGCGTGGTGTTTTTTTTTTTTTTTTTTTAATTATATTATAGCTCTTTGCCCCTGCAAACCAGGCATGACTCAATAATTTGTTGAGTGGTCTGTGTTGCTGGACAAGTTGAGGGAGAAGGGATTTTTCTTGTGTCACTGCAATCGTTGTTGCAGTGGGGAGTGGAACTGAGGATTTTTAGGGGGTTTGGCACCTTCCAGGCTTCCCACCCTTAATCTCGAAGGCTGTGATAATTTCTGTGACCAGTGCAAGGTTGCAATCCAAGTCAATGGCAGAGGGGGAATAGCAAAACACTTCCCAGGCAGAAAGAACAGTCACCAATTCCCAAAACAGTACTGTGTCATGGCAGAGACAATGCCAAAGGGAAAAAAAATTATCAGAACAATATGGCCACTTCAAGAGGGTTTGTGCAACCTTGACAACAGCGGAGGAATTATCAACCCAAATTCGAGACGTTTGCTTTCAAGTCTACCTCCCTCCTCCCCTCCAATCTAAGGGAATGTGATGAGCCAGAGCTGATTCAGTTCAATGAGAAGATATCTGCCCTGGCATGTAATCAAAGGGATTTGGGTATTTGGAAGCCAAGCCCACAGGTTATCCCCCAGGAAGCATACCAAGTAGTTATCAAAAACACCCAGTTCAAAGCTGCTCAATTTTCCAATATTAGCAGTGTTTGGCCAGGGCCCCAGGCTTGTTTCTAAGTAAAGAAGTGTGTTAAAGATGGTTATACTTGCGCACTTGTGGGGCAAGGGGGATAGAAAAAGTATACATTCAGATGGTCCATCGACATCCTACAGTGTTACAATCAACCACCTGGGCTATAACATCTTTATGAAAAATAATCCACTTGTGTGTCGAATCCTGTTGCGACCCTTCCAGGCTAGGCATCAAGGCAGGTGCTTAGTGAAATCCATTTAAACAGAAAAAAAGGCCATTGCAGGAGATATTTTGATACATTAGATCTGCTTGTTTGCTTGTGTGGGGATTTTTAAGCTTTTCCACCCACAATCCAAAAGCAGGAAAAATGCATTTCAGTTTTGGTTGCACTTCCAGTTGGAAGGAATCACTGCCCCCAGCGCAACACACCGTAATGACAGGTCAGCCTAGGCTTTATTACTGAGCTATGCAGCATGAGCATTTGACAATACTTAAGTGTAGATCAGTTTTAGGTTTCAGGCATACACTTCTGAGCCTTGTGTGCTGCCGAAAAAGTCAGGAACTTGTCAGACTGGCAACATGAGCGTAGTCCAGTCGGAGCTGAGGCTGAGGAAAAGTGGACCTTCTAAGCCCATATTGGCTGTCGAGGCATTAACAACAATATTGTGCAGACCTGCACATTCTGGAGAGGTGGGGGGTATTTCCCAGCACCCCTTGCATGGCCAAGTGCTCTGATCTCCTTCCCAGCCCATGTGTGACGGCTTTGTAGCATGAAAGCAGAGGTTAAGTAATTTCTTTTCCAAAAGTTCCCTCAAAGGTTTACACATCTTAACATGGAAATCTGTCCGAGGCAATAGTGCAAAGGCACAATTTCAACAGCCAAACTGCCAGACACCAAGTATGGTTTCAATAGAATGGTACATTTGTGGGTCATTAGGAGCACTGAAAACAGAGGTTTCTTTAATTGTATTTTCATCTAAATTGCAAAATAGCTACTTATGAGCAAAGCTAAAATAACATACAAACAACAGTGACTGTAATGACAAATGTAGCTCGATCCAGACAAGAGCTCGCAGACCCAGCAGTACTCTTTGAAAGTGGATCCTCAGCATTACGGCACTGTATCGATTTACTGTGCAATTTGGTGTCCCTCCTGAAGTCAGAGCACCATGCTTTCCTTTGCAGGAGGCCCTGCAAATACTACTTGCTCTGATTCCCTCCTATTTTCCAAAACATGAAAGATTAATGCCTTACTTTTTGGAGGAAAGATAATGAAGGGATCTGAGATTGGTGCTGGGATACTGCTGCTGAAAATGACATTCAGGCACTGTTCTGGGGTGTCATAAGAAATGATCTATGTGAACATTGGCTGTTCTTCCAGGTGGAAAAGACATATTCAGATATTGATTACTGTGATTCGCAACAGAGGGAACTTTTACAAAACCAACATTGGACACCTGAAAAGGCAGCAGATGCAACAGCAAATTTGTTCAGAAGATGGAAAAATCACACGGTGGGTAGATTTAATACCATACTCCTATGCTGGACCTTCAGCTACAATGACTGAGAACAAATATGTTGAATAACTGTAAAACTTTGAAAAAAGAACTTTTTCTGCCTTAGCATTTGCCAAAAAGTTAAATTGTGTTACACTTTTACAAATACACTGTCTAGAGTATTGACAAACAACATAGTAAGATCTTAGAGAAGGACTGGGTGTACTGGCTGTGGGGACAAATTCCCATTGAGTTCATTACTGCCGTAGGAAATTTGGGTTCCAAAGATTTTTGTTAAGGAAACAGTGTTTTGTCAAAAGATGTACATTTTTTTTCTTATGAAGAATTGCAGTTTTGCTGCATTCCACATGTTTCCAGTGTTTCATTTTAAACAAGATTGATTCTACTGTTATGTATTTTCTATCTGAATATAGAATACGGATGGTGTTTGTGAAGCCCGGATACACCCGATGTTCTGTTTCAAATGTTTTGTGCTTATTTCATTTCAAAAAGGCTTCATGTTTCGGTCATCGTGTTGTATTCTGAATCACAGACTTTCATCTGAATATAAGATGTATTTGAATTCTGATGCCACAGAATGATTTCCCCATCCCTTCTGGATGAGGCTCCTGCCACTGTCACACCACTTTTACTATGTTTTAATTTACAAAGGGGAACTCAGACAAGGTGGGAAAATTCCCAAATTTATTTTAAATGATTTTTTTTTAAGAACCCAACCAATGCTTATGTGTTCAGAATGAAAGAGGAACTTGCTGTATCCTTGAGTTAGGTGCCTGAAATCCATTAATGACAAATACATATATATCTAAGAGTGGGAAAATGCAAAGATCTATATGGTATAGGTTGTAATTCATTTTGGATACTAGAAAGTGCTAATAAATGCCGTTCAGCTTGGCTCAGGTAATTGTGGGATTAACCCTTGATATCTGATAATGTCTTGTACATTGACCTGTTAATAACTCAGACACTGAAACATGTTATGATGAAGCTTATTAGAAGCTCCGGGGCTCAGCGAAGACCCAGTAGATGTGTTTTATGAGGTACTGTGATACTACATTATCTCAGAATCTCATCATGGGACACCAGGGCATCCATTACAAATAATGGGAAACTGTAAATCCATCAGTTATATCAGTGCTAGAGTTTATCGGAAAATCGGCAGTCATGAAGTCATTGCTACAATCACCTCTTCCTCCAGTGATGCCAGCAGGGTTGGGCATCAAAATGGTAAGTGGCAAAGGTATAAAAAAAGTCAATGGCCCATCTGTGTGTAATTGCATCACAAGGAGCTAAGTGGTTGGCGTACACTGTATCTCTTGCACAAGTGTGCCCTGCAATACACAGATTGGACCACATCACTGCATAGGGATGAAGACTGAGCTGCCTAGTCAATACCAAAAACCTGGATGCAATTTTCATATGTAATCATTTTGGTATTGACATCATGGAATTGAATTTACACACACACACACACACACACACACACACACAAACATCAGTTATGCAGAGCTTTAAGTTTTTAGTACATATACTGGTATGATAAGGAATCAAAAAAGTGCTTCTCTAACACATGCCTTTGTTACTTCAAGTCTCTGTTAGCAAGGCAATGAACCTCATTTAGTGAATATTCACCTTGGTGTCAGTTTGAAATATTTCTAGGAGGGGGAGGCATCTGCTAACTTATGGCTGACGTGAAAAAATATGAAAATTTATGATTGCGGTTGTTCATCTATGTTTTACCTCATTTTCCTGTGATGAAAAACAGAATTTTCTTATCTTTTTTGAATAAGACATCCGGTGTATCTTGGCAAACGTTTTTCTGCCTTCATACACACAGGTCTTTCGTCTCAGAATATTTCAAGACTCGTCTATTATACATAAGGTCCTTTTAGACGCTGTTTACCAGGCTCACGGCTTCCTCCAACCATGCACAATTTTATTTCATTTTGTGGGACAAGCAGTTTGAATAATTCAGTCACTCATCTCCAACGATACACCTAATTCAAAAAATGTATAAGACATAGGATAGATACTAAAATGGAGTCCCACGCTGCCCAGCAGAAATTAGCCCAATTATTCAAATGTCAGTTAGACCTGTCATCTAATGGTTCCTCGGGTAGTGAAAATGTGTTGAAAACATTACCGGTGCTTAGTTTCATTTAAATCTATTTGTGATTTTAATGGCAAATCCACAGCCTCTACAAAAAGTTGTGGGATTTCACGAACGGGCAAATCGAGTAAACAAGCACCTCTATGTACAACATGCATTATTCACGGCAGAAGGGTGTACATTAAATGTTTGTGAAATATACATGCAGCATATGCTAGTTCAGCCCAGTGCCCTTCTGAATTGCTGTGGATGGAGAAGGACTGAAAAAAAGTCATGAACTAACATAGGATAGTTGTGGTGTGTATGTGTGTGTGTGTGTGTGGATAAGATGTAGCAGGGGGTGGTAATCATGTTGGTGATTATAAATGGAGAAGAAACGTCTTTGTCCCTAATTTGGAAGTCCCCAGCTTTGGCCGAGGCAACAGCGCAAAATCCCAACAACGTCTAACATGGCCTTCCTGTGGTGCCGACAGCCTGTTCACCGGGCCTAATTGTATCCCAGCTGACTTCCTTTCCCTGTGCCAAGAGTGCCGGCGACAAACGACACACCTTCCCATGCAATATGCTTTACTAAGGATACCACCCTCCCACCACAGAAGCCCTTTCCACGGGAAAGGATCTGCAGGAGGAGTCATTCCATGAGGGACCACTGGGTACAGGACAGGGGGCAGGTGCTGCTCTTGTTCCCAGGGTGCCTTGCAAAGCCTCCCCATCTTCCACCTATTCACATTCCCCCAAGCATTGAGATGGAGCGCATGCATCTGCCTGCATGCGGTAACGCCGGGCGGCTAAGTGGCTCGCGCCAAGGCCTGCTGTTCCTCCAGGATGCCACGCTCTCTGCTAAAGCTCAGCAGCTTAAACACTGTTAGCAGAGGCCAACCAGGGCCCACACCGCTAAGGCCATTCTAATTAAAGAATAACAGCAGGCTGCATTCTGCCACGGCAAATGGTATCATATGTTTTCTGGACCAACTGGCAGAAGGAGGGGCGCTTAGTCATTTAGGATTTACTGTGCCGGGGCCCAAAATCCTCAGGCAGCCGTCTCATAAAACTAGAGAAGCCTCTCTGGCATTAAAGTCAGCTGTGGCCAATTGCAAAAAATACCTCACAACACGGTTGTTTCCTGGCCCTTGTCTGCCATCCACGAGGACTCAGGAAATACTCTCAGACACAAAGAATACACTGAGATAGATATGATGATGTCACCATTTCCCAGAAAAAAAAAAAAAAGATGCATATTGCAGGTATGTCGAAAAATGAGAAAAGCAGGCAAGTGCAGTAGCTGCAATATATGGATATTTGCTAAACAATAGATGTTGAAATATAGGCTGATTACAGAGACTGAAAAAAAAATGGTGCTTGGGAGTATGGCGGAAATCTTGAAAAGTCATAAAAAGCCACCCAGTGGCCTAATGCCCTCTCTTTAAAAAGAGCCCAAAAATTTAAATTATATTTTGAGCCCAGAACAGTTTGTCTGATTTGGTATACTACAAAACACTGTTTTCCAGTTTTTTTTTAAAAGAGTGATTCATATGGAAATATTTCCAGTCCAAGCCACATGGAAAAGATCTTTTCTGGTTGTGAATACTGCTGGTCTTGGATGGTGTTAGGGACAACAAATCTGTTCACTAATGAGAAAATACTTATTTGCAGAACTCAAGATAAATATCAAGAGACAGATGACTGTAAGCCAAAAGACCATTTAACTATCCCAGTATTGCTGGAAGCAAATACATCGAAGGCAAATACGAGTGAACAGGGCTTTCAGGGCAATCCAAATTTTGTAAATTGTGTATTTTAATCAGTTTTTCAGAGCATAATTAGGTAAAATTCAGCCAAATTCCACCTTTAGTAAAGTCTGGATTGTAGGATTTTAATAAATTAAAAAAATCTTTTAATAAAGTAAAAAAGGACTTTAATAAATTATAGTTGATGGTGCAGTACAAAAGGAATAAAAAACACACACACAATGAATGTGGTGAATCAACCAGTTTCCCAACCTGTGTACTACAATTTAGCTCCAAAGTATTACACATAGATGCCAATAGCATCCAAATAAAATCCACTCCGCAAAAAAACCAAATGCTGTCATGAGGTTATGTTCCGTTGCTCATCGTCAAAACTCTTCAGTTTTTGATATCTGTTTAAAATATAAAAAAGGAAACGCAGACAGGTCTGCTGTTTTATATGTTAAGTTCAGAAGAAGTAATCACAGAGGATGGCCTAAGGATGACATCTTACCAAAGAAGAAAACATCAGGCACCATCATGATTTACAGTGCCGAGGAAATGGGATGCACTGTTGTCTCAGATCTCCAGGGCAGTGGTTGTAAATCCAGCTCTAGAGTTCACATGGTCTCTCTGCATTGGTATGGGCTTATTGTTACATTATGTAGACACCCTGTACATGTTAGATGCCATGACTCTTTCACAGTGTAACCCACCAAACACTGTACTTTCCTGGGGGAGGCTCTAGATCACTGTGACCACAGACTAGAAAAGAAAAGATGACAGACTGAAAAATGAATGGCTTTACCAAAGCTGAGTGGATGGATTGACAAAAGTCATAACTTCTAATGCAAGCTGTCCATATCACAACCTTGTTATTTTGTATTGTGAAAAATCCCCTTCAGTGTTCAGCTGTATTCTAATAGGTGGACAATGCATTCTTTCCCACGCAACATTTTGACATAATTAGTGCTGTTAGGAGATGCAAACATATAGAAAGACAATATCTGTCATCAAAAAGATTTTTATTGGACAAACTACATTTACATTAAAAGACAAAGTAATGTTTATTTTATAGAATTTATTTTTGTAGACCAGTTTATGATGGAGTCCTATACTACTTGGGAAATGCTCAGCCCAACCCTCACAAAGGAAGACAAACCCAGCCACAGGACAACTAAAACCCTTAAGACCACCTAAAAGAGCAAAGACCACCGACAGTCACGCTGTCCAACCATGCAGGAGTAGTTATGAAGTCTTAGTAATTGGGTCCAAAGGTTATAATGTATTTTGAACATACTAGTGAGGACCTTAGAAGTTAGCCAAGCAAGTGGGTGCAGTTAACTGCAAGGAAAGTCATTGATTTGCCGATTTGTTTTTTTACCACATTCAGGCATCTGTTTAAAAAAAAAAAAAAAAAAAACCACCATCAGTCGGACAGGTGCTAAGTTCCTGCAGCTTTTTCTGCTTACTCAGTTGTGTTTTAAGGAGATCAGAAGTGGGTGGGTCCTGAAGAGTAGCATCCCAGCAGTATTTCATTGTATTTTCCTCAGTCCATTCTTCTTTCTGTTTTGTTAATGAAAAGCTTCCCCGCAACATGATGCTGCCACCACTAAACTTCACTGTAGGGATAGTGTTTCTCAAGCTGTTGGCAGTGTATAATAAGGAGGGGAATGTCCAGTATAGTAAAAGATTCTTAAAAAGGAGACACAGTAATCCTTTGCCAATCATTAGGACATACAGTATGTCCCAGACTCAACCGTCTTTGGTCTATGAATTGACGACTTTTCTCCTCCAGGTACAAAGAAAGTGGCGAAATTGCTAAAGAAAAAACAAAACCCATTCACCTCTGAAATTTGGATAAAGGATACTGGACTCCAGTTGAGGTCAAACATTCACACCAGGGGTTGTGGAAGAGTGTACTGAAAAAGGAAGCAAAGTTTCAGGTGGTAATCACTATCAAGTCAGAAGCTTTATCCATCACAATACAGTCGGCTGGACAATATTAACACAGAATCACACACACAGCTACAGAAACAGTCACAGCCAAAGTCATAAGCCACAAAATCTTTCAATGGATATTCACAATCCCAGTTAAACAAAACAAACTAAACTCAGAGACAGAAAACAGAAAATCATGCTACACATTCAAGTACAGCTGAAGATCGTCTCAAACACAATTAAAGGCACAGAACAAGCCACTTAGACGATGACAGCTGCAAAGCGACATGTAGAAGTGCAATCATAAGCTTAGGGTCATCATTGCTTTCCCTAACATGGGAAAACAGACTTTGCGAAATGTGCACAGATACATGCAAGCAAATACATGAACTTGCACGCAGCAAAACACAGCACTCATGCCAAACTTTGCAAGCACCTGGGTTCCCTCACACCTGCTACTTCTGAACACGGTAATCACATAAATCAGTCAGGATCGTTACACCTCAACTGCTTTTTACAATCTGTTCCTTTGAGTCAGACTCGTGAACTTCCAAGCCTTTACTTAGCTCAGGTGCCTGACTGGAGCCGGGATTGTCAGCCGCCCCCGGCACAGAGTACCGCAGCACTTGCCTTAGTGACAAGCAGTCATCTTAATCTTCCAGCTGTAGGAGGCATGACCTCAATGCCTAGTTCTGCCTGGAGCTGTGTGTCCTTGTCCCCATCCTCAAAGCTACTTCACCACAGCGATGGTGGCTTCCCACCTGGATGCCTCCAAAGCTCCCCTGCCCAGTAGAGTAAGACAAACTGACCCCACTGCTTGCCCTGCCCAGCAGAGCGCTCCATCCAGCAGTGGTCTGCCACAGCAGGGGTCTGACATTAACCAGCTGCACATTTTTATTCCGGGTTTTTTTGTGTTT
The DNA here is from genome assembly GCF_900964775.1 of Scleropages formosus. Taxonomy (NCBI): domain Eukaryota; kingdom Metazoa; phylum Chordata; class Actinopteri; order Osteoglossiformes; family Osteoglossidae; genus Scleropages; species Scleropages formosus. The sequence continues at coordinate 31,901,308 of NC_041810.1, forward strand.
AACTCCACTTCTGTCAAGCAAATGTGTTTAACAGAGGCGACTGGCACAGTTCAAAGTTTTAACAATTTTTCATGAACCTAACCTGATAGTTTAAGGGAATCCCCAAAATGCTACACTAGATGCACGTTTACCCATCTTTATTTAACGAAGCAGAAACACTTAAAATTTCATACTTTGGAGAATTTTGCAGGATTAGTAATTGCTAAATTAGTACCGGGTTTTTGTTTATAAATTTAATTGATTCAGCTTAAACTTTTCTACAAAGCAACTCGCATTGTGAAATTGTTTATACTGATTTACCTGCCTGGGTAATTTTTGCTGTATCAATTCAAAGTACTTTGACCAAAGGTATGACTGCAGAAGGTGGGAATCAAACCAACGTCTTCCAAGTTCAAGGTGGTAGCTTTGACCACTGTGCTACCTACATTTACAGTTACTCATTTAGCAGATGCTTTTCTCCAAACTAACATACATCTCATAGAAAACACAATGTGTACATTACATTGGGAGAAAGAAACATAGTTGCAGACATCTGATTCTTAAGTACAGTCAGTTTGTTTCTTTCCACCATATGAACCAATGTTCATCAGACGAGTAGCTGCAAAAAACTTTATCGGAATATCAAAGATTCCTGATCACCTTCTAACTTGTTCTGAGATGCATATAAACATTTATGTTACATTGCAGGAGTAGCTGTGTAAAGGTTTATCCGGGGATGATCTTAAAATTATAGTGCATGAACATTTACACCTTACATGAACTTAAGAGATCATGGGCGAAGTGAGTCTGGAAGAGGTGAGTTTACAGGACCCTTTTTAAATGTGGACAGAGCTTCAGCAGTTCTGAGTGAGAGGGGGAGCTCAGAAGTAAACCAATGGTCTTGTACACCTACCTTCTGGCAGCAAGGTTAGTATTTTGACTACTGCACCACCTGCTGCTGATGTTTAGTAAATGCAGCACAGTCAATGTAGCCTGGGAGAGTGACAGAGGGAAGTCTAAGGGGGCTCAGCGGTGGAACAGCAGCTTCCAAGCACCCTGCCTTTGTGCCCTGCACGACTGCACACCAGGCCACCAGGATGGGACCTGACAGAGGCTTTCCCTCATAACAAAAAAAACAGCCAGCCTGTGCCAGCTCGCTCCTCCAGACAGCTTGTACCTGCATGCAATTAATGATGTCGGCGCTGCAGCCTAGCAGGTGAAAATGTGCCGCAACAATTATTCTAACGCCGCGATGCCGGCGCGCCAAATGCAGCTGTCAGCCCTGGGTTTAATTACCTTGGCACTCTTGCCACTTATAATCACCTGTCATTACCGACAACGGCTGCATCTGTTTACGCGTCTGTCAGAGCTGCCCAAACAGGGCTCCAAATGAGAAGGCAGACTTTGCTGTGACTGGGACCCCCGACGGAAAAGGTCACCCTACAGCCGTCCGCCCCAAAACGACTGACTGCTGCTACTTAAAAGGAATTTCACACAGCCGTATCAGCCACGTCAGACGAGCGCCGAGGAAAGGGCTTCCTTAACACTTGAGGCCTTCACGGTGCCAGCACTGCACACCATACTGCCATCTTTAGACAGCTGTTACAAACTCAATATTTTACTTCACAATTAGATCTCATTAGCTGGTATTCATATGGGCCACAGAAAGCATCCCTGACAAAATACAGTTATTTGAAGCTGGGAAGATTTCTTTCATCCAGCAAGGAAGTGCAAGGGAGGGATGGGAAAACGGTTCAATTAAACTGTATTTAAATTGAGCAGAGATTGAACTTAAGGTGTTTGCTGTGGCGTAGTGAGACAGACTGAATAAAGTACCAGCATTTGGTGAGAAGTTGTGTCCCATAACCACAAGGCCACCTGGTGCCCTTCGGCTGTGTTACAGGTATTTGTGATGACACAATGTCATGGTGACCGAGATCACGATTTTGGCTTGAACCGTGAATAAACTTACAATTATACTGACATTTATTCATTATACAGACACTTTTCTCTAAATTCGAGTAAGCAAAACTGCATTGAACTAAACAATGAAGAGTTTCAGATGCAGGCATGATTCATAAAGCACGGTTTTCATGATGCCACCGTTTTTGCTGGTGCACATTGCAGAAACAACTGCATGTAGACTTCATATGAAGCAGAAAGGTGACAATGACAGATGATGTGATGCAAGTTTACGGAGCAGACAGGAGATCAGCACAGAAGTGTGTCCAAAAGACACAGAGCTTGAAGCCTTCCTTCAATGGTGCAAGGGATTCAGCAGCTCGGAGGGACAAAGGAAGCTCTTTCCACCACATTGCAGCCAAAACTGGGAACTAATAGACTTTTAATAATGCAAATGATAGTGCTGAAAATTATTTTAAAAAATCTTTATTTAGAATGGAAATGAAATGAGAAAAGGTGAAGCAAAAGAATAAATTTTACGACTTTGAGGGAGGAAGACAGTGCTGTTTCAAAGAAGCCCTTGAGTTGCCCCCCCTCCATCTTGAGTATGGGCAGGTTGTTCTTCCCCTCCCCAAGGTGCGCAAACTGAGGAATGGAGGGATTTGGGGGAGGGAGGTGGATAGACGTGAGGAGTGAAGGTTGCAATCCACTCACAGCTGCCTGGGTGCTAGTCTCCAGGGCCAGTGAGAAGAACAGCCAAGGCCGAAGATGCATCGCTCCAGATCGTCCACACAGCTGCTTGGCAGATGGGGGTGGGGGGCACGTCAAGGAAGGGGCACCGCACCTGCGCCAGCTGACCTCCAACGCACATCACTTGAGACCATGTAGAGGGAGGCAGCAGAGGGGGGGACCTCATTAGAGAACACTTGAAGCCAATGAAAAATGAAGTATGTCAAGAAACCCGGGTCTTAACACCAGGTCCTTCCCATCCCCTACTACAGCCAAGCCAGGCGACCATCCGTTTTGTATCTGCATACCATTTGTGCACTGTTCATAAATTACTGTTCATAATGAAGCTGTCAGTGCTCCGTTAAAATGCTGATGGGCGGCATCTACTGTACGACAGCCGTCTTCCTCCGCGTTTCCACATTCCACGCATGGTATACATAAAATAGACTTGACGCCATGCAAACTTTCAGCATGCATTGTCTCGCAACGGCACTTATTAGCAACTCCGCTAATCCACGCGTGATAAGAGACTCATTACTCCACAAAACAGTTATCATTCTTCAATTGATGGCCCACTTGAAAAGATGCTTTTGTGGAGGAAATGAAAACTTGAATGTTTTTCTATCCTTCATCTCTGCTGAAAGTCGCTATTTGTCAGACAGCACAGCTATTAAGGGCTGTAATTAGCAGCTGCTGCTTTTGCTTTAATAGAATTGTGTGGAATCTGAAAATCAGACTCAGAGACAAATCTCACAAAGGACCCCTTTATTGTTTTAATTGCTGCCCTGAATTAAGTGTTTTGCAAGAAGACCTCAGGTCCTGTACAAGGGAACCAAAGCTTTGTGTTGCGGAGCAGGTATTTAACATCTTCATTCCCGGATCCCATTAAAACACAGTACTCGGACCCTTTGCTTCTCTCTCTCACACACACACACACACACACACACACACACACACAACATTCCCACCCAGACAGCAACACACATAGTCATGAACATACAGGCAAAAAAAGCTTATATATTGCAACATATTTACATCTATCTATTTATTTATCAGATGGCAATATTATATAAATGGTATGTATTAATTCATCATATGCAGATGAAGATCTCCTTAAAGCGACACACAACTCACAGTAAAGCCCAACTCTGAGCACATACACACATGCAGACACCGACACAGGGCCACATGTCTACACACTGAGCAAACCACATACAGACACAGAGATAAATAATATATACACACAGAAACACTTTCCCCTAAACACAGGCACATGCAAATATATATATATATGGACATAGAGGAAAAAATAATGCCAAATAAACACGCACAGCCACCCACAGGCACAGTGACATATGGCCAATATACACACATAGCCACCCACATACAGGCACAGAGACACATGTACAGCATGCACACACACACACACACACACGCGCACACACACACACACACACACACACACACACACACAGCTGATACCGCCATCGATGACAGTCAGGGAAGACAAAGGTCGGGCCACCTGCCTGCTTTAACCAAGTTCCAGCAAAGTAATGAACAAAGACAGCTCTGGGACCGCCCGCGTGGCTGTCGGCCTCACACACACACCTCAGGGAGGCCGCTTTGGGGGGCGTGAGGGCTGACAGGGCCACGAGAGGCATCCTGTGCGGTGACAGGGCCTGCCCGGCCCCCCAGGCCTGACCCACCATAATTCCTTCACAAAGCGAATGCTGACAGGAGCAGCTGGGAGCACCTAAGCGAGATGGATGAAATTTTCATAACTATTTCCCCCAAGTTACGTTTCACCTTCACGATAATTTATGACCTGCTCGGGAGCCTTGAAAAGACAATATGCTTGCCATAAAATTAACTGTTACAGTCTTGTAGGTTATAATTAACAATAGTGGAGGGGGTAGCGCCAACTGGGTAAGAACACATGGTGTAATTGATGGCGATGCTCGGGAAATTAAGGGGCGCTAACAATATCATTACTGCACACATCACTTTGGTGAAGACCAGTCCTCTGAATGGTAATTACTGAGAGCACCCCCCCCCTCATCACCAACCCCCACCCCACACACTTCCTCCCACGTCCCCTCAGATCCAGCCTTGCCTAGGTGCCTACAGAAGTGTGACCGAGAAGAAGGGCATGATGGGAAAAAAAGGTCCTCTTCCTACCTTTCTTTTCCAGCATGGCAGTGGAGGAAGGACAGAGCGAAAGAGCGAGAGAGAGAGAGAGAGAGAGAGAGAGAGAGAGAGAGAGAGAGAGAGAGAGAGAGGGAGGACAGAGAGCAGGAGGGAGAGAGATGTGTCCCAAGAGCAGCCGTCTGAACATCTGCCCACAGGCCAACCAGGCTGTCTTCCCCATTACCATTCCACCCCAGCAAAGAAAACAGTCAAGTAGAACAAACCTTAAATATCCTTGTTATTGCGGTGATGTCCTTTTGAAAATCAAACACAAGAACGTTAAGTGCAAACTTCAACGAACCAGTTTTCCAACATAATTTCTTGTATTTTTTCAATAAAATTTTGCCCATCCCTTCAAAGAGTTTTCTCTAAAGAGAAAGTCTGCCTGCTGTGGGCTGAAGGTGGAATACAGCCACAAAAAACCAATCAGGGTCATGGGGCACAGGGCGAATGAATGAATGAATGAATGAATGAATGAATGAAAACTTAATTCGTCCCCATTGGAAAACTGCACAAGGTTGCATCAGCATAAGTAATAAGTAAGTAAACATATTTTGACATTTTTTTTATTACATATTAAGACATTTGTCATATTTGTTAGCATGTTTCTTTATCATAAGAAAATAAAAATATTTAGACGTGTGTTCATGTGACACGTGACAGGAGCGTCCAGATATTGAAGTGTCCTCAAGAACCCTTTCACAGAGTGCCCCGGACTGAACAAGCATCCACACCACAACATTTTATTTTATTTTTTCACACCAGTCCTCCACATTCCAGCGACTGTGCTTCTTACCAGAATTCTTATTGGGTTTTTTGGACGGACCCTTTTTTAAGCACATCCAGTAAAACTGGTCGTGGCCGAGCTATGTCGGTTTGCTTTTAACATTCTGAAATGCTGTTTCCATAATTAAAGCAACACTTAATGGCAGCCTGTCTCTGCAACATGTGGCTTCTAATGTCTCTGGAATCTTAATTACATTCTTCCCCCTTAACTCTGAATTATAACAACTGGCTACTACTGTGAAAAGCATAATTATGTAAATTACAGTTTTCATTAAACCCTATGAGAGATTAAACTGAGCTGATAAACTGAATGGATCTTTTCTGTCTGTTTTTAGTCCCCCCCTTTGTTTAAAAGTCGGTCCGCATATCTTGTGGTCAATGGTGTACAGAAATATGTATTTTATACATTTCTCATACCGCAAAACTATGGTGAAGTTCAGAGTTGTTGGCAGCACAGGTTTAACAGCCTTTTAACAGCAGCCAAGTAAAGCACTGAGTGCGCATGTGGAGCTGAGTACACTGCTTTGTACCTCGTTTTGTCGTGACAAATAAACGGCAGGTTTTGCAGGGAAGCATCTGATTCATCCTCGACTGAGCCTCGAGCGGCCCGCGGCCCGGAGACGAGCCTATCGCACGCACTCTGGGAGACCACACAGGCCTCTTTCAGCAGGGCCTGACAAATTAGATAACAGCGTTAGCTAAACCGCCACCTTGATGTTAATTACACCCCGCCGCCGATGAAAAACTCCGTTGTGCTCCGGGGCTGACGCTCCTTTGTTTTTTCAAGCTGAGATGGAATAAATTAAGGTGCGACGCAAGAGAGATACCTTTGCCGTGACGCAGCATCGTCTGCAGAAAGCAGGTGTTAGCCTACGAGCTCATCACCCCGGGTACCGAACGTCAAAGGCTCGGTGCACAAACGGCGTTAAAAGGCAGCGCCAAAAAAACAATTAAACGGTATACTTGGGAAATGCAGCTGCCACCTGCCGAGCGTGTCGCAGTGTTGGAGAGAAGGCGCTTGAGTGAGCCATTGCCTCCAGTAATGATAACATGCCCAGATCAGTGCTTTACAGCACTTGTCTTCTATGACCTGCCCTGGCTGATACTTCAGTAATCACACAAACAAATCATATTCACTGTAAAGAGACTATTAGCAGTTATGTTGTCATTATATAGTACAGTATTATTATTATTATTATTGTTATTACCTTATTAGTCTATGTGATGGCTTCAATGGTAGGGCCAGAAACCGCCCAGTACAGAGTGACACGCTTTGATTTATTTTAATCAGAAATAAACATATTCAGCGGGGGTGCGGTGGCGCAGTGGGTTGGACCGCAGTCCTGCTCTCCGGTGGGTCTGGGGTTCAAGTCCCGCTTGGGGTGCCTTGCGGCGGACTGGCGTCCCGTCCTGGGTGTGTCCCCTTCCCCCTCCGGCCTTACGCCCTGTGTTGCCGGGTAGGCTCTGGTTCCCCGTGACCCCGTAAGGGACAAGCGGTTCTGAAAATGTGTATGTGTGTGTGTGTAAACATATTCATGTCATACCACAAATCCCACAACACTGGCTTGCAGATCACAATGTTATTTCAAAAACGATGACTTCTGTGTTTGCATTTAACAGATGCATTTTGCCGAAATATAACTGAGAAAGTAAAAGTGCATTTCACCAATGGATGGAGAGATTCAGGCACAGGATCCTTCAAATGCACTCGCCTAGTCTAATAACAGATAATGTAGCTCAGGTTTATGGTAGGTAGGACATCAGGGGAGAAGTGGGTTTGAAAGCAATGTGTTATGGGACACTTCTGAAAACGGATTCAGCAGTTCTGAGGGGCACAGGGAAGTCATTCCACCGCAAGAACTTTCACGCTTTTCACTTTGGACCTCTTGTGTATGGGACCACCAAGCATCCAGAGATAGAGGAATGTACCGTTCTGTGGAATACTGAGTGATCCAGTTCTGTTGATGCTTTTGTAGGCCATAACCAGAGTCTTTAATTTTATACAGACTGCCACCGGTTGCTAAAGGAGAGAGACAAAGACGAGTAGAAGGACACAAGGAAGCGTGATCAAAGGAATAACCTGGCTGTTCCCATCTCAAAGCTTAGAAAAAAAGAATAAAAATGCAGTGCACTGAGTTTTAGCCAGGGAAAAACATATAGAAACCCCTAAACGTCCACACTCTAAAACTAGTGGGCATTCTGAGCTCAAATACAGGTTCATGAGAGAGGAGCAGATCACACATAGGCATAGAATTGCACCGATAACGTGAATCCTTACATGTGAGAGATCTTCATTTGTATATAATAACATCACAGCTGGATAAATAAATTTCCGTTGTATTTGTTTAGCACACCCGATCAAAAGCTATGAACATCCATTCACGTTGCAGACGCTTTTCTCCAAAGCAACTAACAATGGATACTAGGTAGTGTTACTAGCACAGACACCTTATTCACCAAGTGACTTACACTGCTAGATACACTATGTCACCCCTCCATACAGCAATGGAACACACTCTCTGTCACTCACACACTGTGGGGGAACATGAACAGCATGTCTTTGGACTGTGGGAAGAAACCAGAGCACCCAGAGGAACCCCACACAGACAGGGGAAGAACATGCAAATTCCACAGAGACTGAGGGGGGGGAATTGAACCCACATTTTCTCACAGCACCTGGGTGGTATGAGACAGCAGTACTACTCGCTGTGCCACCATGCCACCCATAATAAATGATTTCCTCTAATTTGCACATGTGCTAAAGGAAGGGAAGCAAGAAGACTTCTGAGAACGATCAGATTACGAGGCAAATGTGGCTTGTTAATGCTAACTCCTGCCCATCAATTTCTTTGTTCCAGATGAACTGGCTAAGGAAACCCCCCCGCCTCGACCCCCCCAACTTATCAGTAAGAGAGAGAAAGCTGAGCCATGTCTTTACTGCAAACAGATAGCAAAGAGCCTTAAGATTAGTGAAATGTATCAATTTGTTTTTATAATCTAAATCCTAGTAATAATGATTGAAGCGATAATCAGATATACAAGTAGCACTGAGGTATTGCAAAGCCGATGAACCGATTGTGATAAAGGCCCCCAAGACAATGCCAAGATTCATCCGTCAAGATAAGTTGTAGAGCATCCCCTAGTATCTGTGCACACATCTTAAACTCACTTCCCAGAAGCCTTCATCTCAAAGCCATACTACACTTCCACCCACACTCATCATGTGGGCAGTCAGGCTGGATGTGTCTCTCTCGAATATTGCTGCCAGTAAGAGTAAATAAACTCTGGTAATGGAAAAAAATTACAGAGTCACCTTTGTTGCATATTTATCTTGCGAATATATCATTTTGCTGAAAAGACAACCTCCTCAGCCAGAGGTCCAGTTTTATAATCAGTAAAATCCAGGATGTTGTCTAGAGGTGCTGAAGTTTGGGAGGAAAAAAAAGGCAATTTTTGCTGCTAAAATCAAAAAAAAAGTTGTGATTATAGGAAAAAACTGCATAAAACTGAAGGTTAGGCTTCAGAGGAAACTACTAGCGTAGTGGTTAGATCTACTGTCTTTCAGAACAAAGGTTAGAAGTTTGAACCCCACCTCCAGCTGTCATACCTTGAATAAAGGTAGTTAGTCCAACTTACTGCAGTAAGAATTACCCAGCTGTATAAATGGGTAAACAATTGCTGGTAGGTGAGCACTGTAAGATACTTCAGAAGAAATTGCCAGCCAACTGAATGAAAGTGTGTGAAAATGAAAGATTATGTAAAAATCGTCTGATGAGTCCATATGTCTTCGAAAAGTTGTAACATTTCCTATGAATCAGTGAGTCAGTCTGTGCAGTAAATAGCATATATTTGTTTGTTCCCTTAATAAACCAGTCAAAAAACTAACTTTGGTTTTGACCCATTTGCAGCCATTAAGGTATGAATTTGCATTCTGCACATAGGTAATGCTCACATAAATGTTATAAACAGTAACATAAAATGTAACATTTAATTAAAAAAAATCAGATTTTATTTTCCCGTCATGTTTTGCATCTATATCTTTTTTGCAATATGCAATAATTATATGTATGTGTACCTTTATTAGTTTAGAGATAGAATATCTGAGGTGTGCCAGTTTATTCTCGGCCACAGTCACCGAACACGTTAATCCCAGTGAAAGGTCAAAGGTCACCGCTCCATCACTGTGCTTCAGACTTAAAGTCACTGTGGACTCCCACCACAGCCGGGCCTGCCAATGGTTAATCTTTCACCACACAAAAATCCACGCCCCCAGTTTCACACATCCGTACCTTTTATCGCAGTAGAAGAATACAGAGAAATGAGAGATGGAAAGGAGAAAGGAAGAAAGAAAGGGCCAAAAGAGGGCTAGATAGGCCACTTCAGAGTTCGTTAATAAGTCCAGCACAGTGGTTTTTGGCCCCTCCTCCCTTCTCTATGTCTCATGTCCTGCAGCTCCATGTAATTTCCTAATAATATTCATTATTGTAGAAGGGCGTGGTGGTGCAGTGGGTTGGACCGCAGTCCTGCTCTCCGGTGGGTCTGGGGTTCAAGTCCCTCTTGGGGTGCCTTGCGACGGACTGGCGTCCTGTCCTGGGTGTGTCCCCTCCCTCTCTCCAGCCTTACACCCTGTGTTGCTGGGTAGGCTCCGTGACCCTATATGGGACAAGTGGTTCTGAAAATGTGTGTGTGTGTATGTATATTCATTATCGTATAATGGTCTCACAAAACCTATAGTTATTTGCTCACTCAAAGCAAATCTCACAGCTGTTCCCCTCAATCTTTGCTCGGAGGCCTAGACGGTGTACATTTTATTGCCCAAGCAGCAAAGTGCTTCCGGAGGGTGTGAAGGCAAATCCAAGGAGGGTAATTTCAAGTTTACCAGGCAGTGGTCAGTGTAACCGCCTGTTATTCTGGTTACCTTTCGGTCACCATTATCTATACAGGGAACTCAAAACCTAAACAAGTGTAAATGTATTATTATTGCGCATAAGGGTGGGTGGTGCAGACGGGTGGGCGTATGCGGCTTCACAATCATTTATCTTTTGCTCTTTAAAGCAGCCCAGAATGCACAGGGTAAACTTCAATGCTGGTATTAGACAAGGACTAATTGTTTCCTGTACTGGACCATGTCAGTGAACCTCTGGTCCACAAAGAGCCACCCCAAGGGGGTGAGCTGGATCCTACCTTTCAGCACCCACTCAGCGAGATGCCTTAGGGGAGCCCCGCTGGAGTGGGGCAGGGTCACGTGTACCCTAACACTCCATTTATACAAATGGGGGAGGGGACCACCTCAAAAAGAGATGGCTATATGTGTGTATTTGTGGAGGCCGGGAAGGCAGAGAGGAAGGGTGGCACCGTAATTCCCTTGAGATATTCAAATTATCCCTTGGAGAATTTCTTTTTTTTTTTTTTTTTTTTTTCCGGAGACTGGGTTCTGGCTTCCCCTAAACCATTTAAAAAGCTTCTGCATCTCCCACTTCGGGCAGAGCGCGGCTAAAATCGAGGCTAAGACTAAGCGAGAGGCTAAGGGATGGGTTAAGGCATGGATAAAGACATGGCTAAGAGTACTTTAGAAATTGGCTCCAGGGGCTGACAGAGTTGCCCACAGCACTCTGGGGTTAAACTCACTTGTGAGTTGCAACCATGTATTTACCTAGGCAGAAAACAATGTAGTAAGGCAGAGGTACCGAGGTAAGTGTAGAGCCCCCGCAGTGGTAAGAGGCACTACTTCAAAATCTGTACTGTTGGTGTAACACCACTCATTCAGATTCTCATAAGCACCAAATCACAGAGCTACGGAACGGTGACCCTGCTAAGAGTGAAGCCGCTAAGGTTTAAGTGTACAGCAGAAACCCTTTGATATGATTTCACATCATTTATACTGGGAACCCTGCAGGGCAACTTGACCTGAAACCAGAGTTAAAAACAACACCAAAGGCACATACTGAATCAAATAATGCTGCACGGCAAAACATTTCTGACACGCGGTACCAGCAAATTTGAATTTTTCACCCGCTTTTAGAATTATTTTATATGTTGTTATCTTGGGGTGTCAACACCTTTAATTTTAAGCCTAATATTGTTGTTGGATGTCAAAAAAGTCAGTTTATTATGTGCATGTAGTACTTGCCAAAAGATGGTGTGTGTAGTATTTAAATGCACCGTGTGTGTGTTATTTGTCTGCAGGGTGTGTGTTTAGTGTTTTTTTGGCCGGATGGGCAAGGGGTATCTCCTTTTCTGTCTCCTCAGCCTCCTATTCTTCATGACATCTACCTCACAGTCCAGAATAACACATCAATGTGTTGTATATGGCTGCAACAAGATCAAGAACCAGGCAACACCATATGAGGAGTTATCCAAGCTAAATGGTAGAATAGGACTATGAGGTACGAAGGACATTTTTTGAGTATGTAAAGACAAGTGACAGTGTCATTCGCGGGGCTGAATTTTGTTTTTGTCTAATAAAAGGTGTGGTTTTCTGTCTCGCTTCAGGCTCTGTTCTTCTTCCTGTTGACGCCGTTGTTCTCCACTGCGGAAAAAAAACTCTGCCACCCATCTGTATGTCCATACATTGGCCGCATTGACAATGAAGTCAAGAACTTGACATTAGGACATGAGAACAATCTTACCAAGAACTAGAGACATCAGATTAGTGAACCTACTGGGCTTTTAATCCGTTCAGTTAGGTTGAGGAAGATCAGATGTGGTTATAGTCCTAGGGCAAGGGAATACCTACAGGGAATACCTCTTCCAACTGTGCCACATACAAATTGGAAGATATCTTTTAAAAATGGGGCTGGAACTGTCCTCTCTGCACTATTGACAATAGAATGTAGTCACATATCTACACTTTTGTTACTATACAGGTGTTCCCCGATTTAAGATGGTTCGACTTACGATTTTTTCGACTTTACAATGCTGAGCTGTCCATAGACAGTCTGTAGAATCCATACTTCAAATTTTGAATTTTGATTCTTTTCCTAGGCAAGCGATATGGGGTGTGATACTCTCCTGCACTGCTGGGCAGCGGCAGTGATTCGCATCTCCTAGTCTGTCACACAGAGGTGTGTAGTAGGTGTACTGAATGCATTTTCGAGTTACGATATTTTTGATTTATGATGGGTTTTGGGGAACGTATGTGTTGGAAAAAGGATTCTTAAGGGGTGAGGAGAGGAGAGTTAAGTGGTGGAGGAGAGTTCAACAAACTGTAGGACTATGGGAAAACACACTTGGAATGAATGTTTCATCTTCACAGGGGCACTATTCTGTGTACGAGGAGCCCATCGCCAACCACCTGCATGTCAGAGTCAGGTACGAAGACGCTACGAACTGGTAACAGCGTCATTCACTCGTCACTCCCTGCCTTTTCAAGGTATCCAGGCAGTAGCCTATAAAATGGAAGATGCCAGATAAAAGAGTTCTGCATCACCTAATACATGCTGTCAGATCTGTCCTCAACAGCACCAATGACAACTGGATATACCTGGTCACACATACCGAAAAATAGTCCTTTCACGCCAAATAAGAACTCAATTCAGTCAAGAAGGCAATACTTGTTCCAAGCCCATGTATATGCGAACTAAATGTTAAATGTGCGACTCGCTTAAGCACACACAAATATGTTTGTAATATGAGAGTATTCTTGTATTTAACATGAATTATGGTGCAGCTTAAACCTGAGCAACGGTGAAGTGCTAATCTGAGCTGCCTAGCCACTGCGTCGTGTTTCTGCAAGATTTCTAAGCCGGTTCCGCCAAGCAGGAATGAAAAGGAATTTGGCACCACAAATTAAATGCAGTGTCGCCCCTCCCATCGGCAGCCCGCTCCGCTCTTCTCCCTCATCTTTCAGCAGCTCCGGTGATGGATCTCTTAGTCTGACTGACTCTGATGCCTTGTTAAGAACAGTCTCTTTCTGTCACATCCACAAGTGAACCACTTTCATTTCTGTCCATTACGCGCAACTCAGCCCTTCATCTTTTAAATCTGCAATATATGAAGTTTCCTTCTTTATCTTTCCTCAACAGCCAGGCTGTCAGCTCTCGTTCTCGTGAGGACTGGCCCGAATATGTGCTTTTTGAAGGGACCTTTGTATGGCTGTGGGCACTCGATCACGATTGTTCCCAGGGAGTCCCTACAGCCACCTTTAGCGTTCCATCTTCGGAAAGGAAAAGATAGGTGTCAGTGCTAGCGAATGCTGCAGAACGGACTTCCGGGCAAAATGTCATGCATCAGGATGACTGACGGACTTCTTTAGACTGGTCTGGAGAAAATAAACACAGTTGGCTCATTGTGTCCATTTCCCTGTGGCAGAAATATGAAAACTGCTTACTTCACTTTGTTGTGGGTAACGAAGAGAAACATTTCGGTACACTCATTCAGTCTCTCAAGATCCGGTTTTTCACATGTCCAGTCCAAGATCATAAATACCGCCATTCTTTAGTTGATCTGGTTTGTAATTTATTTACTTAGCAGATGCTTTTCTCCTAAGTGGCTTCCAATGAACTCTATATAGTGTCATCAGCCCACACACCCTATTCACCGTGGTGACTTACCCTGCTAGATACACTACTTACACTGGGTCACTCATCCATACATCAGTGGAACACACTCTCTCTGTCATTCACACATGTGGGTGAACCTGAACAGCATGTCTTTGGACTGTGAAAGGAAACCAGAGCACCCAGAGGAAACCCACGCAGACATGGGGAGAGTATGCAAACCCCACACAGACTGAGTGGGGAGCGAACCCACCTCCTCTCGCACCACCCAGGCGCTATGAAACAGCAGCACGACGCGCTGTGTCACCCACAACCTTCCGCAGTTTACACGGTCTGCCACATCCAGTTCAACACAATGAACTGGGACTGCATTTGAAAGCTGCACCATCGGATTTGTGAGAGATTGTAAGATATACTGCACTGTGTGTAATTTATGCATTAAATGTTAAGGAAAAAAATGTTAAATCTAAAATAAGAAGAAATAATTGTTCTTACCTCTATTCCAAATGTAGAATTAAAAACAGACAAAAATTTTAGATGCAAACTGGTCAAGTTTTCTAGATACAGGTTCATGTCCTGTGCCATTCAAAAAAGCTTCCTGGACAAGTGCAGGATTCAGAAACACTCCACAGAGGTAATGGAATGAAAATATTACGCCACCCCAGGAACAAACTACAAAAAACCACAAACAAGTGAAACTGTAAAAATTTAATGTTGCTCTGTTTTTTCTAATTATATTAGATATTGAAAAGGGTTATTTTTGGATGAAGCTGGCGTGGGGGTTGTAAAGAACTGTAAATTTTCCCCAGAAAAAATAACCAAATATGTAATTTCATTACCTGATTTTTCAACATTTTGCCAGTTTTCAGAAACAAATTAAGACAGGTGATGAGTTTATGGTCTCAGTTTTTCAGACCTTCAATTATCTGGCATTCCTCTTACTCACCATAGCCAATCCGGCCACTAAATACTGTACTTTAGTGTGCTGCTGCTTAATCGCTGGAAAAAATAATGTGGAACAACGAGAATTTCTGAAATTTAAAACTAAATTGCATTATCTCATTGACAGAGAAGGCCCATCAAGTGAATAGATGTATCATTCTAAAAGACAAACTTAAATCATAAAATGCTTATAAAAACTTCAGTTCCAGGGTATAAACACAGTAAGTAATGATTCTAAAATATAGTAACACTACCGGTAGTTTCAAACCAGAAGTTGCTATCACAATAGTTCTGTAGCCTGTTATTTTAGTTTTACAGTAGAATAATTATTATTAATTTCATAATTATACTGTACATCCATTGAATCTGCACTTTGTTTCACCTCTAACCCCATTTCCACATTATTCAAGTTACAACTATCACGTTTAGATGGAATAATTCACATTACACTGCACAGAAGAATTGTGTTTTTGGGAAATTTGCAAACACATTGATGCCAGCAAGCCCTTCAAAAAATGGTCCGTTTCACTATGCTTAAAACACAGAAAACAGTATCCTCAGACTTCTGGTTTGGAGTTACCCCTTTTCACTGGCTTGGTGGATTCACACAGACAAAAGTCATGCAGGTCAAAGGTTCAAAGGTTCAGCAGAAGGGGGTAGCACACCCTGCCTAACTTCTTTCAAGCTCAACAGGTAGTAGAGTGCTTGAAATGTAAAAAATATCCTGTGCAAACCTCATATTAATAGCATCTTGAACTCTGCTCACCTTTCCTGTAAGCCTGAGCAAACACTGTCAAGATGACCAAGGGACAGTTTCTGTCCATGCCTCTTTGTGGCCATGGCTACCTCTCTTTGCTCTGCTGCATTTCCGCCTAGTGCTGAATGATGCCATCTAGTCCAGCCCTTCAGTGGTCTTGTGGTCTTCCCCACCTCAGCTGGGCCTCAGTAGATCTCACCTGCATTATCTCAGCCTTCCTTTATCCCTGGCCTTCCTACAATGTTGGCGGTGTTTACGGAGTGATGATAACTGCTGTCCACATTTTCCTGAACCTCACAAGTCATGTCCCCATGACCCCCAGTCACAGCTCAGGGTGAGAAGGGGGCCAGCCTGGGCCACAGTTCTCAGACCAGTTTCCCTGTATATTTTTCCTAGCAAAGTCAGCCATATATCCTACTGCTAAAAGGCATGAAGAATAAACCATCACAAACATCCAGAGAGCAGCAATATCGTCCCGGGACCATTGTTGATGTCTCCACCGACCTAAAACAAATCTGGCCCTCATTTCAGTTTCCGGAGCTGGTCATGGCTTTCTCTGAAACCCTGTGCCCTGAACCCTCCCACTGAAGGCAGCCTCATGGTGTCTGTATAATATACTTTATCTTCCTTTAAACTATAGCCCAGCACATTTACATTTCTCCATGAGAAATGATGTGCAGATCTATTACCTTTCCCTTTCAAAAAAGGGATGCTCAAGTCTAAGGTTTAGCCTGAGGGGAGAGATTATCTGTTGTGGTTGAGAGGCGGTCAGCAAACTAAAAGGCTGAAATGAGGTACACATAGTACTATGGGGTAGGAAGGAGATGGATGTGCAGCTACAGAGCAGTGATAGTCTTGTGCCTTTCCCAGGCCTGAAGTTTGCCTTTGTCTAGTGAAACTTGTGGTTTTCTATCTCACTTAGGGCTCCATTAATCTTCTTTGAAATGCTGCTGTTCTCCACACCAGAAAAACCCTTTACTAACCATTTTCACATCAATACATTGGCCACGTTGACAATGAAGTCAAGAACCTGGTATTAGGACATGAAAACCACCTTACCAAGGACAAGACACATCAGATTAGTCATCCTGCTGGGCTCTTTATGCATCATCTTGAGGAAGATCAGATGTGGTAATAGTCCTAGTGCAAGTTGGGATGATAGGAAATACCTTCTGTAATTGTGCCCCATACAAATTGGAAGATGTCAGATACATACACAACTTTTTTTTTTTTTTTTCTCATTGGATGTTCAAAAATTCTCTTCAGTAAAGTGGTCAGCAAGCTAAATGGTACAAGAGGGTCCTACATACTGTATAATCATGGGAAACACTGTTTGCGGCGCATCTACTACCTCACAAGTCCACTACTCTGTACACCAGGAGCCCTCACTGCCAACCAACTGCATATTATATCTTAAATATTATATACACACACACTTTCTGAACCGCTTATCCCATACGGGGTCGCAGGGAACCGGAGCCTACCCGGTAACACAGGGCATAAGGCCGGAAGGGACACACCCAGGACGGGATGCCAGTCTGTCGCAAGGCACCCCAAGCAGGGCTCGAACCCCCGACCCACTGGAGAGCAGGATCTGGCCCAACCCACTGCGCCACAGCACCTCCTCTTAAATATTATATTTGTGCCTATATATTATATATAGGTACAAAGATGCCAGCAACAAGTAAAGGCAACATTTAAGAATCAGTCCCTACCAGTTCAAACGGAATGTTACCCACAATAAAAACAATATAAGACTTGGCGAGATTTCCAGAATTTCCAGTTCACTTCTTTTTTTTTGTTTTTTTTGTGACTTGAAGCTGAAGGTTAACAATTGCCAGCAATATAAAATTTTAACTAAGTCAGGAAGTCACTTTTTTTACAGTCTATTTGTGAGAGCAGAAGGTATAACTGGCTGTCTGTAGTGAACATTGTACAAGTTTCCTTCTTCGCACCAATTTTGCCAGTGGAATATTTTCTTTGTGAAGGAAATATCAAATATGCTTGTATAACATGAGCATCCCAAAACTCTTCTGCTTCTCACTGACCCATGGCTGTGCCCTTAATACGTCACTTTCTGCATCTTTGTTTCCTCGGCGCGCCATTTAAACCAAAAGGCATTACACAAAAGTTGAGCCATAAACTAAGTCTGAAGCTAATTTATAGCTCCTGTAATTAATTTCTATAAAATGAAAGAGACATTTTGGCAAGGCCCATGTCTTGAGAAAAACGAAGCCAAAGGGCTTTTAAAAATGTGACATTTCTTGACCCCTAACGGACTTTACACCAACTTGGGATTTCTTTGTATCCATTGTTAACAGGGCTTTATCGGGGGGCCTGACGGGAGAGGTTGACTTTTCCACTTTGAAGCCCCTCAGCTGTTGACATCACCAAAGCAGTCCGATCACTGGAGCGAGAAAACCTCGGGCTGGTGGGATGGGGGTGGGGCTGTTATAGAAATGCTGACAGAACGAGGGGTGGGCTCTCGGGGTCTTGAAGACAGGGAGAATAAGGCGTATGGTGCTTGTAATGTCTGGGTGATTGAGAGGCTACCCTTTCTGGCAGATCACCCCCCAGAGGGCCTCCGACGTCCTCAGACTCACATCTATTATGTCAGCCTTAAAGCTGGTCGGCAGTGTGGGCTGCGCTATATGAAGTGGAAAAACATTAGGAGGAAAAGGGCCCTGAAAGGCAGGGATGACGTGGAGAAAAATTATACCCTTGAAAGGGGTTGCTGGCTGAGGAGTCCCCCAACAAGTGATGAGGGCTAGCAACATTGCTGCTTGTTGCTGAGGGCCCAGCCTTTTCTCTCTGGGGTGATGGTTCATCTACGACCCCAGTGTCCTCCAGCCAATTGGACATATGCTCTCTGCAGGAAAACGGAGGCAAAAGGCTTTGTGACAGCTCTTTGGGACAACTGGAGAAAAGCAAAATGTGTTTCAGCAGCAGTCGAACAGTCTGTCCAACAGGTCATGCCCAGTCGGGCCGCACATTAACTGTCTTCTCAATTTTTTTTACTGGTTAGAACAGCACGCTTGCCCTGAATGTTCGCTGACTAGAAATCAGACCGTAACTCCTTCTCTTGCACAGCAAAAAAAACAAAGTTCGACCGAACATCGAAGTAATTATTTGGTAATCCCCAGATAAATATTTATTTTCTAACGACGGTACAACTCATTCATACAAAGTTCTTTCTACTGGAAGAATGTCAGAAAACGTGTTAAACAGCAAAGTGGCAGCAGGTGGTACAGGCAGTCCGCGGATTACGAACGAGTTCTGTTCTTAAGTCTGTCTGTAGGTCGAATTTGTACGTAAGTTGAGCAGTTAGGTACGCTTCGTGTATAACGTCGGTTAGTGAAATTTTTGTCTTAGTAAATTGTTAACCTTTCGATGGATAAAAAAAAAAAAAACATTAAAAAAATACTTCTGGATACACTAAAATATCATTAAGATAATAATAATAATAATAATAATAATAAATGTAACTACAGTATTTACAATAGAAAGAGCAAGAATGTGTTGTATGTACCATTACACCATTGTATGTAACTCAAATTTTTACGGGTAGGTGTTTCATAACTACGGGTTGCACATGAGTCGGATGTTCGTAACCCAGGGATTGCCTGTAAAGAGGCTAGAGCAGCTCCCTTGGGCTCAAACATTTCAGAATTCAATCCCCATTCCTGCTGTAGTACCTTGTACGAGGTACCTACCCTGAACTCATAAGGAAAAAAAATTACCCAGATGTATAAATGGGCAAATCATTGAAAGCTGCCTTGAAGAAAGGTGTCAGATAAATGCATAAATCAAAACCAAGTGTCTATGAAGTACAGTACGTTCCTATGTGCAACACCATCCCATTTTAACAGCAGAGTTTGTATTTGATCACACACACACACACACATTTTCAGAACCGCTTGTCCCATATGGGGTCACGGGGAACCGGAGCCTACCCGGCAACACAGGGCGTAAGGCCAGAGGGAGAGGGGACACACCCAGGACGGGACGCCAGTCCATCGCAAGGCACCCCAAGCGGGACTCGAACCCCAGACCCACCGGAGAGCAGGACTGTGGTTCAACCCACTGCGCCACCGCACCCCCACTGTATTTGATCATTAAAAAGGAAAACATCAGGTCACAGTAGAGTATTTCTGAGAAATGAACACCCAAAAAAACCAAGCGTTAAATTGAGTAAAAACAGGACAACATCCTTTGAGCACTTTGACAGGAGATATGAGCACTGTGGTTTCTCAGCCTGCCACCACAG
This sequence comes from Scleropages formosus, assembly GCF_900964775.1. Lineage (NCBI taxonomy): Eukaryota > Metazoa > Chordata > Actinopteri > Osteoglossiformes > Osteoglossidae > Scleropages > Scleropages formosus. Next base: position 31,921,355 of record NC_041810.1, read on the forward strand.
CATGGTGTGAAGGGTCACCTGAGTCAAAAACCAGGGGTCAAAAGAGTAAGGACTATTTTTTTCTCGCACCGACAACCCACGTTTTGTTGCATGAGCTGAAGAACATCTGCACTGAGATGCACGAGCGCAGTGCTGGACAATTGCCGTGAGGAGCCTCCTTTTGTGTTCTTTCCACGGTCCCTCTTGTGCGCTACTTCTCTACACATTAACGCAAACAAAAGCTTTCACCTTTAAATCGTAACCATGCGATGGGGTTAGGCATGTGACCCCACACCCCTTCCAAAGTGTTTTGTGGAACGCCACTTGACACAAAACATAAGTACTAAAGGGGAGGGAGGACAATCCGGAACAATCCGCAAGGCATGCTGCACAGATGCCAACATTTCAGGGCTGTATGACCCCCTGATGTCACTGTAATCCACAATATACAGGCCAATGCTGCCACTGTGTCCCACCATCAGAAGTAGCATCCCTTCGTTGTGTGTAGGGAAGGGACTTTTGCGGAGGTACTGTCCCAGCCTCCTGGGAAAGCGACCAGGAAGGGCATTTATAAAGCTGTAACGTTTCAAGAGATGCATCCCAGCAGCGCTAACATAAATAAAGAAGTAATTTATTAGATTAAACATGACCCCTTTATTACACACAAACGAGGATTAATGAGTGCTATATTAGGGCATTCCCCGTGGAGGCCGAGACACGCTACAGGACCAGGCTTAATTATTTTGTCCTGATTCTCATCCACTTAAGACTTTTTACAGCAATGAAAGTTTTTGTGAAAATGTAGTCACGGTACAGTTAAAAAAAAATCTGAACAGTACCAGAAGCTGTTTTTTTTTTCCCGCCATTCAAATTTTGAAATAATGAATCAAAAATAAAAAAGCTGAAAAACTCTCATGAAAACCATAATTAGATAATTTAGAATTTGTACCATCTGCACAAAAAAAAGACAAGCACAATGAATCTTATTTCTTACAAAGATGGGATTAAAGTTTGATGTTAACAGAAAGAAACTTGGCAATTTTTTTCACTCAAATATCACAGTTACTCGTTTAGCTGATGCTTTTCTCCAAAGAAACTTATCATGTTAAGCTACCTGCAATTATTTGCCCACTTGTACAGCAGGGTAATTTTACTGGAGCAATTTAAGGGTAAGTACCTTGATCAAGGGTACTACAGCAGTATAAAGGATTCGAACCTGCAACCTTTGGATCCAGGGGCAGTAGCTCTTGAGATGAAGCCCCGATCCAACACTGCTACTGTATGATAAATACGTGGTTTTCACGGAACACTAGAATGGACAGTTGTCTGAGTGGGCAAACAGCTGGACCCAACGGATGAAATGAGCATCCCCTTTGACACAGCTCTGGGAGACCATTTACACCTGTAGGTCAGTGTCCCCTACAAAAAAAGAAAATTGGCAATGCCCCTCTCGGCCACGGAAGGGCACGGTGGTGCAGTGAGTTTGCCTGGGGGGTCGCTTTGTGGTGTGCCTGGGGTTCAAGTCCTGCTTAGAGTGCCTTGCAATGGATGGTGTGCTGCCATGGGTGTGTCCTCTCCCTCTCCAGCCTTGTGCCCTGTTTGCTGGGTTAGGCTCCAGTTCACCATCCCACTCCAGACAAACGCTAGTAGTGTGTGTGTGTGTGTGTGTGTGTGTGTGTGTGTGTGTGTGTGTGTGTGTGTGTGTGTGTGTGTGTGTGGGGCTACCCTGCTATGGACTGGCATCCCATCCATGGTGTACTCTCCCCCAAGCCTTGTACCAAGCATTTTTGGTATAGTCTCCAGACCACCGTGACTCTGACCAGGAAAAGGGGTTACCAAAAGTGAGGGAGTGAAATTCATTCAGAGAGTGAGTGTTTTCACGTTCAGGACATTAAGAACAATACCAACAGGTATATGAAATGTGCTCATCTTCTGGAATATGTCAAATGCTAAATACTGCATTCTTAAGGATCACAATCACATTTACTCATTTTGCAAACACTTTTCCTCAAAGCATCATACAACTCACAGGAAACAAAAGTGCATTTCACTAAGAGTGATATGGATGGAGACGTGATTCGCAAAGTACAGTCAATGAGCCTATTTTGACCATTTTGTCCCCATCATACATTACATGAGTAGCTGTATATAGAATTAATAGAGAGCTTATTTATATAGTAATTTATTTACTTATTGTAACAAATAATGTTGCAGAACTTTATGGATCACAAAGGAGATCGGGGGAAGTAGGTCTGGATGACTGTTGATCACTGACTTTTCGAAATTATCGCTTCTTCTGTCTTTGTACTACAGCATCTAGATGGTCTTTTTTTCCTCCCCAAATTCCAGCAGAAGACATGGGTAATTTGGTGCCCTTCTACAACAGTATTAGAGTATTTCCATGGTAAATTAACCCCATCCATAAGGTTGTCCCAAATTCCAGTGTGTCTGTGTGTCATTGCCTGTGCTCTGCTGCTATAGTATTTCCACGATGAGATAACCTCAACTTCACCAACACACTCTCCTCTTGTGTGTGTGGGTCATAAAGCCATCCGTTCTTCAAGTCCCCGAAAGAGGTACCAGTTCCACCCCCTTCAGTGTCCCACTTGTCTGTCCCTATTCTCAACACACGGGGTTCACACTGTGGTCCGAGGCCCTTCTCGACAGGCGTAATGTTGGAGGCGGTGGCAGCAGTGGCACCGGCAAGGGTGCACAACACCAGATGACAGCGCAGCCGGAGCACAAGCTTCAGCAACCACAACTTTTCACATCCAAAGCACTGATGACTCAGTTCTTTAAAAGTGGCGGGGGGGAGTTTAAAAAAACATCAGCGACACGTCTTTAGAGAACAAGGTTTTAAAAATCTTTTGGTAGTGTCAGAACACATATCTGTTTTCCTACCGAAAGGAGCCTCTGTGCCCACACTTGACGTGTGTGTGAAACACGAACGAGTCGAAGGGGCTGGAAGAGCTGCAGCGGAGCAGTTTGACAGGCTGCCTGTTGGGGCTACGCTCCCATCTCCTCCCTCCCAAGGACCCCTGCGCTGATGTCCCTCTCCAAGGTTAAACACCACAGCCACAAACCCCCGGTCCACCATGCCGCTCTCGATCGGCGAGATCTCCTCCTCAGCCAGAGCATCCCAGCTGAAGGTCCCCCTTGTTCTCTATAGGGTGTCTTCTGAGACATCAAAACAAGACCGTCTCTTTACATGCAGGATTCTTCATGTTTCCTCCCGGTGCGTTGAGTTTGGTCCCAGCAGCCCATTTCAGATGCTCTGGGACGTTGTGGTGATTTGCACAAAGAAAACCAGCACGAACTTCAAGCACATTTCTCCTGGGCATGCAGACATGAGCGCCATCACACTGCCCTCTGCGCTCGGCAGGTACTGACCCATCCGTCGTACCACGCTGCTCTGCTTTTATTAAGCCTGCATGACGGCTCATGCATGTGTGCTCCTCCATAAATCATAAACCAGACTGAAGTGCATGAAAACATGTAACTCACTAATCCACTAATAACACCAACTGCAGTGTCCAGCAACACCTATAAAAAGTGTTCATCCCTCCTTGGACTTTCTCCATATTCAGTTGTTCTGCAGCAGAGGTGTCCAAACTTTATTATGGGCCATGGGCCACACTCCACTATGAAATGGTATAAGGGCCACACATGTGTAAATCAAAGTGACATACTCAATCTGGAATGTCTAAACCATTTTAAAATACATATTATATATATATATATATATATATTTCAAGGGGGGCGTGGTGGCATAGTGGGTTGGACCGGGTCCTGCTCTCCGGTGGGTCTGGGGTTCGAGTCCCGCTGGAGGTGCCTTGCGATGGACTGGTGCCCTATCCTGGGTGTGTCCCCTCCCCCTCCAGCCTTGCGCCCTGTGTTGCTGGGTTAGGCTCTAGTTCCCCGCAACCCCGTATAGGACAAGCGGGTCAGAAAGTGTGTGTGTGTGTGTGTGTGTGTGTGTGTGTGTGTGTGTCTCTATATTTTACAGAATTTAATTTCTCTGTGTCCATTACTGTATTATCTGTTTTGCAGTGAATTTCATGGTGTTTGTGGTAGATACAGTACCTAATTCCACACATGGTCTTAAAGGATGCAGTCATGGGGCTACATGTTGGACAAAGTGGATTTAATTAGGCTTTTTGACAGCAAACAACAGAATAATACCCTCTAATGTCCAACTGAAAACAAGTTTCTTGAAATAGCTTTGGATTAATTACAAGTAAAATGTATATATAAATTCATTTAGCTGACGCATAATTCAGAGTAACTTACAGCTTTAAACTACTTACAATTATTTACCTATTTATGCAGCTAGGTAATTTTTACTGGAGCAATTTAGGGTAAGTACCTTGTTTAAGGGTGCTACAGCTGGAGGTGGGATTTGAACCTATGACATTTAGGTCCACAGGCAGTAGTGCTAACCACTATGTTCTTAGCTGACCCATAATAATAAATATTATTACAAATATGACAAATGGGCACAAAATATACTTCAAATAAACCCACAATAAAAGGATATACAAGAGGATATCAGCATCACTTATTCTTACTCACAGAATTGGTGAGTGAAATAAGAAAAAAATAATAGTACACACTTTGCAAGTGTTAAAATGAACAAATAATATAAACCAGAAAATTAACACACTTACATCATTAACTAACTTTACATTTGTCAACTTCTTATAACCTGACTCATGTGGAACTGACCTCCAGCAGAAAGAGAACATTATTTGTTCTGGAGTGCGGTACATGAGAAGGACAAACAGTGTAAACTATGATTGTGTTATTCATCTGGCAGGACATATATACACAAAGACCAAGGTCTTCTTCCCGCTTCAATACACAATATGAAAAATTAAAGAAAAACAATTAAAACATTTCATGTATTGATCATGATTTCGGAGGAATTCTCATCAATTTAAATGCCATTCTCACTTTACATTTATTCATTTAGCTGATGCTTTTCTCTACAGTGACTTACAATGTCAATGTACCTATAATTATTTCCGTATTTATACAGTTCGGTAATGTTGCTGGAGTAATCGAGGGTAAGTACCTTTCTACAGCTAGAGATGGAGATCGAACCTGCGACCTTTGGTTCCAACGGAAGAAGCTATAACCACTACATTACCAGCTGTCCCTATGCTACTAGCTAGTCGTCAGGCTAGCTACCTACTACTCCCTAACTAGCTTACTACTAACTACTGTCTTGCTAGGTGCTAGCTAACTAGCAGTCACTACGTTACCAGCTGCCCCTACATTAGTAGCTAGCCATCTAGTTACTGCTACTAACTGCGTAGCTATCTAATACTACTAACTAGTTTACTACTAACTGCTCTCTAGTACCTAGCTACCTCTCTACTACCTAGCTAACTAGCTGTCCCTACGTTACCAGCTAGCTTCCTACTACTACTACTACTACTACTACTGTCTAATTAGCCTACTACTAACTGCTGTTTAACTAGCTACTAGCTAGCTAACTAGCTGTCCAAACGTTACCAGCTAGTTTCTTCTTACTGCTACTACTGTCTAGCCAGCCTTCTAGTAGCTACTGTCTAGCTAGCTGCTAGCGAACTAGCTATGACTGCGTTACCAGTTGTCAGTCCTGTGACACCTGGATGGAAAGAATGAATGAACCCCGTGCAGAGCATGTGCTTGCATCTCAGTACGGGGCCTCTCCGTGCCTCTTTTTTACCACTTTAATGGATGCTATCGCCCCCTTTCCCAAGACTGATCTGCCTGGTTTCAGGTAAAGGGGGGGGGGGGGCGAGGAGTACAAATAAATAAGTAAGGCTGAGAGGGGAGCCACTAAGCGGATAAGAGAGACTCCTCACTGGAAGGCGCTCATTTGTTTCCGAGAGAAAGAGTAGTGACTTCAAAGCGGCGCCGAACCGCTGACAGAAACTCTTTCAGCATTACCATTCAGACACAAACAATATCAAATCCTGAGCCCCGTTGTCAATGGTGTCACTTTGCGGATAAACAAAGAGCTATTATGTGGGTAATTATATTGATAGATGTAGACACGAAAATGGCACGGGAGCCGTCTGTGCGCTCGCCGTTTCGCCTCGTTTTGTGTAATTAAAAGCAAAGGCAAGGTGGCATTTTTTAAATGTTCATTTGTAAGCGCTAATAACAAACAAAACTCCCATCGCTTGCAGCCATGTGTAATTGACCATGTGTCTTGTTGATTTAATCCCAATTAAGCAACCTTTCCTTTATATGGAAACAGGGGCTTATAGCCTGCTGTAAATGTTCTTATCAACACTGACCAACCAGAAACCACTGTGCAGTATCATATAAATACATTATTAATCATATATATGTACAAATCTTCCTATATTATACACACGTCTCTGGCTGGTCTTTCACTGTATTTACACTGTGATTTCTGGCTCTTTCTAATCTATCTGTGCATGAACTTTTATATAAATACTCTCACACACACACACACACACACACACTCTGAAACCGCTTGTCCCGAGCGGGGTCGCAGCGAGATGGAGCCTAACTAGGTAACACAGGGCACAAGGCTGGAGGGGGAGGGAACACACCCCGGACAGGACGCCAGTCCATCGCAAGGCACCCCAAGCAGGACTCGAACCCCAGACCCACCAGAAGACGTGACCTGGCCATGCCTGCTGCGCCACAGCACTCCCCTCACAAAAATCATCACATATGTATATAATTATTCGCGCACACATATAGATAGATGTTAGGAAATTACTTATAAAAAGCCAGAAATCACAGCATAAATGTAGTGAAAGACAGGCCAGAGACATTACAAAGCCATTGGTGCCAGTTTTCAGAGACACACACACACCATGCAGAAAGCAGCCTGCTCTTAAAGAGCTGGATGTATCATCCAAAGGTTGCAGGTTTCAGACTTTTAACTTGAATTGTTCCAATCCAAGAAAACAGGAAAAATGGACAAAATGAAAAGTAGACGTACACTTCACGCAAACCCTGTCAAAAGCTGCTTATCCAATCAGCAGGGTTGTGGAGGTCTGAAGCCTATCCCAGGTACACCCCAGGCATCACAGCACTCCATAGTAGGGTAACTTTGTACACCTTAACCTGTAGGAACTGGTTAACGCACTGTGAGCCATGATAACTAACAAACATATTTACTTGATGATTTTTCTCAAAGACGTTTACAACATTCAGCTCCTTACACTGATTTACCCATTTAAACAGCAGGTAAGTATCGAAGGTTCCGCAGTAGGAGGTGGGCCTCAAACCCAGTACCTATTAACAACTCTAACCACTACACCACCCGTTGTCCCGCCAACACTGCCCTATTGCAGAGACGTGGCCTGACTGGACTCGACTGGTACGTTTGCGGCGGCCCAGGACGCGGGCAGGGTTAAAGCTCGCCGCCGTGCCGCCGCAGCCCTCCTTTGATGCTCCTGGAGATATTGTCACGGAACGTATCCTCGGTAGAATTGCATTCAATACCTCTGTCTTAAGGTACAAAGCTGCGGGCTGTAGTGGCTTTAGGAAACATAAGTGCTCCTTTCTTCTCTGGGGTGCTGTATCTGCGCGTGAAATACTCTAAAGGGGTTTAAGTATTTACCCAGAACACTATCAGGCGCTTCCGAAAAATTCTGCTTATCCCGTCGAATAAGCACTTCAAAGAGAATTGCAGATACCTTCGCCTGCGACTTTCGCTGCACCCCCCCCCCGTTTCATATTTCCCAGCACAAACAGCTTCTTAATGTAAAATGTATTATCATTTGCATAGTTCCTCTTTAAATGAATAATAACCATAATCTTGGAGTAATTTCTATCTTAGACACTGCAGCCTAAATAGGGGAAAGCACCCAAACTAATAGGAAACGGGAGGTAAACACATCGCTGCCGCAATTAACCGCGGGATTAAAGCTCGGCTCTTTGTTCTGCGATAAGAGAAACAGGTTTTGCCGGCGAGCTCGTGCCGGAGCACAGAGTGACACAGTGACAATGAAGGATAAACCGCTGTAGGAGTACCACCGCATCTCTTCCCTTCATACACACGCGCGCCTGTCAAGGGTACACACACACCTGCTGTATAATTTCAAAACCCGTAAATCTCCCTTTCACCTATTTACCTCTTATTTCACACATACGCCCCATTCGCATGCATGTTTAATAAATAAATAAAACATGAAAACGCCACCTTCATCTTCCTCTCTTAGCCCCCCCCCCCATATGGTTAAAAAAATAAATAAATAAATTTCACAGTGAAATACTTTCTAAAATAAAACCGAAAACCCCATAATGTTTATTACCTAATAATGATCAGCACAACCGGGATGCAACATTCGTAATGTTTCCCGAACACATTAAATGGGTGGTGTGTGTGTGTGTCTTCCTCAAACTCGGGGCCTCTACCAGAGGCCTTGCTGTCTGTGTGTGTATATATGTATATATCATATACACGCACGTTTATGGTGCAGTTCTGAACTGCAAGGAAAGTGATACACTTTAATAATCTTTCATTCTTGGCTCCGGCCCACCCAAGTCAATAAAGATTTTTAAGGCCAACTGCTGTCTAAATACATTACAGCTGGAGTAAACTGTCTGTCAGGGGCCGGCCATTTCATCGCCAATATGATAATTCATTCTCCGTCCTGGGGATTCTCAAGTCCCACCTGTGTCTGCACTCCGCCGTACAAAACCAGATTGGATTTGCTTAACCTTTCGGAGGCTTTGATCAAAGCGGCTCACCGTGCAATAACATTTAAATTGCCCCACCCCTCGGCGGTCCCCCCCCCCCCGCTCCCGGGCTCGGTCAATAACCTAATCAGTTATCGATGCCGACCTCACAAGCGGGTGTGTAATTGTGCGCCGTGGCCCGCGAGCGCCTCAGATTGTTCTAGAAGATTCCCATTTGTGGAGTAAATGAGCTGGGCGCGGGGCGTGACTCCCGAGTCCCGTCGAGCTCCGGCGCCGAAGCTGGAGAAGAAGCAAAAGGAAGGGTCCGTGTTTTGTACATATTGAAGTATACAAATACACGCGCGTCTTTCCTACGCTCGCGACGAGCGCATATTAATTTTGCTGATATATGCCGGAAGGGTTTTCATCTTGCCGGCAGCGTGTCCTCCTGCCAAGCAGAGGAAAAGCACTGAAGTCTGTTTGCATCCCATTATTTTTGAAGTCCTGATGTGAGCAGCCACAGAAGTAGGGAAATGTGACAAATTAACGAAAACCTGGGCTGTGGGAGCAGAGCTGGTAAATCAATTAAAGTCACATGGCGCTCATGCATACGAGCCATCAGGCGCCGCAAGACGGACCTCGTGTCCCCCCCCCCCTTCCTTTTTTCTCCCCAACCACCCCCCCCAGTGAAAAATGTCACAAAGCCCACTTCAGGCTGTATTTAAAATATTCTGCATAAGCCTGACTCTCTCCTTTTTGTCACATGGGCTAAAGCTGCTCATTGTTGGTCGTTTAAATAAATGTCACTTCTGTAAGGTCCGTGCGATAGCAGGTCCTGGGAGACGCCGGCTCCGTCCGTGGCCTCTGAGAACAGCCATCTCCACACACACGCACACACACACACACACACACACACACACACACACACACACACACACACAGAGGCCTTTATGCGCTCGTCCCGTCCGCTCCGAGCGCGAGGCATGTACACTCCCTTTCAGATGGAAACGAAGACTCGGAATTTCTCTCCCGCCCCCGCTTATCTTGATGCCGCCCTCTCGATAACACCGGAAAATTCTTTCCCCCGCTCCAGAAAAAAAAAAAAAAAAAAGCAAACATTTGAATAACCTTTATTTTCTTGCTTCTGCCTCCCTGCCACATGCTTCTATTTAACAGCTCATCAATTCATAAGGTAATAGTTTCGAGGTTGGGAGGGGGCACAGGGGCTGAAATAAAATAAAAAGCAAAACAAAAAGCTGCTGGATGTTTTTATCCGAGTGTCACCGAAGCGGAGGGCTCTGCGGGGCAGCGAGGGGCAGGACGGGTCCCTTAGGGAGGACGCCATCAATAAGATGCTGTATTAGAATATACTTAATGCCAAAGGCTCGTATGAAGGCCTATAATCACAATATAACAAAATCACAAAAACACTGCAGACCTCTGAGGAGGAAACAAAAAAAAATATCAATTAAAGCAATTACTGTAATTTGAGCATTTTCTATTAATTTAAAATAGTTTTGGTGTAAGCATTTTTTTTCACAGCTTCTCAGCTACAATAAGTTTGCCTGAAATTTAACACACGCGGGTTGCGATAATGCTTTTGCTTTTCTTTTTTAAGCTTGAACTTTCTTTGGAGTAAGTGACTTAAAAAGCAGTTTAGTAAGGGGTAACATATTTATTGAGTAAAACCAAGCATGAATCACTTGCTTTTACTTTGTCAGCTGAACTGTCAGTGCAGTTTGAGACTTTCACAGGCAGTAGTCCCTATATTTTGATTTCATATATAGCAAGATTATAAAAAAATGTGTATATATATATACACACACACACACACACCTACTGATTTCCCTACCAGAAAATATGAAGGTAAATGAGGTGTAAGTGTACACATCAGAGTACTGTTTTAACTGCTGTTGAACTCGAGGAATGTTTTTTCATTGTGTGCGCTGTTACATGTAGAACTATGAAAGGTTTTTCAATTGGTGAAAATTAACTCATATTTAATAAAGATAAATATCAGAAACAAACTGATGTTTAAAGAAATGGGGGGGGGGGGGGAATCCCCCCCATCCCTCTTTACACAGCATCAGTGGTCTTTGCCATAATAATATATGTTGGGGGAAAATGTCAAAGTCGCAGAAAAAGTGTTGACCAGACAGGGCAGCAGAGGTGTGTGTGTGTGTGTGTGTGTGTGTGTAGAAGGGAGAGGTGAGAGAATGTTGTGGACACAGTATTCCCCACCCCTCCCACACACACACAGGCACGCACATGATTGCTGTACATCACTCCTTCATGGCCCTAAACCCACCTTCACACTGTTCTCCACTTCTTTTGGGGAAGAAGAAAAAAAAAGTGTCCAGATGACACAAAGGTAAGACAGTAATGAATTTACCCAGGAGCCTCCTCTCCTTTCCAGGCTGAGGCAAGGCTAGCTGTGATTACTGCTCACTGGGGGGGGGTGGGGGGGGGTGGGTGCTCTCCATTGGAGAAGGATGGTTCAACAGTGCCACCTGCTGGCTCCCTGTGCCAGGCCTGAGCCTTCTGTTGGGAAGCTTCGCTGTCCTCCTCCAGCCCGCGCGGGGCTGACCCGAGCTCCCAGGGATCATGATGCTCAAACCGTGAACCGGCATAAACCTGCTGGCTCCATTGCCCTGGAGTGTACCACTAGCGCTCTATACAGAGTATACACACCATGCCCCACCCAGATCATTCCTTCACTCAGCATGTGTCCCACAACACAAATCAACCGGTCACACCACAGCACCAAAAAAAGAACACACACCTCAGTGTTATGATACTTGCAGTGACAGAGGGTTATAGGGTCCACATATAGTATCTTTACAGTGTATTTTAACAGTGACAAGTTAGGTAGTGAAATCATAGCTCCTGCTGCGGTAGCCTTAATCAAAAGGCTTACCCTGAATTGACACAGTAAAATAACCCTGCTGTATGAAGCTGAGCAGTTTCTTTGGAGAAAAGCATCAGCGGAATGAGTTCGTAATTAATGAAATGCAGATCAAACTGATATTAGCTTCTTATATAATTTCAGTAAATTTTACACTGTTTGGCTACATAGCAGGTAACTTCCACAGGTTGCACTTTTGATGGTGGACCAGACGTGTGCCTTTCAGAGCCAGTTGCCCCCCCAAGGAGACTCAGTGCTCTTCTGCCCATGGCGAACCTTGCAAAAGAGTCACACCGCATCACATAACATCTCGCAGTGACCTCTCACCACCATTGAACCCCACTGACTCCCCCACACTGCCGACCCCTTTTCAAGAACATCCACCCCTATCTATCTATCTCCTCGCTGTCTAGTCCTTTAACAATTAAATACACCTTGAGCAAGTTATTTACCCTTAATTGCTGCAGTAAAATTACCCAGCTGGATGAATGGGTAAGTAATTGTAAGTGGCTTAACATTGTGATTCGCTTTGGAGAAAAGTGTCTGCTAACTGAATAAATGTAAATGTGATATGCAGCTGTGTCTCCTTGTAGGGTTATAAAGATATCTAATGTGACAAAGTCTATTTATTCCTGGATTAAAAGCTGGACTGCTTAGAGAGGAAACTGGGATCCATAAGGTTATAATGAATATGGAGCGAAAATATTCTAGAAATTGAGACCAGAAAAGATATACACACGAACAAAGGCCTTAAACATTGTGCCGCATCAGAGCCAAGGAGTGATTTAGTGATGGGGGAAAGCTTGGGGTTCCCACAGGTTGGGTCGTAGGGTCGTTCTTGGCCATGCTGACCCGTGCCGGCTGTCTGTTGGGCGGAAGCCGATGTTTCTTCTGCGATACCGGGCCATGGCTCTTCTCCCTGCCCTCTCAGACACACGCATCACAAAAAGCATACGTTGCAGCTGAAGCCGCAGCATCGCTCCAGCGATTTACTAACAAAATTACACACAGAAAACTGCTGACTGTTGGCAAGACGAAAAAAAAAAATTGGAACCATTTTTGTGAACACATTTTTTTTTTTTTTTTACTGTTTTTCTTGTGCAAAGTTACTGGGCAAGAAATGACAGTAAACTAGAATTTATGCATCTGTCCTGAATCTCAAAGTGACTTCTGGGCTGCTGCCCGGGTTGAACCATTTCATACTGGGTGCAAGCAAAGACATCCTGGGAACGATTTTCGCTTCCCATCAAATCAGCATTATTAGTATTAATTTTCTACATCCTTGCAATGGTGTCAACCTGCAATTCTAAGCAAAGCATCATTTTCAAGCTGAGACCTTCAGCTATAATCCTTCTTACTCACAGCACCCCACCTCCCTCCTCCGGCACTCAAACACAGCCACACACACTTCCTGGCATCTCATTGCACCAGGGAGTGCAGCCACGACACTGTTTCCCCCTCGGCTTCTTTTGTTCCTCTACTTGAGGTTATTATTCGCATTTGTGTAAGAGTCAAAGTGTATGGGGGGGGTGGAAGCATGTCAAAGTGTGTGATCACTTCCTAACAAGGAGCGTGCACCGCGTCTTGAGCTTGGGGGGTGGTAAGACTGGGGCTGCGGAGGCTTGTGGGGTAGAATTGGGAGTCTGCCCCAGAGAACACACCCCATTTTCTCAGGTGTGCTGATGGCTGCTTCAGGGCGACACAGCTGTTCACCTCCCAGAAGCCTCTATAGTGACACACTGATTCCCCCCCGCCCCCTGGCTTCTCCTTATTCCATCAGGAGCTTCAGCATTTCCATCTTTCCATCATCGGCTCCTTTCCGGGATGTGGGGGAGTGGAAGGTTCTGGTACAGATCCGCTCTTCCCTGCCTCCCCGTTACTGTTTTCATTGTCCCTTTTGAAGTGTTGATTCCGGCTCTCAGAACGGGGCGACCGCTGTTCAGGAGGTGCCTGCCTGGGATTTTACCGAAGGCACAGGTTGAGGCCCCTTCTACCCCACCAGGATTTACAGCAACTATTTGTAAATGAAAAGCTAATAGAAAACCATTTAATCAATATTTATTCAAAATTACCCATAATACTAGTTTATTTGATAAAGTAAAATATGTAAATGTTAAATCTCAGAAAACCAGCATTTATCGGGAGCATAGTTGTTAGAGCTGCTGCCTTTGGATCCAAAAATCACAGATTTGAATCCCACTTCCAGCTGTAGCACCTTTGAACGGGGATATTACCCTAAATTGTTCTAGTAAAATTACCCAGCTGTATAAACAGTAAATAATTGTAGGTAACTTAATCTTACAAGCTGCTTTGGAGAAAAGAATTCCTCTGGGTGCTCTGGTTTCCTCCCACACTCCAAAGACGTGCTGTTCAGGTTGACCCATAGTGTGAGTGACAGAGAGAGAGAGAGAGAGAGAGTGTGTGTGTGTGTTCCACTGATGTATGGATGAGTGACCCATTCTAGGTAGTGTATTTAGCAGTGTAAGTCACCGTGGTGAATAAGGTGTGTGGGCTGATAACACTACATAGAGCTCATTTTAAGTGACTTTGGAGAAAAACATCTGCTAAAAAACATAAATAAATGTAAAATGGAAAAGAGTGATAAATGAATAAATGTAAATGTCAATACAACAATAAGGCAGTTTGTATAAAAACATTCTGTTCACCTGGAAACACTGGAACATTATAACGCAGCGTCACATCAGCTGCGGTGTCCGAGCTCTCTTCCTCCTCCCGGACCTGGTGTGTGCAGCCAGATCACAGCTGCTGACACTCGGTGACGGGGGCGGCACAAAGGCAACAACACGGGTTCGAGCACAGATTAGGCACGCTGACCTGCTCCAACACACGGCGCCCTTGAAGGAAATGCCAGACCGCGGCGCAGCGCATCCCTGCTCCTATGGCCTTTTCCGCGCATGGGCTACAAAGTTGCGGCAGTCACTTTCAGCACCCCCCGATTGTTTGTTGGCCGTTCTCAGAACGATTAAAGCCTGTGGACTAGCTTTAACCCTCGGTGCCCTGTGGAGTGGACCAATGGCCACCGCAAAGCTTGCCATGGTGTGCCTGGCATTTGGTACAAAGGTTCAGAGATGTGAATTATTGAAAAGGACCAAGGGCTAAATGCCACCTGTCCAGGTAGGGGAACTACTGCAATTCACCCTCCTTTTCTTTCCGATGCCGTCTCATCTCAGCAGGGCTGAGTGCTACCCGCACGTTAGCCACCCGCCGTGACTGCGCAATCATCGTGGTGTCCCCTGTCAAAGAAAACCAGTGCCAGTGAAAACCAGTGCACCGTGTTTCCTTGGGCTTGGGCCGATCAATACTCCACCGAGTTGCGGAGCGAGAAGTTAATGCTCAGCTGTCATGTCCATCCCCGAAACTCACAACAGCTCCGCTTCCAAAAAAAAAAAAAAAAAACACTGCATGACCTTCCAAAAATACAGCTCTCATCCAGCAGGGTCATCAATCAGGTCTGCAATATTTCATATATCACATGCCACAGAGGTGCAGAAGGTATCTCAACAGGTAAAGTGCTGTATTTATAACAAAAAGAGCCCTTCCATCACAAGTCCAGTATTGGCTCTTGATGGGAATTACTCCAAGCTGAACAGCTCGGTAAATATTTAATATCTTTTTTTCACATTTAAAAAAGCATCTTCTAAAAAAATGTTAAATGAATTAATACTGGAGAATTGAACAGTTGAATAGGTCACAAATGGTTACCGTCCAATGAGAAAGCTGCCCTGAAAGATGCTAATGCTGGAAACTGTTCAGTAGAGCGCTACAGGGGGCCACAGTGAGACATGAAGGAACATGAGGGATCCCACCCAACCCATCCTCAAATATTTACCCTACGCTGACAGGTCTCACAGAGACCACCACACCCCCCACGGCACAAGGAGGAGGTTAACACGCCCACCTGGGGAAATGGCAGCATGCCTACGAACCAGCAGAGACACTCTCGCTAAAAGATTTGCATTTCAAAGACAATCTAGGGACTTTTGTTTCGCTAACATCTAATACCAAGACTAAGGTGTGTTGTATTGTTCCGTAATCAGGTGGACGGATAAAGGATGACGAAGAGGGTATACCTGGTGGGTGGAAGCAAATGGGGCCCTCATCTTTTTCCCACTTCTGGGGCGGAGCCGGTCCGTTGTGATTCTGAGCCTCAATACTCCGGTGTGAGATCCATCCATTCATCCATCCATCATCAACAACAGCTTGTCCCAAATGGGCTCGCGGTGAGCCGGAGCCTTACCCAGCAACACAGGGCGCAAGGCCGAAGGGGGAGGGGACACACCCAGGACGGGATGCCAGTCCAATGTGAGATGTTCACCTCAATCATTTTTATCACTCTCCCTGGCATCTATACAACACATCAGCTGCAAAGGTCAACTCCGTACATGTTGAGACCACAATGGACGTTTTCTTAAAGAAAAGTCCAGCTGAACACTGATCAAGTCATGACAACACTCCTGTAAGTTATAGCTTACAGTGGAAAATTGTGGGAAAACTAAATTAATAAATAACTAACACAACAATAAATCATTTAAGCGCAGGCTTGGTCCTCATGAGCAGCTTGAAGCAAATAGCTCAATCGATCATTCTAACACCAGCAGAGTGCTGACCTCCAAGCTCAAACTCCCCCTGCCATTTATAAGCAGCACCATGATTTCCAGAATAAATGGGAACAACACCCTACAACGGTTTGCATGGCACTTCAGCGCTGTTCACTGCCTTGAGTTCGGATCATGAACACTGGGGACAATGTTTGAGGAACCTCTATGAAGCTTGCAAGTGAATCTCTTGGAAGTTCAGAAAGTGGTGTCATCAAGGAGACTCACAACTGATGCGCTGACAGTCAGTGGAGGCAAACCTCAGCATGCTGTTGTTAAGAATGTCTCTAGAATGTTCTTCCCTCCACGTCTTTAGTATTGAAAGGAGTGTGTCCCTTGTCACTTTGATTGAGTCTATCCATCTCAAGACAAGTCAAGTTTATTGTCATGTGTAAGTAGTATGGTTGTGCATCGCACAATGAAGTTCATGCTTGTGTGTCTCCTCTAGACTGTAAAAGTTATAAATACAAACTTGGGAATAAACATACAGGCAGGAAGTGCAACACCTGCATATACTACGGTATAGTTGCTACTCAGCCTTTTTTTTTGTTTCCTTCAACTTTCCCAAGGAATACAGTCTTTTAGAGTCTGATCTCTGCATAAAGTGTCCAGAATATGAGAACCTCAGTTTCACCATTTCAGGCTTCTAATGAGAGTTATTGCCTGATTCAATAGAACTGCCATCTGTTTGTTTGATACTCCATGGTGTCCTGAAAAGTCACATCCAGCACCACAGTTCAGTAGGATCTACTTTTGCTCTACTATTTTCTTAAAGTCCAACTTCCACCATGAAATAACTGCCATATGTCTTTTATTGTGTGTCTAGGTCACTGTAGGTCTCTCCATTTGGACGGAGCACTTCTGAAGCTAGGTGTGTTGGCACATAACAATGACCTTCAAAAATCATGTTCTTCTGCATCAGAACAGTTTCCTTACAGAATTTGTCAGTGTTTGTGGTAAGAGAGCATTTCCATTTACAGATCTACTTGTAGAACATTTTTGTTGGAAGAATCAGTCAAGCCCCCATCGTATTTTGAGATGGAGGTCAAGGAGATGGATGGAAACCGGTGGTGCCGATAGCAGTGCTTTGAGAAGCTAGGAGGACAGATGACAGGAGCCCATGAGCAACATCAGAAAAGGCTCTTTCCATGGCAGTGAATGCAAAACCAACCTAGAACATTTTTGTTGTAAGAATCAGTCAATCCCCCATGGTATTTCAACATGGAGGTCAAGGAGATGGATGGAAGCTGGTGGTACCGATAGCAGTGCTTTGAGAAAATAGGAGGACAGATGACAGCAGCCCATGAGCAACATCAGAAAAGCCTCTTTCCATCACAGTAAACGCAGAACCAACAAGCAGGGCCCATGCTCTGACACAAACAAAAATAAAACTGAAATTAAAAATAAATCAGCATTAAAAATAACACCCCCGCACTCATAAACCTAAATCTGCTGCAGTACTGTAGCGATGACAAGGAAAGCAATGTTATAGCTCCTTCCGTTTCTCTTGGGGTAAAAGAAGATTAGGGGATCTAAACATGTGTACTGTTAAATAAACCAGCGTTTAACATCATAAAAGGAGCAGACAAACAGCACGCAGAGCCGCTCAGTGTCTGAGTAAGGCAAAGCGAAAAGGGATTGACCCAAAAGATCGCATGAAAGCAAATGTAGGACGTTAGAAATGCATTCCATAATGCCTTCGCTTCTCAAGAGCCTCTCCTCTGCCTGTGAGGAGTTTTAAATCCGGAAGATAGAAAGGAGCGGTGAACTTTGCTGAATTCAAACGTAAGCCACGTTGGAGAGCATTCTGCTTTGAGTTGTGCATCCATCGCGAACCGCAAGCCTTGATGCAAAGCAGTGACTACCTGCTGCGTAAAAAGCGGCGTTCTTCAGACAGAAACAGTATATGACCAGAACCAGCTGAGGGTATAGTACTGAGATGAGGTGTCTTTTCAAAGCCTCTTAGATCATTTCTTCTCAAAAACACACACACACACCCCAAAACTGCTTGTCCCAAGCTGGGTCACAGCAAGCGAAAGCCTAACCTGGCAACACAGGGTGCAAGGCTGGAGGGGGAGGGGACACACCCAGGAGGGGATGCCAGTCTACCGTCAGGCAACCCAAGTTGGACTCAAACATCAGACCCGCCAGAGAACAGCATCCAGCCAAACCCACTGTGCCACCACACCCCTTCCTTTCACGAAAACACTCAATCTCATCTCTTCACTCTCTCTCCTCTGCACTTTGGAGGACAGTAAGAAAAGCCAGGATTGGTGTAGACGTATGAAGCTGAGTGACTGAAGGTCTGAGGAGATGTCAGCTGAACTTTTATAGAGACCTGCATTGGCCAGACCCTTAAGGTCAACAGCTCTGCAGCTTTAATAAAGTATTGGATTGAGCAGACATAATCTGGGCCTCTTTGGCCATCCGTCCAATCCCCTTGGGCTCATACCACCTCTGCCATCACTCACCACTTCCACTATCTCAGTGAACCCGGAGCAAGCCCTCCCCAATAGCCCCCTGCCCTGAATAAAGACAGGTGCCAGTAGCTCCTACATGGATCATCAAAAGACAGAGCAGGCGACACCCCTTAATCAATTTTAATCCAACTAGGGGAGTGATATTAAAAATGAAATTTAATATTAGAAGACAAGGATGTCTTTGCAGCAGCATGAGCAAGCGTCATAAGCTTTGGGAGGAGAATAAGGAGTATCTCTCTTTTTCGTTTAGTTAGCTGTTGTGTTTTGTCATTGCTTTGACTGAGCAATGTAAGTTAAAGAAAAACAGAAATGTGTGTCATTTCCTACTTCGTGAAAATGTCTGCCGCCTGACAGCTGTGCGCACTTAAATTTGTCACGGATTCTGAGACTTCTGATTTTTTAGAACTGAGCAAATAAAGGAAGGAGCAATCAAAAATAGGTTTAAACCGTTCTCCTCCGGAATTGCGCCTCTTGGCAAAACCGTCTTTGAAATGCTTTACATATGATTATTTATTATCCCTATCAATCTGTTTCATTTGCCATTATGTTATGAGTTATAAAGTAAACTCTGGTGCTACCATAAATATTCCTCTTTTATTCCCTTTGTCTGGTGCCACTTGTCCCTTCTGCTTAGTCAGGGAAATGTAGGCTTTTAAATATATTGGGTCAGCAACCTCTGAGGTCCCTGGTGTAGATGTCCTGGAAATCCTATTATTGAACAAGTCTGCTGTTTGGTATTTTCGGTTCTCCCTTTAACCTCTAAAACTCCATATTGTGCTAATACAGTGATACAATCTATTAATAAATGCTTCAGCATCACTATATTAAAGCCTTTGAAGCTGACAGAAAGTAGGGAGGAACTAAAAAGAAATGCGGATTATTTTAGTCATATGTAACTGCACATTTCAGGCAAAATCTGTGAAATGATTTTTGTCATTTAAATCATAGCACACGTTGCCAAGGTGTGATCATCACACATCTAATCTACGTGGTGGGCCATCAAAAAAACAGCTATTGGCTGGTACATGTTCAAACTGCTGGGAATAATATATGAAGTTAAGGTGAGCGTGAGATGGAACCGGCAACGACTAAACTGGGGAGGAAACAAGGACTTCCGAACGTACAGATCCCGTTGCAGCTGTGCCATGTGCTCCCCCTCCACATCCTAGAAGTCAGCAGAAGCAGCAGTATGTGGTGTAATGATTAGTGTTCCCACCTTACATTCAAAGGACCTGCTTCAAATGCTACCTCAGGTACTGTTGAGCAATCTATTCATCTTTAATTGATAAGGTAAAAATTACCCTACTGTATAAAGTGTTGAATCATTGTAATTTGCTTTGTAGGATACCTTATATTTTGAAATGTTGCTCAGTGCCCAATAACTATCATCTCTCTTTCACCATGCTCTTGCTAATCGTTTTTTATTGATAAAGTTTAATATAATAGATTTTAAGTTCAATACTGGTGGGTATTTTCATTCACATCTGATAGGTTGATCTTTTATTAACTACATTGTTGTACTTCTGCTAAGATTGTCATCGTGTCACTGCCACTCTGTATTCACAGAAGCACTAATGTATCACTAGAATTGTGACGGGGCGGGGTGGCATAGCGGCATGGCGGGTTTGGTGGGGTCCTGCTCTCTGGTAGGTCTGGAGTTCAAGTCCCTCTTGGGGTGCCTTGCGATGGACTGGCGTCTGGTCCTGGGTGTGTCCTCTCCCCCTCCAGCCTTGCGCCCTATGTTGTTGGGTTAGGCTCTGGCTTCACGTGACCCTGCTTGGGACAAGCGGTTTCAGAGAATGTGTGCGTGTACAATCCTGATGCTGCAAGTCACCTTGGAGAAAGATGTCTTTTATATTTACATTGACATTTACTTATTTAGCAGGTGCTTTTCGGTAAACTCAGACTGAACAAAAGCAAATTTCACCAATAGATGAAGAGCTTTAAATACAGATGTGACTTTCAAAGTATCGTCAGTTTGCCCAATGCTACCACTTTAATCAACGTAATTACAAGAGGGTGAGTTAACTTTTGCAAGTATCACACTGTCAAGGTTTATATTTTGTGCGAACTACTCTTCCAGGGCAACAGACAACCGCATTCCACTGTAAAAATGAAAAGAATTGTATTTCTTTGCTACACAATTATAAAACTAAAAATGCCTGCTGTTCCTAAATTAAAATGAACAATTTCCTTGAGTAGAAGATGTTCCATGTATGGCTTCCAAAACATTTTTTTTTTTCAATCACACACACACACATTGTCTGAAACCGCCTCTCCCAAGGGGTCGCAGCGAGTCGGAGTTTAACCCAGCAACACAGGGCACAAGGCTGGAGGGGGAGGGGACACACCCAGGACGGGACAGCAGTCCATCGCAAGACACCCCAAGTAGGACTCAAACCGCAGACCCACCGCCACCGGAGAGCAAAACCCGGTCAAACTCGCTGCGCCATTGTGCCCCCCTTTTTTTCAATCAGTCAATCAGTAAATAAATGAATCTTTATTTATTATTTAAAAAAAAAAAAAACATTTTAAATCTACTGATTGCTCACACAACCTAAAACAATACATGTGGGGATGAGAAAAGTGGGGGTGCACCTCGATGGAAAGGACAGAAAGCAAAGCACAAGAGGTCTGTCCAATAGTTGGACCTCCAGAGTGGTCTGGCCCCCACACGCTGCAGGGTTGTGCAGACTAAAGCATGCCCCACAAAAGTTGATATGGGGGGGAGTGGGGGTGCGGCGTGTCTGCTGGAACCATCAGTATAAAGGACTGATTTACGCCCCGTGTCCAAGCACTGCGGCTGCCCCAGCCTCCTCTCTCCTTCCAGACATGATCAAAATGGGGTTACAGTAGTTAATAACATAACATTTGGTTTTTCTAACATCCTCAATGCAGCTGATTTCATGGGGCCTAAGGCGACACGCTCAGACAATCTCCCATGTGGAGATCTGATCTCTGGTCTGACCCAGTGTAGTACAGACAGACTAAAAGGACAAGTTAGCACCTAATTTATAAAAAACACATATGTCCACACATCCTTAGGGATGAATAAGGCCTGCCTGACACACCCAACGACAAAGCTTAAGGGTATTTTTTTTATCGTCTTCTGAGGGTAGCTGTGTGGAAGAACTTCCAGGTGCTCCAGATGGATATGTGTATAAGAACATGAGGGTGGAAAGAGAGGCATGAACAGTAACTTTGTTTCTAGGCATGCTGGCCAATGACCTCTACAAGTGATGCCACGTAGTTGATGGATGAGCAAATTTGCTCATGAACTTCTTAGGAAAGAGCACCAGGCCCAGGGCTGTGGGTGACCTGCAGTGGCCAGGTCCAAAATTGCCTTCAACTCAGTCATTCAGGTGAGTCCAACCAAATGACTGTTCTGTAAACTTCAGCACATGGGCCTTAACCATCTCAGCTGACACACAGTTATAGTTTCCATACACTCTTATTTTGCATACCTTTTTATCCCAAGCACCTGGAGAGGGCAAATGAGTACTTCACTCATTTTCCCCTAACCCTAACCTACAAGAAACATATGTTGAACCAAATGAAAGTTCTTCAATTAAAATTTGATCCAATCTGCATGGCACCGTAGTGGTATTTGTCTGCGTTTGTCCAAGGTTACTTGTTTTCTTAGGTTTACACAATGATTTGCAAGTGTTAATGTATTTATACAGCAAAGTATTCTTACTGTTTCAGCTGATAATAAGTACTTTGAACAAGGATACTATAGCAGGAGGTGGAATACAGACCGGCATCCTCAAGATTAAACCCATCAGCTTTAACTCCCATGTTACCTATTGCCCCACTATTCTACAACTCGACATATAAAAACACTTATTCAAAATTGTCATAATAGAAGTAGATTATTATAGCAATAAAAACTTAACACAGATGGATTGGGAATACCGTATGCAAAGTATATTATGTAGATGACCATTCAGATGGGTCAAAGGGATAGGAGAAGAGGCTGAACTAGGGAAAACAGACAAATCACTTTAATCAAGGGCTTAAAGGCTTTTGCAAGGATATTGTCCTAGGAGAACAGAGATTGGACACCACTATGTTGAGGTGATGGACCAATCATTAAAGATCTGCTGATGTTCACCGATTTCATTTCCTGGTGAGCCAGTGCAAATTTTGAACAGTGACTCCACCCCTTGCTACACAAAGGAGAAAACAAGGTTCCACATGACCCTCTTGAGGAAAATCAATACAAAAGTGTTTTTTATTATGGGATATTCCCCTGCCCACCTCTTCCTCCACTTGAGTAAACTGTAAATAATTTCCTCCGATTGCTCTCTGATAGTCACAAACGACATTGCACCCAGATGCTGCTGTGCGTGGTGAAATGAAAATTCCACATGGGCTTTGATTGCAGCAAGAGAATCCTCATCCGAGTGGCCTTCATAGCTGTAACAGGGCACACCAAAATAAAAACCAGAGAAAGAGACAAACCGAAACTAATCAGCTGGGGTCTGAAAAAAGCAATGGCCAGCAAAATGGAAATAGTCAGAAAAAAAAAATCTGAAAGAGAAGTATACACAGTTTCTTAGGTCATAATTGATTCATATGGCAGTTTCATCTTTGTACTCCAAACTTGCTGGAGCAGCAGTCAGGTGTTCCGCTACAGAGTGCTGTACTGGAGAAAGTAGGCTATGTATAAAAAAATGCAGAAGCTATGAACCATGGGCTTGAAGATCAAAGATGAATAGCATGTAAAAAAATATTGATTCCATTCAAACGGGTGTTTTCTTCTCTACAGGGGAGCAGTCTTGGAGGCAATCAACAGGACACGTAGGGTTTAGTCCAAACTCTGCCACCTTAGATATCAAACATTTGTCACTTTTCAACAAAAATAAGTTCATCATGCACTTTTTTACAAGCGTAATGATGCTTTTGCCTTTCACTTTGGGATCTGTTGCACTAAGTCCTTGTATCGCCAGTGTTCATGTTATTTATCTTTAAAGGTGCAAACCTTTTGAAGTATTGCGATCTTGTCGAGAGAATCTGATCTTTGAATGATATACGGAAAGCATGAAAATCTTAGCCTCATCATGTTACGTTTTGCAATTGCAGTCTGACCTCCATTTATTAATTTTTAATTGTATATTCCTCACTTGTATGTTTTCAAAAATATGTTTGTTATAGGGCACAAATGACATGTGTTTCTATGTCCAGCCATTAGTTGGCAGTAAAATGCACGCAGACTGACTTGAAATGTGGGACCAGAAGAATTTAACTCACTTGGAAAGCAGTTAAAGCTCCCATCTGGTGTTTGTGACTGTAATCAATAACAAGATGATGAATGCAACATATTTATGGAATAAATCTGTTAACAGGATGGATTAAACAGGAATTTCCCAAGACAATGTATTTTTATTTCAGTCATATAAAATTAGTTTTAACTGTAATGTACACGTACACACTGACTGAAACCGCTTATCCCGAG
The DNA here is from genome assembly GCF_900964775.1 of Scleropages formosus. Classification (NCBI taxonomy): domain Eukaryota; kingdom Metazoa; phylum Chordata; class Actinopteri; order Osteoglossiformes; family Osteoglossidae; genus Scleropages; species Scleropages formosus. The sequence continues at coordinate 31,945,448 of NC_041810.1, forward strand.
CAGGGTCATGGCAACCTGGAGCCTAACACGGAAAAGCAGGGCAAAGGGCCGGAGGGGGAGGGGACACACCCAAGATGGAATGCCAGTCCATCGCAAGGCACCCCAAGCAGGGTTCGAACCCCAGACTCACCAGAGAGGGGGACCTGGCCAAGCCCGGCATGCCACCATGCCCCCCCGCTTGTAATGTAGCTCAAAGTTAATGAAAATGTTTAAATAAAACTCAGATTTTTTGGTTCATTATTGCTTTATAACAATATATTTATTATTCCAATGCAAAGCCTATCCAGCCTATAAAGCGTGGTGAGTTAACTGTATCAATAATAAAACAAAGTAAAAGTGGTTGATAAATGTTGACATATATTGCATATGTTATTCTAACTTGATAAATGATAATAAAATAAAATTCCTGTGATAGACTGGTGTCCTGACCACTATGTTCACTGCCTCACACCCTATGCTTCTAGGATAAGCTAGAGAATGCTATGACCCTGCAGAGGACATATACCTGATGAAAATTTTTACTTTTACAGTGAATGTAAAATTAATTTTAGATTTATCTGAGTTTTTATAGAACAGTATCCATGAATAATTCAAGGTATATCTGCATTACAAAGCTTTTCATTGTGATGCAGTGCTTGGATTTATGAACAAATCAATTTATGACAAGACTCCAGGTCCAAATTGTGTTTGTAAGTTGAGTACCTACTGTAATTTTATTTTTAAATGAAAAAAAAAAAACATGTTTAATTGTGTGCTATCCATTTCTTTGCAAAGAATTAAACAAAAGCATGAATATTCTGTGGATGTCCAAGATATAAGTATGTGACTATAGCTAAAAATGCTTTATAAAGCAACAAGGTGTAAGGCCCTGTGCAGGATGATGTGTGTATATCAGTGACATTTCTCATGCACTGACACAAGGTCCCAGGTTTAAAGCTCTACTCTTTCAGCAGATGTTTAACAAACAGAAACTTAAGATCTTTCTTATTGAGGACGGTCATGAAAAAATGCCCTGTAAGATTCCCACTAAAAGTGGATAACATCTATCAGTTAGATACCCTTCCCACCATTAGATGACAATTTCAGGACATCAAAAGAAAAGGAAATGCATCAACTCTAAATGTTATCAAAGCTAAAATAGAAAAACGGGGATGAGCGCTAATGACTCGCAACAGAAACACAAATGCCTCTTTTATTCCTTATCATAAACCAATACAATACATGTACTGCACTAACGCATTTTCTTAAAACAGAAGAGCACAGATTGCATACACAGTCATTGTACACCATGTTCTCATATTAGCTAAACACAATACAGACAAAAGGCAATCAGTTACACTTTCTCCATGAAAGATGATAGATGTGTATTTGGACTCTGCACACAGTGAGGGCTGATTGTTCAGCATGGTGGCTTTCCTATTCCACAGAGCCACTGTAAACATGAGCCCCAACAGCTTGTGATTTCTCACCCTGGAAGCGATAGTGGATAGGCTAACTGCTGCTGCCACGGATGACATTTGATAAGGGCTGATGTTATCGGAGCAGGAGATCACAGGCTGAAATCCGGGAATCAGCAGCTGATGGAGGCGGCAGAGGTATTGAGTGAGATCCACAGGCAGCAGACATTCATGAGAAGCTACAGTGCAGCATAACCATTTTGAGACGGCCACCGGGAGTGTGCCAATCCCCGCAGCCAATCCACCCTCAAACACCGGTCCCACATCAAGGGCAGCATAAAACCACCATGAAGAAAGACTACTCACTGTGGAATCTCCAAAAACCCTTGTCTCCAAAGGGAGCCACCTATTCCTGAGAGCAACAACACGTTCGAGTCTTAGATCGCATTTAAGTCCAAGTCATCCAACATCGAAATCTGAATCCTCATCCAAGTGCATGTAGACATCGTGTTTCCTGTAGTCATTGTGTTAATCTTTGTCAATCCTCTACAACCATTTTCTCAGCAGGAGAACCATTTGCTATCATAAATAAACTCTGCACTTGAGTCCTTCACCAATCATGTCTCTGAGTCCCTTGGTTACACATTGTTTACCCCTAACACAATAGTGCGCAAGTGTGTTCCTCAACCCCCCAGGCTAACTACTGACCAGGGAACATCGCAAGAGTCCAGTACAAAAGTAGAAGCAGTTTTCTGATGGTGAGAGAGAGGACAAACGAGGCCAACAGTGAGCCTGTGCGAGTGCCACACCAGAGCTCTATGGCTTCCACTGCTCCATAGGTCTTCCAAAACAGTCCTCCAAAGGTGTCCATCTGACTGGCCCAGATTTCCTTCCTTCTTTATCCATTACATTTACATTTATTCATTTAGCAGACACTTTTCTCCAGAGCGACTTCCAATGAAATCTATGTAGTGTTATCAGCCCACACACCTTATTCATCTCGGTGGCATACACTGCTAGATACACTACTTACAATGGGTCACTCATCTATACATCAGTGGAACACACTCTCTTGGTCACTCACACACTATGGGTGAACCTGAAAAGCATGTCTTTTATTCATATATTTAAAGCTTGATTACTTTTTTCCCACCAGCTCAAGCTTCTCGACTATGACACTCCTGGCCCCCAAATCTGAAGCTCATCTAACTAATCAGGTACCAGTCAAATCTACATTTAAATGTATTATCTCAAAGCAACAAGATTCTGGTGCACAAGAGGGTGAAGCAGGCATGAACAATGGCTTTAATGGCTTTATAGAGCTCACCAGCTAATGTGTGTAGGTCAACGGTTGGAAGAGAAGAGATGCAATAAAATTTTGAATTTCTGGGAAGAAAGGTAAGCACATGGTATCCTACACACAAATGCTTTGAATTTCATAGTTTTCTTCTGCCTGGAATTCAAACATCAGATTGTTCCAAAGCTTGCATGGAAATTTCTTGGCAAAACCTGGATCTTCCTTTTAATAAACCTCACAAATAAATGTAATATTTGTTTAGCTGGTCAAAAAAGATTGCCCATCCCTGGTGCCACAAGGAAACAGGTGACAACCTGTACCGATCAGTTCTTTCACAGTGAAAATTTCTGCTCAAACTATATTGCACTGTAGCCCCCTTTATTGTCCTCTCCTATTTTCGTGAGTTTTTAAGCTTCAGTAGGGTATCTTGCAACCTTATAAAAAATGCCCTCTGCTGTACTTTGTCCTTCTAATAAAACACAACCTGGCCAGCAGTTCAAAGGGTTTTTATTGGGGTACATTCCATTCAGACCTGTAAATCTAATAAAAAACAGAGTAAAACTCTGATACCCAAATAAATTTTACATGTGTAACTCTTCCCCTTTGCACACATTCTGTTCATTTCATGCAGGTGCATAAAAGACCAACTCCCACAGAAAGGAGGGCAAGAGGCAACGTCAAAGGCGCTCTTGCACCATAAGACCTTTCCTTCCTTTTTTTCCTTTTTTCATTTTCTACATCAGTGCGACTCGGCTCGCTATTTTTACACCAGAGCAAACAGCCCTGTGATGTTTAAAGAGAGCATAGCCTGTATATAATGGCAGACATTTACAGTCACATCTCACATTTCTGAAAGCCTAATAATATGAACATTTTTTGCATGGGGTGCTTCTGGAAGGCAAGGGTGCTCTAACAAAAATACAGCCAACATTAAATAAAAAATAAAATGTGCTGTTAATAACCTGAAATTGACCACTTATAGAGGCTGTCTCCACATAAAAAGAAAACGAAGAATGAAAAAGAAAAAAAAGAGACAGCTGTAGCTTCAGGTCGAGATCTACTTTCAAAGTTTTCTGGGGGTGAGGCATTTGTGTTTTATTTATTTATTTATTTTTGTTTCTGTCTGCAACTTTAACACTTCGTCGAAGCTCCTGCCAGGGAAACAAGAGGGGAGCTGAGATGAGATGAAGTTTAAGATCAGGCAGCAACTGCAAATCCCACCATACGTTACACACACCGGTGCGCACAGAGACACGCAAGTGCAAGACCCGCTTCAATGATTTGACTTAGGCAGCAAAAAATGAAATATTCATTATTATTTAGACCACAAAAGACAGAAACAAACAAAACAGACGAAACGAAAAAAAAAAAAGTCAAGGGCCTGGAGAGGCAGGAGCGAAATCACAATATACAATATTCATGGCCCATTGCTGCTCAAAGGCTGAACAGGGAGAAAACAAAAGAGACAAGCTGACATATATTCATTGTCGGTGTCAAACGCCAGCTCGTGGTGAACACTCGGGGCGTTACAGCTTGTGCTGGGAGGTTGTGCTTGATGGTGGAGGGGTAGCATACAGCAGCCCTCTCTAACTGCGGCTGCTCAGGCTACATTTACATTTATTTATTTATCAGATGCCTTCTCCAAAGTGTCTTCCAATGAACTGTATATAGTGTTATCAGCCCACACACCTTATTCACCGTGGTGACTTACACTGCTAGATACACTACTTACACTGGGTCACTCATTCAGACATCAGTGGAACACACTCTCGCTGTCACTCACACACTTTGGGTGAACCTGAACAGTATGTCTTTGGAGTGTGGGAGGAAACCAGAGCACCAGGAGGAAACCCATGCAGACACAGGAGAACATGCAAACTCAGACTGAGCAGGGATCAAACCCATGTTCTGTCACACTGCCCAGGCGCTGTGAGACAGCAGCACCACTTACTGTGCCACCATGCCACCCTAATGAGGGCAAATGCACAAAGCTGGCCTCTCCGGAGTGCCACAGCGGTTGCGTCGCTCGCAGTTCGCTGAGCCATCACACACGTGTCACATACGTCAAGCTGTTTGCAAATTCCACAGGAAGCGCGGGAGACACAACCCAATCAGCCCCGAGCAGGCGGGCTCTGCAGGAATACCATTGAAGGGTGTTTTTCCAAGGAAAACAATGCAAAAGAGCTCCATCCCTCACAGCCATGCACATAATGTGATTAATATTGATTAATATTGAAATATCAAGAGAGACTGTGCTGAAACAATGCCATTTTCCCCCGCTTTTATCCGTGTAATTTTATTTATATTACCCTTTTTTGTTTGTACTATCATATTATTTAGTTCATATAAATCCAGTTTTTGTTAATAATTTCTGTTACTAGATATTTGAATGTATAAAACAAACGTGGTGTTCGGAAAGGTGGCTGGATTCCTTTCTTTAAATAGTGGCTCAAGTTTCTTGATGTGGCCACATTTCCTTTCAAAATCCAGCTAAGTACAGTATATTTCCTCAAATCAATACATTACAACACATACAGTAAGAGTCAAGATTCAAGATTCAAAAGTTTATTGTCATGTGTACGGTAAACAGTTCGTTACACCATACAGTGAAATTCTTACTCTGTGGATCCTCTCAGCAGCCTATGACATAAATTGTAAGGACATAAGGAAAGAAAAACACAAGGAAAGAAGAAACACAAGGCGTAAATCACAAATTTACAAAAATTACTATTAGTGCAAAAATCCAAGAAACGAAGTTATATACGTATATAAAGTGTGCAGTGCGTAATATAAACACGGAAGTCGTATATGTGCAAAGTCCTGCAGAGGTAGATTGGGTCTATTTGTAGTTGAAAGGGGGGTGTGTATTTGCATACGCAAGGTATGCGGAGGTAGTCTGTGGTCTCTGATGATATTGGCATTGTGGATGTGTATGTGTGTGTAGGAGGGATGGGGGAGGGTAATTGATACCTCTCAGGCTCAGAGGGTGAATTGTGTCTGCTGTGATGGGTGGAGAGGCAGTGGATGGGTGCCATTCACAAGCCTGATGGCCTGTCGGTAAAAACTGTTTTTCAGCCTTGAAGTTCTGGCTTTAACACTCCTGTAGCGTCTGCCTGATGGTAAAAGGGTGTGAAAAGGCTGTGCTGGGGATGACTGTTGTCCTTGATGATGTTAGTGGCTCTCCTGATGGTTCTAGCCTGGTATAGGCTCTCTGGTGATGGTAAGGACGTTCCAGAGATGGTTCGAGCAGCTTTCACCACTCGCTGTAGAGCTTTACGATCTTGTACTGTGTAGCTTCCAAACTACACTGTGATAGAGCTGGTAAAGACGTCTATAAATTCTATATCATTAGGAACACATAATAAACATGTCAGTATTCATTTAGTCATTCTTACAAACAGACTCTACAACACAAATGCACTTACAACAATACCTGAATATAATAATAATAATAATAATAATGATATAGTCTATTATTATTATTATTGTTATTATTATTATTATTATATACAACTTAATAATGGCTGAGTGCTTCCTCAGTTGGTTTGTTCACTACTTAATTTCATAAAATCAACTCTTATTTTTCTTTTAAAAATTATAGCAGATGCAACAACAACAACAACAACAAACACAGAACTGTGCTTAGGAGATGGACCCAGTTTGAAATGTTGGCCAATATCATCGGGGGTCTTGTCGGCTTCAAGGCCAGATAGGGAGTTTGAGTGCAGGGGTTGATTCAGATGATGTCAGAGTAGGATTACAGGTGAACTCTGAGACCAAAGAAATTCCGGAAAACTTCTTTCAAACTCCCTTGTCTTCAGAGTTTACTGACAGTGGAAAAGGAACCGACCCTGAATTGCTTCCATAAAAAAGCTAAAAGCATAAGCAGCTAAAATTCTTAATATGTTTTTAGCACTGGTGTCTACTGTAGAGCAGCACAGTAGACCAGAGTGGATTTGGATATGGATTAGAATCCAAATCAGCCTGAGTGGAGTTTGTATGTTCTTCCTGTGTAGTTTGTAGACCGGAGTGACTGACTGGATGAGCTGTTATTTATAATGGATGGATGGATGGATGGATGGATGGATGGATGGATGGATGGCTTAAAATAACTATAAATATTTTCGTAAATGTGAAAAATTTGTTCATAACATTTACAAAATAATAATATAGACATACATGTAATACATATATGTAAAGCATGCTTATCTTACATCAAGGTATACAACTAGCTGAAAGAGGTCTGACACTTGTGGATTAGAGAACATATTGTAAATAGTGACCGACAGCTGAAATACAAATACAAACGGTGAAATTCCATCCATCCATCCATCCATCCATCCATCTTCAATAACCGCTTTTCCTGATGAGAGCTGCTGCACTCTGGAGCCTGTCCCAGGATCACTGGGCACAAGGCAGAGTGTGGTACATCCTGAACAGGACACCAGTTCATAACTACTAAAATACACGTTCAAAAAATTCATGCGCATAGACGCAAAAAATATCTCACCTTTAAAGCACAGAAACGTTGTACACAAAGTACACACACATCCACAAACAAATGCATAACAATACACTAGGCGTTATGCATATTTGAAAAACTGTCATTTCTGTTTGAGTAAATATTAAATATTGTGCATCGTTCAGCTTAACCTTTTTTTTTTTTAAAATTATACCTGTCCTTACATGTCCTCTGTCATTAGATTAGAATGCCTGTGAGCGGCGGGCAGTCACTGCTACATGGACTTGCAGCTGGGAGTTTTGTTTTCCTCTCCTCAGCTGTCAGTTGGCTTATGCTATAGTTAGCTATAAATGCTCCTTATCACACCCTGTAATATTTAATCATTTAATCATTCACTGTAACTTTGCTCAATGCTCTTCATTACTCTGGTGAAAACAACACACTTAAAAACACTAAAAACAAATTAAACCAAACTACACTAAAGCGAACTGAACTGAAACGGGGGGGTGCGGTAGGGCAGTGAGCTTGGTGGGGGCCTGCTGTGTGGTGGGTCTGGGGTTCGAGCCCTGCTTGGGGTGCCCTGCGGCAGACTGGGGTGTGTCCCCTGCCCCCCCCAGCTGTGGGGTTCGGCTCTGGTTCGCCAAGACCCCGCTTGGAACAAGCGGCTGTAGACATTTTGTATGTATGTGAATTGAAATAAACATATGAAAGGTGTTTACACGGACTCTAAAACACAGAAACATTCAAAAGCACAATTAGACCGGCAAAAACACCTGAAAACGCACTAAAACAGCAAAGAGACACGCAGACCCTGCGCTCGGTATGCACCAAACCACCAATGAGTCCATTTGCGCAAAGAGCGATTTGCGCCGTACGTGAAAAATGGCTCGGCTGCCTGCGCCGGCTCTCGGAGGCGAGCGACGGGACGCTAAAGGTCTGCTAATTGTTGTTTCAATCTGGAGGGGGGCATTGCTCATTTCACTTAACAGCAGGTTAGGAGATGACAGGATCATTAATATCAGGAGCCATCCATCCATCTATAAAAACACATGGCCTCCATTTCAGAGACAGCCTTGTAGAGCAGGTCTCAGAGCCCCGTTTTGAGCATTTCTCAAATTATTTCGCCCGGGTAGCAACGTTGCGGCACCGAATCATTAATTACGCCGATGGAGTCCATTTCCTGCCAACCTTTCGGGACCCCTGGAGCACTTTCCATTTTAGCTCAGCCCCTGTTCCTCTGAATGGCAGCACACACATGCACACAAACTGCTCTAACATGCAGAATTATTGGTTGTGAATTAGTTGTGAATATCTGGGAGTTTCTCAGTGATCTCAACACCTATTCGGAAAATGCTTACGGAGTAAAAACGTGCGGGAAGGCTGACGGAGGGCATCTGCTCAGGAAAGCTTTCGGAATGTCTATTGTCTCCGCGTTCGCTAATGTTAATTAAAAATCTGTTGAGTTCTAGAGTAGTGAGACATTTGACTGTGCACTTGTATAAACCCTCTGGCTTCTGCCACCTGAACCCCTGATTCAAGTAGGGCCTAGTAAATATAAGCTGCTAGACTCCTGAATTTCACTTTTTGATCAACATGCATACATAGCATGGGACAACTGATGGTGGTAGTGTTGCCTTTGGCTCCAAAGGTCATAGGTTTGATCGCCACTTCTAGCTGTAGTATCACTGAGCAAGGTACTTACCCTAAAATTGATCCGGTAAAGTCACCCAGCTGTATGAATGAGTAAACAATTGTAAGCTTATAACTGTAATAACTATAACCTTAACATTGCAAATTGCTTTGGAGAAAATGCCATTACATTTGGCTGAGGCTTTTCGCCAAAGCAACTTACAGTAGAGTAATACCTCGCCCTACGCCGTTTCGTATTGCGTCGATTTCGACTTTACGTCGGTTTTTTGTTAAATATATACAGAAAAATACAATTTTTCTTCAGTCGGCTGATGCGACTTTACTTCGGTCAGCCGAAAATATTAAAAATTAACTTAAAAATCACTTAAAAACAAAGTGTAAAATCAAATAAAAATAAATGTTAAAATTGTAAAATAATATACTGTAATCTATAAAATCAATTAAAATCTTAAAAAAAAATTGTCTTATTTACCTGCCATTTTTTTTTTATTTTTTTTTTTTGTTTTTTCTTTAGCATTAATTGAAGTGTATACACTTAAGAGGAATGCTTATTAGGGGTTTACAGGGGGTCAAAATCGTTTTTTTAGGGGTTACTTCGTTTTCCGTCATTTTTCAACTTAAGTTGTGCCCTTTGGAACCAATTAACGACGCAGGGTGAGGTATTACTGTATTAAAGTAACAATTATTTACCCATTCATACAACTGGGTAAGTTTTTTTTTTTTTACTGGAGCAATTTAGGGTAAGTACTTTGCTCAAGGGTATTACAGCCAGAGATGTGGACTGAGCCTGCAACCTTTGGATCTAAAGGTAGTAACTCTAATCACTACGCTACTAGCTGCCCCATCAGCCAAATGAATTCACATAAATAACAATAAACTATTACAGGTGTTATTAAAAATGAGGAGACCTACATATTGTGTCCAGACATTCATTTAAAAAGTGTCTGGAAAATACAATAAGCTGTAGAGTTTGACATCATGTTCTTTTAGGTTCAAAGCCGAGACAGCCTTTAGCAACAGGCTGAACTTTTAAAGTATAATGCAATAATAATAGCGAGCCGTTTAAAACATTTGCAGTTTTGAAAAATACTAATTAATTTCACTTATCTAACACTTTCTTGCCTAAGCAACTTGGACTTATTTCCCTATTTAGGCAGCTAGGTAATTTTACTGAAGCACTGAAGGGTAAGTATGCTGCTGAGGCACTAGAGCTAGGATTCAAACCTGCAACCTTCAAGTCTAAAGACATTAGCCATAACTGCTACACTACCAGTAGCCCCACTGAAACTGGTAGGTCATTTTGCACCATTAATGTGGAATCAGAAGATATGATAATATGTATTAATGTCAATGTCTCTGCAGTGATTAATAAAGTATCATCCCATTGTATACTAATGTTGACATCAGTGCAAGACAATTTAATCTAATGCCTGTGGGGGATCAAAAATATTAAATATTGGAGGAACGCATTAGGTCTACTTGAATATTATAGTGACCACCGCCCCCATTCATTATGCCTTTGGTTTATATAATCAGCGGTGGGCAATTCATGGAGACGTCACTGCCTGCTTCTGCCATGGTGCAAGGACGAGAGGACAAGGGTAGAGCTCAACACCGGGCCATTCCAAAATCAATACCCTCCCGCGAAGTGCGCGCCATCCAACAAAAGAGGGGCCATCCGGGGACATCCCCCATGGCTGGTCCCCCCATGGCCGTGTGAAGGACGACTGTGCGACCGCGACAAACCCCCCCACCACATCCACCCACCTCCGCTCTGCTTTTCGCTGCCCTGCTCGGCAGCTGCGCTGTGGATCAATAAGCAGCCGGAGCATTAAATTTCAACCACAGAAGCTGTCATGGTCTTTAGCTGGAAGGAGACACCCTCAATAACGGCAGTGAGTTTGACATTTTGTTTATAAAGTGAAGGATTTCCACTCTTTCTCTGCAAACAGTTCAATTACGGAGGCCTCAGCCAAGGAACGCGCGTCCGATATGGACATGATTATTGAGCTGCGCAGTTGAGCTACAGTACATGACAAAGTGACCGTGCTGACAGCATAAGACTTCTACAACTGAATTTGCCTCCTATTCGAAAATATCAATGGAATGAAAATAATAAGCACATATTTTTAAAAATCTTCTTTGGAATAAAAGCCCTAACATTCCTGCATAATCGAAATTGCTCCACAAAGATCGAAACTATCAACGTTGTCAGCACTGATGAATAAAGACATCAGTGGGTTAAATGGAGCGTATTAATGTTTTCATTGTTCAGAAGTATCAGAAAAAAATTCTTCGAAAAGTTCTTCATTTTCACCTTCCCAGGTGGTTTACGTTGATAAGGGATCATGTGCTTACTGTGTTTAAACATTGTAATACAGGGAAAAACCAGAGTCACATTTAACCTCGAGCTGATTTCTTTTTTTTTTTTTTACTAGGCATGCTTGCAAATAAAACTAATGTATAAGTCGTGTCTATTTCAAACACTCACGTGTTATACGGTACATTTTAAAGCACAGACATTGTGCTAGTCAAGATTCAATTACCTGTTGATTACCATTGTTTTCCAAAAGAAAAATTAAAAATTATTTACATACAAACATACTTTCATCGAAATTTTACCATATTCACTTGAGTCTATTGTCGTCTCTCACTGCGAAATATTGTGTTAAAAAACTAATTTGCTATAGGGCAAATAAGATAAATGGCAAATGTATTTGTTCTTTCTTAGAAAAAACTGATTTGTCACTGTTAACCGTTGACCTGTTTCAGGTGTTTCCATATAATATAACAGATAACTGCCACTATTAAAAAAAAAAAGTTGAGTGATATTGTTTGCAGTAAAACGTGGTTCATTTTTTAACTGAATCCCAAGTATACTTCAGAAAAATGCTAACTTGTCCAAATTGCATTACTGAAATCCTAAACATGGCAGATGGAATTTAGCTTTGCTTCCAATCTGCTCAATTTATTTCCTTCCCTCTCCGTCTCTCTGAACAAAAGAAAATACACTACCAGAAATTTAATAACTTAATCTTCTTCTACTTCTTACAGTCGCCTGAATTGCGAAAGATTACCAGTGAGGAGGTTTACAAGCCTGCCATGGCGTGGCGATTTGGAAATGTAATTGTTTGCACTGCACCCTCTGTACGCTAAAGCAGCGGTTCATATAAAAACTGCGTTGAGTTCAGATGCATCCGGTTTAGGAGCAGCTCTTTCCTGCAAAATGCAGAGTCTGTCATGTGGCAAGAGCACATAACCAGCATACTCATTTAAATAGACCTCTTTCGTACAATTCTACTAATTATTACACAAAATTTGCACAGTTGTCGGAGCAGAGCCAGAGGACAGCAACTTCCGAGGTGTTTGGCTGGAGCAGAAGCAAATATATTATATGCATTTACATTTATTTACTTAGCAGATGCTTTTCTCCAAAGCGATTTCCAGTGAACTCTATGTAGTGTTATCAGACCACACACCTTATTCACCGCAGTGATTTACACTGCTAGATACACTACTTACAATGGGTCACTCATTCATACATCAGTGGAACACACTCTCTCTGTGTCATTCACACACTATGGGTGAACCTGAACAGCACGTCTTTGGAGTGTGGGTGGAAACCAGAGCACTCAAAGACTTATACTGCTAGATACACTATGTACAATGGGTCACTCATCCATACATCAGTGGAACACACTGTCTCTGTGACTCACACTAGGGGGGAACCTGAACAGCATGTCTTTGGACTGTGGGAGGAAACCACGCAGACACAGGGAGAACATGCAAACTCCACACAGACTGAGCAGGGATCAAACCTACGTCCTCACACACCACCCAGGCACTGTGAGACAGCAGCATTACTCGCTGTGCCATGTTTTTACACCCTATTATACCACACACACACACACACACACACACACATTGCCTGAAACCACTTGTCCTGAGTGGGGTCGCGACAAGCAGGACGCAAGGCTAGAGGAGGAGGGGACACACCCAGAATGGGACACCAGTCCATCCAGTTCATCGCAAGGCACCCTAAGTGGGCTCAAACCCCAGACCCAACAGAGAACAGGCAGAGGCCAAACCCGCTACACCGCCACACCCCCTATTACACCATGCCTCTTCACAATAAAACAAATGTCTTGACAAGAGAAGTTCTCTCGGAGGGCCTCACATCCAGTGACGCCCAAGTGCCACCTATCGACGCAACGGTCGTTCGGCAGCCGCCGTGAGGACGGGCACAACGTGCACCTCTGGAGAGGAAATGTATCCCGCTTCAGCACACGTCCCTCGCTTCGTAATTGTGGTTCCTGGATTCAGCGATGTACGTTGGTCTCTCAGGCAGAGAAAGTGAAAAATGTCAAGAGTGTCAGCGGAAATGAGTTCTTCTCTCACGTGAGGTTCACCACGGCCACAGCTGAGGGATAGAGGAAGGCTGCCACGCCCTCGCCGCCGGAGCGAAGAGGCACACCTGAAGCTAATCCCAGGCAGATGCATAAAAGGCTGAGTAAGACAAGGAGCTAGTGCAGAACCTTGTTCAGCCTAACCCCTAGCGATCTCTTACACTACCTTTGCATCTTCCTTGCTTCTCCATCCTTTACCCAGTTCCCTTATACCTCTCCTTTGTACCCGGAGACCTCCTTTGGTTTATCGACCTCTTGCCTGTTTCCTGACCATGTCTTTTGGATTCCCTTGTGGTCGACGTTTGCCCATCGGAGACCCTTGCCTGAACACCGACTACGAGTTTGGATTATCAGAATAAAAGTCCTGTTTGCGCCGCGCTTGAGTCTGACCACTTCCTTCCGGAACCGCACCATGGCAAAGGCCTTTACGAGAAAGGCCTTGTGGAAAATAAACAAAAAGCTGGGGACCACTCGGTAAAGTCCATCATTGAGAGTTAAGTATCCACAGAAAATCTAAGGATTAAAATACTATCAAAATATCCAGAACAAATATTTATGCAAAAGTCTGAATGTATGAAAGTGACAAGCTAACTTGGAGAATAGTAAAAGAGATGCATTCAGGAATGACCAGTGACAGTCATTTAAAACTTGATCTTAACATCTGATCTGATGAGAGTTTTGTCATTCAGGGATGAAGTTCTTTGTAAGATTTTTATAAATCAATATTGTCGAATAATTTAAGCCAGCTCTGATTTCTTGCATAGTTGCTCACTGTTCTTTAGTAATATGTGAGAAATGTTGGTAATTGAACTACAGTAAATTAGACTGTCGCACATGGATATAAAAATGACATTGAACTGACAGTTAAGTCATTTTCCAGTCTGTCAGATGAACAGAAGGAATATTATAGCATAGGTAGCTCTCCGTCATCTTCAGAAAACATTTACTGTGGAATACCCAGAAGAGCACAACATCTTCAGGAAAAATACAAATAGGGACCATTTGGTTATTTTGCGGCAGTGATTTTGAAGGGGAAACATGGCCTACAATATCAAAGACCACTGGACCCCTGAGAAATATTCTTGAATTACTTTACCAGACAGCCAGCTGGATGAATAAATAAAGAGGAAAACTGCAAGACAAAAGTCTTTTAGACAAATTTATTGCTGTGCTTGCTTTTGAAGGATCCATTGTGCAATGAGTCGGCTTAGCTGTCGCCACAGGCCTGCATTGCAACTTCTGGGTTTGTCCTCACATTGCTAAGGGTTTACTCTCTGTTCAGGGGGTGCAAGGAGAAGCTCTGCCTCCCTCCATAGCTGCACCAAGCTCAAAGCTGGAGATGATGACTTCCTCCACAGGATCCCTCCCAAGAGAAGGATACTCATTCCTCAACATACCCAGTGAGATCTATCACATGATCCAGATATCCTAACAACTGCAGCACTGGCATGACTTCAGCCATTATATATTAACATACGCACAAGTCTGCAATCGCAAGTATAACAGCTTAACAGAAAAGTAATGTACACAAAGGCATAACCGACTGCACTCTGAAACTCAGAAAATCCTTGAACAGGATTGGCTACAGCAGCAGAAGACCAAGCTGGGTTTATCTCCTGTGAGCTTAGAACAAGAAGATGAAGTTCCAGTGGACAAGCAGTCATCAAAATGGCACAACTGAACGGTGGGAAAATGTTGACTGGTCTATCAAATCCCCATTTCTGTTGTGATGTGCTGAAGGCATGGTCAGATATTGGTGTTAAAAGGTTTGATCCATGGATCCATCCTGTCTGGTGACATGGTACAGACTAGTGGTAGTGCTGTCATTTAGTGCTGAATGTTCTCTTGGTTGGCATCAGGTTTTTTAGTACCAACTGAGCATCATTTCAATATTGCAAAATACCAATAAATTGTTGCTGACCAGGGCGCCCCACCCCCACGTGGCCAGCCTAGTGTTTCTCAAACTAATATTTCCAGCAGAAGAAAGTATCACAAGGTAAATATCATCTCATGATGGTTCCCCAGATATGACAGAGGCTCTACTTCACTCAAATGGCCTGCACAGCCTCTGCCTCTCAAGTCGATAAATCCTGTTTGAATCAGGTGGAAGACCAGACAAAAAACAAAAAAACTGTAGAAACTGTGTGATGCTGTCAAGCCAGCGTGGACCAAGGATCCGTGGAATGTGTCTAGTACCTTGTTGCTGAATCCATGCTATTCTGGAGGCACTAGTCAGTAGGTGTACCAAGTAATAATAAAGTAATAAGAGTACATTTAGTTACACTTTGCAGTAGTAAATGGATTTATAAATACAGTTATATAAAAGTACAGTTATTTTGTACATTCTCATTATACTACGTTATAATAGCCTGTTAATTATGCATATTCTCTTCTAAAACAGGACATGAAATAGAATGGAAGAAAGGACAGCGATTGGCTCATTCCCTTGTTAAAAGAACTCCCCCAAACTGTTTCACATAGATAGAGTGGAACAAATATAAATCACAGCTTGCCGCAGCCCAGAGGAAAGAAAGATGAGAGTCGGGGTGAAGCAAGAAATAATGCTTAAGCCAAGTTGGGTCAGCCTTCCATTACAGCCGTTTCAAAAACTATTAATCTTGCTTGTAGTCAGTGGCCTAGAAATAATTACTTAATCTAACCTATGTAATACAGCATGACCAGCAGTTGGGACAGGTCAATTTTTAGCTTCGGGGTTGTGGAAGGGGGTGCAAATCACAGCACCCCATTTTCCCACTGTGTAACTGATATGCCATTGGTGAAACAGCTGCCTAGCATATTCCCTCTTCACACACAGACACACACACACATTAAATAATTTAATATTGTGCTCTCATATATTAATGTTTAATACATGTATAAACTCTGGTAATGACATTATAACTGTGTAGTTCTTTCTGGAAATGGCTATTCATTTAAATTTTGAGTGTAAACTTTCAATAAATGTATACACGTGTTAATAGAATATTCCCATGGACATTTTCACTGTGGAACCAAAATGTGTACTTTATGTTGAATGACACTGAGTGAAAAATTTGTGCTACTTAATGTTACTTCACCCAGTTCTGAAATAGTAGAGTGTGTGTACATTACTAGGACACTGTGCAAAAGTTGCTTAGTCCATTCATTTTAACTGATTACATCAGTTTGGCATATTGTGTAGCCATATCTATTTATACCATGTTATGTCAAATTCACTGCAAAAAAAGGAAAATAAAAAAGCGATTAGAAGATATTCTCAGAATCCTTACAGGAATACATACTGTAAAGGAAACTTAAAAATGGTCTCTCTTAAATTACCATAAAAGAGATACTGAAAAAACCCCAAAACTGATATAATTTGCACATATTAACAGGATCTTCAAGGAGGTATTAATGAAAACAGATAGGAAATAAAAGCAGTGATTGAGCTATTTTTATTTCAGTTCTTTTTATATGTACATAAGTATTGCCTTTACGCAGGAGACTTCCAGTCATAAGTAAAAATTAGACAGCTACTTAAGGAAGCTACTTTGATGGGGTCCCTGAAATTTGTATTATCACAGTTAATAATAAGGGAGCGGTGACTGTATGGTCACACAAACACACAAAAGAAGGGTGTACAGTGAGTGTGTCTCCCGAAATGTGAGTGTGAGTTTGAGTGTGTGTGGCACCACATAAATAAACACACTGCGGGTCCTGTCACACCCGCTATCCCAGGTGCAAATTTAATTAGGCGCGCTGAAGGCTCCCTTGTCGCGCGGGGGTCCCGCGCGCAGGCAGCTGTAAACAAGCGCTACATCCTAATCAGGTGTCAGCGGCCGCTTTGATCACCGTGTGAAACATGTCACAGATCCGCGCCAGAAAGTGGGTCGGCAGCGAGAACAAAAGCCGCGAGCTGTCAGCGGACCGGGAAGGGAGCCGGTGGGGGGGGGCGGGGGGTCTAAGATGCCGGGTGCGCGCGCGCCCATTAGCTGCCTCGCGCTGCCTCGCGCTGCCTCCTCGCTCTCCCGGCTCGTGCGCGACGCTGCCCGCGTAAGGCGCAACTCCTCCGACGCACTACCCGCCGCACTGTCATTTGATGTACAGTAGTAATTTTTACTAGAGTAAGCAGAAATCCCCGGTACACCTGATCGGCGCCGGAAATCAAACACCTAACAAAAGCCCCCACCTCGTTCATTTTTCAAAACAAAACCACCGGCCGCACTCGGCGTTTTTTTTTTTTTTTTTTTAACAAACGCGTTCATTCACGACCCCCCACCCTTCGTACCGGTGTCCCGCGTTCCCGGCACTTCCGCTCGTGCCGAGTGCCGCGCGCCCGCGCTGTTTACCTTTGGCTCCTTTGACGCGGCGCGCGGCTGCTAATGGAGCCTTCTGAGAATAGAGAGGCGCGACAAAGGGCGCCCGTGCGGCACGAGCGGGGCTTCCCAGATTACTACGGCAAAATAAGGCGATACATAAATTAATTATAAGACAAAAGGGGGGAAAAGAGGAAGCGAATTAAAGTGTGAACATCTGTCACCAGCTTAGTTTCACGTTACACCCGGTGCTGGAACATCTACGCGCCTCAAGTTAACGATCCCCTTTATAATTGACAGTCAAGGAAATGTTGGCGCGGCGGCTTCCTGTAGATGCTGATAAAGGAGAATTAACGCAGCCACCCCCTCCAAAAAATGTTTTAAAAACCTTCAACTAATCCCCATTGTCATGGCAGCGTGGCGGAATGACTTACAAATAAGTGTTTCCAGGGAGTTGGGGGACAGTGACGGTTGCGGAGCACAATCACTCAGTCACATTAATGCGATCCACACACACACTGCGATTCAGACGTGTCACACTTCTGTGTCAACGGAATTACACTCATCCATATGTGCAGTGGCGCGATAACAGCTTTAAAATATATTCCAATATGAAATAAGTACAAAGAAATTATATGAAGTGACTATAAAGAGAGAGAGAGAGAGAGAGAGAGAGAAAAAAAAACACCGTGTCACTATATGTTGAAGAGATTCCGGGTTAAGAAGTAGCTTCTCTTGGGGTGTGTTCTATGACATATGTATATGTGCTTTGTGTTCTTTACAAAGTTTTGCTTTGCCAAATCGTACTTGTGCTGAATATCAGCAGTCACGAAAGTCCACTCAAGTTCCGCATACAGATACATATTGAGTTGCTGAGTTGACACTGTACTCCAGAGAGACTTCCAGTGATTTACCTACTTTTACAGCTGGGAAATTTTACTGTAGCAGTTTACACTTATTTATTTTACAGGCACTTTTCTCCAAAGCAATTTCCAATTAACTCTATGTAGTGTTACTAGCCCACACACCTTATTCACCGTGGTGGCTTACACTGCTGGTTACATTACTTACAATGGGTCACTCATCCATATATCAGTGGAACACACTCTGTCACTCACACACTATGGGTGAACCTGAACAGCACGTCTTTGCAGTGTGGGAGGAAACCAGAGCACCAGGAGGAAACTCACGCAGACACGGGAAGAACATGCAAACTCCACACAGACTGAACGAGGAGCAAACCCATGTCCTCTCGCACCACCTAGGAACTGTGAGACAGCAGTACTACTTGTTGTGCCACTGTGCTGCCCAGTTCAGGGTAAATACCTTGCCTAAGGGCACTGCAGCTGGAGGTGGCATTCAAACCTGGGTACTTCCAGTGCAAAGCAGCAGCTGTAAGAGTCATACTGCCTGCTGCCACATACACACACCTTCATGGTTCAAAATACCATAAACACCCCATATCAGTTGCATCGCACTTCCATTTTGGATGAGCAATGAGAGTGTCCTTTTTACATTTTGCAAAACCTAGAGATGCACTTTGACACTAGTAATGGGTTAAAGTCACCTTGGACAAAATGGCCCTGGAGAATGGTGTCAGTTTAATAGCGTAATAATAATAATGTAGAAGTGAAAAAATATCTAAGGCTAACTATTAAAGGCAAAATGACTAGGGCACTGGAGTCAGTACACAAAACTTTCGACTCCAACCTGAGTAAGACAATAATTGTTTCCGACTCTACAGCACTGCCCAAAAGTTGCATGTTATTTTGGGCGTCAACTCATCTGCCGAATATAGGCCTAAACCTACAGTATAGTACACTTCTAATTTTTGGGGGTCAACTTATATGCCGACATATACGGTACATTTAGTTGGAGTCAGTACATTTTTACAGACTCCAACTCCAGCAACCCAATAATTGTTTCCAACTCCGACTCCACGACTCCGACTCCACAGCACTGGAAATCACACACACACACACACACACACACACACACACACACACACCAGAGAAACAAAACCACTCTCTTCTCCTTTTTTACACACATGTCCGCGTTACTTTGAATTATAATGCTGATGATGAATGATGATGGTGATGATGATGATGATGACGATGATGATGATGATGATGAAATTTGAATATTAACAAATCTGTTTTTGTGGGAGGCAGCAGGTGGTGTAGTTCTTAGTGCTGCCACCCAAGGACCCAGATTCAATCCTACATCCTGCTGTCATTTCTTTGATCTGGGTACTTTCCCTGAACTGAAACACTAAAAATTACCCAGCAGTATAAATGGGTAAATTACTGAATGTTGCGTTGGGGACATGTGCCAGCTAAATAAACGAATCTACACAGATGATTTTTTTTTTTCTCATTTCCATCACTTTTAAAAGCAGAAACTGTTTTTTTCCAGAATGAATACCAACACTGAGTGCTGATCACACCCTAGCATGGTCTCCCATCTCCCACCTAGGAGACAAGGCTGATCATCAACAAGCTGGCATTGCAGTGCTGCTCAAGCGTTGTGTGATGGGATTCATGGCATCTCTCTTCCCTTCATGGGAGATGTGACATGTTGGCTTTCCACTCCGGCAACCAACTCTGACCTAGTAACCCCTGCAAAATCTCATTTGAATAAGTAGAAAGAAAACGAGAGCAGATGCAGAGAATCTGCCTATATTATGATGGGGAAAGCATGAGGAGGGCCCAAGTCTGAGCCAGTTTTTTTTTTTTTTTTCTGTGATCATGGGGTTGACAGTGCTGGTAGCCAACAGTATGGACTGCTGAACAAAAAGGTTGAAGACGCAGATGAAACCCGGCGACAGAATCCTCTTGGCAGTCAAATCATGACAAGTGCGCCGCCCTCCACTTTCCAGAGCCCGTCATTCAGAGCCACTGCAGCCCATCGACCGCTGCACGGGGGGCTAACACTGTGTGTAGTTAGGGGGGTCAAAGGTTAAAGCGTTAAAAAGACAGCAATGAAAGGCAACTGTCACGCGCTGGTGCACTGGCTGCACAGCAGAGGAACGAGCAAAGCAGCGCAGCTCCCTGGACCCAGACAGAGTGCCAGTCAAACTGTCAGTTTAAACCAGACTGTTTCTCATCGAGGATCACAAGCCCTTTCCACTGAAATGCTCAAGAGTACGTAAAGAACAGGGTAATATAACAAAGAATAACCCTCAGCTGTCTCTATTAACATCATGGGATTAAACAATACTTAACCAGTGGTTATCATATATATTTAAACACCCGGCAAGTGAAACAAGGGCTAATAAACTTTCGATCTTAATGCAAGTTAATGCAGCACAAGCCAAACTATAACTGAGAAGAAAAATGGTGGTGGCTCTGATCTCACACTTCTGAGCTGTCAGACAACATGTAAAATCCAAATTCGACCTTCATAGGTGCTACATATGCCAAAGTAGCGGTATGAAATGCCAGGAAAAAAATCAAGTGGGATATATACTGTATAAATATACTTGTCTATGCAAATACATATACGGTGAATAGTGAAAATTTACTCTATTATTAAGTGATGATGGTGAAGACATGGAAATGGACAACTTCTGCCTCTTGGGATCAGTAACCAGCAACAAGGATGTAGTAGTCAAGAGACTTGCCAGCTATGCTGAAATATGCTGATGTATCCACAAAAATGAAGATTATGATAAAGAATTTCTGTGACTCCATTCACATTTCTGCTGGAAAGTGGAAAAACCCCTTGTGTCCCTTCATTTTACCCACAAAATCATTATTTGCTATAGAGGAAATCATGGTTATAGTGGAAAAACAGAAGTAGCGCAGGTGCGAAAATAAGTGAAGCCCAAGTTGCCTTGCTTAAACCAATTAGGTAAGTAGAATCAGGTGTGTAAATCATAGTAACATATTCCATTTGTAAGTTTAAGATTAAAGACTTAAATTTTATAAGTTTATTTCAACATTTTGTACAAGAATAATGACTAACACAGGGTTCACATATTTTCAGGCATCACTGTAAATGTGAAAGTTGGCATTGGAAACAGGAAAAACATAGACTCCTTTGAACTATGGTGCTGGAGAAGATTTTTATTAGGGCACCATAGACTGCCAGGAGCACATATGAATCCTGGATCAAATCAAACCAGAACTCTCAGTGGAAGCACAAAATGATGAGACAAAGGTTATTGCGCTTTGAACACATCATGCAAAGATTGGAGGCTCTTTAACAGGCAGTTGTGCTTGGAAAAGTCAAAGAAAAATAGGGAGAGGACACCCAGCAACCACATGGGAAGAGTCCATCACAGTGACAGCAGACACACCCCTCTCAACACTAAGGACACAAGTGGAGGACAGAAGTTTCTGGTCTAACTGAAGTTTCACACACATCATCTGAAACCGCTTGTCCCATGCAGGGTCGCGGGGAGCTGGAGCCTAACCCGACAGCACAGGGCATAAGGCCGAAGGGGGAGGGGACACATCCAGGACGGGACACCAGTCCATCGCAAGGCACCCCAAGCGGAACTCAAACCCCAGACCCACTGGAGAGCAGGACCTGGTCAAACCCACTGCACCACCACGCCCCCCTACTGAAGTTTCAATTCAATTTATTTTTATAGAGTTTTCTTCTCAAGTAGTTACACAGAGCGCTGGAACACAGGCACAAGGCAAAAATGTGGTGCATCCCAGGTCTTCAAGTGGTCGCTCATTTGATTGTCTCAAATATTAAAGAAATATCCAAGTAAAGTTTCTTAGATTGGGCAGTCCAGATGGAGCAGAAAGATTTTCTCACCTTGGCAGTTCTCATGAGCACCGCTCTAAACAGTGCCAGCAGTACTTTATTAGTATTATTACTGGAAAAAACACAAGGTCTACAAATTAGCAGGAGCACTTTACTGTGGCTTGTGAAATACTCACCTGCAGGTTTTGTGAATGAGTGCGTTGGACTTGCAATTGAGACCAGATTTCCAGCAGCACACTCACGAGATAAATGCTGTGCATCGGGGAAAGGTGAGAAGTCAGGACAAAGTCACAAATAAATGGCGATAAAAATCACATCTGTGCCCAGGTGGAGAAACAGAAGCAGCAAAAGCATTGACGTGTTTGCTATTTGCATAAAGGAGCTACTGTGGGTGAGTTCAAACGTGCATTAAAGTTCTGCACAATGATTTTTGCTTTGAGTTTTCATTCATTCGATGAAATGTTTTAATATGAGCAAGCATTCAGAGTCAATAAAAGGAAGCTGACGGGTCCTCGTGTGCTTCTCTATTGTATTACCATGCATCTTCCATGAGTGTGGTGACAGCTGGTACCAGGGAGCCCCCCGCATCCCCGCACCCAGTGGCTTGTCACGGTCTGCATGGGGGATGTCTAAAATATGGTGTGCCAAGCAAATTCAAATTAAAATAATGACCTCCCCAGACCTTAGGCTTTAGTGGTTAATGAAATCCCTAAAGGTTTTTGTCCTCATTTAAGGGAGGGAAGGTCATACATATGTTTATTCAAAAGGTGGGGGGTTGGGGTAGTTGAGGGAGTCAGTGGGTCTTTACAGAGCTGCTTTTCAGTATTGGTTGGATTGATTACTTCATGCGCGTCACTTGTGAGAGGGCCTTCCTTGACAGATGAACCATGTAAACACAGGTCTTTTATTGAACCTGACGGGTAATCTGCCAAAATAGTCAAGATTACCCATGTCAAACCAGAGTACGTGAATTAGCTGGCATCGCGCCCATTTCTATTCACAAGACGGTATCACAGTGGCAAAAGCTGGAGTTCTTCATGGAGTAAAACCGTAAAGGTAGCACCACAATGTACCGTTTCTTCGTCACAACCAAGGAAGCAAGCAAACTGATGATAGATGGATAGATAGATCGATAGATAGATAGATAGATAGATAGACCAAATTATTTTTATGCAAAAATTATAGTATTCCAAGTCTGCATTTGTTTTTAGATACTTTTCCAGTAGGCCAAAATCATTTATTATCAGCCATCAATCACGTTGATGGACAGGTATGTTAAAAAATGACAGCTGCCTGACCGGCATTGTGCAGATTTCAGACACCGTGGATCGTGGCACGGACTCTGGGTAGGCCTGGAAAATCCACGTGTGCTCTCGCAGACACAGGGAGTTGAACCAGCATGGCCAACTAATCAACCCCCATCCATAAAGTCGATCAGTGCTGCTGCCAGGGCCTGTGGGTCATGGAATATTACTACAAACTTCATATTCATTCATTGATTTAGTTTTCACAACAGTATATCATTGAGCTCCAATGGGAACAAAAAAGGCAACTATTTGTGAGGTCAAGCACAGCATGGACTGATGTTGACACGATATTGATGGCGAGCCAACAGAAATGGCCAGATATCTAGATCAATACCTAGTTTAGCCGCAATGGCCCTCCGAAGACAGAAGTATATATCTTCGCAGCTGCAGAAATGGTAATAATGAAAATGAGAGATAAATGTTTCCCTTAAGGTAAACCATTTGATTAGCTGAGGGCAGAGGTGATGAAGGATATGCTGATGAGGAAACTTTACACCTTTAAAAAAATGGCTTGGGGAGGCCACAAAAGGCTACAAAAATGACAGATCGCAAGGCCTATTCATAAGCCAGCTTGCCTGCCTTTCCTATTAATTGACTTTTTATTCACTAGGGCCCTGCCTGTATAGTTTGCAATTATTCAAAGGTCATTTGTTATATTTATACCACAGTTCAAAATATATCCTGCAGTTTTTCTTTTTTTTTTTTTTAATAGTTCCATGTGTACCATCACTCCTCTTTTAATTTTATTTCCATGACTGACATGTAATGATGACACAAGGAACAACGCAGCAAGGTGGGATTAATTAAAGCACTTCAGACAGAATAGATGAATACTGCCGCACCGCGCTGTCACCTGAGTCCCGTTGACAACGCGTACCGGGTGTCATTTACAGTCTTTTCTCCTCGCTAAACAGAAGTGGCATTTTGCGGTGAGGAAGGATGTTAACACAGCACTTCGGAGTCCTGGGGAGACTTCGTGGCGATAAATTGGTCCGGTCTTATTTACAGCTAAGTGCAATTGCAATTAGAACACCTGGCACCTCGTCACTTTTTAAATGTCCGATAGGGCTATAAAGTGAATGAAAAAGGCTCCTCGCCACGTTTTAATTAAATGAACACCAGTGTGTTTGTGTGTGTGGGGCGGGGTGGTTGATTCTCTCAGAGTTGCGCATAGAAGGGAGGAGATGGAGGTTTCCCAGACAGCTGCCCGCCTGTCCGCAGCGCCTTCAATCACGCGGGGAGGCCGACGGGCATCCTCCATTCAGTCGGCGGACAGCGCCTGTGGTTGGATCAACGCTTCCTTGGCGATAAGTAATTTTACAGAGGATTAGTGGCATGATGGCTTGATCAATACTTGGTGCTCCAACCATTATGAATGCAGCAGGGAAATTGGTGCCTCTGGTGATAAAACACACGGTCCAGGCCCTCCTTCACTCACTGGGTCCATTAGTGTAATGGCATCATTATCAGCGCAGGCGCTGTTTCCCCCCTTTCCTCAAACCAGCAGGGGCTTGATGAAGTCAGGCAGCCCCCTCCCCTGCACATCGTGCCTTTTCTTTATAGGCTCACAATGTAAATTTATTAATCACGATGCCCGTCCCCCGCCTCCCGCGTTTGTTTTATGTGATTTCACAACACTACTTCTCAATCACCAGCTCATTAATGGGGTTAGCCATGTAACTGAAATCAACAAATCAAGAGACCACAAAAAAAATAAAACATTTACAAACTCTTAGGCAAACAATGTACTAATTCTTCAGAAATTGGAAGAAGAAAAGAAGCTCGATCACTCAGTTTCGGGGGGGTATAGCGGCGCAGCAGGTTTGGTCGGGTCCTGCTCTCTGGCGGGTCTGGGGTTCGAGTCCTGCTTGGGGTGCCCTGGGGTGGAGCGGCGCCCCATCCGGGGCGTGTGTCCTCCCCAGCCCAATGCCCCACCTTGCTGGGACCCCGCTCAGGATAAGCAGTTTCAGACTGTGTGTGTGTGTGTTATTATTTGTGTTTGATGAGACCATAGCCAGTTAATGTGTGTGCTCCCTAAGTCATCTTAATTGATTGGGAGAAATTAGTGGCTTTCCTGCAGATACTCAGTTGTGGCATACCCACTTTGTCACATACACTTTAGATATCTTTAAAGAAACACACACACACACACACACACACACACACACACACACACACACACACACACACACACACACACACACACACACTTTCAGAACCGCCTGTCCCATACAGGGTCGCGGGGAACCGGAGCCTAACCCGGCGACACAGGGCGTAGGGCCGGAGGGGGAGGGGACACACCCAGGACGGGACGCCAGTCCATCGCAAGGCACCCCAAGCGGGACTCGAACCCCAGACCCACTGGAGAGCCGGACCCGGCCCAACCCACTGCGCCATCGCACCCCCTACTCTTTAAAGAAACAATATGACAAAAGAAAAGTTTGGTATGTCAGAATGCATTTTTAATAGCAGGATCACTCCATTTTATGGTACTCTTTAAAGCTGATTTAACTTTTCTAATTAATTAAACCAAGTTCAAAATATTTTACAAATATGGTACTGAGATGCATGGGGGGTGCAGTGGGTTGGACTGGGTCCTGCTCTCCGGTGGGTCTGGGGTTCAAGTCCTGCTTGGGGCGCCTTGCGATGGACTGGCGTCCCGTCCTGGGTGTGTCCCCTCCCCCTCCAGCCTTACGCCCTTGTGTTGCCGGGTTAAGCTCTGGCTCCCCGCAACTCTGTGTGGGAGAAGGGGTTCAGACAGTGTGTGTGTGTGTGTGTGTGTGTGTAACAACTTCATTAAAACAATGAAAAGAAGAATCTGAGTGCAAAGCAATACTTTCAGGTCCAGACATGGGCATCCCTCATAGAAAAAGCAAGCAGTGGGTAATTTTTCTGTTATTATCTGTTTTCTTTTTTTCATTTGCTTAACATTTCCACTTAATTAGGAAATATAAGCTGCCAATTCAACTTTGCATTATTTCTTATAAATTTGTATTGCAATATTGTAAATTGTTCCCTGATATACAAGCCATTTCAAATGGACTGATTTATTTCATTTGTATTATTTATTTTATGGATTCTCTGTCAGGTCAGTAGGATTATTTAAGTCCCCTGAAAGTTAAGGGTCCCCACAGGGTTGTAGCAAATATATGGCTTTTAATAATTCCACTGAACATTTTAGATGCCCTCAAGACAAATACAGCAAATATGGGTTTTCAAAAAAAAAAACTGAAAGAACGCATTGTTAACCCTTAATAATAACTGACAGGAATTTATGGGAATGTAACAATTAGCCAGTTTTTATTTATTATGATAAACTGTGCGGCTGTATTACAACAAACAGGGATACAGATGAATGTTGCCTGTTAATTTAGGTTGTCTGTGGTTTTCCAATAGTTCTAAGAGGGGAAAAGACATTTCCTTGTTTAGCCACTAACCCCTCCTTCGTCCTTTTATTTGGCTTCCCGTTGCTCTGAAGAGGGGGAAGCCGAGCCTACAGTTTGCCCTTCGCACGACCAGCTGCTGCCAGTTCGCTCTGCCACTCATATGGTCAACACTGCTTCTCAAATAAATGGCAGGAACTGGACCCTAAATAATTTCTGTGCATATGGACCATCGGGGCAGAAGCTGTTTGAGGAAGAAGAGGCTTGCCGTGCGATACAGCCGCAGTGGAAATGCCTGTTGTGCTGCCAAACTACCTTGTGAAAGTCAAGAATTTACATGTCTCAGTGCTAAAAAGCTTTCAGCATCATTGGATTTTTGATTGTTTATTTCCCTTCTAGATATGTTTCCAACAAACCAACCAACCAACCAACCAACCAACCATCATCAATAACTGCTAATCCCGAGCGGGGTCGTGGCGAGCCGGAGCCTATCCTAGAAACACTGGGAGAAGGCCGAAGGAGGGTACACCCTGGATGGGATGCCGGTCCATCCCAAGATATGTTTCCTGATTTTTTTTAATTTAATGTCTTATTTTATTGTAAAATAATATTCTGTAAAGTAACCGCAGAACGGCCCGTAATGCGATATAAGGAATGTCAGTATTGGGGGATTCTTTAAATGTGTCTTTTAACCCGCTTTGTTGCCTTTTTTAAAAAAACAAAATGGACCAAAACATTTAATTTCCTTTCATGTTTTTTAGAGGAATCATTAGCTGTTTTAGCTATTTAAAAAAACGCGTATACGCGAACAATGTTATTAATATATTCTTTTGTTTTTCTTATTGTCTTTTTCATTCTCTTCTTGTTGTATTTTTTATTCTTGCTTTCAAAATTTAGCTGGTGGGTGAGCGGGGAATGATTTTCCATGAGGCTGCTGTATGAGATTTCTGTGGCTACCGAAGCGTATAAACACCTCACAATAATTGCTAAGGCATTTCGAGTGGGCTTTGCCTTCTTTGAATTTTTCCCATTTTTTTAAAGCCATTAGCAACCAAAGTTTGAAAAAGTTTTGCCGACAAAAAATGTTCTTTTTATTATCTCGGGGGACTACAATTAATGAATTAAAAGCAACTTTCCTTCGTAGTATAAGATTGGAATCTTGCCTGGATGTAATGTTTGTGTTTTGGGGAATCACAGTCATGAAAATGAGTGCAGGGAAATAGTGTAATACTATAATATTACTCTAGAGAGGGAGTGGAGAAGGTCAAGCCATATACGGAATGGTGCCCGGAGATGCGGCTTTCACTCAGGCATTTATACTCATCAGCACCCGCTGATGCCAACCAACCAATTGCAATAACCGCTGGTCCCAAGGGGGGTCGCAGTGAGCCAGAGCTTATCCCAGAGACATTGGACGCAAGGGTACACCCTGAACGGGACACCAGTCCATCACAGGGCCACAACTAGGTACTGGAGCAATTGCCAGGTAAGCACGTTGCTGAAGGACCCGGTGATACCCCCTCACAATAGGTTTTTACATGATAGATGCCAGTGCAGGTGCTTGACATCCAGTTAAATCAAGTGCAAACAAAGAGACTGTCTCTTTACAATGTAAATGTCAGATATTTTTTACTCATACCAACCACACACAGACATTTTCTGAACCACTTGTCCCATATGGGGTCGTGGGGAACTGGAGCCTACCCGACGCCAGTCCGCCGCAAGGCACCCCAAGCGGGACTTGAACCCCAGACCCACCAGAGAGGAGAACCCGGTCCAACCCACTGCACCACCACACCCCCTCATACCAACCAACTAACCCCAAACAATATCTACAACCGTTTGTCTCATGTAGGGTCGCAGCAAACCAGAATGTAACCTGGAAACACAGGGCACAAGGCCAGAGGGGGAGGGGACACACCCTGGACAGGATGCCAGCCTGCTGCAAAGCACCCCAAGCAGGGCTTGAACCCCAGACTCACCACACATCGGGCACAGACCAAACCTGCTGCACCGCTGCACCCTTGCACCCCCAGACTTAACTCATACCATGTTCACATAAATATGAGCCTGTTTTGAAATACTGCACTGTACCGATCAGAAGTGAAATAGATGACACTCAGCCCTTTGTTAACCTTTATTACATCATAGTGACACAATTGCTACAGTGACACGTAAGGTAATACTTTTCTTTTTTTGACTATGTTGTTGTTTTGCGCATTTGCTTCGGTTTTCGTGCTGCCACGCTTTTCTCGTCCAAACCAGCTCCACACTTGGATTCAAAGGTTTTCTATGAGCCAAAGATCATATAGTCCACACCGTGATCACCATTTTCTTGCAAGACTTGATTTTATTGTATAAATGATAAAAGTATTCCGTTAACTATCTTTGCTCTGAGGTAATGATATTGGTTGCAGATGTCTTCTTCATTGCTGGGCTGAAACAAAAAAATACGTTTAGTTTTTTCTTTTTTTTTCCTTTTTTGGAGAGTTTCCTTGCCATTTAGGAGTAACAATGAGAGAAGATGTTTTGCAAGACTTCCTGCGTGTCTGAATACCAAGGATGTACCGCAATTTAGAAATGTGGAAGCAATGTTTTCCACACTGAGGCTGTCTTTGGCTACGAAGGTTGTCGGTTTGCTCCCCGTCTCTGGCTGTAGTGCGCTTGAGCAAGGTGCTTGCCCTACAATTGCTCCAGTACCTTCGCCCGGCTGTGTGCCTGGGTACGTAGTTGTGGCCCTGCGATGGACTGGCGTCCCGTCCAGGGTGTCCCCCCCGACCCCTTCAGCCTTGCGCCCAATGTCTCCGGGATAGGCTCCAGCTTGCCATGACCCTGCTCTGACCAGCAGTTGTTGAAATTGGTCTGTTGGTTGGTTGGTTGGTTGGTTGGTTGGTTGTTTTCCACATGGTCCATAGTGAGTCCCATAAAAAGATTTCTCTGTTGGACCTGTGACCCTAAAAGGTAAGCAGGGTAATATTTACATGTTGTAACACCTGTGTAGGTAAGCCACTAACTACTAGTCTTCTACTTCTACTGCTACTTTTCCCACCTCTTGAGTTCAAGGCATTTGTTGGCTTCTCTATCAAGGCTACTATGGTGAAGGACTCCCAGCAAACACAGCGACACACTTTTTAGCCTCAGATAAGAGATTGACTCTTTTGCCTTGGTGGGGCTGAGAGGCAAAGGGGGGTGCTAACCACCAGGTTTGGAGCACCTGCTATTTATTAGCACTCCAGGCTTTCATCAGTGTCTTCATGAGCTTCCTTTATGATCTCTATCCCTTACGCCGGAGATGACCCCCAACAAGTGTGTTGCCAGGATGAAAGACACGCGTGTCATTCACCTGTCTCATAAACCATCATTTCCAAGTTTTGCCCTGTCTCTGGCATCATGCTGCCATGAACAGGACTCTTTTGATATCTGTCTATAACCTGGATTTCCTCTCTTGCCTTTTTGTACAGGAAATCACTTCAAACTCTTTTGCCAGAAGTACATCCACACACATTCATTATGCATGAGTATATCTATATTGGTAGAGAGGTTTTTAAAAGAGGAAGGAAATTGTTGGATTTAAATTAATATTTGTACAGATTAAATTCCAATAAAGCTGTTGCTTTTGCTATATACCATTTTGTCATTAACCTGTTTGGGTACGAACATGAGCTTGTCATCTCTAGAGGTTCTATTTAGTGCTTACCGCTAAAAGTGATGGAGGGAAAAAAAAGATTTCATTTAAAAAAAGGTTATTAAACAAAGGTGTGCTGTTATTGGAAAATTAATGATAAATTCCTAACTTGTAGGCAGTGTGGATATTTAGTGAAGAAGTACAGATTCCAGCTAAGCACAGCAGATTTTGTATTCTTTTCAGAATTGTGCAGAGCTCTGTGTGAAGTTCGCAACTTTTCTGCTTTCAAGAATTTTTTTTGGAAGATCTCCTTGATTGGTTTGTTTTTAAAAGTTCAGTTTTGTTGCTGTCTTTGCAGGGTTTGCATGTTTGGTGGAGTTTCTTGAGGTTCTCTGCAGTCCTCCAACGTTACGATGTTTTATGTTCAGGTGAAATGGTGGCCCCCCATGGACTGTCTTCTCATTGATGTTGTACTATCTCTTATGCCAATGCTTTTTGGGTCTATGAAAGGATGGGCAAAGAAGTGGTCACTACAGGTGGTCCCCAACTTACGATGGGGTTATGTTCCGCGAAACCCATCATAAGTCGAAAATACACACCTCTGCATGACAGACTGGGAGATGCGGATTACTGCTGCTGCCCAGCATTGAGAGAGAGTATAGAGTACCACATATCGCTTGCCCGAGAAAAAATCTAAATTCAGAATTCGAAGTACGATTTCTACTGAATGTCTATCGTCAACTCAGCATGTTAAAGTCGAAAAAATCATAAGTCGAACCATCGTAAATCGGGGACCACCTGTATACACCTTAGATGTCAAAAAATGTACACTTTTGTCAGTGTGACTTTAAGCATTTACCCAGTTGTATAAATTAGTAAACAACTGTAAGAAGCCCAACGCTGTAAGTCACTTTGGAGAAAAACATGAGCTAATCGTATAAACGAAAACAAGTAAATGTAAGCGTTTCTTCTCAAGACATTCTGTCAGAAAAATTGCCTGCCAGATTATAATTCTCTTAAGGCTTGTGAAACTTCTTTCTTTTTTTTCCTTTCAGTGAATCTGTGCTACCTGGCAAAGTTTAAGGTTCGAGGTAAAGCAAACTACCTGCAGTAAATTTTTCATTACAGAATCACAAGCCATGTAATTACTCATTGGAAGTTTTATGAAGTGATAGTGTGGCCTGTTTGGACTTCACTTTATAGAGTTTCCTAGCAGTATCTGCCATTGTGCCAACAGCTGGTCATGCATCTTTTGAACAAAATATTTCTATCCCCATACCAAAGTCTAAAAATTGTTCCTTTCCTTTTCTTGAATGCAGGGCAAAAGTTTGAGCTCTTTTCCAGGTATCTGGGATGTGGTACAAGCCCTGGAATGAGAATGAGAACCCCTGTAGATCATCAGACCTTGTTCTCTTTTGTCCATCTATTGTTCAATCCTTACTCTCGGGCATGTTTTGCATTAGTGTGCATTTGGTTAGATCTGTCATTGTCTGACTGCTTTTTCTTTAATATACTTATTTTGCTAAGGTAAAAATAACTGGCAGAATGAAAGGTGGAGTGAGAATAGCACTAACGCATTACTGGGAGGCAGTAACCGTGCAGTATGGTTCTCATTAACTATCCGTGTAAACCTTGCTCAGCAGTCAGATTTTCCAGAAGCCTTTGAGCTCTGCATCGTTCAAAAATGACGCATTTGAAGATGCCCTGCTCTACGCAGAAGTGTTTGAGTTATCCTGAGGAATTTATACAGGCCACCTAAGCTTTATAGCCCTCCTTGAAATTGCTGTGCGGTTTAAAAAAAGAAAAAAACAAAAAGCTCACATCCCTATAGTCAGGGAATATGCCATACAATTAGTGAACTTTTCCCCCTCCTTGCTCCACTTAAGGTCCTACAAGAAACTACAAACTCTACTGTCACATCCCACGGGGTCACTGCCCCTCCTGGTCAGAGGCGGCGCCACTCAGTGCCGCTAGCTAACGCTCACCTATCACCTCACAGTCTCGTAGGACATGGAGGTATAAAAGGAGCCAGCGGAGCAGAACTAGTCGCGGATTCTTAATCAGCAGTTCTCTTGTGCTTCGTTGGCGATTGGTAGTCTCTTGTTCCCTCAGTTTGTTTTCTAGGTGTGCATGTTCCAGTCCCGAGTGCCCGTCCCGTCAGTTCCTGCCTCTTGTTCTTCAGTCCTGGTCCATCGTTCCTGTCCGGTATTTCGTCACGTCTCAGGGTTGCGGTCAGACTCACAGATTAGCGTTTCACTGTTCACCGTAGTTCCAACACCGTGTGTGTTTCCTGGTCTCGTGTTTCTTGTTTCACTTCCACCGAGTGTCTTACAAT
This sequence comes from Scleropages formosus, assembly GCF_900964775.1. Taxonomy (NCBI): domain Eukaryota; kingdom Metazoa; phylum Chordata; class Actinopteri; order Osteoglossiformes; family Osteoglossidae; genus Scleropages; species Scleropages formosus. The sequence continues at coordinate 31,978,324 of NC_041810.1, forward strand.
ACTCACCGTACACGTCTAACCTCACACTGCACGTGAAGTCATTATATATTTCGTCTGTGTTTGGACGTAATAGCAACGCGCGTCCGTGTCGGACTCCCGTCCGGACGCTACAGAAGAATCCGCCTGCTAATATGACTTCAGCGGAATGGCGTGAGCTGGCGGATCTGACAGAGGCGAACCAAGAACGGCTCCTGGTTTGCGCAAACGCCGCTAGCCGCCTCACAGATCAGTTGGAGCAGTTGACACGACTCCTCAGTCACGGTGGGCGGGGCGCCGATCCGACCAGTTCGCAAACGCATGATGATTGGCGGACATGTCTTTTTGATCGTCTTTATGCTTCCTCGGGTCCTCGCGCAGAGCCCACGAGCCCTGTGCAGACCAATGGGATCAGCGCTACTGAGCAGCTGTCCGTTCCCTTCCCGGAGGCTTTGCAAGGTAGTAGAGGTGAGAACCAGAATTACACAGAATACTCAATCTCCAGTCCAGCCTCTCTGTTCCCAGGGCCCTACTCTCCAGAGTCACCCCCTAGCCCAGACAGAAAGACAGAGAGACAGTTCTTCCCCAGCACCAAGAGTTTTCAGGTGCGTTCCAGGTCTCCAGTGGAGAAGACATCCAGCCCCCGATTGTCAAGACCACTCTCTCAGGAGTTCTCGCCGGATTACCGGAGCAACTCCGGGTCCAGCCGGACCCCGACGCCGCCAGGGCAGCAGGTGCCCTACAGCCCTGTGGACAGTGAGCCGGCTCAAGCACGCAACCTTGTCAGCTGTGCAGGGCTCGACGAACAGTGCGTCAGACAGGGAATAATACGACTCAGTAACGGGCGTTTGACAGAGGAGGAAAGGAGGCGCCGTTTTCTGCAACGCTTGTGCTTTTACTGTGGAGCTGCGGATCACGTGCAGGTTTCCTGTCCAGTGCGGCCACCCCGTGGATCCCAACGGACCGACTTACTGGTGAGTGATGTATCTCTCCATACCTCCCTGTTGACATTACCAGTTACAGTATCCTGGGGTTTCCAGCAGCAGCAGACGGAAGCTATGGTAGACAGTGGCGCTGCAGGGAATTTCATGGATCATGATATGGCCGCGTCCTGGGGCTTGCCCTGTGCCCGATGCCCCAAACCCCTGGCTGTTAAAGCTATTGATGGCGCTCCAATCGGGTCGGGGCGTGTAGAGCAGCGCACAGAGCCCGTTACTATGCAGGTAGGGCCACTCCATAAGGAACAGATATGGTTCTATCTGATTAAGTCCCCTGATAACCCCATTATTTTGGGATATCCATGGTTATGCACCCATGACCCTATTATCTCTTGGAGGGAGGGGAAACTGCTGTCTTGGGGACAGCAGTGTCCCGAACACCTGGAGACATCTTGTAACTCCACATCCATAGAGAGCCCTAATGCAGATCTGCCCCTGCAGCTTCCAAGGGAGTATGCAGATCTAGTGGCGGTGTTTAGCAAACACAAGGCTGCAGAACTGCCTCCTCATAGACCTTGGGATTGTGCTATAGATCTTTTTTCGGGCACTACACCCCCTAGGGGGCGGGTATACCCTCTTTCTCAACCTGAACATCAGGCAATGGAGGCTTATATAACGGAGGCACTAGAAGCCGGATTCATCCGGCCGTCTACCTCTCCAGCTTCCGCTGGCTTTTTCTTTGTTGAGAAAAAGGACGGGGGTTTGCGCCCCTGTATTGATTATCGGGGGCTAAATGCCATTACTGTGAAGTACCCGCACCCCTTGCCTCTTATCACGTCGGCCCTCGAACAGGTTTCCGGTGCTACCATCTTTACTAAACTGGACCTTAGGAGCGCATATAACCTGATTCGCGTTAGGGAAGGGGATGAGTGGAAGACCGCCTTTAGCACCGCCCTCGGCCATTATGAGTACCTGGTCATGCCTTTTGGCCTGGCGAATGCACCTTCCGTATTCCAGGCTTTTGTTAATGAAGTACTCAGAGAACTAATTAATCGCTCAGTATTAGTGTATCTGGATGATATCCTGATCTTTTCTCGGTCCCGTGAGGAGCATATTGGACATGTCAGGGAGGTGTTGCAAAAGCTGGCAGCACATAAGCTGTACGTGAAAGGGGAGAAGTGCCAGTTCCATGTGCACTCTGTGGATTTCCTGGGGTACATCCTAACACCCAACGGGGTCACGATGGATCCACAGAAGGTCTCGGCAGTTCTGTCATGGCCCCAGCCAAAGACAGTAAAGGACCTGCAACGGTTCCTAGGTTTTGCGAATTTCTATAGGCGCTTCATAAGGAACTTCAGTTCCGTTGCAGCCCCGTTGACTGCTCTGTTAAAAGGAGCCCCTAGGCGCCTGACCTGGACTCCTGAGGCGAGTCAGGCCTTTGAAGACCTAAAGAAGCGTTTTACTTCTGCCCCAATCCTGAAGCACCCTGATCCCAAACTGCCCTTTATTGTGGAGGTTGATGCATCTGAGGCCGGGGTAGGGGCAGTGCTCTCACAGCGCCAGGGAAGTCCCCTGAAGCTCTATCCATGTGCGTATTTCTCACACAAGATGTCGCCTACTGAACAGAATTATGATGTAGGAAACAGGGAGCTCTTAGCCATAAAGATGGCCTTAGAAGAGTGGAGACATTGGTTAGAGGGGGCTACGCACCCATTCTTAGTGTTAACTGATCACCGGAACCTGGAGTATCTGCAGAAGGCAAAGAGGCTCAATTCCAGACAGGCGCGGTGGGCCATGTTCTTCACCAGGTTCCGTTTCACGGTGACCTATCGTCCTGGCTCCAAGAACGGCAAGGCCGATGCCCTGTCCCGTTTGTTCGAGGTATCGCCTCAGCTCTCCCCACCAGACACCATCTTGTCCCCGACGCAGTTTGTGGCTCCTATCCGTTGGGCTTTATTGGACGATATCCAAGCAGCCCAACGTCAAGAACCCGGTCCCAACGAGCAGCCCCAAGACAAAGAATACGTCCCGTCCACTGTTCGGTCCGAGCTCCTACACTGGGCCCATGATGGTCCAAGTACAGGACACCCAGGGGTCAACCGAACCTTGAAGCTTCTCGCTGAACGCTTCTGGTGGCCATCCATGAAACAGGACGTACGAGACTTCGTCCTTGCCTGCACCACATGTGCCCAGGCCAAGGTCCCACGGCAGCTGCCAGCAGGGCTTTTAGAGCCACTCCCGATTCCCAACCGTCCATGGTCCCATATAGCGGTGGACTTCCTTACTGATCTTCCGTGTTCTGATGGAAACACCACCATATTGGTCGTCATAGATCGCTTTTCCAAGGCCTGTCGACTGATTCCTCTGAAAGGTCTACCTACAGCCCTGGAGACCGCGGAACTGCTGTTCCAACATGTCTTCCGGCTGTATGGCCTGCCAGAGGATGTCGTCTCGGACAGGGGACCCCAGTTCACCTCAAGAGTCTGGACGGCTTTCTTTGCCCGCTTAGGAGTCTCAGTCAGCCTCTCCTCTGGTTATCATCCACAGTCTAATGGGCAAGTGGAACGCCTCAACCAGGAGGTTGGACGTTACCTGCGGAGTTACTGTGCTCAGAATCAAGCGGATTGGAGCAGATACCTCCCCTGGGCAGAGTACGCCCAGAACTCCCTGGTCCATTCGTCCACAAACTTAACTCCTTTCCAGTGTGTGCTCGGTTACCAGCCTCCGCTGTTCCCGTGGACGATGGAGACCAGTGGGTTGCCAGCTGTGGACGACTGGTACAAGAGGAGTGAGTCGGTGTGGGAATCCGCACATGTCCGTCTCCAGGAGGTGGTATCCCACCAAAAGGAGAAGGCCGACAAAAGGCGTAGGACTGTATTGTACCAGCCAGGGCAGAGAGTATGGTTGTCCACCCAGGATCTCAAACTGCATTTGCCCTCGAGGAAGCTTGCCCCCCGTTTCATCGGCCCCTTCAAGATCCTGAAGAGGATCAACCCGGTTTCTTACCGTCTTCAGTTGCCCTCGCATTATCGTATCTGTCCCACGTTTCATGTTTCGCGCCTCAAGCCCCATTGTGTTTCCGCCCTGCAGAGCCCAGCAGTTGCTCCACCTCCACCGTTGGATGTGGATGGTTCTCCTGCCTACTCCGTCAGGGCCCTCTTGGACTCCAAACGGAGACGGGGTACGCTGTACTATCTGGTCGACTGGGAGGGCTATGGGCCGGAGGAGCAGTCTTGGGTACCAGCACGGGACATCTTGGACCCAGCTCTTATTGAGGACTTCCATGAGTGTCATCCAGATCGGCCTGCTCCGCGACGGCGGGGGCGACCGCCTACCCGCCGGCGTTCTGCGGCTGGAGCCGCCCCTGGAGGGGGGGGTACTGTCACATCCCACGGGGTCACTGCCCCTCCTGGTCAGAGGCGGCGCCACTCAGTGCCGCTAGCTAACGCTCACCTATCACCTCACAGTCTCGTAGGACATGGAGGTATAAAAGGAGCCAGCGGAGCAGAACTAGTCGCGGATTCTTAATCAGCAGTTCTCTTGTGCTTCGTTGGCGATTGGTAGTCTCTTGTTCCCTCAGTTTGTTTTCTAGGTGTGCATGTTCCAGTCCCGAGTGCCCGTCCCGTCAGTTCCTGCCTCTTGTTCTTCAGTCCTGGTCCATCGTTCCTGTCCGGTATTTCGTCACGTCTCAGGGTTGCGGTCAGACTCACAGATTAGCGTTTCACTGTTCACCGTAGTTCCAACACCGTGTGTGTTTCCTGGTCTCGTGTTTCCTGTTTCACTTTCACCGAGTGTCTTACAATACGCACAGTGCACTTTTAACATCACACTGTACGTGAGGTGAGGTCATTTTGTATTTCGTCTGTGTTTGGACGTAATAGCAACGCGCGTCCGTGTCGGACTCCCGTCCGGACGCTACATCTACAGTGTCTCCTCACCACATCCTCAGCCCCTAACTATTTTGAGCCTTATGCGCCGCACATTCATATACGGCAATGCTTTGATTTTTTTTTCCTTTGTATTGAATAAGCATATGGAGCAAGTATGTGGTTCCCTTGTTCGCTAACCTTCGACGATAAGCCCTAGGAAACTGTTATTTGTCAGTGCTATAAAGCAGATTGCTGCCCAGTGGTTTCAATTATCATCAAAGGGAACTTCACAGGCAGTAATAGTTATATCAAAACCTGAAATGCATTATTCAGGTTTCATACTGCAGTCACGGTGATTATTATGTCCTTCTCCTTTTTGCCATCTGACTGAAAATTTCTTCTTTTATACTTTTTCTAATTTTTTATTCCATTCATCCATAGCAATAACCACTTGTCCAGCGCAGGGTTCCGATGGTCTGGAGCCTCTCCCAGAAACAAGTCCATCGCAGGGTAGTCACACGCACTCATTCACTCATGTATACATACACAAAGGGCAGTTTCGAGTGATCAGTTCTCTTGAAACACGTGTCTGTGGACTGCTGGAGGAAACCGGAGAAGCTGGAGGAAACCCACACAAACATGGGAAGAACATGCAAACTTCGCGTAATCTCAGCTGGATTCAAGCCCATTCGGAAATGCACCACCCTGGAGCTGTGAGGCATCAGTACCGCTTACTGCATCACCATACCACCTCTTAATTTGTTGCTGTTGCTGGTGTTGTTGTTGTTGTTCATCATCAACATCATTATTATTGTTTATTATTGTGGATTCATTTGTTTATGTGTCTGGCTGACACACTTTGTGACAAGGTGACAGATTGGAGGAGGTCGCAGAAAGCAGAAGAGGGTTTCAGTCCGAGAAAAATAAACTTCTGCCTCTTCAACATTTGTCAGGTTGTCTGCTCAAGTTATACGCACAAACATATATATATATAGCCAAAATTCATCTAAAATAATAACCTTAAATCATGCATTGTTACAGATGGTATGTGAGAAAACGATGAAGCAAGAATTCTCAGCCCAACAAGTCAGGCATTTGACCAGCCTCAGCTTGTAACTGGAATCTCATCAGATCGTGTGCAAACCCACGACCGAGGTTCAAAGGACAAGCCTGGTCCCATAAAATGATTCGCAAAACATATCAGGCATTTAATGTATGTTGCCTGGGCTTATATAAATGATCACACATGACCACAAGAAAAACGTGTGGTGTGTGCACTGAGAGCAGCCGCGGCACGGGCGTAAGATGTGGTGTACCCCCACACCCGGGAGAGCTTCCAGGGCCCTGCCGGAGGAAACCTCACGCCATGATCAGTGAGCGAGTTTATGGGAAGCCCAAGTTAAACAGCACGTCCTCAAACACAAAGGGGCTTCTGTTAGAATACCAGCCTCAACATCAGCCTAAAAGATGCTGTAAATGCTCTTTGTATTGGGCGTGAACTGGACCGACCGACCGAGGGTAAATCACATCTGACTTCGCTTTGTTGTTACTGTAGGGATTCATGGTTTCGCAGATCACACAATTTCTCCTTTGAAGCTTTAACTGTACTACTGTATTCATTTACCTTTTGAGAAATGTAACACCGACCAGTGAATAGCACATTTCAATTTATTTATTTAGCAGACACTTTTTTACCCAAAGCGACTTCCAATGAACTCTATGCAGTGTTATCAGCCCACACACCTCATTCACCGTGGTGACTTACACTGCTAGATACACTACTTACACTGGGTCACTCATCCGTACATCAGTGGAAGACACTCTCTCTGTTACTCACACACTATGGGTGAACCGGAACAGCATGTCTTTGGATTGTGGGAGGAAACCAGAGCACCCAGAGGAACTCCACGCAGGCACAGGGAGAACATGCAGACTCCACACAGACTGAGCATGGATTGAACCCACGTCCTCTCACACCACCCAGGCGCTGTGAGACAACAGCGCTACCCGCTGTGCTGCTGTGCCACCTTGCCATCCATTTCTAGACACCCATTCACAACTGCTGTCAGATATTTGATTGGCTATTTTGGCTCTAAAATATTTTCATATCGTGGACAATAGGAAGTGTATTAATCATCATTAACTAAGAGGAAAAAGAAAACAGCAAAGGCCAGACAAAACATATTACCCTACACTTTGTTAATGAATGAAAATAGTAATGTACATACAGCACATCACAGATTAGGTAACATCAGGTCTCCAGACCTCACAGTACAACACGAAAAGGAGCCTTAATAACGGCAGAAATGTAATGCATCACACATGGGGAAAAAAACGAAGTCCAAAATCTTTGTATCATGACGGCACCGTAAATATATTTTGTACATGTTCACCAACCATCTTGTTATCCTGAAAACGTTTTGGGAAATATGATTCACATTTAGGTTCAGTTGTAAGTGGTCTGGAATTAGTTCCTCAAACTAGAGCAATGAAATCTAAGAAGTTGATGATAGCTGATGCTGATCTCCAAATTTAGGGTGTACAAAAGTGCACATGGATGTCAAAGCAAAGCTTGTTTGTCTGATACCGGTTCTGCTGGTACACATCACTCAAGTAACAGCCTATAGAACTGACAGTCAGATGGGATTTATACAGATGATCCATACAGATGGTGTAATACCGATTCATGCAGCTGTGAGGAGATCAGGTGAGAGATCCACCCCAAAAAGCTGGGTTTTGAAACTCTTACCAAACCTTAGTAGGATCATTCAGCAGTTCTGAGGAACGTAGGGAAGTATTCCCCCACACCATGGTCCAAACTGAGACTTGTGATTTTGTATCATTGGGTGCACTGCATGAGCACATTCAAATGACATCCTGCTTTTATATTACATTTACATAGCAAACACTTTTGTCCAGAGCAACTTCTAATTAACTCTATGTACTGTAGCACTACTCGCTGGGCCACTATGCCACCCAACGTTTTGAGCAAGTTTTACTGAAATACTGGCCATATTGTGGCAAAGAAGTGTAAAATGGTGAACCCATAGACAAAAGGTCTCAGCTCCATCACTCAGAAACATAGCATGCAAACATAGGGCATGGTAAACTGAATTAAAAGCTCTTCATCCGGGGTCATCCTACAGGCTGAATTAAGCTGCAGCACGTTTAAGTGACAGCTGGTAAAACAGTGCTGTGTGAGCCTGTAATTAGCTTTGGTGAAAAGGTGTTATAGCTATACCGACAAAGCGTAAATATCCAAAATCTCACCCACAGACTCAGAAGCTAAGTGTTTTGCCTCGGGAAAATATTAAAAAGTTGTACGAATTCCCTCGGTTACCTGATTAAATCCAGGTGACACGAAGATGTTGTGAAGCCCAAAGTTTATTCCTTGTTGATGCTAGAAGCCTCAAATTATGTTGAATTACATCAGTAACTACAGGCATCATGGGCACCACCCCCACCACACACAAACCTTTACCCCCCTTTATTGGAGCCTAAACTGAGCTCATTACCAATGATGTATCCAAAAATAACAGTCGACAATCGCTGCAAAACCAGCAAATGTTAACAAAACCAATACTATGGTAATTATAATAAGCATAATTAGCAATTATAATAAGTGGATGGCACAGCGAATAGTGTTGCTGTCTCACAGGGGGTGGGTGGTGCGAGAGGACATGGGTTCAATCCCCCGCTCAGTCTGTGTGGAGTTTGCATGTGCTCCTCTGCATGGGTTTCCTCCCACACTCCAAAGACATGCTGTTCAGGTTCACCCATAGTGAGAGAGTGACAGAGAGAGTGTGTGTGTTCCACTGATGTATGGATGAGTGACCCAGTGTAAATAGTGTAAGTCACCTTGGTGAATAAGGTGTGTGGGCTGATATCACTATATACAGTTCACTGGAAGTCACTTCGGAGAAAAGTGTCTGCTAAACATACACATTGTCTGAACCACTTGTCCCATACAGGGTCGCGGGGAGCCAGAGCCTAACCTGGCAACGCCGGGTGTAAGGCTGAAGGGGGAGAGGACACTCCCAGGACGGGATGCCAATCCATCACAAGGCACCCCAAGCGGGACTCGAACCCCAGACCCACTGGAAAGCAGGACCCGGTCCAACCCACTGCACCACCATGCCCATAAATGTAATGCATACCATATCTGCAAACACTGCACAGCACTGTGGTCCTCCACTGGTGGAAAACCTGTAGAGCCAGAGGGAGTCCCCGGTAGCCTAAATCGGGGGCCTCGTGAGGGGACCGTTTGGTGCTTCTCGTGCCCCCCGCTCCAGCACTGTCCTGCCACGCCTTCTCCAACTCTTCGTCCCCGAGGCAGAGTCAAACCCCCCCAGAGCTGGGACCGTTTCACTAAGGCGGAAGATTAAAGGGAAATAATCGTCCCGCGGACACGGCGATGTTCCGCGCAGCTGCAAAGTCGCTGGCTGCCATGAACTAGGGACCGGTGCATCCTGGGAATGCGGCGCTCTTGTAGCGGCCCGTCTCCCTTTCAGCGTTAAACTCGCTCGCTGACGCACATCTCTTTTTAACGCTTTAATAAATTAGCTGTCGTCTGTCATTTCTGGAGTGCGTTAGGTGGAAAAGGAACAGCCGACACGCTAAATACAGGGCATCCGGGCATTACGCGTCTCAGTAACGTTTGGTTAATGCACGGAATTCCATAGAACCGGAACCCCGGGGCTTTAGAGGAAGCACAAATATTTTACAATGAACCAGAAGTCCGACTCAACGGACAAGTGTCTGCGTTATGATTTGAAATTACGCACAAATATACAGTCGCCGAAACGTGTCGGGCGGCTCTCCCTTCATCCGCAGCTTTGTGGTTCTCGCTCCCCGGTGACGTGTCCAATTAGCCTGAACGTCTCCTCAACGTGTCCATGGTCTCGAGGCCTGGCGCGCGGAAGCAGCGTGGCAAGAGGCAGACGTGGTATTTGTTTGTGTTTCCTCGGCGTGGAGGCAATGGGTTTCGCGCAGACCTCGCGCGCAAGCCTGAGCTTGACGTGCGTGGCAGCGAGCCCCTCGGAGAAATGCTTTCAGACCCCTAATTGGCCGATTTGGGTTTGGCATCTGTACAGCTCAGACTCTGGGCTATCCAGAGCCCCCTAATTGCTTTTATGCAAGGATCCAAATGCCGCTTGCCTTTATTAAACTCGTGTTTTTTCCTGTTGTTTCGGAACGCTCGGCTATGATTTTTGCACGTGTTCTACATAACGCCTCATTAAGTTAAGATCTTCCACTCGGCTGAAGACGAACGGTCGTCGGAAATTGACAGGCCCGCGCATCTCACCCCTCCCATTTTTGTATTTTCATAATGTTTTCTGCCGTTTTATTCTACTCTGATTACGGGCCACACCAACTTCAGGGCTGCGGGTACGCGAGGCGTGGCAGGCAGGAAGCAGTAAACGGGCACGAATGAGATGAGTATTGAAAAAGACGTACTTAACACGATAGTGAACGTGGAAACAGCAGTGATTCAGTACATGTTTAAATGTGAAAATATGAAAAAAAAAAATATTTCTAGGAAGGTCGTCAGGAATCGTCGATATTCTGGTGAAGTTTTATGCAGCTACTCGTGTGATGAACATTGGTTCATATGGTGGAAAGTAGCAAACTGCACTTAAGAATCACACGTCTGCATCCAAGTGTCTGTTTCTGCTAATGTAATGCACACATTGTATTTCCTATGAGATGTACGTCGCTTTGCAGAAAAGCATCTACTAAATGCATAAATGTAAATGTAAATGTGAAGTGGACCTCTAGGCACGGTACGTTTCTCTGTCCCGACAGTCTTCTGGATGCTTCCATTGGCTTCCGCATCACAAATTCCCACACTGAGCCAAAGCTGCGTAAAATGTGTCAGAAGGCAAGTTCCTGAAACGAGGACAATTTGTTCAGACAACATTTGGTGTGCAGTGATTGCGGCCGAAGCCGATAATAATCGAGACGATGCAAATACGGAACATGTGCACGCGTGTTTGTTTATTTTTCTAATCTGTAAAAGACAAGTTTGATTTCCATCATACTGCACGCCAGCTGTTTTCCAGCTTAATTAAGGAAGAACATGGAATTATTTGAAAGCAAAAATCTTTTCAGTGTCACACTACAAGGGATTGAGGGGAAGGTGGATAAGGCAACATCGTGTCCATGGCAACCTGTTGTTTACTACTCAGCACCCTCAACACCCCAGAAATGAAGGAGTCTAGTGTTTCCGACACTTTGCTCCTCTAGTGAATGTGACCATTGTGAACTCAGGTTGACTCCGGTCACGTGGTGCGGCCTGGAGAGGCGTGATGGACAGGCGAAGGAGGACGTGGAGACTGTACCCCACATGTGGCAGGAAAACACAGCTCAGTGACAGTGGCTTGAGCTTCCCTAGGACCTCTTTAAGAAATTCTTTCCTTGTGATGCCATCGGCTCAAACCAAATCAATCCCAAGACTGGGAAACCACAGCGTCTTATAAATGTCGATGAAACAAATTGCTTTCTGTCTTCTTCTGGATAATAATTTGCACAAGATGACACCGCATTCCTTGTTCATTGTCCTTTTTGTTTTGCAAAAAAAAAAAAAAAATTTTCCCCCTTGGACAAAATCCGGGGACCTCAAATATGCATTGCACACGTGTGCGTCGTAAGAGCGCAGGTCAACATCCGTTTCCAAAATGTGCGCCAGTAATTGATGCCACACATCAGTGGCAATAATGCCCTAATTTATTTTCCCGTTCCCATGGATTTCAGTTAAAAATGTCATAAAACCCATTATTTGCCCATAGGCATTCTTCAAACCACTTTTTCAAACCGCAAATCTCCGTTATGGTAACTAAGAAATAATTTGATAAAACCAGAATAATCCCATAGGAGTGAGAGGAGAATTTTACTCTGAAGATTTAAAGCAAGAAGAACCACTACATATACCGGTATATATATATATATATATACATATATATATATGTATGTGGGAGGGGGTGCGGTGGTGCAGTGGGTTGGACCGCAGTCCTGCTCTCCGGTGGGTCTGGGGTTCGAGTCCCGCTTGGGGTGCCTTGCGATGGACTGGCGTCCTGTCCTGGGTGTGTCCCCTTCCCCCTCTGGCCTTACGCCCTGTGTTACTGGGTAGGCTCCGGTTCCCCGTGACCCCGTATGGGACAAGCGGTTCTGAGAATGTGTGTGCGCGTGTATGTATACTGTATAAGTAGTATATACTGTAAGTATTACTAGTATGTATATCTCTCTCTATATATGTGTACATATGCATATACACATCTACATGTAGGGGTGTGGTGGTGCAGTGGGTTTGACCTCTGCCTACTTTCTGGTGGGTCTAGGGTTTGAGTCCTGCTTTGGATGCCTTGCGACAAACTGGTGTCCTGTTTGTGGTGTGCCCCCTGCCCCCCCCCCCCCAGCCTTGTGCCCTGTGTTGCTGGGTTAGGCTCTGGTTTGCTGCGATCTAGCAGAAAGCTTGCTATAATACCACCACACAGAAGATATGTGTGGTGGTATTATAGCAGCTGTGGTCACCACTTGAGGGAAAAAAACATCAGAATAAAGCCTAACACCTATCACGCTAATGTCTTCCACACTGGCAGTTTTCTGTAGAACAGCAAAGCTGTGAGAATCGTTTGAAGCCGTCAAGTGGTTTTGCAAACAGTGCAGTTTCGAACCGAAGTGCTGGGCCAGATGAGCGAAAAACGCGTGACCGGGTTCGAGGGATCTCGGCGACACTGCCGCCTTAACTCGCCACAGCTTTGCAGCATACGTGGATCGCATGCTGTCGAGCCAAGTTCCCGCTGCAGCGATGTTGACGGCTCTTGGACACCATCCCAGGGTCTGTGCTTATTTGTCTTTTGTAGAAGGACCACTGCCCGGGCATCGCCAGAGCACCCTCGGGCCTTTGATATCCAAAAGCATAAAAACGGGACTGCTTGACACTCAGCTGGTATACAGATGTGTGGGGTTTGGACGTCCACTGAACTGGTATACAGATGTGTAGGGCTTGAAAGTCCACCGCCTGAACTGAGTACAGACTCACATGTTGTTTTTTTCACTGCAGCACACATATTATGAGCTCCTTTTTTCTTCCTTTTTTTTTTTTTTTTTTTTGCATTTACGTGTATTTTTTGTGCGTTTGATTTTTATTGTGGGTCTCAATAAGGACACAATCATTCACAGGTGGCAATGCAATGAGTGTGCTCGGCGGGCTAAATATAGAGGGTCTCTCATCTTCAAAGAAATTGGTGTTTTTTTTTTTTTTTTTTGCGGTCGATCTTTGGGTTCTGTCTCCGAGGAAAAATTTCACATTGTGTTCAGGCAGCCTCAGATTATTTCCATTTCCATTCCTCACAATTAAACAATTAAGAGTAAAGTCAATGCTTTTGAAGAGGGGAAAAAAAAAAAAACGAAATATTTGAGATTTCAAATATTTGCAGATTTCAAATGCTGTTAATAAATACGTGAAATTATTTAGCCGTGAAAAGTGTAAGACGGGATGTTGGCGAGTTGGCACCCTTGGTAGTCAAACATAACAAGAAGCCAAAGATGTCTGAAAGAATTTCCATCGTCGACAGATGTATGATCCTCTAAGCCTGCAAGTCATTCATATATAGAGGTAGCACTGAAATATTATTTGACTGCTATATAGAATAAAGATGTGGGTTGTTATCTCCCCCTGTGGGAATCAGACCCCACCTACCCTCTTTCCCAGCGGCATCGGATGGTCATCTTTGTTCGCTCGAGTAGAGAAGTTATTCCCCCTCTTGCGACATTGAACCCTTTCCTGCCGCATTGCAAACAATACTCAAGTTGGGTCTGACTAGATATAAAAGGGAACAGTCCTCCCAAAGCATGGACTTGCTTCCAAGTAACACATTAGTGAGGGATTCTTGGAGAAAATGCATTAACCACCAGCTCAGTGACCATCGAGAGGCTCTCCTGACCCTTTTTCCAGCTCTGAAAAGTGTGACTGCAGCACTGTAAAAATCCAAGAAGTTGTGCTGTTTAGTTTACTCATGGCCATTGTCACAGTTTCTTGGAGGTAAGCACACCAGATCCCATCTCCACCGGAGGAGGACCGCCTCCTCACACGCCTGAGCTATATGTACCATTCGAGACCCGATTCTCACTGGTTCACGTGGGGTTTATAGACGTCTGTGGAACCGCGGCCCGATCTGGAGAACCAAGTCAAGTTCCAAGATTCCCTTAGCGTCCATGTCCCCATCCAAGTCCTTGTATCCACGTTTTCACAGCTGCCAAATCTCGGGTTGCACCTATCACCGTAAATAAACTACGCACCTGAGTTCACCACAATCAACGCCTCCATGTGTTCTTGATCGCTGCCTTGCGTTTTGCCCAAACATTCATTTGTAAATGAATTCTGCAAGGGGTCCGCTGTCTTGGGTCCAGTGAGCTAAGTGATTACACCCATACGGGGGTACTGTTCTCAAGGTACTACGTCATAAAAACCTGTTCATTCATTTACAAGCAAATTGAGTGCTGGATTTCTTTACTGTGAAATATTAATGTTGCGATGTGACGATAGGATGTAGCTATTATATTCTTTTCCAGAAACCTCAAACTATTGTGAACTCTCGAAAGAAAAATCTGCAAATTTCGGGCACTTTTAAGTGGAGGTTGCATTTCACGAATGTTAAATCGGTACGGTATTCTTCTTCGTCTTTAATGGTTAAAAAATCTGTGCTCCTTCAAATTAAAAACTTTAGACATATTGAACAGTTACTGCTAAGCATTTTGGTAATGACGTGTTGATGTTTGCGATTATGGAAGATTTGTAGGGCAGAGAAAGGTCAGACACTCCCTGACCTTGGGGACCTCCCTGACCTCCCTAGCACATCTGATCCCAATCTAGGCCCCTATAAATCAAGCTCATTCAAAAGTGCAAGAGAAGCAGTTATTTCAATCGCAGACCCACAAAAGCACAAAACAGTAATTAAACTTTTTTTTTTTTGGTCGCTCTTGTTTTTTTTTTTTTTCCCCCCTCCAATGGTATTTAGTCAGCAATGGCAGATCAAGCGTGTGATTGTGTGAGAAAGCAGCCTGAAGATCGCAGACTGTGGTTGTGAATCATAAATTCCAATGGGAGACACTAGGCTGTCACAGACGGAACAGCATGATTTAGTGTGTTGTTTCAGTAAATCACATTCTCTCTACTCTGGAGTGTTTTTTTTTTTTTTTAATTGCTGATATGAAATTACAGAGTGAAATTGGTGTACACATTTAAGCAGAGACAGACTCAAGTGTATTTTGGGTTATCGCTTTTCTCAGTCGTGGCCCCGAGCAGCGCTCCGGCGGTAGTGCGATCGCAGGGCGAAGTGGAACGCGTGACATTGTTCGGTTTCTAAAAAATCACCTTGGTCTCGAACGGGGAGCTATGATGCCCGTTCTTGCTTTTAAGAACTTTGGAGTTTTTTTAAAGAACACAACTCATCTGTGCCTAGGCTGACGTTCCAAAGGCTCGTTTGCCGTACATGACGTTCTCAACTTGGGACATTTCCGTCGTTCTCTCCAGTTTCGGTTATTCGGGGGAACCGAATCAGATTTGGGCCGTTAACAATTTCGACGGATTCCGAAGTTTTTCTTGCAAAAAAAAAAAAAGAAAAGAAAAAAAACTCCATTAGCTTCGCACAATGGGTTCCTCGCTCTTCCGCAGCGTGCGGGGTGTGATCATCGGCTAACAGAAACACCGCATTTAAACTGTCTCAGTGTTTTTGTTGTTGCCACTGGCTTGGCAGGAATTGTTTGCCTTTGGTGATCGTTGTGTGGACAGACATATTTAGGGAGTGTGGATGTGTCGGACCCGTTGCGGGGAAGGACTGTGTGATCTCAGCAACGCGAGAGTGGCTGCAGCTGGGCCTCCCCACATCCCCAAAGAAACGTCAGCTGCGGCGATGGGGTCCCGGCGACCGTCAGCGAACCTAAACAAGCGCAGCGTGCTCGGCCGCCGAGGTTTGCGGCCCCGCGACGTGCGGCCGTTCCGGCACATTCCTGCGGCCGGTGTTCCGCTCAAGCTGGAGCGCGGCACTCCCCTCCCTCCGCCGGTCGTGACCGGTGCTTTTGTGACTATTGCATGCGATCTGGTCACCAGATGTGCGCCTGGGTCGCTTCTCAGCAGTGATTCTGGGCTCGTTGGGTCCCTACCAGAGTCGTGCTGGTGCCTGGCCTATCTATTACCACCACCACTCCCTGCTGTGTGTTCGGGTGTGTTACTCTCTCCCTCACTTCTAATCATATGATTTGGAAGCAAATGCTGCCTCCTGCAGACAGCCCTTAGTATCACGTCTGCTTATGCTCCCAGGCTGCAGCGGACCGTTGCTGTGATGACCTATCTAGCTGAAGGTACTATTTGTTCTTATTAAGCATTAAAACATAACCTCCTTGAAGCAGAGAAGTTGTTAGCCTGCTGGATGCAAGTTGTAAAATCTCGGTTTTGGCTCTGATGTGCTGGAATGAGCTCCCTCTGTCCCTCAGAGCTGCTGAATCCTGCTCAGCAATCAAGAAGGGTCTCCAAACACATAACTTTCAGACACATTTCTTTCTTCATTTCCAAACACCATCCTCTACCCCTCCATTGCTTAGTTTTTGTACCTTGGAGAGGTGCAGGACAACTTGGCTATGCCCAAGGGTTCCCTTAAAACAACATTTTCTTCCTCCCTAATAGTTATAACACACATACACACACACACACATATTCTGAACCGCTTGTCCCATACGGGGTCGCGGGGAACCTGAGCCTACCCGGCAACTCAGGCCGGAGAGGGGAGGGGACACACCCAGGGCGAGACGCCAGTCTCATTAATTGTTTTGCCTTTTCTAATTTTCTTTTCATTCTACATAATGTTTTAATACACAGTTTCCAGCACTCTCATATGCAGAACTGAAAGTCCTCGTTTTCGGTTTTGTCTGCGATGCGGCAGAATGAGCTCCCTCCGTCCCTCAGAACTGCTGAATCCCTTTCAACATTCAAGAAGGGTCTCGAAACCCATCTCTGTGAACCATTTCACTTCTGATCTCCTGTCTGCTCCATATACTTGCATCTCCTCCTTTCTAAGGATCATCTTTGTGTTTCCTATCCATTATATATGCAGCTACTGCTCACATATAGTTATAATGAAGTGTTAACAATTTTGATGGATTATGCAGTGCAATCTGCTCCAGCAAAAATGGTGGTATTGGACAAACTAACTGCACTTCTAGAATGGCATGTCTGCATGTAAAGTTCTTTGTCCATTGGTGAAATGCACTTCTGTTTACTCTGAGTTACACGTCATTTGGAAGAAAAGTGTCTGCTAAATCAATAAATGCAAATGGCATGTTTTCTCCTAATGGGAGTGTGGCCTGGCATGGCATGCTTGAATTCAAACGTCCTCTTACCTATTTACCAGAAGGAACGTGGCACGATCTCTAAACGATGACTCAGCGATGAGGCTCAACACCAGGCGACAGAAGATCTCCGCAAGATGAAAACTGGCTGCTCACTACTGGGAGGTGATGGCAGGTTTCCAATTCGTAAACATTTTTTGTCATGCCTGAGTTGTTTTGACTACTTTCTCCAAGCAGCAAGACCACATTCATGACCAGGACTACAAGCAACATCTGCTGCAGAAGGAGCGATGAGCAAACACTTAGCACTTAGTCATTTCATTGTCTTTGCACTTAGGATGTCATTGCTGTCGCCTGTTTGGTTGACCTCAAATGTGGCCAAACCGAAATGTCTCGTAACGGAACGTCATCCTCCGAAATATATATATATGTAGAAGAAATGCACGTGGGGAAAGTATCAAAACATATCTTTTTTTTTATTGTTACGGCATTTGCTGTCCAATTACCGACGAGAGATTTCATCCAGTTTACCGGAATGCTTGTTTCATTAAAAATATGGTCAGTTTAACTCTTGCAATTCACTTTCACGTGGATTTTTGGGACATATTAATTGCACGTTCTCATATGTCCCCCCAGCTCCACTTAGTTTACCTTTGTGTAACTGCTCATGATAGATATCAGATTTAACAGTTTAATTGGCTGCAGTATGAAAAAACAAAGTGGTCTTTGTTGTGGAAAGGTGACCCTGGTCCAACTGGCACATTGTGGCCAGGGGGACAGTGACTGGGACCGTGGAGGAGGAGTGGTGGGCGCTGCGGACCTCTCCGCCGGACCCACGCCCCCCTCGCGCTGTCCTCGTATCCTGTGCCTAGCTTGACTTAGATGGGGGTAGTCGAGGGGCATCAGGTGGGAGTAAGGCCAACCCCCGAGGGCTTTAGTGGGCAACATGTAAACGCATTCCTGTCGCTACCCTTAGAGCATGGCGTGCCGCCGCAGCCCTTGGCCTGGGAGCCCCAAATGAAGCCCAGTCCTCCTGCCCGTCCCAGAGGCTTTCAAGTTCCCAAACCGCAGCCGGAGCCCGGCGCCTTGCCTGCAACGGCAGCACCCCAGCACATGTTTGCCTAATTCCTGAGACATGATGACAGCCATCTCCGAGCCACGGAACACTCTTTTTTTTTTTTTTTTTTTTTCCAGCGTTAATTATTATTTTCTGTTGTTGGTGACCTACAACAGTCACACACCACATGTTTTCTCATTACTTAGTTTTATTTGCCCCCCGCCTCTTCCCTCCCAACTTAACCCAGGAATAGAATCCCAGAAACAGGCAGGGAAGGAACAGCTGCAGGGAGAGAACCTCACCACACCCCAGCATGGTGGATCTGCGGTGCAAAACTGACACCGTGATCACATCCCATCGCAGGGCAGTCATCCTCCGCTGTACACTTGGAATGCTCATCCTCCGAACAGAGGCAATACCATGTCATGACTTGACTCTCACCTATAATCTGGGAACTTCAGACTGTTTATTGTGGGGAAGCTTGACCTTAAGGTTTGGCTGGGACCAGCATACCTGTAATTCTATAAGCTGCTCCGAAATCAGAATGTCCAAAGATCCGCGACCCTCAGTCTCACTGACTGCAGCCGTGGCAACCGATGTAAACAGTAGGTCGGTCCCCTGCTATTGGCGATCGCAATGGAATCGCTTTGCTACCAAAGAGGGAGTTTTGGTGTGGACTTTGGTTTCAGGATTGCCGTATTTTGCTTCGCTCATCGAGCCGATGCATGGAAGCAGCAACTAAATGGAAACAGACACCTGGCTCATTGTTATGCGTGGTCCTCAACTGTCCCAGACAACTTCTTCTTTTATCTTAACCCCATGACTACAAAGTGCAGAATGAAATGCAAAACTGAACAGATGTTTGGTTCCTCTCGAATTTACATCATTGACTCTGTTTCTCTGGCTCGTGATCCTGTAAGTTCCCAGAACTCTAGGTACGGTGCTCTTACCCTCATGGGCAGTCCTGCATGATAAGATTTTGGTTTTGTCTTTCACCATTTTGCAAAGGCAGATACGGTTATGCAATTCCAAAGACAGTTGCCTTTACTTTGTTCACTTCAAGCCGTCAGAGAGGCAACGGAGGCCCGTCAGTACTGTCAGTCTTTTTTTTCCTCTCTCTTCTACTCCGGCATGTTTGGTTTCACGACCGATTTCCTTCACTTCACTGAGCCCCTGTGGTCATCCAAGAAGGTGTGTGAAAGAAGTCTGTTAGCTCACTGCCAATTTAAACTAGTCAGTATGTCAAGCACATCCAACTCAATAATTTCACATTTGTGCAACACGTATTTTTGCTCTTTTTCAGCGTATGAATCTGACCATAATTTCAAATACTCCATCATGAAATCTTCAGGGGCTGCTAGGAGAGACATGCATAGTTTATTTTATTCCTGAGCATAAAGACAGCCGGAGAACGTATTGAGAGGCCATGTCGGGAAACGTATATATTTAAATGTAGGGTCCATATGTGACACTCTGACCTCTTCCATAAACATGTGTCAGCTCCGCGACGTGTCTGATCTACAGTGTCTCATCAGAGTTTGATCAATCCTTTTTTCTGAAGAAGGAGGGTAAGGGCTGAAACCTAAGATCTGAGCGCACTCACACTCGGCCAGCACATTGTCAGTGTAATTAAGCAGTCGATGACTGCCATCCTTTCATTTGACTCCAGAAAAAAAAAAGAAATCCACATTTATTCACACAGGGGATTGAGAACCTCTACCACCAAATGGGTGCATGGCCCAAGCTTTCAAACTCTTCATACTCTTCTTTTTCTTAACTTGACTGAACTAATAATCATGTACCGGGCCTTGGTGGTGGAACCTGAATATACAACCTGGCATTGATGGTAGTCTGTGGCATTTTCTTACATTTGTGGACGTCCAAGTGAAATTTATGGCCAACAAGGCTGGCGTTCCTTAACCGTTATCTTTCAATTCTTTGAAGATCTTCCACTGAAAGTTTTTCAACTGATCACTGACGCTTGCCCCTAGATGCGGGATTACAACAAATCTGGGTGGCCACAGTTCAAAGGAAGGCGGCCAGAAAGGGGCCCTTTCACCATTGTTTCTCCTGAAAGAAGGGTGATCGCCAGGTATCGGGTGGCATGAGAACTAGTTCGAGGCCAGAGTTAATCATCCATACATGTGCAGAGATTAATAAGGATTGGAGACAGCTGATAATGGCCAGCCGACCACTGAGGGTGGTCTCTCCATCCTTGGAGACAGAACACCCTCTCTCAACGAGCTTGAGTACTCTCTTGCTCTGGTTGCCACCCACCTTCACCTTCGAAGGAAATAATGGGAAAAGCTGAGTCCAGACCACTGAAATGTTACGTGCAGCAGCAGCAGAGTCCTCCTGCATAGTAAAGGTCCAAGACTCATAAGAGCAACAGGGCAAACGATGATGACGACATTGTAAAACGCGTTCCACGCAGCTGTTGCAAAAAGTTGTTTGAGGAAAACCGAACAGCAGGGTTATGCTGCCTGGAAAAGGGAATTTGCATTAAATAAAAGGCTGCATAAAGTTCTTAGCCAGAAGTGAGGGGTAAAGCAACAGTCACACCCCAGTGTTCCATATAATCAAAAGAGGTATTTTACTACAAGGTTTGGTGTTGTACGAGGGACACATCTAGATCAGTGCATATATTTATTTGCGGAGCTTTTTTCTTGCAGGTTTCTTGTGTACGCCTGTGTTGCTTTAATCATTCATTGCTCTTTTACACTATTGAGAGAAGTATTCGCCCATGTTTTATGCATGATGCAATATGCATGTTAAAAGCAGGAACAGTAGACAAGGCGCTGAAAACGCAGGAGGAAGCGCTGGTCGTTTACTTATTCATGACACCACGCACAGGACGCACGTTCTTCAGAAATCCGCCGCGCTCTTCTGCCGTCTCCCGTCCTCTTCATCGATGGGTCCGCTTTCGCTGGCGGGAAGGGTCAAGAATATGTATCCCTCTCCCGGCACATGGAAATACACAGCAGTGCCACCTGATATTTTTAAGGCCCCAGCGTGGTTGCGGAAGTACAGATTGCCCTTTCCGGGGCTCGATTCTCTCGTAGCCCCCTCACACACACACAGACACACACACACACGTGTGTGCAAATGCCAGCTTTTGATTATAAGGCAAGCGCTGGGGAAGAGCAGAAAGGTTGAAAGATGACATTTATTTTGCCTGTGTACATATTACATTATTACATGCATAATGAATTAGGGCAGGCCTAGGTACACTGTGCTCAGCTACACCCCCCACCCCAAACCCGGCTTGTTACAGTAATAACGGGATGTCTTCCCCGCTGATGGATCTCACTATAATAGGGTTGGAAAGGTCAAGAGAGAAACACAATAACTGTAACTGCCGAAGAGAGACTTCAGATGGTAACAGACATGGATATGGATCTCTGGAGATCTGCCGGTGCAAGGAGGCATACAGTTTACGCACCAAACAGAAACGTCATACATGTGTACCAACGTGAGGAGGAGTCGAAACCAACCTTTGTCTCTGAGTCAAAGAGGGTCGTACACAAGATCATCACGGTGCATGTGTGAGCTCGAGGCGACCGTTGAATGAGAGGTTATGCAGACCCCATGTCATAGCACTTTCTGGTTGAAATATTATGCTGCTGTGACATGTTTGACCACACCCCGAACCGCAGCTCAGGCAAACTGCTATGCAAGTAAGCCATCTAATGGAGAGTTACAGAACATGTTTTGGATGATCCCACCTTCTCAGTTCCAGAGTTTATATTTTGGAGAGGATGCAGACCATTTCTCAACATTTAAAATTAATTCAGCGGTTTTGTCACCTCACGATGCCTGGGCTGCTTGGGCATTGGTTTGAATCTGGCTCAGGCTGTGTGGAGTTTGCATGTCATTTCGAGTCTGCGTGGTTTCCTCCAGGTGCTCTGGTTTCCTCTCATAGTCCAAAGACATGCAGTTTAGGTGAAGTGGGTGCTCTAAATTACCTATAGTTTGTGACTGCATGTGGGTCTGTATGGATTTGCATCCCATCCAAGGTGTACCCCCCACCCTTTGGCATGCTCCCAGTGATCAGAGGATAGACTCTTGACTGCCCTGAGCCTCACCAGGACAACTGGTTAATGAGTGTGAGTGAAAGCACTGTCGGGTTATATAGTGGCAAATGATTAGTAGACATGGTACCAAAACGGAACTCATGAAGGCAGGTTCACGACTATACTTGAACCAAGGCTCCTAGTAGAGTGTAATACATACACAATTTTTCTAATAAAAACACGGTAAAGTACTAGAGTCAGTCCCAAAGTATCAGATACCATTGTCCCAAAGGTAGTCAGACCAAAATGGCTGGTTTAATTACCATAGTCCAACTCAAGGAGCGTGATTAAGTAGTGTTAGACCCAAAGAAAAAGAAAGAAAACTTCAGTAGTAAATATCTTGTATAGTACTGCAATTAGATCAAAAGTACCACATCCATTACCATTTACATTTTTGTATTTAGCAGATACTTTTCTCCAAAGCAACTCCCAATGAACTCTATGTAGTGTTATGAGCCCACACACTTTATCCACTGTGGTGACTTACACTGCTAGATACACTACTTACAATGGGTCACTCATCCATACATCAGTGGAACACACACACTCTCTCTGTCACTCACACACCATGGGGGAAACTGAACAGCATATCTTTGGAGTGTGAGAGGAAACCAGAGCACTCAAAGACTTACACTGCTAGATACACTACTTACAATGGGTCACTCATCCATACATCAGTGACCAGTTACCAGGTATGTTTTCATTCCCAGGTGCATTACTATAGATATCAAGTACTAGATACTGCAGTGAGTACCAGGTTCTGTACTGAAGACAGATGTTCAGCACCAGTTGCAGCACTGCAGTAAATGCCCAAGCCAAGTGGGGTTTTAACGTAAATATGAAACCCAGGTAGGACACGGAGTCCCAGCACTGAATCTGAGAAAAAGCAGAGCCTCTTTAGAAGATCCCACCCTGCAAACGTGTCTGTCTTGCCCGGGTAGGCTGTTCACCTAGATCCCACTAGAGTGGCACCATCACTGCTCAACCATGCCAACAGAAGGAGCAGTAACGGTTGTGAGTGCTGGAACTGCTGTTCTGCCAGTTTGAGCCTGGACTTGTACGCACCACTGCCTTGGAGACACGAACATTTGGTACTCTTAAATTGTCTTGCACTCAGTGTCCTATGAACGTCTGGGTCTTATTAAAGATCCATTTATCATGTGTAAATAACCTCAAATTATCCATAAAAAAAAAAGAAATGCAAAAAATATATATATATTTTTCTCCCTCTTCATCTGGGCCTGATTGATACTTTATAGCCCGTAATTAAATTTGCTGGAGGCTTACGTTCGAATATTGGAGGAGTATTTGCTCAGTTCATGCAAAGCTGTTACTTTTGGGAGATAATTTGTGTTAGGACAAGGGAAACAGTTTCCATGTGTGTTAAGTCAGAGTCAGTCTGCTATATAAGGTGACAACTAACAGTTCAAAACGAAATGCTCCTGAGTGTGATGAGATCATTGTGCACACACAGTGGCTGCAGACTGAGCATTTGTGCCCTTCATGCCAGTACAGAACGTGTATTCAAATCCATCCATTAAATATGACTCGAATAATATTTACACTTATTTATTTAGCAGACACTTTTTACCAAAGCGACTTCCAATGAGCTCTATGTAGTGTTATGAGCCCACACACCTTATTCACCGTGGTGACTTACACTGCTAGATACATTACTTACAATGGTTAAATGGTTGAACCTGAACGGCATGTCTTTGGGCTGTGGGAGGAAACCAGAGCACCCAGAGGAAACCCACGCAGACACGGGGAGAACATACCCGCGCAATCTGTGTGGAGTTTGTATTGAACCAATGTCTTCTCGTACCACCCGGTCGCTGTGAGAAATCAGTGCTACTCGCTGTGCCACTGGGCTGCCCGCTGTATTTATGTATGTATATTCATTTTCATATTAAATGCTTCTTTTGTATACTTATCTGAACTACACAAAAGTAACATATTTAATAGGAGGGTAAATTTACATACATAGACACATATGTAGAAATACATATTTCCATTATTATGTATTAAAAATATTGTCACTACAAGGCCCCTTGGAGTGTTTTCGTACAAAGAAGTGTTATGAAGTCCCAGAGGTTCTCGCGTTGTTGCTCGTATTTATTCGGACACTTTCCAAAATAAAAACAGATGGTAGCGGTCCGACGACTAAGTAAGAGCAGTTTCCATATGCAATTAGACATTTTCCAGCATTCCTGATGTCCAAGCGCATTTGTGCTTGCCGAAAAGAAAAACAAAAACACATCCAAGGTTTGGACATACATTAAGCAGAAAGTCATTATCCGCCATTCAGTAGTTTGTTTTGTATTAATACTTACAGTCCAGCAGACTGTACCAATTTATGTTCTCCCCAGCTGTTTCTTTACGACAAGCGCACTAAAGAGGATTTGTCCATAATGCAGCGGGGCCGCACGAACAACCCTGTTATGATACAGTCCCGAGGGAGTGCGGATTTACATAGGAAAATTCATAAAAAGCACTGTTGTCTTCCTGTCTGAAGGCTGTTTTGCATAGCAGGGGATGTGATCGCGGTGCAATGAAAGAGGCGTTTCTTTGGCGACCGCATCCAGATGTCAGTCAGGCGTGCTTCACAGCAAAGTCTACTGTTAATGTCTTACTAGGGGAAAAAATATCTATATCACGGTGTATTAAGGGTGAAAGCAAAGCTCCGAATATATCGATTTTAGATTTTCACTCACACGTTCGATCCAGGTGTTAGCAGCTGTTGAGTACCTATGCTGCGTTTGGCATAAAAGGTAAGAAAAAAACAAAAAATGACAATGCGAAACCGAAACATGACCGTTCAGAATCAATCCAGTAACCTTTACACTTCTAAATAAATATCTAAATGAATAAAGACACAAATGGCAAAACTTATTTCTAAATACATAGATTTATATGATGATTTTCTCCACAGCTACTCACAATTATTTACATTTATTTAGCAGACACTTTTCTCCAAAGTGATAGCAGCTCTAATCACTACACAATGAGCTGCCCCATGCAAAGCATGTAGGGAAAATTATTTGTGAAAAAAAATTATTTTTATCCAATTTATGATAACACTTATGTAAATATTATATATGCACAGAAGAGAAATTTATACCTTAATAACTAAAAATGGACAGAAAACTAAAGTTATTGTCAAGACAAATTAATTTAAGATTTGGATACACAGATAATTTACTGTATAGGCCAACAATTAACTTAAAAGAAAATGTCAAAGAAAAAGCTGCAAAATTTCAAAGACACACTGTATGCCAGCAATGCATCATACAATGTTTATGTAAATATAGAAGGTGATAGATTTTCAATTTCCTAATTAAACTGTTTAACATTAAGCAAGGTTTCCTTTATTCTTTTTTTTAATCAGGATTGCAATTTATTTTTTGATTTTAGAAGCAAATTCGGTGCCACTAGGCCATTGCCTAAGTTAGCAGAAGCGTAACTGTGGCTCAGAAACAAGGTAATCCACAAACTGTGTCCTTCTGCACTGACAGTACCGTTTGCCCCATTTCTTAAGCAAGTGTTAAGACCATCTCACTGACAAGCTTACCTGAAGGACTTTTCTCAGCTACGTATCACCAACCCACCTGCAAGGTCCGATTATCAGTTTAAAGAATGGCATCCGGGCCGGTGTAAAGACAGGTTCAGGCCTGAATCCATCAACGGCTTTGCCTCCTTCCATCCGGAAGCTGATCAAGTGACTTTGTTTTGAGGATGGCACCCATCAGTTATGCTGACATATTTGGCAGCTCTTTGCTGATGCTAAAGGCGTATATTCAGTCATAGCCTGGAAGAGACCATCCCACTGAATCTGGACTGAAGATACCCAACTTAGTAAATATAAGGGTATATCAGAGAAAATGGAAAACAACACTTTAGAGTTTATCCAGCCTTGCTAAATAAAAGATGTTTGTTTTTTTGTAAACGTTTGCGTTCAGGACCAAATCGCTGGCCGCACCCGAGTCAATCAAGTACAATAAATAAAGGCCGACTAACAGTCACCCTCCAGAATGCGCTGTTTTCTACAAAATGTACCACCACTCCACCTCCACACCTCTCTTCTTCCAAAATGGGGCTGAACAACATAAGGCTGAACAACCTCGTTTGGTAGCATGTACAAGCCCTCCAACCCCGGCATGGACACTCCCAAGTCCGGGAGAAAGGAGGAGGACTGGGTGTGGGGCTAGTTATGCCAGCAAGGAGACTTCATGCTATCTCAATTCTTAGGGATACCTGGAGTACCCTTGTTGGTGGCCTATGCCCCAGGAGGGGTGGAAGGCATAAGAAGAAAATGAAGACGAGCCACCCAGGGGGCTCCAAGCATCCATCCAGACACACCTCCACTGTGTAATACCCCCACTGCAAAAATCAGTGTATATGAACTTCAAGAAATGCAGACTTTGTTTTTCAACTGCCCTTCGCTCCCACCCCACAATAAATGCCTTTAAACTAAAGTAGCCCTGTTGAAAATAGGAAACCTTTCTTATTTTGATGTCTGGGGTTTTTTTTTATTTTATTTTTTAAAAATCACTCCAAGGCGTTTGTGTGAATTCTTATACGGCACTATCCACTTTTTATTTTTTTTTAAAAAGTGGCATATTCCGGCATTTTAAAGCTGGTCATTTCATGCTTTTTAATGCCCCTTCAGCTGGCCAGAATATCCACATTGTAGCTCCATTGTCAGTAAACTTTAATGGCTTAGACAGAGCACAGCTGTGAAATGTCTCATGACGCCAGTTACAAGGCCTAAAAGAAAGAACAAGGGCACTTCGGGTCTTTACTGCAGTTTAGCATGGTATTATTTTGGTTTGGGTTTCATTTAAAGCTGTGAATGATAATAACAAACAACCCAGAGAACAACAGCCTGCAGAGAAGAATTGTTGCGGGGGGTTCCCCGTGCCACCCACCGCGATCTGTGGCAGCCAGCTGTGGCGTGTCCGAGTCACAGAGAGCTGTTTCACGATTAAGCTCAGGAAACGCGTTCTTCTTTGACCATGAATGTGAGTTGGATTTGCCCACTAGTATTATCTGATGACAGCTTATGATTCGTGGGCTGCATTCCCTTCGGAGTTCCGGAAATGTAGGTAAAACTGCCGGTTTCGGTTAATAACCTGTCATGTGACATCTACTACACCCCAACCAGACTGCTACTCTCTTCCACATCTGCCCGAATGGTGATTCCATGCACAAAAGGTAAAGCACGGAGGTTCTCGGTTCTGGCTCTGTTCTGATGGAATAACCCTCCCCCTCTCACTCAGAACTGCTGAATCTCTGTCCGCATTTAAAAACGGTCTTAAAACTCACCTCTTCCAGACTCACTTCGTCCATGACCTCTTAAGTTCATGTAAGGTATAAATGTTCATGCACTATAACTTCAAGATCATGCCCAGATCAATCCTTTACACAGCTACTCCTGTAATATAACGTAAATGTTTATATGTATTTAAAAAAACAAAATACTAGGAAGGTGATCAGGAATCGTCGATACGCTGATAGTTTTATGCAGCTACTCGTGTGATGAACATTGGTTCATATGGTGAAAAGAAGCAAACCGTACTTAAGAATCACGCGTCTGCAACTATGTCTATCTTTCTCCTAATGTAATGTACACCTTGTATTTTCTAGGAGATGTACGTCGCTTTGGAGAAAAGCATCTACTAAATGAATACACGTAAATGTGAAATTCGTACAAATGTGAATGGTGGCAAATGACCAT
Organism: Scleropages formosus; assembly: GCF_900964775.1. Classification (NCBI taxonomy): domain Eukaryota; kingdom Metazoa; phylum Chordata; class Actinopteri; order Osteoglossiformes; family Osteoglossidae; genus Scleropages; species Scleropages formosus. The sequence goes on from NC_041810.1 coordinate 32,006,319, forward strand.
TCTGGAAAGGTGTTTGAAAGGTAACATCATATTTTGATAGGAATGTCCCGTACGTTTGACGTGTAGGGTATCATACAGCCGAACACGAGCAGAGATTGCGGCTTCCATGTGATGAACATGTTGATCTCATCAAAGGGAAAACGGCCTTCTTCGTAATCACTTCCACATGTCACGCGTTTGTCCCTGTGGCTCTCAGCCCACTGTAAATGAAAGGTACAGGGTTCCTTTTTTCCTGACATTGGGGTGATGTGGAAGACAGGTTTAAACGTGTGCAATTTCGCTATGAAAGGAGTCGGTGGCTCATTAACTTGTGCCCGTTTGCGTGTTCACTGCCGCGGTTTTGGAGCACAGAACCCCCCACCCCTACATCGAGTCTCTGCCCTTTCTCTCATCAGCTCGCAGAAGACATCTGGCCCCCATCCTGCTGGATGCACACACTGCCATTGGGAATCCATTAGGCCGCATCCCAAAGCTTGCCGCCCTAATCCAACACAAATCACGTTACCATGAGAAACTATTCAGTGCAACAAAACGTTGACACTTTGCCCCCTTCCCAGCACTGACATTTTCCTGACGCTGTTAATGAACGACAAATTAAGACACTGAACAACCGCGTATTACAGAAAATTTCAAACTGATTTTGTAACGGGTGCCTGGTAATTCCTACGCTAGAAATCAGTATTACATTTACATTGATTCATTTAGCAGATGCCTTTCTCCAAAGCAACATGCATCTCATAGAAAACACAATCTGTACATTAGATTAAAAGAAAGAGACATAGTTGCAGACGTGTGATTCTTAAGTGCAGTTTGTTTGGTTCTTTCCACCATATGAACCAATGTTCATCTCACCAGTAGCTGCATAAAACTTTCAGAATATCGACGATTCCTGATCACCTTCTTAGTAATAATTTTTTTTTTGAGACGTGTATAAATATTTACTTTACATTATAGGACTAGCTGCGTAAAGGTTTATCCGGGGATGATCTTAAAGTTATAGTGCATGAACATTTATACCTTAATCATTCTGGTTATGGTTGTTTTCGTCCCGTACTTTTGCTCGTTCACTAACTGAGTGCACAGTATGTAGGGTTTGAATTATTGTGGGTCAATAATGCATATCGTGAACACCAAAAACACTCTCCATTTCTATTCATTTAAACAATCTCCCAAAACAATGTGCAGCACCACCTCTCCATAGGATGGACTCCTTACAATTAACATTTAAAAACATACTTTATACATCTTGCAAGGTAGATATTCAATTTAATCAGAAAGCCATGCCAACGTAATACTTATTTCCGTTCCTACCACAGGTCTAAGTCATACAATAAAATTACAGGGTATATCAAGCCTACGTGACTTGATATACCGTACAATAAAAGTTAACGGCCACACAATGGTTGAGAAAATAGATTTGTAACCCAAAGGAAACTAGTTCTAGACCCATTCCCCACTACTGCTTAGTGTCCTTGAGTAAGGAACTCTCCATGAACTCCTCTGGTAAATATACCCCTCTTTTTAAATGGGCAAAATACTGCAGGATCCTTTGGATGAAAGCTTAGGCAATGAATTAATAACATGGTTTCTTTATTTTTCTCAAAGCCAGAATGAGAGAGATGGCTTGTGTGGAAATGAGTAAGAGCAGAACATGCCTGTAGTGGGGATCCCAGATGTGCTGAGAATCCAAAAATCCACTATTTGTTTAAAAATTACTACCGCATGGTGACTTATCTCATTGACTTCTTCAACAAGATCCATCCCCTTTGCCATAGTGGTAACAGTAAGAAAAGATCTGGACACACAAGAAATGCTTTCTACAATATTTTGGAGTAATACAAGTCTGGTATAGCCATTTGACATAGTCACCAAAAGCAAAAGTGTTACTTTTATTGCCTCTGAAACAGTGCAAGACTTATTCTTCTCTTCAGGGTTTCCCAAAAACAACTTGTGTTTCTCCTGCCCGGTGGCATTCAACCAACATCACTATGCAACTAATTTCAAATTGGAGTCAAACTTGTTGAACTGAATAAATTAAAGGACTTGAAATCTTTTAAATTGCTTAAATTAAGCCATTTCTCAATTAACATCAGCTCTGTCCTTCTGGTTTAAAAAAGAAGAAAAAAAGCTTTTTAAAGAAACACCTTTTTGCAATAAGTTGCTTCATATTTCATATTCCATGTAGCCACAAATTTCTCCTTAGACTATCTGCAAAAAGTAAAGCTTATCTTTAAACTTTAGATTGAGTCTTCAGCTCTGAACTCATCCAAATGCATTTTTGACTGTGTTTCATGTTTGTCTGTACCATAAATCTTTACTGTTTAACTGAAGTTGTATCCTAACAGCTACATAGCGTAATTACTTAAGCAAAACATATGTTCTTGCTTTTGCAAAAGTATTCATATTCTACACCAGTTGTTCTGATTTTACTGAACCACAAATCACTGATATTTTGTTCTCTGTGATATTTTATTTAAAAAAGCCAAAAATGTGATTATTTTAGGGTGACGTTATTGTGTTGGAAAAGTTTTTTATTTTTCTTAAAATTATGACATAGTGCTATTGAGAAAAGTATTCAATCCCACGAATTAGGGTAGTCACCTTCTGCCTTAATAAGAACTTCAGAACTGTCAATTTTTAATGAGATTTGATCCATTCTTCTAGGCAGATTTGCCCAGTGTAGTTTAGATTGATTGGATGATGTTTGTGAACCATTGTTTTGCCATAATAGTGAGATTTTCATTGGATTGAGAGAAGAATTTAGCTTGAGCAAGTGTAGGACATTCACCTTTTTGCTCTTGGTCCATTCCGCTGTTGCTTGGACCTTGTGCTTAAAGCTGCTACTTTTAGTGTTTAGAAATAAATCACAGAGAATGACATTTCAACAAACTACTGAGAGAACTGATCAAGGGTTTGTACAGTTCTGCAGCAGACTACTGGCAATAAGTCATTAATACTGTAATTTTGCAGTAGAATATTCTGCCTGAGTAAGAACTTCATCTATTGTATGTAAAACATTGTGGGTGACATCTTAACATCTGGTGGTCAGGACTTGTGTTTCAGCAACGCTTACCTCATTTCACACATTTCTAATTAACATCTGCTTGAAAAAAGTGTTTTTCTCCCCTCTTTAAATCTACTCTTGTCAGGTGGAAGGATGGGGTTCATTATAAATGGGGTCAACACCAAAAACACCAATTAAAATGTACGTGACTATCGTAAAAGTGTCTTTCCTCACAGCAAGAGTTATTTCTGGGGCTCTACGGTGAAGATATCTTGTTTACTACCATGATTGTTATTGATAGTAGCAGTAATTGTTCTTGTCACATAAGCACTTTTTTTTAGTTTCGATTGTAGCTAAACTTCACGCTTTCTGGTTTTCTCTCACACAAGTCTTTAAAAATCTTTGTTCATATTGCTCAGTAAATTGTCATATCTGCATTTTGTGTGTGTATTTGTTTTCTGTTAGGCAGCTTCAGGCAATATGTGAGAAAGGGCACTACAGAAAATAAGGTCAACAGCTACAATTTCACCGATGTGCGTCTTTCAAGTAATTTTCAATGTTAAGCTGTTATCTCTCCTGAATAATTTTTACTCTATCGATCCAGGATAAGTACCTTGGTCAATGGTTCCACAGTAGGAGAGTCACACCCAGGTCCTTCAAGTCCAAGGCCACAGCTGTAACCACTACACCACCTGCTGATGACACTCAAATGAGCTCAGCTATGTTGAGGAACTCCGTAGCGAAAAAGTCCCTGTGAAAGTATTGAAGCATGTGACGTCAAGAATGTAATTTGTTATTTTAAATTGTAAAAGGGACATTTCATTAGCTAGTATGAAAAAGTACCTGGTCCTTTTTAATTGCTTTTTCTGTATTAAGTGTGATTCATTAGAGAAATGAAAGGTCCGTGATGAAGCCCATTTCATGACGAAATAGGCTGATTTGCCTCTCGTTGAATGAACTTAAAGCATTAGCCGAGTCCCTGGTGACATTTACCCAATCAGTGTTGGCTAGGAAGGTCTAGTTCAATTGGGTCCCTGAGCAGAACTCAATGCCATTGTTTAAGAGTCCCAGGTCGTCATGGGGACATGTACACGTTTCTGTGCTTTACTGTTCTTCCAATCTGCAAACCTACTGGATCGATCCACTGCTGGACTCTAGGTGATGTTTACGAACACACTTTCTGCATGTTCTATGGTAAAAATAATACAATAAAATCTAACAAAAAATTACAATGTCAAAAATTATTTATTTACAAAAGCCAGAGGAAGCATAGCTAATAACTAATTTAGTATAAAAATAAGTCTGATAAAATGAAAAGCCATTTTGATCACAGGGAGGGTGTAGGCTGTATGAGCAACAGTTTTTGAGGCATGGTCACACAGTGGGTGGTCAGGGTGCTTCACAGCTTCTGGGCTGTGTATTTGGGCGTGGGCTCAGATTGTGTTGGTCTCCTCCCACAGTTTGAGGACATGTGTGAAATAAGATAACAGTAAACCACAATTTTAACTTCCCTTACTGTGAAAACCATGCCACACTCACTTCAGCTGAGTTCAGCTTGATGGCACTTACCTTAGAGTATACGCTAGAGTTTACATTCAAAGTTGAAAGACATATAATAGACATTATATAGTCACATGCAGAAAACCTTTATTGAAATACAACCATAGAAAAAGCTGCATTTAAATGAGCTGCACTTAAATTAAGAATGGTATAGTTTCCCAAAAGCTGATTCCCCTGGATTCCTGAAGCAGATGCTAGATATTTAAATTTATTCATTTAACAGATGGGTGGCAGTGAGTAGCGCTGTTGTCTCAGAGCACCTGGGTGATGCGAGAGAACGTGGGTTCGATCCCTGCTCAGTTTGTATGGAGTTTGCATGTTCTCCCTCTGTCTGTGTGGGTTTCCTCCCACATTCCAAAGACATGCTGTTCTGGTTCCCCCATAGTGTGTGAGTATGTTTCACTGATGCATGGATTAGTAACCCCTTGTAAGTAGTGTATCTAGCAGTGTAAGTCACCTTGGTGAATAAGGTGTGTGGGCTAGTAACACTACACGGTACCCTCTATAAGTTACTTTGAACAAAAGCATCTGCTAAGTGAATAAATGTTTTTGTTCAAACCATCTTAGTTTTAAGAGTATACACTGAATGCATTACAATAAAGTAGCAGAGCTGAAAAATATGCAAGCAGACATATGTACAACCAAGTGGAGTGTTGTTTCACTTAGCACGTTACATTTATTCATTTAGCTGATCCTTTTCTCCAAAGCAACTTACAATGTTAGTCTAACAACAATTATTTACCCATTTATACAGGTGGGTAATGTTATTGGTGCAATTTTAGTAAAGTAAGTACCTTGCTGAGGGGTACTACAGCCAGAGGTGGGGATCGAACCTGAGACCTATGGGTCCAAAAGCAACTACACAACCAGCTGTCCCTATTTATTTAGCGGACACTTTCCACCAAAGTAATGTACAATCATAGGGTATAAAAGGTAGTGTTAAACAATGGAATCTTTGAATTTGGTTGCATAAATGACAATAGTAATTAAACTAATTCCATTTAGTTTATACCAGGACGTTTTATGAATGTAATTGGTAAAAAATGCTGTTAAGTAAATACAGTAGGACAAATGATTCGGTTATTGCTGACAAGAAATCAAAGTTCAAGTGTTTGTCAATTTAGCTTGTTTGTGGGATCATTCTTGAAGACCAGACTTGAAGATTTTGCAGTCCTCGGGGAAAAGGGTAGTTCATTTCACTTGTCCAAGGCCAGTGCTGAAAAGCATTGCGCTTTTGATTTTAGACCATTTCAGACCATCCGAGGTAGAGGAGTGCTACTCTTTAAAATAACTCAGTGTTCAAATTCATATAGGAAGAAAGCAGAAGCTGGTGGTGGTGAATTGGAAGCCAGTGAGAGAACTCATATGATCATGCTGTAAAGATGGAAATGTCTGATGGTGGAAGCTGGAGGACCACATAAGGACTTACGTATAATATATATTATTTATTTAAATAGTCCTGATATGATGTCCCTATAATTTGGGCCAGTACCTGGGTACACTGTGTCTTGAAGAAATGCTGAACTCAAGGCATAAATTGTACTTTTGCTGAGATGTATGTTGCTTTGGACAAAAGTGTCTCCTAAATGAATAAATGTAAATGTAAGGCATCTACCAGAAAACATTATACCATACTTGCAATGCCCAGTTAGAGAGATTAATGCAAATGACAATTCTCAGACTCTTGAATGTAGATGGTAAGGGGCAGCAGGTAACATAATGCTTAGAGCTGCTGCCTTTGGATACGAAGATTACAGGTTTGAATCATACCTCCTGCTGTAGTACCTTTGAGCAAGGTACTTACCCTGAATTGCTCTAGTAAAAAATAATTACACAGCTCTATAAATAGGTAAATCATTGTAAGTGGCTTACCACAGCAAGATGCTTTACAGAAACACATCAGCTAAATGAATAAATGTCAGTTAAGAGGTTAAATAACTGAGCTGTCCAGTAAATGGATTGCAGGTTGCTGCTAGAAAGACATACAATCTCGCTTTGGAAAAGACTTTTAGAAAAGTAGTGATCATCCATCACGGTGGCAAGGTGTTGTGTGATACATGAAAAGAAATGTCATTTGGGGGAAAGAAGAGTTTTATACACGTAACAGTGACGACAGAGCCCAAGGATTTAATGTAGACCAGATGGAGAGCCATGGCATTAAATCTTGTAACTTCTATCGTGCTAACAAGACTCTAACCAAGCTAATGCAGATCCTTTTATTCCTAACTTCTCTTGGAATACAAGCATATTATGCTGGGTTGCTGGTCCCAGTGTTGCAAAGAGGTCTTGAGGAATGAGGACTGTGGCGATGCTGTCTCAGCGGAGTCTCCCTTCAAAAAGCTGGATTGATGTTGGCGGTTTTGACGATAGAAGGAAATCGGCCAATGGAAAGCAAATAAAGGCAGTAAATCTATACTGTACTCAAGTGTTCAGATGATTAGATTGCATGTACATATTCAATTATCTTAGGAAAACTAGTGGGACTAAGAGTCTGAGAACATCTGAGAGCAGAAAATTCATATTCGATGCAAGCCAAGCTGTGCTTTCGAAGTCACACCTGTGTTGCAGTAAAGGCTGCATGTGTCTGATCTCGCTGGAGGAAGTCATCTGGACTAGTGATTCTAACTTTTAGTTCCTCATGATGAAGGAAGAAAAACAAACATGCATGAAACCTTGGCTTAAAAGTGTTCTTTGGACTTTCTTCAGCAGCTGCATGGGTGCCTCACCAGCCAAATGCTCCTCACCAACTTTTGTTCTTTTTTTTTTAAGAATGAAGCTACATAGGAAATAGAAACAAAGTACTGAAGAAGTAATCAGCATGGTGCCATTGGAGGTACCACTTGTGCTGTTCAAAGTCCTGGGTTCAAATATCACCATGTCAAGAAAATGGTAAAAAAGACTGTACCCTCTCAATTTCTATACATAAAACTTATTTGATGAGTACAAAGGTCAGGAAGCCAGTAATCTGTTATTCCGCTGAGGATTCTTGGTCCCAAGGATGTGCATAAAAACAGAGTATGAGGGCACTGTGATTTATGAGTACCAGCTCCAGTAATGCCAGAGCACCAAAGGTAACTCAAATTTGGAATTCAACTGGACATGCTGCTTGGGTTTAGGGTCCCAAACAGAGAAGAAAGTTTGAACCCTTTGCAAAGAAATCCTGGGAGTGTTCATTTGTGCTCTATACCCCCATATGACTTGAAGTCCCAGATTTGATGCTCACTAATAAAGATGACTTTCAGGTTCCAAAATGCCAGACCATAGTTTTTGCTCTACAATTTTGAGTGAGCTAAAGTTTAAATAAAAAGGCAACAAAAGAATATAGGCAAACAAGGTTGAGACCCAAAAGATTGTTGTTGAGGTTTTGAGTCACACTTTGCTGTTGTACAACATGAAAGTTAACTAATCCTGTTACCAATTGAGCCGAACCTGGTTGGCTTGTTATAATGGTTTATTAATCCTCATAATTTGCTCCCAAATTATGAGGATTAATAAACTCACCGAGATAGCCAGGTGTGATCTTTGCAGCAGACTCAAAGTCATAGATAATTTAGCAACAATATTATTATTAACAATGAGAGATGACAAAAGTTACCATAACAACCATACAGTGACAACAGACTGAACTAATGTGGCTGCATTTCTTAAATGACCTGATCATTAAGTCACCAGGAGAAAGTTCTCCACACATCCGTAGCTCACAAAAATAAATTTACGCGTTAGGACCTATTACAGCTTCTTTGTTTTCTAATTTAGTATGTGGAAAAAAAAAAACAGCCATCTTTTTAATGAGTAGAGAGGTCAAACAGAATTTAATATGAACCATGTTTATAAAAAAAAAAAAAATGCTGAAGTATTCTTGTAATTTATATTCTGTGTGGCTCTGCAGGCATGGAATAACACCACAAGAGTGAAAGCTTGCATATTTGGATACATAAAAAGAAAATAAAAAAATAATTATGTGCTGTCTACAGGACACACCCATATTTAATAACTGCTTACATTAGACTTCACCTAGCAAACCTCATTTACAAAATAGGAAATTAGCCAATTACCCTTATGCTTAATGAGTAACATATTTTCTAAAATTGCGGGGAACGCTTATTGGTCCTTTGTAATGTTTGGCAGCTTGCGTTCTGTCCTGTGTTTTATTATTTCTTACAGGCTAATTAAAAGATTAGCCACCAAAGAAATTCCTCCATGATGGCGGTAGGTTTTAAATCTCTGCTTTTGTGTGCTTCCAGCTTACTTCTCAGCGTTCCCCCCCCATCTCATGTTGTTGTCTCATTGCAGCCTGTTGTCTTAGCTGCTTTCTGCTATCTGTGTTTCCACAGCCAACTGGCAACATGTGAAAACACCTCCGAACTGAACTGCTGTGTGGTTCGAGAAGCAAGATTTACATTTTTTACAGTCCAGATTAAGTTTATTTATGGTGGTGTTTTAAAAAAAAATATTGTGACTCAGTTTCACGAGTTCCCGATTACAATTAAAATAGGTGCCAAAATGTTCAGCTCTTCTTACTCTTTTTTTCAGTAAAGCGTAAGAAGAAAAGGGTCAGTTAACAATTTGTAAAATAATTTATACATGTAGGGGGCGTAGTGGGTTGAACCAGGTCCTGCTTTCTGTTGGGTCTGGGGTTCGAGTCCTGCTTGGGGTGCCTTGCAGCAGACTGGCATCCTGTCCTGGGTGTGTTCCCTCCCCCTCCAGTTTTACACCCTGTGTTGCCAGGTTAGGCTCTGGCTCCTTGCGAACCCGTATGGGCCAAGCGGTTCAGACAATGTGTGTGTGTATGTATACATGTATGTACACGTATTAGAAATTACTTAAGCTGTGATGTCAGAACTACATGTGTGTTGTCATGTTTGATTTTAGAATAGAACCAGCACAGCTTCTGCTCTGTAGGCCTTTTCTGCTATTTTGCCTATGATAAATAATAACAGCCACAGACAAGCCCTAGACAAGGCTTCTTTCATGAAATTACTAGGGTACTGCTGTGGCCTGAATGTGTTGCTGTAATTAAATTCATGGTAGGGAAGAGTACAGGACGTAGTCATTTATCTACACATATACAGTGAACCAGGCATACTCTTGTATTTACATATATGTAGATGGGATGGCACAGTGGCACAGTGAGTAGTGCTGCTATATCACAGTGCCTAGGTGGTGCATGAGGACTTGGGTTTGAGCCACTCAGTCTGTGCTGAGTTTGCATATTCTCCCCATGTTTGTGTGGGTTTCCTCCTACAGGTTTCTTCTGGGTGCTCTGGTTTCCTCCCACACTCCAAAGATATGCTGTTCTGGTCCCCCCATTGTGTGTGTGTGTGTTCCACTGATGCATAGATGAGTGACCCATTGTAAGTAGTGTATGTAGTAGTGTAAGTCACTGTGGTGAATAAGGTGTGTGTGGGCTGATAACACTACATAGAGTTCATTGGAAGCTGCTTTGAAGAAATGTGCTAAATAAATGTAAATCAAACTTACTTAAGAGGAGAGGTGTCTGTGGTACCATGTTCTATATCAGAGGTCCATCACATCTGAGTGCATTGATAAGTCGTTTCATTGGATCTTTGAATTACAGAAACATAGAAATACTGGAAAAGGCGGCTATCTAGGAGCCCTAATCTTCAGTCATGTTCACCTGTTTTACTTGGTGTATTTCTCTTCGGACTATAAAATGGTCTCTGCCAGTTTACATGTCATAAGTCAATCTGTTGCAATAGTGAGTAGACTGGTAATGAGAAACATTGTTGCAGCAGAACTTTCAAATGTCAGCAACTCTATCTCACATAAATGTAAATTAGCAGCATGTTTTATGAGTTGGTGTTTTAGAAAACTGATTATTTATGTCGTACTGGAATGTGTGGACTGTGTCTTTTCCCTGACATAACTTAAACTCCCTACTCCAGTATTTGTGCTGTCACAGACATAAGGAGACCCTGGAGATTATTTTGCTTGAGATGACTTCATCATTATTTCTGACATGTGGGAGTTGTCAAAAAAAAAAACATAAAGAACATGTCAAAACGTCTCACAAAATCGGTTGCATTTTTGGATGTTTTTTGGGTCTCTGTTTATATGTTTGTTGTAGGATATTGCCCTTCCTTTGCTGCATCTGATCTTGGTTATGTGCACAGAATATCCTCAGCACATGCACATTCTTTGCATTGTCGAAATGTGAATACAGAAAGCCAGTGGGTGCGGCCCGATCTGCAGTATTTCCTCTTCTTTATCTCTGCTATGCCAGAGCCCCGCTCCATGCAAAATCAATTTAAAACAGGACGGTTTTCCTGATGAGTTCTCCTGACAAGGCTTAAGGGCACCCAATGTTGTTTCCACATCGCTCTCCATATAACCTTCTGAAAGTTGCTTTGTGGCAACCACACAAAAATGTGTCTTTCTGCTGCCATCATAAAAATAGTTATCCATATTCAGAACACTGCTGCCCTAGTTGTGCTTGACTTAACCTAAGTGTTCCCAAGTATCTTTTCTACTCGTTTCTCTGCACTGGCTGCCTATAGCTGCCCGGATCAAATTTAAGACCCTGGTTATGGCCTACAAATGCATCAATAGAGCTGCTCCCAGATATCTACAAGACTTGATCTTCTGCTACACACCACGCAGACTGTTTCGCTCTTCCACATCTGCCCACTTGATGATCCCACGCACAAAAGGTAAAGCACGGAGGTTCTTGGTTCTGGCTCTGTTCTGGTGGAATAAACGTCCCCCCTCCCACTCAGAAGTGCTGAATCTTTGTCCACATTTCAAAAGGGTCTTAAAACTCACCTCTTCCAGACTCACTCTGCCCTTGATCTCTTAAGTTCATGTAAGGTGTAAATGTTTATGCACTATAACTTTAATATCATCCCCGGATAAACCTTTACGCAACTACTCCTGTCATGTAATGAAAATGTTTGTGTTTCTTTAAAAAAAAAAAAAATGACTAGGAAGGTGATCAGGAATCGTCGATATTCTGATAAAGTTTTATGCAGTTGCTCATGTGATGAACATTGGTTCACATGGTGAAAAGAAACAAGCTGCACTTAAGAATCACACATCTGCATCTAAGTGTCTCTTTCTGCTAATGTAATGAACACCTTGTATTTTCCATGAGATCCACGTCACTTTGGAGAAAAGCGTCTGCTGAATGAAAAAAATGTAAATGTAAATATTCTTGTTTTGCCAGAATAAAACTTTCAGGAGTTCAATATTCAATCAACGTTTGACTCAAAGGACACAACCTGCAAGCTGTCCAGTGTATCACCAAAGTGCTCTTTAAGTAAGAGCACCGTTCACAAAAATCAATTTTTAAATAATTGCATGTTTGAGAGTGTTAGTGTTCATTCATGTTTAGAAGTTTTTAACTGGGAATCCCATTTACCAGCAACACATGTGTATGTGTCTGTTTTTGAACTGTATAAAGAACAGGCTGTGGAATTCATCACTGGGCTCACTGTGGTCTTTTTGGCCTATGTGGTCTTTTATTTTCTTGCTGGTTCTTGTTTCCAGCTTTTATTAGCAGTACGTTCAGCGGGGTTTGGATCTCTCTGTCTCCCACAAAATGACTGTGTGTAGTGGATTGCTCCTTTCCCCACAGCAGCTCTCCAACAAAGGGGCCATGCTTCCCATCATGTTTTACCCATGCAATTCTTTGATCTGGCTAAGCATGTTTGTTTTCCTCTTGCTTCAATGGGAGCATCGTCAAGCTGTCGCTAGGCTTTATTATTATATCCTTCAATCCAAACCCCCCGTAGATTAGAGATTGCCAGAGCACCATTGCTAAATTATTATAAATGAATGTCCTTGGGAAGTGGAACAATGCGCCCAAAAATACGTGTCAACAGCAATTCTACAAAGTGACAATAGTGAGGAATTAGGGGAATTGTTGGGAAATAATAGTTGAAAAGGTTTTCAGTTTGTCAAAGGACAAGGGTGAAAATTGAAATGTGCATCACAGTGATGACTGTGCAGTTGGACCATCCGGATCATTATGAGGCAAAAAGAAAAATGAATTTAAAAAAAGTGTACATGACTTCCTGTTGATTTACTGGATACGATGTCACCAAAGCATCCCAAGTGCTGAAAAAGAGTCAGGTTTCATATGTCGTGGTGCTTCAGGAGTTGGTGCTGCATTCCTGGTTGTTGCGATCATCTGGAATGATAAGCACAAATGTAATGGTTGAATTATTGCAAAATTACAACCAGAACATACTTTGAGCGCTGCTCTGAGTCACACTCACTCAGAAATTTTTATAGACTGTGCGGATGTTCAAAACCATCTGTCAGCTGTAAAGAAAGTTTTCATTTAGACCTTCATTTTTGACAAATTATTGAACTTTTGCAGAGGTCAGAAATACAGATAGGGAAGCACGTGTTGTACTGTCCCAAATCGAAATAGCTTCCTCAATGCTAGATGTCCTTCGGTATGAAACGATGACAAGTTTTTAGTATTCTGGTAGGACCCAGACAGCACAGCTTCTGTGCTGTTTGGACGTAGGATTGTATCCATCCCAGTGTATGTGGAGCTTGCATGTTCTCCCTGTCTTTGCACTCATTTGCTCTGGGTGCTCTGGTTTCCTCCCACAGTCCAAAGGCATGGATTTCAGGTGAATTAGATACTCTAAACTTGTCCCTATTGTGTATATGGCGAAGGTGGTAGCGTAATAGTTAACATTGCTACCTTTAGACCCAAAGATCGCAGGTTTGAGCCTCACTTCCAGCTGTGGTATTAATTAAGCAAATTCCTTACCCTAAATTGCTCTAGTACAATTACCCAGCTGTATGAATGGGTAAATAATTATAAGTAGCTTAACATTCTAAACTGTTTTGGAGAAAAGCATCAGCTGAATGAATAAATGTATATGTGAACTTAAGTGTATGTGGCTACCATGTAATTCACTGGTGTCGCATCCAGTACATATCCCTTGTGCCCAGTAATTTACATTTCCAGTTATATTTACATTTTTTCATTTAGCAGACGCTTTTCTCCAAAGCGACGTACATCTCATAGAAAATACAATGTGTGCATTTCATTAGCAAAAAGAGACACTTAGATGCAGACGTGTCATTCTTAAGTGCAGTTAGTTTGTTACCTTTTCACTATATGAACCAATATTCATCACAGGAGTAGCTGCATAAAACTTTATCAGAATATCCATGATTCCAAATCACCTTCATAGTAATCATTATATTACTATGATGATGGTTGAGGATGATGAAATGATTACTATGTACACACACACACACACACATTTTCAGAACCGCTTGTCCCTTACGGGGTCACGGGGAACCGGAGCCTACCCGGCAACACAGGGCGTAAGGCCAGAGGGGGAAGGGGACACACCCAGGACGGGACGCCAGTCCGCCGCAAGGCACCCCAAGCGGGACTTGAACCCCAGACCCACCGGAAAGCAGAACTGCGGTCCAACCCACTGCGCCACCGCACCCCCTAATCAGTGTAAAATATAAACATATAACGTAAATGTTTATATACAATACATATATATAAACATTTACGTTATATCATAATTCCAAAACAGTCTTCCAGACAAGTGGTGGGACAAGTATTTATGGTCACAGCGAGGCGGGATTCTGAGTTCACCCTTGTTAATAACCATACTTGAGGACTTAGCTGGTTTTTTGGCCTTAAACAGATGTTCCTATGCAGCCACAAACTGGAGCTCACAGCAAACATTTCTCTCTGAGACCTCTTTGCCTAACTTGGCCCGAGAAAATCAGCACCAGAATCCCTGACCACTAATATATTGCTTAAGCATGCTGATTTAGACTTGGTTTTAAACAAGCATTTAGCAATTTCCTGACATGTCATCGGGCCATCCTATATTATGCCTTAGCCTGTTCTATGGAACATCAACTGTCAATTCCAAAAGTGCTTCTTTTTGAGGCACATAACAAAAAACAAAGGCATCACAAAAGTGGATCAAAGGAACGTGTGTCAAAGTTGCTTTAGTTCCATGCCGTCCTTAATGTAGAGGTTTGGAGACGCTGGCTATGGCGTTAAACGTTTGTGGCTACTTGGCCAGAGATGCTTCAGATCACATGGAACTGGAGGAGAACGCTCTGAAAGCGATGGAGGTGACGTCTCCGAGGCTGTTGGCCCTTTTCTGCCCCACCAAGAGGCAGAAGTCCTGCAACTGCAATATGAACACAAGGTAACGAGATGGTACATTTCTGATGGTCCGCTGCGCTCAGTCGCCGCCATTTTGCAGTAATCGCCTGTTCGTTAGCGCGAATGCTAACAGTCATTTAGCCAGTGTCCTTTGGCAAAGTACTACATTCTCACTACTTGTGGGTATGTGTGTCTATAGGGGAATAAAAAGTAGTGTGTAAGTAATGATATGCTTGCTTAGGGGGCAATAGGCATGTTCCTCACAGAACCACTGTTAACACTGCATTCTTTCACCCTCATTAGGGCCTTTATAGTGATGCTAATTGCAACCTCTACATGTGAATGTGAATTGCTTTGGGGTAAAGTCCAACTACCTGTCTCCATTTTCAGCAAACACGCAGTGCAGGGCTGCGTAAGTGCAGTATTTTCACATTGTTGATGGCACTCCAGATCTGTGTTCAGCTACCAGATGAGCATGGGTTTGACCTTCACTACATCCATGTAATGATTTTTTTAATATATCTGTTTGTCTTCCACAGGTAAATGCTAATGCAAGGGTAAGAGGATCCCTCTCAATACAGGGGAAACAAAGACTTGTGTTCGACACCTAGCGCTCTTCTTCATGTGCATATAGCCATCGGTGTTTACACGGCCGTCAAGAAAACCATAAATATTGGATGCTGCTGCCAATATTCCAATTTTCGGTCCAGGAAGGCAAAAAGGTAAACTGCAGTATGTCTGACCTTGCATTTAAAACCAGCTTTCGGGTCTGGTGAACCTCTCACTTAGTGTTAGTTTTGTTGTTGTTCTTGAATTTCAGATGGATGAAGCACTTAGAAATGTTAAAAACTCAAGGCACTTGGATGGTTTCTGTGTCCCATGTTGGCTGTCACTGCCGGAGCTCTTTCTGTTCAAAGTTCTTATGATTCGGCAGTGAGGCCAGCCTCTATATTTCTTTGTTTCGGTCTGCCTTTTAAGATTTGGAGTTATGCTTCACATGCCTCCAAATGACCGAAAGAATAAGATTGTAGATACAAGCAGATGACATGAGTTTTCTCCGCAGGGTGAGGGACTCACTCTCCGTGACAGGGCGAGGAGCTAGGCCATCCAGGAGGAACTCAAAGTAGAGCCACTACTCCTCCATATTGAGAGGTGGTTTGGGCATCCTTACGGAGGTATACCACTCACACTCAACTGGGACAAGACCCCGAGGTCGGCCCAGGACCCGCTGAAGAGATTATATCTTCCAGTTTGCCTGAGAGCAGCGAGGGATCCCCTAGGTTGACCTGGAAGAATTTTTGAGGGACAGGGAGGTCTGGGCTTCTCCGCTCTCCCTATTGCCATCACAATCCTAGAAGGACAAGTGGGCAAAAAAATGGATGGATGGATGGTTCACACACCAGTTCAGCTGTTTTCAGTCTTGTTTCAAACGCAGCCTTAATGCGCCCTACGTTCATCACAGCATAGCGTTGTGTGCTAGTCCCTTTCACACTTTTCACATCACATGATGAGAGTCACACAACCTCACACACAGAAAGCTGAAGAAAAACGTATGCTGATCCAAATCCATTAAACAGCCTGACATAATCTTTTTCTTTCCGTTCATCCTAATCAAGTTGTTAAATGTCATGCTGACATAACTTATTTTTTCATGAAATGTACATTTAGCTTTTGAAACTCATATCCTGACTCAGTCTGCCCTGTCCCTGGTCCCAATGGTTTCGGGTGAATTTTACAGCCAGGGACCCACAGGTACGTAGAACCCAGTTTGAGGAGTGCATCTTTTGTCATCTTTAGGTACTGGTAACCCTGTAGCTACTAGACAGGCCCAAGGGAGGAGGATCTTATGCAGCAGTCCAAGAAGATGACCTCACGAACAGTTCACCCTAAGTCAATTATGTTTTATTAAGAATCCTGTTTTATATCTGCCGCTGCGCAACTCCTGGGGCAAAACCAGCTAATGACACAACTCAGCCTCTTATCCTGGTTTGAGCTCCAGAGCCACAGGAGTGCAGGACCCACTGTAATTTTAATTGTTTTTAGCACTGTCAATCTTGCACTTTTCCCAGAAGGGAAGGATACTGTTGCTGCAGATCTTGGTGAATCAATACTCTCGGTCAGCAATGATTGCTTTGTTCTGCACTTGGCAGCTAAAGGCAGAAAGCAGGTCAGCAGAATCAGCAAATAATGCCCTCCACAGCTCATGATGCCATTGCTTTAAACTAGAGTGGGAGTCTTCAAGGTTATTCTCCTTGTTTTCTTACATCAAGACCATTTTAGATTACACAGTAGCAATCTAGCCTCACAACAATACACGATAGCAGGTGCGGAGACCCCTGGGGCTGGCAAACCAGGGTAAGCTGTTTATTTAGTTGAGCTCTCCTTTTCCTTTGGTTTTTACTCGGCTCAAGATATTGCATCACTATAGGCATTTTCAGGTCACTCCTAGAATTAAAAACAGCATCGTGTCCCACACGGCCCGGGCTTCCTGTGGGTCTGAATACCCATCAAGTTTATAAGGCTAATTAAAGGACAGAATGCCAGAACCCTTTGTGAAGTCATATGGTGGTTCATTTATTTTTGAGCAAACTCAGCAGGTTAGAGGGTTCTCCGCTTGTATGAGATGCAAAACACACACATTTGTCGCCTTCATCACATGGCAGGTTTTATTTTTTGCTTTAAGTGCTCTTACTCTGAGTTGGCTGCTGCTTACTTATAGCACTTATTTTATGTGTTCTCTCGTGTCAGCCAGGCTCATTGTATTCCACAGTTGTATAGCAGTTCTATATGGATGTGTGTGTGTGTGTGTGTGTGTGTGTCTAGAATTATAGTATCATCTGAGCTAGATTGAAAACTGCCTGACTGTATAACCTTCTGTTTTGGCTGTGATGTAACTTTGCTCCTGTGGCCTCATTGACTGCAAGGTAAAGGCTGGGGGTTAGGTTCAGTGCTCGCTGATTGGCGGGTGGTCAGGGTGGATGACCCTTCAGTTTTACATGGAAGGTGGTAAGATACTTCTGGACTGAATAACTGGAATGATGATCTCCATATTTAAGAAAGGGGATTGAACTGTGTGTTTAAACTGCAGGGGAATCACACACTTCAGCCTAGTTCAGTTTATAGCTTATGCCGGGGTACTGCAAAAGAGACTTGGAACAAACGGTGAGCCTCAGGTTCCATAGGAGCAATGTGTATTTCTTCCTGATTGTGGAAAAGCGTGTTAGTCCCCTTGGTACTGTTGTTTTAGGTGGCAGCAATACACTAATAGTCTACATGTGTTTTCAGGACTTGGAAAAAGTATTTTTGTGGGTGGCATAGTGGCACAGCGGCACAGCTAGTAGTGCTGCTGTCTCACAGCACCTGGGTGGTGCAAGAGGACATGGGTTCGCTTCCCACTCAGTCTGTGTGGAGTTTGCATCTTCCCCTGTGTCTGTGTGTGTTTCCTGTGTGCCCTGGTTTCCTCCCACAGTCCAAAGACATGCTGTTCAGGTTCCCCCATAGTGCGTGAGTGACAGAGAGTGTGTGTTCCACTGATGTATGGATGAGTGACCCATTGTAAGTAGTGTATCTAGCAGTGTAAGTCACCGTGGTGAATAAAGTGTGTGGGCTGATGACACTCCATAGAGTTCATTGTAAGTCACTTTGGAGAAAAGTGTCTGCTAAATAAATAAATGTAAAAAAATGTATGAGCGTGTGTTATGAGAGGCAGTGTAGGAATTGGAGGTACCAGGACCATGTAATGTATGCCACCAGCTCCCTGTATGAGCACAGTGTGAGCTGTGTTCATATTCTTGGTGTTGTCGAATCCATTCAGTATAGGCATCAGACTCCACCAAGGTTGTTTTGTCTCCACTCCTGTTTGTGATCTTCATGAACAGGATATGAAGGGACAGACAAGACTCAGAGGGTGTCCAGTTGGAAGGATTCAAGCTGGCTTCTCTGCTGTTTGCAGATGGCGTTGTCCTTTTGGCTTCTTCCAACTGTGACCTTCGACATGCACTGAAGGAGATTTCTGCAGAGTATGAAGGAGCTCAGATAAAAAGCAACAACTCAGAGGTCTTTTTCTCCTGGAAAAGAGTTGGTTTCCCTGTTCAGCTGAGGGGAGAACAACTATCCCTGGTGGAGGAGTTCAGGTATCTTGGGTTCTTGCTTACAAGTGATGGACAAGGAGATTGACATGTGGACTCGTGCAGCATCAACGGTTTTGCGGACACTCCATCTATCGGTGGTGAAGCAGGGGCTGAGACTGAAAAAGCTCTTGCAGTCTTCTGTACATCTCCATCCTCATGAATGGCCACGAGCTTGTGGATAATGACTAAAAAAAGTTTGTGGATGGAGGCCAAATTGAAGTTTTTTCACAGGATCACTGGACTCACAATCTTGAAAAGCTTGTGAAATCTCAATGATCCTTGGAGTCATTGGAGAAGTCAGCTGAGGTGGTTCAGGCATGTAGTATGAAAACCCCCGGGACAGCTCCCACTTGAGCTATAACAGGCCCATGACATGCTGAGTATATCTCTTGGCTGGGCTGGGAATGCCTGGGTGTGGTAATTTTGCTTTCTTTTCACCTTTCACTAGTTTTTTTTATCTATGTCTCTGGGATAATATCACTGTATTTAATCCATAGGTAAAATGACTTTTTTCTCCTATGCCTAATCTAAAAAAAGATGCTATCTATGTTTTTAATTAAATTGAGTTGTGATCACTCAGGCAAATCTGTCCGTAAAAATCTTTGATAAGATTTGTGTTGAAAGTAATCTATCAGGAAATAACAACAACAATTAGAGCAGATAAGAGACTGGCACCAGATCTTGTTGTTAATACTTTAATTTAACATTTTAGTTCAGCAATTAATATCATGGCTTGCGAGGAGCTTGGAGCAACAAGGCATGTTTTGAGGGAGTCGATTAGCTTGGAAACTGCAGTTGATCGTCATCCTGGAGCTGTGCTTAGGGTCGTAAATTGACCTTGAATCTTGTAGATTAACCTGAGACCTGAAATTGAGTTTGGGAACTGAAGTTTGTCATGGGCCTGCAGTTGAGCTTTGAACGGAGATCTTAGCCTGAAGTCTAGAGATGAGGATGCAATCTGGAGCTAAAGTTTGGGCGTGAGGCTGAGTATTTAATGTGGAGTTGAACTCAGGGTGTGGAACCGAGTTTTTGGCTTAGACTAGAGACTAGTGCCTGGAGCTCATCTTGGGACCTGAAGTGGAGTCTGGAATGTCAAAGTTGAGCTTTGGGTCTGGAGATAACTTTGGTCCCTGGAAGTGAATTTGAGGGTTGAAGAATCTTTTGGCATTGAGCTGAAATTTGAAACTTGAGTATGACATTGTGCAAAGTCAACACTGTGTACACAGAAAACTGAGGGTAGATTCCTAACATCTATGAACAGCATTAACATTTTGTTGCCAAGTGATTTATGCAAATTACATACAAAGGTTAATTTCTTGCTGGGTTTCGAAACATTACTCCCACTCTTTTAGTATGATTAGAGGGGAAACAAAATTAGGTAACCGCTCAGCTCACCTCCAGGGTAAATCACGCTCCGTTTTTGTTTCGCACTAATTGATAGGCTGCGGAATCAGTCGTAACTGCCTAGAATTAAAGATACTTAGGATGCATACTTGAGACTTCAGTGTCCTGTTTTAAAAACCATTTGTTCATATTAACTAAATTAGGCATTTACCACAGGAATGATGTTGGACATCTGATACCCAGAAGTCAGAAAACTTGAGCAAGATTAAAAAGATTGTTTAATGAAATTGAATCAGCATTCTCGCTTTTTGACAATTAAAAGGCCGACATGAAGGTGAGACGTTACAATCATATGCGTGGATTTTATGTCCAGGGAGTGAGATATCACTAGTGACTGGGAGACTAGTTAATAGGTACCATCCAGAGTATCATCTAGTTTCCTTACAAAGATTTTGTGATACAGGCTGTTAATTTTGCTCATCTGAAGCTTTACTCTAGACTGATTAATTGCTCATTTACACAGCTTTTTCTTTCACTGTAGCAATTCAGCATAGGAAGTAAATGCTTTGGTTAAGGGTACAACAGCAGAAGCTGGAATTGACACTGACAGTGAGCCCATACTCCTAACTTCTACACCACTGTCTCTCTGGCTGACAATAGGTCCACAAAAGAAGTGAAACATGGTTATCTGTAACTCATTTTACATTTACATTTATTCATTTTGCAGACGCTTTTCTCCAAAGCGAAGTACATCTCTTAGAAAATACAATGTGTGCATTACATTAGCAGAAAGACAGACATATATGCAGATGTGTGATTCTTAATACAGTTAATTTCTTTCCACCATTTGAACAAATGTTCATCACATGAGTAGCTGGATAAAAGTTTATCCAAATATCAACAATTCCTGATTACATTCCTAAATATTTCTAAACATTTACATTACATTACACGACTAGCTGTGTGAAGGTTTGCTTGTTCAGCAGTTATGATCTTAAAGTTATAGTGCATGAACATTTACACATTACATGAACTTAAGAGATCATGGGTGAAGTGAGTCCGAAAGAGGTGAGTTTTAAGACCCTTTTTAAATGTGGACAGAGATTCAGCAGTTCTGAGTGAGAGGGAGAGGTCATTCTGCCACATCAGAGCCAGAACTGACAATCTTTGTGCTTTTGCTTTTGGACCTTTTGTGCGTGGAGCCACCAAACGGGCACATGTGAAAGACCGTAGTAGTCTGGTTGGGGTGCAGCAGATGATCACGTCTTGTAGATAGCTGAGAGCAGTTCTACTGATGCATTTGCCAGTCTTGAATTTGAACCAGGCAGCTATAGGAAGCCAATGCAGAGAGACAAGGAGGGGAGATACATGGGAACGCTGAGGCAAGTCAAGCACAACTCACGCAGCAGCATTCTATATCAGGTGTAGAGGTTTGATGACAGTAGCAGGAAGGCCAGACGGGAGAGAGTTGTAGTAGTCCAGATGGGATATCACCATGGCCTGGACAAGCAGTTGTGCAGAGTTTGTTGTTCGATAGGGACAGATCCTACAAATGTTATACAGGATATATCTGCAGGTCTGAGTTGTGCAAGTTAATCTTATTGGGTAAGTGGACATATCCTTGCCAGCTAAACCAGCCAATATTTTAAACCCAGCTGGCTTTAAGGGCCCAGTGACTGGGATTTAAAAAAAAAATCAGCGAGCACATCGTTCTGACACTGTGAGAGTGAGTCAGACCCCCTTTGAGGACATGGTGGATGGTGTATTATGAGGGACTCACACACTTCCCTTACATTCAGAATGATCTGTTTTAACAGGGCCAGTTTTCTGGGTAGGTGTTAGATCTTTCTGAGTTCTGTTTTACATACAATGCCCATTGATTCTGATATCAAAACACGGGATGTTTCTCAAACTGTGACAGGGTGGTCTTTTCTTCACTTCAGATAGCTTTTATTTATTTATCCCATACTCTCTGTGATTCTATTGTCTTTGCGTTTCTCTTTGACAGACACCAGCACAAAAAAAAAAAATTTAAAAAATCTACTCCTTAGCATGTTTTAGAATATGTGTGGTCAGCTGTTTAATGTGACTTCATAGGGCTTACAAAGTGATTTTATTAATGTGTATTCACATATGGTATTGATATTTTGGTTTTCTGATATGTATTAATGCTTCAAGTACCACAAGATGTCAGCAGCTTCAGCTTGGTTAGCAAGCATCAGTAAATACAGATGCTCCTCGGCTAACGATGGGGTTATGCTCCAATAAACCCAACGTAAGTGGAGAAATCGTATCTCGAAAAAGAATACAATAGTGTACCTACCGAACATCATAGCCTAGCTTAGCCTACCTTAACCATGGTCAGAACACTTACCATAGCCAACAGCTGGGCAAATTTAAGCAGCAGACACACATGGGCATTTAGTAGACATGATGGGATGCAAAACACAAAATAAAAAAAACGCTTTCGACACAGTATCAGTTGTTTACACTCATCGGTGTGGTTGCTACAGAGACTGTGAGCATGGTTGAGTGGATGTTGCGGCTCGCTGCCATCGCCCAACAGCGGGAGAAAGTATTATATCACAAGCGCGGGAACAGATCGAAATTCAAAATTAGAGGTATGGATTCTACCGAATGCGTATCGCTATCATCCCTTCGAAAAATCGTAAGTAGAGTAGCATCTGTATGTAGATTTTAGAGGGAAGACCTGTTGGTTGAATTTCCAAGAAGGTGATTTTTAAAGCATTGAACCTTACTGAGATTACTTCAACAAATGTTCAGCTGTATAAATATTTAAATTGCAAAATGTTAAATGTAAATTGTCATTTTTATATTTTTAGTAGAAATGTTTACTGCATGACGCCAAAGCCATGGACTTCTTTATTCATTTCAGTAATTAGTAGAATTAGTGTCCTCTGGGACAGTGTGGTGGCACAGGCGGTTTGGCCAGTGCCTGCCCTCTGGTGGGTCTGGGGCTCGAGTCCTGCCTGGGGTGCCTTGCAATGAACTGGTGTCCCATCCAGTGTGTGTCCCCTCCCCCCTCCAGCCTTGTGCCCTGTGTTGCTGGGTTGATCGCCGGTTCGCCACGACCCTGCTCAGGACAAGCGGTTGTAGACATTGTGTGAGTGTTGTCTGGATCAATGTTTTAACTCATCTACTATACCTCTTCCAAAATATACCATGCTAGTTGTTAAAAAATTAGAAAAATATTCACGACTGAGAAATTAAATGAACACTTGGTTTGAGGCTAGACTCTCTGTGAGTAGCTTCATGCTTCCCAAAACTGAAGATATCTGTCTGTTATTTCAAAAGTTTTATAAGATCTTCACCTAAAAAGTTTGTTGTATTTAGCACTCTTCAAGTTACAAGTGACTTTTAAGAGATACTTGGGGATCCCAGATAGACTGTCTTTATGATCACCTGGTGCTTTCAATCTAGATATCCTCCAAATTATTTGTCAAATTTGGCTCCACAGACAGTTCCTTAAAGGGGTGTTGGACACAATGTTGACCATCATGGTGTATTGTTCATTTGCTGATTAGTGAATTGTGAATTTTAATCTACTAAAAAATAAGTTTGACCTAAAAAATACATATTTCTGTAGGGTCAACTTAAAGAACTATGTATGAATATGTAATTTTATTACTGCCTTAGAAAAGGACAAAAGATTTTGGACAGAGTTAACTAAAGTCAAGAAACACCTAATTAGACAAAAACATTTGATTTGTCTCCATTTATTTTCTTGTTAAATCACAATGAAAACTTCTTTCTTGTCAATGTTACAGTACATAAGTCTCATGTATCTGGCAAGGAAATGTATTTTAATGTTATGAGCCACACCAGGCTTTTCCTAGATGTACGGATGCCTGAAATGTTTGAATGTCATCCACTCAAAGTTAACATTTGAGTTACATGACAATTCAAACGAATTTTGCAATGTTTTAGAAATTAGAAAGTGCGAGGGGGTCATACCTGTTATAGATTGCAACCTTTTGTCTCCGAGTCCTCTCTCCGATGGACATATTTGCAATCGTACTGTCTCTACCTCTGTGTGGCTGTGACACTCTGCTATTTATAAAATGTAAATAAATAAATAAGCAAACAAGCCTTGCTGTTTATGTGACTTTTCTGTCCATGAAATGGAAAGGTTTACTTCAGCTCTCTACTCGAGTACCTTGTCCGTAACCCGCCACCCCACAGTTGGCTCACTCCCGTCACATGTGGCAGGACGGTGAAATGGAGACGCGCGCCAGTGACTCACCAGACCTTGTAATTCCACACTAATTAGCCAGGCAGACAGGCCTTTGCGCTGTAACCCAAGACAATTCCAATTTGAAGATCCATAATTGAAGTGACATGTTAATTACTAGCTGATATCATCAAGTGCCTCTTATAGAATCCCCCCTTTCTTTCTTTCTCTCTTCCCTTCCCTGACGTGTTGGTTGAAGAAGAAAACCCAACAGGTATACGATGTCATGTCGGCCTTCCCCTCACCTTTTCCACTGGCATGTGATGTATAATTCACCAGAAATAAGCCTGGCTTTGTTTCCAACAAGCCTCTATCCAAAGATACCCTTCGTCAAAGCGAGATGCTCGCCTCCTCCTCCTTCTTCTCCAAAGCCTTGTAATTAGTGTTAGCATCTTGCTTAACAGGGTACATAAAGTTTAGTGGCTGGATTAAATCGAGTTGTTAGCATAATGTGCTGTACAACGTGCCCCTATCTCTGCTCGGCGCGACTTCAAAGAATGGAGGAGCGATGGTCTAATTGGGCCATCCCGCCTTGTCAAGTTCAGTCAAGCTGATGGCTGCTCCTTTTGCTAAAACCCTTGAAGGCACCATGATTAATGGAGAAGAAAGTCAAGTAGATGTAAAACTTTGGACAGTTCCCCATGAATATTTGATATATTTGAATAATCTGGACTTAACATTATCAATTTGATGTATAATACATTGATTAAAAGCCTTGTTCCGTTGCTTGAGATGAAAAAGAAGAAGACGTCGACAATGGACATTTGCATTTGCCTTGTCTTCATGTTTTTTTCAGTGCCTCAGGTTTTTTTTTTTTCCTGTATGTGTGTGTTCTTTGTCTCATTTTCATATCGTGTCTTTCATAATATCTACTGTGAATAGAATTCGTATTTCCAAGGCTTTTCTGGCAGGCAGCTGGTAGTGTAGTGGTTAGCTCTCCTGCCCTTGGATCCCAAGCTCCTAGGATTGATCCCTACTCTGTAGTACCCTTGACTAAGTTACTTACCCTGAATTGCTCCAGTAAAATTGCCCAGCTGCATAAATGGGTAAATAATCGTAACCTTAACAGTGTGATTTGCTTTGAAGGAAAGTGTCAGCTAAATTAACAAATGTCAATTGTCTTCTTTTCTGTAAGCTTTGTCTGCCCCTTTAGTGTTTTATGGCTGCCCAGCAGATGGAGACGGTACAGGGTGCGCAGTGTCTCCGTGGCCTGCTGGCCCAGTTGCTCTGCACACTGGCAACATGTGAGCTGCATTGCGTACCTTTACTGGCCAAGCCCAACAGGATGTGCGACTCTGGGTTCCCAGAGGCCTTTACCTACAGAAAAATTTAAACCCTTATGACTTCTATTGGAGCCCGTTGTTTCATCCCTGAGAAAAAAGGTGCTTGTGAAATGTTCGTCTCACCTGTTCTTCCCTCCAAGTCTGAAATTTACATTTATTCATCTCACTGACACTTTTCTCTGAAGTGACTTACAGTGTTGAGGTTACAATTATTTATCCGTTTAGACAGCTGGATAATTTTATTGGCGCATTTTAGGGTAAATACCTTGCTCGGGGATTGGTGGGGGTTGAACCTACAACCTCTGGATCCAAAAGCAGTAACTGTAACTATTACACTACCACCCATCCAACCTTTGTTTTCCTCCTTTCTCCTTGTCTCCTTTGAAAATATGTTATCAGAGAGAAAGACTGAATAAATACACACACACACACACACACACACACACACACTTTCTGAACCGCTTGTCCCATACGGGGTCACGGGGAACCGGAGCCTACCCGGCAACACAGGGCATAAGGCCGGAGGGGGAAGGGGACACACCCAGGACGGGACGCCAGTCCGCCGCAAGGCACCCCAAGCGGGACTTGAACCCCAGACCCACCGAAGAGCAGGACTGCAGTCCAACCCACTGCGCCACCGCACCCCCCTAAAGACTGAATACTTACAGCAAATTTTAACCATATGTTTGTTCCTTGTTGCCTAATTGGCCCAAGACTTTAAAATACAGTTGACAGCATTTTCCCCAGGAGTGCATACATTTATTCATTTAGCTGACTCTTTTCTCCATAACAACTTATAATGTTAAGGTTACAATTATTTACCTATTCATACAGCTGGGTAATTTTACTGGAGCAATTTAGGGTAAGTACAGTGCTCAAAGGTACTACAACCAGAGGTGAGGCTCAAACCTCTGGGGCCAAAGGCAGTTGTTTTAAGCACTATGCTATCAGCTCTACGCTTCCATGCATTAACTAGCCATGCAGACAATGCTCTTGGGTGACTGTGCAGGACTTGGACCTTCAGCCTGCATCAGTGTCTTCCACTTTCACCTATGTCTGAATAGCACCTAGACCCTGGATGTGCATCTAGTGCTGTATAACAGCACCATTGAAAACCTCACCATCCAAAAATGAGGTCTAAAGGATTCGACGTCCATTACTGTTTTCACAGCTTTGATAGACAGTGGTTGGGGAGATGTGAACAATCATAATTTTTTGATTCCACCAACAGCAGCATAACAGAGATTAATGGAGAACCACTGGTATGTCACACATGCTCAAAGACCATCTCGCCACCCCAGCAGGACTATCAGTATAGGCACACATACACAGGAGGGCAGCTGCTGGTCACACACCTCCGAGGGTCCCCGCAAAGGGCCTGGGTTAGAGAGAGCAGAGATCAGCTGTGGGGTTTCTGAAATGCTCAGCAGTGATGGTAATACTTAAATTTCAACATGTAGTAACTACAAATGTGGCTCTTACAGCAGGTGCACCGTGTTCTGCCATATCAGCATGATGAATGCACACACACACACACACACACACAGAGATCCTGATTTCTGCTATGACTTGGTCAGTCCCACGAATTACACATTTGTATTCCCCCCTTTAACATGGTTTGAAGAGTAGAAGCCTCAGCAGGTGGAATAGTGGTTAGAGGCACTGCCTTGTGCTGAAAGTGCTCATCCTGAATCACTGCAGGAATTAAAATTAAAATGAATTACCCGGCTGTATAAATGGTTAAATCATTGTTGCTTTGGAGAAAAGCAACAGATAAATAGACGTAGGAGGTTTCAAGTGATTTACATCCATGAGGAATCATATAGTCAGCAGTATGGAGCAGTTGATGACAGAGTTATGGCGCAGAGGTTTATGTTAAATGGGGTGGCGGTTGTGATGTGGATCAGCACCTACTTTTGAGAGATGTGACAGAGGGAAATGCCGCTCAGATGGCCCTTGGCTCATTTGCAAATCAGTAGACAGTACACTTTAACAGCAAAGGTCTGGGAGACAGCTGCCCGCTGCTGGGGGCCTCCTATGGACTCCCCACTGAGGGTGGCCTTACAGAAAGGCACAACAGAAGGACACCCTGCCCATCAGGGCCTGTGAGGGGTGAGGGGGGGCAAGCCTTCAGCTGGGACAAGGTACTGCATTCTTTGCCGAGCGCAGACAATGGCGCTGTTGTCACCACACGGTCGTGCCGTCCCGTTCCCGAGCAGCGGATGTAGGCCGCCGGGGGTGGTTAGTTAAACCAGGTAACCTTTCCCTCCTTTCATTTCCATCTCCCCAGATTTGAATATGAAAGCCCCCTTTTTCTTCCCAAGTCAAAGACCACCCCTTTAATGACATTTGACAGTCATTTGATTTATTAGGTTTTTGAAGAAAAAAAATCCACTAAATATTTCATACGCCTTGCTAATCCTTATAATATTGCCGGCTGAAGTCAGACTCGCACATTGCCCAGAATGGAGGTGTGTGGATTTCTCGGCGTCTGATGGTGGAAATGCCTACGAATGCCCTGAATAATAAAACAGCCTTATTGAAATATTTAGACTTTGATTCCGGTTAAAGGAATCTTTAAAACATGAGATAAGTTAATGCGCCGTTAGAAAAGGGGAAGAATGGGAAGAACAGAGC
Source organism: Scleropages formosus (assembly GCF_900964775.1). Lineage (NCBI taxonomy): Eukaryota > Metazoa > Chordata > Actinopteri > Osteoglossiformes > Osteoglossidae > Scleropages > Scleropages formosus. The sequence continues at coordinate 32,034,655 of NC_041810.1, forward strand.
CAAGGACGGTAACGCTCTTTCAGACGGATCCGTAATGCTGCTCAGACAAGTGCGAACCCGCCGTTGTCTCCTCATACTTATACCCAAAGTGGATTTGGGAGAAGACGCCCATCGCTCAGCGAGTCATGGCACACGGCATTAAGCAGACAGGGAGAACATCTCTGACAGGCCGTGAGACGGATCCCCTTTGTTCCGTTTTCTTGAGATATGAGTCTTGTTTTTTCATAATTTCGGGAAAATGATTTGGAACGTGCCTTTTGTAGCTACTGCCTGGAATGCGGCTGCTGGATTTTTGGTTCTTCACATCTAATGGTTTCCATACTGGCTGAGCTGTGGCTGGACTAGAAAGGGCACTTGGGTGACCACCCATACCTCTCGCCCAGACCATGTGGGACTAACCCACACACACATTTGTCTGAAACTGCTCATCCCAAGTGGGGTCCCGGCAAACCGGGGCCTAACCCGGTAACACAAGGTGCAAGGCTGGAGAGGGAGGGGACACACCCTGGACAGGGCACCCCAAGCGGGACTCAAACCCCAGACTGTGGGACTAACCATGAAGGTAAACACAGACAGGTGATGATCAGCATCCATAACCCACTCTGTGCAGAACTAACCGTCAAGATAAACGCAGAACGTGATCACTTTTCTTCCGATCCCCTTAACCCCGCCATCATTCAAGCGACACCCACACCCCCAATGTGGTTGAAGGCTCTGAGTGCGTAAACTCTGCCTGCCACATGAGGGCACTAGAGGGCAGGGTCAAATCCACTGCTTCCTTCTATACTTACCTGCACCCAGGACTTCTGCTGTGGACATCATGACCACTTGCATTCTGCTTTCACATCACATCACATCACATCACACCACACCACACCACACCACACCACACCACACCACACCACACATTTGAACCACTTGTTCCATACAGGGTTGCAGGAAGCCAGAGCCTAACCCAGCAACATAGGGCACAAGGCTGGAGGGGGAGGGGACACACCCAGGACAGGACACCAGACCATCGCAAGGCACCCCAAGCAGGACTTGAACCCCAGACCCATCGGAAAGCAGGGCTAGGTCCAACCCACTGCGCCACCGCACCCCCCTAACACCAAAACACCCCCAAACAATTTTACAGCACTGTCAATGAGTTTTAAAAAATGTGGGGAGCAGCTGATATAGTGGTTTGAACTTCCACTTCTGCACTCAGCAGGTGCAGGTTCAAATCCCACCTTTGGCTGTAGTACCCTTGGTCAAGGTACTTACCCTAGTTAACACAGTTAAAACTATCCCAGCTGTATAAATGGGTAAATCACCATAAGGAGAAAAGTAAGTTTGGCTGATGAACACGAGGTCTAAAAGAGCAGTTTTATGTTTCTCAAAGTGAGGTATGGGCTACTACACCTCTACCTATACCGCTCTCCTCCAGCTGGAAGAACTGTGACACATGGTAGCTCACGGTACATACTGTCCAGATCGCCCTGTAAGTACAGCAAATAATGCTGGACACCACAGATATGTCATCATTTTCATTTCATATCACGATGCGATGGCCCAGGGCTGACTGAAGAGTCTATATGTGAAACACTTCTGAGTCTGATGAGCTGTACCATGGAGACAAAGCCAGAATGGGGTCCTTCAGCAGCTGAGTCCATGTGAGAAGATGCAAGATTCACATTTGATTAGAGTTGACCAAGTCTCATGCTGATCTTTCTTTGTCCCACATCAGGATCAGTTCCCAGCTGTCTAAATGTTTTCTGTTGGTTGAATTGCCACAAATTCCCTGGTGTGTTCCCCTTCCTTGCTCAGCAGTCCCAGGAAAACGAGGAAACCTCTGTGTCAAGAGGAGAATCACACTGAGGGTCTAAGAAAGGCAATATTAAGAGCAAAAATGAGTTATCATTTGTTGTTCACTCTTCATTCAGGTAAGGTATTTCTGGATTTCATGTTCTACAACTTACCCTAAGCTGTTTCTCGAATGAGCTTAAATTTTATAAAAAATCCATACAAAAAAACCCAAAAAGGCCTTTAACCTACAAGATATTCCTACTCTCACAAAGTGCTTTTACAACAAACACACCACGCAAAGTTACTCTGTATTTTTTCCTTATTCATCCTTTACTAAGACTTTGTCAAATAAAGAGGCCTGAATGTATTAATGTCGTACACTAAGCAGCAATGATTTTCCTATTTAGTGAGCGGGGTTTTCTTAGTTAAGGAATATAGTTGGAGTGTCTTAACTGAGGACAACTGTAGCAGGAGTGGGATTTGCACCAGCATCCTTCAAGACTGCAAGGCGTCAGCCGTAACCCTGACACTTCACTTGAACACCAGGTAGAGGAACAGTTTGCTAGTAAATTTCGATCCACTGCAAGAGTACTTTCTACGTGTTTAAATATATTTATGTAGCAGACAAAGCAACTTCCAATGAACTCTATGTAGTGATATCAGCCCACATACCTTATTCACCACGGTGACTTACACTGCTAGATACACTACTTACACTGGGTCACTCATCCATACATCAGTGGAACACACACTCTCACTCTCACTCTCTCTCTCTCTCTCTGTCACTCACACTATGGATCAACCTGAACAGCATGTCTTTGGACTATGGGAGGAAACCAGAGCCCCCAGAGGAAACCCATGCAGACTCCACACAGACTGAGCAGGGATCAAACCCATGTCCTCACGCACCACCCAGGCGCCGTGAGAGAACAATGCTCCTCGCTGTGCCACCCAGAGAACATGGCATATTATGTATTATGCTACTGATAATGTCATTTTATAAAGAAATCAGATGATGTTTGCTAACGTCAAACAGGATACCATGTCCTCTGTAGACTGCGTGTGAGGCAATCACACACTGACACTGCCAGACATCAGTAATAACTATTATTAATAATCCAGATGATTTACTCACACACCTATTTCAGCTCAATACTTGGCTGACTTTATAACCACTCAGTTCCACAGTTGGGCAGTAAGTATTTGACAGCGGCACACCAAGGCTAAGGATAATTTAGCTTTTTTTGGAATTTGCCAGGGTAATTGCCTACTTTTTCAGTCAGCTGTGAAGCACCTGAACCAGCACGGGCTAAAATCCCAGATCTGCTGAATCCGCTGAGCAAGGAACACGTGTGAATGTACCATATACGACTATGAAATTTCCCATTTAGGAAGATCTGGCCCAAGGCTGTTTAGCACTCAAGCTGTCTATGGGTGTTTTAGGTGTGAGATGATGCTTTATCCTTTGCCTGAGAAGAGCCTGGCTAACATCCAGTACATGCTCCCAGCTTTCTAGACACACCACACTGCACTCATGACTGTTGTCTTCTATGTATCCCAGGGTGCCACTCAACACAGCCTACCCCCCTCATCAAAGGAGTGTTCCCTATCATGTCACCTGGCTCCCATCTGTCTCTCATGTAGCTTCCCACCCCTCCACCTGGAGCTAGGACCAGGAGCCGCAGGTGACACAGTTGTTAGAGCTATCACCTTGCAATCAAGAGACCCTTGAGCAAGGATTTTACCCAAAACTGTTGCCGGGTAGGCTCCGATTCCCCGCGACCCCGTATGGGACAAGCGGTTCTGAAAGTGTGTGTGTGTGTGTGTGTGTGTGTGTGTGTGTGTGTGGAAAGGTAAATATTGTGCTACTGTATAAATGAGTAAATAACTGTAAGTAGGATAGCGTGCAAACGTCACGTACTACATGTTGAAATTCAATTATTAACCTAGCGTGCAAATTGTATGCTGCTTTGGAGTAAAGGGCAGGGTAAAAAAATGAAACAATTAATACATTATTATTATTATTATTATTATTATTATTATTATTATTATTATTATTATGGATGAATAGAGTGCGGTGCCCTTAAACATGTCACGAAACAGAAGACAGCCTTTCATGGTTCTTCCATGGAAGAGTCAGACAGGAACAGTTGACGTAAGCGGAGTGGCACGAGCCAATCCGAACGGCTCAGTCCGTGGTCACTGGGTCACGTCGGCCAGGCCTGGTCACCCGGGACCAGTCTACGAGGCTTGTCGTATCAGGGAGGTGGGAGGGCACGACTCCTTGGAGAGTTTTTGATGAGTACCCACTATGGGGCTGCGTCCTCATGCAGCGGAGGCTACCAGAGAGCGGGAGCACAGACGTTGGACAGAATTTGGAAGGAACCCTCGCAAGCCGCACCCACACGCCCATGCTGGGAGCAGGTTGAGGAACACCACGGCAGCTGGTGAGATTTTAATTGGACACAACAGGCGCCGCTTCGGCAAGGTGGTCTGTGCAGCTGAGGGGCCTCAGAGGCCCTGGCGGACCATTAGCTTACCTCCACGCTGACGTCTGACAACTGGAGACGAACGGGCTAAACCCCACGGTGGCAGCGCCGGGGCACCTCGCATGATTGGCCAGCCGGCCCGAGGCCCCGGACGCAGATTATCTCGCAGTCCCAAATTGTGAAGAGGACCTGAACTGACAACCGGACGCCACACATCACTGTAATCAGGTCTAAATGAGGGACGTGTATGCCAGTGTGCACACCTGGGCCGCCCGCATGGCGTGGTTTCACAGCCCCGTTGGCACAAAGCTGTCCGCAGAACACAGACAGACACGACCAGTCTCACTCTTCCTAATCACGAAAACCGATCGGAATAAGAATGATGACAGGGTGACACTTATTTACTACCACTTGGGTTTTGCATATAATCGAGAATACATTAGCACAAGGCAGAACCATGTGCACCTCACCCTGTTTTCTCTGTTCTATATTCACCGTTTTCTGTTCTTTGCTTGCAAACTTTTCCTCAATAAACTGGCAAATATGTATGTATGACTGCTGTGCATAGACTATCCGTTAGATCGTGATCTCTTTGTGCAGAACGTACTATTCCTGCTGAATGTGCCCATTGGTGATGAAAGCAATGCAGACTGGTAGGATGTGTTGGTTGGTCATCAGCTGGTAACATGAGGGCTTGTGCTGCTGCATTTATATTTGAAGGTTCCAGGTTCAAATCCCACCTCCTGCAGTAATACCCATGATCAAGGTCCTTATCCTAACTTGAAACTAGAAAAATTACCCTGCTATACAAATGAAAGACTCTTTGTGAGCAGTCTATCTCTGTAAGTTGCTTTTGAGAAAAGTGACAGCTAAGTGAACTAATGTCATCAGGTTGGTTTGGAGGTGCACCCCAGAAAAAAGGGAACTATACATGTACAGGATCTATCATGAGGGTTCTGACAGAGAAAAAAGCAGAACACATGAACATACACACACTGTGGGTCAGAGGCTACTACTCTGGGTATGAGTCACACATACTTTAAAAGCAATGACCATGCGTACATGCATACTTCCCCATCTACAGACACTACACCGGATGGGGGATTCTCTGTTACCATACAGGATGTCCACTCACACACGCATGCATAGATGAGCACTCAAAATAGATGGTATGCTTCCAAACACAACAAACCAGGGCTAAAGCAGATACTTCACTGGCATGAAGTGGGTGCCTCACAAGTGACACAAGCATGCTCACATACATGTCTGTCTGTCTACACAGTACAGCACTCACACACACACATCTGAAACCACTTGTCCCATACAGGGTCGCAGGAAGCTGGAGCCGAACCCAGCAACACAGGGCGTAAGGCTGGAGGGGGAGGGGACACACCCAGGACAGGGCCTCAGACCGTCGCAAGGCACCCAAAGCGGGACTCGAACCCCAGACCCACCAGAGAGCATGACCTGGGTCAACCCACTGCACCACCACGCCCCCCTTGTACAGCACTCGGTACACAAAAAAATCAAAATCTAAATAATCAAATTTATGAGCATTCAACCATCCCTCAGGCTGATACAGACATGCCTCGCTTAATGACTGGGATACATTCCGAGAAATGCATCATTAGGCGATTTCGACATTGTGCGAATATCATAGAGCGCATTTATACAAACCTTGATGGTATAGCCTCAATCATACAGTGTACTTAGATAAACCTAGATGGTGTAGCCTTGAATATAGAGTGTACTTATACAAACCTTGATGGTATAGCCTCGATCACAGAGTGTTTATACAAACCCAGATGGTATAGCCTTGATCATAAGAGTGTACTTATACACACCAGATGATATAGCCTTAATGCAGTCAAGAGACACAGTAAACATGAGATTTATGATGCTGCTGCCGCCATAACACAGCATAATGTTTTACAGTCAACTTTTTTTGTAAGTAGAAAGAGAACACTAAAATAACGATAAAAAGTTCAGTATGCATAAAGCAGTAACAAAGGTGTTTTTTATCATTATCAAGTGTTAAGTACTGTACATAACTGTATGTGCTGTACTTTTATATGACTGGCAGCGCAGTAGGTTTGTTTACAGCAGCAGCACCACAAACACGTAACACGTTACACTACCGCGTTACGATGGCTACGACGTTGCTAGTTGATAAGAATTTTTAAGCTCCATTACAATCTTATGACATCACTGTTATATATGCGGTAAGTCATTTAAGCGGCGCATAACTGTATTAACTCTGGAGGCGTGTGAATACTAAGCCATTCAGTTATTTTCACTTTTTTCTTTATAATTAATTTATTAATTCTGTCTGTGCAGAATATCGCACAGTGTTCAGAAACTAGGGGAAGATGCAAAATATATTGGCCTAGAGGTCATCCCATCCGTCTTTTACTCTCTGATTTGTGTATTTTCCTGGAGTTTTTTTCCATCGAGTGATGTCCTCCTCACTCAGGTCAGAAGGAAATGAAGAAAAGCCCATTATCTGATCATGGAAATGAATCCAAGGAGACATTTATTGAGGTTTCCTTTTTCCTCCTCATTTTCACTCTCACACTGAGTTCCTCCCTTTGCAAAGGAGGCCTGATTAGAGGTGCCTGTACTGCTATTCAGGTTGAACAGAATATTATCTTTAAGGAATAAAGGTCTTCCAGAACCACAGCCTGCAGTGAAATTAATAGAGACATCAGCGTGACTGTATATGCACATCTGCATGTAATATAAAGAACAATGTTCTCAGGCTGAGAAATTATTTATCTGGATGCATTTTGGCATTTATTTTATTCCAATTTTGTTTTTTTCCCCAGCCTTCTCACAGCTGGAGTACAATTTGTACATCAGTCAGCGGCACAGTATCCTGGAGCTCTTGACTTCACAGGCAGCACTGAAGTACAGTAACACACACAGCACTTCCAGGGCAGGCAGTGAAGTGAAAAGCCAGAGATTGACTACGTGATGTAAGACGGCGAGCATCAACAGCAGCACCGATTCCACAAGGAGGCAGTAAAAATCGCCTGCTCGATATCCTGGACAACAAGAATTAAAGACACTTCCCGAAAGTATAGCCGCAGTCGGTGTATCAATAAACATTTCACTAGAAAGCATTTGATGCCGTGAAAAAGGAGAGACTTTAGAGGGATGGATTTTTTTCTGTGTTGCTGTTTTTGCCAAAGGCTCGTAAACAAAAATATGCTTGTTGTATTGATTTTAACTCCCAGTTCTTGGAATTTAACACGAAGGGGCCCAGATCAAGATGCCCTTTTATCTGGGCTGAAGAGAGTGCAGAGGAAGCTGCCGGAAGATGGTGGGTGCCTGGCGGTGCAGCAAACACGAATGAATAAATAACAAGGGCTCCAGTGTGATCGGGCTGTCCGGCTTCCTCACGTAGGCCTGGGGATATTTCACTGAGCGAGATAACCCGTTTAGTCAGCTAACCTTGGTGGACAGGTTGACAAAAGTTAAGACTGTCACTGTAGGAAAGATCATGACTTGCACTTCCATCCTATGCAAGTTTTCCCTAGTGGTACTATATTGCATTTATTCATTTAGCTGACACTTTTCTCCAAAGCTGTGGTGGCACAGTGGGTCTGGGGTTTGAGTCCTGCTTGGGGTGCCTTGTGATGGACTGGTGCCCTGTCCTGGGTGTGTCCCCTCCAGCCTTGTGCCAGGTTACAGTTCACCCCAACCACTGCTCAGGACAAGTGGTTTCATGGAGTGTAGGTGTTTTCTCCAAAGCAACTTACAATAACTTACCCATTTATACAGGTGGGTAATTTTAGGGTAAATCCCTTGCTGAAGGGTAATACAGCTGGATGGGGGTATCAAACCTACAACTTTTAGAGCCAAAGGCAATAGCTCTAACCATTATGCTACCAGCTATCCTATGATTAAAAAGGCTTTGTGGTAAATTGTGAAAATAAGGAGACGGAAATGATTTTGTGGTTGCTAATGAGCACTCCCCTCCCCCTGGCTTCTCCAAGACTTAAACCGTCCTCGTCCAGGGACCACAGTCCCCCACTCATAAGGCATCTGCTGCACCAAGATGTGGTGGCATGGGCATGGTGCTGGCCTGCTGGTGTTGTCACGGAGGATGTGCTCCCTGCCAGGCAGCATCGTTTCTATACACTCCTGGGGACAAAGGGGTTGAGCTGTATCACCTGCAGTTGTCCCTAGAAAAAGTCCAAGGAAGATGGCAGGTCTTGCCAATTGAGAGTGCCGGCAGCCATTAACAGGAGATGACAGTCCGTTGCTGGATCCCCAAACCGACGGCGTGCACATGTCGCCTGCCAGTGACAGCGATGTCCGTCCACATGATCTTCCGTTTTGGAAGCAGACTGCACCTGGCGACTGCCACCCTCGGTTTGAGCGGACAGCCAAGCGTAGGAGCGAAAGGAGTCAGCGGGGACCCGACTGTATGAACTTTGCTTTGTCAGACCGCATCACAACAGCAATCGCTCCTTCCCCTGACAGTGATTCGTGGCCAGGAGGAAGGCAGAAAGGCAGCAGTAATAGGGGCAGACAGGGAGAGTTCGAGTTTTGTGCCCCGTCGAGATGGCAGCTGGGTAAAAATCAGTGACAAAATGTACATATTGAAATTTCACTGTTATTGTTGTTATTTTCCAGTTCCCCGCTTCCTTCCCGAATGCGAACAAGCCGGCTCGCGTGCGATCGATCCGGGCGTTCTTCCTTAAACTCGCTGTTAGTCCACCACCTCGGGTCTAAGGCGTTCACCTACCTCGCTTCATCTGCATGCAGATGGCATCATTACAGCATGAGTTTCACATTCTCATTAACATACACGGAGCCACATTTTGCCGCTTTGAAGTCCCGGCCTAGAGTCTGCTTGGAGTGAACGTAACTGAAAGTGACAGTATCCCAACTTAATGGCCATGCGCAGCCCTGCTCTCGCACATCTAGACTACAGCCCGTGGTACAAATGGTGCATCATGATGAACAATTAAGCAGACATAACACTGTAAATCCTTAATTCATTTCAGTCATTCGCTGTTTATACAGAGACCTGAGTCACATGTGCGCTGAGGGAACTCATCTCACGGGGCACCGAAGCAAGACTCTATCCATATTTAGTGTCGGAATTATGACTGACGACATGCTCACACATCCATAACGGTTCCCCCTGCACTTTATAAATATGTTTATCCGATGATAATTGCCCATTAAATTCATAACTGACAACTGTGAAAAACCACCCAGCAGACGTTGGCCTGCCAGCAAACAGCAGAGCTTGGCAACATCGCCATCGGTAGAGAGGTGCGTTCGGCGACGGCGAATCTCCCAGCAAGAACAGTTGCGTGTGTGCAAATTAAAAGACAAATCTAATCTGTCTCAGCAGCAATATGTTGATTGTATTATAATCTCTGGAAGCAAATCCACTTTTTTTTTTCCAGAATATCACATCTTAATTCCTTGTTCTAACACCGATGACTTAGATCTTGGGTCGATCAGGAGAGTACTAATTTGTGTTTTGCTAAGCAGGCAAACGGCAGGCCTTTGATCGTGCGCTATCGGTACATTTTCGATCCATTCACCGCTGCTGGTGTTCACTGAGAGGCGTACTACAGAATGGGACTCTGTTCGGTGTGCCATTTGTCACACTCAGACTGATTGCTGTTGGGATGTGTTCAAAGCCACTGAGGTTTATGAGTGCTCTAGGTTTCAGGAAAAATCACGCCAAAGCATATCAAAAGAGGAGGGCTCTGCAGTACTTTTCTGTCCTTTGGTCGGTGCAAAAATGTTGGCCCCTGGACAAGCCTTTAATGTAAATCAGGCCTGCCCAATTACTGTAATTTCAGGCAGTGTGAGAAAGGGGGCAGCAGGCCTTGGACGTGCTTAGGGTATAAGGCACAGCTTACTCCCCTCCGGTGAAATTTTTCCTTTATCATTCTTTTAAACAGATTTAATCCAGATTTTGTGGTTCAATAGTAGTTTAAACAGACAGAGTATGAAAGCAAATTCTGGACCTGAGCACATCCTCTGGGATTTATTTGACGCAACAGAATGGCAACAGCATTGTCACAGTTGACATTTGGATCGGAACAAATTTTATTTTATTTTTTTTAACTGTTTGGGTGGAATAGGGGGTGCGGTGGCGCAGTGGGTTGGACCACAGTCCTACTCTCCGGTGGGTCTGGGGTTCGACTCCCGCTTGGGGTGCCTTGCGGCGGACTGGTGTCCCGTCCTGGGTGTGTCCCCTCCCCCTCTGGCCTTACGCCCTGTGTTGCCGGGTAGGCTCCGGTTCCCCGTGACCCTGTATGGGATAAGCGGTTCAGAGGGGGGCGCGGTGGCGCAGTGGGTTGGACCACAGTCCTGCTCTCCGGTGGGTCTGGGGTTCAAGTCCCGCTTGGGGTGCCTTGTGACGGACTGGCGTCCCGTCCTGGGTGTGTCCCCTCCCCCTCTGGCCTTACGCCCTGTGTTACCGGGTAGGCTCCGGTTCCCCGTGACCCCGTAAGGGACAAGCGGTTCTGAAAATGTGTGTGTGTGTGTGTGTGTGTGTGTGTTTGGGTGGAGGTCTAGGGTCTCCCTATTGCCACCGCAACCCAAGAAGGAAAAGCGAGCAAGAAAAAAATGGATGGATGGATGGATGGATGGAGGTGCATCTTGCCAACCATGACAGACCAAGTAATTGAATGAAGCCCCATGAGAGCCTTGGTGTCTGCAGGTGCTCAGAGGTGCTCTTCACTTAGTGATTGATTTTTCATCCAACATTCCAGTAGACATTTGCTCCTCTCAAAAGAATGTAAACCACTTAATGCTTCAGCCCACATGCATGGGAGTTCCAAAAGCCCACTAACAAAGTAGGGCTGGAACCTAGAACTTAAGGAGTAAGCAGCAAACCTGTAGCCAGTGAACCATTTAACTGATCAGCTGTGTAAAGAGAATGCACAGCTTGTGAATCTTGGCCAAAGAACCCATAGCTGATGAATCTTTGTCAGAGAACCCATAGCTGGTGAATCTTGATCAATGAATCCATAGCTGGCAGCTGTTAACCAGAGAACCCATAGCTGCTGAATCTTTGCCAGAGAGCCCATAACTACTGACTCTTAACCACAGAACCCATAGTTGGTGACTCTTTCAACGAACCCATAGCTGGCAACTCTTGACAAGAGAACCCATAGCTGGTGAATCTCGATCAAACACATTACTGGTGAATCTTGCAGAAAGAAAGTATAGCCTGTGAATTTTACCTAGATAACCCATAGCTTCTGAAAGCTGGCCTAAAACACACCATTGGTGCTCTTTGTCATATTTCAAGCAAAAAAAAAAACCTCCTCCAACAATGAGCCCCATTACAAATCATTATTTTATGCTAAGTTAAATTAGCATGTCTCCAGTAGGAGCCACTCCCTGTGCTCAGAGTCGGTCCCCTTTGAAGTGGACCAATCCTGTTAGTGTGGATGTCATGGTGGGACTGACATGCAAACCCATACTCCCTGACCCTACCCTCAAAGTGCACCATGACCACGATGTCTCCCATGGAACACTGTACATGTGCGCAAACAGCTTTCCAAATGTATTTCATTCGTATCATTGTCAGTGACTGGCCTTAACCTCCCACGCCACTAACCTGTCTGACAGATGGAAAATCAGAAGAAAACTAATTAAGGTAAGTCCGAAAAGAAACACCAGGGTAGTGATAACTGAGGTTGACGTGTTCGGACACTGTTTGTAGAGGCAAACTGTCAAAGACCACAAAGAAATTTAAAAGCCCAGTTTGGTCTTCTGATGCAGCTGATCTGTGAAGGCATATGTTGCTTTCAATGATGCCTTTGGAATGTGATTTTTGGCCAGAAAACCTCTCTCTGCTGGAAAAGTGAACTTTTGCACTGAAGCAAAGAGTCCTGCATCTGCACTTCTGAATGAAGAACACTGTGTACAATGACGAGCGCATAACGGAGTGTCCATCCACAAGAGTGTTGCAGAAATTAAATAATAATGAGACTAATAATGATACAAATCAATAAGAAATAAGTGCAATTCACCTCTGAGGGTTCTAGACCCTGCCATTTATTTATTCAAAGGTGCGTTAGGAGTTTTTTGATTGGTGTTATAAAAATTCCAGCGCTGTTCTGAGTGCAATTTCATGTTAGAACATTAATGGCTTGAAAAATAGGAGGCGGCACATAAAGAATTCACAAGCAGGTATGAGAAGGGCCTCCCGGCTTTAAGTGGAGGAGCGGCCACAACACAGGCAACATTATTTTAACACTTTCTAGGGGGATCTCTTGTTTGTGCAGTCATCAAAACAAAGCAAACGTGAAGTGACAGACAAGTGATGGAAATTGTAGACTTCTTCAATACCCTCTGAGCAAGTTCTTGTGTTCTACAACCTTGTGTGCTTCAAAAAGGCAACACCTTCCAGTGGTACGAGTGCAGATCCTGCACGTTATATGCAATTACCAAATTAATTACTACGTATAATGCAATATTCTGTCTCTCCAGTACAGAAGTGGGGCAGCTGGTAGAATAGTGGTTACAGCTGCTTCCTTTAAATCCAAAGGTTGCAGGTTTGATTCCCACCTACAGCTCTACTTCCCTTGAGCAAAGTACTTACCCTAAATTGTTCCAGTAAAAATTACCCAGCTGTATAAGTGGGTGAATAACTGTAAGGATCTAGACATTCTAAGTTGCTTTGGAGAAAAGTGTTGGCTAAATGGGGGGGGAGTGTGAAAATGCTCTAAAAATATATTAAAGCCTGGGTGGCAGAGCAAGTACTGATGCTCTTTCACACTGACTGGATGGTGTAAAAGGGTATGGGTTTGATTCCTACTCAATCTGTGTGGTTTGCATGTTTTCCCAGTGTCTGTGTGGGTTTCCTCCCACACTCCAAAGACAGGCTGTTCAGGTTCACCCATAGTGTGTGAGTAGCAGAGAGTGTGTTCCCCTGTATGGATGAGTGACCCATTGTAAGTAGTGTATCTAGCAGTGTAAGTCACCACGGTGAATAAGGTATGGGCTGATAACACTACATTGAGTTCATTGGAAGTTGCTTCAGCGAAAAGCATCTGCTAAATAAATAAATGTAAGAGGTGTCCATGCTGTCAATTCAGACTGGTGGTTCTGGTTTTTACAGTTTTCAATTCTCATGAAAGCTTGTAGCTAGTCTTTGCACCCCATGGCAACGTATCATGCGTAAAGAACATCACTGTCTAAGAAGCAGGCAAATCTCACCTGTTGCCTTGATTTGCTTATGATTGTCATTCATAATGTAATGTGAAAAATTTAAGAAGAGGAGTGAACACTTGAGTTCAAAGGTGAATCACCTGAAAGAGAAAAGTGAGCTGCGCTTCGTATTCTTTAACATGAATGTCCGGTTATAGCATGTGTATCAACTAGAGTTTACATAGAAATACTGTTGCTTTCAGTAATGCTTGATGTACTGGTTTATTGTTCTTGTTAGGTGCCGTCGAATCGATGTCGACTCATGGCGACTCTATGGATAGCTGTTTTGAAAAGCGTCCGGTCTTCCACCAACCAGCTAAGACTTAATAGTGGGGCATCCATGGCTGTGGCGATTGTGTCGATCCACCGCGTAGCAGGCCTTCCTCTTCTCCGTTGACCCAAAGCTAAGTTGTACAGCTCTGATGTCATACATTTGAACGGATTGCGAGCGTCAGCGCCGTGTCATTCTGATCCACGTTTCAATGCTCCTCTTCATTTGCCTCCGTTCGGCTCCGCGCAACAGATGGCTTTCGCACGTGAAAGATGCGCTCCATTAGCGTGCCGCGGCTTCCTCACGCGCTATTTGCGTAATGTGTCCTGCGAAACTCCGCTAATTTTTAATAAAATGTTTCTTTTCAAAGTGCCAGCTTTGGAAACCGAAGTTTGCTGTTATCCCTAATCACCGCTCTAAATGAAAAGCCTGCTAAGCCTCATTAGCACGTCTGTGCTATGACGATTTTATTGGAAGTGGGAGATGAAAATTGCCTGGATTAATGTGTTAATCCACCTCTTTAAAATGCTAATGTCCATTTTATGCACATTAAATCTCAGTATGCATTTTTCTTTGATGCGTGCAATTTCTATCAATTAAATAGAAAGGAGGGGAACAGGCAGAGTGCAGATTAGTTCTCCTGCTTCAAGCGTGGATTTCGTCTTTGGGGCTCAGTTTGGCCTTGGATACTGGGAGAGTACGAACGATGCTAAATATTCAGAATGGCTCGGTGAAATGAGAAATATCAGCATTTGCACTGTGATTAAAGCCGTCGGAAATATCTTCCCACTGTACAGATAAAGCGCACTTTGGCGAGCACAGGGGGAGTATTTATATCTGTGATAATAATGGCATGGAAATCTCAAATTCCACACATGTTCCACTGTCGAAATATTCACATTTTTCATTTAATTTTCACACTGCTGAGTGGAACTGTGGGTTGAGGCAGTTAACCCAGGAGTCCATGGCTTACGTGTCAGACATTGTTAAGCACATGTTCATATATTCATATTTCATATCTAATGTTTATTTGGCTTTCTTAGAGAGAACTGCGACGTGCTTGCTTTTGTCGGTAACCTGTATATATCGACAGGACTTTTTATCCACAAATAGGTCCTACTGTCTTATTTTGATCAGCAGTAATTTTGCTCTTGAACGTCGAGAAGGATTCAGCAGGTCCACTTTCATAGCTATAAGAAATCATTTTACCCATTGCTTCATTTTAAATACATTGTATAGGTGGTCCCTGATTTACGATGAGGTTACATTCTGCGAAACCATCGTAAGTTGAAAATGCATTTAGTACACCTAACCTACCAAACATCATAGCCTAGCATATGTGCGATGGTCATTACGGGCTTGCTGCCTTCATGCTGGGCAATTATTCTGAGTTTGTCCTCAAGAGTAATTGCCCTCCTCTTCTTCTTCTTCTCACCAGTAGCAGGAGACACAGATGGGCGTTTCTGTGACATTATGGATGCACAAAACACACCCGTGCGACAGACTGGGAGATGGGGATCGCTACCGCTGCCCAGCATCATGAGACAGTATGGCTCCGCATATTGCTTGCCCGGGAAAAAAATCAAAATTCAAACTATGGATTCTGCTGAGTGTCTATCGCCAGCTCACCACCGTAAAGTCGAAAAATCATTAAGTCGAACCATTTCAAATCGAGGAGCATCTGTAATGCATTTTAAATACTTTTGGAGATATAGTTTATATATCATGGTAGGTCTGTGTGTGAAACATAGTGGGTGGCTCAGCAGGCAGTGCTGGTGCCTTGCAGCATCTGGACTGTGCATTTGGGCATGGTTTGACTTTAATGCAGTGTATCGAGCATTGTAAGTTGCCTTCAGCTCATGCTAGTTAATAATGATTGTACATCACTTTTGAAAAAAGCATCTGCTAAATTCGTAACTGTAAATGGTTTAACTGTTTAGTAGATGCTCTGATCAAGAAAAATATCTCCGTTTTAAATTGCTTCCATTTCAGCAATTCATCTGTGACTTTTCAAAACGTTATCTGTTTCGTGACTGCGTGTTCAAGGCATTAATTATGTTCTTAAGCCAGTGAAATGTCACTAAACCAAGTCATGTGTTCTTAGGCGTGTTCACGTTTGGAAATGAGGCTTGTGCAACGGGTGACAGCGATGCACAGATCCCACATGTGGAGCAACTGCTGCGGCTCGCTGGAGAGTTACGACTACTGACAGCGACATGGCTCATCCCCTCCGGGAATATGGTACGATCGGCCATAAAGTGCTTCCAGACCGGCCACACAGAGGCACATTGTTGCAGCGGGACTGTGACGGCCCTGTGATTCTAGAAAAGCCGCATTGATTGGGGGGGATTCTGACGCATACGTTGATTTATCAGAGCGGCTCGTGAGTTCCTCTGCCTCTCTCCCAGTCTCTTTCTGAACCCATCCTGGTGACCAGAGGATAATTCCAGCACACTCACCTCCCCTCTCACAGGCAATGGCACCGCAGTATTAGCTGCAGGAAAATATACATTTAGATTGCTGTGCCTGCACAAAAAAAAAAAAAAAAAAAATTAAAGTCCTTTCATTCTGTTCCTTTCACACAATGTGCCTGACATATTTAAGGGTAGAAAGAAAGTGCTCTGCCATTCTGATGTAAATGGTTTCATTTACAGGCAGAGTAAGGGGGCGGCTATCTGATAAAAGCAAGGGTTCGGGCGGCGCGTCGGCTCCAACCAGGTACAATGAGCCGGGCAGCTAGGGATGCAATGACATGGAGGACGGCGAGGCTGCGCCGAAGGCCTGACTGCTGAATTGCGTTCCACTCCCGCACTTTGCCAACAATTCCTCTTCCTTTACAAGCATATGCGCTGCGTTCGGCAAGACGAGCTGTTGGTTATAATCTACCTAATTTCCCGTGATATATTAAATCTCTGCTCCAGCAATTGTGGGCCATTTCATTTAGCGAATTAGGCACCCACTCCTTTGTGTGATTAAAACCCTGGAAAATGAGGCCTTTGCTCAAATTAGCGCACATTCAAAGGCCGCTAATAGCGCAGAGATGGAGGAGATTATGAAACAATTCATTATAGGTCGGAGAAAAAACGGAGGAGGGTGGATAACGGTTGCAACTCCTTAACCCGAAATAAACTGAAATGTAGAATATGCGCATTGGGTCTGTGCCTTCGGTGCCGTCAGCAATAGTGACCATCTTGCCTAGTAGCTAGTGCTCTATAAAGTGCTTTTACATTTTTTCATTTAGCGGACACTTTTCTTCAAAGTTACAGACAATCTGGAGTAAAGAAAAGTGCAGCAGTCGAAGAGAGATACAGATACACAATTGCTGAAGCACAGTCAGTTTGTTCAAAACTTGTGTTTGTATTACACACGTAGCTGCTTATAGAATTGCTGCGGATTCCAAAAATGATCTTGAGTTGATGTCATGCAAATTCACTGAGCTGTTTGGAAATCAGGAGAGAAGTGGGTCCAAAAGAAATGCATTCTGAGACTGTTGTGAAAAATGAGAGGGATTCAGCAGCTCTGAGGGACAGAGGGAGCTCATTCCTCCGCATTGGATCCAAAGCTGAGAGCCTACATATTTTGCATTTTGGAGGATAGTACTCTTTCTGAGGTGTAGGGAGTGATCAGGCCATGTAGATAGCTTTACAGCCACAGGAAGAAATTACACTGTAAGAATGCATGAAGAAAAGGCTTGTTGATCTGTCTGCCAGACCAAGCGGTCTTCTGACAATGCAACAGCACACCCTAATTGGACTTGCAAGCTTCCTCGAAATAACATGGAGCAGAGGTTCTCATCATCTTCAAGGCCATGGACCCCTTTAGGAATCTAGGACCCCGTCCTACAAAAATGTCCATAAATAAATTTTTTAAATAAAGAAAATATTGGCCTCAATTTACTGCACTGGAAACTGATTACCTTCAGATTGTTACGGCAAAAATAGTAAGAGTTTAGTCATGTTTTTATTTTTAACCTATACTCAGAACTGTTTTCAAAGTTAGCCTATGCTTCATGGACCCCTTGAAGCCCATTCGAGGACCCCCGAGGGGTCTATGAACCACAGGCTAACAGCAACCCTTTCAATTGCTTTTTATCCCCATACTCTGCAAGCCACTCACATGAGCTCTTTTTAGCCGTGTTTTGGCTGTAATCGGGTGCAAGACAGGACTTCAGACCACTCACCACGGTCGAAAGGCTGACCGGGCACATCCAAACCAAACACTGCTTATGTCCTCTTGAAAATGTTTTCGTTCCCATGTGAAGTCACTGTTTTCTTTCGTGATCTCCCCTGAGAGAGAACCGAAAACAAGATGGAAAAGGAAACTGAATCTTTTAGTGAGTGCCAAGCCTCAGAGTGCGTCTCCATGTGGAGAAAGAGGGGGATGGGGTATGGTCATGGGTGCCTCTTCTTTTCTGTTCTGTTTATCATGTCAAAAGTAGCTGTGGGGGTGAGGTGATGCGGCGGGCTTGGCTGGGTCCTGCTTTCTGGTGGGTCTTGGGTTCGAGTCCCGCTTGGGGGGCCTTGCGGCAGACTGGCGTCCTCGGTGTGTCCCCTCTCCCTTCGTCCTTGCAGCTTGTGTTGCTGGGATAGGCTCCAGCTTGCCGCAACCCTGCTTGGGATGAGTGCCTTCAGACGGTGCGTGTGAAATTAGCTGTAGCTGAGGCTGAGGAGAAGCTTTGCTCGCAGCCCATCTGAAGTTACCTTACCAACAGGGGTGGTTCAGGGAGAAAGATGAGCAGGATGATCATGGAGGACCCCAAAAGGCCACCACGTGGAGGGGCAGTCCAAGACTGGTGTGGTTGTCCTAGAGCCAGTGATTCCCATCCTCACACTGCTTCATCAGGCCCATTAGCAAGCCGCCATCACGAGCTCCTGAAACCTTCTTAAGTTAGTCCTTCACCATCTGTCACTTTTAATCTGTTTTCTATTCATATTCCATGTCAACAAGTAGCTACTGTGGTATGAGCGCCATGACAACAGCTCTATCAAACAAAAAAGCAGTGCTTCAATAACTGTGCGTTTGTATCTTAGCCCTCTGTTGGTAAAATTCATTTTTTTTGCTCAGTTTTGTACATCGCTTTGGAGAAAAGCATCTGCCAGATGCATAAATGTAAATGTAATGCAAACTGTGGATATGCTGTTTATCCAGGATCCTGGATCCTACCATAGTCTCCCAGCAATGGAATAAGTCCATTACAATTACAGGTGGTCCTTGATTTACTATAATTCGACTTGCAATTTTTTCCGACTTTACGATTGTGAGCCGGCGACAGACATTCGGTAAAAACTGTACTTCGAAGTTTGAATTTTGATTTCTCCCGGGCAAGCGATATGCGGAGCGATACTCTTTCGCGGTGCTGGGCGGAGGATGCGGATCGCATCTCCCACTCTGTCACGCAGAGGTGTGTATTACGTGTATTAAATGCATTTTCGACTTACGATATTTTCGACTTAGGATGGGTTTCGCAGAACGTAGATGCGTTTAAATTGCTTGTCAGTTTCCAGAACTCAGAATACATGAGTATTGTTATGCTCCATCATCATCATCATCATTATACATTTATTTATTTAGCTGGCTCTTTTCTCCAAACAACTTACAGTGTTAAGATACATACAATTAT
The DNA here is from genome assembly GCF_900964775.1 of Scleropages formosus. Classification (NCBI taxonomy): domain Eukaryota; kingdom Metazoa; phylum Chordata; class Actinopteri; order Osteoglossiformes; family Osteoglossidae; genus Scleropages; species Scleropages formosus. Next base: position 32,054,018 of record NC_041810.1, read on the forward strand.
TTACTGTTTTATGCAAGTGATTTTTTTTTTTTAATTGGAGCAATTGAGGATACGTACCTTGATCAAAGCAAGTACAGCACTAGGCAGGATTTGAACCTGTGACCTTCAGATCGAAAGATAGCAGCTCTGCCCATTGCACTTTCGGCTGCCCCTTTATTTGTTGTCGTTTTTATTTTTGCTGTTGTGTGCAAGGGTGGAGAAAAGCACACGACTTCATAAATTATGAGTCTTTTTGATCTTGGATGAACGCATGCACACACCCATAGAAACGCAACAGAAGTACAGCTCACACACCTTTCCCTGACACAAGGGTCCCCGATTGTCAAATCCCATGGGAGAGATGCAAACTCCTCCAGAATATCTCCTTGGCTTTCACATTCTGGATCCAGCTTGTGGATGTGGAGTATACGTGCCCCCGCAAAACCCAAAATGATTTCAGAACGCATTAGACGGCAAAATATGAGCGGTGTCCCTGGCTCTGTGTGAGCGATGGAGAATCACAAAAAACATGAATTGGGACCTTATCTTTGGTCCGCCAGAATGATAAAATAAATCCCGCTTAGCGTGCAGCCTCATATTTTGTCTTCTTCCCAGGCGTGTGGAGCACTGAGGCCTTTGGAAGAAGAGGAGGACAGGCGCATTGTCAAGGTACAGCTCATCTGCATAAGCAGATCAGGGGAGGAGTTTCTGGGTTCACAGCCCTGGGTACCTCCAGCCTTGGGGAGAACACCGAATTACATCGATTGACATGATACACTTGTAATGCTAAACCACACAACTGATGGAGAAACTGAAGTCAGGAACTGTTTTTAGGAAATTCCAGAATTACGTTTTTGCCTTGCAATCTTATTTTAGAATACATACACATACCACCTGAAACCGTTTGTCTCATATGGAGTCACGGGGAGTCGGAGGCTAACCAACCAACACAGGGCGAAAGGCTAGAGGGGGAGAGGACACACCCAGGACGGGACACCAGTCCATCACAAGGCACCCCAAGCGGGACTCAAACACCAGACCCACTGGAGAGCAGGACCTGGTCCAACCGACTGCACCCCCCCTCTATTTTAAAATAGTTTCTGTATTATGCTTTGTTTGGTTTTCTTTTTTCCCTTAAAAATTTTGGAGGCCCTAGGCACTGCGCCTGCACAGCCTAAAAGGAAATCTGCCGCCGCCTTTGCAGGCATTTTATTTGCATTCATTCGCTCGGCAGACGCTCTCCTGTAGAGTTTTGTGCCAGGCCGAGGTGGGAAAAACGCGCCGGGGCTTCGGACAAAAAAGGCTCCCAGCTCTTTTTCAATGAAAGCGTTATTGTTTCACATGCTCGAGGATCTTGATTCCATATTGAATACCGAACAGCAAACAGCCACAGCTCCAGCTTCGGTGGTTCTAATATGTTTGTTAGCACGTTTAAAAGGAGAGGACATCTGTTGCTCATCGGACGCCACAGACTAGGGGGGGCCTCCCACCAGTTGCCTGTTCCCATTTCATTAATTAGGGGAGGGGGGCACACGAACGGCCTACGGAGGAGGCTTTAATAGGCAATTCCATTAAAACCAAGAGGAAATGAGAGAGGACGCGGCGGGCTGTGTCTCCGGATGAATTATTCAATGAGTGGCCTCTTCCCAATTGACCCCGCTAAAGAGGCACCAATTATTTAGGAGGTTGCCAAGGCGGAATTTGTCTGTGATCAAGAGGTGAAGTATGATCTCTGCCGGATAAATATTGAGGTGCGTGATCTCCGAGGAGGCAAAGGTGGGAGTGTCGCATATTTATCTGCGGCGCTGCCTCACAGCCGTTTACGTAACACATTATTATTGTTGTTATTATTATTACTTTATTGCTTTTTTGATACTTCTGTCCAAAGTGACTGGTAGTTATAAGCAATCACATTTGTACATTCAGCAGAGGCTTTTCTCCAAAGCGACGTGCAGCTCAGAGTAACAAAAGTACCTTGATCGTCACACAGGGAAATGCAGATGAAGATGCGATTTTTCGAAATGCAAGTTTGCTAGCACGTGCGTCGAACTGTTTTCCCGATCGAGATTGTAGCGAACATTTACGGAGCAAATTGAAGGTGAGGAGAGAAGTGGATCTTAAAGAGAAGTGTTTAGAAATCCGTGATTGTTGCGAAGGATTCAGCAGCTCTGAGGGACAGAGGGACCTTATTCATTATGTTAAGCATTAATGTGGGGGGATTTCTACTGGAGCAGCTGAGGGTTCAGTGCACGACTCAAGGGTTTCACGAATTCGGTACATCCCGAATCAGCAGAGAATCGTTGTGAGGGAAGCAGGCGGTAGGCAGTCAACAACATGCATGTTGCCTTTCTAAACTCCACTCCTCAATATTTCTGTAACACCCCTGACCAAAAAACCTACCTTAAATTTGAAGTTAGAGCAAGAATTACCCAAGGTAATTAAATATCCACCCTTAAGAATGAGTCATTTGCTGAAAAACATCTACAGGGTTAAATGTGTTAGCTAAACAACTGTCTTACAATAAATTTGTTATACAACAGTATAAATAATGAAGTGTAGAGGTAAAACTGCTACCTTTGGACTACTGCTGCAGCACCCCTGAGCGAGGTATTTCACTTGGACAGATGCATTAAAAATGACCCTGTTGTATACATGGGTGAATCTCAAAGTTGCTTAAGAGAAAATATTAGATTAAATGTAAGTTGTATCTTTTATAGATGGTTCACACTCTGTAAACAAAAATATAAATGTCATAGCAGCCAGATCATCTTTGAGATGTAGAGCTGGGTGCAGGGATGGTCTGGAGATGCATTCTTGTACCGACAATGAGTTGGTGTCCTAGCTGGTGTCGGTTTCCCAGGGCCTCCCAGATGAGTCTGTCAAACTGCTCCATGTACCAAAGCTGAGGAGGAGGTGCTTTGCTTTGAACGTAAAGGGAGAGTCGTGCAGCCACTGGTGTTTTGGAGGACGTCCTGAACAGCAACACAGCAGCAGCGCAAACCCCAACAATATCTCTGCTCTCACCTTGAGCTGACATATGCAAAATTATTTTTGTGCTGCCGGACAAATTTCGGCTCGTGTATGTAACCGGGCAAATTTTAATGAAGCCCTCCAAAGGGAGATAAGCTTTCAGAAACCATGTTTTCCAACTCTGACCTTCATGTTATAGTCTAGATTACACTGAACTGTGATATGTTCATACAAAGGTTTATAAAATGATAACAGTTACAGTCAAACTATGAATTCTAATATGGTTACATCATCTGGTAATCTGTACCCTTTTATTGCTTGGTGATGATAGGAATTAATGATAATTGTAGCAGTGTCCTGTCTGACACTTTTCATAGAGATTCTGGGAAGAGAGAACTTTACAATACAGGCATCCCTCGATTTATAGGCTCTTTATCCAAAATTTCTGCATAACGACTCTTGGCTTTTGATACCCAGTATTTGATTTCCATCACAGCGTGTTCAAAAAATTTTTGCAGTGGAAGTGCAGTTATTTACCGTAGTTGGCGTTACTGTGCCATCAGCTGTTTCCTGTTGGTTTCCTGTTTCAATGTGTTTTGAGCAGCGGCGGTGCAAGAATGACTACCAAGCATCCACCCTCCTCCACCCATCACAGCTCGCAATCAAGTGCTCTTCACTCGATGAGCGCAGTTCGTTACAGTTTATTGCCTTGTTGTTTTTTTAACATGAATTTCAATGTTGAAAGTTTGTTTCTGGATGCAAGGAAAGACAATTTGTTGCCAAACCGTGCTGCCTCAAAACATACCTATTAATGACGTCATTATGTTGCTCTATTGTCCTCTTAAAGATTCCTCATTAGACAGTAAATCTATTTCAACACTGCAAAGCCAAGGACACAAACAGATCCCTTTATTAGCATTTCTGCAGCTGCATTGTTCATTATAGGATTTTCTACATTTTCAAATAAATCTTCAAAAAATATGTCATAACAGAATAACAAATGGTGGTGCGGGTGACTCAGAACTGTTCATAATTCATGGTTTCACTGTGGAAAAAGGGTAGTACTTTACCAATATTTGTTACTGGTAATATTATTATTTTGTGTGTGCCGGGGAACTCGACTATAACGCTGTAATCATCATTGCTTCTCGGTAATGACTACAATAAAAGCACGCGCCCATAAGAGGGTTTGAGAAGCCGAGCGCTCCAGCTTTGATCGGCAGCAGTAATTGCGGTCATTAAGACCTCACACGGCTGTGGCTGTAATTGGCTCCTGCAGATGCTGGCAGTGGGGAAGTGCGGCACCAGGCCTTCTTCTCGTGGCGGCCACTGCTGGGCCCGCATGTGTGGCTCCATGGCGACCGCCACTGCGGGGGCCTGGCTTTGAATTCTTTCTCCGTTCCTACGCGGAATTTTTCTAACTTTTTTAATGAGATGCATTTTACTGGAATGGACAGCAATGCTGGGAGCAGAGAGCGCTGCACCGCAGAGGTGCAGTTTGGTCAACATGAGCGTACGATCCACTCCAACAGTAGAGAAAGCCTGTCCCCTGCTGAACACTGAGTGAACTGCACAACAGTTACAGCAGTTATTGCTCATGTTACCCCTCCACCTTCCAAGCTTTCAATTTTTGCTGTATAGGAGTTATATTATATTAGATTACTTTATAACACCGCAGTGAATTGCCGTCCCATCCAGAGAGTACTTTTTCTTGCTTTGCGCTCAGCGACTGCGGGACAGCACCCCATGACCCTGGCAAGGGAAACATTTAACGAAACTGAGTGATATTATATTATATTATGTTATACAGATACTCCTCGACTTAAGATGGTTCGACTTACGGTATTGTCGACTTTACGATGGTGAGCTGGCAATAGACATTCAGTAGAAACTGTACTCTGAATTTTGAATTTTGATTTTTTTTTCCCGGACAAGCGATACGCGGGGAGATAATCTCTCGCGATGCTGGGCAGCAGCAGCGATCCGCATCTCCCAATCTGTCACGCAGAGGTGTGTATTAGGTGTATTAAATGCATTTTCGACTTACGATATTTTTGACTTATGATGGGTTTCACAGAACGTAACCCCATTATAAATAGGGGATCACCTGTATTATATTATGCATGTAATGTATAATGTACAGTATATAAAATAATGGCATTATCTTCAATATTACCAGAGATTTTTCCTTGTTTTACATCTTTTTTTCTAATGTTTGTCAATAAACAAACAAGCTGCCTTAAATCTGTAGAGTGTGCTAAAGGATAATTTTCAATAAAATGAGGAGCGATAGAGCCATGGCCAGCAGATTGACAGGATGAGAAAAGGTTTCCAGATCTGCCTGTTTTGAGCTAAAATATTCTGCATATGTGGCACTTTTACATTTTGCGTTAATATGAGGAAGCGTCTTTAAATGAATGCGTAATTGTACCTCTTCATGTTTTGCCGGCGCTTAAGGAATGAAGTCGGGGTGAGCCTTGGAACACAAGGCCAGTATAAATGTGTTTATCTGAGTCACACACGCAGGCCGTGCTGTGCAGTAAGAGCACCTTTGAGTGTATGGGCTCACTATATTCCGCCCGCGGTAAGTGTCTACTTTAATTTAATTCAATAATCCCGATAAATGAAATAAATCCCTTTTGGGACACTCATTTTCTTGGTTAGGGAGATAATATGAAATGAGGTTCACTGTGAAAAAATGGGACATTATGGTTGATTGAGCTTTTTCAAAGAGAAGGGAATATTACTGAGATATTCTTTATATTTATAATTTTACTTTAATGAATTAACGCATCCATGTGGAAAACAATTGGAAGCTAAAAGTGGATGAAAATGGATATTAAGATTTAGAGAATGAATAAATTAAGTGAAAGCATTTTACTCCATCGGTTTTATTTTTACATAGCATTTGGGAGCAGCATGTAGAGTTTTTGTGTCCCGACATCTTCACGTTGGTTATCGAACACTTTAAGAAGTCATCTTTGAGCGCAACAGTATTTTCTGCAATATTTCAGCTTTTTTTCTAATTTGCTTTTTTTTCTTAGTTTCCTGAATTTGATGGTCAATTATTTGAAAAAAAAAATGTAAGCCAGCATGATGTAGCTAATAAATGTTCATGCTCAGTTACTGAACAGAAACATCTCTAAATGTTTCAGAGGAAAAAAACAGAAACGTCTGAGTTTTCAAAATAAATTAAATCTGGGTTTTCCCAAAGCAAACAGCATGTTGTGTTTATAAAGAATCAAAGTAAAAAGTGAAATGTGGAAATTATTATATGTTACTGTAACAGCAGCTTCATGTAAGTGAAGATGTTGAGAGTTATTTATAAAAGTGTTCTGTATTTAAGTGTCGAACATGTTGATTGTTAGGTATTTACATGCAGGAGATGTTAAGTATTGGAGATGTTTTAGTGTTGCGTATCAAAGCTGTGCAGATGTTTAGTGTTATTTCATGCTGGAGATGTTTAATGTAAAGTATAAAAATGTTGGAGATGTTTAGCGTTGAGTATTGAAGTGTTACAATTTTCTGTTGTCAGAGATGTTTTTTGTAAGATATTGAAGTGCTGTTGATGTTTAGTGTTGGAGATGTTTAGTGTTGAGTATGTAAGTGTTGGAGGTGTTCAGTGTTGGAGATGTTTAGTGTTGAGTATCTAAGTGTTGGAGGTGTTCAGTGTTGGAGATGTTTAGTGCTGGAAATTTTCAGTGTTGGAGATGTATAGTGTTGAGTATGTAAGTGTTGGAAATGTTTAGTGTTGGAGGTATTTAGTGTTGGAGACATTTAGTGTTGAGTATCTAAGTGCTGGAGGTGTTCAGTGTTGGAGATGTTTAGTGCTGGAAATTTTCAGTGTTGGAGATGTATAGTGTTGAGTATGTAAGTGTTGGAAATGTTTAGTGTTGGAGGTATTTAGTGTTGGAGACATTTAGTGTTGAGTATCTAAGTGCTGGAGGTGTTCAGTGTTGGAGATGTTTAGTGCTGGAAATTTTCAGTGTTGGAGATGTATAGTGTTGGAAATTTTCAGTGTTGGAGATGTTTAGTGCTGAGTATGTAAGTGTTGGAAATGTTTAGTGCTGGAGGTATTTAGTATTGGAGATGTTTAGTGTTGTATGTACAGTACTGTGCAAAAGTCTTAGACACATAGATGTTCCAAAAAAATATTTGTTTTAGACTTATTTAATGTCTTCTGCATTAGTGTCACTGGGAAAGAGCATATTTTAGATTTCCAAGCATTCCTTTTGCAAGAAGTTACAGTATTATAGTAGGGGTCCTGGATGTCGTTAAAGAAAGAAAATATACATACACACATTGTCTGAGACCGCTTGTCCTGAGCAGGGCTGCGGCAAACCGGAGCCTAACCCAACAACACAGGGCCCAAGGCTGGAGGGGGAGGGGACACACCCAGGATGGGATGCCAGTCCATCGCAAGGCACCCCAAGCAGGACTCGAACCCCAGACCTGCCAGAGAGCAAGATCCGGCCAAGCCCGCCACGACCTCGCTCGGGATAAGCGGTGGTCGACGATAGATGGTTACTAAGCTTTGCAGGGAGTTTATTAATTAAGAGCATTATTTTCAGAAGCATTCTCACTCTACACCTTTTTTCCCCCAAGTACCTAAAACTTCTGCACAGTACTGTACATGTCTGAGGTGTTTACTGTCGGAGGTGTTTAGTACTAGAGCGGTAAGTACTGGAAGCGTAACTCTAGAGACACATGTGTTTGGTATGTACAAGCTGGGTGTTTAACCGATGGAGACGTGTGTGTTGTGCCTGCAGCAGTGACTCCTCCAGATGGCCTCGGCTGATCCACCTCTGCTGGCTGCAACACCTGCATCGCGTGTTCCAGCGCACGTTCAGCACGTCCCGCAGACCGAAGCGCTCCGCCATGTGTTAAAATAACAGCTGCGTCGAGGGGTTACGTGATGTAATCCCGAATTTCCAGATCGAATCTACATTTTATTTTCTATGAAGAACACACTTGCCTTCATGCTCTGCCAAATTATAAATGAAAAAGAAACGAAGGGGGCCTGCATGAACAAGGCCCTCGGGGGCGGGAGGCACACAGACACACTCTAATTTCAGGCCACTTTTCTCGAATAATCGGTCATTACGAGCCTTAGAGGCTTCTGCTGCCCTGTCATTATACGAATATGAATCTAACAAGTGATGAGAGATGCCCCCTGTGTTACATTCCAGCAAATGAAAAGAACGCGAGAGCGCAGTGCGGCCACGGGGTGCACGCCGGACCCGGGTTCGACACTTCAGAAACTTCTACTTTAAAACTTTTAGTTTCTGCATGGAAGCTGGAGTACAGAGGAGTCTACACCAGGTAAACCAATGTTAAAAAAAAAAAAAAAAAAAAAACTGTTGTCTCATTTTTGGAGAATAAAGCAACCAAAGGAAACCAAAAGCACATTTATTTAGGTTATTGGTTTACATTTATTCACTTAGCAGACACTTTTCTTCAAAGCAACTTACAATGGATAATATGTAGTGTTAACAGTCCACACACCTTATTCACCGCAGTGATTTACACTGCTAGATACACTACTTACAATGGGTCACTCATTCATACATCAGTGGAACACACATACACTCTCTCTGTCACTCACACACTATGGGGGAATCTGGACAGCATGTCTTTGCAGTGTGAGAGGAAACCAGAGCACCTGGAGAAGACATGCAAACTCCACACAAACCGAGCAGGGATCAAACCCACATTCTCTTGCACCACCCAGGTGCTGTGAGACAGCAGCGCTACTCGCTGTGCCCCCGCGCCACCCATATTATTATGGGTTATTGGTTTAGTTCCATAACATAAATGAAACAATGATTACATGTTATATAACAACAACAACATTAATAATAATAATAATAATAAGAATAATAATAATAAGAAGAAGAAGAAGAAGAAGAATAGTAATAATAACAATAATAATAATCTTGATGATGATGATGATGATGATGATGATGATGATATGGGGTTTGTTATGTTAAAATAGAAAATGTTCAAAACTTGGCCCCTGTTTAAAACATTAAGAATGAAAAATATTTTTACACGACAATAATTAAACTAAACATAATTAAACTATGGGGTGCGGTGGCGCAGTGGGTTGGACCGCAGTCCTGCTCTCCGGTGGGTCTGGGGTTCAAGTCCCGCTTGGGGTGCCTTGCGGTGGACTGGCGTCCCGTCCTGGGTGTGTCCCCTTCCCCCTCCGGCCTTACGCCCTGTGTTACCGGGTAGGCTCCGGTTCCCCGTGACCCCGTAAGGGACATGCGGTTCTGAAAATGTGTGTGTGTGTGTGTGTAATTAAACTATTTTAGGTGCGGCTAATGAAAAAACGGCGCACACTCCCTGCGCCTGTGTTGTCCTCGTTTTTGCTGTCTCAGGGCGCCCTCTGCTGGCGGCGGTGGAACATTGCGTCCAGGGCAAGAGGCACTTGACATTACAGTTATTAATTTAGCTCATCCATTTCTTGAAAGCAGTTCATAATGTCAGCCTACCTAGAGTGATTTTCCGTTTATACAGCTGGGTGATTTTTACTGTATCAGTTCAGGGTTAGCATTATGATGAAGGGTATCCTCCTACAGCAGGAGGTGGAATTCAAACCCGAGTCTTTCCAAGTCCCAGGGCAGCAAGTCTAATGGCTGCACCACCTGCTGTCTCCGAGGCTTTGCACTTTTCGAGATCCTGAACTTACCCTGGTAGTGCCGTGCAGACGTGTGTGCTGAGTAAGATTCGTGACTCAATGAATTCTTGTGACGGAGTGAACGTGTTGAACCAGCCCTCGGCCAATATCGCACTAATGGCGTTTAGACTTATCACACACATTAACATGTTCCCAAAGAGAAGCTTACCCTGATCAGTGCTGATGGAGGCTGAAAAGGTGGGGGGGGGGGGAGGCAGCACACCACACACACACACTCTCTCTGTCACTCACACACACAATGAGTGAAGCTGAATGTCTTTGGACTGTGGGAGGAAACCAGAGCACCCAGAGGAAAGCCAGGCAGACACAGGGAGAACATGCAAACTCCACACAGACTGAGATGGGATCAAACCCATGTCCTCTCACACCACCCAGGTGCTGTGAAACAGCAGTACTACTCACTGTGCCACCCACTCTTATTCAGACTGGCATATGGACTCAGCTGTAGGTAAGTGGCAGAGATCAGCTCTTGGAAACAAATCACTTCAATCTATTAGCCTTCACTGTGTACTGCATACAAGGCGAAATAACCAATAACTCACACACACATTGTCTGAAACCGCTTGTCCCATGCAGGGTCGAGGGAGCTGGAGCCTAACCCGGCAACACAGAGCATAAGGCTGAAGGGGGAGGGGACACACACAGGACAGGACGCCAGTCCGTCGCAAGGTACCGCAAGCAGGACTCGAACCCCAGAACCACTGATAAGCAGGACCTGGTTCAACCCACTTCGCCACCACACTCCTCTTAATACCAAACACACACACACACACACACACATTTTCAGAACCGCTTGTCCCTTACGGGGTCACGGGGAACCGGAGCCTACCCGGCAACACAGGGCGTAAGGCCGGAGAGGGAAGGGGACACACCCAGGACGGGACGCCAGTCCGCCGCAAGGCACCCCAAGCAGGACTTGAACCCCAGACCCACCGGAGAGCAGGACTGCGGTCCAACCCACTGCGCCACCGCACCCCTCCCCTAATACCAAACATAAATTTCCAAATTATTTTATACTAATGGGGTGGGCACAATACCGCAGCGGGTTTAGCCGGGTCCCCCCCTCTGGTGTGTCTGGGGTTCGAGTCCTATTTGGGGTGCCTTGCGATGGACTGGTATCCCGTCCTGGGTGTGTCCCCACCCCCTCCAGCCTTGCACCCTGTGTTGCCGGGTTAGGCTCCGGTTCATCACGACCCTACTGGGGACAAGCAGTCTCAGACTGTGTGTGTGTGTGTGGGTGGGTGGGTGTGTTTTATACTATTGAGCTATATTCAGTGTTTTAAAATCATTCTGCAGCAGAAAAGGAAACAATGGTAAATTTTTAAGAGGAAAAAAACAATGGAAAAATTATGTAGGATTTTCCAGCTTGTCATAAAAATGGGGCACACATAGTTGGACATGATAAAAAAAGAAAAAAAATTCCAGTTTGGTTTTGATGTTCGGTTCCATGCGGCACTACAAATCAAGGTATGTTTTTATACAGAGGTACCTTTAAGAGCGTACATATTGCACACAAACCATCCAAGGTCTCCTGCATCCAGTCCCAATAGGTGAAACTTAGTAGTAGAGATGCTCCCTTCTAGAAATTTCTACAGCAGGGCATATCACAGATAATAATAATAATAATAATAAAAAATGAAATAGTGAAGAGCAAATATAGTCCAACACTGGAAGGAAACAAGGAAAGGAAAGTCCTTCAAAGATAAAGAGTGTAGGGAGTCTGTGAAATGTGGTCCGTATGAAGCACTCAGCCCCTCAAAGGCAAACTTCTTGTGGTTAAGGCTCAGCTCTGTACTCGTCGGGTTTTATTTAGACAACTCTTCCAAATGCATGTTGCTCCGTGACCTCCGCTCGACAGCCGAGATGGTCAAAGCTGGTTTTAAAAGCCGAATCCGTCTCCGCGAAGAGAATCGGCCGTACGAGGGCTGCCTGCTTACAGATGGCAGGCCGGGCCCTGCTTTTGGGATGATTCGTCCTGCCAAGCAATATTCATAATTTAATTTTCAAAAACCTTCTCCTTTTATTACTTTGGGTGTTATTAAATGAGATTGCTTCATCTTAATATATTTCCTGGGCCTGGGAGCGAGACTGTGCGCTGTTATTCAAATCCAATAACATGCCCTGTATTTTGTGCACGGCACTAATAAACGCCAGCATGTGATACATTTATAGATAGTGCTCGGAAATGTATCCCCTCAATGCTGTATTTCTCCACCGTGCTCCGCAGAGGACAAAAGGAGGCCTCTGCGGTGACCTGGCTTTGGACTAAATCACGGAGGGTTCATGAATGTGCCCAGCAAGCTTACTCGTATTTTCCTTGTGGGTCGATTCTTTTTCCAACCTGAAACATAGCGTATCAGCAAATACACTTCATGATGACTGATACTGTGCTGTATTATTGCTGGGCACTGCATTTATTAATTTGTCTGATGCTTTTCTCCAAAGAAAATTTCTAATGTTAAACTACCTGCAAATATTTAACCAGTGATACAGCTTGGTCATTTTAACTGTAGCAATTTAGGGTAAGTACCTTTCTCAAGGGTTCTACAGCTGGAGGTAGGATTTGAACCTGCAACCTTCGGGTAAAAGTTACATGTCATTATAGACTGCTGGAGTAATCATTGTTACCAGAAGTGGAGACCTTCTCAAGTCCCATAATTTCCTAGCAGGATGGTGAAGTGTTTTTTTGCCTCCCTGCTCACCCCCCAGCCTGGATATTCACTGGAGTAGCACTGATTTGTTAATCCTCAAAAATATTCAGGAAATTTAATGAAATGCTGGGTTCATGCTGGATTTTCCCAGTACTTCTTGGTTTCATCTCATTAACATTATTTGATTTTACCACCTTTCCATTTAGATTTACATTTAGTCATTTAGCAGACACTTTTCTCCAAAGCCAAGTACATCTCAGAGAAAAAAAACATTATATGCATAATATCAACAGAAGGAGAGATTTGGATGCAGACACATGATTGCAGAGTACAGTTAATGTGTCACATTCCACCATATGAACCAGTTTACCCCGCATGAGCAGCTGAATAAAGATTTATTCATTATTCAACAATTTCTAATCACAAAACTGTTAAACATAAACATTTTTATGTTTACTGTTTAGGGGGTGCGGTGGCGCAGTGGGTTGGGCCATGGTCCTGCTTTGTGGTGGGTTGGGAGTTTGAGTCCTGCGTGGGGTGCCTTGTGATGGACTGGTGTCCTGGCCTGGGTGTGTCCCCTCCCCCTCTAGCCTTATGCCCTGTGTTACTGGGTAGGCTCTGGTTCCCTGTGACCCCGTATGGGACAAGTGGTTCTGAAAATGTGTGTGTGTTTACTTACATACTACTGTATTATGGGCTGAGTTTTCTTTCATAACAGAATGCTGAGGCCTAAGGGCCAAAAGTGTTCCCATGAATCTCCCCTCCTCGTATCTCTCTATTGACTTCCTGGAGCTCCCCATACCAACACTGCAGTTATTTTCTACAAGATGGTAAAAGGATCTGTTTCCCAATACCTACAGCGCCTGATTCCTTAGCCAGTAGAGAGGTCTAATACCCAATGCCCATGGTTCTTAGTTTTGACTCTAATGTGGTGGACCGAGGTCTCTCTGTCCCTCAAAGCTGCTGAATCCCCTTCAATATTCAAGAATGGTCCCCAAACACATTTCTTTCTTTCACACTCCTATCTTGATCTCCTACCATCACATCATCTGTCACGATCACCTCCACACTTCCTATAAATTTCATATGCAGCCACTCGTATGGCATTGGACAAACTAACTGTGTTTTGACCATCAAAAGTATGTATTGAAAGCTCTTCATCTGTTGCTGAAATTTCTAAAATTTCTGTTTGCTCTGTCTGTCATTTTGGAGAAAAGTGTCTGCTAAATGAATGAATGTAAATATAAGTTATAGCTGGGTTTAATTAATTGTTCTAATAGTAGCAAATCAGTGTGTAGCGTCATCCTTAGAGCCCAGTGAGCAAGGCTGAATTATAGCATGTCTTCTGTCCCTCATTGTTTCAGCACTGGGAGACATATGGTGATACGTTAATATTAGATAACCATTGTATTACGTTGAAAATTTAGGGTGAGCTAAATGTCATAGTCAGGACGGAATATTGACAAAAAATAATGCTTCTGCAAGTTTGGAACTAGAAATATGTACAGGTTGAAGCATTCACATTCTTCCCTCCCCAGAAACTTTGACTGCATCGCCGGACAACTCCGGATGTAAAAGTGACAGCTTATGGAAGCTGATCCATTTCTGAAAGTGACCTTTACTTTTATTTCGAGTATTTTTGTCATTATTACCATGGAGTGAAATCTATGCATGTGATCATGAAAGAGATTTTTTCATTCCCCCATAATATGCAGCAGAGTGAAAACATGGGATCCACCGCTTTCTCACACCTCTTCAAGCTCTGCCCTCGTAACCCCCAGCGTTGCATTTACCTCCAGTGCCGAGCTGCCCGACAATGGAAATGAATATGCGTCAAATTCCTTCCCCTCTATTTACCTACTGAGGTTCACCCAGGCAACTTTATCAGCAGCATCAAGAGCTTTGCCGGAAGCCTCTTCATCATATTCACATTTGCGCCTGTGTAACACTTGTCACTGTCAATCACAAGGCAATAATACAGCGCTGATTCTCTCATTTGGTTTAATAAAATCTCACGGCTTATTTGCACAGCAGTCATTATAGCACATAATTGCTGCACTGAGGTGTAATGCAGTCTGCAGCCTGGGGGATAAGAGAAGACGAATGATATATGAAGACTTTTTTTTATACATTTTCCTCCTCCCTAGTTGCTCATATGCTTAAAATGAATATTGCATCTGAATCCAGCTCAAGCTCCATGTGTGCAGCCTAATGTTGTTATTACTTATTACCAGAATAGTGAGTCATTTGTTCTTATGTTTTTATGTCTTTGCTGTCAAGGCAAATTTCATTGGAAATGCCAAACGCAATTTGTAACTGTCATTTAAGCCACCCTTCAGGATCTGAATAAGGAGGATTTAAGATCTCCGAAGAAATGGACTGATGTGGAGCATAGCCACGGTGTTCATTTCTCTCCAGAGTTCACATCTGAGGAGCTGCTGTTGTGTTGCTTGTCGCGCATGTTTGTTCTGTTCAGGTGTTCGATGGAGTATCTTTCAAAGCACCGGTGAGGTCTCCGGACGTGGAACTAATCAGATCCACCAATATTTGCGCTGCCTTGATTGGTCTCAAGAACAGAAGACCTTCAAACAGGGACCTTTACCCTTTTTAACTCTTACATCTGACATACCATGCAACTGGTGATTTTACTCAATTCCTGCACCCAAAGTAGGTTTAGAATGGAATCTTGTTCTTTTAAAGTATTTTAAGCCGGGTTGTCTGCAGCTGCACTCCAGCTTCAACCTATACAGAGTGAATGTATTGCAGTGTTTTTAAGGTCTTGCAGTTAAACAAGTGTAATAGTTCAAATAAATTACAATGACATCTCAATTTCATTTTAAATTATAAGCATTGAATAAAAAACAGGAGCAAAAGCTGCAGTGACTGGTTACCACGAATTTTTAAATAGAAGGATTCTGCAATGGACATTAATGATATTAATGTAGAAGGATACAACTGCATCTCAGGGAAAACCAACTCTGCAACAGCTGTCCTTCTTCCAGTTACTGGAGTAGACTGACATAATCTTAATAACTGAAGAAGGTAGCATAAAAGGAAATTATAATTAAAAAAAAAATTATTGATTTATAGAGTGGCAAAATGTTAGCTCTTTTTTTCAACAAAGATGCAATATGTCAAAATCACAGGACTTAATGACTACAGACCTGTCGCCTTAACGTCTGTGGTCATGAAGTCACTTGAAAGACTGGTGTTGGACCTGAAGGACATCACTGACCCCTTGCTGGACCCCCTGCAGTTTGCTTATCGAGCAAACAGGTCTGTGGATGATGCAGTCAACATGGGACTGCACTACATTCTGCAACATCTGGACAAACCAGGGACTTATGCGAGAATCCTGTTCGTGGACTTCGGCTCAGCCTTCAACACCATCATCCCACACCTCCTCCTGTCCAAATTAACCCAACTCTCTGTGCCCACCTCCATCTGTCAGTGGATCACCAACTTCCTGACAGACAGGCAGGAGCTAGTGAGGCTGGGAAAATTCTCATCCAATACTCGCACGATCAGTACTGGCGCCCCCCAGGGATGTGTGCTCTCCCCACTGCTCTTCTCCCTGTACACCAACGACTGCACCGCAAAAGACCCCTCTGTCAAACTCCTGAAGTTTGCAGACAACACCACACTCATCGGCTTCATCCGGGATGGTGACGAGTCTGCTTACAGACAGGAGGTCCAAGAGCTGGCTGTCTGGTGCAGTCATAACAACCTGGAGCTGAACACGCTCAAAACAGTGGAGATGATTGTGGACTTTAGGAGAAACACCTCAGCATCATCTCCACTCACCATCATGAACAGCACTGTGGCAACAGTGGAGTTATTCAGGTTTCTGGGCACCACCATCTCACAGGACCTGAAGTGGGAACCCCACATAGACTCCATTGTGAAGAAGGCCCAGCAGAGGTTGTACTTCCTTTGCCAGCTGAGGAAGTTCAACCTGCCACAGGAGCTACTGGTGCAATTCTACTCCGCAGTCATCCAGTCTGTCCTCTGCACCTCTATAACTGTCTGGTTCGGCTCAGCTACGAAATCAGATATCAGAAGATTACAGCAGATAGTTCGGACTGCTGGAAGAATCATCGGCACATCCCCCCCAGCTCTCCAAGAACTGCACTCGTCCAGAGTCAGTAAAAGGGCTAGCAAAATCATTCTAGACCCCTCACATCCAGGCCACTTCCTCTTCGAACCTTTGCCAAACTTTGCCATCTGGCCGGCGTTACAGAGCACTGAGCACCAGGACATCCAGGCACAAGAAAAGTTTCTTTCCTCAGTCCATCTATCTCATGAACAGCTAAATCCCCCCTAGAGAGTAAACCAGTGCAATACACAACGCTATTTATATTTATATTTATAACTATTTATCACATCATATCTCTTACTCACACTCCCTTGCATTTGTATAGAACATACGTGTACATACATACAATGTCTAGTGACTATTTTTGTATATTGGGTACTTTATATTTTTATATATTTTTTATCCTTCATCCACATATTCTATCTTCTCATCTGTCTTGTCACTGTCATTCTGTCTGTGCTGTGGAAGTTTCTGTCACCAAGACAAATTCCTTGTATGTGTGAACATACTTGGCAATGAAGCTCGTTCTGATTCTGATTCTTTTTAGATACTGAAAAAATATCATTCAAAACCAAGTCCAGAATATCACTTCTTTTGACACCTTTAAATCCAGGTTTAACACCCACTTACTTGTTCAATATTGTTTATAAGTGACACATTTGTGTGTCCTTTTTTCCATTTCCTTCTCATCGTGTATGTCACTATTATTTTCTCATTTTATCTTCTTGTTTTATTTTTTGATCTTGGATATCACTGTGGCATAGTGGGTACCTCACAGCTCCTAGTTTGTGAGTTCAAATCTGGCTCCAAGTATCATCCCACAGTTCAAAAAAGTGTGTTAGCTGAATTGGTTACTGTAAATGAATGAGTATGTATGTGTGGCTGTATAAGAGTTGTGTGACCCCTTGTGGTGGACTGGTGTCCTGTAAACCAGGGTGTACCCTGCCTAGCACCCTATGTTTCCAGTATAGGCTTGGGACAATCTCGATCTATTGGCACAATACCTGGACCTGTTGGCCCAGGATTTGTTACGCAAGGGAATGGTAAGAGGGTAAGACTAGGGAGGACATATGGAACCTTGATCTTTGTCAAGCTTGCCTCTCTGTGGCCAATCCAGGGGTACCACACCATGCAATGTACTCACCGACACAGGTTCAAAAGCAGCAAACCTTGTGCAATGCCTGGGGAACAGAGCATTTTCAACCATTTCTCCTAAGAGGGTTGAGAGGAGCTTGTGGCTCTAGGGCTGCTCAGCTCACCCATTCAGGTATTGCTCTATTCCTCAGAAACTGTCCTTTGGAGAGGTGAAAATTCTACCGCTGAACCCTCTGCTAGTCCAAGAACCACAAGCAATTTTCAGCCCACCTGGACTGCTTTCTAAACAAGCTAACATGTGCTTTACCCTCCCCTTACCCACTTCCAACACTTTATAGACCCCTTTGAAAAAGTATTCATTTTACCCATAATTCTCTTGGGGGGCAAGGTGGTGATACGGGTTTGGCCGCTGCCCGCTGTGTCTGGCGGGTCCTCGGTTTGAGTCCTGCTTCGGGTGCCTTGTGACGGACTGGTTTCCCGTCCTGGGTGTGTCCCCTCCCCCTTTGGCCCTGCGCCCTACATTGTCAGGCTCCGGCTCGCCGCGACCCCGGTGGGGACAAGTGGTTCTTAGCGATGGATTTATTCTCTTGTTATTGACAACTACAGTACTTAGAGTCCATACCCAGTTCCAGCTTCTAGAGGGTGTCCTTCAGAATCCAGGGATGCCACACACGCACACACACACACACACACACACACACACACACACACACACACACACACACAGCTACAGTATTGGAATGAACGATAGGTGTCCCCATCCAGGTGTACCTAATAAAGTGGCCATATAGTGAACACTGTTAAAGTGGCTTGTCTATATTTTTGGCACTGCTCAAAAAATCACGGTATTTGCAAATGTTATCAATGCAGCTAATAAATACACACACACACACACACACACACATACTGTTCGAACCGCCTGTTCCATACGGGGTCGCGGGGGTCCGGAGCATAACCTGGCAACCCAGGGCGCAAGGCTGGAGGGGGAGGGGACACACCCAGGACGGGACGCCAGTCCATCGCAAGGCACCCCAAGCGGGACTTGAACCTCAGACCCACCAGAGAGCAGGACCCCGTCCAACCCACTGTGCCCCCCTTAGCTAATAAATAATTACCTATAATTTAAACATGCCATAGATTTTAGTTTATAAAATTTGCATTTGCAAAAACTTTCTTGACCTATAGCATCCAAAGCTGTGTCAGAAAATATATGAATACACACATATAAATAAACATAAAACTGAAAGCAAATGGTCCTTGTCAGTCAGTGAAGCGTGGTCGAAACAAAATGGAATTAAATTTTAGGAAATAATGAAGTCAGTGATTAGCTTTTATATTTAAATCTGGACAGTGTCATTTTCCACAGTTAATTTCGGCAGCGAACCATTAAATTAAATTATACTGAATAATTTTTGGACCTAATTTTCAGTAAATCAAATCATTTATCATGCCACTCTGAGCTAGGGAGAGAGTGGCAAAATAAAGTACATGGAAAAAGGGAGCAAATTGTCTTTCGTTTCTTTTTTTCAGGTTTAAAAAGTGGAAGAATCCCACTTCAGTTGTCTCTTAGTCACATGATACAATATATTCAAATATGTTTTATTTGTGGGAATGAATGTGAACAGCAGTCTGCGGGTCACAAAAATTTTATGTGATGGAACTGACACCTTTAAAATACTAGGTTGTAGATTAATATATATCGATGTTTATAATTGTAAAATTTAAACGTTATGAAGAGTGTGCTGGATGTGATTTCGAATATTAATACCTACTGTCAAGCTAATTATAAATTCGCTCAGATTCTCAGCGCTCCACCATATAACTCAAGTCGCTTCGGCGCGATCACGTGACATTCGGCGCGCACGCATGATTTTATTTACACATTCTTCCGGTAAATAATCCATTGCGACGCTTATATTTTGATTGACATGATATGCACCAATGGGTAAAAGCCATAAATTCGACCACGCCTTTTAAGAGTAGACTGACCTATCAAAATTGGGTTAGCTTTGATTGATTGTGACTACAGGCAATGAGAGTTCGCCCAGCTGGCACATATAAAAGCTACCCAATGACACCGAGCGAACGACGCTTAACCGTATCCGATTTCAATTCCCTTCGTTTTGTGTCAAAGGTCGGAAGTTAGTGTTCTTCTGTCTAAGAAATGTCTAACAGCAAGTAGATATCGGCTGGTTTCTCAGCGAACTCTCAAGGCGAAAGACACGCCTACGGAAGCTAACACGCTGCAGCATAGGTGAGTGGTACAACCTCTGAATTCTAGACAACATTCGATTCGATTCGTCTCTGTCTTGAAGGGCGTGAGTGTAGTTTTATTTTTCAACGGTATATATTTGACCTATTTAATCTGTTTTTGCAAACAGGTGTGACAGAAGTATGTGTGAGTGTACGTGTATAGCAGCGATATAGAGGCTAGGGTTTTCATTATCCCGTAATAAGTAGTTCGACGGTGTCGGCGACTACGTGAGTGTGAGAGGTGGCTTAGCCAGTTATATTGCGCTTTTGTGTTCACGTGACATTGCTAAACCAATACGCACCATGGAGTGGACCAGGGACACGCCTTTCCTAGTGTGGTTGAGGGTCAGCTCTGGTATTTGTGTGGCTGGCTGGCGGTCAGACGGCTGGCCAGAGAAGCGGGCCGGTTGAGTGTCATCGCTGTTTCGACATTCGCGCCGACTGCTGTCGGTCTCTATAAGGGCTGCTTCTGGTTCCATTCCATCGGGAAACTCCATCGTAAGTGCGTTTGGAAAATGGAGTTGTTTATGTTCTAGACTAGTCGGACTCTCTCAGTCGTGGCTGGCTAATCAAATCAGCTGAGCAATACCAGCCAGTCAGGGTAGTAGCTGTGATCGTTGGTGAAACCCGAATGTTACTAGTTTATGGTAGTCTGCCAGTTTTTTTTATTTTTTTTAGTACATTTAATTGATTGTTGGAATTAAGGGTTTGTCAGCGTAGGCTTGCTCTCTTTAGTTTACCTCCCATTGTCACACACAGGCTTGTGGTACTAGGTGACGGACAGGTATGTGCCGGTACGCTATTACGTTTTTTACGGTAATTTCGTCTATTCATTGGTTACACAGCGTATACGATAACTACGGTACATACACTGCTGACGAATATGCGGTATTTAATTACAGCGCATATGGTATGTATCTTCGGGCTGAGCATAATATGCAGCGTTTTCATGGCCGCGCTGTGAAGGTTATGGAAGCCGAGGATTTGACGAGGGCGACTACCATTTTATTCAAATGATAGCGTTCAGAATTGATGACAATGTCATTGGCTTGCACGTGTGTCAGTAACTCTATGAACTGAAGGATTCAGTAAATGTGGTCCCAGGAGTGACCATCTTCACAACTACACCAGGTTTTTTAAAAAAAAAAAAAAAAAACAGTGCTGTCAGGTCTTTAGGGTGTGTGTGTGTGTGTGTGTGTGTGTGTGTGTGTGTGTGTGACCTACATGTGATGAGTGTCCTTTAAATAATGAGCTTATAAAGTAGGGGATGAGGCTGGGCTATGTGTTCATCTCTGTCCAGCATAGTCATAGTGGCTAAGGGACAGCTGGAGGTGCCCTCTGTTTGATCTGACTCCTCCTGCCCTTTGACCTTTTCCTCCAGGTGGACTCGGGACTGCGGATGCCCGAGGTGGCGGTGCTGCTCTTGCAGTGGCGCCAGCAGAAAGGCTGACTGCACAGCCCATTTGTATCCCCTCTATGAGTAATGAATGCATTCTGGAGCATGTCTGCGAACACCAGTCGCAAGGTAAGGACAGCAGGGGGGGTAGTTGTTAGAGCTGCTTCCTTAAAGTCGATATTGGTTCCAGTCATTCCTTCTGCTGTAGCCCCCCCGAGCAAGGTATTTATATTGAATCGGTACAGTGAAAATTACCCAGTTGTATAAATGGGTAAATTGTATGTAGCTCTGTATAAGTTCCTTTGTAGAAAAGCAGGAGTAAAATATAAAATAAGGCAAGACAAAGCCAAGATGAAATTGAAAAGTTCTGTAGCTTTATAGGTCTGCCTCCCACAGTCCTGAGTTTTTTTAAAAACTAAGATTTAACTGTTGGAGGGTACAATAATGTTTTTGTCTAGTGAATGGAAAATTTTTATACCATATTAATACATTGGATTCAGCTTATATTCCTACATAAATGTAAATTTTTTTTTTTTTTTCTTCAAAGGGACATCAGATGGTTACTGTGTAGTATTTAACTGACACATTTGTCCAGGGTAACTTAGTGCTGGATATACTGCGTGAAACTCACTTTAATTATTTGGCCATTTAATACACATGAGCAATGTAGCATAAATGTATACACAAAATGGGCCATCTTGAGTCACTAATTTGCCTGAAACATGCCTTTGGACTGTGAAAGGAAACATGCAAACACAGCAAGAACATCCCCACTCCCCACAGGCTGAGTGGGGATCCAACCCATAACCTGGCACTGAGACACACCAGCGCTACCCATTGTGCCACTGTGTCAGTCTGTACTTGAAATATGGCAATTGATCTATTAGATCAGATTTAATATGGTCAGAGATGGCAAAGATGTATATTTCTGTAATTGGTTTAAGACATTATGAACTTCATATTCAGGTGAATAATGGGTATATGGATATGTTGGAGCAGCCCCTTTACTTATACGAGTCATAGCTCCTTAGGAATCCAGTCAGGTATGGCTCATTCTTTTAGCTGTTTTTCGGATTCCAGCGTGTGACTTGATGGTTCCCCTTATTTATCATAGGCAGATTCCCAAAATATTTGAAATGCAGGAATACCTCAAATAACTAACAAGTCACAAACTGATTATATGAATCATGCGAGTGTAGGAGGAGACTAGGAAGACTTGTAAAGAAGTTTTGTTTTCCATGCCGGTTTCTCCAACTTACTTGCTGGGTCTCAACGGACTGAGCTTGTGAGGATTGTTGTGGTTTTGTTTTCAGGTTGTTCACAGGTTTGAGAGAAGTTCTCCCATTTGAAGACCAGTAATGTCGTTGTTCCTTTGCTGCGTTATTGTAGACTGTTAGCAAAAGCCCGTTCTGCTCTTTGCAGACTTTTAGACTGCAGTTTCAGTGCACAGAGAATCCCATATTATGCTGTATGCTATCAGCTACACTTTTGAATTTGCCAGTTTTTGATTACAATTTTGCTGCCTGATCAGTTTCTAATTGCGAGTTTTTAATTTTTGACGGTGAACTTCATGTGCATAAAAGGAGTAATTTCACCTGTTTGGCTTGAATATCTTGGATTCTTGTTTGGGTTTTTCATTTTACTGATGCTTATTTCAATTAATGGTGCTCTAAATATTTTGAAATGAACATAATCTATATAAATCTGCAAAGGGAACCCATTTTCTTGCAAAACCAATCCATCCATTTTCTTTCCCGCTTGTCCTAGTAGGGTTGCAGTGGCAACAGGGAGAGCAGAGAGGCCCAGCTGCCCCTGTCCCCCACAACTTCCTCCAGCTCAGCCTGGGGAATCCTCAGCTGTTCCCAGGCCAACTGTGAGATATATTCCTCCAGCGGGTCCTGGGCTGACCTCAGGGTCTCGTCCCAGTTGGCCGTGCCTGGTATACCTCCAAAAGGAGGTGCCGGGGGGCATCCTTATCAGATGCCCAAACTACCTCTGCTAGCTCCTCAATGTGGAGGAGTAGCGACTCCGAGTTCCTCTCGGATGTCCAAACTCCTCACCCTATTGCGGCGAGTGAGTCCCAACACCCTGCGGAGAGAACTCATTTCAGCCGCTTGTATCCACGATCTTATTATTTTGGTCGTTACCCAAAGTTCATGACCATAGGTGAGGGTAGGGATGTAGATCGACCGGTAAATGGAAAGCTTTGCCTTACGACTCACCTCCCCCTTCACCACTATAGTCTGGTACAGTGGCTACGTTGCTGATGCTGCTACTCCTAGTCTGCGGCCAATCTCACACTCCCTTCTTCCCTCACTCATGAACAAGACCTCAAGATACTTAAACCCCTCCACCTGAGGCAAATTCTCTCCCCTTACCTGGAGGGAGCATGCTATCCTTCTGTGAGAGAACCATAACTAAGTTTTTGAGGTGATGAGCCTCATACAAACTGCTTCGCGCTTGGCTGAAAACCGTTCCAGTGCGTGTTGGAAGCAACTATGACGGTGCCTAAAGGACAACATCATTTGCAGATAGCAGAGATGTCACCTTCTGACTCCCACATAGAATACTCTCCTGACTTTGACTGTACCTTGATATCCTCTCCACGGAAACCACAAACGGGAGTGGAGACAAAGCACAACCTTGGTGGAGTCCAGCACCCACACTGAACGGGCTTGACTTAATGGCAAGTATGCCGACACGGTTCTCTCTCTGTGTGTACAGAGATCGAATGGTTCGCAATAGTGGCCTTGGCACCCCATACTCCCTAACACCCCCCACAGAATTTCCTGGGGAACACGGTCATAGATCTTCTACAAGTCCACAACACAGATGTAGACTGGATAAGCGAACTCCCATGCCCCCTCAATTGTCTGTGAGAGGGTAAAAAGCTGGTCCGCTGTTCCACGGCCAGGACAGAATCCGCATTGTCAGTCTTTAATCTGAGGTTCACCTATCAGCTGGAGCCTCCTTTCCAGCACCCTAGCATAGACTTTCCCAAGGAGGCTGAGAAGTGTGATACCCCTATAGTTGGCGCACACTCTCCGGTCCCGTTTCTTAAAGATGGGGACCACCACCCCAGAGGTCCATGCAATATGGCAGAGGTGTCAGCCATGACAGCCCTATAACGTCCAGGGCCTTAAGCAGTTCTGGGCGAATCTCATCCACCCCTGTGTTTTCCTACCGTGGAGCTTACCAACTTCCTCAGTGACTTCCACCAGGGAAATGGACTCTCGACACCCTAGAAACCTCTGACCCTGACTCCTGTAGGGGGAGGCATATCTCTCGGGTTTAAGAATTCCTCAAAGTGCTCTTTCCACCTCCTGACAATGTCCTCATTAGATATCAGTTTCTCCACCTGCTGCCTTTTTTGCCTGCTGGTACCTGTCTGTTAAGTTAGGAGTGCCCCAGAGCCAACCAGGCCCTAAAGGCTGCCTCCTTCAGCTTGACTGCTTCCTTCACCACCATTGTCACCAGTAGGTTTTTGGGTTGCCCCTATGACTGGCACCAACAAGCTTTTGGCCACAGCTGTGCCTGGGTGCTTCCACAATGGAGGTTTTGAACAGTCCATTCAGACTCCATATCCCCTACCTCCTCCAAGACATGGGAGAAGCTCTCCTGAAGGTGCGAGTGAAAATCATTCCGGACAGGGTCCTCTGACAGTCGTTCCCAGCACACCCTCACTAAACGCTTGGGCCTACCGGGTTTGTCCATCAGTTTTCTCTGCCATCTGATCCAACTCGCCACCACATAATCGGTTCACAGCTCAGCACCTGTCTTCACCTGGGTGTCCAGAACATGTGGTCTCAAGTCAGATGAAACTACAAGGTCGATCGTTGATCTTTGGCCCGGACATGGTGTTTATCGACAAACCATGACTAACACAGAAGTCAATAACATTTCATCATTCAGGTTCAGATTGGGCAAGCCATTCTTCACAATCGCCCCCTGCCAAATTTCCCAGTCATTGCCTATGTGAGCGTTGAAGTCCCCCAGCAGGATTTATGGAGTCTGTAGGTGGTGCCCTGTCAAGAACCCCACCCACTTTTCTCGAAGAAGGTTGAATACTCTGAACTGCTGTTTGGTGCATAAGCACCCACAACAGTTTTTCCTCTCTGCGACCTTAAGTCGCACTGAGGCAACCCTCTCGTCCACTGGGATAAACTCCAACTGTATGGCAGCCAGCCGGGGGCTTGCAAGTGCAGCTCCCCACACCTGCCCGGCACCTCTCACCCTGTCCAACTTCTGAGTTGGAGAGAGACCACCCCCTATTGAGGAGTTTGGTTCCAGAGCCAACACTGTGAGTGGAGGTGAGCCCAACTATATCTAGTTGGTATCTCTCAACCTCCTGCACCAGTTTCAGCTCCTTCCCCCCCAAGTGATTACATTCCCCGTGCCAAGAACCAGTTTCTGTCAAGGGACCATGATGCCACACGACACCCTGCCTGCTTCTACCGCATAATACACATTGCACCAAACCCCCATGTTGGATATTACGAGTGGTGGGCCTACATGACCCCCCATGTTGCTTTTTCGGGCTGAGCCCAGCCAGGTTGTCTGGGCTGCCCGGCCACCAGGCACTCACCTAGGAGCACTACCCCCAGGCCTGGTTTCAGGGGTAGGTCCTAGTGACCCTATTCTGGGCAGGGTAAACATTCTCTTGTTTACTTTTTCCATAGAGGTTTTTGGATCGTGTTAGTCTGGATCTTCACTCCAGACCTGTTCGCCTTGGGAGACCCTACTAGGAGCATACTGCTCCCGGCAACATAACTCTGGAGATCCCTAGATACGCAAGCCCTTCCGCCATGCCAAGGTCCCAATCCAGGAAGGGGCCTGCTAAAAACTTGCTATAATCTACCTCATCACTTTCTTACCTTTTCAGAATTGTCATCTGCTGTTCGCTGGCAGAATTGTTCTTGTAAATGAATTTTTGAACGTTGCACAAACTTGTAGAGGCAGAAAAATTGCTACACCATTTTTAGTTTACCCCTTGTGTCGTTTTGTTCAGCTTCTCTTAAAACCTCAAACAACTGAATATAATACAGCTGCAAAAAGAAAATTAAACAGGCAATTGGTTTGATATTAAGTGCAAACTGGCCATTTAAAATATGATCAAGGAGTTATTTTTCTTGATTCTCATTGAATGTTGCCATGTTTGTAAGAGTTGGTGCACAGTGTGGACTAACCATGTGACTACACTTGAGCCCTGAATTTAGTGCTTTGGATTTTGATCAGCATACATACTGGACTTCTGGTAGCGTAGTGGTTAGAGCGACTACCTTTGGACTCAGAGGTTGCAGGTTTGAGCCTCACCTCCAGCTGTAGTACCCTTGAGCATGGTACTTATCCTGAATTGCTCCAGTAAAATTACCCAGCTGTATAAATGGGTAAATAATTGTAAGTTGCTTTGGAGAAAAGCATCAGCTAAATGAATAAATGTAATGTACTTATTGTGTTTGGTACCTAGACTCAATTTCATTTATATGAAGATATTTTTGTTGGCAATGTTCATGTTTACTCCAAACTTGAATGCTGAAATCACCTCATTAAAGCTTTTTGTATGGCCTCAAAGCTAATGTATTTAGGGTTAGTAGTGTATGTGTTCTACCTGACTTTGAAGGTGCAAGGGGATTTACTGCAGCAAATCCTGCTTTTAGACTTAATCTCATGAAATGAACTGTGAACAGTTGGTGTATGTGGACAAGGTAGGGCAACTGCCCAGGACCCAGTAGTGGTGCTACTGCCAAAAGGAAAGGGTGGCTTTAGGGTGGAATTCATAGCTCTTCTACCAGCATACAGGAAAGGAAATGCCTTTCCAGAAAGACGGAAGTGGGTCTGTTCTAGGATTATTGCTCATTAAAATAATGTCCAGCAGCTGTTGACTATTCCATTTTTTTCAAAACTGGGCACACTTTTCTCTGTTTGACTGCAAGACTGGGTTTTCCTTCTGTCTGAGTCGTGGCTGGAGTGTGTAATGATGGGAGACGATCCCCGCTTAGCTTCTGCATGGTAAAGGCACACTACGGTTTTACATGGCTACCTCTAGCTAGGCCACATCTAAGAAGTGAACAGGTATATATGTTAAGCATGTACTTAAATGTACGTGGCTATGTCAAAAACTAGTAAAACATAGTTTGCTCTTATAAATGTATGGCCGTTCCTCACTTAAGTGACTTTGTGTGAAAGATTTTCTTTTTTTTTTTTTTTTTTTTGGGGGGGGGGGACGGTCATTTTTGGTGGTGGTCAGTTCCTAGGCAAAAAGTCACCTAAAATTTCTTGAAATACCAGAGGAAAATATTTTCTGCTTAAGTCTTTCAAGTGCCTGCTGCACTCATTTGGCTCATGGATTAAGATATTGAGAAACTTCACTAAAAGTTAGAGGAGCTGTGCAGCATTCCTGATGAATGTTTCACACTGCATCTTCATTTGATTGTGAAGGGATATTTATGTAAATCTCTGTTAGAGAGGACATCACCACCATCACTTGAACACATGGATTCATCTATCAGATGTACAAGATAGAGGAAACAATAGTGCATTTCACCAGTTGAAATGCATAGATGGACAGTTCAAAGAAGCTATCTAATGTACAACTGGTTTAAACTGACTAATCGCATTGGTCAAATACTACATTAGCTACTATGTACAACAGTAGCTACTGCATTAGTAGCTGCATATAATCTTAGCAGAAAATGCAAAGAATTGACAGGTATAATAAATTATGGAGTAGTTTTGGAAAGAAGTGTAAAATGGTGTATTCAGACCCCTTTATTTTATGTAGCAGCCTTATGCTAAGTTCATTTAAATGAATTTGTTCCTTCATTAATTTATACTTGATACCCCATAATGACAAATCAAAAATTTTAGAAATTTTTCCAGATTTATTAAACTGAAATAGTAGGTTGATAATTATTCAGACCCTTTGCTATGACACTTAATTTAGCTCAGTTGCATCCCCTTTCTGTTGACTGTCTTTGAGATGTTTCTACACCTTGTTTGGAGTGCATGTGTAATAAATTTAGTTGTTTTTGAAAATTATGAATCTTGGTAAACCTTCTGGGGGGGCTTGCCAGTGAACTAGTCTGTGGATAAGTGTTTTGGAACTGGTTGGTCAACAGAGAACTGACAGTGAGGACAAGATTGCACAAGGGGAGCAGCGCACAAGTCCCCCAAGGGCTCCTTTTGGCAAGAAGCAGCTGCCCTCCATTCCCAAGAACGCGGTACCAATCACCAAGCCAGTCTCACCTGCCCCATCAGCCCAGTCCTCCAATGGCACTCATGCCTCCTATGGCCCCTTCTACCTGGAGTACTCGCTACTTGCAGAGTTGTAAGTACTGCCTTTTCTGTGAAAGGTACTTACTGTATGACAACTTCTCTCATTTCATCCCTGGCTTAGGACATAAGGCATCAACCTATTGTCCATCTCTTCCTATCATTTGCAACATGTTGTGCCTCTCCCAACATAAGATTAATCTCCTTTAGCTCAAAGTAGTTGTTTAATCCTCCTGGTTTTCTCTTTCCTGCTGGTATTCATCTGAGGGCACCCTTTGGGATCTGTTGCTGGTCCGTTCTTAGTACGTGCCCAAGCCATTTCATCCGCCATTATGTGACCTCTTTGACTCATGCTATAGAATTTGATCTTTACTAGCAACACTATAACACAAATTCTTCATGTCACTTTGGGCCACTCTCCAACATTCAGAGCCATATAACAAGACAGACTTTACGTTCTTATAAATTAAAATCTTAGTTTGTTAACAGTATTGTTTAGCGCTCCAGATGGGCTAAAGTATACCAAAGGCATTTTAAGCTTTTCCAAGGCATGCACTGATATTTACATTTATTAATTTAGCTGGTGCTTTTCTCCAAAGCAACTTGCAATGTTAAGTTACTCTACAATTATTACCCGCTTTCACTGCTGAGTAATTTTCCTGGAGCATTTTAGGGTAAGTAGCTTGTTCAAGGGTACTATAGCCACAGGAGAGATTCCAACTTCTGACCTTCAGATACAAAGGGAGTATCTCTAACCAGTACTCTGCCATGCTGTCCCCCCATGATATCTTTGCTGACAGTATTATCAGAATTGATGAGACTTCCCAAATAAATTCCTCCACCTTTTCAAGTGGGGCACCATTTAACGTTAGTCATGTATTTATATAGGGTTGATGTCCATGACTTTAGTCTTAGCAGTATGGAATTTAGACCAGTCTGTTTGGCATATCTATTCAGTCTGTCAGCTCCCCCCATACATGCTTGAGGGAGTACAGCTAGATCATTTGCAAAATTTAGGTTTTCTAATTCAGAGAATAATCCACTGGATACCTCTTGGACTTTCAGCTGTTGTCTTCCACATGATCCAGAGCAACTGGGAATAGAATTGGAGAAATGATGCAGCCTTGGTGTACACCTGATTCTAGAGGGAACAATTCTGTTTCACCCTCAAGGATCACACTGCATTCAAAGTCACTGTAGAATAACTTTATCAGTGTTAGTCATTGGGGGTACTCCATGGGACCTTGGTCTTCCATAGGGTATCCTGGTGTAGGCTGTCAAAAGGGTTTTTGGAAGTCAGTGAAATTAATGTACAACAGTCTGTCCCACTCTAGGCATTGTTCTGTGATGTTTCTCAGCAAGAATATCTGCTCTATGCAGCCTCTGCATTTCCTAAATCCTGCTTGGTCTTGTCTTGGCTGGTTCTCAAGAGCTGAATCAATTCTACCCAGTAGGATTCTACAGAAGTCTTTTGATGGAATTGAAAGCAGTGTGATGCTTTCCTAGTTATTACAAACTTGGAGGTTTCCTTTCTTTGGAAGCTTCACAAGTCCTTTAGACCAGTTACCAGGGATTGCATCTTTTCCCCTATATACTTCAACAAATGTACTCGTAGACCTCCTGTGAAGTATTTAGGTTGGCTTTTAGTATCTGAATGTTGTCAGTGCCGTAGGCTTTTCCAATTTTTCATAAAGCTTTAATGGCATGTGTGTACTTCATCTTTTGTTGGGGAGCTGGAATGAATGGTCAGATGAACTTCTGCTGGTGGTGGGTTTGCTGGTCCTCTGGTTCTGGTCTAATATTTCACACAAATGTTGTTCCTATGTTGCTGCTTGTTCATTCTCTGTAAGGTTGTTTCCGTATTTCACAGTGGTAGATAGTTTGGTGTTTTTACTGCAGAGCTTTTTAGTGGTTTCATAAACAGTGCTTGTTTCTCCTTGCCCAACTGTATGTTCAGCCTCTCTTGCCAGTCGGTTGGAGCATTGCTCTTGGCTGGTTCAACCATATCGGAAAAGCCCTCTGGCGAGGGGCCAGATGAGTCCACTGGTCCCCCGGTTTGGGGATTGGGTGTGGGCTAACAACCCCACACTATAAAACACATTTTGTTATGGAAATGATACAGTTGTCAATTGTGAACAGAAGCCAGTGTTAATGCCCAGTAATTCAGTATTATGACTCTTCATATTACAAATTAAGAAACACATTTTCTTGTCATCTCTTCTCCCCCCCCACTTACAATGGTTGCAGCAGACTGAATAGAACCTCTATTTAACATCAGGATTCTGATGTAGTGTATCACTGTGGGGTTCAACTTGTTTCTGCTGTTTTTGAGTGTGAGGTTTTTTTTTTTTTAAATAAAAAACATGGGTATGGGATTGTCAACCTTTTATTTACTAAGTTTAAAATACTTTGGAATTAAAAAAATGAGCAGGCTTAGTTCCAGTTTCTAGACTAATTGGTGTTAATACATTTAGTCCTAGTTATATTGGGAATGTTAGTCTTCCAAAAGCAACTCTGAACTTTAAATTTCTTTCTTCAAATTCAACAAACTATATCTAGTGTGGTGTTGGCAATGCTAGTTTGACTTTCTTTAATACCTTTCTAAGTCATCTTTGAAGGGCTTTGGATCATCATGATGATGTGATATGTCAAGAGTCCCTGCTTATGAATGCTGAGTTTGCTTAGGGCTGCAGGCCTCTCTGTACCTTTTCAGTCATTTATAAAAGATGTCCTGTCCCATCTGGGAGTGTCCCATGCCCACCTGAGTGTATTAATCCCTTGCTCTTTCTGTTGACTGCAGCACGCTGGTGATAAAGCAGAAGCTCCCTGGGATATATGTACAGCCATCCTACAGATCAGCGTTAAGTAAGCAACTGCACTTTGTCCTTCATAAAGTCTAATATCGGTAGGTATTGTGTAGCTAACAGTTTTTGATTTGTTTCAGTGTGGTTTGGGGTCATTTTTATAAGGCATGGTTTGTATCAGGATGGCGTCTTCAAGTTCACAGTTTACATCCCAGATAATTACCCCGATGGAGACTGTCCAGTAAGTATTGTGGTATCTACTTGTTTTGTTTTTTATTCTGAAGGTTCTTATGTTTGCACTACTGTACACTTCATTATGAGAAGCTGCTTTAATTGGAGGTCTAGTTTTAAGATTCTTTCATTGTTATGTTATGCAGAAAAGTTGCATGTGTTCATGAGGCTCAAGTATCTTTTATTATTTATTTAAAAATTTCCTTCCACTGGTCGGCTATAAGAGAAAATGTGCATGAAGGGGTCTAGAATGGTGACTAGTTCCTTTTGCTCTGGATACAACTTCTCACCCTCGGAACAAAAACCCTCATAGGTGACTTGATCTTAACCAGACCAGGACTGACAATTATTTGTGCACTGAAGTGTGGGGTAAGAAATTCAGTATGGAACCATCACTGAGAAACCACATCACAATTCATGCTGCTAAGGCCCTTTGAATGTTGACAAACAACAAAACATCCATTTGTCCTGCTTGTTGCAGTTGGCTGCAGTTTAAATTGCAAGCTGAACATTATTCTTGTTGAGTGTTTTAAGCCTGGGGTTGGTTTCAACCCTTTTTGAGCAGTGTAGATGTGACTGTGGCTGACAAATGCCTGGAAATCTGATTTCGAAGATCGGTGCTGATGTGGCCTGGCCTGCTGGTTCACCTGAGCCTTCTACTTGCATTTCAGAGGGTGGTCTTTGACATCCCAGTCTTCCACCCTTTAGTGGACCCTGTGTCAGGGGAGCTTGATGTGAAGAGAGCCTTCACAAGGTGGAGGTATGCAAATGGTATTTCTTCTGTACTTGGTTGACACATTACTGGTTTATCTTAGAGTGTGGGGAAACAAATCTTTAAATGCTTTTTATTAAATTGCTAGAAGTTTATCAAACATGGTACCTGAGGTGCCTAAGTGTTCACGATCACAACAAATGAAGTGCAAGTCATTGTTACAGTGGGTTATTCATGTATGTATCTTCACAGGGAGTTGTGGGGGTATTTACATTCCTTCTTATACTTGAGAAGGAAGAAACCTGCAGTGCTTGTGCAGCTGGGATACTTGTAGCTACTGACATGACAGCCCTTCCTCACCTTTTTGCCCCTTCAGGCGCAATCATAATCACATCTGGCAAGTGCTGATGTATGCGCGTACCATCTTCTATAAGATCAATACTGTGGAGCCCCTGAACCCAGAGGCAGCTGTACTGTGAGTCTGAGCTGCAACTGTGCAGTTTAAAGGGTGTGGGTGTGGGTGACAGTGCTGGTGTTTGGGCTGGCCACCAGTTTAATGTAGCATAAAGGTTGACATAGTCCTATAATATGAAGCTTGCTGGTTCAAGTCCCTTTCCCTGCTCCTGCTGGAGTCCTCTGATCAAGGTACTTGTGCTCAATTGCCCTTGAGAGAGAGAGAAGAAAAATATGTAGTACAAATACTGTTTGGTGGAAAATGTCTGCTAAGCAACAAATCAATAACTCATCTTGATCTGTTCAAAGAAATTTGTTTGCTTGTTGTGCATGCCTTCCTATAACTTCCCATCTGGGAAATGTTTGTGGCTGGTTTGCGTGTGCGTTGGCTAATGCACATTTACATTTATTCATTAACACATGCTTTTCTCCAAAGCAACTTCCAATGAACTTTAGAGTTGTCAGCCCACACCTTATTCACCAAGGTGACTTACACTGTTAGTACTGTACACTACTTGCAATATGTCAATCATCCATAAATCAGTGGAACGCTATCACTCACAGAGTAGGTACACCTGTCCTACAGGCAGCGGATGCCTTCTTGCCAGTCTTGTGCCCTGTGCTGTTACAGGAGCATGGGGAAATGATTCCTTCTCTACAAGCTCATTGTGTCAATATTAAGGCTTGTGTACTCAAGTTGTGTGTTTGCATCTGCCCAGGTATGACAAGGATGTTCAGCTGTTCAAAAGCAAGGTGGTTGACAGTGTGAAACTATGCAACAGCCATCTTTTTGACCCACCCAAGATTGATGATCCTTATGCAATAAGGTTGGTCTTCATTAATGATAGACTGCAGAACAGCTTTTTCAATTCTAAGATATGACTGGTTAATACTGCAAAAGGCTGAATGACATGGTTCAAGGTGGAAGTCAATGTCCTTTATTTTTTGACCATCTGAGGATGTTTTTCTAGCTTCTCCCCATGGAATCCAGCTGTCCACGAAGAAGCAAGGGAGAGAATGTTTGCTCATAAAGTGAGTATTGAGGTTATAACCCAACTGGGGGCAAACAAATGGAAAGAGGCACTTGCCACTTTGCTTCAATAGTTTGGCATGGCTGCTTCAAAAGCATGGTGTGTCAAGGTGAACTTAACAATGGTAGCTGTAGCCAAAACAAGACATGACCAGACACTTTACAAGTAGTGAAGTGTGTGCTAAGAGAACCACAGATGTGACTTTCCTGATGCGTCTAACATCGGACTGTTTCGTAGAGACGGCCTGAGGATCTCAAGGGGCTGCAGGTATCGGGGTTGTCCTGGGTGAAGCCTGGATCTACACTCCCCTTCAGCAAAGAGGAGAACAGCCTTCAGACATGAGCCTGCAGCTCTCGTTCGAGCCACTGTGGGGCATCATCAGTACAGTAGACATGTCCCAGGCTTGTGGGGGCAACATGGACTGCAGCTCAAATGGAATGAAAACCGCTTACCTTTATATGAGTTAATGACACTGGCTCAGCTTCGACTGATGATGCAAGTTTTGGCTCAGACTAGGGCAGAAGCGGGCCTACGTTTCCCATGTACGTTCGCACCAAACAACCTCAACGAAAGCACTTGCAGACTTATCGACTGCTCTGTGACTTTCCTTTTTGACCCTCACCATCTCATTATGTTCTAGGGGAAAATTTATTGCTGGTCATATTAAGCAGCTGACAGCATTTTACATTTTTTGCCTCTCCCTTAAACCTTTTTAATAACATGGCAGTCCAGTGTTGGCTTGACACTACACTTAGCTTTTATTGGGTTTTGAAGGGGCTCTTTAATGGTTAGTATGTTCAGATTCCGCTGTACAATGTATGACACCTGAAAATGTTTAATATATAATGACAAAAAGGTAAATATGGTTCAAAGATAAGTTAATCATTTATTGAATCATTTATGCTTCTATTGTAATTTTTGGATTTTTTTTCTTATCCTGAATGAAACAATGTTTGTAAATAGGAATTTTCTGTAAATTTGATCTCATTGGTAGTTTTGCTGAAATAGGTCATTGGTTCTATTCATGTACAGACGGAAACTTAATTTTTGAATCATAATTGGTTTATTTTTGCTTTTTTCTGGTCAAACTTTCTCCCCCCCACCCTTTCTAAAGTGGTTACTTGACATTGTTTGAAACTGTATACTGCATTGGTATTTTTAAGCCAAGTTTTCAGTGGAAGTAAATAAAAAATTTTAAATCTGATTATCTGACTTGTAAATTTTTGCCAGTTGCAGCCCTTAAAACAAGTTTCATTGCCATAAGGTGACACACTGCAACCCTAGAATGTTCCATTAAGTTGAAGTATTTTAAATAAGGTTTGATGCTAGGTGAAGGTAAATGGGGATCTTTGTAACCTGACTTTTCTTTCTACCAGTTACCAAAGGTGAAATAAAGCAAGTATGCCAAACATTACTGCTCAGTGTTGCAGTAAAATTCTTTTCCTGCCAGTCATACCACTTCTAAGCAGAAGTGGAAAGCAGCTCAGTCAACTTTGTCAGTTAACTCTAGCTGAATTACACATACAGGCAAATGAATTTTTTTTTTTTTTTTTTTTTTTCCCTGGGACTCTTCTACATAAGAGATCGTGCAAGACAGAGCAAATGCAGGACAGTGCAGCGCACAGGTCAGAGTCTGGTGCCAATCTGTGTAATGTACATATTGTAACGACCCCCCCCGTTACTGTTTTAGGAGGGAGTGTGTGTTTAAATGTAAATAGTTGCATTATGGGAAATAATGTTAAAGGTGTGTGTAACCACTGGGGGCACTTAAGGGGGAAATAGTAGGGTGACCGTGTGTTCAGAAGAGAGCTTAAGAGTGCTAAAGCAGACCAGGAAGGCTGGTTGTAAGCGCAGGTCCTGGAGAAGAAGGGGTCCTCGGCCCGAGAGCATCCTTTCCCTTGTGCTGGTGTTCGAATAAATCGTTCGTTATGAACGCTGCTTCCGCGTCCCTCTTTGCCCCATCCAAACCCACGGCGCTGTGCGCCACACTGGTGTCAGAAGTGGGATGGGAGCAGGACGATGAGAGGCTGGATCAGGAAACAGCTGACCACCAGGCATCGGGAAGGAGAGAAGAGCGAGACGGAAGAACGCTGTCCCCCGGAAGAAGTGCCTACGACGGTGGAGGTTGAGGTGGACGTGCCGTGGCGGAGCACGGGTGTCCAGGGGGATGCTGGGGAAGCGTGCGAATGGGCGAGGACGGTGGAGGAGAGCTGCGAGGTGCCGCTGGAAACAGGCAAGCAAGTCGAGTGGGGTCTCCTTGCGCCCAGAGAAAGAGCGGCAGGAAGAGGCAGCGAACCGCCATCGACCGCGGAGGAAAGTTGCCCCGCGAAGAGCGCCGCTTTCCCGAGCAGGATGGATGCCGTGCTGGACGACGCGGAGCAGTGTGCCTCGTCTGTGGACAGGCAGAGCTCCGTGTCGAAGATGAGCGAAACCGCCGACGCTAATTCTCCGGCGGAACGAACGGGAGTTCGCCACTTTCGGGGAGAAAGCGCCCAGCCTGCCTAAAGCCCCGGCAAGCGTTGTAGAGCGGCGCGGCGAAACAAACGCCGCAAAAAGAGGAGGGCTGCGCAGCAAGAAGCGGCCAGTTTTACGAACGTCGCGGCAGGTTCAGTGTGCGACGAATCGGCGGAGGCGAGAGCGGCAAGCAGAGGGGGTTCGCCGGGTCCTTTGCCGGAAGACGGCTGAGCGGCGAGGCGCGCGGCGAGACGACGGGAGGCGCGAGAAAGATGTTCGCCTCCAACAATGGAGCGGGGACAACGCGAAGCGGCTGCGGGGAGCCATCGCGAAGGTCCCACGGAAGCCGGTCAGCGAAAGCCACGTGGGCGCCGCCATGTTTGGGACGCGCCACGTGCGAGTGAGGGAGTCGTGCAGGGACCGAGGCCCGGCGGACATGGGACGAGGATGGCCACCCCGACCCCCGAGCGCGCCGCCATGGGGGGTCTCTTGCAAGTTTCCCGCCCCAACTACCAGCGGTGAGCGTCCTGTACTCCCGACTGGATGCGCGTGAGAACAGCGCTGGATGTTGGGACACTTGTGGGGCAGGCAGCAGCGGGGACGCTGCTATTCTTTTTGGCGGGGGGCTATGTAACGACCCCGCGTTACTGTTTTAGGAGGGAGTGTGTGTTTAAATGTAAATAGTTGCATTATGGGAAATAATGTTAAATGTGTGTGTAACCACTGGGAGCACTTAAGGGGAAACTAGTAGGGTGACCGTGTCTTCCAGTGTGTTCAGAAGAGAGCTTAGGGGTGCTAAGCTAGGCCAGGAAGGCTGGCTGTAACTTAGCGTAGGTCTTGGAGGAGAAGGGGTCCTCGGACCGAGAGCATCATTTTCCCTTGTGCTGGTGTTCGAATAAATCGTTCGTTATGAACGCTGCTTCTGCGTCTCTCTTCGCCCCATCCAAACCCACAGTGCTGCGCGCCACAATATACAGTACAAAGAAAACTATAGGACATTTAAATGAGAATTAGAAACAAGTCAAGAGCACATCTTGAGTGTTTTCAGCTGGTTTCTGCTGTGCTCATGAGCAGGAGGCAGATGCCCCCCACTCCTCTTGTGTCCAAGGTGAAAAAATGACCACAACACAAGGGACATGATTTCAGATGTTTCTTGGTCATAATCCTCAACTGTATCACTATACAACTGCTTTAGTAGTCTGTTATCTATCAGCCATAACCATCGTAGTTCACTCATGGGTCGAGGGAGGTGAGTGATCTCTCTTCTCCCAGGTCTGTCTGTATAACAGCTGAAGTAGTCTCGATTTTTGGTTTAATAAGGGGAAAAAAAAGTTGTGTAACTAATCGCCCTATTTGCTATCTGGTGTTAATCCACTGGAGTGAATCCGCTCAGAGAGGAGAGAAGCGCTATGAGCATCTTTCTCAGGTCACGTGGCTCCACTTGCAGCACTTCAAAACTCGTTCATCTTGAACGATCGTGACCTGCTGTCTCCATGATCTGCCTCAGAGACTCCAGATTCAGCGCGCTCGCGTTGCGGCTGTATGGTGTGTACTGTACGGACCACAGTCACGCCGAAACCAGCAAGAATTCAGCCGATTGGTCCGAGTCGGCGCGGCCATCTTGGGCTCCTCCCCTCCGAGCAGCCGGGGCTGAGACGCGCCGTGTCCGGACAGTCCCCGCCGGTCGCCTCGGGCCTCAGCCGCGACCGGAAGGCTCCTCCGGCCAGCGCGAGCTCCGTGCCACACGTGTCCACAGCCGAAGCAGACGAGTCCCCCCCCCTTCCGCCACCCCCCACCGCTTTCCGTCCAATCGGAGGACGAGCGTCACGGCTCGTATGTAAATACGGTGTTGTGACGTCACGGGCGGCGAAGCGCTCAGGCCGCGAGCGGCGGTACTACGGCAAGTCGGCGAGCCGACGTCGTGCTCGTTTCCCACGCGGTGACAGCGACAGTGACGCTTCGTGCCCGCGTGACGCCGCGTCCCCGCGGTAAGTAGTGATGTAAGCAGTGATGCAAGCGGTGATGCTCGGTTCCGCGGCGGTGCGAACGTGGACGCTGTAGCTGTCAGCTGGACGCGACGCGACGCGACGCGGCGCGGCGTGGCGCGGCTCAGGGAATCCCAGCGCCGAGCGGAGCAGCGGACTTCCCTCCCCCCCGACTGGGCGCTCCCTGCTCGGCGGCGCGATACGCGATGCGGCGCTCCCGGCTCCGCGGCTTCCCAGGTGGTGAAGAGACGACGCAGAGAGAGGGACCGGCGGCGGCAGAGTGGCTAGTAAGTGCGGGACCCGGGAGGGATTCCCTCAGAGCCGCCGAGACAGGGACGTCGTGCCTGCATGATGATGTGCATGTGCTCCTCCGTACCCTCTGTCATACCCCCCCAGTCTCCCGGTGTCCCTGCTTTTGTTCAAGTTCCCCCCCTTTCCCAGTGTCCTCTGCTCATCCCTCCACTCCTCTCTGTTCATCCTCCACTCCTCTCCCGATCCCTGCTCCCTTCCCCAGTGTCTCCCACTGGTCTCTCAGTGTCCCCCCACTTGTCTCCCAGTGTCCCCTGCTCCCTTCCCCAATGTCTCCCACTCCTCTCCCAGTGTCCCCTGTGCCCTTCCCAGTCAGTGTCTTCCCACTCCTCTTCCAGTGTCCCCTGCTCCCTTCCCCAGTGTCTCCCACTGGTCTCTCAGTGTCCCCCCACTTGTCTCCCAGTGTCCCCTGTGCCCTTCCCAGTGTCCCCCACTCCTCTCCCAGTGTCCCCTGCTCCCTTCCCTAGTGTCTCCCACTCGTCTCCCAGTGTCCCCCCGACTCCTCTCCCAATCTCCCCTGCTCCCATCCCCAGTGTCCCCCCCACTCCTCGATGTAGAGAGCAGCCGTGCTGTGAACACATGTGCACACGCCTCTGAGGACCCCTCACTGCACTGAATCTTAGAGACGCTGGCAGCGAAACCATTCCTGAGGGTTTAAATTCCTCTGTGTACTTTAGATCATATTCAACACCTGACTCTCAGAGCTTCACCACCCTGTTTTTACCATATTGCAGCACCAGAAAAGGGTTATGAGATCAGTCGCTGGTCATAATCGCGATGGGGACGGTGACTCTATGAGGGGACCGAGGGGGTCCTGAAGAAGAGCGCCATGTCAAACGGGAGGAACCCCTGCAGCTGTGGCTCAGAAGGCCCTCCCTCTTTCCACACAGCAAGTTTACAGCAGATAAGGCTGAGTGACACACATGTTGAGCACGGGGGGCTCAATAATGTGTGTAAGAAGCAGATATGGCCGCAGTGCAGGCGGCGCCCTCATCAGGCCAGGGCAGACAAGCAGAGCCGCCCAGGGTCAGTTAAAGCACAAATTAAAAAATGTAAGAATTTCACTGTGCTTGTGCACACGAGTGTGAGTGCGTGTTCTTCTCCCACTCCCACATGCATGTTTTTTGAAAGTCATGTGTGGAAAATTATGTGCTGTTGGAGTTGGAGCACATGTTTTAATAACACCGAATACAGTAAGTGGCTGCCGGTAATGTTCTGGATGAGCATCTAAAGTCAGAGGATCCAGGAGAGTGGGTCGGTGCTGCTGCTTTGTGAAGGTATGAGGATGCCGGTGACCCCATGATAAGGTAATCCGTACTGTGTTCTGGAAAGAACCCATTTACACATTGTAATTTTTACTGTATTAGTTCAAGGTAAGTACCTTGATTACATTTATTTATTTAGTAGATGCTTTTCTCCAAAGTCACTTCCAGTGAACTCTTATGTAGTGTTATCAGCCCACACACCTTATTCTCCAAGGTGACTTATACTGTTAGATACACTGCTTACAATGGGTCACTCATCCACACACAGACACACACACACTCTCTCTCTCTCTGTCACTCACACTATGGGGGAACCTGAACAGCATGTCTTTGCAGTGTGGGAGGAAACCAGAGCACCCGAAGACTTACACTGCTAGATACACTACTTACAATGGGTCACTCATCCATACAGCAGTGGAACACACACTCTCTCTCTCTGTCAATCACACACTATGGGTGAACCTGAACAGCATGTCTTTGGACTGTGGGAGGAAACCAGAGCACACAGACACGGGGAGAACATGCAAACTCCACACAGACTGAGCGGCGATCAAACCCACATCCTCTCACACCACCCAGGTGCTGTGAGACAGCAGCACTTCCCGCTGTGCCGCCCTATGGTTGAGGATAACACAGCAGAGGGTGAGAATGGCACCGAAGACCTCGGAGTTCAGATGCAGTGGTTCTAACCACTTCGCCACCTGCTGTCCCCTGTTTTAGTAACTTTCATCATGTGTAGAATCATTTTCCAACAATTCAAAAATTTTCGTTGACTGCGTAACTAATACGGCTAGAACAATGAAATGGACTCAAGTGACAAAAAAAAAAAACTAAATTATGAAAGCCTTAATTTCTGTTCTTTGACCCATGTTTAACACCCTCTGAGAATACCAAAGCAGCAAAATATGGTAAATAATAATCCAATTGGGGGAAGCTCATAATCTAGAGCTGTTGCCTTTGGTCCCGAAGGTTTAAATCCCACCTCCAGTTGTAGTACCGTTGAGCAATTTACTTAACCTAAAATTTACCCCGGTATATAAATGGGTAAGTGATTACAAGTAGCTTAACACTGTAAGTCACCTTGGAGAAAAGCAAGAGCTAAATGAATGTATGTAATAAAAGAACAGGTCAAGGGCAGCACTGCAATGGACTGGCAGCCCATCCAGGGTGTGGACCCCTCAGCCTTGCACCCAGTCATTCCGGGATAGGCTTCAGACCCCCGCGACCCTGACCAGGACATGTGGTTACTGGCGATGGCTGTATTGCACTATTATTTGCAATACATTTGGATATTTTAAATAATCCCTAGTTTAGCTGGTTACGTTTACATTTATTCATCTAGCAGATGTTCTCCAAACACTGTGTGTGCAGAGAATATTGACTACTATTCAGGTGACACCTTTACCCGAGGTCATTTACAGTGTTCGGCACACGAAACGCAGTAAACTCCCTGCAGTCATTCACACGTCTGTACAGCAGATCAGTGTAAAACAGATACTCACGCACACGAAGAGCAATTTGGAGTCACGTATTTTTATACCGGGGGTGCGGCGGCGCGGCACGGCGTGGCATGTTCAGCCGGTGCCTGCCGTGTGGTGGGTTTGAGGTTCGAGCCCTCCTTAGGGTGCCTTGTGATGGACTGGCGTCCCGCACTCGATGTGTCCCCTCGGCCGTGCGCCCTGCGTTGCCGGGTTAGGCTCCGGCTCAACGCGACCCCACTCGGGATAAGCAGCCGTTGGTGGATGGATATACTGTGGGAGGCAACCAGAGCCGCTGAAGGAAACCAGTGTAAGCCTATAGGAAACATGCAAACTCCACTCAGACTGAGCCAGATTCAAACCCGCATCCAGTCGCACAGCCCAGGAGATGTGAAACGCACCGAAGTTTTGTTTTTGTTATGAACTGGGTCCAACATACGTCTTACATAATTCATCACTTTATCCCTAAATGATACATTCTGTTCTCAGAAGTGCAGTGCTAGAAAATGGCAGCAGGTGGCATAGTGGTTATAGCTGCTGCATTGCACTCCAAAAACCAGCTTGAAACGCCTCCTGATGCCATACTCTCGAGCAAGGACCTTATCCTGAACACTGAAATGTATCCTCTTCCCTAAGTGGGTAAATTAGTGTAAGTAATACAATGCTGTAAGGTGCTTTGGAGAAAAGCGTGAGCCAAATGAATTAATAATAGAAAAATTACTGCATGCATTTAAATCTGTCACTCATGCGCATTAATTCCAAAATTACATATTTCTGGCAGAAAGTAGCAGATGTTTGAGTAGAAAATTGTTGGAGCTGGAATTATAAGTATGATTTAAAATGTTTGGGGAAAAATGTGAAAATGGAGATTTATAGCATGCTGTCTGATTTTTAAAATTGAGTATTAAAAGTCTTAATTTCCTTATATACATATATATATATATATATATTTCATTTTCACATTTTCAGAACCGCTTGTCCCATACGGGGTCACGGGGAACCGGAGCCTACCCGGCAACACAGGGCGTAAGGCCTGAGGGGGAAGGGGACACACCCAGGACGGGACGCCAGTCCGCCACAAGGCACCCCAAGCGGGACTCGAACCCCAGACCCACCGGAGAGCAGGACTGTGGTCCAACCCACTGCGCCACCGTACCCCCTATATATATATATATATATATATATATATATATATATTATATATATATATATATATATACACACACACACACACACACACACACACACACACACACACACACACACACACAGGGGGACGCGGTGGTGCAGTGGGTTGGACCACAGTCCTGCTCTCCAGTGGGTCTGGGGTTCGAGTCCCGCTTGGGGTGCCTTGCGATGGACTGGCGTCCCGTCCTGGGTGTGTCCCCTCCCCCTCCGGCCTTACGCCCTGTGTTGCCGGGTAGGCTCCGGTTCCCCGCGACCCCGTATGGGACAAGCGGTTCTGAAAATGTGTGTGTGTGTGTGTGTGTGTATATATATACACACACACACATGTACACACACACCGAGGAAAATCCGTGTGGCGATTAGGGAAGTGGACTCGTCCGATGGTGCTCTTCTGGGCCCTGCTGCTGTACCCTTGAGCAATGTTCTTAACCTCATTCGCTCCAGTAAAACACTGAGCTGTATAAATAGTAAGTTGTTCTGGGTAGCAGCATCTTCGAATCCAAAAATGAATAAGCTGGGTACTTCATCGTAAACAAAGTTTTTACTTTTTGTCCGCGCATACTGATTATTTTAATGCCCTGATTCCTTTTATCGTGAATATTTTAACTGGGAATATGAGCACTTCCATATAATGAAACCATGGGCCAACATGGTACTTTTTAATGTAGTTTACAATTTTTTTTATCTAGCGGACACTTTTCGCCAAAGCAGCTTCCAATGAACTCTCTGTAGTGTTTTCAGCCCAAACACCTTATTCACCACGGTGACTTACACTGCTAGACACACTACTTGCAATGGGTCACTCATCCATATATCAGTGGAACAGCATGTCTTTGGAGTGTGGGAGGAAACCAGAGCACCCCAAGGAAACCCACACAGACACGGGGAGAACATGCAAACTCCACACAGACTTTGCGGGGAAATCAAACCCACGTCCTCTCACACCACCCAGGGACTGGGACACAGCAGCGCTACCCGCTGTGCCACTGTGCCACCTCATTATAATATTGATAACATTACAAAACCTGCCCTGATGTGAGCACCACTGTGCACTGTTACCCCCCCGCTCCGGTGTGTTTCAGAGCTGCCCTAATCCCCAGTAAACTTCAGCAGAAATCCTTCAAGGTTTGACTTCGTATGGGTCTTGCTGAACACCACGTCTTAAGCTCTTTATTCGTTTCGTTTCCATAGCTGAACCATTATTGCCTCTAATACTATGTTCTTATCTGTTTAAAGTGAGCTTTAATACCCATGAGCTTGAAAACGTGCATATTAGGGGCACGCGGTTCGGGTCTTTGGGCATCAGAAGACGTGCTGTTGGAAAACAGACGTATGACACGTTGAGAGAAATAAATAAATGACCTTATACTCCTGACCCCTATTAAACGGATTAAGAACATAAAGCCATACGTGGTTTGGAACTGAGTCGTGTGTGTGTGTGCGTGTGTGTGCGCATGCCTCTTCCGTGTTGACCGATATTCACTGGTTTCATACAAATTGAATAAAAATATACATTTTATTCAGATCAGTAACTTTGAAAAGTAACAGAACTTTACTAAAGGATCCCTAATTCAAGAAATTATGGGAGACTCTTCCATGGCGTTGGAGCTGCCCGT
This sequence comes from Scleropages formosus, assembly GCF_900964775.1. Lineage (NCBI taxonomy): Eukaryota > Metazoa > Chordata > Actinopteri > Osteoglossiformes > Osteoglossidae > Scleropages > Scleropages formosus. The sequence goes on from NC_041810.1 coordinate 32,097,959, forward strand.
GTGCACAACACCGCATTCATTTAATTTATTTATCGGACACTTTTCTCCAAAGCTACCCACAATTTTAAGCTATTTACAGTAATTTACTCATTTATAAGGGGGGGTGCGGTGGCGCAATGGGTCGGACCGGGTCCTGCTCTCCGGTTGGTCTGGGGTTCAAGTCCCGCTTGGGGTGCCTTGTGCCCATCCCCTGCCCTACGCCCTGTGTTGCTGGGTTAGGCTCCGGTTCCCTGCGACCCCAAATGGGACAAGCGGTTCAGACTGTGTGTGTGTGTGTGTGTGTGTGTGTTTACTTGTTTATACAGCAGGGTAATTTTTACAATATCAGTTCAGGGTTATTACTTTGATCAAGGGTACTACAACAGAAGGTGGGATTTCAGTCTGGATCCTTTGTGTTCTTTATGCAAAATTTTATATATTGAAATATAACTTGTGCCTTTGAGTACAGGAAGTGAACACGCTCACGGTACGGTCATATAGAGGAACCTGGCTCGGCATGGCCACATGGACTGTTAAGTAATGAGTGCGACATGAGCAGGAGAATGGACACCTCCAGGAGGTCCTAGGACTTCATCCTCAGCATCAAGGCATTTGAAATGATGAAATGATCAGAAGCATACAAAACAGTGGGTTTTTGTAAATTAAAACTGGAATAATTTGATGAAAACATTAATTTGCACACACACACAAATATACACAGACATTCATAGTTTTTTGATGTCAGGGTTCTACAAGGAGATTTTAGTTTGACCAATACAGGTAATTTTAAAATGAATTCCTTGGGGGTGTAAAACTAGTCTTCTGAGGGTCTTGAACCCTCCTTCTGTTGGGGAAGGTTTACATTTATTTATTTGACACTTTTCTCCAAAGCGACTTCCAGTGAACTCTATGTAGTGTTATCAGTCCACACACCTTATTTACCATGGTGACTTACACTGCTAGATACACTACTTACATTGGGTCACTCATCCATACATCAGTGGAACACAGTCTCTCTGTCACTCACACACTATGGGGGAACCTGAACAGCATATTTTTGGAGTGTGGGAGGAAACCAGAGCACCCAGAGGAAACCCAGGGAGAACATACAACCTCCACATAGACTGAGCGGGCATCGAACCCATGTCCTCTCGCACCACCCAGCGCTACTCATGCAGGTTTAAATAAAGAGTAATGAAGATATTGACCCTCCTCTCTACTCCCTTTGCGCTGCCACAACTGCAGGCCTACATGCCGCAGCCAAACAAACAACTTTAATAACAGGAACACCCATACAGAAGTGTAAACGATCAAATGTAGATTATCTGAGTAAAAGACAGAGGCAGTGATCTTGGGAAGCTTATTTCTTTATTTAAATGTCCATGAGCCAAATAATCAGAACTTCTCCATCCAGGAGTGACCCTGTATTACGCCGGGAACACTCTGGACCTCCTTGACCTTGCACTGATTGCGATTTTTAATAGTGACTGAAAGAATTAAAACACAATATTAACAGACAGGATAGAAATTTCTTTCATATATTGAAACTGTTTTGTTTCAGATAATAAAAAAAAAAAATGTTGGGTTTGTCTTTGTTGCGTTTAAAACACCTTGAAACAAAACAAATAAATAAATAATACAGTTTAAGTGACTTTTTTACCCAGGAATCAATTGCGTATTCCTTTGATTATCCATTCATTCAGAAATAAGGATAATTTGATCCCCTCACACTTCCGCTAACGGGGCGATTTCGAACGAACGAACCCCATTAGGTGAGGGACGGGTGTAGTGTGTCATAAGTGTCCAGTTTTAATTTTTCTTCTTCTTTTTAAATATTGCATCTGTCCGTAGCTAATTGGGCCTTATATCTCATGAAGTTCTGTTAATGGTTTGTTGTCCCCCCCCCCCGTGCAGGACGTCTGTGGGATGTGTCACCAAGCTGCAAAGGCAGTATGTCTGGATCGACCAGCGACGGTTCTGTAGCCTTCGAACCTTCCGCAAGTCCAGCACCTGGTGTGAGCAGCTCTTTTGTGTGAAAGTCCACTGTCAGGCTACAGGAGTGTGGACCATGACAGACCCAATCCTGGACCTGTTTGATGAACATGGCTTGTTTGATGGGGGGTTGGAGGGGCTCACAGAGGAGAGCTTCAGCGTGGGGTCCGTGTCCCTGGTGGACGAGCTCAGCCTCAACAGTGACTTTGAGCCTTTGCAAGCAGAGCCCATGGGTTCAGCAAAGCCCTCGGGCCCCCCAGCCCCCTTCTTCTCTCAGCAGAACCTGTGCCTTGAGGGGCAGCTAGGATGCTATGATGCTGCCAAGGGTGGAGACACTGCAGATCAGTCATTCTCAGGTGAGGACGCTTTGGTCCAGCATTCCCAGTTCCAACTTTGTGCTGTCCAGCAAGCGGAGGAATCCGACACGCTGTTCCCTGACAGCAGTCCCATGTGGGGAAACCAGGATCTGAGTGGTGACCCTCTTCATCAGGTAGCTCCACAGCATCAAGGCCACCGCCCACCAATAGAACAGCACCACCACCTTCAGCAGCCCCAGCGGCACTTGGATCACCAGGTTCTGCCACAGTCGGACTTTGCGTTCTATCCGGATGATCCCAGTCAGAAGCCGCTCCAGACCGCCCGTCACGAGCCGACTCGGAGACACAGCCCTTTCTGCCACGTGGGTGGCCCCAATGCACAGCCGCCCTTTCTGGACACCCCCAGCGCTTTGCTTTCGGATGGGCTTCCTCAGCAGGAAGTAACAACCCTGAGTCACCAAATAGGGCAGTCGTCGTACCCTGGTTCAACCCCGGCTGACCACCTGTCCTTCTACTCAGTCTCCGGAGCTGTGTCAGTGACCCCAAGTGACCCTGTCCAGGCTTGTAAGGGCCAACACCAACAGCAGGGTCCCATTCACCTGGCGGAGGGCTGCCCCCTTCGGGCCACGCAGCACTCAAGGCCGGTCCCGGAAGGCTACAGCGGCGCCGGGCTCTTCCCCGAGAGCCTTGACTCTTACAGTGCCGCTGTTTCTCAGCTCCTCTCTGACCATCCAGGTGAGTCAGGGCCGTGTCCACCGCCCGCACTCAGCAGCAACGGCTACCAGGGGCTAGACGAGAGTCTGCTGCAGCAAGTGGGCACGCACGGCAGCGGGTTTGAAGAGCTGGAGCCACACGATCTCCTCGGAGATGACCTCCTTCCACAACTGGAGTCGGCGCTGAGTCCAGGGACTTCCACCGGGCAACCCGAGTCATTCAGCTGTCCGTGGATGAATGGTAGAAATGAAGCCGAGGAAGAAAATCCTTTTTCCATCTACTGCGAGACGGAGGTAAGATATATATGTCTTTTCTACCTGATTGCCTAATGATAAGTGCAGTCGTACTCCGAGAGAGACAAGTTCGAGTTATGAGAACTCGACTTCGTTAGGAGTCTCATTTAACACCTCTCCTTGTGCGTATGAGACGTCTTTCTCTTTACGAGGACCAAATTGACTTTGCGCATCCCGATACCACCACGAGGTCTTCTCGGTTATAGTTTGGCTTGTGCTGTAGAAATTTCTCAGCCTCTATCAGTCCTTATTTACTAATTTCCTCTGTTATCTCAGTGATCATGTCCCCGTTTGGACCGTCCAATTAAGCGTTCAAAGAGTCCATGAGTGTCTGCTAGAAGATGTCTTCGTATGGCTGCAGTGGGACAGCTGGTAGCATAGCGGTTAGTGCTGCTGCCTTCGGACCAAAAGGTCACGGGTTTGAGTTCTACCTCTGGCTGCAGTGTACTTGGGATTTGAACCTGCAACCTTTGGGTCTAAAGGCAGCAGCTTTAATCACTATGCCACCAGCTGATAAATTCATACACACACACATCTTCTGAACCGCTTGCCCCATATGGGGTCGCGGGGAGCCGGAGCCTACCCGGCAACTCAGGGCGTAAGACCAGAGGGGGAGGGGACACACCCAGGACGGGACGCCAGTCCGCCGCAAGGCACCCCAAGTGGGACTCGAACCCCAGACCCACCAGAGAGCAGGACCCGGTCCAACCCACTGTGCCACCGCACCCCCCTGCCGATAAATTCATTATGAATGAAAGTAGATTTGAATGTTTTTATTATAAAACATTAGTTAAATTGAAAATTACTGGGGGAGAAAAATGTAATCTCTACAACTCACTAATTTTGTGAGCAGTATTAACAGGAGCAACGTACATCAGTTTCCGGTCAACTTTACTACGATGCCACTTGAAAGTATGTGAAGCCCTCGTGTCCCTTAGTTTTACCACAGAATGGTTATTTAACGAGGTGCAGGGTTTCCTCATGTAACGTAAAATGCGTGTAATGACTAATTCCTTATTTTGCTTTAGAGGAAATGATGTGCGTAGTAGAAAAATGGAAGTAGTGCAGGTGCAAAAATAAGTGAACGCATTGCTTAAACCAAGTAAGTAAGTTGAACCAGGTGTGTAAATCATAATCATTTATTCCGTTTATGTTTATTGTAGGATTTAAGATATAGATTTTTTTTAAGTTAATTTCAATATTTTATATGAGAATAATGAGCTTCCCTGTAGGGTTCACACACTTTAAAGCAACTCGGTGTACACTTCACACCATATGTTAGTTTAGAAAATGATTGTTTGATCTTATTTCCTCAGACTGGACCCTCCGCAGACTCCAGTTGCTTTAACCATAGCATTAACCTTTGCTGTAATTTGTGTTTTTGCTACATTGCATTCCGAAAACGCACATAGCCAACGAGAAATTTCTGCAGTAGCTCGTCGGCCTAAGTCAGCAGAGGGCCGATGCTCCTGGGAGGTCCGCCCACTTCTTTTCCCATGGTTTAGCAGGAAGGCAGATGAAGTTCTAACATATTATGTGTTCTGCCAAGTGCGTTTTGTGGGTGGGATGTGTTCCGCCGCTGTCCGCAACCTCCGAACTGCGGTCAGGCAGATGGACCTTGCTTTGTGAGCCGGAGGGAAAGGGTGGGTTTCTGAAGCGCGGTAAGGACTCTGTATGGCGGTACCAAAATATCTGGCGCTCAGCGAAACCGTTAAAACTGCTGTTTTATGTGTACCATGAAAAACTGGAATGCGAAGTAAAAAGAACCCTAGTTGAACATATTTAACATAATATATAACAGGCTTAAAGGCCCCCCCCCCCCCCCCTTCTCTTCTGAATGTTGGCCTGAACTTTTAGCGGGGTGATACCTATTCTTTGAGCACGAAGAGAAATATAGGGAGTGGTGCCGCTTTTCACGGACAGCTGCTTGCTTTTGTCACTTCCTGACCTCACTGGGTGGGGAGGTTTATATAATTTTCAGTCAAGCCTGAAACCCAACACCACGTCTGTCACCACAGGGGGAGGGGCCAGTGGCGGAGAGCGTGCTTTTTTTAGTGTCCATGATTGGCTGCCTCACTCGCTCTCCCAGGCAAGAGCCCTCCCACTGAGTGTCTGTGATTGGCTGCCTCGCTGTCTCTAGCAGACTACAGTTCTCCTACAGAATGTCTGTGATTGGCTGCTTTACTCTCTCTCCCAGGCTAGAGCCCTCCCACTGAGTGTCTGTGATTGGCTGCTCACTCTCTCACAGTTTACAACCCTGCCTCTTAAAGTCTGTGATTGGATGTGTGACTTGCACTCCTCCGCCCACAGTCCACACTGCCCGCCTACCCCTGGGGAGAGCAGGAGGGGGGTGGAGGCTTGGGGGTTAAAGATCAACAGGAAGTGCCTGTCTCAGCAATGGGTGAAAGGGGCGAGGGGGGGGGGGGGGCACTACTGGAGGAGGGGGAAGTTGTTCTTGGATTGAGCCTGTGAGGAGCATGCGGGACCTCTGCCAGCACAAAGTCCGCTGTAAGTGTGCCAAACAACTGTTTCTCCGCAGCGTCTCTCTCTACAGTGAAATCCCTGCGAACACAGGGCCGTCCGGCCAGTCTGCGGGTCAGTAGCCGACCGTTTTCAGCGTCCCGACGGCAGGCTTTGCCCATGTGCGACCGGGTTTTTGTCTAGGTGGAATGTCAAGTTCGCGGGCAGTGACGCAAAGTTCCCATGTCGGCGTCCCGACCCCTCTGAAGGTTAACCTCTCGCTGGCTGGAGAGAAGTGCACCAGCAGGGGGCGACCAGGCCCTCTCTGCCAGGGTAGAGTGTGTGTGTGTGTGTGTGTGTGTGTGTGTGTGTGTGTGTGTGTGTGTGTGGCCCAAGTTTTCGCAGGAATGACTCTCTGGAAGGAAGCATGTGATTTCACCCCGTCTTTAACTCCCTGAACATCTTCATCGACTTTATGGCTCCTCTTCTTCAGGCGCACGTTTCTCTTTTGCTGTACTTTCTGCGTGCTGTTAGGGGTCGCGGCAGGAACCGAGGCTGAACAGCTGACCAGGGAGGCAGGCGGAGGAGGGTATAGAGAGGTCTACCGGTGCCTGCGGGCCACCAGCCACGTTCTCTCCCCGTTTTGTAACATTTAATGGTGTCGGGAAGGCACTTTAACTTAAATCGTTGCCTGGGGATAAAGTTCACATGGTCTTGATGCAACTTCTCAAAGGCGTCAACGCTGATCTCGGCCGACAGAGTTTCCCAGTCTGTTCACCGGCTTCCGAGGCTCTAGGCAACGGTTAATGTTTCACGTAAAACTGGTCCGAGGTGCAAAATGTCGGTGGTGTCCAGTGACACTGTTATTAGATTACATTTAGTGTTTTACTTTGGACAATGGAAGTCCCTGCATGTATTTCCTTAAAATAATTTACCCAACTGCAGCCAGTAGGGGGGTGCGGTGGCGCAGTGGGTTGGACCGCAGTCCTGCTCTCCGGTGGGTCTGGGGTTCAAGTCCCGCTTGGGGTGCCTTGTGACGGACTGGCGTCCCGTCCTGGGTGTGTCCCCTTCCCCCTCCGGCCTTACGCCCTGTGTTGCCGGGTAGGCTCTGGTTCCCCGTGACCCCGTAAGGGACAAGCGGTTCTGAAAATGTGTGTGTGTGTGTGCAGCCAGTAGAAATCTTTAACCATCGCATGCCGGCAGCCGTTTTTGGGTCTTCTGGTAGATGCTGTTACAGCGTAGCTTCTGCGGTACGCTTTACCATGTAGCTCCGAGACATGGGCATCAGTCCCCGCACCTCTGAGCAGAGACCCCATTGTGTGCGAATGGTCCGGTTTCTCGCGAAAAAGCTACAAAATAGAGAAATAGTAAAGAGCAGGTACTTTTACGCAGCACTAAAGATGCTCCTCGACTGACGATGGGGTTTTGTTCCGATAAACCCATCGTGAGTGGAAAAATCGTAAATGGAAAGAGAATACAGTAGCGCACCTACCGAACATCATAGCCCGGCCTAGCCTACCTTAACCGTGCTCAGAACTCTTACCATAGCCTACAGCTCGGCAAATTTAAAGAGGAGACACACATGGGTGTTTAGTAGACATGATGGGATGCGAAAACACAATACAAAAAAACGCTTTCAAGACCGTATCGGTTGTTTACACTCGTTGGCGTGATCAATACAGAGACTGAGAGCGTGGTTGAATGGATGCTGCACCTCGCTGCCATCGCCCAGCATCAGGAGAGAGTACCGTACCCCATATCGCAAGCGCGGGAACAGATCAAAATTCAAAATTCGAAGTACAGATTCTACCGAATGTGTATTGCTATCATACCATCGTAACTTCGAGAAATCGTTAAGTCGAACCGTCGTAAGTAGAGGAGCATCTGTACATTTTATACAGGTTGTCCCCGATTTACGACGGGGTTATGTTCCGCGAAACCTATCGTAAGTCAAAAATGCATTTAATACACCTAATGCACACCTCTGTGTGACAGACCGGGAGATGCGGATCGTTGTCGCTACCCAGCATCGCGAGAGAGTATCGCACTGCGTATCGCTTCTACTGAACTTCTGTCGCCACCGTATCGTATAGTCAAAAAAAAAAAAAATCACAAATCAAACCATCGTAAATCGGAGACCACTTGTATATTCTACGTTGTCTACTCTGTATATGTGCTGATAACACCACGCAAGAAAATTTCTCAAAGTTGTTAGTTATGTCCTTTTTTGCGTTAAGATTAAAATGTACTGATTTTAAAAATACCACTAGTTCTCCTAGAGTGTTAGTTTTGGTTTGGTACTTTACAGCCATTGGAAGATTCTGGAAGGGACCAGAACGTTATAGAAAGCATCAGATCCTAAAAGGTGCTGGAACATTCAGTGCCTGGAACCCGGCGCCAAAATTCGCCAAGATTTGCTAATTTAAAAATTGTGGAATATGTGGAAAGATTTGAAGAATGTGGAAAAGTATGATTAATCTGATAAAACTGAATGAAAAATGCAAAAAGAAATCAACATAATACAATGTTTGTTACATTGTGAATTGAAATTTTAGTTTGTAAGATTTGTCAAAATTTAACATGTTCATCAACCGATACCAGCATAAACACTATAAATATAAATATATAATTAATAACAGTGAGAAGCTCAGTTTTCCAGAAAGAACTCTCCCTCCCATTCAGACACAGACAAGTGCTGATGCTGTTGTTGCTGATGATGCTGCTGCCGCCGCTTCTGTTTTAACAGGGACGGTTTTCTGCTGTTTCTTCTCATAAAAAAGAAAAGGAGGCATAAATCTAGTGTGTGCGCGTGTGTGTGTGCGTGCGCCCATTTAGATTAAAATGCACTTCCCACATGAGATCATCTCTTTGGGAATTTCTCACTTGATTTATTCCTTCTTCTATAATGCAATGTTTTTGATATTTGTTTAAAATATAAAATTAATAGTAGTCGGCTCTCTTTGCTCAAGCCTTGCCTTTACTTGGGTTAGTGTTTCTTGTGTTTTCCAGCATGCCAGGGGATTCTGCCTTACCCTCGTGTAACTAGAGCAGAACAAAAGGTGACCTCGGAGAATCCTAGCGTACCCATGCTGTTCCAGCGGCCTGGCTTGCACCATGCTGGAGGCGGGGCTTAGCAGTGTGTGGAAGCGAACGTACAGCATTGATACTACTGTTGGAGCGTGTGTGTGTAGGGTGCGAGAGGAGGTGGGTTCGATCCCCACTCAGTCTTTGCATGTTCTTCCCGTGCCTGTGTGGGTTTCCTCTGGGTGCTCTGGTTTCCTCCCACAGTCCAAAGACATGCTGTTCAGGTTCACCCATAGTCTGCTAAATAAATAAATAATAACTCAATGCGTGCGGGTGGTGTTCATACTGGGCTCGGCGTTGGTGCAGCCAGGCCTTCCTGGGCGGGATGCTTTCCCACAGTCTCTCCTGGGTCTGGGGTGTGTAAACAGAAAGCTTTGCCTGTGCCTCCAGCCTGTGCTTCTGGCCCCAAGGACATCGGATCCAGTAGCTTGGTCAGGGGCCCAAGAGGGTTAGTCAAGGTGAAGGGGCGGATTATCGTTCAGAAATTTAAAAAGGAAAAAAAAATGCCCTGAACATGCCAAGCTGATTTAAAGTAGCAGGCATATAACAACTACAAAAAAAAAAAACACCTTTTTACCAGGGCAAAGTGAATATCCAGGTTAAATTTTTACCATTAATGGGTAAATAAAATATACCATTTGGAAATAGCAAACCTTCAGATGTGGAATCTTAAAAGTAAATGGGTCCAGGCAGAATTTCCATATTGCCTGCACAAAATTTTGGGTTGATTAGAGACCTTGTTTAATTTCTAAAAAAAATAAAAAGTTGATTTGCATTAATTAATGTTGGTGCTTATTTGTTTTGTTATTTTGAAATTTCTTCTTATTAGATAAACTTCTTCTGCTACGTTGAAAAAAATAATACTTCGGATACCATTACTTTACTCATTTCTATTTATAATAACTAATAAAAGTTTGTGTTTTACAATAGGCTGATGAAAGTATGGAAGTATGTCAGTAATGTGTCATTTACACTCTGGGCCTCATTCTGGGTCTATTCGGCCTGCACTCGTACCGTAGTAGGAAGCTCACTGAGGAGTGTCGCTAATTCTCAGCGTCACCCACCCCCTGCAGAGGGGGGTGTTTGTCCCAGCAGTTGCAGTCCTGACAGGCCAGTTACCCCAGTTTGATCCGATAAGACGGGCCACGGTCGGTGCACGCCAGTCAATGTTCCTGCACCACTGTGTTCCCTTTACTCCTGTTAGTTTATTCATTTTCCCTATTAATTTAAACATAAAAAAATGAGAAGGACATATGGATTACAATTCTAGAGCCTTTTTACCTCTACCAAGAACTATAAAACAATTTACATTTATTTAGCAGACTCTTTTCTCCAAAGCAACTTCCAATGAACTCTATGTCGTGTTATGAGCCCACACACCTTATTCACGGTGGTGACTTACACTGCTAGATACACTACTTACAATGGGTCACTTATCCATACATCAGTGGAACACACACACTCTGTCACTCACACACTACGGGGGAACCTGAACAGCATGTCTTTGCAGTGTGGGAGGAAACCAGAGCACCCAGAGGAAACCCACACAGGCTGCGCTGCGATCAAACCCACATCCTCTCACACCACCCAGGTGCTGTGAGACAGCAGCGCTACTCGCTGCGCCATTGTATCGCCCAGATAGTGGCTTTGTAAAATTACAGCAATAAAAGACCAGATTGAAACTAAATAAAATTAACAGCGTTTAAAACGTTGTGACAGTAGAAGAATAAGAGAGCACATCCACTTCGCCAGCCGGGATGGTACACCAATGGTTACGCTGAAGAAGCATTATTGTGGTGAACTGGACAAAACAACATACAGTCCTTCACACCATGTGGATTGCCGAAATGACCGCGGATGCTGGACAGCGAGGGAGAAGGGTACGCACACATTTGCTGAAGCAAACGGCAAAAAGAAGAAAGAAAAGATTGATTTAGTGAGATGGTGGCGCAATGAAGGTTTATATCTATGTTGCAACTGATTCCATTCACTGTGCTCACTTACCTTTGTAGGCGACATTACTACGTCTCACACACTCGCTGAAGCCGCTTGTCCCAAGTGGGGTCGCGGTGAGCCGGAGCCTAACCCAGCAACACGGGGCATAGGGCTGGAGGGGGAGAGGACGCACCCAGGATGGGACGCCAGTCCATCACAAGACACCCCAAGCAGGACTCGAACCCCAGACCCACAGGAGAGCAGCACCCATCCAAGCCCGCTGCACCACCACACCCCCTCAGGAGAAGGGTAATGACTATAAAATCTGGAATCCAACACATTTGTTTAAGTCTGGGAGTAGTATACACAACACTTACACGTGGGATAAAATTTTCCAAACTTGTATTTGGGCTGACGCTTGGCAGGACACCATAAGGAGTTCACATTGCTGCAATGTCACAGCAAGGCAGAAACAACACAGCTTTTACAGTTGTATTTATAGTGTGATTATTTATAGGTGTAACCAATCCTGAGATATGCATTTTAAATAGAATTTTTCCCTAATTTGAACGGTTGTAACCCTTCATGTAGCTGCAAAAAATAAAGACGAAGCATAATGCAGGAAGTTGTTGTTTATGTAGTTTAAGGTAGGGTAGCTTGTAGAGTAGGGATTGGAGCCGTTTCTTGTGGATCTGAAGGTTGCAGGTTTGAATCCCGTCTTTACCTATTGTACCCTTAAGCAAGGTACTTACTCTAAATTGCTGTAGTAAAAATTTGCCCAGGTGTATAAATGGGTAAATAACTGTATGTAGCTTAACATTGTAAGTCACTCTGGAGAAAAGTGTCCGATAAATGTAGTGTAAACATTATTTGCATAAATTTGCATAAATCAAAGAACATCCAAAAAGTAAGTACTTCTTTTTTTTTTTTTTTTTTTTATAAATATATCTCAACAGTTTCTAAAGTGTCAAATTCACGAATAGCTACACTTTTCCCGTCTGTTTCAGCGTAACTTATCTTCGCTTATCTGCGGTGTACTCATGTCTGACATTTCACAGTTTTAATAATTGCTACGGTAATAAATATTACATTTAAACTTAAATCAATAATTCTACTTTCAAGTATTTAAAATATAATGTTTGCTATACTGCTAGTGAGCCAAACTTAGTGGAGGTGGCTCTGAAGCTGATGGTGCGGGGGTTGGTGCTGCTGCCTTTAGACCCAAGGGTTGCAGGTTTAAGTCCCACCTCCACCTAGAGAACCCTTGAGCAAGGTACTTATCCTGCATTGCTTCGGTAAAATTACCCTGCTGTATAAATGGGTAAGCAATTGTTAGTTGCTTTCGAGAAATGAATAAATGTAAGTAAACCTGTGTGTTATACTGTTTGTAGGTGTTTAGATCTTTAATTATAGCGAGGCTCGGGATTAGGGGGTGCTCATTATCCATCGCTGCACATTATAAACGAGGATTTACAGTACTCTCACTCTGAAGGAGCTCAGGTATGGGTCCTCACGGGTCTTCCCCTATCCTGTCGCTCCTCAAGGCTTTAGTGCATGCCTTTAGAGGTGACCTTGGATTCTCCCGTCGCCACCTTGTCTCTCAATGCTTGACGAAAGCGAAAAGAGGCAGATCACGGTAAAGATTGCTTTCGTGGGAAAGTGATGTAATATACCCTGTTTCTATTTTTCTATTTCCGTGTCTGTATTTTTTTTTTTTTTTTTCTTTTTTCCATATGAAAAGCGCCAACCTGTTTTAACAATTCATGAGTTGGGTGGGGCTTTTCTTTTGTTTTTGAACATGCAGACAGCGTAATGGACGCATGTGTTAGTCGTCCCGTTTGTTCTCGTGACCCACAGCACCCCTGAGGCTGGATCTGCATACAGTAGATTGCGGTGCGTCTTACCTCCATCACCCCGTCGGCCGTTAATGATCACCCGCCCCCGATCCTGGAGCACAGACCCCTCATTGTAACTACAAGGCCAGCATCCCTGACCCTTTCGGGGACGTAAACACTCAAGAGCTCCTGTCAAATGAAGTGAATATGTAAATTAATTGAATTAGAAATGCCAGACGGATACGCTCATTTAATTACCCTCCAGCAGCTGGAAGCTATTTAAAGGTGGCATCGAGGGCCAGAGGTGTTCCCACTCGAAATCTGACTCTGCTCCTGATGTCCTTTGGTGAAGTACTAATGGTTCCATTTATGCTGGCTTAATATGCCAGGCAGCAGGCTTTGGTCTGCATCTGATGCCTATAAATATCTGTCCAGCTCCAGCAGAGAAGACCTGTTTGAGGCCCAATTTAGGCCTTTTTTTTTTTTTTTTTTTTTCTATTCCCCCTCCAGAGCACAGCATTAATTCTTAAAGGGCTGCATTTCACAATTCTGCAGAAGAACTAGGATGTACACATGTCCGACGTGGAGTAAATTTGTTCGCATTCTCTCCGGTGGCATCGCTGCACTCCCAATGACGAAACGCAGCGGTATGAGGAGATGTCGACATGAGCCGAGACTCAGACTCCGCTCTGGTGGTGTCTTTTGGTAGTGTCATGCAGGAAAATGGTCATGGTGGTCACTAGATTCAACACCCATTGAGCCTTTATGACCCTTAACTGTCCCGGTTGGTATGGCGACTTGCGCTGAGCCGTACTGCGGTAATGGCAGCTTCAGCCTGCCGGACACTTGCAGTCTTTGCCGCGCCAAGGATCTCGATTCCGGTGATGAAGGGGTGTATTTAGGAGATGTACTGACCGTAGCTTCGCAACTTTGACTTCTTCTTTTGCTCATAATCCCGCAGTTCATAAACTGAAATCAGGACATGTGACTTGAGGAGCTTCATGTCAAACTGAAAAAGTTCAAATGACATGTTCAGCACCAGCAAGAAATACAGGCATTTTGTGATATTAGTTTAAGCGGGTTGAGTTTTGTCTGTAGGGGGTGCAGTGGCGTAGTGGGTTGGACCGCAGTCCTGCTCTCCGGTGGGTCTGGGGTTCGAGTCCCGCTTGGGGTGCCTTGTGACGGACTGGCGTCCCGTCCTGGGTGTGTCCCCTCCCCCTCCGGCCTTCCGCCCTGTGTTACTGGGTAGGCTCCGGTTCCCCGCGACCCTGTCTGGGACAAGCGGTTCTGAAAATGTGTGTGTGTGTGTGTGAGTTTTGTCTGTTATTGTGCCTTAGATCAGGCGACATTATATGTGTAATTACCGCAGAAATCCAGGCAGTTCCAAAGGGTTCACAAACTTTTCTTGAACAGTAATGAATGAAAGTATAAAATTAAAATACAAGCTATAATTATTAATTACTTATAAGTGACATTGTTTGTCTGGGAACCTATAAGGGGGGCATGGGGGCATGGTGGGTTCAGCCGGCGCCCACTATGGGGTGCCTTGTGGCGGACTGGTGTCCCATCCTGGGTGTGTCCCATCCCCCTCCAGCCTTGCGCCCTGTGTTGCTGGGTTAGGCTCCGGCTCGCCACAACCCCGCTTGGGTTAAGCGGTTGTAGACTGTGTGTGTGCGTGTGTGTGCGCAACAGGAATTTGACTAATAGGGTAACTGCAGGGACGGAATTAACTCTGTTATACGAGGAATGGGTGTATTTTTGTGGTTCTTGGAACCATGTACAAGCTCGCTCTTTCAAGCTTGTATTTTACATACAGTATACGAGGTTGTTTATAGCCCGGGATGGCTCTGAAAATAAACCCCAGACTGTGGAGTGACAAGAGCAGTGCTGTAGAATCCATGCACCAATGTACAAATGTTCAGCTTAAGTACAGTAAGATTGCCGCAGTTCGGAATTCACCTTACATTTCTTGGTGTTTCCATGAATACTCTGCTAAATTTTTGTGTTGAGTCAAAACAATGTTGAATTTATGTGGTGACACAGCGAGTAGCGATGCTCTCTCGGTGCCTGGGTGGTGTGAGAGGATGTGGGTTGGATACACGCTCAGTCTGTGTGGAGTTTGCATGTTGTCCCCACTCGGTCTGTGTGGGTTTCCTCTGTGCGCTCTGGTTTCCTCCCACAGTCCAAAGACATGCTGTTCAGGTTTGCCCATAGTGTGTGAGTGACAGAGAGAGTGTGTTCCACTGATGTATGGATGAGAGACCCATTGTAAGTAGTGTATCTAACAGTGTAAGTCACCGCGCTGAATAAGGTGCGTGAGCTGATACTACATGGTTTGACTTGCGATTTTTTCGACTTTACGATGGTGAGCTGGCGACAGACATTCAGTAGAAACCGTACTTCGAATTTTGAATTTTTCCCGGGCAAGTGATACGCGGAGCGATACTCTCTCGGGATGCTGGGCAGCGCCAGCGATCCGCATCTCCCAGTCTGTCACGCAGAGGTGTGTATTAGGTGTATTAAATGCATTTTCGACTTACGATATTTTCAGCTTATGATGGGTTTCGTGGAACATAACCACATCGTAAATCGGGGACCACCTGTACATAGAGCTCATCGGAGGTCACTTTGGAGGGAAACATCTGCTAAATAAATAAATGTAAATGCAGGTATAATAGGACTGAGGGTGCCACTTCTTGGCTGCATTAATATTTACTCTCCTCGCAGTGCAGGAGGTGGCCTGTTGACTTCCCAGAACTTCTTGCTCCTATGATTATGCCAACTCCCATCTGTAAATCAGACAGACTGCTGTGATTCCTCCTACAGCATAACTGCAGACAAGATGGGTCACGCAGAGACACAGGTACATCTCATCATAGTGTTTCCAGGGCTGCTTTCGCACACATCGATTCACTGCTCCGCTGCACCTTCTTTTCCCGGCATTTCACAGCGGACATACTGTAAGAGCGCCATTGGCTTAGCATGGGCTTTTAAGCTGTTTCCTTTTTTAATTGTTCTAAGTGTATTCCACATTTTCAATAGTCTTCCCCTTCTCACAAAGGTAATTAATTCCTGAAAAAAACTTGATGAAGTTAATCCTCAAAAACTCAGATGTAATTGCCATTCATTTCAATGGTAAACAATGTTTACATGTTCCAAATGCACAGAATTGGTATCCATTCATACTAAAATATAACCAAATCCCATTAAAGACATCATAAGTACTTCATTAGTGAACATTAGTTATAATAACACAACATAACAAAGTAGTTTGAATGAATGCATGAAGCCTTATTTATCCCAGAAGGAATTTTACTGTGTTGCAGCAGAATACCATGTATACCATACATACACAGGCGTGACATATATGTACATACATATGTGCGGAAAGTAACCAAACATATAAATTAGTAGAAAAATAAATGTTGGCTAGTGAATTAAGTGGGAAAAATAAGTTAACAAGTGAATGAATAGGCAAACATATGTAAATGTAGGAGAAGGAGGAGAGGATTGATGTGAGATGATGAACGAAGATGAGGTGGTAGAAGGTATGGTGGGACGCAGAGCAGTTCAGTACCACTTGCTCAGATAAAGGTCATTCACCTGCCCTCCCCGGTAGAATAAGGACCTATTGTAGAGCCTCATGGCTGCTGGTATAGTTGACATCCTTTGCATACCCCAGGTGGAGCAGCCTGGTGCTGAAACGGCTTTTACTATGGTGGTGTACACAGGGTGGTGTGTAATTGTGGTCCGTGATGGGCGGGAGTTTAGTAGATCCTGGCTGGGTATGTCGTTGGGAGGCTGCTGGTGATTCATTTTCTTCTGAAGGTCAGTCTTGTTCAGCTGAACACATTTGAAATTGACAAATGAATATCGATACCCATGGGGGGGTGCGGTGGTGCAGCGGAATGAACTGGGTCCTGCTCTCCGGTGGGTCTGGGGTTCGAGTCCCGCTTGGGGTGCCTTGTGACGGACTGGCGTCCCCTCCCCCTCCTGCCTTACGCCCCGTGTTGCCGGGTTAGGCTCCAGCTCCCCGCGACCCCGTATGGGACAAGCGGTTCAGACAATATCGATACCCATGTGTCCGGTACCAGTTGGATCACGGAGGGTCCTGGTCCTCCTCGCACAGAATACACTGCTAGAGTAAGTTTTAACAGAGAGTACGGTGTAATTACTTACTTTGGACCGATAGCACTACATAAGAGTAGAAGATAGACTTTTTGATGACCTTCTTAAAAATGTAGACATGTGTAGGTGTGTTGAAATAGGTCTTTAATTAGAAATAGAATAATGAATGTTTTGGGGGACAACGTGAACAAGAACCGCCTTTGCGTGACGGCTCATGTGATACGAACACGCCAGCTTCAATTCAGACAAGACGTGTGAATTCGGCTCCGCGGGCGACTAGAATGGCATCCAGCCAGAGTTTCTGCTCTTCCCGAGACTGACGCATGCAAGCCGTCCATTTTTAACTGGAACTGCGTCCACGACGAAGGGACGAGACACAGAAGTCTAACATATTATGCCCAGGGAAGTACAGCGGTGCTCTTGACTGAGGGGATCTCCTATTTGATTTTGGTGAAGAGGAAGAAGTGTAAAGGTAGTGGTGAAAAAGAAATAATGACATGGGCTGAGCTGGAGAGTTAGGCAAGGGCTCACAATGTCAGGGTGCCCCTCGGCCCTTACTGCCCAAGTGGAACGGAGATGCCAGTAAGACTTCTTCTTATGTATGTACTCCAGTGTCTTGGGGTGTGGTAACTACTTACATTTACATGGGGAGAACATGCAAACTCTACACAGACTGAGCAGGGATTGAACCCACATCCTCTCATACCATGCAGGCGCTACTTGCTGTGCTACTTATCTCCCTAGTGCTACTTATATGTAGGGTGGCGTGGTGGTGCAGCGGGTTTGGCCGGGTCCTGCTCTCTGGTGGGTCTGGGGTTTGAGTCCTGCTTGGGGTGCCTTGTGACGGATTGGTGTCCTATCCTGGGTGCGTCCCCTCCCCTTCCAGCATTGCGCCCCGTGTTGCGGGGTTAGGCGCCAGTTCGCCGCGACCCCGCTCAGGACGCGTGCGTGCGTGGCACAGCAAGTAGCACTGCTGTCTCACGGCACTTGGGTGGTATGAGAGAATGTGGGTTCAATCCCCGCTCTGTCAGTGTGAAGTTTGCATATTCTCTCTGTGAGTTTCCTCTGGGTGCTCTGGTTTCCTCCCGCAGTGCAAAGACATGCTGTCTGGGTTTCACCCATAGTGTGCGAGTGATAAGCGAGAGTGTTCCACTAATGTATAGATGAGTGACGCATGGTAAGTAGTGTATCTAGCAGTGTAAGTTACCTTGGTGAATAAGGTTTGTGGGTTGAAAACACTACATAGAGTTTGTTGGAAGTTGCTTTGGAGAAAAGTGTCTGCTAAATATGTAAATGTAGTGGGGCTGTAGAGCACACCCAAACAGAGCAAGAGTGTGGCTCAGCTCATTCCCACAGTGTTTACTTACTGCTCCTGTGTGGAGAAAAGCATCTGCTAAATAAATGTACATGTACTTAAATCTATAGTGATGTACCCTCATGTAATTTCCTTCAGGATCAATTTTTATTATTTTTTTTAATTTATCTGTCCGTCTACTTACCTCCCTGTCTATCTGTGTAATGAGTCAACCTCCACGCTTTAAGCTGTGTTACCAGCCAAGGCCTTCTATTTCAAGCACATTTCTACATTCTGCCTTGTGCCTCCTATTTTTGCATGCGATATGGTATCAAAGTGTCTGCCGTGGTAAGTCTGGCGCTCAGACTCTAGTGGACGGGGATTCTGTAAGGGCTGCATGCTGTCTCCAGGTCCTGTGCGCCCTGTACTGTATATAAAAGGCACTCAGTACGCAGTTCCCATTTCTATGTGCACTGCAGCGGAGGAGAAATAAAAACCAGCACATTAATATTTCATAGGAAGCCAGCCATCTTTGACGGGCTTGTAAATGAATAGCTCTGAAACTACCACCTGCGCCTCCGCTCATTTTAAAGAAAGGAAACTACTCCCAGGCTCAGAGCACGGCTTATTAGCATATTAACTGTTCCGTTGCCACGGCAATGCTGCACAGGCCGCGTGATCCGGCGTTCCTGCATTTTTCCTCGCTACGTTCTTCGCCCTCTCAAGCTGACCGTTGGGCATGAAGTTGTAGAGATAATGCAACATAAATAGCCTATTTAAAACCTCTCTGTGTTTTTACGGTGATATCGTAGGAGAAGTGAACTAGTACTGTGTGCAAAAAGGGAAGTTTTTCTGTCTCTAACAAATGCGTTCAAGATAAGGCTGAATTCTTTCTGAAAGGTTCATTTTAACTTGCGCTTTTCTGTTTTTCTTGCATGTGTTTTACCACCACAGCATAAGGACTTTGGACTTCCTGCAAAAACTGAACTGCTCACAATTCTTTGAAGAGACTGTGAGATCTGTGAAAGCGGTTACTGGTGTAGTCCTGAATCTTTTCTACAAATAATTTTTTGCATAAAGTTCTAGAAAATAGTATAAATTATGCAGAAAATTACAGTATGTGTTGCAGCCTACAGAAGTGTTAATCCTTGTTGCCTCATTAATTAATGGGTAATAGAAGTTAGTAACTTCAGTGGTCGAGAGCTGTGGTCCCACAGGTTTAAGAATATTTTAATTGCTGTTTATTCTTAAACATCCATATAACAGCTTTGTTGGAAATAGAGGCTAAAAGACACTGAAATAAAGCACACCCTACAGTCCTCCAAATGATACCTTCAGCACATACGGACATTCATCGCTTAACGATAGGGATACGTTCTGAGGAATGTGTCGTTAGGCGATTTCATCATTGTGTGACATCATAAGAATGTACTTATACAAACCTAGATGGGATAGCCTCGATCACAAGAGTGTACTTATACAAACCTAGATGGTATAGCCCCGATCATAGAATGTATTTATATAAACCCAGATGGTATAGCCTCGATCATAGAGTGTACTTATCCAAACCTAGATGGTATAGCCTCGATGCAGTCAAGAGGTGCGGTAAACACAAGATTTATGACGCTGCTGCCAGCATAACACAGCATACTGTTTTACAGTAAACTTTTTTCATAAGTAGAAAGAGGACACTCTAAAATAACGATAAGTACAGTATAGTAAATACATAAACCAGTAACAGGTGTTTGTCATCATTATCAAGTATTATATACTGTACATATTTGTATGTGCTGTACTTTTATACAACTGGCAGCACAGTAGGTTTGTTTACAGGAGCACCACCACGAACTCGTAAATAACGTTGCGCTATGACGTTATGACAACGCTAATCAATAAAAATTTTTCAGCTCCATTATGATCTTATGGGACCATCGTCGCATATGCGGTCAGTCGTTAAACGAAGCTTCGTTCAGTGGCACATGACTGTACTTTGTGTATTTCAGGCTGTCCTGTCCATCAGAGACAAGTTTAGGTTCTATCTTCCAGAAAAACGGTGGAACACAGGGCGTAAATGTGAAGTCATGTAGGCCTCATAATCTCACTCTTTCCTGCACCTTTTTTTAAAATCCCCAAAGGCAGTGTGGTGAGGTTCAGTCCCACTGAGAGTCCCACACACAGCCTGGTAGCTCCTCCTTACTCACAATCCAGCACCGTGTACTGCAATTTACAGCTGCTGGCCACCGGTATCTCGGCTGAAGGTACTTCAAATAAACATGCACCTTTTATGAAATGAAAATCAGCTCCGTTATAATAGGCTTGTCAAGAGTCTGCTTCAGTGTTTATATAAGATACAACAGTTACGAATACAAACTGCAGGATTAAAAATCTTCATTTTTGCAGTAGTTAATTTTTCTCCCAAGTGACACCTTTACCAAGGTAACTTAGTGTTACATACATTGCACTAAACTCTACAGTCATTCACCCATTTATGCAATTGTTCATGTAATAGACTTTGGGTTGTTCTCGTAGATGTGTGTCACTTTGGAGAAAAGAATTTGCTCATTGAATAAATGTAAATGTATACAATGGAGAAGTGTAGCACACACATACACAAACTACAAGCAATTTCAAATTACCAATTCATCAGAAACATGTCTGTGGACTTTGGGAAGAAACCAGAGTACCTGGAGGAAACTCCTACGAATACACGGAGAACATGCAAACTCCATACAGACTGAGCTGGGATCGAACACATGTCTAATCGCACAGCCCAATCAATGGTGTGTTCGAAGATCAGTTAGTCTCTCTCCCTTGGTGTATTTCAGTGCACCACTTTATCTACAGTAACATTAAACTGTGTAGAATTTAGTTTTCCTTCACAATTTCTGAATGGCTCCATTGTTTGGGAGACATGAGCCTCAGCTGTGAGTGTAATTAGCAGTGTAATCCACACTGGAAAGAGTGAGTGAGTGAATTTTTAGGGTGTACAGGACACCATATGACACACACGAGGTGTCCCTGCTGGACACCAGAAATCTGTGTTGTTCCTGGCACGAGATTTTAAAACCCTCAACATACGCAGCTCAGAGGAACTTCTGGGGCAGCTTTTCCCTCCTTGAGTGCTTTGTAGAGCTGCGGTCCACGAGCAGGTCGATTTAGTGGCGTTGAAGCTGGGGCGCACGCTACTGTTCCCATGGCGATGAAGCATGCATTTCCATCTAGGTGGAGTAGAGGCACACTCACTAACATTTCTACCATAGCTGGACAGGGAACATCAGTTTACATTTATTCATTTAACTAATGCTTTTCTCTAAAGCAACTTCCAGTGTTATGCTTTTTACCCCATTTATACATCTGGGTAATTTTACTAAAGCAATTTAGGGTAAGTGCCTTGCTCATGGTTACAACAGTTAGTGGTGAGATTCAAATTTGAGTCCAAAGACAGCAGGTCTAACAATTACGCTGCCAGCTGTCCCTGTAGAGTGTCCCAACAAAGACACTGTCAATGCTGTTTTTCTATATTTAAGTTAAATATATGGATACACAGTTGTGTGGCATTATTCCGAGGACCTCAACCATGGGGCAGCTGGTAATGTAGTGGTTAGAGCTGCTGCCTTTAGGCCCAAAGGTCACAGGATTCCTAACTCTAGCTGTAGTACCTTTGAGCAACGTACTTACCCTAAAATTGCTCCAGTAAAATTATCCAGCTGTATAATAAATGGGTAAACACAGTAGCTTCGGAGTGTCAGCTAAATGATGCAATGTGTATATGTAAAAGCTGAATAAAATTCTCAATGTTTTGGACCATTCTCTATTTTAGGCATTCCATATATACACATATATACACACACACACGGTGTGCAACTATCACCTACAATTATTGTGTGTAGCGCGCGCTAATAAAGCCGTCACGCATGCGCGTTACGTGGGTCTTGCGCTTCCATTTCGAATCTGTGAAATCCAGTGTGTGCAGATCGCCACACACTTTGTCAGAATGACCGCGAGCGCCCTCTGCTGGCACACTTCTCCATACACACAGAGAGAGAGAGTGAGAGAGCGAGCGAGCGAGCGAAAAAAAAAAAACGAGTCCGGATTTTAACGACATCTCTAATATTCATGCTGATGCATTTCGCTGCTTTGTGCTTTCATTTTCCACCGCTGCTGCAGAGGCGCGCGCTCGCGGAACGCTCCTCAGCGAAGGACAGGGGACGAGAACGAGCGAACAGGCGCAAGAGAAAGGCGGAAAAGGGACGCCGGAGTGCGCGGCCAAGCTAGCACGGAGGCGCGTGTGCGGAGAGCGAGAGCAGCTTCCGGACCCTTGTGGAGCGGGATGTGAGGAGCGCGCGGGGCACGAGGGCCACCCAGCTACCCAGACTGCGGGGGGGGGGACAGAGGGCCACTGAGAGGCCGAGGCCGATCGGTGGTGGAGGACGGGCGCGAGGCAGGCGGAACGCGAGGCAGAATGAGAACCCTCGGGGCGGCCACGTTCCCCGGCCCCCCCGCCACCGCGTGAACCCGGGACCAGGCGCGTCGCCTCCTCATGCCCCCGCTGTGAGCGCGCCCCGCGGGGGGAGGAGGCGGCAGGGACTGTGGCGGAGCGCCGCTAGGAAGCAGCGGCTGGAGGAAGCGAGGCGGCGGGCGAGTGCGAAAGCGCGAGGGAGTCCCTGAGGAAGGGCGAGGCTTTGTCAGGCGGTCGCGCGAGGGAAGGAAAGATGTCTTCGGCGAAGAGGCCGCGAGGAAGGGTGAGTGCGCAGCGGCGGCGGGCGGCGCGAGCGAGGAGGAGGGGCCCCATAGGCACTGAAGAGCCTCCTGTGCGACTGGCTGGCGCGGCAGCCTCCGCCATCTTGGACTCTCTGCTGCTCCCGCTTTTCCCCGCATTAAGTATAGCAGCAGCAGGCCGTAAGGTGGCACGCTTCACGCGCTTTCTTCCTCTCAGCTCTTTCTCTCTCTTCCTGTCACCCCCTCCATCTCTCCCATCACCCCCCTATCTCTCGTCTTTCTCTGTGTGTCCATGCTGCCCCCCCCCCCCCCGAACGAGTTTTGCAGCAGCAGCAGCTCTCTCTCTCTCTCTCTCCCTCCAACCCTGGCACCCCCCGCGCTGCTGTGACACTGAAATTTAAACGGTGTAATGTAGAGCAGTGGCGTGGTTCCGTTTTCCCGAATCCCGGGCGCCTCCGAATGTTCCAGCAGCCGCTCGCGGCGCGCGCGCTGTGCCTCTCTCTTCAGTCCTGTGCCCCGCGCACGTGAGCGGCGGCGCGTGGCCGTTGTTTATGTCCCAGATGAATGGCGGCGGTCCCTCGATCCCCCTTTTGTGTCCCTCTTCCAGTTCGTTCTCCGTGTCGCGCTGTCGGGTGAGCAACACAGTCCAGCGCAGCCGCATTATATCGGGCCTCCCGTGTGCGCGTGTGGGTTTGTGAAAGATGCTTGTCCCAAACCGCTATCAGGCATGTGAACAGTCAGTGGCACGGACTCTGGCACCAGTGTTTTGATTGGAGGAGCTAGGGACACGCTCCAGCGTGGGGATCTGTGTGTGTGTGTGTGTGTGTGTGTGTGTGTGTGTGTGTGAGAGAGAGAGAGAGAGAGAGAGATTATTTTAGTGGCGGATTGCCTGTGGATTCTGTGTGTCAGGGAGGAGCTGCACTTCCGGTACTTCACCTCTACTATCAGAGACTCTGTCTCCCTTTTTATTCATCAACGCTCACGCAACACAGAATACAAGATAAAGCTGCAGGTAGAGCTCAGTGTGTGTGTGTGTGTGTGTGTGTGTGTGTGTGTGTGCACGTTTCTTTCTGGGCCTTTGCCTTTTTCATCAGCACCGTGTCCCTGGCCCTCACTAGTAAGTTAGCGAGCACAGAAGCCCATGAATGAGAAACGGCAACTTTTACTTTACTTCTCTGATCAGAGACGTTGACAACACCACGCTGAAGTTACAACGTTCTGGAGTGCAGTGCAGCAGGGTGATGCTGCAGCCTGTCGTAAGACTACATATGGCGATACATAGTGATGGCACTAGAGAAGGCAGTTGTGCGGCCCAGACCTGAGAGCTGTCGTTTACGCAAAGGCACACAGCAAGAACCTGTCTCCACCTGTCATGTGATGCTTTTCTGATGTGCTGTTCTTGGGGCTTGTAGTGGTGTGCGTGTGTCCCGTTTGCCTCCGAAGGGAGTAGGAGATGCGTCAGTGCTGATCAGTTAGGTCACACTCATCGGGCTGGGGTATGATATCAGCCTCCAAGGTCTTGACGTCCTGGAATGTTGTGTCTCTCAAAAGATTGACTCATCGAGCCATCGAGACCAGAGCTTGCGTAAACCCCCCTTTTGTTAAACTTTTGGGAATCGAGTCCCCCCCACTTGGGGGGGCCGCACAGTACATGTTAAAGACACACATCCAAGGGCTGTGTGTTTTTAACACGAGTAACCTGAACACTGTCATTCCATCGCCTGTGCCTTCTAGAGCTTCTGACAAGAGCCGTTTCTCAGAAGTGAACCAAGGGGGACATGAATTATCAGTTATCACTATTGTTATAAACGTTGATCAGCCTCAGTAAAGGGTTTCCACATTTTCGCAGTGTTTTAGTACTGCTAGTTGGGGCAGGTAAAGCGAGAATTTTTGAACCGTCTTTTACTGCACTGGATTGTTAACATGGGGGAGTCATAGGTCCACATGTAGCTCTAGAAGACTGAAGCTGCTGTGTTTGCATCAGCTTGGCTGGAGAAATACTCTGGTTGCTCGTGTTGTTAACGGTCAGGTTGAGAGTTTTCATAGATGCAAGTATTTTTCAGTTTTTTTTTTTTTTTTTTTTTTTTTTTTTTTAATTGCATTTTCTTATGTATTTTACAGAATTTATGTCTTTTGGTGCAGAACTGACCCATGTTGCCACGTCAAGCTGTTAGTGGGTCGCGTGTGAGTGACAGAGAGAGTGTGTTCCACTGATGTATAGATGAGTGACCCATTGTAAGTAGTGTATCTAGCAGTGTAAGTCACCGCGGTGAATAAAGTGTGTGGTCTGATAACACTACATAGAGTTCATTGGAAGTCGCTTTGGAGAAAAGCGTCTGCTAAATAAATAAATGTAAATGTAGTGGCCAGTAGAGCACACTCAAAGTCATTAAAACTGTTCAAACTTATAAGACATATTGGTCAACTGTGAGTTTTGGTCAGGAGGCTGTGGAATTTAGATTTTTTTATCATTTTAAATTAATTTTAATATGGTTTTGGCATTCCTGAAAGAATTCGAGAATTTCCTTTGTTTTAGCTTAATCTGAGGTTTTTACAAAACCAGCAAATAATTTCAAGGGGCGTCTTCATTGCTAAACTTTTATTTATTGTGAAGTAGTGGTAAATGTGATTTTGTATTTACAAACAATTGGATTTACGAATGGACTTCCAGTACCAATTGTGTTGATAAGCTGAGGGAGTAATGTAGCTGTAGAATGCATAGCTGCATGATGTGTGTGGTAAACATTTAGTTAGCTTGAACAAGGTTTGTGATGTGTACATTTATATATGTATACGTATATATTTGTTTATTTTTTCTCTTTGCTTTCTTCAGCCCCCTAAAAACACTAATGGTTCGGGCAGCTACACACGAGTACACAGCACTGCAATGAAGAGCAGTTCCTCATCTTCCTCTTCGTCCTCCTCGTCGTCGTATTCCTCGTACTCCTCCTCAGAGAAGAGGGCTCTGAGAAAGCCGGCGTCCATGGAGTCAGCGGTGGAGGACAAGCAGGAGAAGGCCAACAGGATCATCTCGGAAGCCATTGCCAAGGCTAGGGAGCGGGGTGAGAAGAACATCCCTCGAGTGATGAGTCCTGAGAGCTTCCCCTGTTCCTCTGGGAACAAGGGGCACCGGGGCAGCAAAGCCCGGCCCAAGGACAAACCGCCCAGACTGGCCAGGATCGTACCCTCCTCCAAGCCTAAGCAAAAGGCCAAGATCGGGTGAGTGGCTGATAGCCCCATGGTTCTGTAAGCCCACACTTGTTTTACTCACCTGTTCTGGCATTCCCACTGCTGTCGTGGACAGGTCTCTGCCTGGCTTCGCCAGGTGTCGGCGCTTGAGATGGATACTGGGTGCCGCTGATGGCCTGGCTTGCATTCCGGTAGTACTGTGCCACTGGAACAGGCAGCGTATATGCCTAAGCCTGGTGCCTGCAGCGAATACCACAGCATTATCACACCCACGGTGCACAAGGCCGTTCATTGGCCTGTGGAGATGCCCTGTAGAGGTCAATCCCACGTAAGCTGCTGTGATGGGAGGGGTAGGTTCTGGTTATAAATTCTTTGGGTGTGCCTCCTGCAGAGTATCCCCCGGGAGGGCACCAGTAGTATGTGACTTCAGCATAAGAAGAATGCGCTAGCTGGAAGGGGGCGCTTGCCGTGCCTTCTGTGGGTGCACCGTGCATCTGCGCCTGATTTAGTGAAGAATAAACACACAGCAGCACACAACAGCGTCTTCATGTCCGTTGCATGATTAATAGCTCGTGGAGCCCCGCGCCCGTGGAGTGGCTGGAGATGGAGGCGGAGCTTAAGATGGAGGGCTCTTAATTACCGGTTCTCAGCGAGGCTGAGGTTGGCTACAGTGCCGCAGTGCTGCAGCTGGGCAGAATGCATGTAAACGGGTGCCGCTTCACAGCAGGAATGCGTTCAGGTGACTATTCTCCATTCCAGCCTCTTAATCAGTTACAGAGTCCAAAGTACTGGATGCATGTTATTATTTATTCAGTTACCTGAAGCTTTCCTCCAAAGCAGCTTAGTGTTCAATTTGTATACTTAGATGCTTACAAAGGATTATCCATTTTTACAGCTTGTTAGTTTTTAATGGTATCAGTTCAATAAAATTTGAATCAATTTTACATACATTTATTTAACTGGCGCTATTCTCCACAGGGTACTACAGCAGGAGGTAGGGCTCGAACCTGGGTCCTTTGATTGCAACGTTGCTGCTCTAACCTGTACTCTGCCTCTTGTCTCACATCTTTTCGTGCTTGCAAGCTGCAGATATTGAAGTAAAAAGAAACATATAGAGTAAGTTAAAAATAATGTAGAAAAATGAAATGTAGAATAGATTTGCAAGTTTTCCCTTTGAAACAATCATACCAGTTAGTATTCAGCGTAGAAAAAAAAACTCATCTTATTGCACAGGGACTCAACACTATTACATTTAAGTAATTAAAAAATTAAAGTTGCTTGCCTACATCTTTGTCAAAATGGCAATGTATCAATTCATATTTATAACGCACATTTATTTATAAAAATATGAAAATTGTTTTTTTTATGTAAAACATCTTGTGCAAAAAGATAAAAATTCCATCTCTCCATAGGACCATTATAAAAGCTGTAACATTATATAAGTGTGACAGTGATGGTAGAGCATAGTTGGTTTTAATCTTTAGTTTCTGGATCCTGATACAGACCAGACAGGAGATGTAATTACATTTAGATTTATTTATTTAGCAGATGCTTTTCTCCAAAGTGACTTCCAGTGAACTCTATGTAGTGTTATCAACCCACACACCTTATTCACCAAGGTGATTTACCCTGCTAGATACACTACTTACAATGGGTCACTCATCCATACACCGGTGGAACACACTCTCTCTGTCACTCGCACACTATGAGGGGAACCTGAACAGCATGTCTCTGGACTGTGGTAGGAAACCGGAGCACCCGGAGGAAACCCACGCAGACACGGAGAGAACATTCAAACTCCACACAGACTGAGCAGGGGTCGAACCCGTGTCCTCTCGCACCACCCATGTGCTGTGAGACAGCAGCGTTACTCACTGTCCCACTGAGTTTATTCTTATAGAGCAGTCTTCTCCGCAGAGTGACGCAGAGCACCTGTAGCATGTTCTGGGTCTACCCCAGGGCCTTTTTTCAGAGGGAAACTCTAGACTATGGCTGGTGATGGGGATACAAATGAAATGGTAAAAAGTGGGCTTTGCCCACGGAGTCGAAGGAATCGTTCGGTTGCATGCTTGAGGTCATGGTCTGATAATGGTAACGGGGTAGAATCATTTGCAAAACAGCGGCAATGAAGCCCTGGCATGCTTGATGTGGATACCCTCCAAAGCCCAACTGCACCTTGATATAGCATCCATTAATATTGTAAGTGGGGGGAGACTGCACACCCTTGGCAGTGCAACACCCATGCTGAATGACTTAATACCAAAAGTGGGGATAAAACCTGAAGCTCATACATGCTGGCTTTGCAAATTCCCATGACCCCCAGTGTGTTTGGGTGCTATCCCACTCTTGAGCACTCAACTGAAGAGACATGCTAACCATGAAACTTGGCACTACTGAGTTGTCTCACTCACAGTAGCCTTAGTTGAGAGGTGGACCTTGATGCTTCAGGAGCCTTGTGGCACAATTTTCTAGAAGCAGGGTACATTTATAGGCTTTGGGAGGTCCTCAAAAGGCTCTTTTCACCTCTCAGTGACCTCCCAATGGAGGTCAGCACAGCCCCACCCTTACTGGGCAGTGACTGGGCAACATTCTGCTTTCTCCTTTTATTGTCAGATTGTTGACCAGGATGTCTGTAGTTCACTCTCTGTCGCCTCACCAGACTCTCCTCCGATATCCTGGCTTTTCCTTCTATGGCTGCCTTGATCTTTTCTAGTCCATCAGTATTTCGCTGACAGTTTTTAAGGTATATTAAATTGTCTGTATGCAATTAAACAGCTCATTTAAGCCTTTTCAATTTGGAACTCTATTGCAACAAAAATCATTAAACAACGAGTCCCCAAGGGCCAGGTTTAAGAACTATTGGAATATGGAATTGTGTACCGTTGACCTCAGTGGCAGTACAAACATTTGTTCCACTGGAATAGGGTTCTGGCCAAAGTACAGACTGAGACATCGGTCAGTGGCGCTGATGGTGTCTTAGAGTTCAAACTGTAGTAACGGTGATTTGTGGGTTTTGTGCGGTTAAGCATGGTTATATGGTATTGACCTGAGATGGTTGTTGTGAGGCCGTAGGGGGTTCTTGCTGTGCAGCATTTGTCAGATTTATTATCATCTGTGTCTAAGAACGGTGGCAACTGAGCTCTTCATTGTCTTGCATAATGCTGTACTTGAAGAGCTATTTTTGTGTCTCCTAAAGAGTGTACTGTGTAGAAGTGTGTCTATGTTGTTTGAGGGAAAACACCCCCGGCTGGATTATAAGGGGACACGTTCAGAAGGGAAGTGATCTGTGATGTCCTTTTGCTGCCTCATTTGTGGCGTGCGACAGGAGGAAGACCTTGTCAACCTTTTCCACGCTACGGAGGAATGAAACTCCCATGGGAGTAGTTAACTCCAGCCTGCGACATTTGTTCCCCTGTTTGCAGGGTGTAGACATGAGAACAAGGATCTAACTGGTTTTGACAGCCTCATTAGCTCCCATTGCCTGACAGTGGGGCTGAAATGTGAGGAAAGATCTGCCTCTGGGTTGGATGGCAGTGTGGGGAAGTATATGGTTGGATAACATGCGTGGATTGTCACAGCCTAAGTGGGACGAAAGGGCTGGGAAGGACCAGTTCTGGTAGAACAGCAGCGTTATCACTGCTTTTGGGTGGCTCTAATGGATGACAAACAATCTGGGTTAGTAAAACTTTGTGCTGATTACTACTGGGCATTGGGACAAAAGAGCAAGGAAGGGCCTGTTGGAACATTCCTGCAGTCTTGAGACCCCCCAACGCCTTATAGAAAGTTGACCAAGTTGAAGCTGCCTTGTTGCACAAAGCCAAAGAATAGACCATGTGGCCATAGAACAGTCATGGTATCAGGAGGTGGCTACTTACATCGACTTACACTGAAACCTTGACCAGAACACAATTACTACTAATAGTCTTTATAGCTCGTGACCACTTTTCTCTAAGGTCAATGTAAGTTGGACGCTAAGGTGCCTCACCTGGTGTTTCAGGTGTAAAGCAGCAATCGAGTGAAAGTTAAACTGTGACGGCTGCAGCAGTGTATCCCTCAGCTAGTTAATGTCCTAACTGTAGTCTCCTTGTGAGGGAGGACCACCCCTGGAGCAGTGCGTGTCCCATTTTGAGTGAGTGAGTATGTGTGTGCGTGTGTTTCTCCAGCTTATGCAGGTGTTCCTGTGGCATTCACACCTCCCCCCCCCCCCCCCCCTTTTTAAACCCAACTCCTAACCCTCTGGGCCTGTGCAGATTGGTGCTCTTGTCTCCTCTCCAGTCAGACCTTAATGTCCACTGGCAGGCTGAGTTTTCCTTTGCTTGTTACAAAACATGGAGCGGATCCAGGCCTGGAGGCATTGTTGTTTTCCATCTTCCGAAGCAGCAGGCCTCTGCTCTATATTTTATTTCTTTTTGTAATGCTGTCCATGGCATGGCTCACTCTGGGGTATTGTAGGAATGTGTGTTTTTAAATCCTTTTGCGCTGAGAGCAAAGTGGGGTGCGATAGTACAGAGGTCCATCTCCCTTTTGTCACACCCAGGATGTCCTCGCGATTCAGGCTGTTGGGAGGCAGGGTAGGGACTACACAAATGCTGGGCCCTATGCCAACTGGGCCAGGGCAGTGCTTGGTGGAGAGAGGCTGGAGATTGGTTTCCATGCACAGATCCGGCACAGACAGCAAGGAGGGACTCCTAGGGGGCAGCTGTCTTTCCTCCCCTTGTGTGACACTTGCGATGATCATGTGCTGGACCTGGGGAGACAGGACTTTCTCTTCTTTTCTCCATTCCTAATGAGCACATATGGTTTACCATAGACTAAATCAACATTTCCCTGGTCGCCTCCCAGCAGATACACACAGACATTCTTCAGTGCAGAGCGTTTTTGTGCCTCTTCTGCTAGAATTACGGAAGAATGTCCTTTCTCTCTTGCCATACATCTGGGGAGAATAGGTTGGTGTGCAGCCCAGACAGCAAGGGGCTGACGTGGCAGGTAGAGCCTATGTTACAGCATGTGGAAGAATGGTGCAGATTCACACGCTTGAGTTGACATTTAAATCAGTGTGTGTTTGTGTGTGCATTTGTGCATGCTTGTGCCTGTATGCCCTTTTCTAGTAATGCTCTTTTGAAAGAAATGGGAGAGCTTTTCTAATGGGTGCTTTAAAGGACCTTAGTGAGGAGAAGTATAGGGTGGTTAGTGATGCAGCTGCATCGAAACATTTCAGCCGCAATATAAATGTACGGTATATGCCGCACACATTTTTGAGTAACAGAACATATTACCAATAAAGACTGCTAGAGAGCTGTTCATGATATTTTTAAACATGTCTCTTTTCCCAGATGTGCCATACACTCATTCCTTACTTAACAGGGTTCATTTGTTCCATGAAATGACCTGTTTTCCATTGTGAATGGAAAAAAAAAAAAAGATCTGATACCAGGCAAAAAGTCACCGAACATTAATTGTAAGGCCAGAATAAAAGTGTTGTACATGACTGCGATAAAACCAACATGTTTTTTATGTGCATTCTTAGCTTTGTC
The DNA here is from genome assembly GCF_900964775.1 of Scleropages formosus. Taxonomy (NCBI): domain Eukaryota; kingdom Metazoa; phylum Chordata; class Actinopteri; order Osteoglossiformes; family Osteoglossidae; genus Scleropages; species Scleropages formosus. The sequence continues at coordinate 32,129,432 of NC_041810.1, forward strand.
ATTTAATGTTATGTTTTCATTCATTCATTTTCCAGTGTCTGGATGTTTATGACATTTTAAACATTGTTTGAAAGCCTGTTCAACAAACAACTGTGGAGCATTTCTCTTTATGCGAAACCTTGTACTAACATCAGAGAAAAGCAGTGTCGTCTTAGTCACCTTATTATGTTTTAGTCATATTTATGCGTGACTCTTTATTTAAAGCGTTCTTTTTAAACTGTTTTAAAGTCTGCGGTCTTTATTTTGATACCATGTTTTGCCACGGTGTTCAGTTTTCTTCTTTTTAAATTAAAAAAACATTGCTACTGAAAACCTTCCTATCTGAGGTGGCTGTGGAGCTTTGTGTGTGTTTTGTGTGGGTTGAACTCGGGGCACAGCAGCCATCGGATATGAGTGTGTTGTTTATGAAAGAAATGGCATTGTAAATCACTTAATCAGATGCAACACTGAAACGCTCCCAAAAAACCTCTTTTTAAAGACGACACCACTCATGGTTTAACTTTTTTTTTTTTTTTTTTTTTTTTTTTTGCTGTGCTGTCCTTATACCTGTTTGCAGACAGCCTGCAAACTACTTAGCAACTGTGCTGTCCATGAGACTTTCTTCTTTGAAATAGCAATATGTTACTGTCTTCTATTAATTTTTACTGTTCACACTTTTTAATGATCGTTTCCTTAGTCTGTTTTGTACCAGTGTACAAGAAAGCCCAAAACGCTTGCAGCAGCTGTTGTTTGAACCTTTCACTGGGACTGAATTGTTTCTTTAAATTACCAGCCAGTGGCTGAATTAACACAGAGCAATGGTGACTGTCATTTGTGTGTGTGTGTGTGTGTGTGTGTGTGTGTGTGTGTGTGTGTGTGTGTGTGTGTGTGTGTGTGTGTGTGTGTGTGTGTGTGTGTGTGTACACACACACTAAGGGTATATATTTTCATAAGGTTTTGTAGTGATTTTTTTCATTCTATGGGGCCCCATTATATGAGGCGTGAGTATATTCAGTCATATTTGTAGAAATCAAATGCACTTTTGTTGGAGTAACTGATGTTTTTGTTTCCTGCTCAACCAGCTCCCTCCCCCCTTGCCAAAGCTTTTTCTGCCCAATTGAACAGCTGTAGGGATATGGTTGTGGAGTCCCTTGCCATGTCTGTTCCTTTTCATTCCTCCTGTGGTCACATCGGCATCCTTTTTGTGTTTGCTGTTACTCAAAAAAAGACTCTTCCTGTCATACGCATGTACGTGATTTTAAAATTCAGCACATTTCCACATTTATTTCAGCACTCAAGCAAAAGTATTTCGATAGTTTGCTGACTTGTTACTCCATGGTAAATCAGTAGACCTCTCCCATTGCTAACCAGCTTGAGTTACAGCAAATGAAAGCATAGGGTGTAGTGAAAGAAACAGGATGTATTTGCAGGGGAACAGAGGAAACAGTGAAAGAGGATGCATTTGTAAATTTGAGTCCTACTCATGATGCGAATGCACTCTTTCGTAGCTGAATGGATTAAATTCCACCAACTCGCAGCCCAAGTTGTATTGAAACTGTGTCATGAATTTCCTTCACAGACTCACTTTGGACAAGTCCAGTTATAGCAGTGGAGAGAAAGAAAGCATTTGTGTTGCTTTGTTATAGCAATAGTAAACCAAATGCAGTGTTTTTTCTTCCCCCACCCCACCCCACCCCACCCCAATTTTGGAGACATGTGGGATGCATATTTTATTTTCCAGTTGAGAATTCAGGGAAAATGTCATGCCCCCATCGTTCTGATCAGTCAACACGTACATTTCTCAGCATGTTTACTGACATGCCGAGAGCAGGTGTGTGTTCAAAAAAATGCCCTTTTCAGCTTCTCTTCAGTTACTCTTCTGACAAAGAAAGTATTGCTTAAAGAATGAGTTATGGTGAAATTTTGTTCTGGTTAAATGACTTATTCCAGCATAAAACGAAACAGCAGTCCAAAGCTAGCAGTTAGTAAAGTTATATTTAGTTAATTTTAAATGAAAACACTGTTAAAATACTGTGCCATAAATCCTGTTTCTAACAAGAGCTGTTAAATCACATGTTGAGATTTATTACACATGATTCTAGGAGAAAAGAGGTGAAACAATTCTCCCTTTTTCCATTCTGCTTATTTAGATGTTATGGGTTGTGTGTACTTTATAACTCTAATAAAGTGCACGAGAACACATTAATGCGCACGGTTGAAGAACAAGTTGAACTCCTGTAGCTGCACTAAAAGAGTATCATTCTTTGTGGACTGTATGTATGGCTGTGACTGAGAGTCTCGACTTGTTTGACGCTGATATCTTTTGTTCACACAACCGGGGTGTCCTTGTAGTTCTTCGTTTATTGAAATCCACTCCAAGATCCTGTCACGTGTTATTCAGTAGAAAGTATTTTCTTTACGTTTTCAAAGTCTGGGTTGTTGAGAATTCTGCATAGGGGAGGAGAGGAGGGCCAATGATTGTGTCCTCCTTACAACCCTGGTTACTACGCATGTGAACACTGTCTGTCTGTAACCAGAGAGCAAGTGACACAGCTGATTCCTCTCATTTTTGTTTTTGTAACAGCAACAGTGGGTCATAGTTACATAATATACATGCATATCACAATGGCGAGAAGTGCAAAGAGGAGTCCAGCATTAATATAATTTACAGTACACATTAATATTTGTTCTATCAAAAAGAAACTTATCCTTTGGGTCATGCATATGCTCTTTAACTATGAACATTCGATATACTGTTAGATCACATTGACAGAACATTTTTACTCACGTAATAAAGCTGAAGGAAATCAAGATATGTCCTGAGAAGTTTCAGATATGTCATTGTGAAGACTTCTTTCATTTAAGAACTTTTGAGCATGTTGAAACCCTTCTACTTTTAACATCTCAGGTAGTATTTTTAAAAAGGAAGTGCAAATAAATTAACTTTAAAATGGTAAAACAAGAATGTAACCCCAGTTGTAGTCTCATGTTGTTAAAGCAAAAAAGTAGAACATGTGCTCAGTGAAATAGAAAGCAGAATGAGATGGAGAGACCAAAATCCAAAGCAAAAAGACCATCAGTTCCCTCACTCTCTCTATAAGAAACCTTCACCCAACACTTTGTTTACGAATACTAGAGAGGAAGTATACCTCTTTAACTCCTAACCCTAAAAAACCCCAGAGCCTACAATAAATATATGAGTAAACCCCTGAAGTCAGAAGTACAATATAAAATCAGAAACCAGAACAGACACAGAATAAGAATGGAACTGTAAAAAAATTGATTTCTGTCAAATATTTGTGTGAACTAATCTCAGGCTTTTAGATTAGCCAGAAATGCAGTAGTGGACAGTGGGTCCTCAAACTGGAGCATCATTCCTTTGTGTAGGCACCTCAATAGAGCTGGCAAAGAGAAACTCGGGAACATCTTCCGTGCTTTAAAAGCACTGACTTTCGTAGAATTTGCATCTTTTCTTCATGCTTTCTCCTGGAAAAGTGTGGCTGAATTGTGGAAAGGAATCTTGAAAGATCATGTTTTGTTTTTTTTTTTTCTCCTGTTTTTTTTAATGTCATTGTTGTGAGAGAGATGCGGGAATCAGAATAGAACGGAAGAATTGGATAGGCATTAGGGTTAGGAGTGCGGCAGGGAAATCAGTAGGCAAAATCAAAGGCAGTAGGTTATCAGTTGGCTGGCAGTGTCACACAGCAATATGGTTCATCCAGCAGAAAACCACTGAGAGGGGTGTGTCCTTCAGTGTTCTTATGTAGTTCCACAATCTTAACGGACCATTTTTTACATTCGACTTTGTCCAGTTTCACTTGATGCAACGCAGTTTTCTGCTGAGTGGCTATTGATTTGTGGTTTGTTGGTCCTGTCCAAAGCAGAGATGGTCTTAAATGCATTGTCAGTACTGTTCAAGACTTCACGCAACCAATTGTGTTTCTTTTTTGAGGAGGTAAGGATAAGAATGTCAACATGTTGTCATTACTTACTCCAGCTGTCAATTTTGAAAAAAACGAAATGTCTCCCTTTTAATATGAGAAATCTAATAAGAAATGAAATGACCTACTGTCTTTGGCTTCTGTAGCCTACAAGAGGATATTACTATAGAGCAGAAGATCACAGGTGCTCATAGCCAACCTGGATCCATAGAGAAGAGGAAGGCAGAGAGGATTTTTCCTGGCCAGGCTTTTTTTTTTTCTTCCATACAGTGTTTGAAGAGAATTAGCCAGCCACAATTTTGGACTGCGCAAGAGAGGTTTAAAACTGAAAGTCCGTAACATTTATATTTGTGCGTTTAGCAGATACTTTTCTCCAAATAGATATACATGTCAGAGAACAATTCAAAAAGTACATTACATCAATAGAAGCAGATGAATATAGTCAATTTGTCACATACCATCATGTACTTTACTCAAGTCTCTGCGTCTAGGCTTTTCCATTTTTAAATTGTTGTTAAAAATCATTAAACATAACAAACACGTGTTTAGTGAGCTCTTGCTAAATCAGGGGAAAAGTGAGTCCATAACTTCTTGGTTTTGGAATTGTAGTGCAGTTGATCTCCCTTTGTCTCTCAAAGCTGCTGGATCCCTTTCAGCATTCAAAAAGGGTCTCAAAACCCATCTCTTTTGGACCCATTTTTCTCATGATTGCCTAACTACTCCATAAAGTTGCATCACACCATCCTTCTTGATCACCTTTGTATTTCCTATCAATTCTATAGGCATCTACTCTGTGTAAAGTGCACTGGCAAAAATGGTGGTATTGGACATACTGACTCCTTAGACAGTTACCTGCTTGCATTTAAAATTCTTAGTCTATTGTGAAATTTACCTTCATTTACTCTGAAATGTACAGTATATACCTTGTCAGCATATTGGTTAATCACTTGACATGTTGGGGAAAATAGCAGAGCCATTCAGACTTCAATGTGAATGACTTCTTGCTGGAGGACTGGCATCCATAATCTGTGATGGGACAGGTAGCTTTATTGAACTGGTTCAACTCTGGTGCGAATAAGATTGAGCACATTCACTTTTGGTGTCATAACGAACCCTGTTTTGTAAACAGTGCCTTGGTACTCGGCACTTCCACCAGTGCTGAAGGATACTTACTGTAGCTTCTCTTCAATTACTCCTCTAACATAAAGTATTGCATAAAGAATAAGTTACGGTGAAATTTTGTGCTGGTTAAATTACTTATGTGAGCATAAAATTAAACAGCAGTCCAAAGCTAGCAGTTAGCAAAGTTATATTTATTTAATTTTAATGCAAACACTGTTAAAATACTGTGCCATGGGGACTTAAAGAGGTCTCTCTTGGTCCAGATAGCTTGGATAATCACCGATGCTCTGCTTTTTCCATCTCACTGACGCTTTACTATTTTTTAACTGCCTGTAATCATAATGCTGTTCTGCTCCACCTTGTACTTCCTATGTTATCGTTATATAATAATAATTATAGTTGTAAATAATTGATAATTCATAGCATGTCCTAGTTATCTTTGTGTATGTATATGTATACACATGTATGTGTATTATCTGTACATACATGGTGCATTATCCTTGCTACTGTTGTACATACTCTATAGATATTTATATATATATATCATTACTACTGCTACCTGCTGAGCAGCTTCTGTACATACTCTCTGCCATATTGTGTTTATTTACTTGTTGTACATGTATTTCTTATATTTAGCTGCACTTGTTCACTTACACAATTCTACTATTTGCACTTCTGGTAGATGCTAAACGGGTAGATGCTAAACAGCATTTCGTTGCTGTGTAACTGTACTATGAAATGACAAAGTTCTGTCTGTCTGTCTAATCTATCTATCTATCTGTCTAATCTATACCAAGAAGGAACATGAACATGGAGCTCTGTTTAGGGATAATGGTAAAAGATATTATTTTAAAAAAATTAAAAAAAAAAAAAACCAAAACTGCAAAATCATTGGAGGCCTATTTAGTTGTGTATTGTACACATCGGTCAAGCCTGAACCTTCAGCAGTACATCATCTTTGGTTTTACTCACTGTGAGTTGTTCACTGAAGTTCAGTTTCTGTGTGAGAAAACTGGTATTCTGCTTTGGCATCATTGACATGCAAGTCTAATGGCCTGTCCTGTGATGTAAATTCTAGGAAAATAGTAATTAAGTTTGGGAAGAAGAAGAAGCGGAAGAATGAGTCTTCTGAGGATTTGTCTGAGGATGAGCACCCCCCACGGCGCTCCTCCAAGGAGGACGATTCTGTGAGTTGTATTTTTCCATGTGTTGCCAGTATGTATGTATGTATACTTGTATGTGATTATAATTTTTATTATTCAGTGCAGTCCTGACAGTGACCTGTGAAGAGTAGGGAAGTTTGAGGGGGATGGAGACACAGGGAGAATGACGTGTTCTAGGAACAGATCACAGGCTTTATTAAGTGGAATGACTGCTTCACACTTAGTAGCACTTGCCTCATCTTGTCTGTGCAGATGCAATTGTCCCAGTTAAATCAAATCCTGAGTTTAATTAATCTTTCTGATGATGACTCATTTTGGTTGATTAGCTAGAAATGAATATAGTAAGGAGGCAAAGAGATGTGTGCAGGGCTGACGAAACCTTCAGTTGTACTGCTTTTTAACTACAGGTTTGAAAAGCTGGATCTGCTGCCCATAGAGGAACTTTGTTTGGTCAACCATATAGTAGTCTGCATGGCATATTATGTTTTACCATGGTACATCCATGGTCCACTATCTAGCAGAGTTCAGTTTTACTGTTACTGGCTAAATGGGGACTTGTGTGGTCTCCATGTAGTTGCTGTTAAGTGTCATTGTTATTATTTCTTTTGCTGACAGCTTTTAAGGGTCACTGACAATGCCAGGATCTCTGACTGAACTGTAGTGCTTGTCTTTCTTATGTATCACATAGCCACTGCATTGACATAACCAGTTAGCTCACACTCAGCCACATGGAGAACTGTATAAGTGTGATGGTGAAGGTTGTACGCATTTCTGGTGATCCATCTAAATAGATTGAAAAGCCAAGCTTTCTCCAAAGCGGCTTCTGACATAAAGAACTCTTTACTCTTGTCCCCTCAGAAGAGACGGTCTAATCGTCAGGTTAAGCGGAAGAAGTATGCAGAGGATGGGGAGCCCAGGGTGTCTGATGAAGAGGCGAAGACGACTGTGAAGGCGAAGAAAACATCTGTGACTGCTCACAAAGAGCCGACTGTGCAGTTGTTTGTTGTGAGTATTAATTTGCCGCAGTGTTTTTTTCCCCCTTTCAAATTTTTCATAAAATTTTAAACTCTTGCTAAGCATGGGTGCTGTGTCTTGCTGTCTCTGTTAATTTCAAATTTAAAATTCACATCTGCACAAATGCTAGTGTCTTCCTGATTGTCTTGCTATGCCCTTGTCTTAATGCAGGAAAACCCAAGTGAGGAGGATGCTGCTGTTGTTGACAAGATCATGTCCTCACGAATAGTGAAGAAGGAGGTATTGCACGTCCCTGCCCCTTTGAGGCCCAAACATTAATTAATTGTTTTTGTTTATTTTATTATATTCCTGATGACAGTCGTTTTTGTAGTGAAATGCTCTCATATTCCTTTTAGGTTTCTCCAGGAGTTGTAGTTGAAGTTGAGGAGTTCTTTGTCAAATACAAAAACTAGTAAGCTCTTTTCTTTGTCCTGTCAGTTCAGTTGTTTTCTCTCGCATCATGTCGACCAGAGCAGATGAGCTTGTTTGTCGTTCCAGGCGTGTAAAATGTCTTTCATTAAAACAGTTCATTAAGTGTTGCTTGTGTTGGTTTAGCTCCTTTTATTGTTGGGGATTTGAAAACAGATACATAACAAAATCCGGTATGATCTTTAATACAGTAAAGCCAGCAGTAGCCAGTACCAAGTGTTCAGCTGCTTCTATTACAAACAGTGGTAGTAGTGCATTATGATTCATTTTTATGCATATATACACAGACACAGTATTGATTTTATGGAGAGGATAATAGATGGGGTTTATATGAGGACAGTTAAAATGAGGAACAAACATGGTGTGTCTCAAGCTGAAGCCCTGCGGTGCTGTTTCTCTCTGTCAGCTCCTATCTGCACTGCGAATGGGCCACTGAGCAGCAGCTGGTCAAGGACAAGAGGATCCAGCAGAAGATCAAGCGCTTCAAGATAAAACAGGCACAGAGGGCTCACTTCTTTGCCGACGTAAGGATGCTTGTGGATTGTTTCCTATGTACATGCATGTTTTGTGTTGAGAATGCATTTAGGTAGGTATGTGCAGTGCCAGCAAAGAAAATCTACATATTACACTATTTTTTTTTTTGCTCTGAATTGCTGCTGTTTGCTCTAAAATTTGAGTTCAAACAGTGGGGAAACTGACACTTTGCCATATTTCAGATGGAAGAGGATCCCTTCAACCCTGATTATGTGGAGGTAGACAGAGTACTGGATGTATCGTACTGTGAGGACAAGGAAAGTGGAGAGGTAGCTTTAACGTTGCACTTCCTGTTTTCTTGCACCTCACATCCTGTGTGTTTTTAAATAAACCCCCTCAAACACTGAATATTTTTGTCAGCTGCCATCAGTACCCTCTGAAACACTCCCCACTGAAGTGTGGTTAAAAAAAAGACCCCACGGAGAGTGCTGATTGCCATACTTTGTCCGTATGTTGGCAGCCTGTGGTCTACTATCTGGTCAAGTGGTGTTCCCTGCCTTATGAGGACAGCACCTGGGAGCTCAAGGAGGATGTGGACCAGAGCAAGATAGAGGAATTTGAGCAGCTGCAGGCAGCCCGTCCGGATCCCCGCAGGGTGGTGAGCGACTCACCAGTGGTTTCATCTAGTCCCTTATAAGTCTTTCAGCAGAGATGAGCTAAACTGATGAAAGAAAAAACCTATTCTCTTTTTAGCGTCGTCTTGTCATTTAAAATCAGAATTGCTTTGTTTGCATAACAGGTATGTAGGACTTGCTTTGCTGAAGTGCACAAATTCAGCACAATACAGTAAATTAAAAGGCAAAAATGTGAAACAAGCTTCTGTTTCCGTCCCTCTCACTCATAGGAGCGACCGCCAGCCAGCCACTGGAAGAAGCGGGAGCAGTCGCGGGAATACCGCAACGGCAACAGGCTCAGGGACTACCAGCTGGAGGGAGTCAACTGGCTCCTTTTCAACTGGTACAACAGGTGGGTCAGGAAGACTGGCAATATGTGGTTAGCAGGGCAAATTGTCCAGTTCTACTGGGGGTGCTGAGTAATGGTGCAAAGTATGAGATCGTGGCTGCAGGCTCTACACAAAGACAACCCACCACATGCACATTGGGATCCTGACTCTTTTTGATTTGCTCTGCATCACTTGCTACTCTTGTACAGAAATTCTACGTAGCATATTGCACTTTAGTTGTGATAGTCCACCAATACAGTTTACAAGGAATTATTTTGCTGCTGGAAAAATTGGGACTGGGCACTTTGTTTGTTGGCTGTTATTGAATTTACATACGTCTGCATGGCCGGTTTGGGAAATAAGAAACGTATGGCTCTGAACTAAAACCATGCCAGTGAAATCAGCAGCTTAGTAATGAAATTAGAAGATAGGCACATCAATTAGTTTCAGGCCCTGTTTGATTGAAAAACAACATTCATGGTCTCTTTGTCATTGCTGAAATAAGGAGAATGCTGAGGTCAGATTAAAGAACCCCTGTCTCCCAACCTCACTGCTCCCTTTGCTTGTAGAGTACTCCTTCAGGTTGTCTGTAATGAATAATGTGTTTAAGAAAAAACTGTTTACCTGTGATGATTCACTGCTCATCCATGCACCTGGCAGGCGAAACTGTATCCTGGCTGATGAGATGGGTCTGGGCAAAACCATCCAGTCCATCACATTTCTGGAGGAGATCCACCGGACGGGGATCCAGGGACCATTCCTTATCATCGCTCCACTTTCTACCATTGCCAACTGGGAGCGCGAGTTCCGCACATGGACACACCTCAACGTTATCGTGTACCACGGTAGCGTGGTCAGTCGGCAGATGCTGCAGCAGTATGAAATGTACTTCAGGGACTCACAGGTCAGTTTGCAATGACTCAGTCAGTGACACTGATGTAAGCAAAGATTAAAATACTTTTTTCCAGCAATGAAAACTAATATATGCCTTTTTTGTAAATAATTAGCTACTGGCTCTGTTACGTAGTCAGATTCACCACTTGAAATTGTTATAAGAGCATATTCAGCAGGACATTCAGGTTTGACCAGTGCTATAAAACAGACAGCTCTTCTTTCCATTACAAAACCACTGCCATTACTGTGAAAAATGACTAGGCCATTTTTACCGGTATATACAGTACAGTATCTATATGATTGCAGTGTGCGGTGAATTTTTCAGTCATATGGACTAAGTTGGGAAACGGTTGATGTCACGACTTATTTGTGGTTAGAAAGGGACATTATTAAAGAAAAGGGGATATAGTATTGGAATGTGAAAGCATGGACAGTGTGAAAGCATTACTGTGGCGTGTGTGACCTGGACCTTATCATATGCACTCAAATCCAGCTCGCAGGACCAGGGACAGGGTTCTCTTGTCACTGGGGTCCTCCAGACCACCAGCAGAACATGAGGGAGACCTAGCAAACCCTTTGTGAAAGAGATGTATATCAACCTGCATTGTTTTATGCGAGTATCAGATTGGGTTCACAATGAATCTGCAGCAATAATCTGTGCCAAGTGGCCTTGTTGACTTGGCCGACTTAATTAAATATTTTTCTTTTTGGTTTTGCGCTGTGGTGTCCAAGCCCTCTCGGCACCAGTGATATATAGTGTGACATCTCCTGACAGGGACGCGTGGTGCGAGGGACCTACAGGTTTCAGGCCATCATCACTACCTTTGAGATGATCCTGGGTGGCTGCCCTGAGCTCAATGCCGTGGAGTGGCGTTGCGTCATCATCGATGAAGCTCATAGGCTCAAGAATAAGAACTGCAAGCTGCTTGAGGGTTTCAAGCTCATGAGTCTGGTGTGTATATGACAAGCATGGGATGGACCCTAACCTGCTGTTTTTTCAGGGAGATGAATGTCCAGCCTGGTTCTTATGTGTCTTTCATTGAAAAACTTCAGGAGCACAAGGTTCTCCTCACTGGCACACCGCTTCAGAACACTGTGGAGGAGCTATTCAGCCTGCTGCACTTCCTAGAGCCTTCCCGCTTCTCCTCAGAGAGTACCTTTATGCAGGAATTTGGGGACTTGAAGACTGAGGAGCAGGTGAGAGACACCTGTCTTGATGTGGGAACATTCAAGGCAGGAATATTTGGAAAGAGTTTTTTTCATTCTGTAGCTCTCCTGCCAATTTAGATTGTTGGTATATGAGAATTGAGAATATCTTGAAGTTTGCGAAATCCATGTGATCACACACATTCCTGTGGGTCTGTATTTTGCCCTTTATGAATTAATGTAATCCTACGAAGGATGGACTGGATATAATGTTATCTTTTAAGGGAATTGTGTTGTTGTCCTTTTTCGGCACTGGCTGAGACCACTATTGCACATTTGTCGTAAAACAGGCTTTATGCAGTTATGTTTGACTTTGTCCACAGGTCCAGAAGCTGCAGGCCATTCTGAAGCCTATGATGTTGCGAAGGTTGAAGGAGGATGTCGAGAAGAAGTTGGCACCCAAAGAGGAGACGATCATTGAGGTGGAACTCACCAACATCCAGAAAAAGTACTACCGAGCTATCCTGGAGAAGAACTTCTCCTTCCTGGCTAAGGGTGCTGGCCAAGCAAATGTTCCCAACCTGGTGAACACCATGATGGAACTGCGCAAGTGCTGTAACCACCCATACCTCATCACAGGTACTGAACACCACCGTATCACACATGCTCTACATCACTGCACACAGGTGTCTCAAGTACTTAGCACAGCTAAACACCACTGAAGTCACTCCTGCCTAATTAAGGGTTCAAACCATTTCAGTCTTATCATTGTCAGTACTTCATCACTCATTTGTACCAGTCTTGACATCATCATCCTGTCGGGTGAAAGGTAAAATAATTGTAGAGCGTGTGTGTGTGTGTGTATACTTTAAAAGCTCCATTAAAGTTATTGGTTTCTAATTTCAGAAAGTGGTACTCTTCTAAACTCACGCACAGTTGCAAGCTAGTAACACATGTGGCTGCCCGATCGTCATCATCATGACTTGTCATAAGCCTTAAAGACATACTTTATCAAAGACTAAACAAACTTGTTGTTTGTTTAAAATGACAAGATTTTCCCCTAATGGGGTAAAATACCGCTTTTTTCCATGCTGACAGCAGTGAAAAGCACAGTTCCTTACATGTCATGTTAATCTCACTCTGCCAAAGAAAAGAAAAGAGGAATATTTCAAAATGGTTATTTTTGTGTCATTGTAGCCTGTGGTTTCTGCATGACCCTTGCACTCATAGATTGTTTTGTACCTCTCCATAAACGGAGGCAATTTGTAGACCACAGCAAATACCGACTACCTTTTGTCACTCTGTTCTTTTCAGAATTGTGAAGACAAACTGTTGACTTAATTTACATGACTGTGCTCTCTCTGTCAAGCTGTTTACATGCCACTTTGGCTCCCTGGAGGTTATGGAGTTAGCACTGAATTAGACACATATAAGGTTTATGTGATATATTTTTACAAGGCATTTTTGGTAATTGTCATTGTTGTGTGCTTCCAGGGGCAGAGGAGAAGATCTTGGAGGACTTTCGGGAGGTTTACAGCCCAAATGCTCCAGATTTTCACCTACAGGCTATGGTGCAGTCAGCTGGAAAGCTAGTTCTTATTGACAAACTGCTCCCCAAAATGAAGGCTGGAGGCCACAAGGTCCTCATCTTCTCTCAGATGGTGCGCTGCCTGGACATTCTGGAGGACTATCTTATTCAGAGACGGTGAGGCTCCTCTCAACTTGCAGCTGCACTAACGCACACTGTGGGACTCTGAACTTCCTGTCCTGGGGCAACATCTCATGGACATACAAATAGCTGTGTTGAATCGGGTTCCAAGTATTTACATTACAAGAATTACTTTAATTTTTATTTTTTTATTGTGTTTCAAAAATAATACAAAGTCAGAATTTTAAAATTTACATTTGTAGAATAAGATAAAATGTTGACTCAATCAGAAGTACTAGCTTCAGTTTTTTCTAAATATCAGTTAACCTTTTTCATTATTTTACATAATTTGTATAAAAAATTATATACTTTTCCACTTTTAGCAGGCTTTTTGAACACCTATTGTTAGAATTCATTAATACATCATCTGGAAGGCAGTAAATGTTTAGGCTATTGCTTAGATCTCCCAATATAGCTTACTATCAACGTAGCACTTCTGACTGCAAAAGAAGAAATAATAGAAATTTACAGCTGAATGTTTTTTTTTTTTTTTTGCACTCTATGGAGAGGCTAATTTTTTAAAATAGTTTGCAGCTATAATCTTCTTCTAGATATTCAATGTCTGTGTAGCTCTCATCACCGCATTTCTTAAAACAATCCAGTATCGTAAGGTAAGTGTGGTTGTGGTCATGTTGAATAGGGTTCAGTATCATGATGATGGTGCAATTGGTTAAGCATTAATAATAACATCTAGGAGTGCTACATAGCTATGAAATAAATGCAAGTAAAGTGGTGTATGGTTTCACTTAGATACCTGTTGTGATGTGTGGCATTTATAGTTCTTCCAAGGCTACTTTGAGGTCTTTCTGCGGATAACATAATTTTTGTGACGAAAGATTGTCCAGATGTGGATGCCGAGGCCATCCCTAGAGACTCAGAATGCTTAGTTTGTGAAGTCATAGTTTTCTGCTGGCAAGGAGCCTTCTGCCACTTCGCCACTGTCCCCTTTACAGTCACTTCCTTTAGCTTCCTGCTGCTGCTCTTTGGCACACTGAATAAGGCAGAGTTGATGCAGGCACGCGTGGCGGGCAGTGGCGTAGAGCCTAGATGGGGTTCAGCACAAGGTTAAGGCCCTCGAGAGGAAATGTCGTCTGGGGGGGGGGTCTACAGAAGCCTGCTGAAAGTGGGCCTCGGTGTGACAGGCAGAGGCCAGGAGCACGGTGCAATGGGAGCTGGATCACTGTATGGTCTGGCAGCAGGAGTGACAACTTCTCAGCGTGAATGGTACGCATGGCCACATACTACACCCAAAGAGCAGTCTCCTGTCCATCATTGCAGACAGGAGCTGGGGAAGGCTAGCAGGCTGAATGTCGTGCGACTGGAAGCTTTTCTAAGCTCACCAAGTTCATGTCCCAGGGGTCGCACACCTCTTGTACTCCGAATTCCTTCACCAGTTATCCAGCTGTAAAAAAATTCTCATATGGAAAAGTACAAGTTCCGTAAGGCATTTTTAATACAAACATCAGAAAGAGTAATAATTTGCAGGATAGTAATAAGTATCTTAAATAAGCTGCATCGTTGCTCTGAATGGGAACAGAATAAATCTTTCCACACATTGAACAGAAGTCGGTGGATTATGCATTTCCTGCTGGTAAAATGATTGACTTAAACTGTCTCAGCCAACAGCATCGTCATTCTGCTATCTTAATGTCCTCAGGAATGCAGACAGATGTGTGTACTTTCCTCATCCAGTAATTAAATTAAAACAAAATGTCTCCACAAGGATATTAACACTTGAAAAATGCTTCCATGGGAGAAAATTCTATCTTAAAAGTGGGTCAGCTAAAAAATGTTCAGCTTTCCTGTCTTTCAGTTGTGTTGAAGTGGCAAGTTAAAAATCACTCAGATTTAAGCGATGAGTTGGTGTCAGGTCCTTGGCATGACACCTGTGCCTTTTGACTGTGTGTATGTGTCTGATCCTTGTTCGCAGTGGGTTCTTGTGTAAGTCAGGTGACTGCAGTGGCACTGAAGAATCATGTAACTTGAAGTCTTTAAAGCTGACTGGTTGTAATCCTCCGTTGTACTCCACAGGTACCTGTACGAGAGGATTGACGGGCGTGTCCGGGGCAACCTGCGGCAGGCGGCCATTGATCGCTTCAGCAAGCCTGACTCTGACCGCTTTGTCTTCCTGCTGTGTACCCGCGCCGGGGGGCTGGGTATCAACCTGACAGCTGCAGACACATGCATCATTTTTGACTCTGACTGGAACCCCCAGAATGACCTTCAGGTACTGCATAACAGAGCAGTTTTGTCCTCCGGCGACCGTTATTAAATTTCTTAATGTATTAGTCGATTACAGACAGTCATTCATCTCTGCCAATTCTGTAAGGTTGCAGAATGCAGTTTTTAAAATAAGATTTTAATGCTGTTTAAAGTAGTATTTAAGTTGGTGACACTTTGTGTCTTTGTGGCTTTGCTTTCATTGTTTTTTATAATGCTGGCAAGAAAAGGAAATGTACAGACTGACCTCATATAATGTTCCCTGCTTTTACCCGAATTACGAGTCGCTATCTGTTGTAGTTTGTGCTCTAGCATGTGTATAACAAGTAAACTCTTCTTCTCTAAGAAATGTTATCAAAGTAAAAAGGCAAAGCCTCTGTCAAAAGTTCGAAGTAAATGCATAGGATTCTCCTAAAAAGCAGCGTCATTATGAGTGACTGTGTGTGAATTGATTTGCTATTCATTTTTTACAAATACTTTGAGTTAATCAGCAAAAATGGCCTCTAAGAATTATGGTTTATTATTATTATTATTATTATTATTATTATTCATTCATCCAGTTATTTTCTCAAAAGTGATATGCAGTATTAAGCTTCTTAAATTGATTTACCCATTTATACATCTGAGTAATTTTATGGGAATAATTCAAAGTACTACACCAGAATTTGAACCTAGGTCTTCTGGATGCAAGATGACAGCTCTGTCCACTAAAACAGCAGTTGATCCTACAGCTTCTCAGAGCGCTTTGCAATAAGAAGGAAAAGATATATGGGTTACACCTCTAAAGCAAATAATAACTGTACTGCTTTCCCAGTTCGTGTGTCATTGTAGGCTCTTGTGCTCTTATCCGCCCAGGCCCAGGCCCGCTGCCACAGGATCGGTCAGAACAAGGCAGTGAAAGTGTACCGGCTGATCACCCGTAACTCCTATGAGCGGGAGATGTTTGACCGCGCCAGCCTGAAGTTGGGCCTCGACAAAGCCGTACTACAGAGCATGAGTGGGCGTGAGAACAGCGTGGGCGGCGTGAGTCTCGTTACAGTATTCCAAAATTTTCTTTCAGTCATTTGCATAGAGGAAGGTGTAATGCAACACTTGGGAATGTAATATTGACAGTTTTGTTTTGGTCTCAGTACACCAGTCTGACAGGTATGGCCACACTTTGCCAGACATCCTCTACTGTAGTGTCACCCAGTGTTTGCTCCCATTGTTTCTACAGCAGATTCAGCAGCAGCTCTCCAAGAAGGAGATTGAGGACCTGCTACGACGGGGTGCCTATGGGGCCCTCATGGATGAGGAGGACGAGGGATCCAAGTTTTGCGAGGAGGACATCGACCAGATCCTGCAGCGGAGGACCAAAACGATCACTATTGAGTCTGAGGGCCGTGGGTCCACTTTCGCCAAGGTACCTAAAAAAAAAAAAAAAAATTGAAAAATCCACATTGACCCTTGCTGCACTCATTCCCATGTCTGTGTTGGTTTTGGTATTGCCTAATATTTGTGTTTACTTTTAGGCTAGCTTTGTGGCCTCTGGGAACAGGACTGACATATCTCTAGATGACCCCAACTTCTGGGACAAGTGGGCTAAGAAAGCAGAGATTGACATAGACAGTGTTAATGGCAGAGTGAGTTACACTTAATGTCTCCTCTACATTCTTCTCTCTCACCAGGGCTGCTTTGAAACACTTCTTGTGTTTTCTTCTTCTTTCCCATCTAATCTTCTCTACTTACTACAGAATAGCCTCGTGATCGACACACCGCGCATTCGGAAACAGACACGCCCATTCAGCGCTACCAAGGATGAGCTCGCAGAACTCTCTGAGGGTGAAAGCGACAGTGACGACAAGCCCAAGCTGCGG
This sequence comes from Scleropages formosus, assembly GCF_900964775.1. Classification (NCBI taxonomy): domain Eukaryota; kingdom Metazoa; phylum Chordata; class Actinopteri; order Osteoglossiformes; family Osteoglossidae; genus Scleropages; species Scleropages formosus. Next base: position 32,146,381 of record NC_041810.1, read on the forward strand.
CGGACCTATGACCGCCTTAGTAGCTACGGGCGCACTGAGTGCTTCCGTGTCGAGAAGAACCTGCTGGTATATGGGTAAGCTTGCATGCTCAGCCACCTCAACTGGAGCTCACAAAGAAGTTCTACAACTCTGAACAAATGTGTGAACTAAGTAAAGAAGTTCAAATTACGTTAACCTCGATCAACCTTGCAAACTCATTAGTCGTGCTCACCTTCTCTCTTGTGTCCAAGGTGGGGCCGCTGGAAGGACATCCTGCATGGGAGGTTTAAGCGGCAGCTCAGCGAGCGGGATGTGGAGATGATCTGCCGGGCGCTGCTGGCCTACTGCCTCGTACATTATCGCGGTGATGACAAGATCAAGAGCTTCATGTGGGACCTGATCGCCCCCTCTGAAGACGGTCGCACCCGGGAACTTCAGAACCACCTGGGTGAGCAGGATGTATTAGTCAACACACCCAAAATGTTTAAATTTTTGAAAGTGGGCTCAGGGTCTGACCAAGAGGCAAGCAGGGTGTGGTGATGTAAAAACGCTGCTGAAAAAGCACCTTGTAAACAGGAACATGTGGTTCTGTGATGTTTTAGTTCCTCTGAAAGTATCAATTGAAAACACCTCAACATGGTCCAGAGGTTCCTAGGATGTACGGTCTTTCCATCTTTTTTCTTCATAATTGCTTATTGAATTAACTATTTGGATGGTGAATCTTTGAGATATCACTCCGATGTTAACTGAAACGTACTGTAGATACTCTGGACTGCTGGAAGTTTCATGGACTGCAGTTGGCAAACACCTCTTTGTAAGAAATTTAATCTCATCGTAGTGCCATGTATTGTGCAGGGCTGTCCACCCCAGTGCCACGAGGAAGGAAGGGAAAGAAGGTGAAGACTCAGACCAGTTCCTTTGACATCCAGAAGGCCGAGTGGCTTCGCAAACACAACCCAGAGCACATGCTGCAAGACGATGGCTACAAGAAACACCTCCGGCATCACTGCAACAAGTTAGAACTTTGCCTAGTCTGCTACTCTTAATATTTATTAACTGCATCCAAGGTCACTGGGCTTTTGAAACTGGGTCCAGGCTTGATCCAGTTTGTCTTTATCCTGAATGACCTGTGCATATTTACATTGATTTTTCCAGCAGACGCTCCTAAAGTGTGTTTCACAGGAGACAGAGAATGACAGATGTAGACATTCGATTGTGGGAGCACAGTCAACTTCTCCAGTATCACTATTTTTGTCTCTGGACCTGATTGGGGATACAAAAATGATTCAGCAGTTCTGAGGGACAGAAGAAGCTTATTACGCCACATCGGCGCAAAAAACTGAGAACCTACAGACTTCAGGTTTTGGACGTCTTGGGTGTGAAATAAGTTAGTGGTAATTAAAACAGGGACCCAGTCAAAATCACTGTCTTGTTTAGACATCCATCCTTATGAGATTATGGGTGATCATAAAGGTGACATGACTAGAGCTGCCAAGAAGAGTGTTTTGGGCTTTGCCAGTGTAGGGTATTACCTACATACCAGAGGAGCTTTTGGGTAAATTCCAACTGAATTCAGTGCATGAGTTGCAAGCAAGGCTGGCCATGTTTACCAACAGTGAGTCCACTCCCACAGAATTAAGTCATTCAGACTAATGAGAATGAACTGGGGCTCTCCAGGACTGAATTTCACGCCCACCGTTGCACAGCACTGTTAATTCTGTACCGTTATTTCTGCTGAGCGTTGCTGTCATGAAATGGCAGGAGCCGTATAGGAATAGCAAAACAAGCCCAAGAGGGATTCGTGCGAGTGTGGTTTGTATGGAAAGTTCCACATGGTTTGGCCTCTTGGACTCATACTTTGGCGTATGGTATCTATGCGGACTCAGCTGAGCTGTGCGCTTTCCCCAAGATTTTAGTGTTTCCTGGAACTGGGACACCTTTTTTTTTTTTTTTAACGTGTTTCAACGATGAGAACCATCCCTCAGTCCTGCAGTAAAGCAAAAAGGCACGCCATCGATTTCGCTTTTTTCTCTACGTGTGACTCGGAGTACGCTCACCCCCCACCCTTTCCTCGGTCTGTCACTGTGATGTATTGCTGTCATGACACCTAGAAGAGGCAGTGGGTGTTTCTATGGGCCTCATAGCTATAGTTGGAATGCCAACGCTGTTAGAGCGAAAGCCTTCAAGAGGTATTTGCCGCTAGCAAGTGAGAGAGCGGCTGAGGTGCTGGAGCGTGATGTAGGAGCTTATGGGAACAAGGGCAGGCCCCACGCACAGCCCGTCTCACTGTGCTCAAGGGGGCGGTACTGGAACAGTCTGTGGCCCTAGCTGTCGCCAAGGCAGCTCGCTTCTTCTGTTTCTCAAACATAATTAAACCCTTGGCTCCTTGTTCTCCACCGGAATTACACACAAGCAGTTCAGCACGAGGAGCAGGTCCCTGCATGCATTTCAGTACAAAAGGAGCTTGAGCACGAGCTCGTGTGTGTGGCCTCCGGTGACTTCCGCATCAGAAGAACCTGCTGAAATTGTTAGTGTAAGAGGATCCTACACGTTGCAGCTTTTAGCGGTGTGGAAATTGTCGCATGAATGCATTGTGTCTGTCTGTGCAGGGTTCTGCTCCGGGTTCGGATGCTGTACTACCTGAAACAGGAGGTGATTGGCAACCAGTCCCAGAAGGTCTTGGATGGGGTGGATTTCAAGTAAGAAATCTCTAAACTAAAGCTTATTTCTTCTAGTAAACATTGTGACTAGAAGTCTGTTCATAACTATATGTGTTCGTAAATCCAGACAGTTTCAAGTGACCTTTATCTCTAAATCACAATCAATAAAAGCTTAATAATACAGACATTCCACAGATTTATTCTTAGTTTGAGTTCTGTAAAAATTAAAATACCAAACAAAATTTAAAGGTAAGTAAAAATTTCGTACCATTTTCAGTAGCCGTTTCTTCTACGCAGGGTCACCATGTTCCACAGCCTGTCCCAGAAACATAATGCATATAGTGCCATGATAGGATGCCAGTCCATCACAAGATTTTTATTATCTTTAACTTGAAACATTAAAATCTACTTTAAAATTTGAAAAAAAATAATAGATAAACCCCATATACAATGCTGATTGTCATCTGATTCAGCATGTAAACATGTTTCCAGTACAATTTAAAAAAGTGTGCTGCAAAGACTTTGTTTTAACATTTGGGTGTTTGTATTACGATGTGAATATATTTTTAGCTTATTTTAAAACAGACTACTGAAGAACATCAAATGGAAAATAAACTTAGAAATGTTTATATCTTCAAAAAAATCATGTAAAAAATGGTAACACAAGAACCCAGTATAAAGTAGAGACAAAAACCATTATATAAACTAAGGTCTTTAAGTGTTCTTGTTGGAGAATTTAAAATTATGTAACATCTTTGTCTTTCTTTGTTAATGATCCAAAACCTACACGTGAAAAACTTTTCAACCATATTAGTCTAAAAATTACTGCTTTCACACATTCCCCCTCCCCGCTGTGATGTTTAGTTTTATGCTTTGATAACGACTTGGAAATTATGTAGAACACGGCAGATGCACTCCACTACACATCTTAATGCTGTGCCTTTAGAGATCCACCGTTCAGGAGGAGCAAGCATGACAGTGTCCCTCTGGTGGCGTGTCAGAGATAGAGGTTGCGTTCAGTGGGGCGACGCTTCACGGGGGGAGAGCTGCTGGAGGAGGATTGGAAGCAGCTGTTAAAGTTGTTAAATACCGTTGCCTCATGCAAATCCAGCTGAAAAGCTCATGTGAAGCTGAGCCCTGAATTTGTCTGTCTGTCTCCCATCCTTTGGCATTCCTGTCCTCAGCGAGATTGAGATCTGGGTTCCGGAGCTGGATCACTCGGAGCTACCGGCTCTTTGGTGGGATGCAGATGCAGACAAGTGCCTCTTGTTGGGGGTCTATAAACACGGTGAGTCATCACTTCTAAAACATGCTTTCTTTCACACTCCCTTCGTGAATGACATTTAACATTTGCATTCATTTAGCTGGCGCCTTTCTCCAAAGCAACTCTCAATGATAAACTACGAAATTATTTACTCGTTTATACAGCTGGCTAATGTTTACTCTATCAATTCAGGGTAAGTACCTCGATGAAGAGGGGTGCTACAGCAGGAGGTGGGATTCAAACCAGGGCCGTTCCAGTGCAAGACAGCAGCTCTAACAAGTGTGACTTTTACCTACTCAGACAGCTCTCACCAAAGTTATGTACCCAGCACTGCAGTGTAATGGCAGTTCCTCTTGTACAACTAGTCTGCCTCTGTCTCATACATTTACAAATTATCAAACATTTACATTACATTTATTCATTTAGCTGATGCTTTTCACCAAAGCGACTTACAATGTTAAGGTTACAATTACTTATCCATTTATACAGCCGGGTAATTTTACTGGAGCAATTTAGGGTAAGTACCTTGCTCAAGGGTACTACAGCAGGACCTGTGACCTTTGGGTCCAAAGGCAGTTGCTCTAACCACTACGCTACCAGCTGTCCCTACCAGCTGCTTCCAACCCTCCGTTTAGCAGACGCTTTTGTCCAAAGCGATGTACATCTCAGCGAAGTACAATTTATGCATTACATTAAGAGAAGGAGACATAGATGCAGACATGAAAGTCTCAAGCAAACCTAGTTTGTTCCCTACCACTTGCTACACCGAGGTTCACCGTTCAAGTAGGTACATAAGACACAGGATAGACAAATTCCGATACCCTCCCACCAATTTTTTTTTTTATTATAAAGTATTATAAGATACACAAATGAGCAAGTACAATGCCAGAGTAATGGCTGAATAAAGGTTGTATCTGGGGATACTTATGGAGTTACGATGCGTGAACAGTTACACCATAAATGAGCTGGAGAGATCTTGGGTGAAGTGGATCTGGAAAATGTGGGTTTTCAGACCCTTCTTGAAAATAGACAGAGTTTCCGCAGTTCTGAGTGACAGGGGAAGGTCATTCCACCGCAATGGACCCAGACTTGAGAGCCTCCGAGCTTTGCCTTTCGTGCGTGGGAACACCAAGCAAGCAGAAGTAGACGAGTGAAGGGGCCTGGCTGGGGTGTAGCGGTTGAAGTCTTGTAAATAGCTGGGAGCAGTTCTATTGATGCATTTGTACACAGTGACCAGGGTTTTGAATTTGATTCAGGCAGCTATAGGAAGCCAGTGCAGAGAAATGAGTAGAGGAGGTACATGGGAGTGCTTTGGCAAATCAAACACAACTCGTGCAGCAGCATTCTGTAGAAGCTGCAGAGGTTTGATGGCATTAGTAGGAAGGCCAAACAGGAGAGAGTTGCAGTAGTCCAGACGGGACATCACCATGGCCTGGACAAGTAGTTGGGTGGAGTCAGTAGTGAGGTAGGAACGGATCCTTCGAATATTATGCAGGATGCATCTGCAGGACCAGGTTGTGGCTTCAATGTGTTGAGATATGTTGCTACATTACTACTTTCTCTGGAATATGTTGGTTCATGGAAGAGAGCTGTGGAGGGTCAGAATAAGACCAATAGCTTAGTGCCCCTTTTCAATACCTACGATTTGGCCCAATTTGGCCCAAGTCACACTCACGGGCCCCTGCTGTTTTGTACCCGCAGGATACGAGAAGTACAACACGATCCGTGCAGACCCAGCTCTTTGCTTCCTGGACCGTGTGGGCCGGCCTGACGAGAAAGCTATCGCTGCCGAGCAGCGCGCCAATGACTTCATAGACGGGTACGCCTCGCCGCCACCCATGTCCGAATCCTGTGGCAGCTGATGTCTGGCGGTATTGTTAATTACAAGTTGAGATACGATTTAAAAAAAAAAAGTACGTTGACACTGTAAAGTCTGTAACTGCCAAGAGGTCAGGTTCAGAACCAGCAAGCACATGCCTGTCCTGGAACTAAGTCTGAGAATCCTCTTATAATGGTTTTGTTGATTGTAAAGCTTGAAAGAAGGATGTGAGATCGTGATGTGTGACCTGGAGCTGGTGCGGTCTCTGCACAGGGACGTGGACGATCCGGAATACAAGCCTGCTCCTGCGTTACTCAAGGACGATATGGAGGTAAGAGTGTAACTAACAGTGAACAGGCATGTTTCCAGTGTGCTAAACAGTTAAATATATATAGTACATAATTCCACATTGGGATGAAATGTGTAATTATTGGGATAAAATGTCCAGTCTGAGGGAGTGGCCTGAATATGAAGTTGCATGTTAAAACAAAATGTGAACATTCTATCTAAAGTGTGATAATTTTGACACGAACGTATGTATGATGACGATATGTGCCATGTCATTCATGTGTTCCCACAGGATGATGCCTCCTCTTCTGGAGACTTGGTCATCACTGATGCTGCTGGAGGTAAGTCTCATTTTGCCCATCCAAGTTAAGGAGAACCATTAGTCGCGGTGTGGTTGTATAATGATTTATTTATGAAGTTGGATTGATTTATGTACTTCACCTCGCCGGAGATCCTGAACAGCAGCTTGCACCTCCTTTTCAAAGCTCCTTTAAGCTGTGTTGTCAGTATTGCTGCTATTTGGAGATGAGACAAAATATTATTATTAAATAATAATAATAATAATATTCACGGGCAGCTTCAGGCATTTAGGTGTAGTGCTTTGAGCTACTGCCTTTGGACCAAAGGTCACAGGTTTGAATCCTACCCCTGGCTGTGGTACTTGAGCAAGGTACTTAAATTGCCTAACCTAAATTGCTCCAATAAAATTACCCAGCTGTATAAATGGGTAAATAATTGTAAGTTGCTTTGGAGAAAAGTGACAGCTAAATGAATAAATAAATGTAAATGTAATATTTAGAACCTGTTAACTGAGTTCATGTTTCAGCCTTCTTTCGGGTGTAATTTGTGGTGTCATATATCACAAGCTCAAATAGGATGGATAGGTGGGTGGGAACTTTATCGATTGTGAAGGAACAGCAACAGCATACATACATACAGTGTAGTGACGGACACGGGAAAAAAATGAAAATCATGATATATAATTTAATTAAAGAAAAAACCTAATGTTAATGAATCTTTGCATATTGAAGTCCCTTACATTATTGATCATACTGAGCTTTAATGAGAGCACAAATACACTGTTCCTGTTCAGAATTGTGTGAAAATCTTTTACATTTATTTATTTAGCAGACCCTTTTCTCCAAAACACTTTCCAATGAACTCTGTGTTGTATTGCCAGCCCACACAGCTTATTCACCAAGGTGACTTATGCTGCTACATACACTACTTACAATGGGTCACTCGTCCATACGTCAGTGGAACACACTCTCCTTGTCACTCACACACTACGGGTGAACCTGAACAGGATGTCTTTGGAGTGTGGGAGGAAACCGGAGCACCCAGAGGAAACCCATGCAGACGGGGAGAACAAGCAAACTCCTCACAAACTGAGTGGGGAGCGAACCCATGTCCTCTCGCATCACCAAGGCACTGTGAGACAGCAGCGCTACTCACTGTGCCACCGTGTTGCCATACTTTACTTTTCAGATTTAATTTTTTAGGGGAAAATTTAAAAACGAATTATTTTTACAACCTGATTGACTGTGTAGAGGATACATCTCCATTGTTGAAGGCCTTTGGACTCAGTAACATCGTAGGGTGTAGAACTGAAGACCTGTGTGGATTATACAGTAGCATATAGCATTTATCTGTTCTTTCCCAGAAGGGGGGGCAGTTTCGGAAGGGAACTCAGTGTACTGGCCCCCACCCTCTGCCCTGACGGCTCGCCTGCGCCGCCTGATCACTGCCTCCCAGCGCTACACAAAGAGCCGCCAGATCCTCCACATCCACCAAGCCCAACAAACCCTGCCGGCCCCATCCTGTGTCCTGCTGCCCCCTTCCCTAACGCTCACCGACCCCCTCAATCCCAAGATGGCTGCCAAGATGGAGCGTCAACAGAGGTTGGTCCATAAGAGCTGTCCTGTAGACTTCAGGCCCACCTCCTTGTCTAGGGAGAGTGCACTTCTCAGGCAGACTCTCCTTTTCATTTTGGTCACCTTTTGCCCCATTTCTTTCTGATCTAGTCCTAGTAAATTACTTTTACCACGTCTCTCATAAAATGCAGCACCTAAACCAACTTGCAAGGGAAGGACACATTCACACGATCCCTTTAATGTGTACATTGGATTACAAGTTTCATCAGGTGATGGATCACGCTGTTCTCCCGCTTCAGCCCACTAACCTTTACTCACCCAGCTGATAACTAGTGCCTGTTAAGCATCTCTTTGTCTATCTTCCACACCTGCCGATCTTCCTTCAGATGGACCAGACGAGAAGAGGCTGACTTCTACCGTGTGGTGTCCACATTTGGCGTGGTGTTTGACCCCGACGCAGCCCGCTTTGACTGGACCAAGTTCAGGGCCATGGCACGCCTGCACAAAAAGACGGATGAGAGCCTGCAGAAGTACCTATGTGCCTTCACGGCGATGTGTCGGAGAGTGTGCCGCCTGCCAGCGCAGGACAGCGGTGAGTGGCCACATCATGTAATGTCGCTGTCACACTCGTTTCATGCAGTTCTTGTAAAGGTCGTTACACTGGGTGCTTAACTTGTAAACAGTCAAGATTGAAAGTCTGTTTGTCACTCACTCGTTACTTTGCACTGTCAGTGACTTTTAGTATCTTTGCAGTCTATAAGATGAATATATATATCCCACTTCCTATTAATGGCTTAGGTTCTATAAAAACCTCAAAGCTAAACTAATTTTTTTTTTTAATAGTGTGAGATGTTTTCATCCATTTTCAATAGTGACTTCAAGTGGGGGGTCATGGTGGTTTCTAAAATGTTGGGTGTTACAAATTCTTTGTAAGACTTTCCATTTTAACATTCTTGTCAATTTTAAAACTAAGTTAAATTAAAAATGTTGTCTACACAAACACCTATTTAGTGTATATTGTTGGCAAATTCATTGCATTACCATGTGCGACGTCTCTCCCGTTATCTACACTCAGAAACACCAGACACGGGCTGCAAATATTAGACGTGAGAGAGTGAAGCTGGAACCCATAACCTGAGTACATTTTCCTTCCAGTTTACATTTACGTTTATTTAGCAGATGCAGCAGATGCAGTTGCTCCAAAGTGACTTCCAATGAGCTCTGTTATCAGCCCACACACCTTATTCACCAAGGTGACTTACACTGCTAGATACACTGCTTACACTGGGTCACTCATCCATACATCAGTGGAACACACTCTCTCTGTCACTCACACAGATACTCACCCAGTGGGTAATTTCTAGTAACCAATCCAACTGAAAAGCATATCTTTGAACTTCACACTGAAGATGGAAACATGTCTTTTTCACTATGCAAAAGGCAGAAATGATAAACTCGAGTGCAAAGAAATGTAATGAAAATGCAAATAAAAATAAACTGCAAAATGTTTATATTTTTGAAAACTTATGGATGTTCAAAACTCGGAAAAGCCAGTGTAACTCCAAAGAATGAAAAGGTTAAACAAAACCAGTTTAAGTGTATTAGATGCCTGCTTCGTTCCAGATGGTGTGATTTGTTGGTTTGTTCATGTCTCTGGTGTGGTGTGCTTTCCCCGCAGATTTTGTGGACCCCTCTATCTCCATCCAGCCAATCACAGAGGAGCGTGCATCGCGCACTCTCTACCGCATCGAGCTGCTGCGTAAGGTGCGAGAGCAGGTGCTGCGACACCCACAGTTGTACGATCGCCTGACGCTGTGTCAGCCGGGGCCGGACCTGCCCGTATGGTGGGAGCCAGGGCGCCACGATCGGGACCTGCTGATCGGGGCAGCCAAGCATGGCGTCAGCCGGACAGACTACCACATCCTGCGCGACCCCGAGCTTGGCTTCACGGCAGCTCAGCGCAATTACAGCCAGCAGGCTAGCGGTCCGGGGCGTGCTTCTGCAGCGCTGCTCGTGCCCCAGTGCCACGGCCCGGCAGCAGGCAACACACCAGCTGGGCCGCCCCGCAATCCCGACACCCAGGTGGAACAAGATGACGCAGTACACAAGGAGGAGCCCACGTCAGGGGACGAGAGTGATGGCAAGGAGCAGCCCGAGCACTGGAGTCCGCCATCAGGACCCCCCACCCCGACTGGCCTGAACGACAAGGCAGTTTCTGCCAAAGAAGAGAGCGAGAGACGCATGGTGGCAGCACGGACCAAACCCCTCACACCCAATTCAGGGGCCAAGAAACAGAAGAAGGCGAGCAAACGGAGTCGCAGGGAAACGCCCAGGGGCTCCGCTTCCGACTCTGATTCAGACGGCTCCTCGTCCTGTTCCTCCTCCCGCTCCTCCTCTTCCTGCTCCTCCTCATCATCCTCCTGCTCACGCTCCAGTTCCAGCTCGTCTTCCTCGTCCTCCTCCTGCTCCTCAGGCTCCTCCTCTTCCTCCTCGTCTTCCTCGTCGTCCTCCTCCGAGGACAGTGAGAGTGAGGAAGAGGGAGGCGCAGAAAGAGGTGAGTGCTTCTAATGTAGTTCCAGATAAGTTCTGTTGCTCTCCTGCTTTCCATCAAAGGCATCCCTCTGTTACAGTCATCATCAGCATCAATTCTGTGACAGGTGTCACCCAGTCCAGATCCAAAGTATCCTGGAGCAGTGGAGTTAATAGATAATGGACATGTTCACTCCTCTGTGACTGTTGGATGGATGGATATAGGTAGACAGACAGTCCAATGGATATCAATAGATAAACAGAAATACAGATGTCCATAAATAGGGCAGATATGTAGATAAAAAGATACCAACTTTACTGGTCCCAAAGAATAAAAAAAAAAAAAAAAAAAAAAAACTGCACAAGGCTACAGCAGCATACATACAACAACAAAGTGACAGACACATTGGAGTATTGCTGGACTAAATAATAAATTAAACATACGCAACGAATAGTAGAAAACATAGGCAGTAGACGTGAATAAGTATTTAAAAAAGAGAAAGAGAAACCAGTACAAGTCAGGCAGTAAGAGGTCAGTACCCCCACATTCAACCCCCCAGCAGCCTGAGGACTTATTATAAAACCCGATCGCTCATTTGCTATTTTTTTTTTTTTTTTTTTTTTTTTTTAAAAAGAAAGGGAAACGCACAAAGTGCTGCTTCAAAAAGTTGTGTTTCCAGTGTATGTGAGGTGTGTTTCTAGCTTTTGAGCGGTCTGTTGTAGTGCCACCGGTCGCCAACGTGAAGGGCTTCGACGAGGACAGCGCAGCCTCCCTCAGCACCACACAGGATGAAACCCAAGACAGCTACCTCACCGAGAATGGCCTACCATCCTCCAACCCTTTCCAGGGGGGTTATATGCTCGCTGCCTCCTACTGGCCAAAGGTAGTGACACATGGCTGGATGCTGCACCGAATTGTTTTGTCGCTAAATAAAGTACAGAAAAGTGTTTGTTTTCAGTTAATAATGATGGTACTGTACCCAGTTACACCCTGGAGTGTTCTTTGTAGCCTTGGTTGTTAGGCTTTTTAGGTTTCAGTAGAGGCAGTATATTTACATTTATTTGTTTAGTGGACACTTTTTTCCAAAGTGACTTAGTGTTAATCTACTTAAAATCATTTACCCCTTTATGCAGCTGGGTAATTATTGCTGAAGCAATTAGGGTAAGTACTTTACTCATGGGTACTACAGCCAGAGGTAAGATTCGAACCTGCAACCTTTAGGGCCAACGGCAGCAGCTTTAACCACTACGCTACCAGCTGTCCCCAAAGTGGCTTACTGTGTTTAGCTGCTTACAGTTACTTTATCCATTTATACACACGGATAATTTTTTGGGAGCAAATGCTGGAGGTGGATCCGAACCTGCAACCTTTGGGTTCAAAAGCAGCAGCTCTAACCATTATACTACCAGTTGTGTAGTATATGCTAAGCATGTCAATAAAAAAATTTTTTTTTTACATATATGAAAAAATTTATATTTCCGCTCATGTCCTCATAGGACCGTGTCATGATCAACCGACTGGACAGCATCTGCCAGGTAGTTCTGAAGGGGGTTTGGCCAACAGCAAGGCGTGTCTACGAGGGGAACATGGTGTCCTACACCACCAAGCTGCTAGATCGCCCCAGTGGCCCCCGAGAGGACCCCTCTGCATCTCCTCACAGGTCAAAGGTGAAGAAGCATGTCCCAGAAAAGGAGTTTTCAGTGACAATCAGTGACGTATGTTTATTTTTTTGTTTTTTTTTTATTATTATTTTTTAAATTTCTGCTAGGGTGTGCCTGCAAGCTTCCAGTTTTTTGGCTGTTTTTCTTCTTTTTTTTTTTTTTTTTTTTTTTTTGCCTCACATGGCTTCCTAGAGTGGCAAACTTGCCCCATGAGTCTGTATGCATCAAAAGTGAGTTGAACAGTTGAAGAAATGATGAATATAAGGATTCCAGTGTTTCTCTGTGTCTTTGGGCATGTGTGCTGACTAACAGTGCTAATAGGCTGCTACAGTGCCTGCTTTCCTTGCACTCAAAAGTGCATCTTTAACACAAGTTGCAGGTCACAGGTGAAAGTATATAACTGTAGATCTCAAACCAGCAACCACTTTTCTCAGTAAACGTTGCAGTAATTTAGTGGCTCTTGGGATTAGTATGGAAGAAAAATAGTGAACTGTGCTGAGAATTGAGCGGCAGTCCTTTAGCCTCAAAAGAATAACATTTAAACCACCAAATGGCAGAGGCCAAATTCTGCGCCAGTCTGATTCTGCATACAGTTACAATATTTGGCAAAGAGACCAGAGTTTTAGAGCATAGAAATGCGCTGAATGGCCTCCACATGTCTCACATTTCTGTTCTCATCTTCCTGTTTCGGTCACTGAGTGCCGCTAACACAGTTCAGAGCAGTACAGTGTACCCCGCACGCTGTCTGGGTACCACTGCCTCCCCAGTAGTCCTGTAATGTACATTCTCTGTCACAGGAAGGGGGCCTCAAGCTCACGTTCCAGAAGCAGGGTGGTCCCCAGAAGCGGCCCCTGGAGGCAGAGGAGGGGCCCCTAGCTCAGCAGCAGTATCTGGCCCGCCTGCAGGAGCTACAGAGTGCCTCGGAAGCCAGCCTGGCTGATTTCACCAATCCACAGTCTGTCCCACCCCAAGGTGCGTCACTCCAAACAGGGAGCCAGTTGTCATTCTCTTAGGGGCACTAGGACCCTGGGAGATTTGGCTTAGCACCAGTGTGAGTGATTTGACTACAGAATGATATTTAAGTAAAGGGCAGTATGGTCGAACAGCAGGAAGTGCTGATGCCTCAGACCTCCTGAGCTTGGGGTTTGAATATGGCCTCGAACCTGGCTAAGTCTGTATGTGATCTGCATGTTTTCCTTTTTTCACTTGGGTTTTCTCCCACAGTCCTAAGACATGTGTTTCAGGTGGATCCATGGCTATACGCAGTGTGTGTGTGTCTGTGTCTGTGTCTGAGATTGCCCTGTGATGGACCGGTGTCCTGTTCAGAGCGTACCCTGCCTCACACCCTATGGCTCCAGGATAGGCTGTGGACCATCACCTGACTTATACAAGCACTTTTTGATAATCAGTGAAATGAGTAAATGCTGTAGTAAAGAGAACCTGGTAATTAACCTGAATTGCTGTAGTAAAGTATTAATCTAAGTATTGAACTTGGGAAACTAGTGTATATGTAACAAGGTTATTTGATATAATTTATTTAAAAAAAATGTAGAATACATATCTTGTGTGTCAAATTTTAATTAAGTTAATGAATTGGTTCATTAAATGCATCAATTTACATTTATTTGTGTGGCACTTTTCTGCAAAGCAACTTCCAACAAACTCTATGTAGTGTTATCAGCCCACACACCTTATTGACTTACACTGCTAGATACACTACAATGTGCCACTCATCCATACATCAGTGGAACATACTCTCTCTATCATTCACACACTATGGGTGAACCTGAACAGCATGTCTTTGGACTCTGGGATGAAACCAGAGCACCTGGAGGAAATCCATGCAGCTCTACACAATTAATTATGAACAAAAAGGAAAAGGGAATACAATTCTCCTGTTTATCTTTCATGTTGCTGAGCTCTGCAGGCTGGTTTTGGCTCTGGTGTCAGGCAGTGCTGTGTGTTTGCAGGTCCCACAGGGCAGATGAGGCTCAACGGAGCCCTGGATGGTCAGCCAGCGCTGAAGAAAAGAAGGGGCCGGCGGAAGAATGTGGAGGGCGTGGACTCGCTGCTCGCAAACAAGAGCAGAACCCCTGCACTGTCAGACCATGTAAGACCTGCATCTGCTTATGTGTGCTTGTCGGTGTGTATGCACGCCACACTTTGGCTCAGAGCACTCTTACAACCCTATAAGCAAAGCTGTATCTAATTACCTATATCTTACTGTATCTCCATCTCAGGCGACTCAGGCCTGGTGTGGCAGTGCCCAGACTACCCCCTCTGTGCCCTCCCTGTTGGCATACGGTCACACCCAGGTCCCAGTGGATGCTGAGAGCAGGGTCCCCGTCATCAACCTAAAGGACGGCACCCGCCTGGCTGGGGAAGACGCCCCCAAGAGGAAGGATCTGGAGCAGTGGCTGAAGGAGCACCCAGGATTTGTCGCAGATGTGGGGGCGTATATCCCTGTGAGTTGCCCCTCCTTGTCTCCTGCAACCCCTGTCAGTGCAGTAAAGGGGTTCTGCGTCCCACATTTCCATTCAAGAGATGCCTGCTTAATTTGTATAAGGATAGACATTAGTCAAAATAGTGAGGGTGTCAAGCTGCTAGTTACACCAATTAAACTGTGGGAATGTGAGAAGACAGTCTGTCCTTGATTGACACAGAGAGCCCCCTGAAGTGTGTAATGTGCTTTGAATGCTCCTGTTTCCTCCATTTTGGAATACAGGTGACCCTTGACTTGCGTTACTTACGACCCCCTGGACTTACGACGGCCATGCCTATAACTTTAGTATATTATTTGAATCCTGACACTTGGTCGTAATGCTCTATTTGCTTTCCGATAACATCAGCTGACCATGCTGCTACAAGGCACCATATTTCTTATTACCTAAGTGTGTCTACCAGTAATTGCATTTTTATTCAGTTTTTTGTTAAATTCACAGAACATTTCATTCATTGCTTTTTTTCTTTTAAATAGTGAGCAAGTGAGAAGAGTTTTCTGTTGGTGCAGAAAAGAAAAGGCAAAAGAACACATTTAGAAATGACAGTGAACATAATAGATTGCATGAAAATATAATACTGTCCTGTATTTACATTATTAATTTATATTAGTGTCTTTAGGGGAAATAATGTGTGAAATTTGTGAAAAAAGTAATGAAAAATAACAGCCCTATTATAAAACATAGGATTTGAGTGTATTGTTTGTCCTAATGGCTCATACAATACAGTATTACAGGATTTTTGACTTATGACAGGGTTGGTGGAACAGAACCATGTAAGTCAAGGACCACCTGTAGTTGCAAATGTCCCACATATTCATGTTTGACTCGCTGCCCCCAAACCCACTTCTCACCGCAGGGCGTCAGCAGGATGCAGTTTCCAGACGGGCGGCCCAAACAAAAAAGGCATCGCTGTCGTAACCCCAACAAGATCGACGTGAACAGCCTGACAGGGGAGGAGCGCGTGCAGATCATCAACAGGAGGAACGCCAGGAAGGTGAGTGAGGCCTCCTGTAATGCTCCAACCCCTCGCCTCAGCCAGCTCTTCCTCCGGGCTCTCCTAATGCTTCGTTTCCACCCACAGGTGGGTGGTGCCTTTGCACCCCCGCTGAAAGACCTGTGCCGCTTCCTCCAGGAGAATCCAGAGTACGGTGTGCCCCCGGAGTGGGCCGACGTGGTGAAGCAGTCGGTGAGTGCCTTGGAAGCACACACCCGGCCTTAGTCATATTCTGGCTGTGTACATTTACTTATATTTTTCTGCAAATCATTGTGCAATTCTAAGCAAACGAGCATTTCAGCAACACATGAAAAGCTTTACACAGATTGTTGAAGCACAGTCAGCTTGTCGGCACACATTACACAAGTAGCTATACGTGGAACTGATAGGAAGTGCAGGATGATTGTCACAGATGGTTAGTTGCAAAATCATGGAGCACTTAGGAGACCAGGAGAGAAGTGGATTTGAAAGACCAAGATTTGGAGACACTTCTTTAATGCTGGGAGGGATTTGGCTGCTCTGAGGGATAGTGGGATCTCTTTCCACCACATCAGAGCAAAAACTGAGAACCTTCAGACTTTCCATCTAAGACCTCTTGTGATTGGGACAACCAAGGGGCCAGAGGTGGAGGAGCACATCTCTCTTGTTAGGTTGTCAGGGGTGATCAAGCCCTGTATGTATCAGGGAGCAGATCCTTTGACTGTCTTCTGGACCATAACTGGGGTGCGGAACTTGACGCAGGCACCTGCAGAAAGCCCGTGGAGAGAGATGAGGGGGGCGATGCATCACTTTGGCAGGTCAAACACAACTCGTGTCGCGGTTTTCTGGATTAACTGTAAGAATTTAAACATAAGAAGAAGTAAACATGTAGGGGGCTTCAGATAATCTGTTTGGGTCAGACTGATGTGCTCAGACTGACAAAATGAGGCAACAGAAAGACCAGGCAGGAAACAGTCACAAAAATAAAGGAGTTTGATAATGTGTATTCTCTCCTCCCATCAGGGCTACCTGCCAGAAAGCATGTTTGATCGCATCCTGACGGGGCCAATTGTCCCAGAGGAGGTCAGCCGGCGTGGCCGACGGCCCAAGAGCATGCTGGCTAAGGCTGCTGCGGCGTCAGGTGGCACTGGTGCCCCCCCTCTTGGCCTGAACCCTCTGCTGACCAACGGGCTGCTTCCAGGTATGGACCTGTCCAGTCTGCAGGCCCTGCAACAGAACCTCCACAGTCTGCAGTCCCTGCAGCTGAGCACCGGCCTCATGGGCCTGCAGGGCGACACCAGCAACTTGGCGGCCATGTTCCCGATGATGCTCTCAGGCATGGCGGGTCTGCCGAACCTTCTTGGTGTCAGTGGCCTGCTGAGCAAGGGCCAGGAAGGACCGGCAGGCACTGAAAATGGAAATAAAGGCAGTGATGGGAGTGATGGCGGTTCCAAGGCTCCGCCCCTTAATACACCGCAGACCTCGGACAGCAAAGGTGAAAGGACAGAGGGCCAAACTGACGACACCCCTGCCTCCAGCAGTACCGCTCCACGTAGTGCTTCTACCGCAGCAGCTGCAGGCACTGCATCCGGCTCTCCGCTGGCCATCAACTCGCTGCTCTTGTCCAGTGTGTTGTACCCAGGCGTGCTGCTCGCTCCAGGCCTTAACCTCCCCTCGACCACTGCGTCTCAGCCTGACCAGCAGCCACAGAGCACTCAGAACAAGCGCTCTCCGTCAGGGGATGTGTCCCAGGAGGTGGGGCCAGCAAAGGGGGAGGAGTCAGGTGAGGAGGAGGAGGAGGAGGAATCTGTTGAGCAGAAGGAGAACAGCGGGGCAGAGGGCTCTGATAAAGTAGAGTCTTCATCATCTGAGTCAGACAGCACCTCTTCATCGTCAGAGGATTCAGACTCCAGCGATGAAGACTGAGTGTTTCCCCTTTCAAATGTATATATACAGATATATTAATTATTCTGCACTTGCATTGTGATTTTCTTTTTTTGTAAATATGAAACTAAAGTGTTGTGTAATAAAGAAAAAATAAGAAAAAAAGCTATCTAGAGAAACTGAAATTAATTTTCAGTGTTTTGTTTAAAGGTACAATATTGTTTTGAGACATTTTGCATGTCAAAAACTTTTAGATTTCTGAAATTTGTGAAATTGTATTACACAATGATGTACAATTGCAACAAAAGGAAAGCAAAGGCATTATTGTTCTAATCATGTTGGGATTTAATTTTATTAAAAAAATAAATTAATGCTCATGCTGAGCTGTACATTTAATATATTTGGAGTGGGGGAAGAAACTTTATACATTTTTTGATTTAATTTGTAAATAATTTTCCAGGTTTCAGGACACTTATTATTTACAGCTTTGGAATAGTCAGCAATAACTCGGGCAGCTAATGAATGTTATAGAAGCTGTAGATTGTGCTTGTCGGCCGTTTCTGCTCAGAGCTCCGATGAGGCACACCGCCGCCGTTCAACACGCACCCCTCTCGGTCACAGTCTCCCGCCGCCCGGCCCCCATCGGTGCAGCTCCTCAGCTCCACTGACTCCAAACCGCCTTGGAAGAAAAGAGAAAAAAAAAAAGCCACGTTACACTGGACACGTGTCTTTGTGTGTGTGTGTGTGTGTGTGTGTGAGAATGTGAGAATGTGAGTGAACGTGAGCTGAACACACCGTAGACACGGTTTAGCCATAGGAACGGGCCTGTTAACGCCGAGCTACGCTTTGCCCGTGAAACACATGCGGTGGGCAAAGTGTGCTTTGGCGAGCCTGTGACTAGCAAACGAGCGCTAACTCCTTTAGTTGTACATTGCTGAGAAACTTCCCTTTCAGGTAGAACAAGGTGTCAAAGGCCCATTCAAAGGACTGGGCTGCACCGCGGGCCTTTACCTCAGCTGTGTTTCGCCGCAGTGTTCGCTGCGCTTTGCACAGTTCATCGATTATCGGACACACTCTGGACCGCGGGGACGGCTCCATGCCGCAACCTCGCTTGCTCGCTCACGTGCTCTTCTCTTGGGTTCTCTCACTGTCATCTGTGCCCCATTTCCATAGCTGCTCTACTCAAGCGTCCTGCGCGGCCCCATCCAGCCTCCCGTTGGCTCGCTTCCTTCCACAGAAGGTACTGACGGGTGTCCTCTGAGGTCCAGCTTTCCGGAGGCCTCTTGTCCTCCCTCGCAGTTTGGGCACACAGCCAGCTGCCTTGTGGACCTCCTCCGCTCAGTCCAGCTTCACCTCTCATTGTGAAGTAATTGTGTTGCGTTGTTAGACTAGTCGTCGTCGTCGGTTCTGTCTGAGCAGCGATACCGTGGTATTCCGTCGCTCCCAAGCCGGCGCTGATGACGTGCGCCTGCTTGGACTGGGCCGCGAAATGCATCGCGTCGATTTTTCACTGGAACCCCTCGCGAACGCACACGTGGGAGGTTCGGGTCCCCCCACTAAGCACCGCCAAGTTCCCGCCAATAGTTTGGAGCATTTCTTGAGCGCTCGAGGGCTGATTTCGTGTTCACGTTTGTACGTTTTCTTTACACTGCTCCTTGTTCATTGCTAATGGAATGGTTGTATTTGACCCCGTACTGTGGAAGTCTTAACTATATTTGTGGCAGTATAAGACTGTGCGCAGCACACACCTTTATTTGTTCCTGTACAGATTTGGGTACTCAGACATACTTCCCCCAGTAGTTCAGTCACGAAGGACCGTTTTCAAAACTGCATATAACAACTATTTGTCATTTTTTTTCCCTAGCCATAGACACACGTCAGCAACTGTACTGTCAATGTTCAACTGGTTTTGTATAATCCTTGAAAAATTATAATAAATATATTTAGCTACCAATATTTATGTATTTGCTGAAATTAATGCCAGTCATTGGGAAGGGTCCTTTTTCATAACTTATGATTGGTGATCACAGGGAAGCGTTGCACACCACAGGGTAGCAGAAGATGCACAACCCACCCGTGTCGTTTTTATCACACTTACCAAAGTCTCAGTTTGGTATAGATCGTGAATTTCACACACGTGTATATAAGACAGCCTTAAGATGACAACTTTTTTTCAGCACCCTACAGCCAGAACCCTTTATCCAAGAGTACTGAGACATTTACATGTTTTTATTTAGCTGGTGCTTTTTTTTTTTCCAAAGCCATTTGAAGGCATTGTTTATGCAGTTGGTAATTTTTACTGCATTAGTTCAGGGTAAGTACCTTCATCAATGAAACTACAGCAGGAGGTTGGATTTGAATGCTGGTCTTTTGAATGCAAAGGAGCAGCTCTAACTACTGCGCCACCTGCTGTTCCGTGTGTTTCGGATGAGCTGTTACTTGGGGAGGAGACTTAACTCCACGCGTAAGTGTACTCTCAGGTTCTGATAGCTTAAAGAACAGCACCTGAAGATTCATCTTTTCCTGTGCTTAACTACTCTGTACTGATTTTCATAAACATACAGATGAATTCAGAAGCTGTCCAAAGTGGGCATGTGAGTGAAACCATTTTATAATTAAAATAAATCGGCTGACTTTTTCAAAGCTACGAACACACGTGCTCAGCTGCAATTTCTGTGGATCATTTTGGGCACAAAATCCATCCATTCCATGTTGTGTTGCCTGATGATCCATCACGTGATGTCTTTAGCAAACTGTTTTACCGGTATAAAATTATGGATGAGCAAAAATTTTTTTATCTCTAAATGCCAGTAAAACAGAGGTACTTGTGGTGGGTGGTGATGCCAAAACTCTCGACATAATCGTGTCAATCTTTACGACAAATGGTATTAGCTTCAAGCGTATAGATTGTGTCAAGGATTTGGGTGTCCTGCTGGATGGAAAGCTGTCATTTGTATCTCATGTAAATGCTTTGACTAAGTTGTGCTTCCTTCTGTTAAGAAACAGCTAAATTGCGGCGTTTCCTATGTAGACAGGATGCTGAGAAGCTGGTTCATGCTTTTGTTTCAAGCAGGCTGGATTACTGTAATGCTTTAGAAGTAGGAAGTTTGACCATGTAACACCGGTACGTAAATCGTTACATTGGCTCCCGGTCACATTTAGAGTTGACTATAAAATCCTACTTTTGACCTATAAGGCAGTACATGGCATCGCTCCGACATACCTTTGTGAGATTATTGATTCTCATACCCCAGGACGATATCTTCATCCATTAGATGTAAGTTACCTTAAAGTACCTGTGATCCGTAAGACCTCAGTAGGAGGTTGCGCCTAAACTGTGGAACAGTCTACCAGTTACTGTCAAAAATGCCCCATCTGTTTCTGTTTTCAAATCTCAACTAAAGACTTACATGTTCACTCAGGCATTCCACCTCGAAATGTAATTCCACTTATAAAAATGCATAATAAATTACGTAACAAATTACTAACTCTGTTCTTTCTTCTTGTTGAGCACTACCTCTCTACATAAGACCTGAGGAGGCCGGCCAGTGGTGACAGACGAATCCCATGCTGACTGAGGATGATGACCAACTGCTATGACGAACGAGACATTCCATGCTGAGCTGGGGATCCAAGATACCATTTAGCAAGAATATCATTATTACTTGTTAAACTGGCTTGCGATTGTTACTTATCTAGAACGCCCAGGAGGGGTGGGCAACCACTGGCCTGTAGACCCCCGGAGGTTTTTTCCCCCTCAGCCTTCAGTTAGGAGTTTTTGTTCCTTTTCCCGATGGTCAGTAGGCATACTTATAACTCTATAAAAGTACTTTATTATGGTAGCCATTAATCGACTGTCTTCATTTGTATGTTTTTCTTGCCCTATGCCTGTGTTAAAGCGCTCTGTCACTGCGTGAGAAGAGCGCTCTATAAAAATAAATTGAATTTGACTATATGTCTATATCTAAGGGGGTGCGGTGGCGCAGTGGGTTGGACCGCAGTCCTGCTCTCCGGTGGGTCTGGGGTTCAAGTCCCGCTTGGGGTGCCTTGCAGCGGACTGGCGTCCCGTCCTGGGTGTGTCCCCTTCCCCCTCCGGCCTTACGCCCTGTGTTGCCGGGTAGGCTCCGGTTCCCCGTGACCCCGTAAGGGACAAGCGGTTCTGAAAATGTGTGTCTATATCTACATATATAGATATGCACACACAATTAAAAATAATTGAATAGTTTTCCAGTTTTGTGGCTATTTAAAATGTATATACATATATGTTAATACAAATAATTGTGTGTATGTATGTATATATAATATATATATAGAGTAATATTAATGTTGAATTCCCCTGCAGTGCTGGTTAAGGCCTGCAATTTAAAGATCAAATGTCTATTCTCCATTATGTAGGAGAAAACCTTTCTCAATGTTTTATTTATATATATATATATATATATATATATATATAATACACATATGTAATTATATATAAATATTTTATATATATACAGAGAGAGCAAGAGACAGCAGATGAATGTAAGATCAAATTTGAATTAGGTGTTAAAGAAATCACAAACATCTTTCTTTGCATCGTGTTTCTATTTCTTTAAGATATTTTGGACGGTCAGATCCATGATTTTTACAGCTCCACATTTCAATAAACAGCGCAGAATATGATGAGCGATCAGCTGAAATTTTATTTCCTTTCCATCCAAATAAATCCTTTAGGCAAAATGCACAGGGCAGTAAATCCTAAATACGAAGATCACTGAAAAACCTAGTTTATCCTAAGATTATTATATTAATTTGGCGATCCGAGCGACCCGGCCGTGAATGTTTGAACACACATCAAGGGCACGCGCTTCCCACGTGCACCGCCCGCGGCGTCCGCTTTGCTTACTCATGCGTCCCCTTATCACGGACTTGTCAGCTTATTTGGCTTTTACCGCCGCTTTCGATCAGCATCTAGCGTGCTGCCGCCACGTAGGGGCTCTTCTTACTGTACGAGTCAACAGAACACCCGTGACTCCGCACAACTTGTCGATGCCCGGGCAAAACCGTACATACTAATTTCAAAATAGCTACTTCCGCTCGGAACACGTGTCCGCAAAGTACAAGTCGAAGGTCTAAAGAGCGATTTCGCGTTTGGGAAGAGTGAGTCCTGATCAGTCAGTTTTAAGTGCGTTCCTAGTTTGTAACTATGAGAAGAAAATCACTCTGGAAGAAATGTGCCGAGTGTGAACTCCCATCAGCCACTGCGGTAGTGACCCCGGAAGAACAATAGAAAAGATGGCTGACACGGAGGAAAAATCGGGGGGGGTGAAGTATAGAATAGAATAGAATAGGATAGGATCTGATCTGATCTGATCTGCAATTAAGCATCAAAAAAACTGTAAGTTAATGGCTATATGAAATGCCATGCAGAGTCCACTCCGGTAAATGAGTAAGTGACATGTGTGATATAAAACGATAATGTAAAATGTTCTTTTAATCCAGATGGAAAAAAAATCTAAACAAAAGAAGAGTCGTGGTTACAAGGAGATCTGCCCATGCCCTCATGGCATTAGGAGGGAGACTTACAAAAGGCAGGAGGCATAGACTAAAATACATCACTGTTTTCCCTTGAACTGATAATGCACTGGCCCAGTGGCTAAAACACTTGATAACTCTGTTCAAGTTTATATGGATGAACAGGACACATCTTTAAAAATTTGTCACAATGATGAAGAAAAAGTCAAAGGCGTGGGGGTATGTATATCCTTGACTTTGTAACCTAAACCACGCCATCAAAATGAACTGGCTGATGTAGTTCCTTACAAGTCCTTCCTCTCTTTTGATCTCATCCCACGTTTTTTTTTTTTTTTTTTTTTTTTTTTAATCTAACACAGATGGCCTTCGCTTTTTTTTAATGTCTAACTACAGTGTTAAGAAAATCCCCCAGAGCTGTACAATTTTCATAAGTATATGCTTAGCCTAGTCTCTACTGCACAACCACAAATTTTGTCCATATATCAGAATCAGAACCAGAACGAGCCTTATTGCCAAGTATGTTCACATATACAAGGAATTTGTCTTGGTGACAGAAACTTCCACAGCACAGACAGGATGACAGTGACAAGACACAGATGAGAAGATAGAATATGTGAATAAAGGATAAAAAATATATAAAAAATATAAAGTACACAATATACAAAAATAGTCACTAGACATTTTATATATATATATATATATATATATATGTACAGGTATGTTCTATACAAATGCAAGGGAGTGTGAGTAAAAGATATGATGTGATAAATAGATATAATTATAAATATAAATAGCGTTGTGTATTGCACCGGTTTACTCTCTAGGGGGGATTTAGCTGTTCATGAGGTAGACGGCCTGAGGAAAGAAACTTTTCTTGTGCCTGGATGTCCTGGTGCTCAGTGCTCTGTAACGCCGGCCAGATGGCAAAGTTTGGCAAAGGTTCGAAGAGGAAGTGGCCTGGATGTGAGGGGTCTAGAATGATTTTGCTAGCCCTTTTACTGACTCTGGACGAGTGCAGTTCTTGGAGAGCTGGGGGGGATGTGCCGATGATTCTTCCAGCAGTCCGAACTATCTGCTGTAATCTTCTGATGTCTGATTTCGTAGCTGAGCCGAACCAGACAGTTATAGAGGTGCAGAGGACAGACTCAATGACTGCAGGTAGAATTGCATCAGTAGCTCCTGTGGCAGGTTGAACTTCCTCAGCTGGCGAAGGAAGTACAACCTCTGCTGGGCCTTCTTCACAATGGAGTCTATGTGGGGCTCCCACTTCAGGTCCTGTGAGATGGTGGTGCCCAGAAACCTGAATAACTCCACTGTTGCCACAGTGCTGTTCATGATGGTGAGTGGGGATAATGCTGGGGTGTTTCTTCTAAAGTCCACGATCATCTCCACCGTTTTGAGTGTGTTCAACTCAAATTTATATCATATTTATATATATAAATATGTAACCTGGAATATTATATATAGTTCAAGTTTAGTTTGTCATAGGTACAAGTACCATGTACAAGTATTATGAAATTCTTCCTGAATGCTTCTCCACAGACTATGGATGAAGACAGAGACAGTAGAAATACTGCACAAACAAAACAATGACAATGAGTAGTGCAACAGCAGTAGCAATAAATAATGGTAACAGTAATAACAATAATACCAGCTGACAGCCAGAGAACTCAGAACGAGAGAATGAGAATGCTTAAGTGACAGTGTAATTTACCAATGTGCTTGGGAGGAGCAGTCCAACTCTAGTAACTGAAGGTGGCACATTGGTTAGTGTTGTATACTCTTACAGCAGTGAGGTAAAAGCTGTTCCTGTACCTAGCAGTGCGCGTTTGAATAGACCTGAGCCGCTTTGCAGATGGCAGAAAAGAGAAAAGTGCCCGTGCAGGGTGACTATGATAATAATACTGTATATGTATATTATAAAACTATAACTATTATATATATATATAATAAAACAAATAAATGTTTGATAACTAGGCAAAAATGACATTTTGTTAGCAAGTCACATCTTTAATTCAAGTAGACTTTTCATAGGGAATTCTTGTTGGAAAAAAAAATACAAAATGAAGATGCAACTGTGATGCAATGGATCAGATCTTCTTCACGCAATGGAAAGCTCCTTTTCTTTCCACTTTTCTTTTACCTTTGAACATGCATTAATTGGCTTTTATGACCACGAGCTTGAAGAAGGCAGTATAAACTGTATGTAGTACATAATGAACATTTTTACTAGACATATATTACATAAACAAGCGTAAGATTAGTAACACAAAACCTTTCTTTCCCATTTGTAATAATAGTTAAACACTACAAGAATGCTACTCTAACTCCGAAAAATCTCAAAGCTGCTAGAACTGTGCTTTCTTTGACATCTTACCACATTTGTGACGAATACTTTTTTATTTATGTAGTGATCTATGAAAAGGGAAATGATTTATAATAATTGATTAGTGTTAATTTAGGGGACACAGTGGCACAGCGGGTTTGGCCGGGTCCCCCTGTCTGGCAGATCTGGGGTTCAAGTCCTGCTTGGGGTCTCTTGTTGTGATGGATTGGCGTCCCGTCAAGGGTGTGTCCCCTTCCCCCCAGCCCTGTGTTGCCGAGTTGCATAACTGCCACATGAAAAGGCCTATCTTATTGGTGTATGATGGCATGATAGCTACGTTAGTTAACTTCACACTCCTCCACCCCTGTCCACATAGTGGCCTCACACACAAGAGGTCCGAAGTCACCCAGAACTGCTGATCTCTCTCCACAGAAGGACACATTTTTCAGACTCACTTCTAGACTAACCTTCTGAGTCCCCGATGAGCTCGATAAATGTGTTCCTTGTTATCTGTTTAATAATTAAAATAACTCTATACACAGCTATTTATCTTGTAGACTAGTCCAGAATCACGTCTGTACACAATCTCTCCTGTTGATATGTTCAAAAAGAGAAATCAAGCAGACTGAAACTAGGTTTCCACTGCATTAAGAAGGTCCGATCAGAATTTCTGCGAGTCTCGACAGATCCAAAATAGGTGCAGAGGGACAAGCGGTTAGTGACGATGGATCCGTGCAGGTACGAGAAACCCCAGGGTTAAAGGGGAAAAAGGGGGAAAAAAGTATCACGTGAAGTCTCTTTCCTTCCGCCATCACGAAAATCGTGCAGCGGAAGGTATGGTCTTCAACCTGCTTTTGAGCGGCACTTGTACCGTCCAATCATTGTCTGCAAACCGCCGTAGTGGGAGGGACTTTATCAGGCGCACGTCCTATTCGTCCTGTTCAATTGAACGTTTTAGGGGGCGGGGTTTGCCTTACGCAAGTTCCATCTAGCGCTGTGTACGGAAGGTTCTAGTGGGCGGGGCTATTCTCTACGCAAATTCCTCTTCAAACACTTTACGCTAGAAACAATACGTATCCTCATAATACTACGAATCATGTACGCGATTACCGTAAATCGGTGACGCAGGGTAGTAACTGTCAGTCAAAGGACATTTAAATGGCTGCACTGTATTCTACTGCATATTTCCACTGTACGTCGACAATTATAACAGGACAAATGTAGCGTGTAACGTGTCTCTGCGCTGGTGCTACAGCGGTTGTACTCCATATATACATTGAAGTTTTAATCCGAAAACCATTTTTTGTGTACTGAATAGTGCGGTAAGAGCAGACATGAGCGAGGAGGAAGAGGGTTTGCAGAGAACGAGACAGGGGTTCGAAGACCTCTGTCGCGCGCTCAACATGGACGAGGAGGCGCGCACCGAAGCTTGGAAAAATTATCAAAATATTAATAAGAATTATACTTTAGAGGTAAGAACAGTTTGGAAATATATTTTAAATGTTTAGGTTTTTAAAGCGATAACGTTAGCGAACGGCCCAACAGAATAGTCGTTAATTTAGACATCCTTTAAGAACAAAAACAATTGATTATAATTAGTAGGTGTGTGGTTTTCAATGCCGAGGGGTGAATTTTGGTATAACTCTCTGTGTTGTGAGATGGAAAGGGGTGTGGCCGGGCGCGAGGCGGGGTTACCGCCACCCAGGGACGCAACTCGGGGTACCAGTTGTTCGGTGCTGTCCTGGTCCTTCTGCTCTAATTCACAATTCATTCATACACTGCTCATCGATTTCCTCAAATATGGCAAACTTGGAAGTATGGGAAGTGTGACAGTTGTGGCATCAGGTGGTGCAGTGGTTAGAGCTGATGCATTGCAGTTAAAGCTCCTGTTTGAATCCCACCTTCTGCTGTAGTACCCTCATCACATGTAGTACTCACCTGAAATGAGACAAGTGAACTACATTTATCAGAAACTTTTTTCAAAGAAACTTACAACAATAAGTTACTTATGATCATTTACCCATTTGTACAGCTGTGTTATTTTAGTGGAGCAATTTAAGGTAAGTACATTGCTCAAGGGTGAGGTGGGGATCAAACCTGCAATCTTTGGATCACAAGGCAGTGACTCCAACCACGACACTATCAGCTGTTCAAGTTGTAGAAATAGATAAATCTCTCTGAGAAGCTTCATGCACAAACCAAACATTCTTAGTTATCTTTAACAAGCAAGAATTACGATGTGTCAAATAAGTCTACTTTAGAGAGACGGTGTATCACACTATTTTTAAATGGCTTTTTTCTGTTTTCTGTGTCTCAGAAATAGTCAGATACATATTATAATAATGCAACAATCTGGCTTCTTAGGTTAACTCAATGCTGCTATTCAGAATAGTTCTTCACACCCTTGTTTGTACCAATCCGGTTTAGCTCAGGCAGGACTACGACAGTGCAATACAGTTTGGGGGCTTGAACTTTCAGTGTGTCTGGTGATTTCTGGATGTCATTACATTTATTCATTTATCTGATGCTTTTCTATAAAAACAGACTTACAACTTTTTACCCATGTGGGTGAACTTTATTGGGACAATTCAAGTACCTTCCTCATAGAAACTGCAGCCAGAGGTGGAGCTCAAACCTGCAACCTTTGGTTCTAAAGGCAGCAGTTTTAACCACTATGCTACCAACCATCCTAGGTCATATTTTTGAGTCCTTAACCACTACAGTACAGTAGCGGTTCTCCCAGCATGCAGCTCTTCTTTAAAAGTTTTGTCTACGGGGTCATTGGGTTGTAGCCCTATTTCTTCCTAGACTCTCATCAGCTGGTATCTTGCAATCCTGTAAGCATTGTGTTGTCTTCTACAAACTATCAGTGTATGTGTCCTTGAATAAAGACATAAATAAATGGATGGATGGACAATGGAAAAAGTAATAATAATAGATAATACTAGGGTGCATGGTGTTTACGTGTGCTCCATGTCTCTCACAGGGCAGCGAATTGCACTGGCAGGCCTGCGCCTTGTATGTCGCGTGTAGGACGTCGGTTCCAACTGTGGGCAAAGGCACAGCTGAAGGAAACTACGTGTCTCTGACCAGGATCCTGCGCTGTGCTGAGCTCAGGTGAGCTTACCTTTCCCGCTTCTTCATAAACAGACCGTTACTTTGCATCTTGTGATCTAAGGCATCCTGTGGTTGTAGCAGTCAGAGATGATCACTTTTGAGAGAAGTCATCACATGTATGGGGCTGGAGGAGCACTGATCTCCACTGAGACTTAGGGCTGTTCTCCTCCACACCCCGGCTAGTCTCATTGAGTTCTTCAGCAAGATGAAGAAGTGGGAGGACATGGCCAACCTGCCCCAGGAGTTCCGCCAGCGGACCGACAAGCTGGAGAGGAACTTCACTGTGTCGGCAGTCATTTTCAAAAAGTACGTCCCCATCTTCCAGGACATCTTTAGGCCACCATCAGACGACCCGCCCAGGGTGCAGAGGGGCCGTAAGCAGCGGTACGTACCTCTCCAAGGGTTCACCTCTTATCGGTTCATTACACTCTTTCTTGTGAGCAGGGCATGGAGTTACTGTTGCCTCTCTTTCTTCACAGGCGTCACCCATGCACTGTCACAGAGGTCTTCAACTTCTGCTGGACCCTCTTTGTCCATGCCAAAGGTAAGTGGGACATCTGGGACATGTTACTCCTCTTAATACACCTTCACTTCACCCTACAGGACCAGGCTTACAATAATTTGCTTAATTCTGGGTCTAAAAGCAAATTTCTCCCACAGTCAGGTGATTTGGTTTGGTCACTCTGAATTGACCAGATTGTGTGTGCGCGTGTGTGGCCCTGTATTAGACAAGCAGTTATTGATAAATTAATATTTTCATGCAAATAATAGCTTAGGAAATAACAAACAGCTGTATGAGGTACTGAAACTTAAGAGAACTGGTAGGTTTTGTTAAAGTAACCAGTGCTAAGTATGAAAGAGTTTGTCATTGCTTTTATAGTCATTAATAACTTGGCATATTTGGATGAAAAATGTGATTTTTTTTTTTTTTTTTTTTTTTTTTTTTTGTGCTCCGGATTCTAGTACAATTTTCACCATTTAAACGGGGTATGTTTACCCAAGGGGGGTGCGGTGGCGCAGTGGGTTGGACCACAGTCCTGCCCTCCGGTGGGTCTGGGGTTCGAGCCCCGCTTGGGGTGCCTTGCGACGGACTGGCGTCCCGTCCTGGGTGTGTCCCCTCCCCCTCTAGCCTTATGCTCTGAGTTGCTGGGTTAGGCTCCGTGACCCCGTATGGGACAAGCGGTTCTGGAAATGTTTACCCAATTTATGAAAAGTTGGAATATGTTACACTCTGATCTGGAGTTAAGATTTAACAGGCTAGACAGTGTTTCCAAACCTTAAAGTGAGTACATATAGTATAGCCATATATTATAGTGAGGTTTTTTTTGAAAACCAAACTAAACAAAAAAGGCTGTTTTCACATCTACAATGTTCATGTAATGCTGAGAGAAGTTAGTCGCTGGACAGTGCAGCACAGGATGCATGGACTTGATGTCATGAACTGAAAATGGAAAAACACGACAGGAAGGAGACTGAGTTGAGACATGTGCATGACTGGATGTGGACAATCGCCTCATATGAATACACATTTGCTGTCATAAGCTATAGGTCATAGTACCCGCTACGTACATACCAGAGAAGGGCTTGAACTCCTTGGCGATGCTAATGATGAGTGTGCTAAGCAACTCCATGCTGTAAATTGTGTAAATCCCTTCCAAGGGCGGTGGGGGGCCAGTGTAACGAGGGGCCCCTGCTGTGGGCGTGTATGGGAATTAGGCTGTGCTCCATCTGGGCTGTGGGGCGCACAGGGTCCGTTGCCCACGTTGGGTTGTTGCCCCTGCAGCACATTTATTTTTATATGTGTACTTAAGATGGACAGTGCCGCTTTGCAGTTCAGAAAAACAAACACAAATGACTGGAGTTTTCTTTTCCCTGTGTTTTATGAGCGTATGTCCGTTGCTCATTTGTGGCAGGAGCTGGCTGGCGAGGTGCAGTACACACTCCATGGGTAATGTCCGTTCTACATTGAACCTGTACCTTCTTTTACATGTCTGTCATTTGTTTAAATCCTCGTGTTGGGTTCCGGTCAACTTGGACAAATGTACAACTCCTGTCATAAATCGTAAATAGTGTGTCTTTCATCTGATTGCCATGAGGATTCATGAGATCCTTCACACCAAGCATCTGAACACATAACATTAATGATCATCAGATTAATTCAGTTTTATGTGTTATTCATAGGGAATGAATGGTTGAGGCTATAATAAAGAGTAGCATCCTTTCAGGTAAATGAGGTCTATACATCATAGATTCCAACAGGAAATGTACATGACTAGGAGTGAAGTTAGTTGGGAGGTGTTATGCCACACTGGGTGACCATCTTTTTTATATTAGCTTTATCAACAATTATAATGGGCTGTCCAGGTCTTCGTGGTAACACTAGAATAGAATGCAGTCTCAGACACAGCACAACGAGTGACAGAGGGCAGCATTTCATGCCTTTGAATGACAGTTTTTGCATGTTTTCTAGGTGTACTCTGCAGGATTTGAATATCATTACCTTCCCTAGTTGTGTGTCAGAACAATGACACTGTGACGAAATACGAAGTGTGTGTAGAGTATGAAATGCTGTTCTGGTTATTGTTACGGGTTCATTTCTGAGACGGCTTGTTGCTCAGCCCATCTGTTGCAACTATTCAGCAGGCACATATGTCCACTGAGTGGTGACAGTACTGCGGTAATGAAATACACCGGGTGAAGGTGGAACACGTCAGGCTGGGTTATATTTTGCTTTCGAGGCAGCGGTAATGTTGCCATTGCACTGCGATCAGTGTCTGTGCCGAGTCGTGGGAGAACTGAAGGTGAACAGAGTCAAACGTGACCCCTAGGGGGCGGCATGCCTGTCCTCTGAGAGCCTGCAGACCGGGCGGCGTCCTCGTGTCACAGAGGCTCAGTGCAGATGACAAGTCAGGGCTTGCTTGTTCGAGGCGCTGTGCTGTGCGCCGGCCCCCCAACGAGCCCCAGCCTGCACTGCCCACTGTCCCCGGGCTCCCAGTTCTTGCTGTCGGGAGTCAAGTGCGGGTGAGTAAAGCTGCGATTGTCCATGTGTATATGACTATACACACATTAACCATTGAGTTGTGTTTCAAGTGGCGTTCTGTCTCTACTGTTTCCATCCAAAACTGGGCGGCCCATTATAATTTTTTTTAAAACAGTAATAAAACATAGATGATGATCTAATGTTGTGTTATACCTTTTTACCAATTTCAGTCCTAGTCTTTAGCACAAGTTCTACACTTCTTTTTTGAATTCATAGTCTATAGACCTCATTTACCTGAGATGATACCGTGTGTGTGTGTGTGCGTGCGTGCGTGTGTGTATGAGAATGAGAGAGACAGAAAAAACGACTATGTTCTTTGCTCTTTATTATAGTCTCACCCATTAATTTCCTGCGGTAACCGGATGTGACCACACACACCACAGATGTAGCGAATATGTGCAAAACACAGAAAATTTAAAGAAAACTGTTGATCACGAAAGGTAAAGCTCAGAGTTTCTCGGTTCTGGGTCCGTTGTGGTGGAATGACCTTCCCCTGTCACTCAGAACTGCGGATACTCTGTCTGTTTTCAAGAAGGGTCTGAAAACCCACCTTTTCCAGATCCACTTCGCCCAAGATCTCTCCAGCTCATTTATGGTGTAACTGTTCACGCATCGTAACTCCATAAGCATCCCCAGATACAACCTTTATTCAGCCATTACTCTGGCATTGGGGGTGCGGTGGCGCAGTGGGTTGGACCACAGTCCTACTTTCCGGTGGGTCTGGGGTTCGAGTCCCGCTTGGGGTGCCTTGCGACGGACTGGCGTCCCGTCCTGGGTGTGTTCCCTCCCCCTCCGGCCTTACGCCCTGTGTTACCGGGTAGGCTCCGGTTCCTCGTGACCCCGTATGGGACAAGCGGTTCTGAAAATGTGTGTGTGTGTGTACTCTGGCATTGTACTTGCTCATTTGTGTATCTTATAATACTTTATATAAAAAAAAAAAGAAAAGAAATTGGTGGAAGGGTATCGGGATTTGTCTGTCCTGTGTCTTATGCACCTACTTGAACATTGAACCTCGGTGCAGCAAGTGGTAGGGAACAAACTAGGTTTGCTTGAGACTTTCATGTCTGCAGCTATGTCTCCTTCTCTTAATGTAATGCATAAATTGTACTTTTGCTGAGATGTACGTCGCTTTGGGCAAAAGCGTCTGCTAAATTAATAAATGTAAATGTAAAATGATCATTCATTTTATGTGTTCAGATGCCTGGGGTGGAGGATCTCATGAAGCCTTTAAGCAATAAGGTGAAAGAAACCATATTTGTGGCAGATCTCAAGAAGCTCTAAAGGGGTCCAGTTAGACCCAAACTCACCCTGATGCCTAAAAGCCTGCTGTTAAAATTGGTGCTCATCACACACTGACACACTTCTGTATGGGTTTTGTAAAGTACTTTTATGTCAGAAAATAGCTTAAATATATCAAGGTGGGATTTGTCTTCTGTATTTGTCTTTATTTTTCGTTGGGGGGATTTTGGTAACGTAGTGGTTAAATGTTCTCTTTTTGGACTCAAAGGTCACAGGTTCGAATCCCACTTCCAGCTGTAGTACCCTTGAGCAAGGCACTTACCTTGACTTGCTCCAGGAAGAATTACCCAGCTGTATAAATGGGTAAATAAGTCACCTTGGAGAAAAGCATCGAATCTCAATGAATATAAATGTACTTTGCGCACGTGATGCGATCCGGTGAGTCATATTGTCAGGAAAGCGAATGAGTTTAATAAACGACTGTCTTTGTCTATGTGATACTTGATATTACACATATGTGACTCTTAACACATAAATGATAATGAACAGAAATGTCAGCTGGGTGTCACGTGAGAATGCAGCGGAGCGGCGATGGCATGCTTTCAGTGAAAGGCACATGTAGCCGTGTGCAGGCTGTGGGGGCCATGTGTTCCGCATACGCAGGACGTGTTTTCCTGTTTGTGTGGTTGCTGTGGGTTCACGAGGAGCGGGGAGCGGCTTCTGTACCGTATCTCTTATGAGCCCCATGGGAGGGCGGCCCAGCCCAGGACCATGTCCTGCTTCTTCCAAGCTCGAGCTCTGACGGGCCGTGATAAGGCAGGCTGCTGGGAGTCGCTGGCGGTTGTTGTGTGGGCGGGGCAGGAAGGGCTCCTCTCTCGGCGGAGTCGCGGCCCCCAGCCTGCAGTTCACAGGAGGAAATGACCTGATGTGACTCGTGAAGCTCTGAATTACAGCAAGCAAACAAAAAAAGAAAGGAAAGCAAACAAAACAAAATAAAACAATAAACCTCAAACCGCTGCAAAGAAGTTCAAAGACATTCGTGAAATTTTGGTTCAAATGCTGTTGCAACTGTACACTCTTTACTTGTGTGTGTGTGTGTGTGTGTGTGTGCCTGCGTGTGCAGTCCAGTATTAACAGATTGCTTGCAATTAATTCACATACATATAACATCAACATAAATTTGTATGGAAATCACTAGATCTCAACTTACTTGCTTAATAATACAGATAAAAAAATAAATTTGACGTATTTGGTTTTTTTGAATGGAGTCCTCATCAAGCTTCGACTCTTTGTTTTCATTTATTTTGGCTTGTTTGACTACATAATTAGCTGTTCACCTCCTTTGGGTGCAGACAGGGATGTCAGTCAGAGGATCGGGCCGTGGCAGTGGGGGGGTGGGGGATTCAGGTCCTGGCAGTTCAACGGGAGATTAAGGTTAATGCCAAGCTGATGACAGCCTTCATTAACCATGTCCCTCTCTCTCTCTCTCACACACACACACACACACACACACACATTCTGTTGCAGGAAACTTCCCCATGATCAGCGATGACCTGGTGAACTCGTACCACCTGCTCCTGTGTGCTCTCGACCTGGTCTACTGTAACGCTCTGCTGTGCTCCAGTCGCAAGGAGCTGCTGAACCCAGCCTTTAAAGGTACCACCACCCCCTTCCCAAGAAGCCGCCCCTCCCCCACCCTGTGAACCCTCGAACACGCGAATTTGTTGAAACTCTTGGCAAGAGGTGATTGTTAAAGCAGAGTTCCTGTTAAAATCGAAATTTGTGTTTGAGAGGTGAGAAACACTCACACCTGAGAGAACCTCTTATAACTATTGTAATACTGCAGTTACAGTCCTCATACATTTCTTTATTTGACACTTTTTCTCCAACGCCACTTCGACTGGTTTACCCTTTCTATAGGTGGGTAATCATTACTGTATCAGTTCAGGGTGAGTACCTTGATGAAGGGTGCTATAGCAGGAGATGGGACTGGAATCTGGCTCCTTTGAGTGCAAGGCGGTAGCTTTAACCACTGGGGCATCTGCTGCCTGCCATTTTTTCTTTTTCCCAATCTGAAGTCCGGCAGCCTGAGTTCTGTTAAATCCACCATTTACACAATATTAACTGCTTTTACGGCCAGACGTGTTCCTTCCTCCCCGAGAGCACAAACCAGCAGTTGTCTCTACACCGCCATAGTAAGAGCCTTGGTCCGGCACCACACCTAGCTGGCTGTTGGGCTAGTACAACCACTTCAGAATCGATTGTCCTCTCCTTTGGTCAAGACCAAGAGCAGCCTGGCCTGATGAAGCGAACATGTGGAAGTCATTAGTGCAGGGGCGAGGTTTTTCCCCAAGTCAGCAGAGTCGCTTGGAGTGCTTTTGTTGGAGATTTGAGAGGGGGAGAGCGATAGAGGAGGTGGCGAGAGATAGGGAGGGTGGAGAAGGAGGTCAGCGGAGGGTGGAGAAAGTGAGCGAAGAGAGGAGCGAGGGCGAGAGCAGGGGCACTCTTTTGTCTCTGAGCAGACATGAGCACAATTCTTCACCACTAGGTGAGTATTTTATCCAAATCGTGGCAGATACTTCACAGCACTCATGCCTTCGAATGAATCAGGAAAGTAAGACTGTTGTTGTTTGTGTGTTTTCACACTATGAAATATTTGATTTTTTAAAAACGATGTTGGGGGGGCTCTGCTCCTCATTACCTGTCTGCTGTGACAACAATGTCATGGAGCTACTGTAAGGTTATTTAACGCTTCTTTCTGTCCATGCGTGCATGGGTGTTTGTCTGTGCACGTGTGTGTAGGCCTGCCTGCAGACTTTGGCAGCAGGGATTTCAAGCCCGGCCTGGGGCCGCTGTGCTTCATCGAGCAGCTGTGCAAACTGCACGATGGCCTGGTGCTGGAGGCCAAGGGGGTGAAGGAGCACTTCTGGAAGCCTTTCATCAGGAAGCTGTTCGACAAGAAGGTAGGTTTCACAGCTGTCCCACGGAGGTCTGCCCAGGCCGAGAGCTGCTCGGGTCGGAAATAAACATCGTTGGAAGCAACCACTCATTTTGCTGTCAAATCAAAC
Source organism: Scleropages formosus (assembly GCF_900964775.1). NCBI lineage: Eukaryota > Metazoa > Chordata > Actinopteri > Osteoglossiformes > Osteoglossidae > Scleropages > Scleropages formosus. The sequence continues at coordinate 32,182,118 of NC_041810.1, forward strand.
TAATAATATGTTTTTGCTGTAACAAGGTTCTATTTTTAGTTGCTTTAAGTTTGATAAACTTAACACCAGTAATATATATGTTCTAGGAACTGAAAACATACTCTAAGTTACCGTTAATGTGGCATCTCTAAATTATTGAATAAAATAATGCTTCATAAACAGATACGTAGATTAGTGCAGTTTGTGTTTTATGATTTTAGAATGCTGTATTTTTCTTGTGAAAAATAAATATTTGAATGAACACAGTAGGTATAAAATGACTGTACTCTCAGACCTTATACAACAGGGTCCTAGACAATGAAAAACCACTACAGTTTGTTGGCTAAAGAAAATATACAGTACACTGTATCTTTTTTCATACAACAGGGGTATTATTCAGTACAACAAAATTCTTGCCATTACATGATCATTCTTCATTGACAGTGGATATAAAATGATGTATATACCCACATACACACACACACACACACACACACACACACACACACACACACTGCCATACATTGAGCACACAGTCCCTGCTAAGTCCTTCCTTCTATGATGTGGGGTTTTATTTTCCTGATGTGTCTTTTTTCCCTTCTTCACTCTCCTCTCCACAGGTTCTGAAGGGGAAGGAAGAAAGTCTGACCGGCTTTTTGGATCCAGCAAATTTTGGGGACAGTTTGTAAGTTAGAAATCCCAAAAAACCTTGCTATGTCTGTGAGAACGTGATTGAAAGTGCTGTTCACAAAGTACACGCTTGTTATTAGGAGCTATTATTGAAATGAGGGAAGTTTGGGACAGTATATGACCCAGGTTGGAAGGAAGATCTCTGCTCAGGCTGTGGACTCTCAGGTGTATTAAGTGAGCTGTGTGTCATCCAGGGCTATGTGGGCTCCTTACTGTCAAACACATGGTGCACTATGGTCACATGAGCCAGGTGCTCACTCCAGCTGTGTTTGCATGCAGCATGTCCCTGGGGCGGGTGTATGAGGAGCGCGTGTTGTCCACGGGCAGCCTGGATGAGCGCATCTTCTTGGGGGAGACTGCCAACGCGGACATCGGCACCCCGGGTCCCTGCCTCTGTGCAGGGGGTATGGAGAACACAGAGCAACCCTTGAACCGGCTGCTGGGGGCCCAGACTGTAAGGCCATGAGCATTCTTACTTATATCATACACTAAGACTGTATCTCCATATGAGGTCATGCATGCACACACAGGGGAGGTCGTTTACAGCAATACTACTTTTTTCTTCCTTTATTAAGCTTCAAATACAATAAAATACAGTATAATGAAACCAACTCTAGCATTACTCAACCAAATTATAACAAATTACTCACGCACAATTTCGCAAGGCAGGACATACTTTAACGTATTACAGAGAAGTCTGTTTCAACTTTCAGGCTTAGACTACCACATCAATAAAATCATAAAAGCTGGAACATGCCAAAACAACCCACAATAGCAATAACTGCAACAGAATTAACACCTTGAGGGTTTTACACTCGCAAAAACAATTGAAAGTGGAAATACCCAAATGTCCACTGGGGCTTAACTTTGTCCATCATTGTTCATTAGCTGGTCATTAAATTACCTCTTAAAACATTTAAAACACAACACCACTAATGCGTTGTTGAATGCTAATACAGACTCACCATCATAACTGTTATTAAATAACAGATAATGCAACGGAGCCAAATTTTTCAAAGTTCTTAGTTATGTTGATTTTTGCATTGTTTAGGATTCGTTAAAGTTTACTGATTACAAAGATACCAATAGTTCTTTTACACTGTCAGTTTTAGTGTAGTACTTAAATGTTATCGGACAATTCTAGAAGGCTCCAGAAAATCTAGAAAGTACCAAAACATTCTAGACAGCATCAGATCCTGAGAGGTTGTGGAATTCTTGGAACCCAGTGCCAAAATTTGCCAAATTTGAAGAATGTGGAAAATTTTTCTAAAACTTGACATATAGTACGAACTAACGCCAGAAGTATGATTAATCTCACAAAACTGAACGGAAAATGCAAAAAAAAAAAAAATCAACATAATACAATTTTTGTTACAATGTATGTATAGCTTGACATTGTACGTTGCTTTGGAGAAAAGCATCAGCTAGTGAAATGTAAAATATAAACAATGCAAAAAATAAAAATGAGCTGTCAAACAGGTTACGTAGAAGTGTATGATACTAACTGTTGAGTCATGCGCTCTCTCGCCATTCTGTTCTACAGACGTCGGCCCCCCACCCGCCCACTCCCCTGACGGGCCGCAGGTGTGCGCCTGATGGTGGTGGCGGGACACCTGTTTCCACAGCGATGCAGAGCGTTAGCCGCCTTCACAGCTTGCTGGCAGGACTGCGCAACAGCCCTAGCGAGAGGTTAGCCACCATACTCAGGTCAGTGCCCTTCGTTTTTATCACGGCGCTCTCACCTATACCGCTGCAGCTCATTGGCTCGTAACATTTGAGTTACAGATTTTCAAGCATACAAACTTATTTCTTTGACCCCCCACACACACACACAAACACACACACACACACACACACACACACACACACACATACACACACCTATTAATTACTTTAAATTGCATTCTTTTCACTTTTTCCAAAGTTTTCAAAAATTTCTGCTTGCCTGAGTGCACCCTGTCCTAATTTCATCATGGCCCTTCAGGGTTCTGATTTTAGAGCGGTCCTTCACGGTCATTCTCATGCATACGTGCAGTTCTTGTTGCACATGATGGTGCTGCCTGTATCCGGCTGCAGGGAATGTATCAGAGACCCCAGCGAGGCCATCGCCAGTCGGCTGAAGGACATGTCTGATCTCTTCTGCCAGCACTACCAGGCTACGACAGAGGATGGTGGAGGCTTGGCCAGAGGTGGGCTCCGAAGCAACTGTCCACATACATGCAGTATATATAAATTTTATACTGTATTTGAGATAAATATATATATATATATATATATGAACTATATATACACAAAATATATACTGCTCTATGTGTGTATATACTGTATGTATAGGTATTATGTGAAAAAATATATATACATATATACACATGTAGCATAGCATTTACTCTATATACTATATGTATATATTTTGATAAACACTGAAATCAACACAAACAATGCCAGAGCTTTTTTTCACATTTAAGAAGCTCTTGAAAGAAACAATGACTTTTAACTTGTAGGAAACATAATTAAAAATAGGAAACCTTCAGTGCCTTTGTTGCATAAGTGTGGACACCCTTTATAATGGTTATTATAATGGTTAACTCTTTTCTGATTGAAGTACTCATATTGTATGTTATCGACAAAGGTTATGTGAACTCACCTTACATCAAGTGAAATGATTCTGATTTGGCATGATTTTTCTTGATTTTAGTTTTTAAATCAACAAGATCTGAAATTTGGGTGTGTGGACTATTTATATCCACTACATATTTGTATGCATCTGGGTCTGGGGTTCGAGTCCCACTTGGGGTGCCTTGCAGTGGACTGGCATCCTGTCCTGGGTGTGTCCCCTCCCCCTCCAGCCTTGCACCTTGTGTTCGGTACAAGCGGTTTCAGTCTGTGTGTGTGTGTGTGTGTGTGTGTGTGTGTGTGTGTGTGTACTATGGTGCGGCATTGACATGTTGGCACTACACTGCCCAGCTCCTTACAACTGTGTCCCATTGCCATGCAGAGGTAGCAGCAAAGTACTTCCGACTAGCTGAGGCTCTGTACTACAAGATCCTGGAAGCTGTCATTGAGCAGGAGAAGAAGAGGCTGGGAGACAGTGACCTGTCTGTGAGTTTAGCACCTCCTGCCGGCCTTAAATAGCCACATGACCTTCAACAGGAAGTGGTCATTCATCACTTGTCCTTGGAGGACATTGATGTTCTGTTTTTCTCACAGTGAGCTGCATGTTTTTGCTACAGGTGATTCTGGAGCATGACCTGTTCCATCGTTCTCTGCTTGTGTGCTGCCTGGAGATTGTCATCTTCTCCTACCGGCCGCCAGGAGACTTCCCACGGGTCATCGAGATCTTCGACCTGCCGCCCTATCACTTTTACAAGGTAATCCTCGGGTAACACCCTGATAGAAAACTGAAGGCATGTTCATTTACACTCAGACTAGAGCCTCCTGGTGTTTCCATTGAGTGAATTCCTTAATTCAGGTAGCAGGTGGCATGGTAGCTAGAGCTGCTGGCTTTGGGCTTGGGTTTGCAGATTTGAATCCCACCTGTGCTGTAATACCATTGATGAAGGTACTTACCCTGAACTCATACAATAAAAATTACACACCAGTGTAAACAGGTAAATCATTAACTTGCATCAGATAAGTGTAATTGACCTTTTTGTTAAGAAAAATCATAACTCTGTGATTACAGGTTATCGAGGTGCTGGTCAGGGCTGAGGAGGGACTCTTTCGGGAGGTGGTAAAGCACCTGAACCGCATAGAGGAGCAGGTGCTGGAAAGCCTGGCCTGGAGTACAGGATCTCCTCTGTGGGACAGCATTCGAGAGGCCAAGAACCATGTGCCCACCTGCCAGGAGGTCAGTGCCTCAGCATCGACCCGCCTTCCTAGATTTGCTGCTGGTATTGCGTCAAGATCACTGAGTGACCCTGTCTTTGTGTTGCGCATCCCAGGTGATGCCTGCCCAGAATTTCGAGGGTGCGGATTGCAGCTCCAGCACAGTCGGCAGTCCCCTCACCCCAAGCCGCATGAGTGAGCCACGCACCAACACTGCGGGTACAGCTAGAGGTGAGAATCACAAGCTCACGGGTGTGCAAGTGTCACATGTGGTCCTGCCTTTGTACCCAAGGATGTAGTTCATTCTCGCATGTAGTGTAAGCGACTTCCAGTGAATCCAATGAAGAATTATTATTATTATTGTTGTTATTATTATTATTATTATTATCATTATAGACAAAGACATGCTGTTCAGGTTCACCCACAGTGTGTGTAACAGAGAGAGTGTGTGTGTTCCACTGATGTATGGATGAGTGATCCATTGTGAGTAGTGTATCTAGCAGTGTAAGTCTCCTTGGTGAATAAGGTGTGTGTGCTGATAACACTACATAGTATCCATTATAGTATCGAAGTGTCTGCTAAATAAATGTAAATAAATAAATGCATGACCACACTTATAAGGGGGGTCACATATTGAAATACTGCTTTTTTTTTTTTTTAAAACAAATTGTGTTGCACTTTACTAAGTATCCTGTCACTACATTTATTCATTTAGCTGATCCTTTTCTCCAAAGCAACTTACAATGTTGCAGTTACTACAACCTTACAATTATGTACCCATTTGTATATCTGGGTAATTTTACTGGAGTAATTAAGGGTAAGTACCTTGCTCAAGGAAGGGGGTGCAGTGGCGCAGTGGCGCAGTGGGTTGGTCCAGGTCCTGCTCTTCGGTGGGTCTGGGGTTTGAGTCCCACTTGGGGTGCCTTGCAAGGGACTGGCATCCCGTCCTGGGTGTGTCCCTCATGCCCTGTGTTGCCAGGTTAGCCTCCAGTTTGCTGTGACCCCACTTGGAACAAGCGGTTTCAGTCCGTGTGTGTGTGTGCATTATCATAACTAAGTATAATGTTATACTATTATATATATAAAGTACTGATTATGTTTAGGGGGGTGCGGTGGTGCGGTGGTGCAGTGGGTTGGACCGGGTCCTGCTCTCTGGTGGGTCTGGGGTTCGAGTCCCACTTGGGGTGCCTTGCAGGGGACTGGTGTCCCATCCTGGGTGTGTCCCTTCCCCCTCCAGCCTTTCGCCCCGTGTTGCCGGGTTAGGCTCCAGCTCCCCGCGACCCCGTATGGGATGAGCGGTTCAGACAGTGTGTGTGTCTGTGTGTTTGTGAGAGTGAGAGATTATGTTTATCCTCCACAGAATTTCTACCTGTTGGATTCAGACCTGGCCCATCAGATCTCTGTTCCTTGTGTAATGAGACATGGAACTGGCAATGCAGTGACCTCTGACCTCTTTGTATCCATTCTAGGCCTGGCCCCATCCCCCACCACCCTCCATGGACGCTACAGCTCGCCCCCTGCTAGCTCTGCACGCCGTCGGCTGTTTGTGGATGGTGAAACAACCTCTGACCCACCGACACCAGTCAGAGTGTCCCAGTCTCCCCTTATCAGTACTATAGCAGCTGGTCAGACGGTGGTCACCATGGCAACGGCCACTGTCACAGCCAACAATGGACAAACAGTCACCATACCTGTACAAGGTAATAACGATTAATTTGACATACACATACCATAAAAATTAACGACAAATGAAACTTACCATTAAATAACATTAATAATAAAATGTATAAAACAATAATAAAAAGTGTAAAATTGACTGTAGAAGCTGCCATTATATCTGCATTGAGCACATTTTTCTTGCTTAATACAGCTTGGCTAACAGTTGATAAGTTGTAGGTGTTACGGTAACCAAGGTGTTTGTTAAAAAGTCATGGACAAACCATTTATCAATTAAAAATTATATTTTTGTTATTTGCTGTATTTTGTGTTTTTTGCATATTTGTATATGTCTGCTCTAACACATCTTTGTTGATTGGTTAGTTTTTATAGGTTATAGATCCTATCTGTGCTTATTCGCTTTCCAGGGATAGCCAATGAGAATGGGGGCATTACGTTTATCCCCGTTCAAGTGAGTGTCACAGGGCAGGGGAGCAGCACTCTGCAGCCCCTCACCGCGCAGACCCTAGCAGGGACCCTGAACACACAGCAGCTCGCTAGCACCGCTCCACAGGCCACTCCTCTGGACAACCCCTCAGCCGGACAGCAGGCCAAAAAGGCAGAACCCCAGAGTCCAGCCACAAACAAGCCAGCTAAAACCGGGTCCCTCTCCCTCTTCTTCCGCAAGGTGAGGCTCCACTCTCTTCACACCTTAGTAATTATGTTGGAGGTGTGTTGCTGGCTGCTCATTTCTTTTGGAATGATACATTGGAGTACACCAAAACCTCACAGAATAGGATCCTGTACAAGGAAAAACAGTTCAGCTGCTTATGAAAATATGTAATTTTTTCATGTAACAGGCTTATTATTCAGTGCAACAGTATTTTTGCCCGTTAAGTGGCTATTTTATTTCCGTAACAGGTATTTTATTAACTGCTTTCTATGTCTTTCACTATGCAAAGCATGCGTACACAGTGCTTTTTCCATATCAGAACCAAGTTTCTCCTCCTGCCATATTAACAGTCTCAACCAATCACAACTGATGGTTAAGGTAACTATAATATCAAAACTGAAATAGCAGATTCATTACTATAAGTATTATTATTAATAACTTTTAGTGTTAAGCTGCTTACGATGATTTACCGATTTATACAGCAAGGCTGTTTTTACTGGAACAGTTTGAGGTAAGTACCTTGATTGAGGGTACTGTAGCAGGAGGAGATATTTGTTAGTAACACTAACACTTCTGACAGCATAGTGTCTGTGCACTCTGTAGATTGAAAGACATAGGCTGTGATCATGTGAAATTTAGTTCTTTATATCGTGAACGTGTGCAAAATTATGAAAATTTTATCATTGAGGTTGTACCATCACACGTCCTATGCCTTTGCAATAGGCTCCGGAACACCACAACTCTGCATTGTACAGTTATTCATTTTGAATGAATGAATGACAGATATTAATAATGAATGAATGAATGAAAATGTAACACTTTTGTGAAATATTTTGGTGTTATCGGAATGCAAGAAGTACAATTTATTATTGTATTTTAATCAATTTTTATGTGGCTTATTCTCCATCCTGTTGTTTTTTTTAAAAAAATTCCCCCTCACAACAGGATTTTGCCTAATGGGAGTGATTTCGCTGAACAAATTTACATTGTTATGCCATTGATGGCTGTACTGCAATGACTTACTTTTGTGTTAAAGTCTCCTTTTCTGAGCGACCTGTGCATTTATGTCCCTCCTGTAATTGTGCAACAGCACAGACTCTCATTTGGAACATACTCTATAGTTCACACCAATAAATGTGGCTCCGCCCTCCTCTTACATCAGGTGTATCACCTAGCCAGTGTACGCTTGCGGGACCTTTGTGCTAAGCTGGACATCTCGGCAGAGCTTCGTAGGAAGATATGGACCTGCTTCGAGTACTCGCTGGTTCACTGCACGGAGCTCATGCTGGATCGCCATCTGGACCAGCTACTCATGTGCGCCATCTACCTCACGGCAAAGGTGAGGCTGCTTTCTGGCTGCATTCTTCACTGGTCCCACTACTGTTTATTTGCTCTGCAAAGGCTCGTACATAAAATGCCTTTCATGGTATGCTCATAGTTTTACATACATTACATTTATTTATTTAGTAGTGGCTTTTCGCCAAAGCGACGTCCAGTGAACTCTACGTAGTGTTATCAGCCTACACACCTTATTCACCGCGGTGACTTACACTGCTAGATACACTACTTACACTGGGTCACTCATCCATACATCAGTGGAACACGCTCTTTCTGTCACTCACACACACATACTTATGCAGCTGAGCGTTTGTACTTTGTAATGAGGGAGAGACTGAAACAGACTGATGTGTTTAGGTGACTAAAGAGGATAAGTCATTCCAGAACATAATGAAGTGCTACCGGACTCAGCCCCAGGCCAGCAGCAGTGTGAGTAGCACGGGTGACGGAGGCTCATGGCCCATGTTATTGTGTACAGAATCAGGATGGTTTGTTTACAGGTGGAGATCATGTTGTGGTTTACAGTTCATCTTGTTGTTGTTGATTATGTACAGTCATTGTACAGATCACTAGACTGGGTCCTCAAATTATGAACACGGTTGGAACCGGAAGCCTCTTAGTAACTCAGTTTGTTTGCATATCCAACCAGTATACACAGTCAGTAAAAGCTTCAGCATGCAGACGTTCCTCGATTTATTCACCGGTTAGGTTCTATGAAAACCTCAGATAAAGCTTTAATGAAGTAAAGATTTGTGTAAGACTCATTTATTCATTCTGTTCTCATGAACTACTCACCCTATGAGCACTGACAGTGTTACAGAGCCTTTCCAGGACGCACGGGTTGTGAGACAGGGGGTTGCTGTGAACAGGAAACCAGTCTGTTACAGGAAGTTAATTTTATTATATTTTTCTTTTCTCATTAAGTCTGTTTTATTAGCTTTTATTAAACTGACATACCATCTTGTTTCTTTCAGTTATTATTCATACAAACAGTAGAAGTGTAACGATAGAGCTATACACCAATTTATTCTCTGCGTAGCTTCTGTAAAAGTTCTGGATATAGTCATAAGACATGAAAATGCACTTTTCATTAACTTTGAACTGTGTTAAAATTAAAACAAATTTAAAATGCCTGAAAATGTCACCTCTACAGGTTCAGATTCCTGTTAATGCTAATTTTTGACTGATTTAACACTCAGGAGCACCAAAATGAAACTGTAAATATTGTGGAAGGGAGTCGAATTCATCCGGTGCCACTTTCATAACTAAATGGAAAACTGTTCATATGCTTTCGCTTTCATAACACGAGGACTCAGCGTGTACATTTTGTCCAGGTGGACTGATCGGGTCGTTGAAAAGGGGGTGTGCTGATGCTTCAGACGGACACTGCATGCTGGAGAGCTGGTGTGAGAGCATTTTCACCTCTTTCGCAGGTATACCGCAGTGTCCTGATCTCAGGCAGGAAGAGGAGTCACTCTGGTAGCAGTGACCATGCCGGGAGGCAGACGTCCCCCAGTAAGAGCAGCCGAGAGCACAGTAAGAGGAACAAAACATGAAAACACCCTGGGAATGCTTGTGCATGCACACAAAAACACATCTAAACAGCTCCACACCTGCTGCCTTTGCATACTTAAATATACACATTAATTCCTATCCACCCTGAAAACGTCTCTCTGTTCTGCCTTTGTTCACTATGTTCTGGATACTTACACAGGTCTGCATATCAATGGAGCCCTCAGTATATAGACGAAGGGGGAGCTGGGAGAGTAGTGGTTCGAGCCTATGAACCTAAAGGTCGCTGGCTTGAATCCTACCTAGCTGTAGTAGCCTTGAGCAAGGTACTTACCCTAAAATTGCTCCAGTAAAAATTATCCAGCTGCATAAATGGGTAAGTAGTTGTTGGTAGATTAATGTTAGCATCAGCTAAATGAATAAATAAGACACCATAATTTTCACCATTACACTCAGCATCCATTATTTTGTCTCCTTATACCTGTTTTTTCCCGCTTTTCTTGTCTGCTAGTAATACCCCTTATTCTAAATTTTAATTTTTTTTTTTTTTTTAATCCTGCCTCTGATATCCAGTCCAAGTCTGTGACATTCCTCTTCGGCACAATAAACAGAGGCCGCGTTACAAAAGTGTGAGATGCAGCCTTTTGAGAGAGACTGAGTCATGGTGCATTGTGGGAGTTATGTACCCATTGCCTTAGTTGGGGTCCGACACTCTCCCTAAAGTCTTTCTTGTGTACTTCATATGTTTGACTTTGTATCCCCATTTTTGCACCATTGTGCTTTACTTTCCTAGATATTCATTTAATTCAATGTGTCTTTTTTTCAGCCAGTCCACACACACTGCCACACCCTATAAACTTCATCAGGGATTATTTAAAACATTTTTTTTTACATGCATGGGACCCTTTATGAAAATGAAATTTCCAATCTATTCCATACATAAAACAACATACGTAAACATACATACATCGTACATGTGTACATACACACATTGCTAAAATAAGAGCAAACGGTTTCTATGAGATGTATGTTACTTTGGAGAAAAGTGTCCACAAAATTAATAAATGTAAATGGAAAAGGTTGAAATAGTTCCCAGGTGTGATCACATAGCACTGTGTGATAAGCTCCGCAAAGGTGTCTACACATTCTGGAATTCCTTTAACTTGTCATGCAGATGAAATGTTAATTAAAATTGAAAATGTGTATAGAAAGGGCTTCAGGTGTAGACCGTCACAATAAAATACTTTTTTTTTAATTTTTATTTTTATGTGCAAGAATAGTCAACCTATGTTCCAAAACTTCGTCAGGGAGAAATAAGACTTACTGGCTGAACGAACCCCATTGCATAAAACTTGCATCCTCTCACATTTGTAGAATAAATATAAAAGTATCCAGACTGGCCTTATGTTTAAAACATGGCTGAGATGTACCCCGAAATTAAGATGTACTAGAGTAAAGTAAATTAACCTGCAGTTTTGTCCCTGGATATGGAGGAAGGTGCAGGCAAAAGACTTTAGTACTTATGGAAAACCATTCACTAAAATTCAAGTCAAGGTCATTGTCCCGTATCTTCCTCAATGCCTCATAAATACAAGTACTCACACTTCTTAAAATATTATACATGCATACATCGCTGTGTCACATTATGAATATCTGAGTTATGAATGTTCAAAGATATAAATGTTCCGTTTATTTATTTGATACATTTTTAATTTTATAAGCTTCCTGTTGCAATTCTGCATGCTTCCATTAGTGGGCAGCAAAATGCTCTCCGAAACGATTTGGACGAACGGTGGTGGGAACGATTGGTCAGTATATTTTCTTGGAGATAGAGAAACATGGCACTATGTTACATGTGTAAATCTGAACAACACGCTGAGTGAGAAGTTGTGGACATTACATTTTTTTCCCAGTCATTTTACAGTAGTTTTTAATGTTGCTTCATGTTAATAAAATTGTTTCCCTTCCAGTGTTCCTTGCCTCACGCCTGTTGTTTCCAGTATACATGAAAGTATAATAAATAAATGTTTATAGCAAATTATTCATAGCTTTATGTGATGTTTTTAACCGAATCTGATTAATTAATAAATTGAAGAAATAAGATGTGTTATTCTGTGTTATGTCACTATGAAGGGACAGGCTCTATTATTTTACCCTTGAGTAAGGAAGTTTATATTCATCAGTAAATTTTAAGCTGTCAAAATTACGTGTAAAATTACAGGCTGTCACTCGCTTTGGATGACAGCATAACGCAGGTGGACACACCTGTTGTCAGTCTGCTTGCCAGGCTCTCATCCTTGTGTGTGTGTGTGTGTGTGTGTGTGTGTGTGTGTGTGTCTACAGACAGCAGCCCAGTGCACATGCGCTCCAGTAGCACCCTGCCTGTCTCCCAGCCGAGCAGTGCCCCTGGCACCCCCCCACGCCATGCCAGCGACCCTGCAGGGCCTCAGGAGGAAGAGCGCGGAGACCTCATCAGCTTCTACAACAACGTGTACATCAAACAGATGCGCGACTTCGCCCTGCGCTTCTCCGGCGGATCCGCGGCTGAACAGGGGGTGAGTCAACTGGAGCGACTGAGTTACACACGTGTAGTCCAACCACTGCAGATGTGTTACATTTATTCATTAATCAGACACTTTTCTCCAAAGCAACTTATGATTTTAAGCTATTTACAATTATTTACCTATATATACAACTGGGTAATTTTTGCTGTGTCAATTCAGGGTAAGTGCTATAATGAAGGGTACTGGAGCAGGAGATGGGATCTGAATCTTAGAGTCCTAAAGCAGCAGCTGTAGCCCCTACGCCACCAGCTTCCTGACGACTTGAGCATGTGGTTAGAACATTTGGATCCAAAGGTTGCAGATTCACCCCTCCGCGAACCGCCACCTTACTGAGGTGGAGGGGTTTGAGTGCCTGAATGATCTCAGGAGCTATGTTGCCTGGGGCTATATGCCCCTGGTAGGGTCTCCCAAGGCAAACAGGTCCTGGGTGACAGACGAGACAAAGCGCGGTTCAAAATCCCCTTATGACTATTAAATCAAGGATCTCGTTCACCCCGCCCGGTATGGGGTCACCAGGGCCCCACCCTGGAGCCAGGCCTGGGGAGGGGAGGGGGGGGGGGGCTCGCATGCGAGCGCCTGTTGGCCAGGTCTATGCCCACGGGGCCTGGCCGGGCTTAGCCCGAAGCCAAGACGTGGAGCCGCTCTTCGGTGGGCTCACCACCTGCTGGAGAGGACATAAGGGGCCGGTGCGTTGTGATTTGGGCAGTGGTCGGGGCCAAGTCCCCGGTCGACCCAAACCTCGGACGCTAACTCTGGCTTTTGGGACTTGGAATGTCACCTCACTGGTGGGGAAGGAGCCTGAGCTAGTGCAGGAGGTTGAGAGATACCGTCTAGATATAGTCGGGCTCACTTCCATTCACAGCTTGGGTTCTGGAACCACTCTTCTCGACCAAGGGTGGACTCTCCACTATTCTGGCGTTGCCCAGGGTGAGAGGCGGCGGGCGGGTGTGGGCTTATTAATAGCCCCCCAGTTCAGCTGCCATGTGTTGGAGTCTACCCCGGTGAACGAGAGGGTCGTCTCCCTACGCCTTCGGGTCAGGGAACGGTCTCTCACTGTCGTTTGTGCTTATGCGCCTAGCGGCAGTGCAGAGTACCGGCCTTGTTGGAGTCCCTGGGGGGCATGCTGGAAAGTGCTCCCACTGGGGACTCTGTCGTTCTACTGGGGGACTTTAACGCCCACGTGGGCAGCGACAGTGACACCTGGAGGGACGTGATTGGGAGGAACGGCCTCCCTGATCTGAACCCGAGCGGTGAGTTGTTATTGGATTTCTGTGCTAGTCACGGTTTGTCCATAACAAACACCATGTTCATGCATAAGGGTGTCCATCAGTGCACTTGGCACCAGGACACCCTAGGTCGGAGGTCGATGATCGACTTTGTAGTCGTTTCTTCTGATCTTCGGCCATATGTCTTGGACACTCTGGTGAAGAGAGGGGCTGAGCTGTCAACTGATCACCACCTGGTGGTGAGTTGGATTCGATGGCGGGGGAAAAAGCTGGACAGACCTGGCAGGCCCAAACGCATAGTGAGGGTCTGTTGGGAACGTTTGGCGGAGGCCCCTGTCAGAGAGGTCTTCAACTCCCACCTCCGACAGAGCTTCAACCAGGTCCCGAGGGAGACTGGGGACATTGAGTCCGAATGGACTATGTTCCACACCTCCATTGTCGGGGCGGCGTTCGGAGCTGCGGCCATAAAGTCTCCGGCGCCTGTCGCGGCGGCAATCCCCGAACATGGTGGTGGACACCGGAGGTAAGGGATGCCATCAAGCTGAAGAAGGAGTTCTATCGGGCCTGGCTGGCTCATAGGACTCCTGAAGCAGCTGACGGGTACCGGCAGGCCAGACAGAGCGCGGCTCTGGCAGTCGCCGCGGCAAAAACTCAGGCCTGGGAGGAGTTCGGTGAGGCCATGGAGGAAGACTTTCGGTCGGCCTCAAAGAGATTCTGGCAAACCGTCCGGCGACTCAGAGGGGGAAGCAGTGTTCCACCAACACTGTTTACAGTGGAAGTGGTACGCTGCTGACCTCAACTGAGGATGTCCTCGGGCGGTGGAAGGAGTACTTTGAGGATCTCCTCAATCCCTCCAACACGCCTTCCGTAGAGGAAGCTGAAGCCGGGGACTCGGAGGGGGGCTCGTCCATTACCCTGGCTGAAGTTGCTGAGGTAGTCAAAAAACTCCTCGGTGTCAAGGCTCCGGGGGTGGATGAGATCCGCCCCGAGTTTCTCAAGTCTCTGGATGTTGTGGGGCTGTCTTGGCTGACACGCCTCTGCAGCATCGCGTGGTGTTCGGGGACGGTGCTTCTGGACTGGCAGACCGGGGTGGTGGTCCCTCTTTTTAAGAAGGGGGACCGGAGATTGTGTTCCAACTATAGGGGGATCACACTCCTTAGCCTCCCTGGGAAAGTCTATGCCGGGGTACTGGAGAGGAGAATCCGACCGATAGTCGAACCTCGGATCCAGAAGGAGCAATGCGGTTTTCGCCCTGGCTGTGGAACACTGGACCAGCTCTATACCCTCACTAGGGTGTTGGAGGGTTCATGGGAGTTTGCCCAACCAGTCCGTCTGTGTTTTGTGGACCTGGAGAAGGCATTCGACCGTGTCCCTCGTGGCATCCTGTGGGGGGTACTTCGGGATTATGGGGTTCAGGGCTCGTTGCTACGGGCTGTTCGTTCCGTGTATGACTGGAGCAGGAGCTTGGTTCGCATTGCCGGCAGTAAGTCAGACCTGTTCCCGGTGCATGTTGGACTCCGCCAGGGCTGCCCTTTGTCACCGATTCTGTTCATTATCTTTATGGACAGAATTTCTAGGCGCAGCCAGGGAACGGAGGGTGTCTGTTTTGGTGGCCGCAGGATCTCGTCTCTGCTTTTTGCGGACGATGTGGTCCTGTTGGCTTCATCGAATCAAGACTTACAGCGTGCACTGGAGAGGTTTGCAGCCGAGGGTGAAGCGGCGGGGATGAGAATCAGCACCTCCAAATCCGAGACCATGGTCCTCAGTTGGAAAAAGGTGGATTGCCCCCTCCGGGTTAGGGGGGAGCTCCTCCGTCAAGTGGAGGAGTTTAAGTACCTCGGGGTCTTGTTCATGAGTGAGGGAAAAATGGAGCAGCAGGTTGACAGACGGATCGGTGCAGCGTCCGCAGTAATGCCATCATTGTACCGGTCTGTTGTGGTGAAGAGGGAGCTGAGTCGTAAGGCGAAGCTCTCAATTTACCGGTCGATCTACGTTCCTACCCTCACCTATGGTCATGAACTTTGGATCATGACCGAAAGAAGATGATCACGGATACAAGCGGCAGAAATGAGTTTCCTCCGCAGAGTGGCTGGGCGCACCCTTAGGGATAGGGTGAGGAGCTCAGTCACCTGGGAGGAGCTCGGAGTAGAGCCGCTGCTCCTCCGCATCGAGAGGAGCCAGTTGAGGTGGCTCGGGCATCTGTTCCAGATGCCTCCTGGACGCCTCCCTGGGGAGGTGTTCCGGGCTTGTCCCACTGGGAGGAGGCCTCGGGGCAGCAGACCCAGGACACGTTGGAGAGACTATGTCTCCCGGCTGGCCTGGGAACGCCTTGGGATTCCCCCAGAGGAACTGGAGGAGGTGTACGGGGAGAGGGAAGTCTGGAGGACTCTGCTCGGACTGCTGCCCCCGCGACCCGGCCCCGGATAAAAGCGGAGGAAGACGGATGGATGGATGGATAGATGAACATTGTTAGTTGCTTTGGAAAAAAGCATCAGCTGAATGAATAAATGTAAATGTAGTGGTATAAATGCTAATAAAGCAGCAGCTGTAGTAGCTTTGATGACAACATACCCTGTGGTGAAAAAAGTCGTTTCCAGTGCGACAGTAGTCTTTCCCAAACCTGGGGGACTCTGTGGGTCAAAAGCCCAATATTGTTTCAAGTCCCCTGAGCCCTTGCTGCACAGAGGATAACAGAAACGACACGGAGACATGCGGTAAATGCCAACAATGGTAGATGGTTCAAAGCAGGTGTGTAGATAAAGCCAAAAGGCAATACCGGAGGGGAAGCAGAACTCTCTAGGTTGGTACATGGGTGAAAAAGTCTCAGCTGGCCAACGGCAGGACAGCACTACACAGTTAGGACACAGATGTGGAGTCTCTTCTGCAGGGGTCAGGTGGTTGTGTGGTCCGCAGCTGAGTCTGCATGGTTGCGGCAGTACAGGTGTTGAGGACTTGATCATCTGTGGTGTACCAGCAGACAGACAACAGCAGCATCAGCAGCTTAACTTGGAGTATGTTGAAGAAAATTGTCGGACATTAATTCACTTTTTGAATGCGTTGATTGAAGAGGGGTCACTAAAATGGGCTGGTTCATTATTCCACAACTTAGGAGCTCTTTAAGCCTTTGCCCCCGTACACTGTATCCTCATCATACAAACACAACTGGGTGCGGAAGTATGTTCGTACCTCAGTTTGTTCATCAATTCAACCACAGCATAATACACACACTTTTCAATTTATTCTCATGGTAGTTTCTGTAAAAATTACAGCTATGGCCGAATCAAAATTCACTGCAAGATTTTAATTTATTTATTCCCTTTTCATTAACTGCTCATCCTCAGAAGAGTTGTGAAGGGAATGCCATTTTAAAAAAAAAAAAAAAGGAAAAACATTTGTATCTTCAAAAATGCATAAACAGAAGGACTCGGAGTAGTTTATGTGTTTATCACAGTAATTACAAAAAAGCCAGTGTTTGGTCACCAAAGAGTGCATTCTGTGTTGTAAATGCCACAAAGTTCTGATAAATAAAAGACTGGGGGCTAAAGGCTCTTCAGCCTGTAAATAATCTATCCTGAACCTTACAGCTCATCTGGTCTGTTGTCATAAGAAACACCTGTTGTCTTCATGTTATGTCATTGACAGTGGGTCCAGGTGCATGACAAAAAAGTATGTAATGACACACACACACACACACACACACACACACCCGGCAACACAGGGCGTAAGGCAGGAGTGGGGGCACACCAAGGACGGGACGCCAGTCCATCACAAGGCACCCTAAGCGGGACTCAAACCCCAAACCCACCAGAGAGCAGGCACAGACCACACCCCCTCAGCATACATAAATAATACAAATATATAAATAAATAATCCACTAAAGGCCAGGACAACTCACATACAGTTTTGGAACTCTTTAGAACTGGGATATCATATAAGGTTAGCTTCATATCCAAGGAATAATTTCAGTTGAACAATAAAGAAGGTGTAAAAAATGGAATGTGTGAACACTGCCTTACCGAGTGTCCCATGTGGCTATTGTGTGTCCTCATGAGGTGGCCTTGTCTTTGGACCAGCAGATAGATGGCCCGCCTCTGTCCCCATACCCCTCCCTGAGGACTGGGTCCCCACGCCGGGTGCTTCTCTCCCACAAACACTCAATCTACATCTCGCCCCACAAGAATGGCAACCCCCTATCCCCCCGGGACAAGATCTTCTACTATATCTGTGCCAGTCCCTCCAAGGTAAGTTACCAACCATGTCGGCTTTCCCAGCTGGACGCCTCCAGTGGTATGAAGGCAGGTGTGTGTTTACATCTGTTTATGACAAAACTTCTGTGTATATGTTTTTTAAAATGTGATCCATGACTTAATCAGGTGGTAAGACATAGGTGTCATTATTTATTAGCAGCAGTTTAATCATACAGTTCGCCCTCCAGGACTAAACTAATGGGTGAAATGGCCTCCAGTCATGCCACTGGTTGGTCATTACAATGTATTATATATGCATTTTTTAAAAATCATTTTGACATGTTAGTAAAGTATTTTGACACATTTTGAAGAATCTTAATATTTTTATGTGTTATTTATTTACAGTCAATGCTTTCAAATCACTTGAAATATTGAACTACAGATATTTTTTTTAAACAATGGTCTGCCTGTTTCCCTCCACCTCCCTCACCCCCCCCCCAAAAAAAAATTTGCAGCATGATAAATATGACAGCCTGTGGCATTTATGCATTTAGGTGCATTTCACCCAATATCCTACCACCAGCCTGAAAAATTACCAGTGATCTTAATTTGGATTCACCAACAACCTTTTCCCCTTTTTTGACAATTCTGACAAAAAAAAAAATAAATATTGTGATGCACTGGAATGTCTGGTCATTCCAGTATCCTGGTCATTAGCAGATTAACTGTATGTACATTTAAAGATACATCAGTACATACATACAGATCAGTGGTATCTTACCTCTGGTCTTTTTGTGCTTTTCAAACTAAAGTGTAAAAATTAAAACAGAGCTTGTGGAATTATGAGAAAATTAACATCTAGGAACTCTTATAACCTCATTCAATCTTTTGAAAACACGTTATTAACGCTTATTAGGTGGAGCAGTCACAGTAGCGTTGTATATACGTCATTGCGTGCATATCATAACAGAGTTGACACACGTCTCCCTGTAGCGACTGCGGGAGATCAACAGCATGATCAGAACCGGAGAGTCGCCCACCAAGAAGCGCAGCATGACGCTGGACGACGGCGCTGCTCTTTCACCCGCCAAGCGGCTCTGCCAGGAGAACCAGACTGCCCTGCTGCGCAGACTGCAGGACGTGGCCAATGACCGCGGCGCCCACTGATACCTAGCTGCCCGTTGGCCCCTGCCGAGCTCAACTGTTGTGTCTTACAGTCCAGTGCTCATCTGGAGTTGGTGGTTAAGGTCCTGAGGCTTCTCCAGTGGTGAGGTTCCTCCCCAGTGGTTTGTGTCCTTTGTAGTAAGCACCAGCACATGGCCCAGCACACAAAGCTAGTGGTAGAATGCTCCAGCCTCTACCTGTCTGCCTGCCTGCCCCTAGAGGCGTTGGAGCCCCCAGGACTCTGGGTGGGCAACAGAGAGTTCTGGAAAAGACTTTGCACAGTTCAGCTTAGTTCCAGCTTCCAGTATCTCCCGGTCTGGGACTGGCTTGCTTCCCCATTCGTCTCTGTCCGTTCGTCTTTAATTACTAAGTCACCTCTCCGACTATGATATTGAGTATTCCATGTTCAAAATGGAATAATTTTTATAGTCATAAGAGAAAAGGTATTTTAGAGAACCGATTTTAGGTGCTTATCTTTTATGCTTTTCACCAGTTTATATCAAATTATATCAATATTTTTCCATCTTTAGCATTTCAGGAGACTAGTAACCGTTGTCTGTAGTACATCCCCTAAGTGTACATGTTTTCCTTTAATAATCATGCGTTACTTAAGTGTACACATCCCTTTTGATCTCTGATCATGCTGTGGAAACCCGGCTCACAAATGCTTTGCGCTAGTCAAGACAATGAGTTTGTGATTTGTCACCTTCAAATGTTTTGTAGAAGCTACCTGTAGACATGTACATATTTGTAAATAAGATGGACTTGTAGTTTTCAGTATAACTGCAAAGTGCCTTTGCTGTGTTGATTTAGAATTTTCTGTCCTGCTTTATTTTACCTTTCTAACACTGTGGCTGTCTTGTATCCTGTCAACAATCCAATAATCTCTCCCATACAATAAAGATACACATTTTAATACCATGCTTGACCTGCTCCTTGATGTCAGAATTGTTGGTGTTTAGTCAGAGTATCCACATATGCAGTAATTTATAGGTAGATTGCCATATTTACTGATTTAGCAGATGCTGTTCTCCAAAGCACCTTCCAATGAACTTTATGTAGTGTTATCAGCCCACACACCTTATTCACCAAGGTGACTTACACTGCAAGACACACTACTTACAATGGGTCACTCCTCCATACATCAGTGGAACACACTCACTCTGTCACTCACACACTATGGGGGAACCTGAACAGCATATTTTTGGGAGGAAATCCACACAGACACAGTGAGAACATGCAAACTCTACATAGACTGAAGGGGGGGTTGAACCCATGTTCTCGCACACCACCCAGAGACTGCAAGAGAGCAGTGCTACTTGCTGTGCCACAATGCCACCCATATACCATAATACACCACATATTGGTTGTCACATTGTGCAAGTATCTTCCTCCTTAATAGAGCATGTGTGAGAATAATTTATCATTAATAAAGGATTTTCAGAAGTCATAAAATAATTCATATCATGCAGTTCATATTGGTTGGGCATTTGGGTATGAATACAAAAAAAACAGCAGGCTTCTGCAGAGGTAAGAACTGATAAAGCTCTGGGTACCGTTTATGGACAGTTCAAGAGTGGTGACATAGCATTACATAGTCCTCCAGCTTGTAGATTTGGGGAAAACAAAACATTCTCTAGCACGACTGCTCAGACAGGTACACATAATACACACATCTATTCTTATGTAAGCTCTCTATCCTCAAGACAGAATGCAGTGACAAGATTACACATAAAGTGAATGAAAAACCATCAAATATAGGTAATATGTGCAGAAGACATTAATACAGTAAGTTTAAAAGCAAAATAAGCAAGTCCAGAGACATGCTGTTCAGGTTCCCCTCATAGTGTGCGAGTGACAGAGAGAGTGTGTTCCACTGATGTATAGATGAGTGACCTATTGTAAGTAGTGTATCTAGCAGTGTAAGTCACCACGGTGAATAAGGTGTGTGGGCTGATAACGCTACATAGAGTTCATTGGAAGTCGCTTTGGAGAAAAGCATCTGCTGAACAAACAAATAAACACATGTAAATGAATGATTAAACACTTAAATAAATATGATAGCCTCAAACAATGCACTTTACAATAAGGAGGCCTGGAAGTCTCCAAAACTGCCCCTGGGAATCCCAGAAGCCTCCTGTGGCAGGGTCCATCTGATCAGCAAGACTGACAGTTAACAGCTGGAAGCAGATTGTTAAGGGGACAACAAGCACAAGGTGCAGCCCATTATCTGCATCTGGTGCTTGTTGTCCCCTTAATAAACATATATTTATTTATAACAACAACAACAACAATAATAATAATAATAATAATTTGGATTCACTGTAAGTCGCTTCGGAGAAAAGCGTATGCTAAATGAATAAATGTAAATGTAAACAATGACACATGACGTGCACGCGCCTTTAAAAGATGCGCGTGGATTACGTGCCTTTACGTAAAGCGTGTGACGCAGGACGTGCCACCAGGTGGCGCTTCGGCAGCGCTATTAAGATCCCGCGACAGACGACATGTTTGTTTAAAATCTTCGTTTTCACACTAACTTCACAGAATGGTGTGTAACAACATGGCCAGACATCGACAGGGAGTCCGGGGAAATGTTTCACATCGTATATCTGCTAAAATTATGGCTTCGTTCCGCTTTTTTTTTTTACTGGTTAAAATAGGAGCGAATCGGTCACTTCGCAAACGAGCTAATTGTAACATGAGCGCCCTGGCCTTTCGATTAATCTTTTAAAATTAAAAACACGAGATGATACATTTACATTATTCCCCGAACTTTTTCAAAATATAACACCTTAAACTGTCGTAAAGATATACTTTTTTCTTAACAGACGCCAATTTGTTAATGTTTCAATAAAAATACACTTCTTTATTTTGCCTAGTACTACTAGTAGTAGCCTGTTCGCTTGAATGTAAACATTTCTACCGATTTCTCCCCTAAATTATGAGTAGGGGAACTTCTATAATGAAATCACGAATACCGCAAAAAAAAAAAAAAAAATCTGTTTTAAAAAATTGTAACAAATGATATTAAAGCATAAACATAATTTTTTTAAAACATGGGATTTCTCGATTATCTTTTAGATGATGTTTTAAACGTAGTTTTAAGACGAACCATGCAATTTACCGACACAGAAAATGACAGAAATAAGGGGAACTTGGATGACATTCCAAGAGAGAGGTCATGTAATGCAATCTGTATATGAAACACGAGGAGTGATGGGCTTTGAAAATGTTCCCTGTGAAATAACTAACGCCAAGTATCCAGTTTCCCCGACAGATGCGGAACATCACCGCCTTCGCCAGTAGGGGGCAGCAGTGCGCTGTGAGGGCGGGGGGGGAGGTTGGGGGGGGGGGGCAGAAAGCCTTTTTTTCCATTTGCTGAAGACATCTCATCTAAGTATATGTTTTAAGTTCATTACCGCCAAATGAATATAGCTGGAGGGGACTAGCTATCCTATAAAGCCATATCGCAATTGCCTATCGCACAGGCAGCGGGAAATTACAGGAAAATATTACCATTATACAAATGAAAAGTGTTTTAAAATGTCCAAATGGAATAATGTGTTGGAGAAGATAAATGAAAACCACTTTGTTGGAAAATGTACTGCTAAATAGCTTTTTGATTTCAGATTCTTGATAAAAGGACTTAATTTTGTACCCTATTTCACTTGCAATTGAATAGTAGCCATATACCTGCAGAGAGGAAAAAAATCTTTATCATCTCATTATCAGTTAATTAATATGCAGGCATGAATGCAAATTATCTGTGTGGTTACATTTAGGTGAACTGGGACATTAATGTTATGACGGCTGTGGAAAGGTCCATTTTTGCTGCCTCTTTAAATCACGCCCGACACGGTGGCCGATGTTATCCAGACCTGCAAAATGAGACAATTCTATTGAAAACATCCATGGATGCTGAGAAATGGTGTGACTTTTTTGCTCAGGTGTGGACATCTGATGAGAACTCGCCGCATTTTGCTTTACAGCTCGTCTTGCCACTGTGCCCTAAGTGTACTATAGTACATCAGTACTGGTGCCTGGCCTGAGCTTGAGAGTCTCGCAGGGTCACACTTGAGCTGACCTTCTCCCACAGTTTGCCGCGGACTTTCGTTTTTATGATAAACAGGTGACTCAGTTGAGGACTGAACCTTGGGCTGAAGTTGGGATGAATCAACAACTGAAAACCTGGTTAAGATTTTGATACAGTTCTCCAGCTGTTTTAGCATTTAAAATTCTAGAAACAATAAATTATAGAGATTATAATTTTCAAATGGTAGTGTATTGGTTAGAGCTGCTGCCTTTAGATCTAAAGGTTGCAGGTTTGATCCCCACCTCCAACTATAGCACCTCTGAGCAACATACTTATGCTGAATTGCTCCTGTAAAATTACCCAGCTGCATAAATGGGTAAATAATGGTAAGCTTGTGTTAACTGTAGCCTTAACATTGTAAGTTGCTTTGGAGAAAAGCATCAGCTAAATGAGTAAAAGTAAACTGGTTCACAACGGTAGAGAAGATCGGTGGTGTTCGTAGCTCAGGTTGTTGATTCAGATGTTCAGGTGTTTGCCGAGCTTGGCGTTGACTGATGATGTCACCTCGGCTGGTGATGAAATGTTTGCAGTCCAAATGCCAAGCTCGGCGAACATCTGTAAACGGGTTCACAAGTACAACGGTTCCTCGTATCGCGGAAATCAGAGTTGCGAAGACGCAAACATTTCACAGCTAATTTATTTATTTTTAATTGCTTCTCTTTGGAGGGTGGGGCGCTCGCTATGTGGTGGGTCTGGGGTTCAAGGCCCGTTTGTGGTGCTTTGTGGCGGACTGGTGCCCCCCCCCCCCCCCCTTCGACCATGTCCCTGTGTTGCCAGATTAGGCTTCGGTTGTTCGCGACCCCGCTCAGGACAAGCGGTTGTAGACATTGTGTTGTGTGTGTGTGTGAGTGTGTGTGCTTCTCTTCAGCATTCTATTTCCGAAAATGTGTCAGTTGCGCATCAGTTGCGCAAAATGACCCGCATTTGCGCATCTCACCATTAATAGGCTGCAAAAGGCTTTCGGACCAGAAGCACAACCGAGGTCAAGGACCAAGGACCAGTGTTTACAGCTCAGTGGAGCTTGAAGTTAATAAAAATCTCAGTCTTAATAAAAGTCTTGTAATGTACCTCTGTTTTCTATAGCTACATCCAAGATTTTTGCATGACTCTTCTTATAGGTTTTATTTGAGGTTTTATTAGGCTTTTATTGATTGTTAAAGATTGTTATTTAAAGAAACAACGTGATCTGAAGCTTAGGGACACCGGACAGGCTTGTGTGTTGAACTGCTTAAGTTACATGAAGTATTTTTATCTTCAGCAGTTTTAAACGAGTTTTAATTTTAATGTAGCTTTAAGTTAATAAAAAATAATACAATAAAAGTGTTACACTGCAGTGTAGTGTCAGCATGTCCAGAGTGTAGCCTGTTTCACTCTGTTTCAGGGATGCGGCAGAGCACTGTAACCATACCTTGGACAGTAAGTTATTGACAATAGATGGAAGTGTTGGAATGTTTTTTAAAAATATTTTTTCTATATTTTATATTTTAGATTTGTTAGCTTAGTCTGAGGGTTTCACAGAACCTAACCGATGGGTATGTGAGGGCAAGTTTGTGTTACAACCTTTATTGATTGCGAATTATCGGCAAAACCGACATCAGAGTTACAGTCAAAACAAGTTATGAACAGACGTCCGGGTCGAATTATGCACCTAAGGTGCAGGCCTCATTTAGTGCATTTTAAAATAGTGTACGTTATTGCACACCACTGGAGCTGCAAATGGTATCGGCATCATACAGGCCAAATCGATGCAAATTCCCCCCAATTACGCTTAGAATAAACGAAAGGCACAGCCTCAACCCTACAACACCTGTTTCTACATGTGAACGGAAATGTGACCTTTATAGACACTCCTAATGGTGTAAGTGAATAAATATTTCATATCACTGTCGAGCATAACAACTTTGAAACGCCTGAATTCCCTACTTGCCGCAGAAAGCTTTAATGCAGGATCGGTAGTGAATATATTCACTGCAGCTCTGTCATACAAAGAGGTAATCAAGGGAGTAAAATAAAGCCTTTGAATGGCCTTCAAATTGCTTGCACTAGACAATGTGAAGCACAGCAAGTAAATGACTTAAAGAAATTGCGAAGAGCTGTGTAATTTGCCGTTGTCTTTCATCTCAGTTGGCCGTGAAATATGAGCGTGATCTTTGTTTTATAATTGATTGAGCCACTGATGTTGAGCGCTAGATCCAACCCTCATTAATTCAAGGTCAAATAATAGATTGTCGAGCCTCCCAGCCTCAGCGCTCAAAAAGGACTTTGATTTGATGGTGCACACCCAGATGTTGAGCCAAAACGCAGAAAGAGCTCCATCGATGTACCTTTACACAGCCAGCTGCAGAACAGAAGACAGAACAGAAGTCTGCCGAAGGGGTTCGCTTCCATCCAGAGCTGCGTCCTTTTTTCCTTCTTTTATTGTGATTCAGTTGCCGTCTAACCTTGAAATTATGTCTCATGTGCTATCTGGAGAAACCTGAGTGATGAAATTTCTCTAACTGCTATTTCTGTAATGAAGAAACAGATTGGCTGTGTTGTGACAGAGATACACATTATGGGCATGGACTCATTTGCTAGGCTTTTTTCATTCTTTCATTTAAAAAGATGAAGTATTAGAACATAGCACTACTGTCGGGGGATGCGGTGGCACAGTGGGCTTGGCTGGGTCCTGCTCTCTGGTGTCCCATCTGGGGTTCAAGTCCCGCTTGGGGTGCCTTGTGACGGACTGGCGTCCCTTCCTGGGTGTGTCCCCTCCTCTTCCAGCCTTCCGCCCTTTGCATATTCTCCCCGTGTCCGTGTGGGTTTCCTTTTGGTTGCTCTGGTTTCCTCCCACAGTCCAAAGACATGCTGTTCAGGTTCATCCATGGTGTGTGAGTGACAGAGAGAGTGTGTTCCACTGATCTATGGGTGAGTGACCTATTATAAGTAGTGTATCTAGCAGTGTAAGTCACCGCGGTGAATAAGGTGTGTGGGCTGATAACACTACATAGAGTTCATTGGAAATTTCTCTGGAAAAAAGTGTCTGCTAAATGAAATAAATGTAATGTACTGACACCCCCTTGGAATTTTATCCAGTTTTGAGGACAGTGTGTTACTTGTCAACCTGGAGTCTCCATCAACCACTTGCATTTGGACAGACTGTGGATGTGGCCAAGGTGGAGTGCTGTTTCCGAGCCTTTCCGATGGCCACCCGTAACAGAAGATGCAGAGCAGGATTTTGCTGCAGTCACCTGAATGTGTGTCTTGTACTTGGTGACAGAGTGACTTTTCAAAGCAAAAGGAAGGAATCAGCAAATGTATTCCTAAATGTCATTCATTCACTAAGAGTGACAAGGTGACCTTAAAATACCATTTTATTCCATTGTGAACGTGGCTGAGCGGATTCAGCAAAATACCATATATTTGATATGAAAGGGAATATATATTAGGACATTATCACTGGATTGGAGGACTGAACTGCACGAGGGTACTTTAAGGTTTTCTTATATGAAACAGATGGACTGCTGCTTACTTAACCCGAATAAATGAAATATACTCCCATGTTGGAGGGAACATGTGAAATTATCTATTAAACAATGACCTCAGCGTGGCAATAGATGTGAACCCATGCGTTACCAGTGTGTACAGTACTTTGTAAGGGTTTGGTCACAACATAATATAGATGTTTTTTAAAGCTTGTGCAATACTTTCTCCCTCTTACTCATTCCCTCGTTATTTTTTCGATCCCTCATTATTTATTCCATCCTCGTTATTTATTCCATCCCTCGTAATTTATTCGATCCCTCATTATTTATTTGTCCCTCGTTATTTATTCCACCCCTCGTAATTTATTTGTCCCTCATTATTTGTTTGATTCCTTGTTATTTGATCCCTCATTATTTATTCGTCCCTCATTATTTATTCCAGACCTCATTATTTATTCCAGCCCCTGTTATTTATTCCTCCCTCCAAAATGAATTCCTGTAAGCATGTTTATATGTGTGTATATGTATGTTGTGTTTTTTTTTTTGTGTGTCTACTCTATATTATGAGCCATTGGGAACCAAAGCAAATCCTTGTATGAATGTGCATACTTGACCAAATAAATTGGTGATTCTGGGTGTATTTTGACCCAAAGGATGAAGGTTCAACTTTCAAACAATAAAACAGACAGAGTTAATAATCTCTGAGAGAATTTATCTTATCTGTGCAAGGTAAAATGTATTCCCTCAGCGTTAATTTAGCTTTGCTCATCTGAAACAACACACTCTAGGAGAAGGGCTGAAATTTAACGGTCCTGATACTAATTAAAGAGCCTAACACAGTTCTCCGTCTACTGCATATTGAAACAGCTGTCTACAGTATTGTACTGTCATCAGCAGTGCTGCAGTTTTATTGTTATTAATGAACTGGGCTCCATTTCCCAAAAGTATAGCAGCATTGCAGTTAAAGTTCAAACGAGAGCCAATAAACTTAATACCATGTTTTTTGTGAAGCAGACCCATGGGTGTACATAGCACCAGTAGGCTGTTAGTGTGGACTGCGTATTTATTTACGTATATGTTCTTTGCATCATGTGTATCATCTGTTCACTGTGGAATCTGTTCCCACTTGTTTGTTTATATTTTGGCATCATGTAGCAGCCTGTCTAACAGCTTTCTGTTTTGACATATAGAGAATTAATCAAAAATACTTACGTGTGCTTTCTTTGATAATAGAAAAGGAAAAAAAATGCTACCTAGGATTCTGGGGAAATAAAAAATATATACCAGCGGTCCTCAACTTACGATGGTTTGACTTACGATATTTTCAACTTATGATGGATTTCGCGGAACGTGACCTCGTCGTAAGTCAGGGACCACCTGTAATATAATTATATTTGTGCCAATTTTAAACTGTCGGATGAAGGTGTGGCCGATAGGGGCAGCACTCATTTCATAATGTTTCCTTTTATAAATATCCACTAAAAATGTTTCTGGATGTTTTGCACAGGAATGCATCGATATTTCTAATGGTCATTTCAGAGACCCTTTAGGGTTTTAATTAGGTGGAAAGCCTTTGGACCGAATACCCTGAACCATAATTGCTGGCTATCAGTTTTGATATAACGAGGAGTTAATGTAAATTGCATTTCACCGTAGCCCTAAAAGCTTTTTGAGAGCCTCGGGATTGATTTATGTGCCGGGACATGGACGTTGCCGCGCCTTTTAAAATGTCTAATGGAGCAGGGCCCATTCAGCTTTTCGGGTCATAATGTTTTGTGGTTGGCTGATGGGTAAATAACATCTTTGAGTGATCGCTCATCCTCCACAGGTGTGAGGGATTTTGTGTGGGTCTCCTGATCAGGGAAAATGTGGAACAAATGAGATAGGATGTCGACTGTATAAAATAACATTTGTTTTTAGGCCGAAATAAAAATATTTGTGCACTGCGCTCATGTAATTCACAATCTTATTTGTTACATCTTATGCCTGTCTGAGTTTGACAGCGTGTACAATGTGGAAAAGGCTATAGAAAAAAGTTTCACTTTGCTGAAATTTGAATTGAAATGATGAATATTCAAAGCTGAAATGGATACATCCATATTGCTTCTTTAAATATGCACACACACACACACACACACACACACACACACTCACACATTTGCAATGGTAAGTGTCTTACCACTGAGCCATTCTTCTGTACAGTTCGGACAGATCAGTTTTTCATGATGCACACCAGCAGGTGCTTAGTTTTTATATTTGATTTGTTCACTGTAAACGAACAATGGCTTTGTCTCATAACTCTTTGACTTTGTCTCACAAGTATATCAGCGGATGACTCATGGCAATTCTACGACTGTAATAAAAATGAAATACACATGGTTTTTGCTATCAAACCAAATGCAAATGCAAGCCATGCAGCAAATGAGGTGATTATATTTTGCTCGGGTTTGGATTTATCTAGGGCTTCGCTCTGATGTTATTTTTATGCTTTAAAACATTTCCATTGTGCGAAATATATTACTGACTTGGAGGAATAACCTGCGTTGTTATGGAATAAAATCCCTGTAGCTGTCATCTGCTGCTAACAATCCTTGTTTCTTTGTGTGCGATGAGAGAATTTACCTGCAGTCCAGGGCGATTGTGCATCACAGTGCTCGTTGTAACCCAGCAACACACAGCTTGATTCACAATTAAACATGCTGATATGAAATGCATTGACTCATGGGTACAATGGAGTCCAACTTGTAGGAACTTGCATTCACTGTTTTTTTTTTTTTTTTTTTTTTTTTATCACTGATGCTACTAATAAACACCATCATATATACAGCATGGCAGGGAGCAGCAGAACACTATTAAAAAGCAAGTCCAGATCAGATTCCCTTATGAGTGGAAGGTGTTGAAATTGGTTCTGTAGAATGTGATGTATTGATTGTGTCCTGGCTTGCAGCAGTCACAAGTCTGTGGCCTTTAGGGTAAATTAAGTGTAATGTTATAGAGGGTAGAATGTCTGCCCTTACTGAGACATGGTATGTATATATACACACACACACACACACATGCATTGGCTGAAGCCACTTGTCCCATCATGGCGAACCAGAGCCTAACCCAGCAACACAGGGTGTAAGGCTAGAGGGGGAGGGGACACACCCAGGACAGGACACCAGGCCATCGCAAGGCACCCCAAGCAACACTCGAACCCCAGACCCGCCAGAGCGCAGGACCCAGCGAAGCCCGCTGCACCGCCGCACCCCCTATATATATATGTATCTGTGTGTGTGTGTGTATAGGAACTCTATTTATTTATTTGTTTTGACCTCATCAAGAGAAAAAGCAGAGATACTAGCCTATTTGTCCAATATGTATTGTGTGTCCCTTGTGTGGACAGACTCTCTGAACCGATTAAATGTTATATACAGCCATCATCATTGCACAGTGTGACTAGAGATGCTCTGTGTCTTCTTAGGATGATCATTGTGGGCTGTTACTATAGAGTGTGTGATAGCTTAGCTGTTTACAAAGGTAAGAATCTCTTCTTACTTCACATTATAAGACAATTTTTGATGCAATATACTGTGAGTTTTTTGGTTATTGGGAAAGTATAAAATTCCACCAGAGTGGGTCTGATAAGGACACAATGGGTTATAATGTAAGTGTAATTGAATTGGGTCCTGAAATACAAATGATGCCAGTAGACAAATTTAACCGGACATGTTTCCGTTTGATAAGAAGCCTTCCTTTTACCCACTTTAGTTGATATATTTCGTTTCGAAGTTGTTTTACGGCTTCTTTGCTGATATATTCTATTACGTTTCCATGCAGTAAACTGAACCTTTTGACAGCTGGGAATATAAAACATTTCACCTGCTTGTTTTGAAAACAGGTTGGTTTGACTGACACACGGAGAGAGTGTGTTTGTGTGTGTTCCACTGATGTATTGATGAGTGACCCACTGTAAGTAGTGTATCTAGCAGTGTAAGTCTTCGAGTGCTCTGGTTTCCTCCCACAATCCAAAGACATACTGTTCAGGTTCACCCATAGTGTGTGAGTGAGTGACATAGAGAGTGTGTTCCACTGATGTATGGATGCGTGACCCATTGTAAGTAGTGTATCTAGCAGTGTAAGTCACCACGGTGAATAAGGTGTGTGGGCTCATAACACTACATAGAGTTTACTGGAAGTTGCTTTGGAGAAAAGTGTCTGCTAAACGAAGTATAGTAAACATAAATATTCTAGAGTCTGATTTAAACAGTAATGAGAAGGGTAAATGCGTATGTTATGCTTCCATCTTCTGTTATTATTTCATCTTTGTGTCTAGATACTACTGTATTACATCCACTGTGAAGATCTCCCTCTGAAATCAGTGTTACCACGCTGGCCGCTGGGCGGCCTATTTTGGCATGGACGGTAAAGTGTAATTTGAACCGGATCATTCACAGACAGTTTGCTGGAGACCTCAAGATCCATTAGTAAATGTCAGATTTGTCATGCTGCAGATTCTTTTTTTTTGGGTGAGGGAGGTGGGGGGGAACGACAAGCAGACAGCTGTTTCCAATTAGGGCTTTACAAGGCGTTGATAGTCCAGTAATTACAGGACTGTAGAAGAGTAACTGTGCACAGCTTGGGGCCTTGGATGGTGAGTCTTTGTGGAGGAATGTGTTTCATTATTACCAAATGGCTTCAACGGTGACATCTCTGCATTACGATATACTGTAGCTCCTCATTAGCAATCATAATTTTGCTCATGGATTGCTAGACTGTTAACAAGTCAAGGAAAAACTCTGAAAAACTCCTCCCACAGCTGAAATTTTGTGAAAATGGATCCTTGCACAGGGTTACCTGCAAAAAGCTGTTTTCAGCAATTGCTGTGCAAGACATGGAGATGAGAATTAAAACCTTGGCTGTATCATACATGTTGCAATACTGCATACATTCCCACACTCTTTCTGTAAAAAAAAGTCCCAGTGTCATTACAGCTTATAATGTACACAGTTTTCTTTTTTTAAAATTATTTGTCATCATAGTAATGTTGCTGTGGATAAATAAAATGTTTTTTTTTTAACACATTTCAATAAAATATTTTTTTGTGTTGTGCTTTTAGAGAAATGCTGAAATTCAATTATTTTTTAACAAATGATATTTCATTTCAGCCAGCTACAATGAAAAAAATGACAATCTTAAAGGGAGAAAGGAGGTTGATGTGAAGAATATGGTGAATCTTTCCAATTGCAGAGATTAGATTCATATTGTGTTTTTCATTTAAAGCCTGAAATGTTAATACCTATGTTTTGATACCTAAAAAAGTATTATAAAAATGAACTGAAAAGGGGTGCAGCCTTTTGCAAATGCCACATTTTGTTTTTTCAGTCTGTTACATTCAGCAGATATAAAGTAACTGTCGATTAAGACATAAGGAAACATGTTTCAGTTTGTAGCCTGCAGAGGTTGTTTTCATTTCAGAGACTCAGTGAATCAAGCAATTTGACAAGAAATGCCCATGCTTTGGCATACACCTGCATCTGTCCAAATGCTTAAAACACTAAGGTCTGGTGGGAGGAGCTCAGGTAGCAAAAAAAGATATATAAAGTCTAGTTAATGCCAATTAGAGAGATGTACAGGAATACAGTTAATTGTGAGCAAATGTGACTAGTGCAGTGTTGTCAAAGTATCCATCATAAAAAAGGGAGAACAAGTGGTTTTTCCCATGCAGTCTAGCTCAAAGACCTTATGTCTGTTTGCCAAAGGCTATATGAGGTGCCTGGGAGGTTAGTTGGTCCGTTGAGAACAGAGATTCTGACAGTGCGGTAGATGGATGTAATTGAGGCTTCAGCAAGTGAGTGTAGCTGCCCCATAGTTCGTGTGGACAAGAAAGATTGGTCCCTGAAATTCAGAATGGTTTTTTGTTAACTAACAATAGTCTCCCAGTTTGATTCTCACCCAATCCCACTCCTAGATAACTTCCAAGAAGGAACTGGATCATCTAATTTCATCACCATTCCGAAACCCAGCAAAG
Source organism: Scleropages formosus (assembly GCF_900964775.1). Taxonomy (NCBI): domain Eukaryota; kingdom Metazoa; phylum Chordata; class Actinopteri; order Osteoglossiformes; family Osteoglossidae; genus Scleropages; species Scleropages formosus. The sequence continues at coordinate 32,214,502 of NC_041810.1, forward strand.
AATGTTGGCAGGAACCACTTGGGGTGGCACCTATTCTCTATACAGCCTTTAAAATGCAGCTGGACAATGTATCATTTTATTGTTATGCCTTTTGGATTGCATGAGGCACCTGCAGCCTTCCAAAGTCTTATGGATCAAGAGTTTGAAAAACGTGATGACTATTGTGCTGCCGACCTGGGTGATGTGGTCATCCAAATAGTCAGAAATGTGGTTGGTTCCAGACAGAAGCTCCAAACCTTAGGAAAGAGAAATTGGAAAAATAGAAGCCATTTCAATCAGCTCTCAACCTCATTACAGAAAACAGGTGAGGTCATGTTTCTGCATTTTTGAGTTTGGTGGGCTGGTTTGCTGTGTGCGATTCTTGCCACAGCTTGCCACCATTACAGTGTCTTAACAACAATCACCACTATGGCAGCTAAATTAGGCTTCAGATAGCAGAATAATTTTATAAGTTGCATTGGGCTGTGCAAGTTTATGGGTAGGACAAAAGGCAAAGGAGTATTGCTCTGGCTGGTGCAAGGTTTTCTGGATATTTGGTTTAGTAAGGTAGGACATCTGCAAGTTATCCCGAATGTGTATGGTTTGTACTTTTTAAAATGTGGTTCCAGACTTTTTTTTTGCTGTCGAATTGCTCAGTCACCCTGATACTGGGTTAAATATCTGGTGTCCAATGTGTCCAATGTAGGTATACAGTTCACATTGGAAAGGATGATGGCAATGGAACTAATTCTGTCCTCTGAATGCCCTTCTTCTACTGTTATATAATCTAATCTACTGTAACACAGAGTTCATTGGAAGTCGCTTTGGAGAAAAGCATCTGCTAAATTAATAAATTTAAATGTATTATTAGCTGTCGGCCTTACCATTGACTGACACTGAGTGCTGCCAGTGTGAAGGAGCCAGTGGAGACCTGTTCTTATGGAGGCACAGGTGACAGAAAGGCTTGGAATGTGGCTTATTCCACAGAATCCATTCACTGCCTATAGACCCTGTAATCTTGAATTTACTTTGATTTATTTAACTGTCAATTTTCTCTAAAGCAGCTTACAGTGTTAAGCATCTTACAATTGGGACGATGAGTAGTGTAGTGGTTTGAGCTGCTACCTTTGGCTTTAAATGTTGCAGGTTTGATCCCCACGTCCAGCTGTAGTACCCTTGAGCAAGGTAGTTACCCTAAATTGCTCCAGTAAAATTACCCAGCTGTATAAATGGGTAAATAATTGTAACCTTAACGTTGTAAGCTGCTTCGGAGAAAAGCATCAGCTAAATAAATAAATGTTGAGCTACTTACAGTGATTTACCCATTTATACAAGTGGATGATTCTGACTATCTGTTTATGGCAAGTACTTTCATCAACTGTGCTTGTGCAGGAAGTGGGATTCAACCCTACAACCTTGTTTGAGGTATGAGTCTTCTGCATTGGCTTTCATGTCCAGTGGAGGCAGTTCTAACAGCTACGCCACCTGATGCCCCATTTTGACTAGGTTTATTTCATACAACATATATGTGTTATGCGTAAGTGACTGTAATATGATGAGACTGAGAGACGCCTACACTTTTAATGCACTAGCAGTGTTTTGAGAGCTCAGTAGCTCCAAGATAATCGGGAGCAGCGAGTGAGTTCACAGCGGCTGTTTGCCTTGAGTGAAACCACACTGATTAGTGGTCCGTGGGGAGCCAGTCCATGTATCCTCTGTGCTCAGCACACTAAGAGCACCCAGCTCTTCATTACCAGATTGCTGGACAGGAAACCTCGATATTTATGTAAAAAATACAGTGATTGAGACAGGGTTAGTGTGATGTTCATTTCCATGCGTGATTGAACGAAATGGCTTTCTGCATAGACTGAGCTCTATAAGCCAGCTTTATTGTTAACCTTCCCTCTCAGGGATGCGGGAGAAACACTAATGCTTTCCGACAGTAAAGCAGTGAGGTATGAATCTTCTGCCTTGGCTTTCATGTGGATGCAGGGTGGGAAATTCTGTGGCCGAGCAGCTGACATGATATACTGTGCAGTGACAGCTGGGATTTTGGGGGATGGAGCACTTTAGACAACCATCAGAATCGGTCTCTATCAAGCAGAGAGAACTGGGATACATGTCAACCACATCTTCACCGCACCACGTTGAAGTTGCGATTCAAGCCTCATTAGCTGTTTTAATTCATGACTGAACATGTTACCTGTGTCTTGGGACAAAGGAACAATGAACCCACTGAAAGGAATTAGTTGCATGGTTTAATATCTTCATAACCATGTTTGGAGTGTTAAGTCTGTTTTGAATTTAGATTCTCCTGCTAACAGCTTTATAAATGAACGCATTGAAGATAATGCTCCAAGTGTCTATTAAGATTTCAAAGCCTCTACGAGGGGTGATATGAGAGTTAAAATAAACTTATATAAAAACAAGACCCCTCTGAATTCAGTTTTACTCAGCAGTTGGTCTTGGATTTAGTTGTGAGTTTTCTTTTTTTTCGAGACTTAACAGTATCTTATTGTGCCTTGCTGTGATGATCATATCAGTTTCAGGCTGAATTATTTATCATGTTGTACTATTTTTCAGTTTCCAGTGCTGTAAAATCTATTTCATTCAGAAAGGATATGACTATACACTGAATATTCAGTAGGATGGTTCTTTATTATTATTATTATTATTATTATTTTACATTACATTTACATTTATTTATTTAGCTTTCCAACCTCCTTTCCTTCTTTTTTCTCTTGATATTCTTAATTACTTACTTTATCGTGGTGCAGTGGGTTGGACTGTGTCCTGCTCTCCCTGTGGGTCTGGGGTTCAAGTCCTGCTTGGGGTGCCTTGCGATGGACTGGCATCCCATCCTGGGTGTGTCCCCTCCCCCTCCAGCCCTACACCCTGTGTTGCTGGGTTAGGCTGCAACCCCATATGGGACAAGTGGTTCTGACAACGTGTGTGTGTACATACTTACCTTATTTTAATTTAACTATTTGAATTCTTGTTTGCATGGTTCTGACTATATGTATAAATTTTTATTTACAAGACATTTTGCGACTGGTAGCGCAGATATCAGTACTGTAGAGTCAACCCATGAATGTAGTAGCACGATGGCACAGTGATTTACATCGTTGTCTTACAGCTCATTGGTGGTGGGAGAAGATGTGAGTTTTATCCCTGCTTAGTCTGTGTGGAGATTATGTGTTTTCCTGTGTCTGTGTTGGTTTCCTCTGGGTGCTCTGGTTTCCTCCCACAGGCCAAAGACATGCTGTTCAGGTTCCCCCATAGTGGGTGAGTGACAGACAGTGAGAGTGTGTTCCACTGATGTATGGATGAGTAAATTGTGTAAATAGTGTATTGTATAGTGTATCTAGCAGTGTAAGTCACCTTGGTGAATAAGGTGTGTGGGCTCATAACACTACATTGAGTTCATTGGAAGTGGCTTTGGACAAAAGTGTCTGCTAAATAAAAAAATTTAGATATAGAGAACAAAAAGGGTTGCTGGGGGTGTGTTCTTACATATCTTTCCGGAATTATCCAGAACTGTCCCTCTTTTTTCATCTCTTTAATGAGCAGCACAGTGTATATCTGCGACAGGCACACACACTTGAGACATTACAGCTGCTCTGTACAAAGCTCATCTCAAAGCAGTGAAGAAGATCCAGGGCCTCCCAGCAGCTGCTAGAATGACAGGTTGGCGAAGCTCACGAATTCCAGTCCATTTCAGTTTAAGTAGGAAAGTGAGGAGAGGCGAGCCTAAGGACACAAAGCAGAGGTTTTAGTGAACACTCTGTTCTCGGCAGTAATGAATACTTTGTCAGGGAGAATCCATCAGCGGCCGCTGGGGGAGGGAGCGGCAGGGGGGTGTCAGCTAAAGTTATGGTTTGTTGGCTTTGAACCCACCTCCCCCAGCCCGGCAAAGTAATCGAAGTACAGAAAATGTCATGTTGCTGTACCCCGTCTATCTGTATCACCGTCTGACAGAGCAGATAGAAATATTTCTGCGCCAACTCAAGTGCACACAGTACAATCCTTGCAGGTGCTGGTAAAGACCTTTTGTGAAACTGAAGTGTGTGTGCGTTTTGTTGGGAGGGGCAAGAGGCAAATTCGTTTAGTAGATGAAACCGGGAGCTTTTAATACCCTGCCTCCTGATGGAGAGGCATGCCAGGTCCTCAGCCTCCCTTTTTTTTTTTTTCTTTTTTTTTTTTTTTTACCATGTTTGGCCCCAGTGAGGGGTTCATGTTTTATATATGAAACAAAGCAGAAGGCTGAGCGCGCACAAGTACCCAGCGCCCCATCCCCCACCCCAGGAGGAACCCTCCAGAAGTGTACCGCTTCAGTACGAACTTCTCAGCTGTTCAACTACACGGCCTTAGGCCTGCAGAAATTGACATTTGAGAAACTGTGTTTGCTCAGGAGCCATAACATGAGAAATGCTGGCCTTTGTGCTGTTATTACCAGGGTAAAAACGAAATGGGGTGTATTTACTAAACACGCTTTATGTTTGTAATTTACCATGTTAGCAACAAAAACGTATACGCCCATCCCTCGTCTAACAGTTTATGTCATTGCAAAGGGTTTAAATTAACAATATGCATCGTGGTAAAAACAATCAGCTCCAGGATGGAAAGCATTTCACCTGAAATTAATTAGAAAACCAAAGAAAAGGTGTTTTTATATGGTGGTGCGACAGGTTATGTTACTGCCTCACAGTGCTTGGGCTGTTTTGTTGTAGGTTTGAGTCTGGCTCAGTTTGTGTGGAGTTCGCATGTTCTTTCTGTTTCTGTGTGGGTGCTCTGGTTTCCTCCCACAGTCTGAAGACATGCAGTTCAGGTGAACTGCTATTGCTAAATTCTGTGTGTGTAAATACCATGGGATGGACAACAGTCCTGTCCAAGGTGTAATTTTCTTAGCATAGTGCCCAGTGACTCTGGGATAGGTTCCAAACCACTGTACCCCCAACCAGAACAAGCAGTTAACATAGATGAGGTGTTTTTATATATGACGATGATAACGCCAACATATTGGCAGAAAATATAATTTCTTGTTTGTCTTTTAATGTTATACTTTAATTTATTCATTGCATACAGGTGGCATAGTGTCACGGGGATTCACGCTGCTATCTCAGCGCCTGGGTGGTGTGAGAGGACATGGGTTCGATCCCCGCTCAGTCTGTGTGGAGTTTGCATGTTCTTCCTGTGTCTGCATGGGTTTGCTCTGGTTTCCTCTCACAGTCCAAAGACATGCTGTTCAGGTTCCCCCAAAGTGTGTGAGTAACAGTGAGTGACACTGATGTATGGATGAGTGACCCAGTGTAAGTAGTGTATCTAGCAGTGTAAATCACTGCGGTGAATAAGGTGTGTGGGCTCATAACACTACATAGAGTTCATTGGAAGCTGCTTTGGATAAAAGCGTCTACTAAATAAATGCAAATTATCGGTAAGAACTTGTCCGGTGTAGGTTCACCTAGATGAGGTTGGGTGAATGTACTGTCTGTCACGTCAAGCTGTGCTGATGGTTTTTAAATTTATGGGAAACCTCCATTTCAGCGATGATAACGTTTGAGTCCAGTTGTTGAGTTTCCAAACATGCCATACCTTCTTTGAGAAGAACTGCAAGAAGAATCTGTATAGAAATCAATAATAAATATCGAAATACAAAGTAGTTCTGCCTATCAAGACGTTCTTGAGGCTGTCCTGAGGATATATAGGCCCTGAAAGCTAATGGATGTTTGTCACATCCCACGGGGTCACTGCCCCTCCTGGTCAGAGGCGGCGCCACTCAGTGCCGCTAGCTAACGCTCACCTATCACCTCACAGGCTCGTAGGACATGGAGGTATAAAGGAGCCAGCGGAGCAGAACTAGTCGCGGATTCTTAATCAGCAGTTCTCTTGTGCTTCGTTGGCGATTGGTAGTCTCTTGTTCCCTCAGTTTGTTTTCTAGGTGTGCATGTTCCAGTCCCGAGTGCCCGTCCCGTCAGTTCCTGCCTCTTGTTCTTCAGTCCTGGTCCATCGTTCCTGTCCGGTATTTCGTCACGTCTCAGGGTTGCGGTCAGACTCACAGATTAGCGTTTCACTGTTCACCGTAGTTCCAACACCGTGTGTGTTTCCTGGTCTCGTGTTTCTTGTTTCACTTCCACCGAGTGTCTTACAATATTCACCGTACACGTCTAACCTCACACTGCACGTGAAGTCATTATATATTTCGTCTGTGTTTGGACGTAATAGCAACGCGCGTCCGTGTCGGACTCCCGTCCGGACGCTACAGAAGAATCCGCCAACTAATATGACTTCAGCGGAATGGCGTGAGCTGGCGGATCTGACAGAGGCGAACCAAGAACGGCTCCTGGTTTGCGCAAATGCCGCTAGCCGCCTCACAGATCAGTTGGGGCGGTTGACACGACTCCTCGGTCGCGGTGGGCGGGGCGCCGATCCGACCAGTTCGCAAACGCATGATGATTGGCGGACATGTCTTTTTGATCGTCTTTATGCTTCCTCGGGTCCTCGCGCGGAGCCCACGAGCCCTGTGCAGACCAATGGGATCAGCGCTACTGAGCAGCTGTCCGTTCCCTTCCCGGAGGCTTTGCAAGGTAGTAGAGGTGAGAACCAGAATTACACAGAATACTCAATCTCCAGTCCAGCCTCTCTGTTCCCAGGGCCCTACTCTCCAGAGTCACCCCCTAGCCCAGACAGAAAGACAGAGAGACAGTTCTTCCCCAGCACCAAGAGTTTTCAGGTGCGTTCCAGGTCTCCAGTGGAGAAGACATCCAGCCCCCGATTGTCAAGACCACTCTCTCAGGAGTTCTCGCCGGATTACCGGAGCAACTCCAGGTCCAGCCGGACCCCGACGCCGCCAGGGCAGCAGGTGCCCTACAGCCCTGTGGACAGTGAGCCGGCTCAAGCACGCAACCTTGTCAGCTGTGCAGGGCTCGAAGAACAGTGCGTCAGACAGGGAATAATACGACTCAGTAACGGGCGTTTGACAGAGGAGGAAAGGAGGCGCCGTTTTCTGCAACGCTTGTGCTTTTACTGTGGAGCTGCGGATCACGTTCAGGTTTCCTGTCCAGTGCGGCCACCCCGTGGATCCCAACGGACCGACTTACTGGTGAGTGATGTATCTCTCCATACCTCCCTGTTGACATTACCAGTTACAGTATCCTGGGGTTTCCAGCAGCAGCAGACGGAAGCTATGGTAGACAGCGGCGCTGCAGGGAATTTCATGGATCATGATATGGCCGCGTCCTGGGGCTTGCCCTGTGCCCGATGCCCAAAACCCCTGGCTATTAAAGCTATTGATGGCGCTCCAATCGGGTCGGGGCGTGTAGAACAGCGCACAGAGCCCGTTACTATGCAGGTAGGGCCACTCCATAAGGAACAGATATGGTTCTATCTGATTAAGTCCCCTGATAACCCCGTTATTTTGGGATATCCATGGTTATGCACCCATGACCCTATTATCTCTTGGAGTGAGGGGAAACTGCTGTCTTGGGGACAGCAGTGTCCCAAACACCTGGAGACGTCTTGTAACTCCACATCCATAGAGAGCCCTAATGCAGATCTTCCCCTGCAGCTTCCAAGGGAGTATGCAGATCTAGTGGCGGTGTTTAGCAAACACAAGGCTGCAGAACTGCCTCCTCATAGACCTTGGGATTGTGCTATAGATCTTTTTTCGGGCACGACACCCCCTAGGGGGCGGGTATACCCTCTTTCTCAACCTGAACATCAGGCAATGGAGGCTTATATAACGGAGGCACTAGAAGCCGGATTCATCCGGCCGTCTACCTCTCCAGCTTCCGCTGGCTTTTTCTTTGTTGAGAAAAAGGACGGGGGTTTGCGCCCCTGTATTGATTATCGGGGGCTAAATGCCATTACTGTGAAGTACCCGCACCCCTTGCCTCTTATCACGTCGGCCCTCGAACAGGTTTCCGGTGCTACCATCTTTACTAAACTGGACCTTAGGAGTGCATATAACCTGATTCGCGTTAGGGAAGGGGATGAGTGGAAGACTGCCTTTAGCACCGCCCTCGGCCATTATGAGTACCTGGTCATGCCTTTTGGCCTGGCGAATGCACCTTCCGTATTCCAGGCTTTTGTTAATGAAGTACTCAGAGAACTAATTAATCGCTCAGTATTAGTGTATCTGGATGATATCCTGATCTTTTCTCGGTCCCGTGAGGAGCATATTGGACATGTCAGGGAGGTGTTGCAAAAGCTGGCAGCACATAAGCTGTACGTGAAAGGGGAGAAGTGCCAGTTCCATGTGCACTCTGTGGATTTCCTGGGGTACATCCTAACACCCAACGGGGTCACGATGGATCCACAGAAGGTCTCGGCAGTTCTGTCATGGCCTCAGCCAAAGACAGTAAAGGACCTGCAACGGTTCCTAGGTTTTGCGAATTTCTATAGGCGCTTCATAAGGAACTTCAGTTCCGTTGCAGCCCCGTTGACTGCGCTGTTAAAAGGAGCCCCTAGGCGCCTGACCTGGACTCCTGAGGCGAGTCAGGCCTTTGAAGACCTAAAGCAGCGTTTTACTTCTGCCCCAATCCTGAAGCACCCTGATCCCAAACTGCCCTTTATTGTGGAGGTTGATGCTTCTGAGGCCGGGGTAGGGGCAGTGCTCTCACAGCGCCAGGGAAGTCCCCTGAAGCTCTATCCATGTGCGTATTTCTCACACAAGATGTCGCCTACTGAACAGAATTATGATGTAGGAAACAGGGAGCTCTTAGCCATAAAGATGGCCTTAGAAGAGTGGAGACATTGGTTAGAGGGGGCTACGCACCCATTCTTAGTGTTAACTGATCACCGGAACCTGGAGTATCTGCAGAAGGCAAAGAGGCTCAATTCCAGACAGGCGCGGTGGGCCATGTTCTTCACCAGGTTCCGTTTCACGGTGACCTATCGTCCTGGCTCCAAGAACGGCAAGGCCGATGCCCTGTCCCGTTTGTTCGAGGTATCGCCTCAGCTCTCCCCACCAGACACCATCTTGTCCCCGACGCAGTTTGTGGCTCCTATCCGTTGGGCTTTATTGGACGATATCCAAGCAGCCCAACGTCAAGAACCCGGTCCCAACGAGCAGCCCCAAGACAAAGAATACGTCCCGTCCACTGTTCGGTCCGAGCTCCTACACTGGGCCCATGATGGTCCAAGTACAGGACACCCAGGGGTCAACCGAACCTTGAAGCTTCTCGCTGAACGCTTCTGGTGGCCATCCATGAAACAGGACGTACGAGACTTCGTCCTTGCCTGCACCACATGTGCCCAGGCCAAGGTCCCACGGCAGCTGCCAGCAGGGCTTTTAGAGCCACTCCCGATTCCCAACCGTCCATGGTCCCATATAGCGGTGGACTTCCTTACTGATCTTCCGTGTTCTGATGGAAACACCACCATATTGGTCGTCATAGATCGCTTTTCCAAGGCCTGTCGACTGATTCCTCTGAAAGGTCTACCTACAGCCCTGGAGACCGCGGAACTGCTGTTCCAACATGTCTTCCGGCTGTATGGCCTGCCAGAGGATGTCGTCTCGGACAGGGGACCCCAGTTCACCTCAAGAGTCTGGAAGGCCTTCTTTGCCCGCTTAGGAGTCTCAGTCAGCCTCTCCTCTGGGTATCATCCACAGTCTAATGGGCAAGTGGAACGCCTCAACCAGGAGGTTGGACGTTACCTGCGGAGTTATTGTGCTCAGAATCAAGCGGATTGGAGCAGATACCTCCCCTGGGCAGAGTACGCCCAGAACTCCCTGGTCCATTCGTCCACAAACTTAACTCCTTTCCAGTGTGTGCTCGGTTACCAGCCTCCGCTGTTCCCGTGGACGATGGAGACCAGTGGGTTGCCAGCTGTGGACGACTGGTACAAGAGGAGTGAGTCGGTGTGGGAATCCGCACATGTCCGTCTCCAGGAGGTGGTATCCCACCAAAAGGAGAAGGCCGACAAAAGGCGTAGGACTGTATTGTACCAGCCAGGGCAGAGAGTATGGTTGTCCACCCAGGATCTCAAACTGCATTTGCCCTCGAAGAAGCTTGCCCCCCCGTTTCATCGGCCCCTTCAAGATCCTGAAGAGGATCAACCCGGTTTCTTACCGTCTTCAGTTGCCCTCGCGTTATCGTATCTGTCCCACGTTTCATGTTTCGCGCCTCAAGCCCCATTGTGTTTCCGCCCTGCAGAGCCCAGCAGTTGCTCCACCTCCACCGTTGGATGTGGATGGTTCTCCTGCCTACTCCGTCAGGGCCCTCCTGGACTCCAAACGGAGACGGGGTACGCTGTACTATCTGGTCGACTGGGAGGGCTATGGGCCGGAGGAGCAGTCTTGGGTACCAGCACGGGACATCTTGGACCCAGTTCTTATTGAGGACTTCCATGAGTGTCATCCAGATCGGCCTGCTCCGCGACGGCGGGGGCGACCGCCTACCCGCCGGCGTTCTGCGGCTGGAGCCGCCCCTGGAGGGGGGGGTACTGTCACATCCCACGGGGTCACTGCCCCTCCTGGTCAGAGGCGGCGCCACTCAGTGCCGCTAGCTAACGCTCACCTATCACCTCACAGGCTCGTAGGACATGGAGGTATAAAAGGAGCCAGCGGAGCAGAACTAGTCGCGGATTCTTAATCAGCAGTTCTCTTGTGCTTCGTTGGCGATTGGTAGTCTCTTGTTCCCTCAGTTTGTTTTCTAGGTGTGCATGTTCCAGTCCCGAGTGCCCGTCCCGTCAGTTCCTGCCTCTTGTTCTTCAGTCCTGGTCCATCGTTCCTGTCCGGTATTTCGTCACGTCTCAGGGTTGCGGTCAGACTCACAGATTAGCGTTTCACTGTTCACCGTAGTTCCAACACCGTGTGTGTTTCCTGGTCTCGTGTTTCTTGTTTCACTTCCACCGAGTGTCTTACAATATTCACCGTACACGTCTAACCTCACACTGCACGTGAAGTCATTATATATTTCGTCTGTGTTTGGACGTAATAGCAACGCGCGTCCGTGTCGGACTCCCGTCCGGACGCTACAATGTTAGCATGGTGGATTTACATTATTTCTGAATATTTTTCAGAAGATTCTTCATTGTAATCCTTTCCAACATGACTCACGGTGAACAAAACTACTGTTGTAATATCAGCTTGTCAGAAGGCAGCTGACAGATAAGACACTGCAACATGCATTCACTGCCCTCGGCGTCCCTATATTATTGTGAGTCAACTCTGTACAGTTTTCATATCCTGCAGAGCTAAAGTGAACTATGTCAGTTGAGTAATATCTTTTCTCATCTAAGCAGCTCTTTATGCATGCATCCTGATATAAAAGCTTCGGGCTGCTGCAGGAAATGTCGTGAATAGAAAGCCATTTCAAAACGTTGTTCTGGGTTCAACATATGTATAAGTCCATTTCACAAGCAGACAGCGAGATAGAGATGCGGATTCCAATACTACTGTGTTTTCCAGCTTATGTTAAATGAGTAGCTGCATATACAGTTAGCGGAATCATTTTTCATAATGCACTTGAAAGTTCATGGAGCAGATTAGAGATCTGTGTGTTCTGAGACCCTTCTTGAATGTTGAAAGGGATTCAGCAGTTCTGAGGGACAGATGGAACGCAGCGAAAAACTGAAACCCTTTGGGCTTTTGATTTCGGACCTCTTGTTCACGGGGCCACCAAGCGACCAGAGGTGACAGAGTCTAGCAGTCGGCCAGGGGTGTAGCGAATGATCAGGTCCTGCTGGTATTGGGGAATAGATCTATTGATGGTTTTGTATGCTAAAACCTGTGTTGAAATTGATACGGGTAACTACAGGAAGCCAGCGGAGAGGGACAAGGAGAGGATATACGTGGGAAATCAACAGTTTCTGAGCATAAAGCGGCTTTCATTTGAAATGGGGCATTTTCATTTCTGGGTGGTACGGTGGCACAGTGAGTAGTGCTGCTGTTTCACAGAACCTAAGTGGTGTGAGAGGCCATGAGTTCAATCCCCCTGGGTTTCCTTGGGTGCTCTGGTTTCCTCCCACAGTCCAAAAGCATGCTGTTCAGGTCTCCCTGTAGTGTGTGAGTGACAGAGAGAGTGTGTTCCACTGATGTATGGGTGAGTGACCCATTGTAAGTAGTGTATCTAACAGTGTAAGTCACCATGGTGAATAAGATGTGTGGGCTGATAACACTACATAGAGTTCATTGGGAGTGACTTTGGAGAAAAGTATCTGAAAACTAAATAAATGCAAATGAAACTGGTGTCTGCTGCATTTACTCCTTAAGGTTACTCCATATATACCAAACCCACTAGATCTCTGAGGTGCCAGCTGTGCTCTCACTGCCTGTGCCACAAGTTCCTCTTTTGTTCTCTGTATGTTTGCTTTCTTCTGAGCATCTTTGTGTGGTTTCTCACACACACACACACACACACACACACACACACTGCTGGTGTTTTTTTGTGTCCTTGTATTCCTATTGTGGCTCCAACAATGGAACGAGTCTCCACATGAGCACAAGTGATTCATCATTCTTGAAGTAATTGCTTCCCGCTGTCAGTGATTCATACAGTTTTGTTTGACAAAGGTTCATCCCGTCAATTTCTGAATCTCCTTTACAACCTGCAACTACTCCTCAGAAAAAAAAAAAAAAAAGTTTAATTGTTTAACTTCAACAATTTGCATAAATCCATTGACATGCTTTACTGTTGTGCACGCAGCTGTATTGTTTGGCTTGTATAAGTCTTGCGGTGTTATGCACAGATTCATTCACCTTTTCGTAATAACAAAAAAGTGTAATAAATGCACCTGGACATGAACTTAGGGCACAATTTATGGCAAAAATAGAGATCAGTTTCAGAGAAACTAGAAACAGAGAAAGTAGAATGGTAAAGAAAATGCAATTTAAAATAAACAGGGAAATGCTTGGATCCTTGAAAATGAATAACTTATGATGTACATGATGGCATTATATCAATGTCAGATTCTTGGTTTCAGTAGAGGAAAAATATTTCTTCATCCAAACATGTTGATCCAATATGTTAAAAATATATATATGTTTTGTTGATTGTCTGACTTCATCAGTGTGACCCATTCTCAGCACTGCATGTCTGTACATCTTAATCCAAAGATGAAAATCAAGCAAAGCATTATCAGTAGTGCCTGTGAATATAGACTTGTACATCTGCACTCCAATCTTGTCCTTTTTTAGGCTGAATTTCCACATCAGTCATGGTGAAAAGGAGAGCAGCCCATCCCCCTTGGTTCATGAACGTAACGCAAAGCATGGAGATGTGATCGTGGTTGGACTCTCTGACTGGCTGTGCAGCAGATGTGCTGGAAAAGCCCGACGGAAGCTACTGGACCTTCCCATTCTGTCACTAACTGTAAGCCTCTGTGTAGTTAGCAGCACTTTTTGTTGCATTTAACTGAAAAAAAAAAAGAAAAAACTAAATGATCAAAATGCTGTGGGCTGTGGCCAATCCTGCGTTTCATCAAAAATATATTAATTGTAATTAATACAAGAATACACACCTTATGTTAGGATATTAGAGAAATAAACAATATGACCCTACTCTGTACATCTATAGCAGTACGCATTGATAAAGATGGGTATGTTGAGCAGAATGCATTGATCCTGTTTGAGTGCTACAGTGTGAAGGGGGTGTCTGCAATCCTGAGTAATGTTTCTCAGAAATAAAATTGATTCACACCAAACCAAGCATGAAATGACATTGGCAGATGACACTGTCTGTCATGCTGCTGTTGCTGCACTTGGACTGGAGTGCAGCCACGTTTTAATACCAGCAATCAGGATCTTTACAGGGTGAAAGAAACAGTATTTTAGCAGTCAGTGAAAATGTGATCAACATGACCTCCAAAGTGGGTACAACTACAAATTTATTAATAAAAAATAAACATTAAAAAGTCACGTGTGAATGATTTTACAGTAGATTTTCTGCTTCGGCCCTGTTGAGCTGTGACTTTTAGATTTGCATTTTGCACTTTAAACAACAGTTTGAACCTCTCAAATATCAACACTGGTTTAGTGCACTTTTAAGAAAATAAAATCACATAACTATATAAAACATGGGAAATGTTAATGTGCCTGATTCCATGATGTGTTGGCTAAATATACTTCATAGTGTACATCTCCGTGACTGTGGGGTGTATTAAAATTGTCCACTTACCGAAAAGATTTTGGCTGGACCTTGTTGGCTTGTTGAAGAATAGGGGCAAGGCAATCTCTCAGAGAATTTCTCTGTTTTGCACACTAAACGACAACATTGGCTCAGTAAATCGCTCTTGAATTTCTGAAAACCTCTGGACCAGGTGCCAAGCAGCTAACCCAACATAACAATAAACATGTGACAGTTTTCGCATGTGGAGATGCAGCAGCGCTTCTGTGAAAATCCGTAGAACTGATTGAATAGTCAGAGCATTAAGTCTCTAAGACTTCTCTCAAAAAGACTTTGCAAAACTCTTTTAGACATATAGATAGATAGATATGTCACTTGTACAAAGGTGTCAGTCAAATAAGAGTTAATGATAATAATGTAGCTTATCACAGAAGAAATTGAGAATGGTATTTCATAGTTCAAACTTCAATGTTGTATTGCAAATGTTCTGTTCTTGCAAGTAAAATATGTACATGAACAAATACTAAATATGGTGTTCCTCAAGGCTCCCTTGTGGGACCCATGGTATGTGTGGTACCCTGTGAATCTATCATTTACTGGTTCTTGTTTTCTTAGGTTGAGATTTGTTGATTGTAACTATAATGCAAACCTTTCATTTCTAAGATAAAAAATTGTCTGTCAGATTGTGAACTGATCTTTAGCTTAGAAACCACATACTATAATTCCCCAGGCATTGTTTAAGTCTTTGAATTTTGTGCCCTCCAGTGTCACACCAGAATACCATCTTTTTTGGGATTCCATAGGCCTACATTCCTCTATCAATAAAAGCTTAATAATCCCTGGAAAAACTTGAATATATGGCCTTTTTTTCCCTCTGAGAGACATTTTTTTATTGTTAGTGAATATTCTGCTTTAACGGTTACTTTAGCATATGCTATGGAGGAAATCACCTTTTAATTTTCAAATCTTTACTTGTATGGTATACTTACTATGAATTTAAGGCAAATTATTTAAAAAAAGAAAGAGAAATTCAACTTTGGATGCAGAGGATGGAAATAGAACCGAGATTTTTTTTCTCAAAGTCACCTCTCCTCTTGTGAAAGGTGTTATTTGTCAGGCTAAAGCTATCAGACAAGGCGACAAGGCATCATCAAATCGTTTTCAAAAAATGGTACACCCAGCTCCAGTGTGATCTGTGAATTATGTGTTTTTGCCCAAATGTCCCCGTGGAATACTGCTGCCATTGTATGTGTGGGTGGAGCCTCTTCAACCAGAGATGCATGGCTTGGACAAATTAAAGCTCAGTTATTCACTACAAGTCCATCAAACACGAAGAGAAGGGCAGCAATTGGGGGGAGGGGGGTTTATAGACATATCCCCCACCATGCCCCCTTCAGAAGGGAGGGGGAAGGGGAATTGCTGCAATATTTGAGTAGGACGTGTCTATTGTTGCCTCTGGACCCAAGCTGGAGTATTTGCCAACAAGGTTAATTAAGGACTATCTTAAAATTACGAAAAATATTTTTGAAGCCTTGTGAGCTGAAAGCAATGGTAGACCCTGCATTACACACGTGGGAGACGTGTTAAATTTTAACATGTGTTGAAATCTGAATGCGAAATATAAACAGGGATGAGTCACTGGTGGTTCCTTCAGCGCTGTTACGTTTTTGTGAGGGAGGAACACAAATAAACAGCACAATCAGATGGCGAATGCAACCAGTAATAAATACGAATCAAGGATAAGCCTGTGTTTGTGCCCATTGGCTTGTATACTGGAAGCAAGCTTGGCATTAATGAAATCTGATATGACCATTGTGGGAATGTGTTTAATCTAGGCACGGTGACCTTTAAATCTGCAAAGACATATGTTTTTTTTATTAAAACATCTGTCATTAAAGACCACCATCATTATCTGATGATTGCAAATAGTTTTGTCTAATGGTTACCGTTAAATATTTACGTTCTGTCTGGGAGAGTGTTGTAAAGCTGATGCCATGGAAACCGTTTACTCATACTTTTATCACTGGGTGTCCTGAAAAACCAGTTTCCCCAGTGAGAGAAACTGGTAAGTTTAAAAAGCACTATAAATAGTATTAATGTAAATGGCATTTACACTTATTTAGCAAAGATTTTTCTCCAAAGCAACTTCCAATGAGCTCTATGTAGTGTTACCAGCCCACACACCTTATTCACCAAGGCAACTTACACTGCTAGATACACTACTTACGCTGGCTTATTCATCCATACAGCAGTCTCTCTCTCTGTCACTCACACACTATGGGAGAACCTCAACAACATGTCTTTGGACTGTGGAAGGAAACCAGAGCACCCAGAGGAAACCCACCCAGACTGAATGGGGCGAACATGTGAACTCCACACCGACTGAGCAAGGATCGAGCCCACGTCCTCTCGCACCACCCAGGTGCTATCTCAGCAGTGCTACTCACTGTGCCACCCACAACACAGCACACAAATAGTACCCTGATAGGGATGGGGACATTTGTGCAGCATCTTCACAACTTAACTCAGTTATAACTGAGTGTATCTTCAATTTAGCCCCATGTTACACTCTGTCTGCTTCTTTAATATGACTTCTGAGTCACCCCTTACACAGCAGGAGATCTTAATCAGTTACTATAACTGCCTTACACTCCCTTAACTGTGTGTCACCTTTTAGGTGTATTTGAATCATGTGCAGGAGATGCTTGAGAGAGCTAGGGGTTGGCTGGGGTGACAACCTTGGATCTGCACTTTTCCTCCAAACATCTCCTTCATGTGTATTTCCTTTTCCACTTTTAATGTCATTGGCCCCCTTGAGAGTGTGTTTCTGATCCCAGCAGGACCCAGAAGTCTCAGCAGGGGGGCTGTGTCCAGTGTATCAGCATCTTGCATGAAAGAAAGTGGAGGCAGTGTCTAGATCTGAAAGTTGGTTTGTTTATTTAAGTATCTTGATCAAGGGTACTACAGCAGGAGCTGGGATTCGAACCTGTGTCCTTCAATCTCAATAACTAACCATTACACGTTCTGCTGCCCCTGAAGACCATGGCCTACAAAGAGCCCTGATAAAGGGAACTACAGTCTTAATCTGATTGCTATCGTGCCTGTTTTAATGTCTTGTTATAGAGGTCTTCTGAAGTCAGTGTTAGGACTGGTTTTATATCATCAAAATTATCTGCAAACCTGTAGAATTATGATCTGGTCACAGATTTCATTATTTCGTCTGAATTTCATCTTCTGTAATTTTACATGTGCAGATAACAGCTGCTATGGGGCAACAGGTGGTCTTACCCTTGATCAGGGTACCTGCCCTGAAACAGTAAAACTAAAATGACAGTAAAAAAGTAAAAAGTAAGGTAAAATTACAGTAAAAATTGCTCAGGTGTATAATCCCTGTAGATAGTTTCACCTTTTAAGATGCTGTAGAGAAGCATCTCATCTAGGTGAAGAAATGTAAATACAGCATACTGTATTTCTACTGTTAGCTGATGACTTTCTCCAAAGCAGCTTTCACTGCTAAGGCTTTTACTGTTATTTAACTATTCATGAAGTTGAGTTCAGTGGAGGAGTTTTAGGCTGAGTACTTTTCTCAAACACACTACAATAGTTGAGAAGATTTGAACTAGCTCCTTTCACATCTAAGCTCTACCAGCTGCCCTTATTTAGCAGAGGGACCCCCACTGATTTTCCACTGTTTTGTTGGGTTGAACAGATCATTTCATTGGGCTCATGGGGACAATATTGAAATATACATTTACATATTTAGCAGACCCTTTTGTCCAAAGCGACTTCCAATGAAGCCTATGCAGTGTTGTCAGCCCACACACCTTATTCACCACGGTGACTTACACAGCTAGATACAGGGTCACTCATCCATACATTAGTGGAACACACTCTCTCTGTCACTCACGCACTATGGGGGAACCTGAACAGCATGCCTTTGGAGTGTGGGAGGAAACCAGAGCACCCGGCGGAAACCCAGGCAGACACGGGGAGAACATGCAACCTCCACACAGAATGAGCGGGGATCAAACCCACGTTCTCTCAAACCACACAGATAAACACAGCTCATGCGGCAGCAAGGAGGGAGTGCCCAGGAAGAATGAACTGTGACAGAGTTTCCCAGGGAGCCACCAGGTGGCACTCACATGTTGTACGACCCAACGCAGCTGCCCTGGGATGCAACTAAACACACACACACACACACACACACACACACACACACACACACACACACACGCATGCACACTCAGAGAAAGCACTTTTACTAAAACTTAGTTGTAGTGCCATAAGAGAAACACCACTTCTGTCCCAGTCATAATGAGAATATAGAAACATGCTTTCCTTATTAATAATTAATGACTACTAGGTTTCTCATAAGTTACATTTACACGTTCAAGTTGTTTTTATTGTCATTCCTCTATACAGCTTCTGCACAGTGGAACGACATGTCGTTTCTTCGGATACCATGGTGCAACACAGAACATAGCACAAGACAAATAAATACACAGGACAAGACGTGGACGCGGGTATGGCTGCGAGCTGTAGGCAGTTGTGCTGTTGTGTAGTTACATTTGCATTTATTCATTTAGCAGATTCTTTTCTCCAAAGTCACGCACATCTCAGAGAAAAATGGAGTGAGTGCAGTACATCAGCAGAAAGAGACCTGGATGCAGACATGTAATTCTAAAACAAAATTAATTTGTTACATTCCTCCATATGAACCAATAAACATCATATGAGTAGCTGTACAAAGGTTTATTCATGGTTACATGCTCCTTCATTTAGCTGACGCTTTTTTCCCAACAGCTTACAGTGATTTACTGCTCATAAGGCATGCAAATTTTTAACTGAAGTTTTACTAACCACTGTGCCCCCTGCTGGCAGTACTGCAGTACTGTTAAGGCAACGACAAAGATAAGACCCAGGTTATTTGTTAGCTGAGGAACAGTCAATGTCTGTCATACATGTAACGCCCTTAAGGTGTCAACAGCAACAAAGTGAAGGGGGAGGAGTGCTCGATAAACCCCTGACATTTACATTTATTCATTTAGCTGACACTTTTCTTCAAAGTGGCTTACAATGTTAAGCTATCTATAGGTTTTACCTCTTTATAAGGCTGAGTAATTTTACAGGAGGAATTTAGGGTAAGTACTTTGCACAAGGGTACTACAGCAGTAGGTGAAATTTGAACTAGCAGCCTTTGGGTCCAATGGCACAGATCCTAACTACTACATTATTAGCTGCTCCATACTATGAATCCATTACTATACAGGTGGTCTCCGACTTACAATGGGGTTACGTTCCACGAAACCTATTATAAGTCGAAAATATCGTAAGTCGAAAATGCATTTAATACACCTACTACACACCTGTGCGTGGCAGACTGAGAGATGTGGGTCGCTGTTGCTGCCCAGCATTGTGAGAGAGTATCGCTCTGCACATCGCTTGCCTGGGAAAAAAATCAAAATTCAAAATTCAAAGCACGTTTTCTACTGAATGTCTGTTGCCAGCTCGCCTTCGTAAAGTCGAAAAATCATAAGTCGTACCATCGTAAGTCGAGGAGCATCTGTACTGTAGATCCAGACATGCTGGAGATACATTACATCACTCCAAATTAATTATGAAGATGGCCATAGCAGTGAACAAGGCTACAGAATGTTGGTCTTTGTTAGTGTTTATTTAGAGGAATAGGAAGGGGCATCACTCTCAAACTTTGTGAAGCAACAATCATTTCTTTTGCCAAAAACACCGGTGCGTTTCGGCTAGGTGCCTACATCAGCGTGCTTGCAAATTATGTGGCGAGACATACAGTGAACAGGGCATGTCACAGGTCATGATGCCGTAATTCTTGGAGAAACAGCCCATCAAATCCAGTCATTGAATTGGAGACAAAATTCATAGGAAACAAGGACAATATATGAATTGTAAATACACACACACACACACACATTTTCAGAACCGCTTGTCCCATACGGGGTCGCGGGGAACCGGAGCCTACCCGGCAACACAGGGCGTAAGGCCAGAGGGGGAAGGGGACATACCCAGGACGGGACGCCAGTCCGCCGCAAGGCACCCCAAGGGGGACTCGAACCCCAGACCCACTGGAGAGCAGGACTGTGGTCCAACCCACTGCGCCACCGCACCCCCTCCGAATTGTAAATACAATAGTAGCAATATTTAAAATAATCAAAGAGCAAGTTAGATGCAATCATTGAAAAACAGAAAACTGGGATATCTTTTTGATATTGTTTATGTTTACAAAATTGAATACACGTTGTGTGTTATGGTCAGGGAAAGATACTCTGACTATGGTGGGACCGCTATTAGGAAGGTCCAGCCAGCGCTGACCTCTCCTTCACTGAGGGACAGTGGTCCTGGGGCAGGGACTCCAAAGACAATCGCAGTTATATGGGGCGGGGGTGCTGAAAAAAGAACGTCAACAGTGAGTGGTCAAAACAACCATCGTTTAATACCCACAACCCCCAGATACACACTGCAATCATTTATTACTCACCAAGCATCATATGAACATGTACTCTAAAGTAATTTTTAATACTACTCTATTAAACTACACTGTGCTATAACATCCTGTACTATACCATTCTACGTTATTATTAGTATTATTTTTAGTCCTATGCGTTATTATCAGTACTATTATTAGTACTATACATTGTTATTTGTGGGTGTGGTGGTGCGGCAGGTTCAGTCAGAGGCTGCTATGTGGTGGGTCTAGGGTTCAAGCTTTGCTTGGGATGCCTTGCAATGGACTGCCATCCCATCCTGGGTGTTGTCCCATCCCCCAGCCGGCCTTGCACCCTGTGTTGCCGGGTAAAGGTCCGGTTTGATGTGACCCCACTTGGTACAAGTGGTTGCTGATGTTGGATGCTATTGTTAGTACTATTTCTAGTATTAATATTGACATCATAGGGACAGCCAGTAGCGTAGTGGTTAAAAGCTACTGCCTTTGGACCCAAAGGTTGCAGGTTTGCGCCTCACCTCTGGCTATAATACCCTTGAGCAAGGTACTTACCCTAAATTGCTCCAGTAAAAAAACAATTTCCCAGCGGTGTAAATAATTGTAACCTTAATACTGTAAGTCACTTTATAGAAAAACATCAGCTAAATGAATAAATGGTACTAGGGTAGTACTCTTCTACATACTATGTGTTCATGTAACAGACACACATAGTGGCCACTGGTGTTTCTTTTTACCCATGTTAATTTACAATAGCTCCTCTCTCCCATAGTCATTTACTAATGATGATAGCAAGAGGGACATTTTAATGAACTCTGCAAACCTAATTAATTTTATAGCTCTCCTTGCAGCACTGCACATCCACATTAACATGAATTACAGTACTTTATAAAGCAGGCTGCTTGGAGAAAGCTGAGTCCTTCACTCTGAGTGCCCATGAGTGTATATTGCCAAAAAGCAGCAAATGTATCTTCAAGAAGGTAACATATAATGTATGCAAATAAGGTCAGCCCATCGTTTAACATTTGTTGGCCTTCATGAAAATGCAGCGGTGAGATGTTTCTCTCTGAAAGCAGTGGACAGCTGTAAACACGAATGACACCAGGCGTGTCACACACACACCGCCGTGCGGCCTTTGCGGTGTGTGTGACTCTGCCTTTCCCTCTCCGGTTCATTAAAAAGGGGTGAAAAGGCAATACAGTAATGGTTTCTATGAGTGCCAATAATACACAGGCACAGTATGGTACATAACACTTTTATCAGCTCATTCAGATATTTAGTGTGCATTATTAATCATGAAGCATCATAAAAAGCTTCTCAAATTATTTTCGCGAGCTGCTCTATTGATAGGCCCCCCCCCCCTAAGAGCAGGAATAGGGATCAACTGTAAATAGTATTAAATAAGAGACTGCTGTGAAATGTAAATAGTCGTGCAAATGCAGAAGGGTCTGTCAGGGATTGGAAGGGGTGAGCACCTGGGTGTTGATGTGTCAGGCTGGTCTGAGGTGCAGGTCCTAGAAGAAAGGGTTTCTGTGGACCGCAAGCAATATTTTCTTTTTTATTCGCAAATACCTCTTGGTGTGTTCCAGTATTCTAATAAATATTTGGTAATGGACACGTCTCATATGTCTTCACTTCCCTCACTGGGGCCCAGACCGTACCTGCCTATATTATTATTATGGTGAGTGTGAGAATGTGGAGCAATCACTGTGTTTATGGTAATTTAGTGTGTTGAGGTAAGGGTCGAGGATGGTTTTCCAGAGTATGTGGGAGCTGTGTTTTACCCATCAGCCTAGTGTGTGGAGCAGTGATTAAAGAACTGCACTTGAACTTAATATTCCATGGGTGACCTTGAAAAGGAAAAGATGATTTTCCCTGTAAAAAACAGTGTGCTGTATAAATCTAAAAAAATTTTGAGTGAAACATGCTATTTTCAATTAAAGCACCATGTCATTGAAGGGTCTGATTTGTACTATAATATTTACACTGGTGGATTTTGAATCTGTCATTTCACTGTAATTAATGGAGATGGATGGAAGGATGGATAAAACAAACCTTTTTAATCTCAGAGGAAAATTGGCCTAAATTGCAGCAGCATAGAATGTACAACATACATGCATATGTGTACACACATATGATATACTATAGGTACGTAAGCAATCAAACCTAGAAATAAGCCAAAAAAAGTCAGCAAAGGAAATGAGCACATCCCTGTATTATCTATGCAAACTGCAGATGAACTCCCATCCCACTGCACCCACCATCCCCATGCTCCACCAACCTGTGACTGTAAAAGCTGTCTGCTCAACTTGCAGCTGCTCTTCCAGGTGACACTTGATCTATTGGAATCAATGATCCTTCTGCTGTCATTGCTGCTGTGAAACTTTGCCTTTCAAAACAGTCCCTGTGAGGTTACTTTGCATAATTTGTATAATGTCATCCATAGTACTGTATGCAGGACTGTGAAATTCTCCTGGACCTTGGTGAAACACAAAAGCACCTCAGCAAGATTATTCAATATGCTTATGTTGCCTCCAATTCGTACAATACATGGTTCACGCGTCCTCTCCAAAAATCCCCAAAATGTACATGAACTCAATTAGTTCTGTACAGATGAACGGACCAGAATGTGTACGTCTGGTCAGCAGCTTCACAAAACATTTGGTGGAAGTTACTGCCAATAAAGGAGGTTCCACTAGTTATTAAACATAAGGGAACACATACTTTTTTTGATTGTTTTTACCATCTCCTCAACAAAGGCATGGCAGTGCAAAACATCGTGTATGTATCTGCCTTAATTTCTTCTTCTTCTTCTTCTTCTTCTTCTTCTTCTCATTGCTTAGCTGAAGATCATACCATACTTTAGGAGCCATTCATGCTGAAATCTATTGAATTCTGAAAGTTTCACATACTATTTTTTTCACAATGGTACCTACAAACTACACAGTTTTCATTAGGGTTGAGTTTCATTTTGTTTATTAATTCAGGTATAACCCATAATTGTAAAATAATATTAAAATATTCTATATTTCAGTAGTGAAGACAAACACTGGTCCATGTGAATCATGGGAGACAGTAAAAGTCAAAACACTGGTGGAGGAGAAGCATGGTATACCCCCACAGAGGTTAACAGTGTTAAAACGACAACCCAAATTCTGTTTTTGACGTAGTCATGGACTATATGCTGATCACTCTTACCTGGCAAGGAAACGTGTTTTAATGTTGCAGTCCGTACCAGAAGTTCCCTCTGTGAATATGTGGAAGACCAGGGTGTTTAATACTCTTCCACTTGGAAAGGGGACATTTGATCTGCATGACAATTCAAAGGAATTCTGGACACAACGTCTGGACACCCTTCTGTAACTAATTACATAGAGCTACACGGATACATCACACCAGTGAAATATTGAAATAACCCTTTGACCTTTTGCTCTTGTTTTATGTATATGGGCATATTTGCAATTTCTTGCTCTGTGTCTATGCTGTCGTGACCCTGAGCTATTCATAAAACTGAGTAAAAAAAGACATTTGTACTGCAACTTTTCATTTGCAGTGCTGCTTGAAAGTATGTAAACCCTTAGTTTTACCACGAGACGGTTATTTAATGAGAAGCAGTTTTTCTCATGTGAATAATAGGTATGTAGTGACCAATTCCATATGTTGCTTTAGAGTAGAAACATGGAAGTAGTGCAGGTAAAAATAAATGAATCCCGAGTTACATTGGTTAAACCGAGTAGGGAAGTAGAATCAGGTGTGTAAATCATAATCATTTATTCATTTTATACTTTAATTTTAAGATTTTATACAAGAATAATGGCTATCTCTACAGGGTTCACATCCTTTCAAGCAGCACTGTAACTACCCATTTTATAGATGATGTTTACATATTTCATCATGAAGATGTGATCAGGTTATGGCCAGAGAAAAACAAACACTGTGCATTTGTTCATTTAGCTGACACTTTTCTCTAAATTTACAATATTAAGCTACTTACCCTTTTATGGAACAATGTTAGGGTAAGTACATTGCTCAAGGGTATTACAGCTGGAGGTGAGACTCAAACTTGTGATATTTGGATCCAAAGGCAACAAGTCTAACCACTATGCTACTAACAACCCTTTCAATTTACAATATTTTCGGGTATTTCAGCTATTGTAAAATCTGTGCTGTGCACCTCTGCCTTTAGAGTCGACAGAGTGTCACAGCTCCACATGGGGTCGACAGTCACATGTCTTTGTTTTCATGACATGCTGGATAACAGGTGAAGTCTGTGCCACAGGGGACAAAACAAAAATCCAAGTTAATATTCATTGTAGGGTGAAATTCTCCATTCATAAAATATGTATAAATGGCAAATTCCCCCAAAAACAGCTTTGATGTTTTTTGAATGACTGAACAGAACAAATGAATGAATGAAAGAAACTTTCTTGGGTATAAAGTGAAATTCCACTCAGCTGCAGCAGCATGGAAAGTACAGCATGAAGAAAACGAACACAAGTAGATAAGAAAATAAATAAGATGATATTTTATTATTCCCTGCAGGGAAATCCAGCACATAGCAACTCATTGCAACACATAACAGTAAGGTGCATGTTATACAGACAAAATAAGAAAATAAATAGCAAAAATTACAAAATTAACATTTACAAGTTACAATTACACTAGAACAACATGCAGATTAAACTAGTGCATAATTAAAAAGAAATAAGTAAGCATATTTATGCCCAAGTCTGTGATATCTGTGACCCGTCCAGCCTACAGCCCTGGTCTAGATGCTAGAACATTCTGTGATGTTCAGCAACATGCAATGATTGGACACCCAATTCATTCATTATTTTAGGTAAAAGACTGTGATTCTTCTGCTTTCTGCAAATTGAGACCCATCATAAGAATCTGTGTGTTTCTGAATTTTACTATCTTGGGCAGCCTGAGAAGAAGGATCCCCTCTGAGCTGGATTTTCGCAACACTGGTGAGTGCGCATTGAAAATCAACAAAGGAGGAGTCTTCCCACCCCGGAGACGTCAAACAGTTTATTGTCCTCCCTTTATCTCTCCCTTCCTCTTTATGTATTGATTCCATTGTGCTTTTATGGCAGGGAAAGTTAATCTGGAGCCAGATAGGTAGGGAGAGCACATCTCTGTAAAACAAAATCACCACATATCACAGAGTAATCATATAAAAATGTATGATCCATATACATATTGCATAATGGAGACTAAAATACAAGATCTTTCCCTGTGGGACATTGTGCTGTATTGCTCAGTTATGACCCGAATTTGCACGGAAGGACTGTGGCAATTAATCTAAACACAAATAGATACCCACACTAGACTGCTGTGCTCATGTTCGTGCCCAAAATCATGGTAAAATTCCATTGGTGAGGTGTACTTTTTTGAGGTGTAATTGAAAATTATGACTTGTTCAATGTTTTGTACTTGTAAGCAGTGTTTCTCGGGTGTGCTGGCCCTTCCCGAGAAAAGAACATGATGATGATGATGATGATGCTGATTTGAACGCAGAGAGGGTTGTTATCTAGGGCTGTGTACTTCTAGCCCATCTCAGCCCAACAGCCCTGCTTCTTCGCACACGTTTGAAACTGCGGACCATGCGGCTGAAGGAAAAGGCAGAATTTTCTTTTTTATTTTCGTACCAGCTATCACTGGGCTTTGCTGTTTGCTAGACATGTTTTTTTTAAATGGACTTACACATCAAATTAGATATAAAAACAAAGGCATGGTGCTCCAGAGACAACTGCACATAGCAACCCCCTCCAAGCCAACCCCCCACTGACAACAACCCTCTGGCCAACAAACTTCTGTTAGACGCTTGACAGACTCATCAAACAGCATATCGGCAAAGCGGTTTGATCAAATCCAGCAACAGGCAGATATAGTATCTATTAAGGTTGAGACATGATAACAGGACATCTAGTGTCTATCTAGTGTGTGGAGTACATGGGGTTAGATGACCAAGAGCCATAAAGAGACAAAACACAAGAACATCAGATGGTAAAAGAAATTGTGTGTCTCTATCGTATATACATATACAACAGAGCCAGAGCAATGTACAAGTTTGTGAGCATTGCTTGAAATAAGAATATTTATTATTGTGACTTACACGAAGTCAGAGCACAATTTACATTTACATTTATTTACATTTGATTTGGGAGGCATTCAAATAGAAATCCAGATCCAGGCTCCAATTCAGAATTCACATGCCTTAGGGAATGCATTACAGTTATCCATGGGTCACAGACTTGAAGTCTTGTCCTTCGGAGATTGACTCTTCTGGCTGTAAAATCATACCCATATCTGAACATTATTCAATTTCTACATCCTTTCCGTTATTAACCAGTGAAAGATCTAGATGAGGATATTCAAGTGGGTGTCTATAATGTCTATAATGGATGTCTATAATAAGCTTCTTGTGTACATAATTCAGTTTTAAACTGGTAGGTACACTGATCAGGAGTTCAGCATCAAAACATTATAAATCTAAATTCATTGTTATGTGTCGAATGTCCTTTTGTTTAGTCAATTCCGTGATTTTAACGTGAGGCAGAAAGTAACAACCCACTTTCAAATGCAGTTTGATGAAAAATGTAGAATACTATACAGTTTAAAAGTATTAAAGCCTTTTTTGTTAGTTCTCTGGTCTACGAAATATTCTGGAAAGGTTTTTAAATGTATTTTTGATATTTCATACATTTTTCATGTGCTTTTCCCAAACACCACCTTGTGCTCCTGTGCTATCACAGCTCAGTGTGCACAAGTATCACAGTTTCATGGCACTGTCTTTAAAAGTGTATTAGGAATGCCAGAAAGTGCTGGTATCAATACAGCTGTACATACATTTTCACCAGTGAAATATGAATGAGTACAGATTCCCCTAAAACTTTAGGCACTACCAAAATTACAAGTCTGAAAAAAATCAATAAAAAGCTTTTTTCCCTCCTCTCATTAGGCAGTTGCTTAGTTTGGTACTGACTTGGAGACTTGGTCAGAACACTATTAGTTGCCATGCTGCATATTTGTATTAAATTTATATTTATATATAGTGATTTTGTTTCCATTATAATGTTATGTTTGAGACGGCTTTCTATTTTTGGTTTGCCATGTTTTAGGTAGCCACTTACGGTATATGAGTTTTCTGTCTGGGAGATGTAGAAGCTCAAGCGGGTTATTAGTATGGCAATAAGAAGATGCTGGGAGTGCCATGCTGTTTAAGTAATATAGTGTTATATGGTAAGGGCATGTTGGAGCTGCCAGTATCAAGTTTAGTGGAGGAGTACAAGTGTACAAAGGTGGCTTTGGAGCTGACTCTAGCGGAGTCAAAGATGAGATTGTGAGAAAGATGGTGCCGTCAGTGAGGACAGGTAGGGGGTGGAACCTCAGAGATGCAGTCCAGAGCGTAAAAGGGATGCTGATGTTGTTGGACGTGGTTAGGCACGTGCAGAGAGGGAAGGCAGGGTTTGGCTCTGGCCATTTGCGGCGGTTGTGGAGTGTTGCCCCGGAGGCAGACAGACGGTGGTTGGTTGTTGAGCAGGTCTGGGGGCAGGAAGAGGAGGTGAGGCGGGCAAAGGCAGTCACATTAGTTAAGCAAGGTCAGTGGGTGAACTGGGAAGGTGTGGAGAGGAGGAAGTTATGCTGGCAAGATGTGTGGGTCAAGGAGACGAGTTGCCTTAAGTTTATTGTTGGATCAACTTATGACGTGCTACCAGCGCCACAGAATGTTAAACATGGGGAGGTGGCAATGGTTCTTGTAAGTTGTGTAGCGGTGTGGTGATGCTGAGGCACATTTTGTCAGGGTGTAAGGACAGTTTGGTGCAGGGGCGCTATACTTGGCGCCATAATCAAGTTCTTAGATGTTTAGCAGGTGTGTTTGAGAATAAGCGGCAAGTTGTGAATTCTCTGCCTGTTGGCAGTTTAGCTAAAGCAATTGGTTTTGTGCGGGCAGGAGAGAGTAGCACTGTGCAAGGGCAGACATGCCCTGGTAGGTGGGGTAACGCATGGGACTGGAAGCTATTGACTGATGTGAGCAAGTAGCTCCAGGTTCCGCAGGTCATTGCTGCTACTTCACTGCATCCAGACATGGTGTTATATTCGGAGGGTGAGTGTATTGTATACTTTATAGAGTTAACAGTGCCATTCTAGGATGCAATGGGGGAGGCATACAAGCGAAAACTGTTACAGTATACAGATCTGGTGGCAGAGGCAAGGGACCATACATGGCAGGCTCATGTCAGACTGGTAGAGGTAGGAGTAAAAGGGTTTGTGACTAAATCAGCTACGGCATTGTTGGGGGAGTTCGATATAAGAGACCGCTCTTTAAAGGCAGTGGTAAAGGAACTGTCTGAGTCAGCTAAGAAGGCAAGTCAGTGGTTATGGTTGAAAAGAGAGCAGGGTAGTTAGGGTTACAGGTTGGAGGGAGGTGTGTAGTGGTGGAAAACTGGTGGCAGGTGGTGAGTAATGGGAGACAGCTGGTGTTAATTAAGGAGGTGTGGCCTTGTGAAGTAGGATACTTTAAATTTGTGGAGTGGTGCATTTGCAGTTGTTTGGTGGCAGGTATGTTGGTATAATGTTAGAAGGTATGTTATGGAGATGTGGTTTAACTGGTTGAGTTAGTGGGGTTGCAGTATTTGTTGAGAGTGAAGGGTATCGAACATGTGTGTGGAGAGGGGTGCGTCTGGGACACCGGATTGCACTGTTGAGCCTTCTGGAGGTGTCGTGGGCCTAATTCACCGAAACACTGACGAAGGGAGGTGCCCACTTGATAATATCAATGAAGTACTCATGTTGGTACATGGCTGGTGTGTTTTGTTGGTTTGGTTGGTGAGTTAGGCTTGGTCTGTTGGTTTGGCTTTGTTGGGGTTGGTTGATGGTTTTTTATGTTGGTGGGTTAGCCTTGGTTTAGTTCTTTGTTGGTGGGTCAGACTTGGTTTGACTTGGTTTGTTGGTTTGGTTTGATGGTTTTTGTGTTGGTGGGTTAGACTTGATCTGTTTTTTTTGTTGGTGGGGTTGGTTTGATGGTTTGGTGTGATGGTTGGGTTTTTTTGTGTTGGCGAGTTAGACTTGGCTTGTTGGTTTGGCTTTGGGGTTGGTTTGATGGTTGGTTGTTATGCTTGGTTTGTTAGACTTGATTTGTTGGTATGGTTTGATGGTTGGTTTTTTGTTAGTGGGATGGCTTGATGGCTGGTTTTTTTGTTGGGTTAGCCTTGGTTTAGGTGTTTTATTGGTAGGTATGGTGATGGTTTTTTGTGTTTGTGGGTTAGGCTTGGTTTGGTTATTTGTTGGTGGGTTAGATTTGGTTTGTTGGTTGGGTTGGTGGGATTAGTTTTGGTTTGGTGGGTGGGTTGAAGAAGTCAGTTAAGCTTCTGGGTCTCAGGTCATGAAGATGTTTGTTGGCTGTCCTGAGTTGTTCTATGTGGCTTTCGGTTGGTGGTTGGACTGGGTCCTTGTGTATAGCTGTTGAAAAATACACACAGGGTATAATATCTTTTCCTGTCTCTCTTGAATTTATTATTATTATTATTATTATTATTATTATTATTATTATTAATGTCTCTGTGATCTCTTTACATGCAGTGCTGTTTCAATTCAAAGCCCTGAGTTTTTACAGACTTTGCATTAACTCACAGAAGCCCAGAGACCCTTTGCAGGCAGATGTGTTCAGTGTTTACCCTGTAGCTCCTTTACTCCTTGAGAAACAAGCTAATCATGCAACACTGGTGTCACACTGGAGTAAATCGGGAATTCAAAGGTCTAAAAACTGACAGACGAAATGAATGGCAACAATATGATTATGGTGGCTTCTGTGTTGGAAACATGCACATGTAGTTCAAGAATGTGTCACCCAGAACCCCTGTAATTTCCATTTTAATGCTGGAAATTCATTTCTGAGGCCTGAAAACATATATACACTGTAACGGATATTTTGCATTGTTTAAATCATCTTTATGGGCAAAATCAAATGATTTTTCATGAAATAATATCTTGTTCCACTCCATAAACCTTAACCAAGAAGGAGAGTTGACACACCTTGTAAAAGACAGAAAAATCCAAGAAAAATTTGTGTTAAAAAAATCAATGCACTGAGACCTTAATTTAAGGACTGACTGCCTTTCATTTGCACTTTTCTGCCAGATGGAATCAATTTTTGTGCCTGTTTTAATGTACTAGTGGAAGAAAAAGGTCCATTTGATTTATGCATTTTGCTCGTGACATCAAGCTCTTTGTACACTAGTCCAAAAAGTAAATGTGA
The DNA here is from genome assembly GCF_900964775.1 of Scleropages formosus. Classification (NCBI taxonomy): domain Eukaryota; kingdom Metazoa; phylum Chordata; class Actinopteri; order Osteoglossiformes; family Osteoglossidae; genus Scleropages; species Scleropages formosus. The sequence continues at coordinate 32,245,283 of NC_041810.1, forward strand.
ATATCACTGCTGCTTGGAAACGCCATATGCGAAAATTTGTTCAATATGCACAACATTATTCGAAATGTGTTGTCGACAAAATGTTTAACAACACATTGATTTTGTAATTTCAAGCTTTTTGGGAAACAAAGGTGTTTTTCAAACAAAATTTTCAACTTATCTGCTCCTTTGTTTTAACAAGGTTTGTTTGCACTTTCTTGTCAACATGTTTCCCTTTCAAAAACGTTATTTATAACAATCTTTTATATCACGATGCAGTGAAGGTTTGGAAAAATGTTGCATGTCCTTGCAATATAATTGGAAAGAACCATGTCAATATATGTAATTTCAGTAGAAACAAGGTAAGTAGAGCTCATCATTTCTGAAAAACCATGAAATCCTTTCATGGAAGGAAAATAAGAAGAAAAAAAAAAAAAAATTGTTTGCATGAACAATAAACACACACGCTGTCTGAACCGCTTGTCCCAGAGCATAGCCCAGCAACACAACCCATAAGAGGAGGGGATACACCCAGGACGCCAGTCCGCTGCAAAGCACCCCAAGCGAGACTCGAACCCCAGACCCACCAGAGAGCAGGACCTTGTCCAACCCAATGCACCACCACACCCATTTCAATGATAAAGAGCCACTTTACTGAAAAATCAGAAAGTGATCCAAATCTGATTTAGTCAAAAAATAAAATCTTGAGGCGGATTGCTGGAATTGTTTAATAATACTGTGATCTTTCATATGCTCTTTCCACATTTGTAAAAGATTATTTTCAAAAACCAGTGGAAACAGCAAGCACCTTCTTTTTTTCTTTTAAAAGGCCAGATGATCTGAAAAGTGTCATTGGAGGGCTTCCACCCTGAAGTCCCATGGACAGCCTGCTTGTTAAGGATGAAACAATACCCATGATTCCTGGTCCCTCTTGGCTGGGGTCAATGTTAAAATATAGCACAGCACTATGGGTGAATACTAATGGAATCATGTTCTATTCTTCCAGGGATGGAAAATTGATCAGAAGACAAGCAATGCCAATTAAGTTTCTGCCACCTGGTTTGTCTTGGATTCATATTTAAGGCATTGAAAATGAGTATTCACAAACACACACTCCAACCTGTTCAAGGATGTCTCAGTTGTTTGTCTAAAAAAACTTATTTCGGAGTTGTGCTGCAGAGTATGTTGGGGTGGTGAGCGGGTCCGAACAGGAGCAGTATGGTTGCGTTGTTCCCAACATTGATGGCCACAGCACATACAAACATCTCTGCTTCTTGGATCTTTAACTGAAAGGCACAAACAAGAAAGAGCATTTAGGTCGTTTATTGAGGCAAGAAATACAGCTCATGTGCATTACCGAACCTTGGGTGACCAGATGCTGGAACAGCTAGTACAGTCAAGTGCATTACAATTGTATTGTTTTAATATATTTTTGGGAATTAAATAAAAAATACTAAAAAAACAGCAAAGTGCAATACAATTTGTTAAAACCCACTTTATTCCTGTGGCTGACTTGCCTGAATGTTGTAATAATAACAGTATTTTACTATAAACACAAGTTTGGTAAGGACGTGTCAAAAATGCTGCACCATCTTGCACGAAGCATGGGAGAAGACAGAACTCAGACACATACAATGTACAGAGTATAGCACTGACTACTTCATACACACACCCACACCTGTTTCCCATGCTGGTAACCATGCCACCCTAACAAATACTCCTAGTCACTGTTAACAAACATCTAGTTGCCATGACTCCTCTATTTATCTCCTTGCTTCACAGAGAGAAACAATTTGCCCTGGAGCGAGAGACATAGAAAGTCCAGTTCTGATTCCCATCTCCCAGGCTGAAATCCAGAATAAAAATGAAATCGTCTAACGTCAGTGTCCTCTAGTTCCACAAACCGGTATATTTGTTACAGTGCAATATCTATTATATTCTGTCATGCTGTGTTTTGTAAAGTGAAATGCTTTAATTTATCAAGATCACTATCATGCTGAAATGATTTAGAAAATATCAGGTATATGAAGACTGACATTGGTGGCCAATCGCATGACCAAACCCCAAAGTAGTCTGATAATGTGAGGATGATCGGCTATTGTTGGTCCTCCTCCTAAACAGAGAGAAGGTCCCCTATTAGTGTAGCTGCTTTCCTCCCATTTCCCCTCAAGTCCTTTGCAGCGGTGGGCTGGACCATGCACCTTTTGGCACCGTTCACCCGTGAGTTGTGCACTGTGTACTGTACCGTACATCTCGATTTGCATTACACACTGCACATGTAAGAGGACCTCAAAGCACTGCTGAAGAAATACAGGAACAAAAACATTTTGATACCTTACAGTCCTAATCAATTCTAAAGTCATTCAAGTGGAACCTTAATTAGCAGCTTTATATGTAATTCGAGAATCAGGTTGCAGGGGGTCTCAATGACATCCTTGTAGTTCATAACGAACAATTAGCCCAGTGTGACTTGGGTGATTAGGAAAAAGACTGATGATGGTAAAAAATGTTTTGACATAGCAAAACAATGAAAGCTAGATAGTAAAAGTACATATAACTGTGAATACTTCTTGAATATGGTTATTGCATCTGTTAATCAATTTGGTTTGAATTATTTACTGAATTATGTGCAATTAAATAATTCTGGGGTGACGCAGTGGGTTGGACCGGGTCCTACTCTCTAGTGGGTCTGGGGTTCGAGTCCTGCTTGGGGTGCCTTGTGACGGACTGGCGTCCTGTCCTGGGTGTGTCCCCTCCCCCTCCGGCCTTACGCCCTGTGTTGCCGGGTAGGCTCCGCGACCCCGTATGGGACAAGTGGTTCAGGAAATGTGTGTGTATAAATAATTCTGTTAAACAATATTATTTAAAAAAATTGCACTTTTTGAAGCTGTATCAACATGATCCTCTGTATAGCCTTTGTATTGCCTCCATCCATCTTGTCTTTACCAAGCACAGATTGTGGAGGAGCATCTTTCTTGAATAGTCCGTCCGTCCGTCCATCCATCCATCCATCCATCCACTTTCTAGTCCAATAATGCCATTACTGCCAGTGAACACGAGTGAACAAGAATAGAAATCAGCAAACAGGCGAAGGACAGGGAATGCTGCTTGAGGTGAGTTCGGAGACCCTTCTTTAATGCTGAGAGAGTTTCAGTAGTTTTGAGCAAGAGAGTGAGGCCATTTTACCACATTGGAGCCAGAACAGAAAACCTTTGTGGCTTCAAACCTTTTGTGTGTGGGGTCACCATGAGGGCAGAAATGGAAGGGTGTTGAAGTCTGGTTGGGGGGTAATCTTTGATATGGTCTTGTAGATATTGGGGAGTATTGATGGTTTCATAGGCCATAAGCAAACCCTTGAATTTTGATGCGGGCAGCTAGAGGAAGCCAATGGAAAGAGAGACGAGGACTGGGATACATGGGAATTCTTCTAGGAGGTGCTTTCATCCAAAGTAACGTACAATGTTAAGCTACCTACAAGTATTTTGCTATTTATATAGATGAATAATTTTAGTAGAGCAATTTATGGAAAGTACCAAGCTCAAGGGTACAATGTCAGTAGGTGACATTAAAATTCAGATCCACAGACAGCAGCTCTAACCACTATGCTAGGAAGTGGCTAAGTGTGGAGGTGATGCCAGCAGCTGCTGAATGTTTCTGTGTGGTGGACAAAAATAACATCAGCTACCCTTTAACGGAATGATTGGGGAGGCAGCAAAGTTATTTGCAGGAAAAGATTTATAGACTGGCGTCATGCTGAAATCATGAGTTGATACTTATTGTAGGAGCAATGGGAGGTGGTGTGGCTCTCCCATTATGTAGTGCTGCTCCTTTGTGTGTACATTGTTGAATGGGCACTTGCTTTGGGGAGTTATGGGGAATTGCTGGGGGCTGGGAATGCATTGTTATTTTTCCCTTTTAAAATTATATATATATAAAAAAATGATTTTCGCTATCTGAAAATTCAAAAGTATGGAGCGTTTTCTGGAACGGATTACTTTAGTAAACTGAGGCCTGTACCTTTAAAAATCGTTGTTTCAGAATTTATAGGCATTTCCTAAGAAAGTTTCTGTCTTCAGCTTCTCCATCAGTCCCATGGTTTGGCACTAGAATAGTTTAAAGTGCATCATGTCAATTAATGTAATTCAGTTGGCGATGAATGAAGAGCGTGTTGTGATGGGCGCTGTCTAAACAACAGCTGTTGGATCCAGATCCGGATCCAGCTGGTGGTTACAAATCTTCGTGAATTTCAGAGCAAAAGTGGCCATGGCTTACGGTACCAAAAACTAGCCCTGTGATCTAATTACATGTGTTCAGTGCTGTTTGTATAGTTGTCATAGTGTGTTGCCTTTACCCGCCCCAAATTCAGCCAAATGCACGACCAGTGGTGCTGATAGGAATATTAAGTGTATGGCAGCTGGACAGTGCAGAATAAAAATGAATTAACACTGCACTACAGTTCTCAGTGGACTGACGTAAACTGAACTGATTTATTACAAAGGTAGAACTGACGTGTTCTACCTTTGCAATAAATCATTCCTCTTCCGACAGCTCTGCACTCTTAGGGCATTGTTTAATGCTATCTGTGACAAAGAAGCAAAATTGGTTTACACTGCAGAAAAAGCAGCATGCCTGCGATAGACCAGGAGGAAATGAGAGATGGAATGTGGTCGACTTATTGTTGATGATGAACTTGCAGATGGGAAAACGATCCACTGGGGTATGGATGCCAGCCCTGGAGAAATCCCCGCCAAGAGGTAAATTTACCACACCAAGATTTGCAGAAACAGCATTTGGGTTCTTCTCCGACTCTTTTAATAAAAGCAATTCAGAAATACCATTTACATTGGTGATACTGCGGGGCCCACATGGACAGAGGTGAAATAAATATTGTGTGCATGATGCCTAAGACAAAGATAAAGAAGATTTTGTTTATGCTGCACTCAGGAGCTTTCTGAGATGAGGGAAACATACTGCAGGAGGATATGATATTCTCCTGATGTAGCCAGATATGGAATATTGTATTGTTGCCCACAAGAGTCTCTCATTTCGTGTGGAAGCCCCAGTCATAAAACAAACAACATTGCCTGGCTACAGCATGAACCAATATCATGGGGAGGCAAAAAAAAAAAAAATTCCATTTTCTTGCTGTGTCTCACTTGTCCTCCACTCAGACAAATGGGCTTCTGTTCTCCTCCAGGAAAATACAGCCTTTGACATTAAATATAACATAACAAGAAGCATACCTGTCATGGCCATTCGGAATAAATATAGGTCTTTCTTCAAGCTGCCAGACCATTGCTGTCTCAAACTGTTTCATAAACACTATCTATCAGAGACAGATTGCCAATTAGATTGGGAAATTTGAAGTCAAATATATGACTCAGTTGCGCAAATGACCTGCATAACATTTTCACATTCTAAGTGTATGAGTCCATCACAAAAATGCAATATCCAATGGCAGTACATGTAAACATCATTGTTGAATTTTCTTTTTAAGATCCAAGATGTCCTTTGCTATAAGACAAAAAATTGTTAATGTGTGAATACTTTTGAACAGCTGTAGAATACTGGGTTGTTCCATTAAAAATGGTAGGTATCTGATTTACTGTGTGATGCTTGCAACAATTTTTGAAAATTAGCACAATTTTATGAAACCATACGGGAAAGCATGAGAGCAGTGTGATTAAGAACAAAAACTGACAGACCGTTACTATACTACTACTACTGCTACTATCACAACTAATAATAATAATAATAATAATAATAATAATAATAATAATAATAATAATAATAATAAGGTCAGCAGGTATTAAATTTAGGACATTCAGAATGCATGATGAATATATTGAAACGACCCGCATTACTGTGTTTAGGCAGGAAGATGTGTTTGGTGTAAATAATTGCATTATGGGAAAAATGTGGACTGTAGGTGTACAACCACTGGGGGCAGTTCTGGGGAAAATGATGAGGTGACCATGTAATGGGTTGTGTAGGGGAAAAGCCTGCAGGTGCTAAGCAGACTGAGGAAGGTTGGCTTGTGATGCAGTCCCTAGAGGGCACAGGGTCTGCAGATCAAGAACATCATTTTTCTTTGAGACCAATGTTGCTTCTGCATCTCATCTGAATCTAGAGAGCTGTGTACCACAGTATAGTGTTTTTGTCACACACACTTTCTGAACTGCTTGTCCCATACAGGGTTGTGGGGAATCAGAGCCTACGCTGCAACACAGGGCGTAAGGGGAGGGGACACACCCAAGACAGGATGTCAGTCCGCCACAGGGCACCCCAAGCGGGACTCGAACCCCAGACCCACTGGAGAGCAGGACCCGGTCCAACCCACTGCACCACCACACCCCCAATGGTTAAAATACATTTGTAATGAACTTGATTAACTTCATAGTGCTCTTCCAATAACTTAATTTGCCTCTTAAATAACAACTTATAAAAATGCTACAGTATCCTGTATTGTTTATATGATTGGTATATATGCTGTTTTATGCATTATTTGAAGAACATTAATGTGCTGCAAACAAACAAACAAGGGAGAGGGGCATTTCTAGGTCTTTTCATTATGAGACATGACTACATTTTCACCAGACATTTAAACTGAATTGTCCAACTGTCAGCTGCGATTCATATTAGCTTATGGTCTCCACTTTATGACTATATTCTGTTATTAAATGCTTTCTTTGAATTGTTTAAAATATCTAGCCACCATTACTCATGTATATTCATTCAAAAAAGACTCGGTATTTTCTTTTTCTATAAATTATTGCCCATTAGTTTAATGGTTCATGTCATGAGAAAATATTCACTCGCTCACAGTTTAAAACTGCTTGTCCAAAGTGGGATCGCAGTGAGCCAGAGCCTAACCGGGCAACACAGGACACAAGGTTGGAGGGGGAGGGGACACATCCAGGGTGGGACGCCAGTCTGTCGCAAGGCACCTCAAGAGGGACTTGAACCCCACACCCACCAGAAAGCAGACACAGTCCAAACCTGCTGTGCCACTGCATCCCCCATGAAGAAATGTTGGAGATGATATCAAATAGTGACTCTATTACTGTCGATTATGAGGACAGTGCAGTTGATGTTGACCTCACAGGGCAGTATCCAGGGGTGGTCATGGTTCTCATGGTTCTTGTCTGTATGAAGGTGACTGCACACTGAACCCAGTGGTTTGATCCATGGCTGGCTGTGGTCTGCAGCCCACACGTTGGTCTCGACACACTACGGATTGTGTACATTTTGCCACTTCCACAGGACTTAATGTGGTGCGGAGTGATGCAAGTGACTACCAAGCAGCAGTGGTGTTTTGCATCACACCTCCAGTTCATAAAAAATTTCTCGTTCCGTACTGTTCAGCAATTTTGCCATAAAATTCTTTCAGCTCTGTAAATGCAGTTTCTAAGATTGCAAGCTGTGTGAGTCACCTCTACTCCAGGGGAAGAAAAACTGAAGTAAAAAGATATCAGGAATGCTTTGGTTCAGCATATTCTTGTTTTTCAGTGAAGCCTCTGAAAGTGATGACGCATAATATGTGTGATTAGACATGCATTATATATATATATATATATATATAGTGATGAATGGAGAGCATGCTGTGATTGGCGGTGTCTAAACAACATAGATATATACATACATACATATGCAGGTATGTATGTATGTGTGAAATTGCAATTAACTTTCATATCCTCATTTTAAGAAAATATTTAAAATGTTTAAATCCACATAAAGGGGGTGCGGTGGCACAGTGGGTTGGACCACAGTTATGTTTTCCGGTGGGTCTGGGGTTCAAGTCCCGGTTGGGGTGCCTTGCAACGGACTAGTGTTCTGTCCTGGGTGTGTCCCCTCTCCCTCCAGCCTTACACCCTGTGTTACCGGGTAGGCTCCGTGACCCCGTATGGGACAAGCGGTTCTGAAACTGTGTGTGTGTGTGAAATCCACATAAATAAGATCATTAAAACCTAAACAGTATTTGGTTTAGTAAAGCACTAAATCATTTATGGTTGCTTTCACACAGATGCAAATGTCGGGCACGCTTTTGGAGAACGGCGGACACAAACCTCTTTACTTAGCACATGTAAGTGATGTCAAACCAAATGAAATTTGTTCCCAGCAAAATGCAACCATCCCTGAATATGTCCTGCAAATGCTGATCTGCATCTCACACTTGTGATGAGCTGGGTTTTAACCGTGTACTGGGTGAAGAGCTCATCAGCGGTCTGGTGATGGGGATGGACAAAGGCATTTCAAAGTGGGGTAGCTGAGCCATCAGCCTGATTCAATTATATTTATTTTTTATAGAGTGCTCTTACACGTACACACTGACACAGAGTACTGAACAACAGATTATACGCATAAGACGCACTAATGAAAACAGATCTATAAATGAAATGTTTTCTTGATATATTGAAACTTGTCTAATATTTCAGGTATACATTTTCAAGTATAACGTGCAAAACATACTGACTTGCCCAGTTATGTATGTGTAAAAATCTTAAATGTATCTGTAAAATGTATATGAGCCAAGCGGAACCCTTTCTAACATTATAACATAAAAACCACTCCCAAAACCTCATGGAACCTCATATAGGGGGTGTGAGAATGATTTCAGCCCCAGAGCCACTACAGCCCCCCAAAACTAAAAATCTCACATTACAGTTTTCTGTGGGGGGTATGACATTGCCAAAACACACTGAAGAAATATATATCAAAATCCCAGGGCAATTTAATAATCCAAGGCTCTGGGATTCTGAAATCTTGCAGCAGCCGAATAGACCTTTTATGATCTTTCTCAGTTGCTGGAACACATTTCTCAAGTAAAAGATTACTGAAAATGACTGAAACTTCTGAATATTTTTCAAATGGAAAAAATGTCATTTACAAGGTGGGGCTCTCTTATTTCATGCAACTTCCTCTGAAATTTAATTTGCTGACACATTTTAAAATTATATTGTGCTTTTGTTTACAATAATTCATTGTTTTCCCTTACCATCTCGACAGCTGGAGTTTGTTCAACTTTTGTGAACCTGTCTAGTCCTCCGGTACTTGTCTTTCAACCCCAGAGTTGACCGAAGATTTGATAAAATTATGAAATTAACTCCCAAATTCTTGTGACTATGTAGTGCTTGAATGTTTCCACAGAATGTTTCATTATTGCAGATAGATTCTTAATTCAGAAGAAAAAGACACAAGTTGAACAGCAGGTTAGTACAATTATAATACATAACAGGTAGTTACAATTTTATCATTTAGGGATAAACAAATAATAGGAGAAGCAGTATAACAAATTCAACTTGGCTACCCTCTCTAGCCAGATTTCCTCATAATCAATCTATGAGCATCAGTAAATTTCATCAGTTGTCACTCATCTTCTTGGTCCTCCTCATGTTCATGGCCTTCTCATTCTGCTCATTCCTCTCCTTCAGCCTCTCCCTTCATCATTACCATCTTCTGTTCTTGTGACAGATGCCGCACACAAACCCTTAATTCCCCTCTTTTATGCATAGCACAAGCAGTATTTGAATGTTACTTGTGTATTACTCATCCATCAGCACTGTTTACTTTTAGGTCAAAAATAGAGGATTAATGGAGACCTGTGATTAACCAGTTGTCATCCCATCATTCTTATAGGTAATTATGGTCACAGGAGAGAGGGTGTGGTGGCACAGTGGCGCAGTGGGTTTGGGCGGGTCCTGCTCTCTGGCGGGTCTGGGGTTTGAGTCCTGTTTGGGGTGCTTTGTGGCGGACTGGTGTCCCATCCTGGGTGTGTCCCCCCTCCTCCTCCAATCTTGCACCCTGTGTTGCTGAGTTAGACTGGTTCACCACAACCCCACTTAGGAGAAGCAGTTGGATTTTTACGTATGTGTTTGTTTACAAAAAAACTGAACGACAAATATAGTTATCACTGTGAGTGCTGGCCTTATATTATATTTCTTATTTTTAGATTCATCAGCACATCCAAGGAAGGTTTTACATTTACATTTACATTTATTTACTTAGCAGACGCTTTTCCTCCAAAGCGACTTACAATGGATACTATGTAGTGTTACTAGCCCACACACCTTATTCACCAAGGTGACTTACACTGTTAGATACACTACTTACAACAGGTCACTCATCCATACATCAGTGAACCACATGCTCTCTGTGACACTCACACACAGAACTTATAGTATACTACCTATATATTCTAACATTTACATTTACATTTATTAATTTAGCAGACACTTTTGCCCAAAGCGACGTACATCTCAGCAAAAGTACAATTTATGCATTATATTAAGAGAACGAGACATAACTGCAGACATGAAAGTCTCAAGCAAACCTAGTTTGTTACCTACCACTTGCTGCACCGAGGTTCATCATTTGAGTAGGTGCATATTAGTAGGTGAACTTATAGTATACCACCTATATATTATTCCTATGGTGCACATGGCTCAGTTGGCTCAGCTGAATGGTGAAAGTGATTGTTGGGAAAATTTGAAATTGCTTGGTTTTCATCATAATCTGTGTATTTTATAATAATGGCATATTGCACATTAAGGATAGATGCAATTTATATATCCCATATATATATAGTATATTTTAAAATATAATTAATATGTATTTCTCAGATATGTGTATATACATAAATATGAGATAAATATGAAATATGAGATGAGATACTTTATTGTTATTGTATGCATACAATGTATACAATTTTGTGCGGCAACCCTCAGAACAACAGCAGCACAAAGTAAGAACACAAAATAAATGAATAAAGAATACATAAATAAAGCCTCTGGAATAAAATATCTGGAAGTTTGGAAATGATTTAAAAGAGCTGCAAACATTTATTTCAGTTAATATTATCAAATTCTGGAAAGACAAACTAAGAATTTGTACCCGTTATTCAAATGAAATGTTTTGGAAGTGTTATCGGGCACGTTTACTCATCACATTTTGTTTGGTTTAACATGATTTAAACATTTTTGCATATTATACGATGAATGATATTGACTGCTTTGGAAAATATCTTTTGTTTTCTCTACAGTGTACACTGTTTTTAATAAACAATGTGTACAACTGGAATTTTAAGTGACAGAAATGATGATTGACTTTGGAAAAACTTTACTGTTTTGATCACTTAGGCAGTTATATTGGCCATGCAGACCATTTTCATTTGTACGGTTTATGTAATTGAGAAAACACTGTAATTAGTCCACCCACATTATTCCCACAGCAATTATCACACATTCCAAAGAGATGTTAAACATTTATTTCAGGACCTTGCCCTCTGTAAAGCATTCTGGTTACAGAGAGAAGCTAAAATGAAGTTTTCATTCTGGCTGGTCAATCTTTATCTTTTGCCCGAAGCAACACCGGAGCAATGACCTCATGCAGCGTCCAGAAATGTCCTATCCTTGTGCGGCAAACTAGTAATCACTTTAAGCTCACTGAAAATGCAGCTAGTAATATGCGTAGAGGGCCGTGTTTATGAAAAAATGAGTAGGGTCAATGATTCTGGTCATAAGTGCAATTCATTATTTACAGGAAACTGGAACAAGGACAGTCTTTTACAGATGTTGCAGCTGATCACTGTTTCAATGTAAGTTAAATTCCAGTAAAAAAGTAATGAGAAATAAAACTAAAATCTAGCATCCATTTGGATGTTCATCAGGAAACAGAAGTGCTAATTTTGAATAAAATTATTTTTCCAAGAACAAGACAAATTAGAATATCGGGCCTTCAAGCACAGAACCCACATGCAATGTCTTCAGTGCTCTGAAAAGAACATCGTTTCATGGGAAACATAAGGACTGGACACAAGATGAGTCGGTGCGTGTCTTCGATCAAGAAAACAAAACGACGCCGTTTTGGAAGAACACAACACAGGATGGCTTTCAAGTACAAGTCAATGAAAATCTTTCAGAAGAGCCACAAAGCCTTAAGCTTGGAACTTGCAAAGAGTCTTCCAGTCTGAGCGAAAAGCTTTTAAACTCCTCCGCTTATATAGCAGCCAAGAAGTTTGCCACACCTAGCGGGTTTGAGAGCCTCTAGGCTTCCTGCAATGGCTCTGGACCCATTCTCAGCATCTGTGTTGCCCTATAGCCAACAGTTTGCTGCTCCTCAACCATTTCCTATTGTTAGACTTGAGCTCCAGGCTTGACAGCATTGTACGGTTTGCATAACGATTTTGAAAATGAAAACTGTGAATTGTATAAAACAGAATTTTGGGAAGGAAATGAAACTGTGCAGTGTGGCGAGACTGCTAGCAGCACCCAACTATTATTTGGTATGATAAATTCTGACCCTTCCCAGCCCCCTCGCACTGTTACCTTAAAGTCACCACCGCACATCGTCCACCTCTTCTTTTGTCTAATGACATCCCATACCACCTCACGCAACACACGATGTGGACTCTAAGTGGACTCTAAGCAAGTGAGTTGAGCCCAAATGCACAACTAGTCTAATACTTATAGCTCCTGAATAACATTTCTGGAATCTCAAGAAATGATTTTCATTATATAAAGCAAGACAGATTGTGTCCTTCTAAAAGTAAAGAGAAAAAATAGAGGCAAGTAAAGTACTGACTACTGGGTGCAATATGCCAGATGACCACAGGAGATGCTGCTGCAGTTAAACCTGTAATACATTCTGCACACTTGAGTTTCATTACAAGGGCCTTCAGGGGTGTGATGGTGCAGTGGGCTTGGCTGGTGTCCGCAGGGTCAGGGTTTGAGTTCCGCTTGGGGTGCCTTAGCATGGACTAGCATCCCGTTCTGGGTGTTTCCCCTCCCCCTTCAGCCTTGTGCCCTGTGTTGCCAAGTTAGGCTCTGGTTCACCGCGACCCCGCTCGGGGCAAGGGGTTGTTGACGTTGGTTGGTTAGGAGGGCCTTTTAAAGACATCTTTCAGGTCCAGCTGCAATGGATGTAAAATCCCATTGAGACTTACACTCGTTTCATTGTGCTTGATTTTTGCTCCTTGTTCTTTGCTATTTGGTCCTCGACCTGCTTTTGGATGACAATCCAGGCTTTTCAGATCTCAACTGGCTCTTTGGGTCAAGATCCTTGCTCCTTGGACATTTGACCAGCTTTCTGACCCACACCCACAACAACCCAACCTCATTTATGTCTTCCTCCACATCTGATTCTCCAAAGCCCCATGTTGTGCCTTCCTTTCCCTGTGTCCTCACAAACAGCTGTAGCTCCCCGGAATGCATCTGCTCTAAGTTGCTGACAAAACATCTGTACTTCTATTTAAAATAATCATCTACAATCATGAAAAGTACATCTTTCCCACCCCTGTCTTTCCCTTATTGGTATACTTCCCTGTCCAAATTACAAATACATTACATACATATTGCAGCACTGTAGGCTTGGATGAGGTGAACAAGAATGCAGAGGAAGCATTCACTTCAAACATTTTATTGAACACCAGCACAGAAGAAAATAATGCTCTCTGTCTAAGGACCCCAACTCCTTCAGGGCTTATACTTTGAGCTAGCCTTGCCAGCCTTCCCAGCCTGTTTAACACCCTCAAGCTCTTTTTGAACACGCTAGCAAACACGGACACCCCATCATTTCTCCTAGAAGTGCTCCCACTGGTTGCACACGTTATTTACAAGTTACCCACAATGCAACTATTTACATTAAGCAAATCTTCCCGCCTAAACACAGTAATATGGATCGTTACAGTATATCCAGCAAGAATACCAATATATTCTGAACTGTGTTTCTCTTAAAGCACACGCTAAATACATCATGTATATATTTCATAAAAATGCATGCTTCCTCTTCATTTAAATACAATAAATGGAGAAAACATGTATGGTTGAATACATATAGAGCATATTAATTCAGGTGGTCCCCGACTTATGATGGGGTTTGCTTTCCACGAAACCCATCGTAAGTTGAAAATATCGTAAGTTGAAAATGCATTTAATACACCTAATACACCCCTCTGGATGACAGACTGGGAGATGCAGATTGCTGTCACTGCCCAGCATCGTGACAGAGTATCGTATTGCACATCGCTTGCCCGGGAAAAAATCAAAATTCGAAGTACGGTTTCTACTGAATGTCTATCGCCAGCTCATCATCATAAAGTCGGAAAATCGTAACTCGAACCATCGTAAGTCGAGGAGCATCTGTAATATTTTATGCTAACGTGATTCCGTGCAACCCCCAACTAAGGCAAGAGATTAACTAAAATGAATGGATAGCTGGAAAAATAACACGTCTTTTCAAGGTCTTCTCATGCCATTTTGTTGGTGAGAGGAACTTATTCCTCCCCCATGCTCTCAAAATGCAGCTTGAGGCTGCAGCTTTTTGCAGAGCTTCAACTGAATTAAAGCCAAAGCTATTCCTCTGAAGGGCACATTCAAGAAGGAGGGCCAGATCTCTGTTATATATATCGATTCCAACATCCCTGTAGCATTCAATCTATAGCGCTGAAATCTAAATATTCATTTTATATCGGATGAGGAGATTATGTGTACTTTGAACCTTTTATTTAAATGTGAGTCTATTCTTTCAGACTAATTGCTTAATGGAAATCTTCATAGAAATATTTATTATCAAGGTCTTTTGTAGCATGGTGGTGCAGCAGGTCATGCTGCCACCTCACAGGGCCTCAGCTATTTCGGCAAAGGTTCAAATCCTGCTTAATCAGAAAATCTGCATGTCTTGCCAGTGTCATTTGCTGTTTTTAAAAGTGGTATACAGTACTGTTCATGGTGACTGTGAAGAAGAATTTACAGAGATAGAAGGTGAACAGCTCCAGATAAATAAAAATAGAGAAAAAAACTTTTGTCATATGTAAATATACAGTATGCAGAGAGAATAACGGACAGAATAATAACACTAATGCAAAATTAATGTCATTTATACACTTTAATATTTCTTTTTAATGCTGAAGTAATTAAAATAGAAAAAGAGAGGTAGAAAGGACATAGTATAAAAGAGGAAAAAAATAGGATGTATTAATGATACAAGGCTCCATTAAAGAAAATAATTTTAAAGTACTTTAGAGTAAAACATTTCAATTTCTTCCTTCCACAAAATGGAATAAAATACTTAATTTAGTTAGCTATAAAATCTAAATGGCTTTAAGGAACTAGTTCTTTCCAAGACATTAATCATACAAATTTAATGGGTATCAAATATTTAATGCAGTTGAATGTACAACTTGTATTACTTTAGCTTTTTTCTAATCGATCATACTGGCAAAAATCCATAATTAAGAGTCTGGTGGTGGGAGCATTAAAATCTCTTTTTTCCTGTTAAAAATGAAATATAAACCCTGTCTGTGATGTATCGGCTATTATGTATACATATATATAGTACTTAAATGATAAAAAATGATGCCTTAGTCAGACAGAGATTATATTGGATATTAAAAGTGTAAAATATATTTCAGTTAATGTACTAATGTAATTCCATGAATCATTAGTGTCAATTTTTGCTTTTTTCCACTAAAATGAATTATGGATATAGACTCTGGTTGACACAGAAATCTGCAAAATAAATTTACATTAAAAGAAACTTCCTATATAGAATGTGTGTACAAACTTGTTTTGACGCTGTGATCCAATTATTGATAGAACAAATGAAAGAATTAATTAAATACACACACACACACATTTTCAGAACCGCTTGTCCCATACGGGGTCGCAGGGAACCGGAGCCAACCTGGTAACACAGGGCGTAAGGCCGGAGGGGGAGGGGACACACCCAGGACGGGACGCCAGTCCATCGCAAAGCACCCCAAGCGGGACTCGAACCCCAGACCCACCGGAGAGCAGGACCGCGGTCCAACCCACTGTGCCACCGCACCCCCTATTAATTAAATAATTAAGCAAAAATTTAAATTGAGAATATATGAAAATATCGTTAGAACAGTAATACAGTATTGTGAATAAAAAGTTCAGCTATTGAAAAAGCATCAGCCCTGTGGAGTAATTGCATTAGATGGAGGTATAAGTAAGACATGCCACTCCTGGTACTTGTGGAGGATAATGTCTAACAAGCATTGATCTCTTTTCCTTTGTGACTTTTAGGAGGAGAGGGTGTGTTAAATGTTCCTCTGGTCTTACTGATACTGTCGACTATACCGGTGGTTAGTGAATAGACACATTGGAGGAATCATACACACTCACGGAGTTTGCTCCAGAAACGGACGAGTTATTATAAGCGCTCTAAAAGTCAAAACCATTTTGTGTGATTTCCTTGTAATAACAGGTTAAACATCAGTACGGTATATCATTTCCAACGTGAGTGAGTCTTTCAAAACTGAAAAACTCCTTAATAAATGTCTTCATAAAATTTGGCCCAGTTCATATGACTGTAAACCATTGAAACTGTAGCTTTTTCAACAACACTGTATCAATGTTGTACAATAACTGCTAGATATTACTGATGATTTGACAGTTTACCTGAAACCTATATCAACAAATTATATTTTTATTGGCGATTATAATGCTGTTGTCGTTTGGAAATGTGAATACAGATGAAGTTTTGCATGATGATATTGTATAGCCCTTAATTTTGTTATGCATGGTGGTGCAGAGGTTACTGCTGGTGTCTCAACCCTCCTGGGCTGTGTGTTTCGAAGTGGGTTGGAATCTGGCTCAGACTATGGGGCTTTGCATGTTCTTCCCATGTTTTTATAGGTTTCCTCCAGGTGCTCTGGTTTCTTCATGCAGCTCAAAGATGTCTTTCAGGAGAACTGGTGACTTAAGTGGCCAAAGTGTGTGTGTGTGTGTGTGTGTGTGTGTGTGTGTGTGCATATGTTATGCTGTTCTCTGTATAGTTTGAATGACTGTAAATTTTACTGAATTGTATCTAACACTGTAAGTGACCTTGGATGAAAATGTCAGCTAAATACCAGCTAATAATCATGCACGTTGTTTTGGAGAAACTAAATATGCAAATGTAGTGAGAACAAATGATCAACATTACTTGGTTTTTCGGTTCTTTCTGTCACATTTACATGCATAAGTACTTAAGGTTAGTTTTAGACATACACAGATATGACTTTTTTTTGTAAAATCATTTAAGACAATATTTCTTTAGTCATTCATGCACACAAATCTCTTACTTACCGCTAAGCCCTGGAGGTATAGAGTGCATGGGTGACCTGGCCTTCTGCAGACAGTCACGATCGCTGTACCATGGGGCCATAATTTACAAATTCTTCTTCACTTACCTTTAAATCCTCACTTCTGCAAGCAGAGGAATTCAGAAAATACGCGAGGCAACAGCAAAAGTTTTTTTTTTATAATGTCCATGAATAGCTCCTGAAAATCGGTCAGCAGCTACGGATAATAGTGCCGTGTCACAGGGTAACAGTAAAGGCACTTTGGGTTTCAAGAGAGCACTGAAGTCTCTCTGTACCCGGCAGCTGTCTGATCTGGGGTTGCACTCAGGGGGCCGCACACACAAGGCTCTTCTAATGGATGATCTGCGATCGATGGTTTTTTAATGGTTGTGTGCAGCCAGACCTACTCATAATTAAGCAGAAGTTTTATTATGATTTCAGGTATAAATAAAGGTGACAGGTGGTATAATGGCTAAAGAAGCACACTTGGCTGACAGCTTGTCTCAGAGGGTTGTACTGTAGAGCTGTGGAGCACGGCACTTAATATGAACCGCATCAATAAATATGTAAGTGCACAGATGGTTAAAATATTAAATATTAAAGAGATGCTAATTACTGTGGTTGAGAAACTAACTAAACTGAACTCATATGTCACAGTCCTGGTGTCAGGTTCGACACCTTTCGCACACATCCGATGTTAGGTGGCCAGTCAAGATGCCCACAAAGGGATAGTTTCTTTTTTAAGCAACAGCAGGAACACTGGGTCACAGCTGCATAAAAACAGAAACGCCAACATGTTATGAATACATCCACATATATAACACAAGGACACAAAAACTAGAATATTTCTAAAGTGTGGTCAAGCATAACCATTGAGAGGCAGCTGGTAGCATAATGGTTAGAGATACTGCCTTTGGAATGAAAGGTCACAGATCTGAGTCTCCCTTCCAGTTGTAGTACCCTTGAGCAAGGTACTTACCCTAAATTGCCCCAGTAAAATTACTTAGCTGTATAAATGGGTAAATAATTGTTAGTTGCTTTGGAGAAAAGTGTCTGCTAAATGTAAGTCCAGTATTCAAAATATTGCCCTTGTAGATGAAAATTCATCCCTTGGGCCATCCATATACTGGTTTTACAAAGGGGACCATAACAACAGAATATTACTACTGAATTAATAAAGCTAAACGCAACAGAAATAACACAGCCCTAATAAGTTTAAGTGCATCACTGAGCTGGCTGATCTTTTATTTATTTTAGAAAATCTAAACATTAAAATAATCCTACTTTCAACTGTACAAGCATACCAAGTAGTAAGTGACAACCCAATAATACACACACACACACACACACACACACCATCTGAAACCGCTTGTCCTATACGGGGTCTCCGGGAGCCTAACCCGGCAACACAGGGCGTAAGGCTGGAGGGGAAGGGGACTCACCCAGGATGGGACGCCAGTCCATTGCAAGGCACCCCAGGTGGGACTCGAACCCCAGACCCACTGGAGAGCAGGACTCGGACCAACCCGCTGCGCCACTGCACCCCCTCCCCAATAACACACACACACACACACACACACACACACACACACACACACACACACACACACACACACACACACACACACACACACACACACACACACACACACACACACTTTCAGAACCGCTTGTCCCATACGGGGTCACGGGGAACCGGAGCCCAACCCGGCAACTCAGGGCGGAAGGCTGGAGGGGGAGGGGACACACCCAGGACGGGACGCCAGTCCGCCGCAAGGCACCCCAAGCGGGACTCGAACCCCAGACCCACCGGAGAGCAGGACTGCGGTCCAACCCACTGCGCCACCGCACCCCCACCCTAATAATACAGCGTTGTATAATTAAAATAATAAGAACTACCACATATAACCAATGGAGTAATAAGCAGAAAGACAACGAGACAGAAAGAGAGTGTTTTTTTTTTTTTTTTTTTTCAAATTCCATCATATAATGGTTACAGGCACTAGTGCAGCTGGGAGTAATGTACTACGACACACCAGGTGTGCTGGGTTCAGGGAGTCAACAGGTGTGAGGGGCACTTACACAGGTTTCATTAAAAAATATAAAACAGTGAGCCAAATGCATAAGGACATAACATTTGCACTTACCCCAAATCTAAGCTCCACCATGTTCATCAACACTGCCGTCCTGTCCTGGGTGTGTCGCCTCTCCCTCCTGCCTTGTGCCCTGTGTTGCCGGGCTGAGGCTCCGGTCTGCCGTGACCCCGCTCGGGACCAGTGGTTGTTGACTATGGATGGATGGGTGTTCATTAACAGTCAGCAGAAATAGCTTCGCTACACCTGACCATCAACAATGTGGCTGATGCTCCTAGTGTGGCCATTCTGCTGGGTGCCATTGCATGGATTTCACACCTAGCCACTAGGGACCATCTAAACGGGCTACACGGTGACGCAGTGAGTAGCGCTGCTGTCTCACAGTGCCTGGGTGGTGTGAGAGGACATGGGTTTGGTCCCTGCTCAGTCTGTGTGGAGTTTGTGTGTTCTCTCTGTGTCTGCGTGGGTTTCCTCCAGGTGCTCTGGTTTCCTCCCACAGTGCAAAGACTTGCTGTTCCGGTTTACCTGTAGTGTGTGTGTGTGTGTGTGTGTGTGTGTGTGTGTGTTCCACTGATGTATGGATGAGTGACCCATTGTAAGTAGTGTATCTAGCAGTGTAAGTCACCATGGTGAATAAGGTGTGTGGGCTGATAACACTACATAGATTTTACTGGAAGTCGCTTTGAAGGAACATGTCTGCTAAATAAATAAATGTGTAATTAGCAGTCAGACCAAACCTGGACAGTTAATGCATTTTTACCACGTACAGGAATGCTTCCACCTGAGACACCGAGACACTTTGCTTGATGTATGTGCTATTTGGTGTTGAGGATACATGACAATTAGTCATGCTTTGGCAGATTGGGAAATTTTCCAGCCTCTCACTGAACCTCTATTTGACCATATTTTGGAAAGCTGCATAAACATGTCTTTGACAGTCTCATACACTGTTACAGAAATGATTATCTCCTTCTCTATGACTTCATTCCAGCTTTGATTGCTGATAAATGCCTCAAAGCAAATGGTGAAGATTCCAGCTTTCCAAAGGCATTTTGGCCACTATTTATTTCTCCAAAAATGAATATTAATAACTATGCACCATTGGATATTTTTGGCTACATGGTTTGATTCATTTGAAAACAAAGACTGTATGTACTAAGATTGCATCGTAATTAAAATAGTGTGAATCATGCATCGCATTCATCATAAGTGTATGAAAGATTCACAGCACAGTGAGAGCATCACTTTAAGATGAAAAAGAAGGGAAAAGTTACAGATTTTTTTTTTCTGTGAGAACATACAGTCTAGAGGTTTTGAATAATTCATCAGGATTTTAAAGGTCTCGTGTAAGTTGGAAGTATTAAGCAATTCTACCCTTATTGAGCTCTTCTGTGTGCACTTGTGCATGAGTGTGTTTTGGGGTGGCTGGATGAAAACTTTCATCTTTTGAAAATATAAAACCAAATCCTCTCATCCCATCAAATGATACTCCAGCTGTTGCTGATTTGAGGCTTTTTTTAAAATCAGCAAATTTATACTCAGTATAGATAGAATGCTAATAAATATTAAGGTGTAAATGTTGACGCACCATAACTTTAAGATCATGTCCGGATAAACCTGTACGCAGCTACTCCTGTAATGTGACATAAATGTCTTATCTCAAAAAAAAAAGAAAAGAAAAATTAGTAGGAAGGTGATCAGGAATTGTCAATATTGAGTTTTAAGCAGCTACTCATATGCTGGAAAGAAACTAGTTGGACTTAAAAATCACACATCTGTGCAACTATGTCTCTCTTTCTCCTAATGTAATGCACACATTGTATTTTCTGTGAGATGTACATTGCTTTGGAGAAATGCTTCTGCTAAATGAATACATGTAAATGTAAATATAAGAAATGATGAGAACGAAGTAAATATTTAATAAGTAAAATATATGCAATGCATCCCACAATACATTTTAAAATTAATTTTCAAAACATGTAACCATCTTTCCTGAGATGGACTGGCATCCTATCAAGGGTGTACCCTGTCTAGCCTAGTGCCTTGGGCTTCAGCGATAGGCTCCAGACCCCTGTGATCCTGACTTGAAAAAATGTTTTATGTTTTTGAGTAAGTGAGTGAGCAGTAAAACCATTTAGTATTTGTACTAAAATGCCATGATCAAATTGAGGATAGCATAGAATGCAAAGTAAACTGGTAATATTCTGAGGGCAGATATGCACAGAAACTGTTGAGCGTTTTACTGATTCTAGGTAGTTCCACTGAATAATAAAGACTTATTTACTCTGTGCATCCTGTAGTAAATCCTGTCCAAAAAAAGCCTTTTAGGAGTATGATACCTCCTTGCATGATAAGCTTCTGGTGAAGTTTGTGTCCTTAAATGCGTTCTACTCCCTGCTGCTCTAATAATATTGAGTATTAGCCTTAGGCAATAACAGTAAAAGAAACTGCCATAAACCATGATTTTACATTTACATTTAGTCATTTAGGAGATGCTTTTTCCTTCAAGGCAACATCCAGCTCAGAATAAAAAGAATGCATTTTACTAACAGATGAAGAGCTTTAGATGCAGACGCACAATTGTGAAAGCATGGCCAGTTTGTCCAATGCTACTGTTCCCCGGTACACATTAAAGATGAAGCTGTATATTAAATTGAAATACAATAGTGATGATAACATATGATGTGAGGTAAATTTATGTAGCTATTAGCAAGTCAGGAGAGAAATGGATTTGGAAGAGATGGGGATTTAGCCCTTCCTTAGATGCTGAAAAACATTTAGCAGCTCTGAGGAACAGAGGGAGATTACTCCACCACACTGGAACCAGAACCAAGCACTGATGGACTTTCAGTTTTAGGGTCCTTGTACTTGGGATCACCAAGCAGACAGAGATGGAGGAGAACATTGTTCTTGCTGAGGTGTAAGATCTTATCAAGTTTTGCAGATATCAGGGAGCAGAGCCTTTGACCATCTTGCAAGCTGTAAATTATCTCTATTAAATGAGGGGTTAGATACCCCTATTAGTCCTCAGTGGTCTTCATCGCTTGCTCTACTTATAACCTGGTTAATCCCACAGTACACCTCAAAAGCTGTTTGTTACCATTAGCATTTCCATTTTCATGATCACCACGTTATTTATAGTATGTTACTATTGCCACCATGATTCTGATACCCCTGTTTGTCGTTGGTGGTCTTTATACCCTAAATATTACCTGGTTAATCACACAGTATGCCTCACCAATGGTTTATCAATCCTAACATTTCTATTATAATGATCACCACATGCTGCTTATAGTACGTTACCATTGTCACCATAATTCTGTGAAACTAGATAAAGAACACAGTAACATGTTCCAAACCAAAGTCATACAGTTCGTTCTTTTGATGTTATGTCCATTATTAAGGCTGGGCAAGGCAATGTACTGAGAACATATGTGTAAACCGACTTCCCGTGTTCTCCATTAGATTAGCAACCCTTGAGCTCATAATCAGCAAGTCCCCTTGTGTGGCCGTCAGTGCTCATCTACACCAGCTCTGTGATGCTGTTATCAGAAAACGGAGTCACTGTTACTGGGACACAGAGATGAAATTGCTCTATAAACCAAAACTAATGCCTAATAAAACAGAAGAACAACTGCTGCTTACAACATAAAACTGAAATGTTGCCATGGATGCGCAGCATTGTAAATGCGCTGTGATTTCTGCAGTGTAATGTAGATCAAATCTGTGCTGCTGGAGTCTATGGTTACAGAATCGTTGGGCACATACTCATATGATCCAAAGATGTTTTCCTCTGCAACACTGTGGAATGTGATCTTATAAAGCAGGCAATTAAAAACTTTACTTTAAATTGCATTCTGGAGGTATGTTGCCTATTTTCTACTCATATAAAAGGGGCTAATATGGGGTAATTTTTAGAGTGGTTTTCAGTGCCGGTGTCACAGTACAAGATATAACGTCACAGTGTACCAGTAAAGTGGACAAGCGTGTGTAGATCAATGACAGGCTGAAATAGTTTGTTTCACACTGCATTACTATAACAAATGGGCATGAAATATGGCTCTTATAACTTCACTGAAGATCTGGCCCAGTTGCGGATCAGATATTTTGATTCAATCCTCTATCTTCGTCTTGTTGACATATCTGTACAGTGGCTTCATGTGGGTTAGTGCTGCCTGTCTAATGGCAACAGTCAGGTCCTGCCACAACTTAACCGCAAAGCTGTAATGAAGGATTTAAAAGTTTTCTGTATGACATCACTGCATAATAATCCTATGCAATGTGTAAATGTGTGGTATGATGATGAGGTGGCATTTAAAAGGGTGAAATCTGAAAAAGATGCTTATTCTTTGACCTGCCTTCTGTTAGAGTGAGATAGGAAGTGCAATTTGAAGTGGTTGCTGGGAGGAAAGAAATGCCACCTGTTCGACTAAGCAGACCTCAGTGTGTTGAAAGCAAAATAAGTTGTTTATTTTTGCTATTTCTCCTGCAAATACGACATAAATGAAGAATTTGGAAATAGGTTATGCCAAGTTCCTGCAGCCACTATGTGTAGTTAAAAAATTAAAAATACAACTCTTGATGAACGTGCAGCAAGAAAAGGAATGACTGACCTCTTGGGGTTGACAGATTAGAAAGTTTCACCAAAAGTTATTAGGTTAACTGTTACTAGTGATCATAATAATTAAACATAAAGCCTTAGCTGGACATCTGACTTCATTGCAGTCTGTAAATATTGAACACATTCACTAGTTTTACACCTGCAAAATTAATTGTGCAGTTTGGATAAATTATGTGAAATGCTTCTATTTCTAAAAATGTGACTCGCTACATATCTGGCAAAGCAGGTGGTTTGTTAACTGTTGTTTCTAGTGATTAAAAGGATATGAAGTATTGTCAAATTACAATTACAACGGAGGCAAACATAGGTTTTGAGATTTTTTTTAAAGAAATCTATTGATAGCAAGCAGAACATTTACAGTAACAATACAAGCAAGTTAATGATTTCCTTCTGGGATAAGCAAACATGTAAATGGCTGGCAGAAAATGAGACTTGTTAAAAATAACATCAGAAGATGAAAATGTATGCTGTACGTCTTAAAACTAGCTAATGTAACTAAAGAAAAATTCCTGTTCAATATTATTCTCTGATTACTATGTTGAGTGAATGGTTAAATACTGTATAATTGGTTATTTCATTCTAGTCACATTTACATTTAACCTTAAACATCAATTATATTATAATTAATAAGCTCAGTTAGACTAGTTACAAGTACAAAGACATAATGTTTATATTTTACAAGTATTTCACAGGCACCGTTGATTAAGAACTGATGCTTAATTTTAGCTTTAGTTAAGCAAAGTCATAAAGAAAGCAGCACAATGCCACAAAAAAGTAAATTCATAATATCAACTACACACACACAGAAACGTTTGCCTCAAGCGAGGTTGCAGTGAACCAGAACATAACCCAGCAACAGAAGGCACAAGGCTAGAGGGAGAGGGGACACACCCAGGACAAGACACCGGCCTATCACAAGGCACACTGATCAGGAGTCGAACCCCAGACCTACCATAGAGCAGGACCCAGCCAAACCCACTGTACCCCCTCAACACACACACACACACACACACACACACACACACACTGGCTGAAGCCACGTATCCCAAGCGGGGTCGGGGTGATCCGGAGCCTAACCTGGCAACACAGGATGTAAGGCCAGAGGGGGAGAGGACACACCCAGGACAGGACACCAGTCAGGACCCAGCCAAACCCACTGCACCACCATGCCCCCCTCAATATAAACTAATAACATTGGAAAATATAACTGTTTTCAATATGCCAATTTTTCCTCTCAGTCATTGCAATTTACCATCCTATTTCTTCAACATATATTTCAAAAATATACACAAGTATGATTACAACATTAGACTTATAGCAATTTCTTTGATAAATGCTACTGTTCTAACTGTTAAATACTCACTGTTCACAGATGAAGCCAATGGCAAGTTGTACTTATTATATAAAAAGCATGTTTGTTTTTTTAAATAACCAAAGAAGATACGGAATTGTTGTGTTATTTACAAAAGGCTCACAAATCTGCTTCTAATCTCATTTAGTATCATAAATATTAAGTTATAAAGTCAAATAAAATTACCTTAATTCTTTTTGTGTTTCTTATAATTTTTTAAGAAAAAATAAGCAATACCCTTCAACAAAATATATGATATAAGAAATGGCTTCTTTTTCTACATACCGTTTTGAGTTCTAACACTAGATGAACCTGTAAAATTTCCCAGTGGTTTCAATCTTATATCTTTGTTTTCTATGAAATATGGACAACCTCTGTCATGAACTGAAGTCCACCTGGGCTCAGTTCTTTGACCCCTTCTCTTTTCCTTTAGTATAAAAACTAAGCACTATGTGAGCAGTCATTACATACAGTTTTCATTTTAGCTTCTAAACCTTCAGCTCAAGCTTTTATCATAACTTTAGCCTGGACCTTCATTATCTTTTGATGGAACATCAATAAGTTTTTTTTTCTTTTATGCCATTTACTTTAGCCATTGGAACTGAAACCATACTGTTTGCTCATGAGGTAAGAAGTTGTTCAGGGCCTCCTGAGTGGCTTAATGGATTAAGCACAGCTGCTGAATACAGAATGGACCCTACAGCTCTGAACATGGATATAATCTAAACTGATAGTGATTTGCACTACAAATTGGCAGTGTTCTGTTCAGGGGTTGGGGGGTTAATTTAAACTGGGTGTATAATGCAATCTGGATTCGATTCTGGTGTCTCAGACAAATTTTCGAAGCCTCAAGTAATTTTTCTGATCGTGTAGGCACTGGTAATCTTCCAGTGTAAGTGAGGCAGCGACAAGATTTCTGCTCCTCCAGTTGAACTAGAGTCCTTGTAGAATGATTTCTAAGATGTTGTAGTGTGTTTCAGAAGAGCTGAAAATGTGAGGGAGGAAACATGGGGGAAAGAGGATTCTTAGGTCTGTCTTATATTCTGACTGCCATCAAGCATCACAACCCTGTGGGGCCATTTTCATCTGCATTGTCAAACCTCAAATATATTTTCCAGATCTATTCTGTGCCACTCAGGTGTGAATTATGGTACGGAGAACATTGTTATTTGTTAATTCACACCATAGCATCACCTTCCTTCATACAAGACAAGAAAGATCTAGGTATCAGGTGTATACTCAATCTCTCGCTACTGTTGTCTACCTTTTCTACCCAACATGTTTCCTCATCTTTTGTCTTTATTTGCTGAAAGAGTGGAAATTTACCTACTAATAGTGCACTCATGCTAATTAAGTGGTCTAATTGGCCATCCTGCCTCTCCTATCGTGCTCTTTGGCTGTTCTATAGCTTGAATAATTTTTGACCTGCCAAAGTGTTCCCATATATCTGCCCTCCTTGTTTTTTCCTGTAACAGTCCACATCATGTCCAAGACTCTGGTTATGGCCTACAAAAACATCTGAGGCTTTGCTCCCTTATACCTGTAAGACCTAATCACTTGCCACACCCCCATCAGCCTTTTACACTGCCTCGGGGTCCCACATGCAAGAGGCCCAAAGTAAGAAAACCTGAAAGTTCTTGGTATTAGCTATTATATGATGGAGGAGCTTCCTTTGTTCCTCAGAACTGCTGAATCCTTCTCAATATTCAAGTTGAGTTTTTCTAAAAAAAACTTATTTCTCTCCTGATCTCTTGTTTTCTCCTTGCATTATATTATCTTTCAGAAAATACAAAAAAAAACATTACTTTTCAGTTTTATACATGGCTACTTTTGTAATTATGCTGACAAAACAGTGTTATTGCAGTAATTCATTAAAATTTACAATTGCATATTTGCAGATGCAGTTTCTGGTTTAATTGCATTTTTGTTTACACTGGATTGTTAATCACTCTGGAAAAAAGTACCTGCTGAACAAATAAGCATACAAGTAAAACTAAGATAATATTGGTATTTGTACATTGACAAATTTTTTTTAGCAGATGTTTATACTATATACTATACTTTTTGCACAAAGCACATAACTGCTGTGAAAAACCAGCACGAATGTAGACATGAGAAATATTACAGGTATGTAATATTACAAAAAAAAAAAGTTTATTTTTAGGTTTGTGGGGAACATATGTTACATTAACGAGCAAAAATATGTAAAATGATTCATAAAAAGTAAAATGACTTAGTAAAAAAGTAAATTTTCAGAAGAAAGTCACACATCTCTGAAATACATATGTTTTAATGAAGCTGGCCTGCGTTTTTGACATGAAACAAGGCAAATATTTTATAGAATATTGAGAATGTTACCTTATTTGCATGTAAGAAGTAACTGAAAATAAATGACTTATTTCACAAAACTGCACTACAGAAATATGTGTGATTGAAATAAAAATAAATGGTTTCGTCTACAAGTGACTTCATGAAGAAATCATAATGAGTTACACATTGCCACATGGTTGGCATTTTTTAAAGGGTTTTTGTTTTTTATTATGCATTTTGCTTAGAGCACTTTTTAAATTGGTTTATATAAAACATTTCCCAAAATGATATTGCAATGCAGAGGAGCATTCAATGAGCACACTGTGATTTAATGTGCAAGTGAACATAAATCAGCACATGGCCAGCTAAACATATTCATAGAATTTTTACAGCGCGAGAGCTGTTTGCTTTTAAGACCTTCCAGTTGTAAGCGTGGCGGCTGAAATGAAATTGCAATGTGTTTGTGTGTTACATGAGTGATGTTGTATTAAACCAGAGGCTCCAATTTAGTCAAGAGGCCATGCTGCTTCAATTCAGTTCATTGCTGTCTAGTCAAGGGCCGAGAAATTGGCTTCTAAGCCTGAAGCGGTATCATGCTTGTGGAATGGGAAAGAAAATGAACACAATTCTGCAAGGAAAAATAAGTCGAGGTGGATCTATGTGCTCCCACAGACATATAGCAAACAGTAAAGTAATGCTGTCCTTGAAGCAGTGCAATGCCTCAAAAAAACAACGAGTAATGGAGAACAATATTGTAGGATTTAGGCATGTCTGTTGTGGAGTCACCCAGCAGAGAGAAAAATCAATAAATGAAAGCTCTTGAATTAACTCTCGGCCAAAATGAGAGAGCATATACAGTCCAGCCTTGTAACTCTGGAAATAACTGCTTTTAATTTATGCAGTAAAGTCCTTTGCAACACTCGCGGAGCTGTGTAACGAATATGCAGATGCTTCAACAAGAGCTGCTTTTTTCCTGTTCATATTTAATATTTCTCGAAAATAAACTTGTATGTATGTCTCATGTTTTGAGTACAGTCTGGTGTGATCTTCGGATCACCTGTTTTCATTCGAAAGATATAAAACTGGTGTGATTTCACCAGTCACACTAATGTCACACACCTCTTCAACTCTGGCACACTCCTACAAAGTGGCTTTTTCTGTCTGCTATTGAGTCTGTTATTATTTCTGAAGAATTATACATACACGTCCATATGTTTGGGGTGGTTAAAGTCCCATATGCCACCCGCCATTGCAGGCTGTTGCTCTCATTTGTTTAATCACTGGATTTCTTGTTCAAAGCAATGCTCATTTATGCAAATGAAATAAGTCTAGACTGTGTATGAAAGGGAATTTCATCAGTTCCGAGAACAGCTGGATAAATTAAAATGATAAAATATACAATGAATGCTTTTAAATTGTGTGTACAGTACTTTGTTTTCCTGATCTTTTCTGAGGGTAAATGTTAGGAAGTAGGAGTTTATGAGAAATATAGAGGATGCTGAGATATAATGTGTGTGAACCTTGTTACAGGAATATTAAAAAAAACTCATGCATGCTGCCAGGTATGAATTTAGCAGGTGCTGTATTATTTATGGGGGTGCGGTGGCGCAGTGGGTTGGACCTCCGTCTTGCTCTTCAGTGGGTCTGGGGTTCGAGTCTCGCTTGGGGTGCCTTGCGATGGACTGGCGTCCCATCCTGGGTGTGTCCCCTCCCCCTCTGGCCTTTCCCCCTGTGTTACCGGGTAGGCTCCGGTTCCCCGTGACCCTGTATGGGACAAGCGGTTCTGAAAATGTGTGTGTGTGTATTATTTATTTTTCATTGTACTGCTTTGTGTGTTGCAGTCCACACAACATCAATTAGCTGAATATCCTTTTAAAGTACATTTTGGGAAATATAATATGTACATTTCAACTGTAAATGTGTAATCCACAGAGAATAAGGCCTTAATTGAACTTTGTACATTACTGAAGGAAAATAATTTGTCTACAAAACAGATTTAAATGTCTAAGCATACATGTACTGTCTGGGACTTGCTCATTTTTCTTAAATGCCTTTCATTTATCTCCAGCTATTTAGTGAGAGGGGTATAAGGCCTCAAAATTCAAACACTATTTCTTTGTTGTTAGTTCAGAATAGTGTCATTTACCTTTGTATATTTTATTTCTGTATTTTAGTGTATGAGAATGATTGTCAGATCCAGATGAATTATTCTCAAGTGCACTGTCCTAAAGAGGCGAAAAACCTTTTGGGTAAACGACACTGACCTACAGTAAATGAAGAATGAGTGTTTTTCACAATGTTGAGGTCCTGTGCTGAAATTCACACCACAGTGCATTTTTACTGTGTTTCATTGCATTGTATTACATTTTTTTTAAATTAAAATCTTTGGCATGCAGCAGGCAACAGCCAAAATAAATAGTTAGTTAGTAAGTAAGTAAGTAAATAAATTAAATTAAATTAAATTAAATTAAATTAAATTAAACACAAGAAACAATCTTTGTTGACATCCACATCAGAAAAGGATATCAAATGTTTTAGCCAAAGCCTTCCTCTCAACAAAACATTTCATATACTGTACAAGCTTTAGTCTTTGAAATAAGCCGAGAAGTGCTTCCAGGAAAAAAGTTGTATATTTTTTCAATAAATAATTTTGGATCAATTAGCTTACCAAGTTTTTGCTCTTTTGTATTGACAGAAGATGACCGTAAGTAGTTACAGATAACAATATATAAGCAAAATGTCCTCCCCATCCACACTGTTAGTAAAACAAGCAAGTATGTGTGGCTACGTTGGGAGTGTTTCACGCTGCACTTGATGCTACATGATGCGTGTTATTAGGTGGTTTTGCTCTTGTTTGTGAACTTGTGGTGGTGTCAAATATGTGTGGTGCTACCAGGGGTTTTTATCCACCTCAGAGGACGAACCACATTCTTACCAGACAGATCTGCCACTCAGAAAAATCTCAGTGGATGGCAGAGTAGCAATGATCAGACATGGTTTCACCATGTTTTACCAGGCTTGCTGTGGCGTAGTGCTCGGAAAACAGTGCTGGACTGCTGAACCAAACTGCTTATTGTAACTCAGCATGGTGACACACTCGGAATGTTTCTACACTTTGCTCTTCTCGGACCCCTGTTGGCTTGAGAGGGATGTAGAAAGAAAGAAGGACTTGTGGCTCAAAGTGGTTAGAGCTGTTGCCTTCAGATCTGAAGGTCACAGATTTTAATCCCTTCTTCTGCTGAAGTACCCTTTGGCAAGGTGTTTACCCTGAACTGATGCAGTAAAAATTACCCTGCTGTATAAACGGAGAAATCACTGTAAGTAGCTCAACACTGCAAAAATTTCAGCTAAATGAATTATTTTAAATGTAAATTTACAAAGGACATAGAAAACCAATAAGTGTACGAGGGGTTTTTTGTTTCCGAAAAGACAATACATCTTAATTGGCTATTTGAGCCGAAATGTTAGAATAATCACAAATACAAGCCTAGCAAGGACAATTTGGAGACTGAAAAAGGTGCACACAAAAAGGCTCATCCTAAGAAGGCTGGCTGTGCCAGGTTGTGAGCCAGGGTGCAACCTGAAAGGGACACCTGTCTGTTGCAGGACTTTTTTTATAATGATCTTTTATTAACAACAAACAGCAAAATTAAGGGTACTTTAAAATGACAGAAAATAAAAAGTGTACATTTTGAAAATATACAGTGAAGAAAATCAAGTTAAAATACATTTTTCTGTTAAAAACTGAAAAATTTCTGTAACTTTGAAAATTTGTAAGTCACATATTCATAACACAAGGATCCAGTGTAGGACAGTAAAATAAAACATGTCACCCTCTTGTCACAATGGAGAATGTCAAGATTTTTCCTTTCTGCTGACAGATATCCTACTACTACTACTGCTCACAAGAAAAACAACAACAATAATAATCATCATCATCATCATCCACACAAACATAATCGTGAATTTCTTGTATTGAAATTTACATGACATCATTTTTATTGCATTTCACTGCATTTTTTTTTAAAGAAAATGTTTGGCATGCAACAGGCATCTGCTAAAAAATACCAAGAAACAATTTCTTTTAATCTATAATCCCCAACCTATAATTGTCATGTCTGCCATGAGTAGTGATGAAACTAACCACCAGATGTCTGGATCCAAATCACCTGGCAGAATGCGGCACAGCTGTTTTCAGTGATTCAACTGGCGAAGAAACCATAAAAGGCAAACAACAAACCTGTAGTATTTGTGGGTTCTTGGTGAGCACTCTACTGATTTGCGATTTGCCCTGCTTATGGTTACGTTTCTGAAGTCCTTGTTGCAGTGCGTTCCTGTTCCGGTCCTGAGTATCTGCCCTGTCTCTGCTTGACTGCTGTGTCCTTGTCCAGTGTCTCAGCCTTAGATGTATTTAGCTGATGTTTTTCTCTAAAGCAACTTGCAATGGTGTTCTACCAACAATTCACCCATTGATACAGTTGGGTAATGTTACTGGAGCAATTCTTTAGGGTAAGTAAATTGCCCAAGGGTACTACAGACAAAGGGGGGATCAAACCTGTGACCTTTGGGTCCAAAGACAACAGCTCCAACCAGTACACTCCCAGCTGCCCCCTTGTTGTGATGTACTTGTCCTATTCCACTAATGGTCCTTGTTTAAAGTGCTGTGTTTTTACTTTCCTTTGTTTCTTCTCATACCTGCACTTCACCTTCTCATTTACTCTGTACCCTCATATTTTCACTCTGCACATTAGTTCCATTCTTATGTCCATACAGGGACACTAGCAATACATGTTTGTAGTGTCCAGCTGTAACAATCATCCTCATGCTGTGGGCAATTGCAAAAACAGAAAAAAGCTGAACAATTTCATCCCAACTGATGACCATCTGCTTGTCAGTCTGTTGGTAGCTATGCCCCCTCAAATGACATGACACACAAACAAAACCCTGTTGAACGAGGTGTGCTTTTCTAAGAAACTCTGAAATGTAAATAATTCAGGTGGAACGGAGTATTGAGATCGAGTTATGTATTTCACTGGACCTTTGAGTTTCAGATCAATGCGGCTGTGCTCTCTTGTTCTCACCAGCTGTTCTCTGATAATAGATGACAAAAATATGTCCCTTCAGAGAAGCCATGTCAGAGTCCCCTGTCCTCAGATGTGAATTCTTCTAATAAAGCCTCCTCTGGCTATAGTCAGGACTAGAGCAGGAAGACACCTGGTGAATCACTGTCTTCATAAAACCTCTGCACTATAGCTCTCCTATGGCAGCATCTGGGGTTCTCCTTAAAAACAGATAAAAGATAGCAAGGCTAAAGTCTTTGAGGTGAACTGTACTTGTACCCTTGAAAATACTTAATGGTATTTTTAGTAGAATGTCTCACAACGTATACAATTAACTTTCTGGTGATTGAACCCAACTCTCCAGCTGTAAAAAATTTTTAAATGTGTAATAGTCATGCACCACTTAAAGACGTTTCGCTTAACGACTGACCATATATACGACGTTGGTCCCATTAGATTATAATGGAGCTGAGTAATTCTTATCTGCTAGCAACGTAACGTCATAGTGCAATGTGTTACTCATATGTTCATGGTGGTGCTGCTGTAAACAAACCTACTGCGCTGCCAGTCATATTAAAGTATAGCACATACAATTCTGTACAGTACATAACACTTGATAATAATGCTAAACACCTATGTCACTGCTTTATGTATTTACTATACTGTACTTTTTCTACTTATAAAAAAGTTTACTGTAAAACATGCTGTGTTACGCTGGCAGCAGCATCATAAATCTCATGTTTACCGCATCTCTTGACTGCATCGAGGCTATATCATCTAGGTGTGTATGAATACATTCTTATGATCAAGGCTGTACCATCTAGGTTTGTATAAGTACACTCTTAGGATCGAGGCTATGCCATCTATGTTTGTATAAGTGCATTCTTATGATTGAGGCTATATCATCTAGGTTTGTATAAGTACACTCTATCATCGAGGTTATACCATCTAGGTTTGTATAAGTGCATTCTTATGGTCGAGGCTATGCCATCTATGTTTGTATAAGTGCATTCTTATGATTGAGGCTATACCATCTAGGTTTGTATAAGTATCATCGAGGCTATACCATCTAGGTTTGTATAAGTACGCTCTTATGATTGAGGCTACACAATCTGGGTTTTTATAAGTGCATTCTTATGATTGAGGCTATACAATCTAGGTTTGCATAAGTACACTCTATGATTGAGGCTATACCATCTAGGTTTGTAAAAGTACAATATGATGTTCGCACAATGACGAAATCTCCTAACGACACATTTCTCAGAACGTATCCCCATTGTTAAGCGACACACGTCTGTAACTAAAGAATTCCATTGATTTGTTGTCACTTCTGTATCATCTACATGAACCGCATTTCAGTTATAGACATTCCTCACATGGGCTCATTGTAACACACTAGAATGCCCAGGACAAGTGGGAGACCACTGGTGCATGGAGGCCACTGGTGCACGGAGCCCCAGAGTTTTATTCTTCTCCCATTTCCTTGGTTTGGGATTTTATGGTATTTCTTTGCTCATTTGTTTTTTTTCTGTGGTTGGTTGTTTGTTTTCCTCTTCTCAGTTGCCAGTTGGCTTACTTACACACTGTCTGTAAACCCTTTTCTTTGCCTTTTGGTTTTCTCTCATCACTTCTGTGTCACTACAACTATGCTGTTCGGTGCTCTGTGTCACTCTGTTAAGTTGAGTGCTTTATAAAAACTACCTGAACTGAAATAAAAACTGAAGTATGTAAATTGTTCTGAATTTGTGCCATCATGTGGAATTTAGGATCAGTCATCAGCTGGTCTTGAGTGATGAGTCCTCAAGTGATCTGGAGTTACCAGGCCTCAGGTGGTCCACAGTAATTATTCCTCAGGTAGCTTAGTGGGATGACAAGGCTTTGAGTGCTGGAGTAGGCCCAGCTGTCAGATGGCCTGTAACACCCCAACTGTTCACATGAGTGGGGGGCAAGTGGAGGTCCCTGCGAGACAGTGCAGTCCTGATGGTTTCAGCCTGGCTCTTCTAGTGGCCGTGATGGTTCTGATAATGATAAGGTAAAATTGTTCTTCAGCATTCTGAGACCCTGGCTTCATTGGATCTCCTAAACCACCATTGTAATTGCCTGTTAAGCCTTGGTGAAGCATCCCAGTATTGCTTAGCCCTCCACCCCTTTCATGTGATATTTTGCATTTGTGGTTTCATATCCATCCAAAATCCATATTGATTATTTAAGCATGAGATCTCCGTAAAAGTCATCTCACACACGTTCATGACTGCTTAATGACACATATACTCAGATGGAAAGCATTTCATATTACTTCCTCAAAATTAATTTTGTAGTGATACAAAGGCTTTATTTTTTTCAAACCTCTTAATACGTAATGAATGAAGTCATTTTCGGCAATGAAAATGTCAGCCAGAAAATACACTACATATGCTTTTGTGTTGAAATGTCCCTTTTTCATCCACAGTTTTATCCTATGCAGGTTTACTGTTGCTATGGAAACCAAAAAAAAGAAAGAAATCTGCTATCGGTCTTTTAGCTTTTTTGCCATACCCCTATACAAGTAGATTTGTTCCATTGCTCTGTGACTTACCTGGCTGTGTTTGGTTGGATTAGGTCTGTATCTGTGCTACGTGAACAGGCAGGACAGCTGCACTACTATCCGCTGGGTATGATAAAACTTTTACTGATCTTAACACACAGGAGGCGTGGTGGTGAAGTGGGTTGGACTGGGTCCTGCTCTTTGGTGTTCTGGAATTCAAGTCCCGCTTAGGGTGCCTTGCAACAGACTGGCGTCCTGTCCTCGGTGTGTTCCCTCACCCTCCGGCCTTAAGCCCTGTGTTGCCGGGTTGGGTTCAGGCTCCCCGCGACCCCGAATGGGACAAGTGGTTCAGACTGTGTGTGTGTGTGTGTGTGTGTGTGTGTGTGTGTGTGTGTGTGTGGTCTTAACACAATTAATTAAATAAACTGAACTTTCCACTGAAGAACCAAAACAATCTACCATTAATTTCTTTCATAGTCAACTGACAAACTATAGTCATAACCCCTTTGGTTCATGTTATATAACACACACAGATACACACATGCATATATATGTCTTTGTGAATTGTTTGTGCCACAGAATTATTTGAATAATCTTTTCATGTTCAAACTGAAAATTTGCATTAGAAAAAAAAGTTTCTTTCAATGATTAACATCTTTTTGTGAACCACAGCACGAATATGTAAGAAAGTTAGCAAAATACTACACGGAAACTCCTTGTAGATCTTCAGATTTAGGGAGGCTTAAAATAAAGGGTGAGATCAAATCAGTTATTGTTCCATAAGAGTCATTATAAACTGCAGCCAATGCCGGCCGATAGCAAGTAGGATTCAAAAGCCAAGGTTAAATGAGATGTCTTTGGACTGAGTTCAGAAGAAGCATATGAATTACATTAGATAGGCTCTTCGGAGCAATTTGTTTTTCAAATAGCAAGTCATCAGCATGGCACCGGATTGTTCGGTTCTGTAAATGTTCAAAGAATTGTTCTTTCTTTGTTTCTGGACTAGATTTCAGGACAGGATTCATCAGCAAATGCAGTGAAGTCATTACTTTGGTTGTCCAGCTCTTTATTTGCAAATGGCTGTTTTGTTCATTTGGGGTAATGGAATCCGGCCTCCTCACAGAGAACAGTTAATTGCTCTGGCGTTTAAAACCGCCAATCACGACAGCCAGTGTGATTTTTCTATTTTTTTTTTTTTTTTGGAGACACATGTTTGATTTTGGATGAACTCATTTCATCATATGAAGAAGGAAAAAAGTGATCCATGGCTGTGCATATTTCATATCGCACACTGCATAGCCCACAACCCCGAGCCCCCTGTATAGGGAGACGACACCACGTTGACACCGGAGGCAGCATTGCATGGGGGAAGGAGAGACAGCAGTGGTGCCTCGATAAAGCTCACGTTAAATCACATTTTGATGCAGTGTGTGAGCCAGGTGTGAAGGCAACGGGTGAGGGTGGGGCTGCCCCTCCTTGGATGTCACAGCTGTGTTTACACTCCCATCGCGCTCAACAAAGGACTTTGTCATGTTGGCCATGATTGATGGGGGATGGAAACAGAATAGTTAAATTGTATTTACATGACTCCCCGGGGAACGCGAATGGGTGGGGGTTCTTTGCTGCGGCCGGCATTGTTTGGGTTTAGCAGACACCAGTGAGGATCTCTGTATGAAATATTATCATTTTGTCATGGGGGCATCTCTCGCTCCCCATCTTTTGGTGATTTGCCCACACGGACCAAGCCGTCCATTGGTCTGCCATGGGTGTACAATCCAGCCGTGCTCCACACCTTGTCAACGAAGTACATGCTTAAGGGAAAAGAGAAATGAAGTGATCTATCGGTTTTGGAAGAGCTACAGCTAAAGTGTAAATGTCAGGGACATGCCGTGTCCTTTTCTTTGTGCACTGCGGAGCTTTTTGCCCTCAAGTTTTGCGGTGTCACATAGAGAAAAATGCTCCTAATAATGTTGGATGTAAACAGGCCTAGAATCTCTAACGCTGTTAGAAGATCTGGACCGAGAGCTGAAATCCACTTTAATTTGGGTGACGTTGCTCAAGGGCGAGTGTTCTGTCGACTCCTCGAACTCGACACTGTCTCGGTTCTATAAACACTCACTGTGTTATGGAAACAACAATGGACGTGACTGCTGCGGTTTCTGACACTCATAAAAGCCTCCTCTCCAATTCTTTTTGCCACCCCTCTTTACACTTTCCATTAGTCCTTGTGTACCATGTTTGTGTATGCAAATTGTATTCATAAAGTTACAAGGTAATGCCTTTTCCAGCACTGTATCCTCACATTGTGTAATGGTAAATGTTCTGAAATAAATAGGAAAAACTTAATGAGGAATTTTCCACTTTATTTAACCATTAAATATGCATTCTATGATAGATTTATTATTTTATCCAGGATATGAAAATGATTCAACAGCTATGAAGACATTGCATGTTCTGATGGTGTTTATGTTGGTTTGCTCCAGGTGCTCTGGTTTCCTCCCGTAGTGTAAAGATATGAGTTTCAGGTAGGTTGGTGACTCTAAATTGCTCATAGTGTGTGTTTCTGTGTGTGTGTGTGAGAGAGTGAATAAGTGTGTGCAGCTACAAGACTGGCATC
The DNA here is from genome assembly GCF_900964775.1 of Scleropages formosus. NCBI lineage: Eukaryota > Metazoa > Chordata > Actinopteri > Osteoglossiformes > Osteoglossidae > Scleropages > Scleropages formosus. Next base: position 32,282,924 of record NC_041810.1, read on the forward strand.
CTGTCCAGGGAGCACCGTGCCTAAAGCCCTACGATTCCGGGAGAGACTCTGGACCACCGTGATGGACAAGCATCAATAATTAAAGGATTTCCAAAAGTCGTAAAATGATTAATATCATCCAGAATAATACAAACATAATTGCCTGAGCTGCATATTAAGGTGCACATTAAATTCAACTCTTTGCATGCTCTTCCCAAGTTCACATTCGAAAGACATGAACAAGGTGAAGGTCTACCACTTGTGTACCCTTCATTACCACAAAGACTCGGCAGCACTTACCCTACTTTTTTAAATTGACCATTTAATCAAGCTTTATTTAGTTCGTCAATGTAAAGCCATAAAGTATAACTATATATAGTATATCCCTAGCTTGTTTCACCCATTTCAAGAACAGCACAGAACGTGCCTTACTCTCTGTTATAAATGGAGGCGCAGAGCCAACTTCTATGCAGTATAGCTTTCTCATATAGTGAGAAGTATATATTTTAAAATTCCACACAGATTTATATTCACTATAACTGACAGAACCATTAAACACAAGATGCTAAACTACTCCGTAAGAACACGCTGGCCGTGGCAGTAGAGACAGCAGACAATGGCACTGCTCCTCTGTTTAAACTCTGCTCTCAGAAATGAAAAGGCCACTTGTTCCGCTGCATTGTCATCTAAACCGCGACACAGGTGTGATTCGCACGGAGTGATGCGTAGTTAAAACAACTCCCGCCTAGCTCCCCATGGCCATTGTTGGGCGGAGCACCTATATGGCGGTAAGTCAGATAAGCGTTCGCTTCGAGGAAACACGCAAAGCTCTGCGGAGCTGATCAAAAGCTGTGCTGCTTCCATGACATGCTAATCACGCCTTCCGTTTCGTGCATGTATTTTGATCTTTCAGGTGGAGGATTCTGCAGCTATCTGTGTCAGCGTCAGTTCATGTGTAATTTTTTTTCTATTTGATTTCACAATGTGTAAAGCATTGGTTTTAATATGAGACGCCTTGTCTGTTCTAGAGGAATGGCTCTAGATCAGATACTCATGCAGTTCTGTTTGATTTTACTCTGAATTGTCCTGATGTTTTGCAAATGATGTAATCCAAAGGGAAGAGATGCGGAAAGAATCTTGTGTATCCTCCTCTATCAAGCCCTCCATCCAGTTTCAACCTCTAAATGGAACTGCCAGTGTGCTGAGAGGAAGGCTGGCTTCATCCCAGCCTACACCTCCCACCTCTCACTGGACCCCCCAACCCTGACAGAAACTTGGAGCACCCCAGAAAGTACAACCACACCTCCAAATCACCCTCTCCACCGATTACTCCTTATTCCACATCATTCTGGTAGAAGTGGAACAACAGTCATGCTCATTTTTCCCTATAGAAATCTTTTGTTCTCTCTCTCCATCTGCCTGACCTGTTCTCTTTGGAATCTATTTACCTAACACTTTTATTCAATGCAACTTGCATTGTGACACTGCCTACAATGATCTACCCATTAATACAGGTGGGCAGGTTTTACCAGAGCATGTGCATGTACTATAGCTTGAGGTGGGATTTGAACCACTTCCTTCTCAGACCAAAGGCAGCAAGTGTTAACCACAGCACTACAAACATGAACCTATTCTGTTATCACTGCCCCGACCGCACTTGTGGTGGTCGTTCTTTATCGCCTTCATAGCTGCATCCTGTATAACCTTGACATCTTGTCAAGCTCTCCCCCAGGGACAACACTCTGTTGATTCCTCTGGGTGATTTCAACCTGCATTCCGGGGAAATTCATGCAAGCTGCTCTCTGATGTATGGATGAGTGACCCATTGTAAGTTATATATCTAGCAGTGTAAGTCACCTTGGTGGATAAGGCGTGTGGTCTGATAACACTACATAGAGTTCATTGTAAGTCGCTTTGAAGAAAAGCATCTGCTAAATAAATAAATATAAAATGTAAATGTTGGTTCTGCAGTTCTTTGGCCTCTCTATGTCAACGTCCTGTGCTACTCACAAGGCCAGCAATCAGCTCAGCCTTGTCTGCTCTCCAAACTGTGGCTGTCCTGTTCTTTGTGTTACTCTGCTGCATGTCTCTGATCACTTATTTCCTTCCAGTCCTGTGTTACGGTCAATAACCCTTCTCCCGCTTCTGTATCCTGTCACTTTCCGCCTCAATCTAAAATCTCTCTTGTTCCCTTCCCTCTCCTCTGCTTCACCGCCCTCTCTCCCTTCTGTTGCACAATTCTCTAGCTGTCCACTGTCAATGCTACCAATGTCTTCCTCTCAGCCCAGTCCTCCAGAGTGTCTCTGTCCTCTACCATCAATGGTGGAAATCTAAGATTCTCACAGACCTGAAAGCTTTACAAGGAACTCCTAGTAGCCTTCCATACTGCTTTCTTAGCTAAAACCATCTTCTTCCAGCAACAAACTATAGTCTGCAATTCATCCACCCAGACTCTTCTTCACTCCGTATCCCTACTCTGCCCTCCTTGTCCTCTGCCCTCCTCTCTCACCACCACTCTCTCATTGATGATTTTGCCTTGTTCTTCAGAGACAGTAGTCTGAGTCATGGACAACTTCTCAGGATCCACCAACTCCAATCACGCATGATCTCCCTGTGAAGCCATGTTCTCCACATTTCAATCCGTGTCAGAGACTTTAAGAAACTGAAGTCTCCATCCTCCTGCTTTTATACAGAGCCACCACCTGCTTCCTCAATCCTATCCATTTGCCACTGCTACAGCATATCACACATCAACTGTCCTGCTTCATATCTAAGATCATCAACTCCTTGCTCTCCTCTGGCTGCTTCCCATCTGTCTTCAAAATTGCCCTCATTTCACCTCTGTTAAAGAAACCCACTCTGGATCCTGACTCAGTCCAGAGCTACAGCCCTGTTTCCCTCCTCCCTTTTCTGTCAAAAACTCTGGAACAGGCAATCTGTGATCAACTACCTGCATTCATCACCCAGAATGATCTCAGTGGGTATCAGTCTGGATTCAAAGCTAGACAGCTCTCCTGGCAGTGTAAGACGGTCTCCAGTCGGCTAGAGCATTTACATTACATTTACATTTATTCATTTAGCAGACGCTTTTGTCCAAAGCGTTTTGTCCAAAAGTACAATTTATGCATTACATTAAGAGAAGGAGACATAGCTGCAGACATGAAGTCTCAGGCGAACCTAATTTGTTCCGTATCACTTGCTACACCAAGGTTCATCATTCGAGTAGGTGCATAAGACACAGGATAGACAAATCATGATACCCTCCCACCAATTTTTTTTTTTTTTTTTTAAGTATTATGAGATACACAAATGAGCAAGTACAATGCCAGAGTAATGGCTGAATAAAGATTGTATCTGGGGATGCTGGAGAGAACTTGGGTGAAGTGGATCTGGAAAAGGTGAGTTTTCAGACCCTTCTTGAAAATAGAGAGAGTTTCTGCAGTTCTGAGTGACAGGGGAAGGTCATTCCACCACAATGGACCCAGAACCAAGAACCTCTGAGCTCTGCCTTTCGTGCGCGGGACCACCAATCGAGCAGAAGTAGACGAGCGAAGGGGCCTGGCTGGAGTGTACCGGTTGATTAAGTCTTGTAAATAGCTGGGAGCAGTTCTATTGATGCATTTGTATACAGTAAGCCGGGTGTTGAATTTGATTTGGGCAGCTATAGGAAGCCAGTGCAGAGAAATGAGTAGAAGAGATATATGGGAGCGCTTTGGCAAATCAAGCACAACTCGTGAAGCAGCATTCTGTAGAAGCTGCAGAGGTTTGATGGCATTAGTAGGAAGGCCACACAGGAGAGAGTTGCAGTAGTCCAGGCGGGAAGTCACCATGGCCTGGACAAGTATTTGGGCGAAGTCAGTAGTGAGGTAGGGACAGATCCTACGAATATATTGCAGGATGTATCTGCAGGACCAGGTTGTGGCTTCAATATGTTGAGAGAATGACAGACTCCCATCAATCATTACTCCCAGACTCTTAGCTAAGGAGCTAGGCGAAATGAGTGAGTTGTCCAGTTTGATCGAGAGTTTGTGACAGGAGGACAGGCCAGCTGGGAGGTAAAGAATTTCTGTTTTGGATAGGTTGAGTTGGAAGTGGTGATCATACATCCATGAAGAGATGTCTGAGAGGCAGGCAGCAATGCGTGTGGAGATGTTTGACACACCAGGTGGAAAGGAGAGGAAGAGTTGGGTATCATCAGCATAGTAGTGGTATTTAAATCCATGGGAGGCTATGACCGGACCTAGAGAGGAGGTGTAGATGGAGAAAAGAAGAGGACCCAATACCGAGCCCTGCGGAACACCGATTGAGAGAGGCAGAGGAGAAGAACGAGAGCTCCACCAGACCACTTGATAGGATCTATCAGAGAGGTAGGACTCAAGCCATCTTAGTGCTACACCTTTGATCCCAAGCTGGTTAAGAGAGGAGAGTAGAATCTGGTGATTGACAGTGTTGAACGCTGCAGACAGATCGAGGAGGATGAAGACTGAGGAGAAGGAGGCAGCTCTAGCAGCTTGGAGAGCGTCAGATACCACCAGAAGGGCGGTCTCAGTGGAGTGACCAACTTTGAAACCAGACTGATAACCATGAAGGAGATAGTTCCGGGTGAGGAAATCAGACAGTTGATCACAGGCTACTCGCTCAAGGGTTTTGAACAGGAAGGAGAGGAGAGATACCAGCCTGTAATTTTCAACTAGATTGGGGTCCAGGGAGGATTTTTTTTAACAGAGGTGAAATTAGAGCGGTTTTGAAGGCGGCTTGGAAACAGCCTGAGGAGAGTGAGGAGTTCATGATAGTAGAGATGAAGGAGGAGAGCTGCAGGGAAATGTTCTGAAAGAGTGATGATGGGATCGGATCAAGCGAGCAGGTGGTGGCTCTGCGCAATATCAGGAGGTCAGTGACTTCAGATTTGGAGAGTGGCTTGAAGTTGGAGAGGATAGCTTCGCAGGGAGGTCCAGCGCAAACCGGGCAGGTTGATGGTGAGAATTTATCAGTGATCGCTTTGACTTTGTCTCTGAAAAACAAAGCAAAGTCTTCAGCAGTGAGAGAAGAGAGAGGAGGAGGTGGCTGGGGACACAGAAGAGATGAGAAGGTGACTGTGTTTTGTTGTGGAAGAAAGAGGTTTTAGCTGAAGAGACAGCAGACTGAAAAGCAACTAAGAGTGACTGGTAAGCATCCAGGTCCAATGGAGTTTTGGATTTACGCCATCTTCGCTCTGCAGCCCATAGTTTGGTCCTGTTAGCATGTAACATACAGCTATGGGGTTGCAATGGGGCGTGTTGGTCTAGAAGGCAGAGGACAGAGAGAGTCAAAGGAGTAAGATAAGGCAGAGAAGAAAGTGTTAGTGGCGTCATCTGTAGATAGATCTGAGAACTGTGGAGCAGAAGGGAGAGCGACCAGAGTAGCAGAGGCAAGCAAGAAGGTGAGAGAGATTTTAAGTTGCGGCGAAAGGTGACAACGGGTGCAGCAAGAGACAAAGAGTTAGTGGTGAGGGAGGTTGAAAAGAAATGAATAAGTGCTCAGAGACATGCAGCAGAGTGACAGAGAGGACGGGACAGCCAGAGTTGCGGGAAAATACAAGGTCAAGACAGTTGCCCGCTTTGTGAGTAGCAAGGGATTGGGACAGGGAGAGATCAAAGTACTCAGCAACAGAAGGCTGCTTGCATGAATGTCATCGACATGCAGGTTAAAGTCACCCAGGAGAATCAGCGGAGAGTTGTCCCTTGGCAGAGAGCTCAACAAGATGTCAAGGTCATCCAAGAAGTGGCCAAGAGGGCCAGGAGAGCAATAAAGGACAACCACAACAGGAGTGACTGGGGCAGTGATAGAGACAGATCACACAAGTGAAGAGGAAGAATAGAATATTCCCATCGGGGAGAAATGAGCAGGCCTGTGCCTCCACCTCTGCCAGAGGAACGAGAGGTGTGAGAGAAGTACTAGTTAGTAGAGAGTGTTGCAGGTGTGGCTGAGTTGTCTGGGGTGATCCAAGTTTCAGTTAGGGACAGGAGGTCCAGTGAGAGATGGGAGGCATAGGCTGGTATGAAGTCAGCTTTTCTTACAGCGGACTGGCATTTCCAGAGTCCCATAGAGAAAGTAAAGCAAGATGGAAGGTTTGACATGTGAGGATAAACCAGATTGCTGTAGCAGCGAGAGCGCCCAGGTCTCCGGTGGTGGTGAAATCTCATGGCTCGCTTACCGTAGAAGACTTTGATGGCTGACATGTTGAACGCATGCTCCTCGGGGACAACTGTAATGGTGGCCTCCCTCAGTGGACTCCTGCAGATAGACTCCCTTGTCTTTGCAACCTGAGTCTTTGCACCAAGAGTCTGCTGCAACCGCTGCTGCTACGGGTCACCAGCTGCTATTTAAACTGGGCTACTGTCTATCAGTTGACTTCTTAATTGAAACCAAAACTACACCAACAATGGCGACCAAAACAAACAACCAACCAGACCCGATTAATCGAACTCACGGAGTCATGCCCACTCCCGCTACGGGGCACAGAAATGATCCAGAGAACGATCGTCTGAACAAACCACTAAATACTACTTTACTACTTAACAAACAAAATAATTACAGTGCCACGCAACGCTACACAAACACACAACCGATTGTATCTATCAACCTGCACAGCTACACGACACAAATGTGCGACGGGAAAAAGCAGTAGCAAAACAACTACACTTACCCGAAACACCACAAACAGCAACCTCCCTCTTCTCGGTCCTCATCCTCCTCAACCTGTCTGTAGTATTCGGCACTGTCAATAACCAGATTCTACTCTGCTGTCTTGGACGGTTTGCCATCAAAACAACTACATTGAAATGTAGCCTACGCCTACCTATGAGACAGATCATACCAAGTTGTCTGGCGGGGCTCCCGATCATCCCCTCAACCTCTCTCACCTGGCATCCCACAGGGCTTAGTACTGGACCCTTTACTCTTCTCAATCTTCACTTTTTCCCCTGGCCCTGTTATTGCCTACCACCGCTACGCCGATGATACCCAACTCATCCTCTCCTTTCTACCTGGAGCTACAGACATTTCCTCACTCATTGCCACTTGCCTATCAGATATTTCTGTCTGGATATCTGATCAACAACTACAACTCAACCTCTCCAAAACAGAGATCGTTCACCTCCTAACTGGTCCAGCTTCCTGTCGTGAACTTTATATCAAACTGGAGAACTCTCATTTTGCCTGCCTCCTTAGGTAAGAGTCTGAGAGTAATGATTGACTCAAGTCTGTCTTTCTGTCAGCACATTGAAGCCATAACCTGGACCTATAGACACATCCTGCATAGCGTTTGCAGGATCCAACCCTATCTAACAACAGACACTATGCAACTCCTTGTCCAGGATATCCACTCTGGACTACTGCAACTCTCTCCTGTCTGGCTTTCCGGGCTCTGCCATAAAACTTCTACAGCTTACAGAGAACGCTACTTCACGAGTTGTGTTTGACCTGCCAAAACTTTCCAATGCATCACCTTGTCACACTGCATTGGCTTCCTATAGCTGCCCCGATAAAATTCAAGATTCTGGTTATGGCCAATAAAAGCATCAATGGATCTGCTCTTTGATATCTACAAGACATTATCATTTGCTACACCTCACTGCACATAAGATCCAATGCACATAAGGTCCAAAATCAAAAGCACAAACGTTTTTGGTTCTAGCTCCAGCGCGGTGGAATGAGCTCCCCCTCTCACTCAGAATACCAATGAAAATACAACACTGGGGTGCTGGCTTCGGAGGTCAAGTTTCAAAGAAAAAGCCATATCTGAAACTGGCAAATAAAAATAAAAGGTTAAAATGGTCAAAAGAACACAGGCACCAGACAGTGAATGACTGGAAAAGAGTATTATGGATGAATGAGTCTAAGTTTTCACTGTCTCAGATGACACTAGTATTTAGCATGCACTGTTTACGGAAGCAACCAACTGAGGATGTGTAAGGCATCTATTTCTCAAACTACTGACTCTGATGTACTTATCCTCTTGTGCAGTTGTGCATCTGAGGCTTCTCCTTTGTTTTCCGTACTTGTTAGATCCTGTTTGCCCTATTCTTTCAAGGCAGTAGTGGAAACCTTTGAACGAAATCTTCAGTTTGTTGGCAATCAGACGCATGGAATAACCTTCATTTCTCAAAACAATAATAGACTGACTTGTTTTGTTTTTGAACCCAGAAATGAACTTTAGGAATGCCAGTACCTTACAACCCAAGGAAAGACAATTGACTTGCTTTGTGGAACAGAATAGTGGGTTTCAGCTGTGATAACACAAGCAAAGGTTTCTCTGCCATTAGAGTTTATCATTAAGACACTAGAGTAACGGCTGCTGAAAATGGGACTTGTAGTCATATGCGAATAATAATAAATCATTTCAAGAAGTAATAGCAATTTGCAGTTTTAGTAGTAATGCCTCAGCTATGTATCAGTTTAATGCTACCTTGACTAAATAAGCATCAATTCTTTCAAAAACATGGAAATATTTGGGTGATTCTAAACTTTTGAACACTAGCATACATATAGTACACACACTGTGTGCATAATCACCAACTGCCCTAAAATGTACTCTGTACTGTTTATGTATTTACTGTACATGTACTGGATAGATACTCACCCTGTACTGTTCATACACAAGGTACCCCACTACAGGGGAGGAGCTGCAGTGAGTGCGTTTCTTCTAATACATAAGCACTGTGAGTCAGTCAGAGAAGGCTGACTGTTGAAAGGCACAGTTTATGGATAATGAAAATACTTTAATTGCTGCTTTCTCCCTGACTAGATCCTCAGGCCTCCAGAGTAATCAATATGCATTGAATCTCCTCACACTTGATGAATATTAGTGGTACAACGGAGGAACGGGGGAACAGGATGACATGTAGCACCGCATCCCCGTTTGTCTAAGGGAAATGAGGAACATTGGCCTTTGTCTGTTATTTTTCTGTTGCTACAATGAGCTGCACCAAGAACAGAGAGAAGCAGCTGCATGAGCTCAGATTAAAATGTAACTTCATACAACAGTTTTTTCTATGAGTCATCACAAGATGGAAATATCCTGTATAAATTAAACATTACTGATAGTCTTGCCAATTTCTTTTTTAAATGGATATGAATACTGTATGAGCAAGTTCTTTGTCGTGAGTAAGAGAGCTTGTGATTAACAGAAGAATAATGGAACTGTAATAGAAATTATGCTTTTGAGCATTCATAATCTGTCTCTCCCTCTTTGTTTAAACACAAGTCCTTCAGGGTCTTGCTCTCATATTCACTTTGAATAATGATATAGTAAATGAGAGCTGGGGTGGAGGTTATGTTGGAGTAAAGACATGTCCTGGGCCAACTCAAACATCTTGACATGAGCTTCACAGGATTCCTACATTCATGTTAATATAGGAACCCAAAGCATGTAGCCAGTTTGATTGATCAAAGTGCTGGTAACAGCTTGCATACATGTTGTCTTGGGGTGCATACTCGTGCATTCTTATAGTAATGTAATTATTGAGCTTTGTGCCCAAGTGTGAATGTGTAAATGAGTGTGCTTGTTAATACTGCTTTGTTGTATAGACATGCGATTGACTGTTTACTGTAGTGTATGCAACATTGTAAGTCACCTTGTATAAAAGTGAAAGTTATTAGTTCATAACTGTATGCCAGTTTAGTGAAAATGGTTTGTTGAATAAATGTAATGCACTAGCCCATCTATCTATCTATCTATCTATCTATCTATCTATCTATCTATCTATCTATCTATAATCAGTAACTGTGAAGCCTATCCTGCAATAACAGATTGGTAGGTAGATAAATAATAGGGTGTGAGGCAGGATACTCCTTGGACAGGATGTCAGTGCAATCATACACACTCTGTCACTCAGTCACACGCTTGGGGGAAATTAGGTTTTCCAGTTCACCTGAAACGCATATCTTTGGAATAGGCATTAGCCAGTTATAGCTCTTATTTTATTTTTTAAATGGTACCGGCGACAATAACAGATAACATAGTGGTAACAATGGCTCCCAGCATGATACATATACACACACACACACACACATTTTCAGAACCGCTTGTCCCTTACGGGGTCACGGGGAACCGGAGCCTACCCGGCAACACAGGGCGTAAGGCCGGAGAGGGAAGGGGACACACCCAGGACGGGACGCCAGTCCGTCACAAGGCACCCCAAGCGGGACTTGAACCCCAGACCCACCGGAGAGTAGGACTGCGGTCCAACCCACTGCGCCACCGCACCCCCATGATACATATAATTATTTTAAAATATGTGCACATTCAAAATTAACTAGCTAAAGAAATTGGTGTTCTTCAGACATATTCCCATGATTATTATTCCTGATATCATTGCAAGCCTGTATATTGGTCAGAAAGTAAACATCAGCTTCACAGAAAAATGAAAAAATGCTCACCATGCATCTGTAGCTTCTGTGCAGCTTTGGCTCTATGGCTTTGAAAGATGGCCAGTTTTAAAGCTCTACTGGCAGAGGGCACATTGAAGACAGTTAATACATCTGTTTGAGGCCCTTCATGCTTGTAATGTCTTAGATAAACTGTAAATCGATGTACCTGCATTCCCTATACTTCCTTTTCCATTATGGTGTTGCCAGCCCTGGCATATCATCATTAAAATTATTAGTATACACACAGACACACACACAGACATATATATATATATATACTGTATATAGGGACGAGGTAATGTATGCTTTTGAGAACTTCTTTACTTTTCTCCCTCAGCATGTGAGAAACCAGCCTTATGAAGTGTTGAGCCCTTTAAAAAATCTCCCACAGAGACCCCCGTGGGATACAGTCTGGTCTTCAGCAGGGGATGCATACGGGGAGAAGCTGGGGGTGCCATGTGTGGAATCATGCTGCAACCCACATAAAACAGGCTCCCGCTGGATCCCGAAGGCCGAAAGGGAGCAGGGCTATTCAGCAGAAAGTCTTTTCTATCAATTCACTGCTATTCACTGATGCCCTTCTCCTTCTGTTGGCTAAAGTTCGTGGTGAGAGTTGCACTATAGATCTTTCATGTTTCCTGTTTTACTGGTTGCGTGCTGGTTGGGTTTTCCCTTTATCAGCAATCAGCTCCATCAGCGTTCCTCCGTCTGTAGACAGCATGACTGAACAATAGATTCATCGTCTGTAGGTATGCATGAGTTGTGTCACTGCAATGACATACTGGAAGCTGGGCTGTAGCTAAGATTCCAACACCCCTAATACTTCAAATATTATATATGAACAAAACACAAATTCATACTTCAATGACTGAAAATGGACCGTAAACAAAACTGATTTTCAAAGCTGCAACATTTCAAAGAGATGATGTGTTTTACATTTATCTGATGGTTTCTCCAAAGTGAGTTACAATGTTAAGGTATTTACAGTTATTTACCTATTTATACAGCTGAGTGATGAAACTGGAGCAATTTAGAGTAAGTACCTTGCTCAAGGGTACTACAGCCAGAGGTGAGGATTAAACCTGCAACCTTTGGGTTCAAAGGCAGCAGCTGTGACTACTACACTCTCAGTTATCCCGATGTCATATACCATGTGCAATACTTATGTAAGGCAGCAGATCTTAACCTTTCGAATAAATGATTTTTTCTTACCAAGTATGGATTTTAATTTATATTCAATTATATTAATTGTTGTTTTGGCTCCAGGTCACATTTAGAGTTGATTATAAAATCCTACTTCTGACCTATAAGGCAGTACATGGCATTGCTCCGGCTTACCTTTGTGAGATTATTGACTCGTATATCCCAGGGTGATATCTTCATTCATTGGATGCAGGTTACCTTAAAGGACCTGTGATCAATAAGACCTTAGTTGGAGGTCGCGCCTTTAGATATAGAGCACCTAAACTGTGGAATAGTCTACCACTTACTGTCAGAAATGCCCCGTCTGTCTCAGTCTTCAAATCCGGACTAAAGACTTTCGTGTTCACTCAGGCATATCACCACGAAATTTAATTCCACTTGGCTGTGTTTCTGTTTCCCCACCTCTGTATCAAAATATATTGAACGTATTTCTTTAAGTTATAAGCTACTAACAATTTGTTCTTGTTTAGCATTGTTTCCCTACAATAAGACCCGAGAAGCCCGGCTGGCCATTGTCACGCCCTCATCCGATGGCTCATCGGCAACACCTGGAGCTGATCACAGGGGAACAGCATAAGAAGGCGTCCCAACAACCACACAGCGCAGAACCTCCTCAGAGCAACCGCAGTGCCTGCCCCGTGTCTTCTTCAGATATGCCTAGCTTCTCTGATTGTGACCCTTGCTTTTCGTTTCGCCCGTTTGCTGTTCGCCCAACCTCTGCCTGTTTCTGGAATTCATCTCTGCCTGCTCCCTTCAATTTGGTTGCACCACGAATAAAATACGAGCACGCACTTGAGTCTGTCACTCTATTCTGTCTGCCGACCATGGCAGATGTTACAGAAGAACCCCTTGCTGACTGAAGTTGATGACCACCACGGTGGACAAGATGTACCTTGCTGAACTGGGAAATCAAGCTACCATACAGCAACAATACCATTGTTTCCTGTAATCTGACTTAGAAGTCGTGTTTAATCTAGAATGGCCAGGAGGGATGGGCAGTCACTGACACTTGGAGTCCCAGAGGTTGTTTTCTCCCTCGACTTTTAGTTGGGAGTTTTTTTTTTTCCTTTCCTCCATGACCAGTAGGCATACTTATAGCTTTTTAAAAGCATTGATAATGTATTATACCAGTCTGTAGTCAACTAGTTTCGTTTCCTTGTCTGATGTATTTGCTTCTTTGTTTTATGCCTGTGATCAAGTGCTCTGTGTCACTGCATGAGAAGAGTGCTCTATAAAAATAAATTCAATTGAATATTAAATATGTTTTTTTTTTTTTTTTAGCAAAATTTGGTGCCACCAAATTTCAGCACCTACTAGGCGATTGCCCAGGTTCACCGAATAGTAAAACTGGCTGGGTGTTTTTTCATAACAAACGTCAACATTAATTTATGCCTGAATGTTTGTCAGCCAGTAAATCATGCTAAGTTTTTTTCTCGGATCATGGCAAGCTGGTGGTTCGGTGGCAGATTGGCCCTGTTCCCTCCCTACTCAGCCCCTCCCAACACGGACCGCATGGCCGTTTCTGTAGTAACGTGGCAGTGGCTCCAATGACCGTTTAATGGAGGGCTGCTTTTATGTTCACATCTGTTCTGGCACGCCAGCCGTCTTCGCCCTGAGATCATTTTCATGGCTGTTTTGTTATGTGTGGACGTTCTAGTCATTACGCCATGTGCCAAACTACCTTTTGAATGACACGTAATGGCGCTGCCTCTCAGGGTTCATTACTGTAACAACTGACGGCTCCCATGTTTGCAGCACTGCTTCCTACATAAATATTTCTTATAGTTCTCATTAAAAATAGATGTAAAAGTACCATAAAAATATATCGCACACTCAATTTAGCAAAGAGATAACAGAAATAATAAATTATGAATAATCTTGTGGTGATTTTGCTTTATTTTTGTTTTTTTTTTAAGGGAGGGGGTGAATATGTTTGCAATGTAGCTGGTTTTCCAACCTGAGCTTGACATGAAAGCCTTTCTTAGTCAGAATTCGTAAAGGAAAGCACACGGCTGCAAAAATAAAAATGAGTTACACAGTTGCATAACACTCTCCAGAAGCACTGTCAGCAGAAAATGAAAGCAACGTTTTTAACAGTATGCTTAAGCATGTTTCAGGTAGAAATGACGCAGATGAGTAATGGGATAGTGTATTAATGCTTCCTGATGGACACTAAGATGACCTACCTTCTGTAATAGGAGCACTTCTGACAGCCATGTTCTCCACTTGTACCCTGCTCTTATGAAAAGCCTCCTTCTTTGTAGTTTATAATGAGCATAATTCATAATTATGACAGAAGTGGAATAAATGTATAATTATAACAGAATGGAATGGCTAGTCTAGGAACAATTTTTTTGAAATACTTTCTGTTTTAATCATTCATCTGAAACTTCATACCATTCCCATAAGTGAAAATGTGGCTTAATTTTATTTCATTTTCGGGAATAGCAAATGCTGGAAAACTGTAAATTTAATATAATGTAGGATTACTAGAAATGCTTACTTGTGGTTTTGAACGCCAGATTTATAGATATTTCTCTTGGAGTGAATCTTGATTTTACCCAGTTTTGCTCGCATTGCTCTACAGGATTTGATTTCTTTCAACATAAAGAATAACATTTCATAAAAGATAGATGTAACCGCAAAGAAAATAGTGGAATGTGCTGTATAAACGCTCCCGGTTCACACTAAGGTTATGCATTTTGTGATGTATGGAGACAAGCTGAACATACAACGATTATTTGTGCTGAAGCAGTCGGTGTTTTGTGTGGGAGAAAGCACTTTTATTTTGTTTTCTTTTTTCTCTTTCTTTTTTTTTTATGAGGCTGTGTCTTGCAGCCCTTATGGTTAATTAAACAGAATTGTTTTGTATTGCAATTAATTAGAGTATGGTGAGAATGTCTGGCCTTGACATGGAGTTGTGGATAATAATAACAGAGATTTATTCACTAGTACAGTACTCCTCCCAGCCATGTTAAATTAATACACTTCTCCAGATTCAAATTATAGCTGAAAATGAGGAGGAAATTGTGTCAGATGCACACAGAGGTGATCAGTGTTGTTCTTGTACAGAAATTGTAAATGTAAAATGGCTCAAATGAATCACCCTAATGGCATGGCTGACACTCCAGTTCAATATTATGATTTCAAAACCCCCAAAGATTGATTACATAACCTGCTTCTTACTCACTCTCTGGGAAAATGGATAACCCCACGGTCTCCTAGAAACCCAGAAAGAAGGGGAAAAAAACAAGCATCTAATTGTGCGCAGTGGCTGATGAGCCCGGCTAGAGAACAAAACGTGGCATTCTTCTCTGTGCGGGAACATGGAATTCCTGCCGCTTGCGAGTTTACTTAGGATCCGAACCTGTGCAAAGTGGAAAATTACTCAGTCCGGAGATCAGTTTCAGTCTCCAGGTCCATTATCTACCGCACACCAGTGATGCTGACAGAAAAAAGGGTTTTTCTTGTGTTCTGTGGCTGGGGCCATATGAAGTGCCTGGGTCTTGATGGCAAAACATGAAGCAGCTATACATTTGTCAGAAAAAAGTTTGTGAACCTGAATGAGGATTTGGCTCAAAAATGCCACTCTAATATGGATAACAGTATGGTGGGTAATAATAATGAGAATTCCATTTTCATGAACATTTGAAATCAAGCGGAGCTGCATGTCGGTACAGAAAAAACCTGGGAAATAAGGCTGTTGTAGAAAGATGTTTACTGTCATTTTTTAATTCCACCTCCCAACTTCTCACAGCTGATTTATCCTGATGATTTATGTTACAAAAGCCATGCCATTGCTGAAATACATAAAACTAATCCTAACTGCAAATGAATAGTGCTGTACTGCTCATGGAGAAAGATTTTCTTGCCCCTGAACACACTGTTTCAACAAACTAGAGAGCTTGTTAGACATGGTCATTATTAACATGTGTGTCATATTTTCTTCACAAAAAAAGGAAAGAGAGGAAATTAAACCCAAATGACACAGAAGTCCAATAATGGTCTATTGGTTCTTTGCAGGAGAAATGAGGGATCTGAGGGTTTTAGAGCAGTAATGTATACAAATGCTGTCTATCAGAGTGAACTGCAGTTTACGCTGGTGACAGTACAAAGCCCCACACAAATGAAAAGCACTGCCCTGTCAACAAAATGCTGAACAGTATAATACGGAAATAATGCACATGGTAACAATCAGCACGCTCCTAATGTGCTTAATGTATTGTGAAAAACAAAGACCTTTTCAATTGTTTTATTATACACGCATAAAACTTACACTTTATTCTTATTCTTATTATTAGTAGTAGTAGTAGTATTTTAAATTTTAATTAATGTAGTAATTATTAATGTTATCAATAATAATAATAATAATAATAATAAACATCATCATTCTCATCAACATTATCATCATCATCATCATCATCATCATAAAAAAACAGGTGCTCTGGTTTCCTCCCACGATCTAAAGACATGTTTCAGGTGAAGTGGTGACTCTTATTTGCAAGTGTTGTGTGTATTAATGAATAACTGTGTGTCATTACCCTGTGATGTCTTGTTGTCCCATCATGGGTATATATGCCCTGTTCTTCCAGTATAGGCTCTGAACCACTGTGACCCTGTGTTGGACAAGTGGCTATTAGGAATGAAAGCACAAATGGATTTTGATGAGGGTCATGATGATAATGATGACGATGATAACTGCAATTATGAAATTATACATAATTGACAAAATTTTTTGTTCTCATTTTTCTGGAACATTCATTTACAGCGGGTCGTGTACACGTTATGCACTAGACAGCTATTGCAATGCTATTGCATCTCCTCGTAATAACGACCAGCACTGACAGTAGGTGCCTCTTGTGAGCTGAGCTTGAGAATGATCCAGAGTAGGCAAACAGTCAGGCGGCGATTGGAACCACTTCTGGTTTGAGCAGAACCAGCAAGATTGTTGAGTATCTCAAGATTAGTTCACATGAAAGAGTGCAAAACCCTTAAATCAACTTTAATAATGTCTCTCGCTTGCTTCCCCACTTTTTAACAAAGGCTCTGGCTGTTTTAATTTCAGGGATTTTAGTCTTCCTGCCCTAATCCATTTACACAGTTTTTGAAAAGTCTAATGAGCTACTAGTTTGTGGCTGCCTCATTTATCAAAGAATAAGGCTGAAGCCCCACAATCAATAAGAAGAACACAAAAGAGGAGGAAAACAGCAGTGTTTCTGAATTTATATGTTTATAAGCTTGGATTCTGATTCTTATGCAATAAGGATTAAGGTTGTTTTAAATCAAATAAAATGATTAACTTCAAAACATTTCCTCAAATCCATAAGTTCACATTTTAAACACATATAAATGCTGACACTCAGTTGCTATTTACTTCAAATATTACAATGGGGTTCATATATGTATTGATTATGAATGTTTTCATTTTAATTAAGTGGCTCAGTATCATTATTAATTGAATGCAAATGCAATATTGATATAGCAGATTCTGTAATGACTCTGGTTATTAAACAGAACTGATGAAATTGATCCCATGAGCAATGAATAGGATGCCTGTAATTGTCTTTTTTCTTCATGCAAATCTGTAATGACTGGATGATCATAGATAATGAATCCAAAAAAAATTATGTTTCACGTTATCGTACCTATTCCGTATCTTAGTCTTCGGAGCATAAAACGGCCTAGAAATGGGACACATGCCTTACTGTGCAAAAACATTATTTTATACTCAGTGAATTTTTAAACAATTACAAACTTATTTTGATTATCAACTTACAGCTGTTGTCCAAATCCAGGTAGTTTGGCGAGTAAAACATATTTGTCCTTGGTTTCGAAAATTTCTAACTGTTGATATGGAATTGGGTTTTTGAAAACTGGAAAAGAAAAATTATCACCAGCTCCATAATGAGCAAGGGGAATTTTTAAAAAAAGAAAAAAAAAAAAAAAAACAAAGAGAAGGCCTCTATTGTTTGACTTACTTGTGCATTCTTTGCATGTCCAGTACCTGAATGATGAGAAGTACTTTCTAAGCTTTGCTTATGCCTTAGCTCTTCCACAAAACAAGAAAAAAAAAACCTCGAAATATGTGCCTGTCTTCACAATTCAATCGAAAGAGCTATGAAGATGTTCAAATTGATTCGCTGTCATTCTGAGATGGAAATTAAAGAGAAACCTTAAGAAGAATGTAATCTTTGTGAGTGCAGAATGCTGGAATGAGTCCATCTTCTTTCTGGAAGGCTGCCTGCTTTTGGGGTATGCAGGCTTGTGTGGCAAGTGTGCTCGCTTCGTGAAATTCATCTTAAAAGTGATCCAGTGTCACGGTTCCCTCGATTTTCTAACCTTTTCTCACTGTCCACCAAAGGCAAAGGGGCAAAGGTGGCCCATATTTTGCACCTTGCACCCCTATGTGCCATACACATGTCCAATGAAACATTCAATAAATACCATCTGCCTGGTGTGAAATGCAAAAATGCATGAGCACAGTATAAAGGGAACTTTGTAACTATTTCAACAAGCTGATAATTATACGCTCATTACCTTGTAATGATGCTGTTGTCTGGAATGGCAGCAATGAACATGATAACGATGAAAACAGTGTTGATAAACCTCTTAAAAAAGGGCTAAGGAAGAAAAATTGACGCTCTCGCGTAGTTCAACGGGAAGGGGGACCAAAAATCTGCTTCCCATTAAAATGATTTAGATACAGTTGTCATAGGCAGCTGTTATGCTAATCGCATTTCTGCAGTTATCAATTGATAGGCCCCAATGAGCGGCCCTGGCAAGTGAAATCGTTATTAGATCCCCATTGTGATAAATGTTATTTATTGCCGTCAAGCGGTATTAATGTTTAATTCGGTGACGGGAAATGGGCACTGCCGCCACGCATCGCTTGGCTGTTCACGCTCGGTTAGGACAAAGAGAGCCACTGAGCACCAGCCAGACTGACTTCATTCCACGAAAGAAAAAAAGGGAAATAATGGCATTCATTTGCATGTGTTTTAAAAGGGTAATGAAGTAATATGATGTTTATCTTTTCTGAAGAGATTAATTTCTGCTGGCCCAGACCCAGAACGAGACAGGATCTTCTCAGTGGCCTGGAGTATGAGAAGCTGGATGGGTGGCTTTGAAAGGAGCAGATGTGTATTGGGGGCCTGCCTGGGAAACACAGAGTGTCAGGGACAGGTGAAAGGTGAAACATGGACAGAAGTCTTTGGAGAAAAGCATCTGCTAAATAAATAAATGTAAATGTAAGTTGGCACGAGTTGCTGGATCACAGATTTCATGCACATGTTTGATCATCCTTCATGGGCAAGAAGTGGTCATCATGTGACACTTTCAGACCTGTCTTGCCCATCATCTGCTGGTCTGGTCATCTAGTGCCAACCTTAGACTAATTGAACCTATTTGACCTAATGGAGCCCCGCAAAGTGCTAACTGAGCAAAAGGAAGCAATGAACACCCATTCTTCCTTCTTCAGTCTTGGAGAGCCTTTGAAAATCTTGGAATTCCTTGCTCAGATCTTTTTCTTAATTGCTCCACCAGTCATAGTACCATCATGGGAAATAAGTTTTTTTCCAAATTAAAACAACAAATCTTATCTAAGATCAAAAATGATCGATGGACTCAGTGGATGAACTGTATAGATTCTATTGCAATATTATCCATAAATGTAATAAAAAAGATTTGGACTTGGACAGAATTTTGAAAGGGTTTCCAGGAAAAGAAGGAATTTTTTGATTCTATAGAATGTACTTGCATATCAACCTAAAATGAAATAATATTAAATCCAAAAGTGAGTTCAATTTGTCTCAGTTGAGCTCCACTACTGTGGCCAACCCTGGACTGGACACTTCAATTTTCAATGCCAAGAACTTCGATAAGATGTACGTCACTTTGGAAAAAAGCGTCTGCTAAATGAATAAATGTAAATATAAATGACAATGACTCCAGCTCACACTGTCCCCCTCTTTGTTTTGGCTCAGATTATTTTAAAAATTAACTTTTAAAATTGCGGAAGGGTTTTGCTGCATGAAACTGCAAAGCCACAGAGGTTTGTGTTCTTGAAATAAGATGATGATGTAAAAAGGGTCAGCCCCTAATCTTTATTCCCCAAGTAAAGGCCTCATCCATTATGTAACAGTTTGCATTTGTATTCAGCCCAGGGTGCTCAGGACCCTAAAACAGAAATCAGAGGCTCTCTTATAAATACATCTATTTGTTTTTATATCTTGGTCTCTCTGCCCTGTGACCTAACGGAAGAACGAGTAGAGAAATAGCCATTTACCAAAAGTACCTTATGGCGTAGCCAAAATGATGACTCACTGATGATTTTCACTGATGGTTTTTACTCTTTCTCGTCCAGACGTGAGGTCATTTCTGTAGCAATCACAACCTCCCTCATTTGAACACCTCTGTGGAAGGACTTTAGATTTTCAGATCTCGTGTATGTCTGTGTGTGTGTGTGTGTAATAGCTAGACAATAACTGTCCATAAACACATGATTTTAGATGTCTTCAACACATGTGTATCCTGACAGCTTGATAGCAGATTCCCTTTCTGCAGAGCACCCCAAAACAACTGTCAAGCCCCGGCCATGAAATATTGCCGTGACAACAGATTTTTAAACATTTCATCAGCAGTAGAGCGGAAGAGTGCTTCTCCAACAGCGATAGAGACCGAGGTGCTGTTGATGTCACATGGTGGCCATTGTGCTCAGCCAGCAACATGTTGCTGTTATATTGCATCCAGTCCAACATCAAAGCATCAACAGCTTCTGTGCATGTCGTGCCAGTGTGTGTGCGTGTGTGTGTGTGTGTGTGTGTGTTTGTCCAGGCAAAGGTGTTTTCAGCATCCTCCGAATGACGGAGCTCATTTGTAACCCGGCTACTAGCTATCTTCAGTCTGTAATTGAGAACATGGAGCTCCAGCCTGAAGTGCATCAGTGGTGTAAAATGCACCGCAGTTCCCATCAAGCCACCCTCTGCAGGGAATTAATAGCTACATTCTGAGGAACAGAGCTCAGACATGGAAGAAAATGGGCTGTTGGAGAAAGTGACACATGTACTTGTGGAGTGGTTTATTGTTGTCTGTGATGCTGTGTGTGTGTTTGTGTGTGGGTGATGGTGCATGTGTTCCTGCATATGTAAAGTGCATCATTCTAGACAAATGCTGTCATATATCTAAGTGTTATAGGCTGGAGAAGGTAAGGACAGAAGGACAGCTTCAGTGTTCTGGATGAGCAGGAGGAAGGGGGGTAATTACACAGGGACAGGAGGTGATGGGAATCAAAGAACCCAGGTTTGAATCCCATCTACTGCTGTAGAACCCTTGATCAAGATACTCTGAGCTGATGCAGTAAAAATTAACCAACTATATAAACAGCTAAACCACTGTAAGCAGCTTAATGTGCAACCATCACTTTGATACTTCTCATTTTTGGAACAGCTGCTAGACAGTGTATGATTGTTGATTTGGAGCACTCAGGGTCATAAAATGAACTTTGGGGACATTAAGACTTTTCTGAAAGCAGAAGATAAAAACTTTCAAGTGAAATGCCTAGAAATCTGTGCTTATGTTTTTTAAATGTCATTCTGATGTTTAGTTGAATGAAATTTGTTTCGCAATCCTGTCTTTTTCTAAATTATTTTTTCTGATGATTTTTTCCCCCTTCTTCATAGGCCCTAATAATTTAGTAGGCCCGAGGCATTCTGCCTAATGTTGCTAATGGGAAATTTGGTACTGAAGACTCAGACAACTAGGTTTCATAGTGCATGTCATTCTTCCCCATTGCTAAGGAGAGCTGAACAAGTGCACTATCCCTTCTTTAATACAATATGCTGCAATAACTGCTGATAAATTTAAAATAAAAATATATGCCATATCTGTTCTAAACAAGACAATTATTAGAGAAGAAGCAATCAGCCATTAATTTGCCTTCAACTAATGTCTTGTTCAGCTTATATTTTTCAAAACAAGCCCTGCATTTAGAGCAATAACACATCATATCCCGAAGAAAATTATAGGATTAAGGCCAACAATTCTATCCTATATTTAAAATTAGTTTAATGTTATTTTATAGAAATATTAATAGAGCACCACTTGTGGAATGCTCAGTTTATACGTTTTTTGAGCATGTTTTGATTGAAGATGAGAGAAGGTCTCTACTAATGTGACATGGGCCACTTCCAAGGTGCCTTAAGGACAGAAATACAACATTGAAAATATATGTAATGGTATAAAGAGCTAAGAAAAACATACAAAGGCGAAGGAGGGATAGAACATTTGAATAAAGAGTGAAACCCGTTGTGGTCTCATTCGCCTGGAAGCTAAAGAGATCCATTGCCTGTGTGTGTATGTGTGCGTGTGTGTGTGTGTGTGCTCTAATTACAGACAAGATTAGAACAGGCAAATTAAATTGCTACAAGCAACTGTTTGTAATTACTACAAGCAAATGTTTGTAATTATGAACAGATTGCTTTACTGTCGATAATTAAAACAACAACAAAACTTACTTAATGACTGTCTGGAGATGGCACTCCACAGTTGACAACATAACCACTAAATGGTGCTCTTATTCTGTCTCTCCCTCACCGCTCCCCTCCCACTCCCTTCCTCTGCACAGGGCGCGAATGAGTACGCAGAACCCGGACAGAGAAAGGAGCCTTGAAGCACCGGCGGTGCTGACGGAAGCTGGCGTACAGCAGTGATTTACCTCTATACAAGGGTTGGCAGTCATGTTTCCTGCAGATGGCGTTGATCTCATTAGCTCTATGAGCATATTAATAAGATAACGCCTACTATGTGGCTACATACTGTACACTGGTCCCTTTGACAGCTGATTTTACTACGTTTTTCCAGTGACAGCGAGAGTCTGATGTGGTTATTAAAAGTACAATTAGATTAAGGAGCACTAAACAAAGACCGATGTGAGTGCGTGCCGGTGGGCTGAGAAGGATGCGTGGCATCTAATAGCAGAATGTGAAGAGGCAGAATGTCAGCAGAATTTTTTTTTAGCATGATCGGTGAAAAGTGAATGTCTCATGGAGTGAAAGGAAATTTACTGTATTTACATGGCATAAAAGTACTGTAATTAATGTAGTCACATCAGCATCATAACAAGCTGCAAAAACAGTGCTATTGTGAGGGTTGATACGTCTGTGTTAGATGACTTTTGTAAGTAAAGGTGCAGTAGTATCCTTGCCAGTGTTTACATTTAGATTTATTTATCTGGCAGACGCTTTTCTTCAAAGCGACTTCTAATGAACTCTATGTAGTGTTATCAGCCCACACACTTTATTCACCATGGTGACTTACACTGCTAGATACACTACTTACAATGGGTCACTCATCCATATTTCAGTAGAACACACTCTCTATGTCACTCACACACTATTTGGGAACCCGAACAGCATGTCTTTGTACTGTGGGAGGAAACCAGAGCACTCAGAGGAAACCCATGCAGACACGGGGAGAAAATGCAAACTGGGGGGTCCCATGTTCTAGGTACTCTAAATCAGTACAGAAAAGCTTACTCAGATGTATACACAGGTAAATAATTATTGATAAATAATTGTATGGGTAAATAATTGTAAGTTGCATAAATTTCCAAGTTACGCTGGACAAAAGTGTCACATAATTAATATTATGAGCAAAGTATAATTATGCTACTTACAATTACCTGTTATGCTTCTTTGACTTGAGTCAAGCTGAGGCTTTCTGACCCAAGTGCAACAGTCTAACCCAAACAGAACAGTCTGGGTACAATCTTGAAGTTCATGTGATCTATGGTAATGTCACTCACCATGCTGGGAGCCTTCAAAACATATTGCACACAAGTTGGAGGCATTGGTGTTTCAGTGGTGGAGTTCTTGCCTCCCACACAAGAGATCCGCATTTGATTCCCGGCCGATGCCGAACCGCTCCAAGCTAAGCAATACGCTTGTAATTCTGCATTGACTAGAACCATTTGACCACATTCCCTTACATTTACTGAGGCAGGTGGTAACATAGTGGTTAGAACTGATGTCTTTAGTTTAAATCCCATCCTCCAGCTATTGTACCCTTGAGCAAGATACTTACCCAAAATTGGTCCAGTAAAATGACCCTTCCATATAAATGGGTAAGTAATCATAAACTACTTTGGACAAAAGTGTCAGCTAAATGAATAAATACAAACCTTCCACATTTATATAGCACATACATGTATTTCCCTCCCAAGTACTGTATGTAATAGAAATTAAGCTACGTTGTATTACTTCTCTCAGGTAGAAATAAGAATTTGGCTTGTGGTTTAACAAGAAAATTTCCTTTCTTCAATGAATATTATTTTGGTAGCTTTTACGTTACAGCTGGGTTGTCACCACTGAGCCTGTACTGTGCTGTATGAGGTAGGAATAGGAGCTGCACACCTGTCTGTACTCACAGGCTCAGATTGTTCCAGAACACCAGACAGCACATGAGCAGGATTACAGGCAGGTTTTCAGTAGATCATCTGTACTTCTTTCAAAAGCACATCACTTGTAGGCATAGCTCTGCTCTCTTCTTGCCCTAATGTCCCTGTTTGTGTCTCTCCAATCCCTACCACCTCCACTATTATACCCTTCTGGTCTGCAGAATGGTGTTTTTTGACATTTGTACCTTAATGTGGTGCCAGAAGTGGGATAACATATAGTATTTCATTTTTACCTGCTAGGTTTACTGAGGTTCTGTGCTCTGCAATGTGTTTGATTTCATTAGATTTCACTTTTTAAGGCATACACACTGCATCCCTGCAACAACACTGCCTGCTTTTATTGGTGCACTAAGATTAAACAGTGATGAAATGTAATGTAGGTCCATACACCCCCACCCTACCCCCTACCCCCTCACATTGAGCTGGAGGGACTGGGATTGCAGCACAATATATCTAATGGATATTACTGCCATGAGCCCCTTTCTCATTTGCGCACACACACATACACAGACACACACACGCACACACCTATGAGCGCACAGTTCTCTCTCAGAGGCGCATTTTATTTGGTCCATGACACACAGCTGCTGCCATGAAATTCACTTTTATTTACCATCAGATCCATTTTATGTTTTCTCAATGGATTTCAATTACCAGAACTGAACTTCAGAGCTAATGAAGTAGATGCATTTCAGAAAGCATGAAAATTTCTGAACATGGGATAACATCTATAGTTCATTATCTGAGTGATATAAAAATAAATGGCTTTTTGTTCCAGTGAAGGCTGACAGGAACTGCAGAAGGTTATTTTGTCGAAAATGTACTTTGACGCTCTCTGCCACAGTTGTAATTCCGTCTCCAGTCTCGGAGTGGTTCATGATTTATTTTGGCCGCTCGCTGAGGTCTGGTTTGAACAGCCTGGTGGTGAAGAATCAGGGCACATCTTCTACACTAGTAAAATGAATGAGTAGAGCTTGGTGTGGGCTGTAGGGGAGGGGGATTCTCCATCTGTCAGAAATCTGTCTTTGTCCTTCGCAGGGCACTGACGTGTACGGCTTTTGTTTGAACAGCTGCAGCTAATGTGACAATAGTTATAAACAATGAAATTAATTTTTCAGATGACATGTTCTGGCGTCCTCTTCAGGGTGTACCCGACTTAGCTTCGTGTCCTGTGTTTGTAGGACAGGTTCTGGACAACCACAACTCTCTATTAGCATAACTGCTGTTGGAATTGATCTTTATTCACACAATCTGTAGTTCTTTGGAGAGTCAATGATAAGGTACCATAAACCATGAAAACGGTTTAATTTCTGTTCTGTACAAATTTACCAGGTGTTACCCATCGTTAATGCATGCAAACACTTGCACAGGAAGCATTCGCTTACGTCCCTTGCGTGCATCCCCTTCGTCTATCTTCAATCTTTTAATACAGCCTGAAACTTCCTTACAGTATCTTTCAACCTCCTGCCTTTGCTGATGGTATTTTCGAACTCAGAGGTGCTTGCTTTCTAGAACTTTTCAGTGTCATAGTAATGTTTGTGTGGCAACAAAGGGACAGCTGGAAGTATAGCACATTCATTCAAGATACACAGGAGGAGATGTTACACCCCATGCGTATATTACAGCAGCTGTACACAACGATTCAGTCCAACCAACAACAAGATAAGGCCAAAGAGAACAACATCCAGCACAGCCAACAACTATCTCCATGACTTGAGACTAAGAAGCTTAACTACCCTCTCCAATCAACCAAACCAACCCAAACCCTATCAAACCAACCACAAGGTTGTCAAGTGGGCAAGTCCCTTCATCAGTGTTTCGTTGAATTAGGCCCACGACACCTCTGGAAAGCTCAACAGTGCAGTCTGGTGTCCCAGACTCACCCCCCCTCCATACACGTTAGATGCCCGTCTCCCTCAACAAATACTGCAACTCTACAAACTCAACAACCGGTTAAACCACAGCTGCATACATACCTTCAAAACGCACCACCTTCACAAACTCAGCTATTTTGTGAAGTAGTAGTTAGAGTTGATGCCTTTGGACCCAAAGGTTGCAAGTTCTATTCCACCCTCTGGCTGTTCTACCCTTGAGCAAGGTACTTACCCTAAATAGCTGCAGTAAAATTACCCACCTGTATAAATGGGTAAATAATTGTAAAATACTCTAACATTGTAAGTTGCTTTGGAGAAAGGTGTCAGGTAAATGAATAAGTGTCAATTTGAAAAATAAGAATACAGATGCTATAATGGGATATCAATACAGTAAAATATACTCTCACTGATATTCTGGGCACCATAAAAACCTTGTACACTATTCCATGTGAAATTTTCTCTTGAATATAACAATTTTTAGATGGTACTGTATTTCTTTAACAGTCCCTATAAGAATTTACAAGAGATTCTTGTGTACTATGACACACAGATGACAGAGCTGTACATCTACATTGTACTGCAATGTTGAAAATTTGCTTGTTTAAGTATTAAAGAGCCTTTCCCCTCAAAGGTTTTGCTATGTTCTCTGGATGAAATGTTCCTTAATGCCTGCTTCAATTTGAACTGTTCCTGGTGTTCAGTGCTTTGGGCAAAATCAATACAGGCATAAAATTTATAGTTCAGTGCACTTGTAAAACAAATTTTTAGATTTTTTTGTGTGAGTCTCTCCTAGCGACTCACTAAATTATTGCAATGAGACAAAATTCAATAAGAGGTCTGATAGCAACATAATGAAAAAAGTGTGGCTCATACAAAGTGGAGAAACTGTGGCATTTTACAGGAAACTGCTGCCAACGGGTACACGTTATTCAAGCACATATTGATTGACTGATCGATTAGTTCATTTGAAATAAAGACACAGTTTTAAGCATTTTAATGTTTTATAATGTTTTTGAGCACTGTATAATGTTTTAATGTGTAATCTGAATGTGTCTGAATCAGTCAATTGATAATGCCTTTGGACACACAGGTTGCAGTTTTGATCTCCACCTCTGACTGTAGTAGCCTTGAGCAATATACTTACCCTAAAAATTGCTCCAGTAACATTACCCAGCTCTATAAATGGGTAAATAATTGTTGGTAGATTTACATTGTAAGTTGCTTTGAAGAAAAGTATCAGGTAAATGTCTACCTGACTGGTCTTTAATGTATAACCAACACACAACAATAGTGAATTTCACATAAAAAGTAAAGAATCATGTCTGCTCTTTCCCTCTTGTTATCTTAGATCTTCTCTCTAATCCATCCTCCAAAGCAAAGGGACCTCTGTCACTGGAAGATGCATAGCAATTGTATTTGAGATTGTCTTCACCAGGTTTGGGCACTTAGTCCAGCTTGAGCCGCAGGGTCTGCGGGTTCCTGTTGTGTCCCCAAAAATATACATTTTTTTTTTTCTCCCTTAAATGATATCACCTAGCATATACAAATCTGAGCAGTGAAGTTCTATCTTCAGACAACTACCTGTAGAATCTAACATTACCTGTTTCTCTGAGGATGGACTTAACTAAGGAAGCCATAATTTCATGATTTAGTGAATTGGTCAGACCTACATATGCCAGGTGATATCACTTTCTATCCAAAAGAGATTTAATAAGTTGTAAGAACAAAATCAGAACATTTATGTGTTATGGCATTGCAATGTCACAATGTCCCACCTTGGGCAAAGAGGGACAGTCAAACTTAAACCCAGTGACATGGCATAAGCTTGATCACTTATACCAGTTTTAGTTTGCCCTCATGTCACATGATCAGCGTGAGGCCTTTGAAGGGATGTCACATGGTTCGCTAGACTACTCAAACACACCCTTATTAAACACACACACCCTCTTTTCCTATGGCTGCATCAAGTGTTTGCACTGCAAGTTGAGGTGTGAATTGTTAAAAACCTGTCCAATTAAACCTAATGGAAATACCTCAATAATGGTGTTCAGTTGCAGGGGAGGAAATTAACTATTAGGAAGTGATCAGAGTGAAACAGAAGGGTCAATACCCAGTGGTCACTGGACTCTGACTTCACGAGAGCCTTTGGCTGGGGCTGAAAACTCAGAGTTGAGTAGAAGCTTACATGACAATGCAAAAACATCAGATTCCACAGAGTCCCTTCATTGTTTATATTTTAAGATATGCAGTTTACACCTATGCATGAAGACAATGACTACCATCTGTTCATTTGGCAGGTCCCTGGATATGCTGAACTATTGACTTGACAGTGCTTGGTATGCTGTGTGCTTGTGGTTAGAAAAGTACCAATGAGGATCCATTGGCTTTGATTGTACAAAGCTCTGCTTTAGTTGACCTTTTTGTTAGTGGTCAAAAAGTGGCAAAGTTTTGGAAGGTTACCTTTTTTTAAGATTTTTTCTTTTGACTGATGCTTTCCTTCAAAGTGACTTACAGGGTTAAGTTACTTACCAGTTATCCTTCTCTACTGCTGGGTAACTTTTTATTGGGGAAGCTTAGAGTAACTACTTTGCTCAAGCATAGTACACCAAGAGGTAGGATTTTAATCTGCAATGTCAGAGTCCAGAGGCAGCAGGATCTCTAACCAATATGCCAGCTACTGCCCTGGAAAGCAGAGAGACTTGAAAGGACACAAAACTCTAGGTCTTTTTTTGTGTAGGAGTAGAAAACTAGGGGTAGGAATAAAAGATTCAGAAATGAGCTTGGAGAAGGGAAGAGTCTGCTTAAGGATGTCCTTTGGGGAAAAAAAAGAAGAATTTGTTGAGATTGTCGCTTGTGATGAAGTCCTGCGTCCATTATTGTCAAAACTGAAGACAAAGTTCTAAGGTCAAGGCACAGCTCCAATGAAGGCTGGTGGGTGAGAATCAGGTAAGGAGCAGATACCTTACAAGGATGTCAAAGCAGCTCAAGACTCTTCAAAGTGATGCTGTTTGCAGGAGGAACTGCACACTCCACCAAATCCATAATGGAGCAGTGAGCACAATTTAATTTAAATGTAAAATCAAAAAGCAAATGTGAATTACAATCATGCATTTATTTTATGTTTATTTTAAGTTAGATGGGAATAACTTATCTAATAAGATGTTCACATATACACAATATATACATATATCTTTGACAGGTGGTTGCATGTCAAGAAACCCTTACAGTTCCATTTTCTCCTTGATGCTCTTTATAATGCATTTTTAATCAAATGTGGTGATTTTATAAAAGCTTGGAGGTGGCATGAGATATACAGTATGTGAAGATGAAACTAGGAACATAGTCATGTGAGAATAAAATTGTAAGTGCTGTAGTGTTTTAAAAATACAATTCATGATCAATGAATGATTTTTATATATTGCATATATTAGAAATTAGAAAATTGTATGTGTATAACAATCTAATGAAGTGCTGCCTGTCAGTGAAAATCATTGAAAAATAATGACCAACACTATAATTTAAATAGTAATGTGGTCTAATTTACTCAATGCAGATGTCACAGGTTTTGAAAGTCTCTTTTTTGTATCAGCTGTATATGGAATAAAAGCAGTGGCCTTACTTAGTAGTGCCATGAATGTGATTTGGAGGAAAATGAATACTATACTTGTGTAAACCATAGAGATGTAAGTCATATGATCTTCATGTATTTTCACACACACATTGACTGAAACCGCTTGTTCCGAATGGGGTTGCGGCGAGCTGGAGCCTAACCCAGCAGCATAGGGTGCAAGGCTGGCATGGGAGGGGACACACCAAGATTGGGACGCCAGTTGCAAGGCACCCCAAGCAGGACTTGAACCCCAGACCCACCAGAGAGTAGGTGGAGGCCAAAACCACTGTGCCACTGTGTCCCCCCTGGCATTTTTAGTCAGTTGTGTTTTTTTTTTTTTTTTTTTTATTAAAATCAAGTGCAATTGGTAATGCAGCAGAGGCACTACTGACTCTCAAATACCCCGGTGCAAAACACTATTCATATAACAGGCACTCACATTAAAATTCAGACAGTAAGGGTACAGATGGAAGCACACACACACAATGTCTACAACCGCTTGTCCTGAGCGGGGTTGCCGCAAGCCGGAGCCTAACCCAGCAACAGAGGGCAGAGGGCTGGAGGGGGAGGGGACACACCCAGGATGGGACGCCAGTCTGCCACAAGGCACCCTAAGCAGGACGTCAGCCCTAGACCCACCACAGAGCAGACCCTGGCCCAACCCACTGCGCCAGTGCCCACCTAGAATAAGAAGCATACGTATGACATAAATTTTTTTTTATCTGGAAAATCATACTTTGGTTGTAGACTTGATTAACTGACATCAAGAACACACTCTGTTATGTAAACCTCCTTTTATCTTTAGCTGGAGCTTCTGAGTTTTTAATGAGTAAGAATATTTGATTTTATCTATGTACATATTTATCTCAGTGATATGATGAAGATGCTCTAGAGCCCATTCATTCATAACTACAAACATCTCTCACACAAGTACACACTTCTGTCATTGTTTTCCTGGATTCCATGCTGCAGACTCTTCTTGTAGTATTAATTAATTTACATAAAACACTTTACAACTGTCTAAAGCAAAATCTCAGTGCACCACACTGGCATATTTAATTTATGATAGGAATAATACATTGAAAATCTGTCAGTCCTACTGATGCTTTTCAGTGCACATTGGCATAAAAAAGTCATTATTAATGTCATGCAGGCATAGAATAAGGAAGAGACTAAGCATCACAAAAATAAAAAGGTATTAGGTTCATAGTTGTAAGTGAGATATCATTTTCATATAATGGATGCTCATTCATCAGACATGATTTACATGCAGAGTGAAGAAATTCTGATAATTAAAGGCTATATTTCAATGGTGCCATATATTGGACAAAAAGGTGTTTAATATTATAACAGCCCTTAGGCTGTATTACTGGGAGGTGTGTGTATGTCATCAAACATCACTTGTCATAGGGAGGGGGGGGGGGGGGCAGAGAATGAAAAGGGCTTTGTTGTGTATAGAGTAACATGAGAGGAACTGCTCTGAGGTCTGTGACAAACTTACATTTGCATATACAAATGTTCACCTCCAAGTACAGGGGGTAGAAAAAATACTGGAAACAATCTGTAAATATCAAATTTCTTACGAGGAAAAGGGCTATCCTTGGGTATCATATTTAAAATGATGTCATATCAGGCTTGAGCTATGTGCAATGGGGTACTGAATTGTTCTTTGAGAAGAAAGTTTCTTTGTGTGTGACCGGCTGCCTGTGGGGTATCGGGGAGCATTTGTCTTGATCTGGATGGTCATGATAGAACTTGAATCAGCCAGCTTTGAAGATGGGAAGGTTGTGAGGAAACACACACACACACACACAAACAAACAACGTCTACAACTGCTTGTCCCCGAGCGGGGTCACGGCGAGCTGGTGCCTAACTCGGCAATGCAGGGAGCATTGGGAGCCAAGGGGACAAACCCCGGACGGGAAACCAACCCGCCGCAGGGCACCCCTTCAGGATTCGAACACCAGACCCACCACAGAGCAGGGCCCAGCCAAACCTACTACGCCCCCCTGTGAGGTAACAGCACTTGCATTACAGACGTCCTCTAAAGCACTGTATCATCTACAATATATGGGCATAGAGAAGGATGAAAGACTTTAACATCACAAACCTACCACTGTGTTTGACAACTGGGAACACACCATGTGGCCTGAAGGTGTCCTTTGACATTCCCCAAGTAGGGTAAAGGGGGTAAAGGAAGATCCATCAGACCATATACATTTCCATTGCTCAGATCCTCAGGTTTCCTTCTCCTTACTTCAGATTATGTATTTTAGCTTTGGGTATTTTATGAACAGCTGGGCCTGGAACACAGTGGTTCTGACAGTATGGCACCACACACACGCAGAGTGTCTGAACCGCTTGTCTCATATGGGGTCGTGGGGAGCCAGAGCCTAACCCAGCAACACAGGGCATAAGGCTGGAGGGGGAGGGGACAAACCCAGGACGGGACACCAGTCTGTCACAAGGCACCCCAAGTGGAACTTAAACCCCAGACCCACCCTGAGAACAGGACCCAGTCCAACCTACTGCGCCACCACGCCCCCCTATATGGCACTTCTTCTTCCTTAATTTACCATGCTTCGTGTTTGTCCACATCTATCAATAACCATTAATTTCCAGATACTTTTCCTGTCTTCTGTGTTCGCCATATGTTGCCATGACTTTTGATGATGTCCTCCTGGCCACAATTAATAATTTTGCGGTTTTTGTGACTGACATGAATTCAAAAGCGACTTGCCCTCTTTCAAACTGTGTCATGCGTCTCATGTTGTTTTCAGAACGAGACATATTAAAGGTGCTGATTGTCAGACCTCTTTTACATGGTGCCAAAATTCAAATTATACTCTGAGCTGGAAAATTTTTAATCAGCAACGTACTTGCAATTCCACTGCCACATACCATATAATCATAACAAAATATACGCAAAAAATTCAACTGACAATAAAAAGTGCCTAGTTATTTTGACGTGGTACCTTTCTGACTACCGTTGGTTTACCATGCTATTTCCTTCAGCGCAGATCTCATTAGTGAGTAAAAGTTAACAAAATGCTGCCTTACATATAAAAACTGTACCCCTTGTGATTGAACCATTGTGTTCTGCATTTGTTTCCCTCCAGTCGGTTGCATTTAAAGAAGTACATTTAATATTGTTATGATGAGCTCTTTGATTCAGTCAGACGGAAATCAGGACACCTATTTTATGAAACACACAGAGTCCAGTGGTGAAAGATAACGTCCAGCACTGATATTATCATCTCAGCAACCAGCATCACACAGAGAGGGTTAAAATTGTTGGGCTTCAGCATTGCCCTTATATTTATTCCCTTTTGTTATTGTAGGCAGACAAGAGAAGCAAATTGTCGCATTTTAATGGTCTGGCACACAGTGGGGAGCGAGCCACAATCTGATGCAATGACAGATACATGAAAAATAAAGCTCTTTGGCAAGATTTTGACAAACTCCAATCACTCTGAACAGAACGAGATCTTCGGGGAGCTCACTTTGAAACGCGTTCTAGGGAAGAAGTTTGTGTAAGAAGTAAAGTGTGTCTCCCGAAAACTGCACTTTCTCCCTAGCCTTGGAGCTGACGGCCGAGAACACACAAATGTACGAAATGCGTTGCATGCGATCGCAAACTTCAACTGACAGTTATTTTCGTGGTAGAATATACTTTATTTCGGTCTACTTGAGGAGGCCGTCCTGTTTTAATTATCATTTCTATTGGGGGCAACTTCCAGTTCCCAGCTGTGGACAACACTCGACCGTATCTGGCCCTGTTCTCCTACAAATAAATGGAAGGCCGCCAGGTGAAAACAAAATCAAAGCGTGTGAGAATTTTTAATATTTTGCACAACTGCAAAAGACAGTGTGAACACCAGCAGTCAGGGATCTAAATGCTATTGAACATATCATACTGGACACTTCTTGTTTCCATCTCAGGGTTTGACTGCATTATCTATTCCATCATTTATTTCCTCTGCATACATCAGTCAGTCTAACAACCTGTCTTTTTTCAATTATCCACATGATTTCACTGTCCTTGTGTTTTTTTTCTGAAATTTCCTTCCATTCTCTGTGAATTGTTTTCCTGCCCGTTTAGGAAGATATGTATTCATTTTGATAGGTACAAGGATCTGAACGTCTTTTTACTCCGTCTAGGGAGACACAGAAACTGTGGCACATTATTTCCATAAATGTATTACAGTATTATTCATTGTGCCTTGTTAAACAACTATGCACAGTGTTGTATAAAAGATGTTGAATATAAAAGAGAATTTTTGATTGATTTCCCCCCCCCCCCCATGTATTCAGCTCGGTTTATAAAAACCATAGCCAATGCAGCAACTCACCCGTTCCCCACAGTTTCCATGGCTACTGCCTTGTATATTATTATATAACTGTGAAGTGCTGTTTCATTTTCAATACACAAAATAAAGTTCTCATTTATTTGGCTTCCAACTCCCTAGGCTGAGTTAATAATTTCAGTCCTGCCTGGATTTGCTCGGTGCAGCAGCTGAAAAAGAAATGCTCAGTTGCAATTTCATTTCTGTCAGTTTTTACACTAAAGATGTCATAAATAACTATGGAACAATTTCCCTGTAATGTCCAATCACTTGTGTGTGGGCAGGTTTTTGCTGTGAGTGTGTGAGTTTAAGCTGGGTGAATACTTTGTATTTGCAACACTGCTGCTCAGCCTGTATAGACCATTTTGCAGAGTAAATAGTTTATCTGCCGCCTTTCCAATGATGGATATTGATTCTTTTGAAGAAGGAAAGAAAACGAAATAGGTATTGTACAGATTGCTGAGAGATAAGTCTGTAGCCTGAATTCCTGATGGTGTCACACTATTTCATGCTGTAGGAGAGTGAAACAGAATGATTTATTTTACCTCCTCTCTGGTGATTTTTCACAGATTGATTTCTAACTTTTTTCTGTCTTTAAATGGTAAGTTTGGTTCTGGCTATAGGCATTTACACCTTCTGAGAATCAGTTAGTTTAAAGATAATGCTGTTCCTGATATATTGTTACTTGACACAATCAAAAGACAAAGTGTATAATATAGTATATACATGAGTGTAAAGTTGTGCATTTTTTTCATTGATTTCTTTCAACTTTACTGTTGTGTTTTCTATTCTTGCATTAAAGATTGAATTAATAAACATTTGAGCTTGTATGCACAGTATATATATATAATATATATGTACACTATAACTCGTGTATATGTATATATGTGTGTGTCTGTATTAATACGCTGATTTGCACATTTAGATCATGAGAATTGGACTTTCCAACTAGTTTCATTTAATACCCCTACTTTGGATTACAATGCATTTCTTCACATTTAAATTTGGATTTTACATGCCTCCTGAGCAGTATGAGACTAGAACCACCATGTGTTCTTCTTAGAATGATTCTCAGTAATTGCTGGCTCCATACCGTTTTAGGCTTAGAACCTTCATTAGCCCTTGTTTACTAGTTTCACCTGTGATAATCCCTGTGATCAAGGCCCCGTTTGGATTCTCCAAATCATGTCCACTGGGTCAAATGTTATGTTTTATATGTACGTGTTTGTTAAATCCATAGTAAGTACACAGACTGTCTGAAACTGAGTACACACACACTGTCCCAACCCTGCAACACAGGGTGCAAGACTGGAAGGCGAGGGGAGGGGACACACCCAGGACAGAACGCCAGTCTGTCACAAGGTAACTACTTAGTAATTGTGTCAATTTTAATTGAACTTGGTGATATTTTAGCATAAATGGGTATCAGTTTTGGGGCTCATCCAAACAGTAAGGCATTACATAAAATTTGCCTCAATGGCATTGCTACAATAACAGTGCCAAAATGTTTGATATACCCCAGCATCCAGCACTTCCACTATAGAAGGAAAGCAAATATTTTGGGACTTGGACTGTGGTAATCGGATTTTGTTTGTTTCCATTTCATTCACGGGGAGTGGAGGGAAAATTCCTATTGTGTTTGGCCAGTGTTTTAGCTGTTCATTATTGCCTACTGCATGGTGCTGTACACCTACAGTATATAAACATCAATAGTACTGCTGTAGGGACTTCATAGAGCCATGGCTAAAGAAAAAAAATCGAAAGTACTTTCATTATCGTATTTTTATTAACTTTGCACATTCTAATTGTCTGGTTTAGAGCGATGCAAGGCTTGGGAGAATGAGTGCTCCTGTGACACATGCCCCGTCACTTAAACACAATGTTCTGTTTTGTTTGGTATTAAGGAAAAGGAATGATTCCTGGAGCTTCAACAGAAAATAATATTGTCGTAAATGTGTTACTGATGTTATTTCGGTACTGGATATGAAGAAGCTGATAACATCACTGTTGTTCCGTTTTAAATTCGGCTTTTTGTGTCTTTGTCACCGAGATAAAAGTCTGTTCTCATGAGGAAATTACTCTCATATGGCTTCAGAGGCAGGCTTAACTATAGCGATGCAGATACTCTCATCTCGCCATGTCCTTCAGCACTAAATTGCAGTAATCTAACAAGTGCCAGCAGTCATCAAAAGTAAAACTGCTACCATCCTATCCTGTCATTGGCAAGTGATGTTTTTTTTTTTCAGTCTGGTCAGTACTGCAAACAGAATCAAAGTTGGAGTATTTCATTTTCAGATGTGTACTGCCATGCGCTACCAATTTATTTGCTGCTGAATTACATCTCAACACAACTGTTTATCTCAAACAATTTAATGGGCCTTTGGAGCATAATGCTATAGAGGCAAAACAAATGAGTTTATTATCCTTAAATTCACCTTGTTTCTTCAGATATGACACTTTGCTTTACAAACTGATAATGTAGTGTAGCTTGTGACAATTTATATCATGTGGGCCTTTCAGAATTTAATCATTTTGTCTGGGGTTTTCACTTCACAAGCAAATTCAAATGTATAAAAAAAGCATCGAATGAACTTAAATATTTTATGAGTCCATTGCCGTCCTTGT
Organism: Scleropages formosus; assembly: GCF_900964775.1. Taxonomy (NCBI): domain Eukaryota; kingdom Metazoa; phylum Chordata; class Actinopteri; order Osteoglossiformes; family Osteoglossidae; genus Scleropages; species Scleropages formosus. Next base: position 32,319,422 of record NC_041810.1, read on the forward strand.
GATTTCATGACTATGGATCCGATACTTTTCCCGCAAGTTCCAGCTAACATCCTGACCATGTGTATGTAAAGATAACACAGTTTAGCACAGATAAAAGGAAAGGAGCCTGTTTGCACTTTCTTAGAATTGAAATGCATGCGGGAGAAAATAACAGTTTTTAATTTAACGGTGAGCTTTGTTAGTAAATATTACAGAAGACAAATACCATTTCCAAAGTGGGATTGTATAACTCATCTTGACAAGCAAGTATAAAACGCTGACACCATGCTAAGAATCGCCCGGCCCCCGCCTTCACCCCCCCCGAAACTCACTCCACCTCCCTGTTTTGATAAAAAAAAAAAAGAGAAATCTCTGAGGTGTGATATGAAAGAACTGAATCTGAATTTTCTATAATCCCTCTTTTTGAAGGGAAAATAGCAGGGCCTGTGCACTTGGCCTCCTTTCTTTCCCCCTGTGTGTTTTTGTTGTGTGATTAGTGGCGAAAACTAGCTGAATATGCAGCGAAGAAAAATCGAGCTGGCCTGTAAGCCCCGTGTCTCTGTGGCCAGACAAGGGATGGTGCTGAACGTTCTTCAGAAACCATGCTGACACAGAGGAGCCCGTCTGACCTGAGACAATAGACTTCATCTCCCCTGATGCAGCTTGACATATGAATGACATAGTGAAATGTTGCCATGGGAACAAATGTGCTGGATTTATGCATGAAATTCTCTGGCGTTGAGAGATTTGACTAAGTTAATGGTGTGGCATCGCAACATTTTTGCATGAAAAGCAGAGCTAAGGAAGGGGAGGAGCCCTTTTGTCGACCTCTCTGGACATTGTCTCCCTGTTTGATGTTAATTCAGCAAAGACGATGGGATCACGGTTAACACTGCGGGCAGCATTCGTTCATTTGACCGAGGGATGGTGCAGCTAATAGCACAAGATGTACGATGGCCATGTTCCACAGCTGTAATTTGCTCTGTAATATCACATTATCTACAGACAAGATCTAGGATTTCCTCTGAAATTTGCACAATTAGGCAAAAATATATTGTATGTGCTCCTTTTGCTGGACATTTTATATGTTGAACCTTTTTAGTCATGTATTATAATAGTACCATAAAAAGGTGGATCCATCTGTGGAAACCTGTTCAAACTAAGCACTTATTTCATTTCGGGGGGGTGTGGATAGAGGTTCGCAGATGTGTCAGTGTGGATGTCATCAGTCTCTTGCCATACTGACCTAGCATAGGCTTGGCTGTGTTTACCTGTTTCAGCTGCTGTCCAACAAAAAAAAAAAAAAAAAACAAACCACAAATAGTGAAGGGAACCTGGCAAAACACACTAGGTAAGATCCAGTAAATTCATGTCCTGCTCGAAATGCGTGGAGAATATTTTAATTTGTACTATGTACATCATGTGCTTATTTTTCACGATTTAGTTTGTTGTCATATGAGGAAACAAGAACAGAATTTCAGCCTTCACAATAAGGCTCTTTGTAACAATAAAATAGGCAATTCAAGGCAAATGTCACAACAACTGCATCTCTGCAGAATAAGAGCATTTTTTTTTTACTCACAAAATTAGGCCAGCCAACTTCTACACGACTCTTATTAAATGCGCACATACTGTCTGAAACTACTTCTCCAGAGCGGGGTTGCAGTGAACCTGAGCATAACCTGACAACACAGGGCAGAAGACTGGAGGGGGAGGGGACACACCCAGGACGGGACGCCAGTCCATTGCAAGGCACCCCAAGAGGGACTTGAACCCCGGACCCTCTAGAGAGCAGGACCCAGACAAGCCTGCTGCACCACTACACGCCTCAAATATACATGTTAATAATTTAGCAAAAGCAAAATTAAGTCATCATGTTAAAGGGTCAAATGGAGCCTGTTTCAAAGATGTGTTTACATGATCCTTTTCCTTGCTTTCAAAATGTATATATTGTCAAATCTCAAGGAAAACACTATGTAACTGCAACAACTCAGTGGAATAGATTAAGCAGAAATTTCCGCTACATATTTTACTGTATATTTTGTACTTGAATTATTACTAGCATTTATAGCACTGCTATAGGTTTTCATCATGCAATAAATATAGAGGTCCTTAACTTACAAACACAATTAGAACCGGATGTCTGTTCATAATTCAATTTGTGTGTAAAGCCAAAGATTAAGTCACATACAATAAAATATTAATGACACAGACCTCCCTCGGTTTATTTACAGCTAAGGTCTGTAACAACCATCAGCTACAATTTTAATTAATTAAAAAATCACTGAAGAACAGTTATTTATTTATTATTGTCCTATACATGGACACTCTATTTCAGAGCCTATAGTGGAAACATAGAGTGAGTCAAAGAACACTGAATTTGAAATAACAGGAGCAGCATTTATCAGAATCTGGCCACTTTAGGTTGAAATCTGTAATAATAGAGATACACCTTGATTTATCTGCTGAGCAGGTCCTGTAAATGTCTTAGATTTAAGAAAATATGCTGTAGGTTTTTCGTAATCTTTGAGCTAAATTAAAATGAAAACTTTAAATGACTTGAAGGAAAGTATATAATTACCACAAACTCCTGTTCAGTGCCGGCAATGTGTGGTATCCTTAGAAACCAGCAAACATTTAGCAAGTAGTATTTGTAATATGCATTGAATATAACCATTGACCATATGTAGTCTGTCGGGGGGGCAGTGGGAAGAAAGATTGAAAGCATTCATTTTTCCAGATGTTTATGTTTTTTAATCAAAGGTACTGTGTTGTGTTGCATAAACTGCAGAGTGTTTTCTTCAAAGAGGACAATAGTCTCATTATGCACAAAGAAATGCATAGACATGAATTTATTTCCACAAACATAGAAGAGGTTTATATTTTGTCAACAACACTGGAGTGCACAAAAATGAAATAAAACTAACATATAAATTCAATATTACATTTATATTTTCCACAATACACATTGCTATTCATATGTGTGAGAATTTTTATACAGTATATTTATTACCTGTATAAGAAATATGTATTTTTATACATACACCGATCAGCTACAACATTAAAACAGCTGACAGGTGACGTGAATAACATTCATTATCTTGTTACAATGGCACCTGTCAAGGGGTGGGATATATTAGGCAGCAAGTGAACAGTCAGTTGTTGAATTTAATGTGTTGGAAGCAGGAAAAATGGGCAAGCGTAAGGATCTGAGTGACTTTGATGAGGACCAAATTGTGATGGCCAGACGACTGGGTCAGAGCGTCTTCAAAACGGCAGTTCTTGTGGGGTGTTCCTTGTATACAGTGGTTAGTACCTACTAAATATGGGCACCCAAGGCTCATTGATGAGCATGGGGACTGAAGACTAGTCAGTCTGGTCCAATCCCACAGAAGAGCTCCTAGCACAAAGGCAGTGTGGTGCTTTGGCCAGTGTTCTGCTGGGAAACTCTGGGTCCTGGCATTCATGTGGATGTTACTTTGACATGTACCACCTACCTAAAGATTGTTGCAGACCATGTACACCCCTTCATAACAATGGTATTCCCTGATGGCAGTGGTTTCTTTCAGCAGGATAATGTGCCCCGCCACACTGCAAACATTGTTCAGGAATGGTTTAAAGAACATGACAAAAAGTTAAAGGTGTTGACTTGGCCTCCAACTTCCCCAGATCTCAGTCCAATTGAGCATCTGTGGGATGTGCTGGAAAAACAAGTAAGATTTATGGCGGCCCCACCTTGCAACTTACCGGACTTACTGAAAAGGATCTGCTGCTAACGTCTTGGTGCCAGATACCACAGGACACCTTCAGAGGTCTTGCGGAGTCCAGTCCATGCCTCGACAGGTTAGAACTATTTTGGCAGCGCTAGGGAGACTTACACAACATTAGGCAGGTGGTTTTAGAAATTTGGCTGATCTGTGTACACAAGCTCAAGTAGCCTGGTATCATAGTACCAGTATGACAGTATCATGAAGATAGAACAGGGGAACTGTAAGTTCCTACTACGATCATGGACAGAATATTTTTGGAGCTGTAGAGTAATTTGTACACTGTGCTAAGAAAATTGTACCACGTCTTTTTGCAAAAGGGCTGAGTATGAAAGAAGTATCATCACCTAATACCACATATAGTCAAAAATTCACAGAACCAAGTAAATAACGCTTATTTACTGCAGTTCTTTAAAAATAATGCCGTCAACTATACTTTTTAAATAGCATTTATGTAAACGTTCACGTATTCTTTTCCCTTCTTGCCATATTTCTAACCCACATACAGAGAGAGACAAGCCACTCCACTGAATGTCCCAGGCCATTAGAACAAGGGGTATTTCTGGTTGACTGAACAATTCATTCCCAACATGTCACATTGAATTTCTTCCATTATAAAACACTGCTGTCTTCTCCATTCTTGAGGCAGATTGCCTACACCTATTTTTCCCAGTGAAATAACGTTTTCCCCCTGAACAATGTTTTTATCTCTAACATACGATTTGAAAACATAAATTAGCTCATGCCAGCGTCTTAGATTTACAATGACTAGAACATGACAATTATTTAGCTTTTGTGCAGCAATGATGCTTTCCTAAGAAAACATTTATTAGCTGCCATGGTACTTAGTAGCTTCAAGAAAAAGTCTGACCCCAATACGTACACACTAACTGACCATTAACTAATTATTCATTAGAACACAAAATTAAATACTAGAAGGAAAAGTAATGTATTTAATAGACGTTTAAATTTAAAAAAAAACAAAAAAATTACCTTCTGTCCAAATGTGGTACTTAACTCTATTTTCTGTTTTTATTTTGCTGTAGAACACTGGAATATGCAGTCAATGTTACAAACTGAGTCTCCTCTGTTGTCCTGCAGTATAATTTCCTTTCTGTTATCCTGGCTGGCTTCTTGCCGTTTGCTTTACGACTTAAGAGCTGCCTTCTTCTTACAGCCTGGGTTTATTTGACGTTTCTGACAGCCCCGCGGTATGGCCAGATACGAATAGGGGGAGAAATGGCAATTATTGTCAGTTTCAGAGAAACACATGTCTGTACACTATGATCCAAGGCTCCCCTTCTTCCTGTATTGTTATCATTTTCAATAACTGCTGCAGTGTGTGAGAGTAAATTGAGTGTCTGCAGCCAGATCTATCCTTGTGTTGCACTGTTTTTCTTCCACCCTCCATTCAAAGCCGTTCCATCACTTCAGATGATAAGGAGCCTTTCTCCAAATAACAAAGCTCAGATTAGGAGTAAACAGCAGAGTTGTGTGCCACAATTACATTGATGGAGTTAAACAATTACAAATGTGCAGTTACAGCAAAGGGTAAGCCTTCAAGTTATGGCTTTCTTATATAGTTTTATATACTGTTTTAATGCTAAAGTGAAAGTAACCATGTAGATTTACTGTATGCAAGAAAGGTTCATGAAATATAATAAATAAAGCAAGCAAAAATGATATATATGTATTCACCTTTTGCTACAAGTTCAAAGATTGCTTCTATATATACACATACATTTCCTGAACCACTTGTCCCATACAGGGTTGTGGGGAACCGGAGCCTACCCAGCAACACAGGGCGTAAGGGACAAACCCAGGACGGGATGCCAGTCCGTCGCAAGGCACCCCAAGCGGGACTTGAACCCCAGACCCACCGGAGAGCAGGACTGTGGTTCAACCCACTGCGCCACTGCGCCACCACGCCAGCGCACCCCTTGCTTTTATGTGTAATTCATTCAAATATCTTCAAATTCTTTTTTAGTTTGTATATAAAAGCAATATTTTAACTATTAGTAAAAAGTGGATCTAGTGGAATTGTATCGTACGTGATTAAATGAGTTTTTGAACTGTACTATCCATCTATTTGAATACTTTCCTCTTTAAAAATGACATATCAAGACACAATTACATTTTTTACTTTAATTACTTCATAATTATGAATTTATGAAGCTATATTGGTTAAATTATGAATATGGTTGTGCATGCTTAGTGATTTGCATCATGATCTATTACATATTGCATTAAGGGTCTGGGTGGTACAGAAATTCCCTTTTGACTTTAGCATAAAGATACCCATTCAGTCAAATGTGTTTATTTTCTGGACAGCTTCCCCAGCTCCTTGAAAAGGGAAGCTTTTCTACATGGTATCTCTGTAGGTTTTCTTGAAATTGTCTTACGTATCAAATTTTACAGCTGTTCAGAGGGGCAAATGCATTTTCACCCATTAGACACTCACAGAAATCATTATTTCTGACGTTCTTCCTGAATGAATTGCCACAACTAGGACAGACATCCAGTATCCACATCAATAAACAGTTTAAAGGGCACATTTTCAATAAATGACACTAAGATTTTGCTTAGGTTGGAATCGGCTTTAAATGTATACTTTACATTGTGCAAATGAAGACAAAAGGGATGGTACTGTACTGTAAATGTTATGCTATATACCTATATAACAGAAGTTTACCAAACACACACATATATACAGTATATATATAGATAAATAGGCCGCATAGTGGCACAGCGAGTAGCACTACTGTCTCATGGTGCCTGGGTGGTGTGAGAAAACATGGGTTTGAGGGTTTGATCCCCACTCAGTCTGCCGTGTGGAGTTTGCATGTTCTCTCCGTGCCTGCATGGGTTTCCTCCAGGTGCTCTGGTTTCCTCCCATAGCCCAAAGATATGATGTTCAGGTTCACCCATAGTGTGTGAGTGACAGAGAGAGTCTGTTCCACTGATGAATGGATGAGTGACCCATTGTAAGTAGTGTACCTAGCAGTGTAAGTCACCTTGGTGAATAAGGTGTGTGGGCTGATTACACTACATAGAGTTCATTGGAAGTCGCTTTGGAGAAAAGCATCTGCTAAATAAATAAATGCAAATATAGTTCTATACATATATCCTCAATACATTATGGTAGCAAAAAATGTCTTCTCTGCTCTCTTATAATTTGTTTTTTATGATTCACATTTCTGAAGCATTTTAACTCTCTTTTCCTTCAGAATTTAAATATGTGCACAAACTTTTCTTGCCTACTGTCCTAGATAGACTGGAGAGTAAGGATACACACACACACACACACACACACATTTCCAGAACCGCTTGTCCCTTACGGGGTCACGGGGAACCGGAGCCTACCCGGCAACACAGGGCGTAAGGCCAGAGGGGGAAGGGGACACACCCAGGACGGGACGCCAGTCCGCCGCAAGGCACCCCAAGCGGGACTCGAACCCCAGACCCACCGGAGAGTAGGACTGTGGTCCAACCCACTGCGCCACCGCACCCCCCCTTAGAGTAAGGATATTGCTGTTGAAATTCTGCTGCTTTACCAACTTGAACTTGTGTTTATTTATACAGCTTTATATTTCATAACAGTAAGCAGTAGTAAGTACCTTGTTTTACAAGGGTACTTTAACCATTACACCCCCCTGCTTCCAGTGGTTGAAGATGGTTAAGGTAACAAAGTGGTATGCTGGTCTACAGGATGACACTCATATGACAGTTTTACGTGAACAGCATTAATTCCTAATGGTACTAATCAAGGCACAACATGAGGCTATTAAGGAATTACCAGGGATGCACTAATACATGTTCATTAAGGTTACCTGTGCTTGTTCCATTTGTCTTCAGAATATGAGGTGTCAGTTGTTTTTATGATTATGTCAGCATTTCTTTCAGAAGACAAAGATCAAAATTCTTTTTTGTTTTTTTTTGTAGACATTGTCACGTAATCAGATCACTCCAGGAATTCCATTGTTTTCAACTTCAACAAAAATTCTAAAACCTTCTTTGCTTCTTGAAAGGAATTTTTTGCCGATTTTTGTTTCATCAAATATAGATCCACATTAGCTTCAGGATGGATATTTTCACATATACACATGGTGAACATATGGAAAAACTGGTAGTTTTTACCTTCTGCTGTCCTAGATGCAGGACTATGGATAAGCAAAAGCCTGATTGGTGTTTGAAAAAACCAAAGTGCAGCAAATTATCTCAACCAATAGGGAGTTTCTCCTGGAGCGTCTGACGAATCATGGCACTGCGTAGCTTAGCCCAGTTCTGAAACCATACAAGCTCTTCGAAAGTTCCCTTCAACTGTTCAGCATCAGTGATGAGCATACATATTTATGACTTTCTGGCACAAAACACTGAGATATCCAAGCAAGGGCTGTTATATAGCAGTCATACAAAATCAAGTAAAATAACCTATCTTTGAAGTTGTGAATTTAAATGTGGTTATTAGTAGATATAGAGAAACTGCAGAGCCACTGTGCCTCTTGATCCTCCAACTCATTTCCTCTATGCTAGGGCATGAATTCAGGTTAATCATGACCCTGTAAGCAGCCTTGCACAAACCTGCCGCCTCACTCATCTATACTGCATCACATGCAACATGCATTGCTAACATAACACAAGGCTCCACAGCAATTTAGAACAAAAGGATATTAAAAGTGTTGTCCTCTATGTAAACTTTGTACATATTTGTCCAGACAGTTGTACTGTTGAGAGAGAAGACTTATTCAGCTAATGCTGCAGCACTGTTTTTATTTTAGTAATATCTGCATTGCAGGCATGACACCATTACTGCATGCCTTTTTATAGCATTTTCCTACAGCAGTAGACTGTAGACAAACTGAGCCAAGTATCACTGTCTTATCACTTTTCTCCCGTTACTGACCTTTGGGTTATTCTGTTTCAGAACACTCCTGAACAGATTATTCAAGTACTATTTTTTTTAGAAATTTTCTGCTATTACTGTTTTTATTGTTTACTGAAGGTACTTAGTTTAATGTCCTAGCTAGTTTGCATAGTTTCAATATGAACTTATATTATTTCAGATGGATTACTTGGGTAGGTCAATTACTTTTACACACGAGTACAGTTGAAAGTATATCTCTCTAACTGTTTGTATAATTTATTGATTAGTTCATGCATTTGTCCAATACAGCTCACACATTTGACCTACTAATAATGCTGGACATTTTACAAGAGCATTTCAGAGTGAATACCTTGATCAAAAAAAATAGTAATGAGAGCTAAACCAGCAGCTCTTATGATACAAGTCCATAAAGTGAACTGCAAGGCAACCAGACCATTACAAATGTATGGTGTACCATGCTGTGAGGAAGGTGTGGTGCTACACATTATAAGGAAGGTGCACTACCAAAGAAAATTCACATTTCAGTGCTGTTAAAATGTTTAGTCCCTTTCAAATTTCCTCCATTTTTGCAGCTTTCTGACATTAAATTTTATCAGATTGTCTGGTCAGTTGTAGTACTATGTTAATGGAGCCTGAGAGACAAAAATTGACATTAGTAATGTCTTGTTATTTCCTGGGTGTATGCAATAATGAAATGTGCAATCATAGATTGGAAAATCTAAATGCCCCATCACAGTCAATAGTGATTGCCCCACCTTTAGCTGCAATGACTGCAAGTAAGTGCTTTCTATAAATGTTGATTAAGATCTCACATCACAGTGGAGGAATTTTGGTTTAAAAAAAATTAAGACTTTGGAGTCAGTGTGGTGTATACCTGTTCACAGTTCAGACCACCCTAAACTTGAATGATGTTAACGCCACAAGAAAGGACTGAAGTACCTTTATTAGCACACTTACATTTACACTGCAGAAGGTACAGCCACTTTCCATAGTCTTAGGCATAGTTCTAGCCATCATCACCTTTTCAAGCTCTATATGTTACACGTGGTGAACAGAATTCTTGTAGGTATACTGAAATGCACACAATAATTACACTGGATGGCTTGGATTTGCTCCTGTGTTGCCATCAACACCACAGTCATACCTCACATTAACCCTGAACATCAGGTGCCGTCTATGGTGGGGATTGCTTTTTATAATCAAATCTTTGGTCCCATCTACAGTGGTGTTAGTCATGCTGAACTGTCCCAGCTAATTACAGTGCATCCAGGTCAAAAGTTTCATGCATCCATGACCCTGTAGCCTTTAGCCACTGACATCAAGTGTCCTGTGCTAGAAAGGTAGGGTCCCGACCAGCTCAGCCCATACAGCAACTCAGAGTAACTAAGGCAATTATTGTGCTTGTCACAGATGTGGGCACAGTACTTCTGTATTCTGATCTACATCATCTGCAGTTATTACTAGAAATTCTAGTAACTTTATTAGAATTACTAGAAAATTTCTATGCTACCATTAGGGGATATTATTCTTAAGCATCATGTGAGTTTTCGGTCATACGCTGATGACACTGTTATATATTTCTTTTAAGCCTGATGCCTTCTTTTAAGTCTGGCTGTCTACTGTTATTAATTGTTATTATTGCTACTGTTATTTATTGTTATTGTTTATTAGTATTACTCATTATCATTGTCATTGTTATTGTTTTGTTTTATGCAGTATTTCTATTATTTTTGTTCATAGTCTGTAGAGAAGCATTCAAGAAGAATTTCATGATACTTGTACACAGTACTTGTACCTATGACAATAAAACTTGAAACTTGAACTTGAAACTTGATCCATTACATGTTGTGTCTTTAGCAAACTGCTTTACTGCTATAAATCTGTGGATCCGTTCTGTGCCCGTTCTTTTGACTAGGTCTTCGGATTCCTCCTGAAAGAAACCATCCTGTGCACCGCAATTGGGTCTGGCGCCCAAGCCCCGTGTGGAAACCATGAAAACCTGTAATTTCAGTAGATTTTAGTAGGATGGCATATCTTTAGCTATAAAGCACTCAAACTTTGGAATAGTTTGTCAGATGTTGTCAGGAACGCCCCATCTGTCTCAGTCCTTAAATCCAATCTTAAGACTCATCTGTTTGCTTTAGCAAATCCATCAGAACTGATGTGATTCTTATTTGCTGAATCTGCCTTGTGTTTCAGTGTAAAACTCTCTAGTCTTATTATGCCATCAGTTGCTAACCCTGTCTTGTTTGTTGATCATTGTTTCCCCCTCTGACAAGACGTGAGAAGACAGATTGTGAAACCAGCACTCCATATTGACGGAAGATGATGATTGCTTGCCATGATGAATCAGATAGCATACCCTCACATGGACATCAATTTATTAGCTTTTAGTGACCGTAGTAATGTCATAAATAGCCATGTAAGTTTATTTCTGTTACTACTAGCATTCTTTTTCTGTCTAGAATAGTCAGGAGCGATGGGCAGTCACTGGTAATTGGACTCACACAAGTTTATTTTTCTCTTAAGCCTTTTAGCTGTGAGTTTTTTGTATTCTTTCCTCTATGGCCAATTGGCTTACTTTATAGCTTTACTACGTAGCATAGTTCTTGTAATAATTTAATGTATCGCTAACCTTTTATCTTTATTGTTATGTCTCATGATCCATTGTTTAGTGTTCTGTGTCACTGTGTGAGAAGTGTGTTCTATAAAAATAAATTGAATATGAATTGGACTGAATTAAATCTCATGAAGCAGTGATAAATGACGTGTAATAATTTCAGTTACTAAGACTTAAACAACCTGTCTTCAACAGCATTTTGAATTTCAAAAATTTTTATTCTGACATTTCATATTTTTACAGAAAAAAGAAATTTCTTATCACATTTTTGCTAAACATCTAATAACAGTAAAGCATCTAGAATTAAAAAATATATAATTAAATGCATATACAGTAGATGTTTAATTACTTTTTTCTCTGTTACCCCTACAACACCATGGGTTATCATTATTGTAACAGGATCTTGTTGAGAATCTCAACTAAGTCCAAATAAACTGAATAATCATTCTGAAGGGCATTAAATTGCCCAAGATGATGTTAGCAAAACATTTTGCCAAATCATTATGGCTTCCACCATTGTGAACAAAAATTATATGGACTTTTCATTACAGTAACATGCAATTTTCTCATTTGGTTTCGCTTAAAGTTCATGAGAGTGGCCCACCAGTAATACAGCTGGGGAGCTGGGGGTCACCTGGCTAAGGCAGCAGATCTTAGGGTTATACTGAACAATAGGAGACTGTCAGATGTCACATGTCCAAGACCTTAACAAGTGAGAACAGTCTTTAAACTGTAACATTAAATTCTCCATGGCATTATGTGACCTATAGTGCAAGAATGGAACTCACCTGTCTGAGGGCACTTCAGAGGAACAAAGCATCCAAGTGTTCATTGACTAGGAGAGGTGGGCTGTTTTAGCCAGCCAAATTATTTCAGTGCTGGGTACCATATTTTTTACATATGCAATCATTGCACATTTTGGCTAAATACTGTCCAGAAAAATAAAAACCGCTGGTCATTTTTTCTTAATTATAATGTCATGTCAGTTGATTTAAATTTAAAACACATGAGTTGTTTTACTCTCCTGTAACCTTAATTTAACACTGCAAAAAAAACAACTATGCATTAGTATGGATTAGGCTGTTTTCGAAACATTTTATGCTCACATTCAGTAATGCGACAACAACCAAGTATATATATCAATACTCAAGACTGTTTTTCAGCTTAAAATAAATTTTAATCATATGTTCCTATGAATTTTGCAGTTGCCTAACAGAACTGCACTTCTTAATGATTCACTCAGAGATCACTGTAAAAGCTGTGAAATATGAACTCATAAGAAATAGAAAATCACCTAATGTAATTACTGCCAAAGTTTCAGAGGCTGTCACTCAATGTCACCCATTCACATTGTTTAATGGGATACTGGAATATGCAGCAAGATGTAATGAAAACCCCCTAGACTAATTGGAGGGAATGATGGATCTAAAATTAGTAACACTGTAGAGGAAAGCTTTTAATTGAGAATAATAAAATGTGGTATTCTGTAAATTCCTCAGCCCTCAGCGGTGATTTGTCATTTTTAATGTCATTTCTCTGGAGTCTTCTAAAATGTAGTGGGATTCAGTTTGCTGAAGCACTCGTTTAACAATGATGTTGACCTTTAAGGAAAGGATATGGAATATGATGAGATATAGTTTTTCAAATATTAGGATTCATCTATGATACAGGATTACATATTTACTGTGATAGAAGCAATTCTAGCCCCTCACAGCAAATTGAAATTCAGTAAAATTCTGAAACAAAATTTTGTTCCATTATGCTAGAATTAGCTTTTTCTGATGTAACATAACCTGCTGTAATACCACAATGACACTTTTAATGGAAATTGCAAATTTGTCACAGGGCATAAATATAACGTTAAAATTAACAGTAATGAAAAAAAATACTATATTCATCTTCTTCTTGTGCGCAACGAACTTACTTGAATTTATTGACGACTGCAGACCTGCTTCATTTCCGAGTTTCTATCTCAGTTCAAATGAAGGTGAAAACAAAGTTCAGAAGAGAACAGTACATAAGAGGGAAATCACTAGATTTCAGCATAATGTCTGAAACACAGATTCACATTTGAATTTACATAATTTCATTCAGCAGATGCTTTTCCCCAAATCAACAAACAGCTCAAAGTAACAATGGTGTATTTCCAAACAGACAGAATGGACTCCTAAACACTACAGCATATGCATGTTCCGGCTATGGTGATGGCTAACAGTTGGCAAGTAATGGACTCCTGTCAATATATGACACATGCAGCAATAATAAACCATGACTAAGTATGACCCTTGAGCTTCACAGAGTTGTAAAGAAGCACAATTTTGTTTCTACAACAGCACACCTGTGGATTAATGCAGCCTATTTATTCCATCATCTCAAGGCACAGAAGACATCCTCCTCAGAAAGGAGATGTGAGCACAGCAATTGACGCTTGGGATGTGACATTTTCATTTCCCTCTGATAAAGAAGCCAAAAAGACTGAGTGGGGGATTACAGCGAGCTAAATGACTTCCATCAGTATGGAGTCTTTTAGAGACAACAGCACCGATCATTTGTGTTTATCCTGGAAAATCCCGCTCCAGGCCGCCACGAATCTGTAGGTGCTTGACACACACTTATTTGTCAAGGATTCGTGTGTTGGATTGGAAGACCGTTTATAATTTACACAACTGATGCTTCACACAATCTCAGTAATGCTTTCATCGTCTTGGGTGACAGAGGTTAATGCCATCCTGTGCAAAACAATGTAATACTCCATTGTAATCAACTTGAGTTATGGTCTTCAAAACAAGAAACAACAAAGAATTTCTTTATCCCAAAACATTGACTGATAAGACTGATCTTCAGATAGTAAAGATATTAGAAAATAAAAACGTGTTCAAGCAAGTTTGCCAATAGAGAAAACAGACTGAAATTTTGGTTTTTTTTTTGTTATACACTTAACAGATTATGAATCACAGTTTGCTACATGAACTGTTGCTGATGGGTATGGTGAGGTCACTCACTATAGCCCTTTGAGGGTCCTGCACCTTTATATCTTGCCCACAAAACCTAAATATTACTGATTTTGCTGTTGAGTAAATCTGTTGAGTCAATCAATATTTGCTAACCATGTTATTGACTCAGACTGAGTCTGCATATTCTAGGGAACGTGGGACACACAAAATCATTTAAAGTGAGCCATTTAAGCATGGAAAGATCAGAGATTTTATAAAATGGCCCTGCATTAAACACTTATGGCAGTGGAAACATTGCTATGACACACTGGTCTGTGTTTGGTCTAAAGAGTGATCAGGTGTGAGCCAGCGAGAGGGTGCCTTCATGAGATCTATTATTCATAACAAAAGTACCGTAACAGGAAGACTAAATTGGCAAAAAAAAAAAAAAAAAAGAAAAAAAAAACTTTGAGCTATGGCAGAAATCACACACAACAAAATAACAAACTTAGCCCAGGATTGTCCCAAAGTCCAGTCCAGCTAATGCACTCCCAAAGTCTGTTTACAGTGAGAACATCATATCTGAAAGTACAGTGAACACAACTGAATACAAATTTAAGATTACAAAATTAAAAATACAAGGCTTGTATATTATTTTAATTTAGTTTTTCTAGTGTTGTATCTTGAAACCGGACAATAAATTTGTACCAATTTCCTTAAATCTTATGTAGCTGTTCTTGGATTATTTAATTGCAACAGTCAGTGACAATACACTACTTACAATGGGTCACTCATCCATATTTCAATGGAACACACTCTCCCTGTCACTCACACACTATGGGTGAACCTGAACAGCATGTCTTTGGGCTGTGGGAGGAAACCAGAGCATCCGGAGAAAACCCATGCAGACACGGGGAGAACATGCAAACTCCACACAGGCTGAGCAGGGCTCGAACTTCCGTCCTCTCACACCGTGAAACAGCAGCGCTACTCACTGTACCACCATGCTGCCAGATCTTATAATATACAATATTTGGTAATAGTGTGTTTCTGTTTATTATATTTATGCTGAATATGTTAATGGAAGTATTAGATTAAAGTTATTTACAAGTAGAGAGTATTATCAAAATCTTGTGTGATAAAAACAACATTCACTGAGAAATGTTAGGCAGCTCAGCACAAATATTTTTTAAGATGAACACTTGACTCCTGGAACATGGCAGCTAAGATGTAGTGGGCATGTGCAGACATTTCACACCACTTTGATTCCATCTTGAGGGAATACATTCAAAGCACTCTTCATGGTGAAATCACAAAACATGCTGAGAACACACAAGTGCTCTCTGTAGAAGGGCTGTAATGGAAAGGCACTATTCGTATCAGTTAAGGGATCTGTTAAGCACCCAAAATGATCTATATCGGTATCTGTATGTAAATGGACATTAACATTAGAATGTCAGTTTAAATAAAAAGAGGTATGCCTAAAATTCTTCTCTGTCAAATTATTTTTAAAGTATGAAAGAACTGCCTTGTTTTTCAAAGGATTATCAACATGTCTTTTGCACAGATTTAACATTGTAGTCTTACCTGGAATGTGATTTAAAATTCTTAACGGTTCTTTTGTTTTAAATAAGAAAATAAATAGGTCCCATCTGAAAACTCCGAACCAATTTTCTCAGATTTAAATAAAACCCTGTAAAACACCTATGTAACTATGAAGTCATGATATAAGCATTAAATAAAACATGATTATCAAACACTTAATAAGGTCTTTAAAGAGTATGCTTCTATACAGAATGATTCAGAAACGGGTTGTGTTTTTTTCTTTATATTCAGTAGACAAAGAGAAACACACACACACACACATCTTCAGAACCGCTTGTCCCATACGGGGTCACGGGGAACCGGAGCCTACCCGGCAACACAGGGCGTAAGGCCGGAGGGGGAGGGGACACACCCAGGACAGGACGCCAGTCTGTCGCAAGACACCCCAAGCGGGACTCGAACCCCAGACCCACCGAACAGCAGGACTGTGGTCCAACCCACTGCGCCACCGCACCCCTACCTGACAAAGAGAAACATTCAATGGCAAAATTTATATTAAAAAGTTGAGATAGTCTGAAATAAACAAGCAAGGCAATTTTCTTTAATGAACTGTTACTGTACTCACCAAGTGACGAGACAAACAGATTGTGAGTTGTGGTGGGTGGTAGAGGGAGGGGGCTTGGCAGTCGTTCTAGCACTGAAACTGCACAAAGGCCTGGAAGAAAGCAAACACGAGACAGGAAACCAACAGCAAAAAACCGATGGTGCGCTAGCTCCAACTACAGTACATCACTGCACTTGAACTTCACTCCCTCAACATGTGACTTTCCAATTTTTTGGGCAAATTGGATAAATTTTATTATACTGATTTTATGCTCCAGAAATCAAAAATTGGGTATCAAAAGCTAAGGGCTGCTATATCGAAATTTAACATAGTGTTCGCAAATAGATGGATGGTTTTACAAAGATGCATAGAGTTCTCCAGCAGCGGAAAATAACAGGGAATGCATGTCTGAATAGCAAAAACATAGCTAAACTTACCGGCCATATCATCATAAGCAGCCTAATAAAGAACTGAGCTTGTGCCTAAGAGGCTGAAAGTTTGGTGTCCGAGTATTTAACACTGTATTCACTGAGTAGACTAGTGAAATTGTATTGTTTCAGTTAACTGTTCAGCTATATAATGACCTTTATGAGTAAACTTACAGCTACAATAATAGCCTTTCAAAGAAGCAATGATGAGTCATCTGTTAAATTAGTCAGTATCTGTTATCTGCCCTGTTTGCCAGGAAGTTCAGTTTGAGGAAAATAATAATAAAAAAAAAAAATCTGTTTGCTTTTACTATGGAAATGACAGATTGCATGACGACCATCACATAAGATGTCTGACCAAGGTGTGCAGAGATATATAAATTGGTCTGTATCGGGGTGGGCTATTCAACTATTATGTACCAAAAGATAGTTTATGAATGCAGCTTGCCATCAGCAACCGACAGAATCCATAAATGCACTACATTACAGCGATAAATGCAACTATTAAAACAAATATGATGTGTTTAATGCAACTCAGCAGTGTAGATGATAATGTCTGTGCTCACTGGGATGCTGGAATAAGACTTACCGCATTTTAATGTAATAACATAATGTACCGTTTATGTCCGCACCATGCGCTGCATTCACTTCCGTACTTTACGGCAATGGTGTGGAAGCTTGATGCCTGCCAGTGTACAAATACAATATGTTTTGCCCAGAAAAAAAGGACTGAGTCCAACACTACCCTACTCAAAAAATTCTAATTTATGTAAAACAGCAATCTACATTCCTTAATTAATTCATAGTATTCTGAGTGATTTATCACTGATTGACTTTTGAATTTGGTGTATTGGTAATCAGATGAAAACCAAGACAGAAGCAGAACACTAAAGAAAAAAGATGGCACAAAGCACTGCAAGGCTGTGAGATGTTTTAAATTGACTGTGATGTGCATAACGGGCTTTGGATTTGCCTGGTGCAGACAGAGCCTCTCATCACTGCTTTTTCTCTAACATGACAGCATAATTTCATTTTCTTTTGTGCTTATAAATACAGCACCATAAAAATATACAATAGAACAAATGATAAAATATAACTCCACATGGCCCTACACCTGTTTCCATTACAGTGGTGTAAAATACAGACTGCATAGTGTAATAAAGAAAAGTCGGAGCATAATGTAAAACAGAGGGCAATATTTAGGCATCTACTTTACTCCCTTCTGTTGCTTTTTCCATTTAGCAATTCATCATTAAGGAAAATAAAAATAGAACTTTGGTGTCAAATTTCATGATTTATTCTAAAAAAGAATATGCCATTAAAATCATTATTTTAGCTGTATGTTTATCATCGTTGACATATAACCACTTACTTACCTGTAATACAGTACTTTATTTACCTTCACATCCAATTTGTGAAATACATACTTTTTATTTCTTTAGTAGTATTCTGAAGTATCACCTGGAAGAAGTTGCAATTTTCTAAGATTTGTTTTATCATTCAGGGGATTATGGGATTCATGGGATGGTAATTTGTATACTCCCTAAATGTGGATTCCAAAGAACAGTCCCTGAAATCATGTTCTCTTCAAAACACATTATTGCTTCTAAGGAAACAACAAATCTCACTTACTGCAATGTGATAAATATATACATCATTGTTTGTAATATAATTTTCTGTGCAAAAATGTGCACTTTTAATCACAGCCAT
The DNA here is from genome assembly GCF_900964775.1 of Scleropages formosus. Taxonomy (NCBI): domain Eukaryota; kingdom Metazoa; phylum Chordata; class Actinopteri; order Osteoglossiformes; family Osteoglossidae; genus Scleropages; species Scleropages formosus. The sequence goes on from NC_041810.1 coordinate 32,337,893, forward strand.
TAATATGCCTAATTCTTGAACTTGAATCTAAAAATTTATTCCTTTGAAAGTATTTTCTGTATTAGGCCTACATATCAACCACATTTTGTGTGGCATTTACTTAACGTCTTTCTTACAGAAACTAGACATTTTTTATATTTTTAACTGAACAGTATGAAACAAGATCTGCTTTCTTTTTCACTGTTATACACACATTTCACATAGTTTTCCAGTTGAGGAGCATCTGGCTGAAGTGGGAGTGACGAGAGGCTATGGGGGCGTGGTCAGTGCCTCTACATCCTTTCTCTCAGTTGGTCATTTGTGGAACCAGCGGCTGAAGTGGGAGTGGCGTGTCGTGATGGGGGCGTGGTTACGGCCTTTGGCACTTTTCACTCGGTTTCAGTTGAGGAGCTTCTGCCTAAAGTGGGAGTGGCCAGTGTCAATTGGGGCGTGGCCACAGTTTCTCACACGTTTTACGCTCACTCAGTGTGTGGCGGAGCAGAGCCAGCGGCGGAACGGAGTGCTCCTGCGTTACAGCCAGTGCACGCTTGTTGGAAGAGTACTTCTGAGCTTTCAAAGACAGCAAAGAGTCCCTTCGAGCTTAAGTAAAACATAAGATAAGGATGTGATCGTTCAGTTCAGTTACACGCATGACAACAAACTTTACGGGAAGACGAAACCTCTCGGCTCTCCAGAAATGAACATTTCGGTGCCGCCAGAACATTAATTGTTTTAAATAACTACGTCTTTTTTTTTCGTCGTCCTGCTTTCTTTTGTCGCCGTCGCATCTCTGCACCTTCGGGGCCGTGGGAAGTGTCCCGTTCGCCGGCTCCTTCCCGCAGGGCAGCCGCTGTGCTGGTGGTGCTCCGCGCCTCGGGGCACACATCGGAGCGCACAGCGACCAGCTGTGTTTGGGGTCCGAACCCGCAGGCCAGCTACAGGATTACACCAGAACTGAACCCTTTTCCTCGTGTACCCCCCCCCCCCCCCCCCACACCCCTTCTCCTGTCCGCGCGCTGCGCTTGGATTCTAAACCAGAACAAGGAAGAAGGAGGAGGAACACGCGATCTGATCTGAAAAAAAAAAAAAATAAAAGAAAATAAAAAAAAAAAAAACAAGGACGCGATGGATGTAAGGTTTTACCCGTCTGCCGGGGGGACCCCACTCCCCGGGGACCCGTCGAACCTCAACTTCTCCCACTGCCTGGGTTACTACAACTACAAGGTGAAGTGCTGCTCGCGGCTCCCATTGTTCAGCGCGCGCTGCTACTCGCCCCAAGTTGCAGCGCGAGCGAAATATTGCGATCGAGCGCGATTTGGGACTGCTGATGGGGGGGAAACGGGCACGGCATGTCGCTCCGCTCGCGCATCGCCCTTACTTACGCCCATTATCGGGGCTGTGGCTCGCGATCCACTTTGCTACTTCTTGAGTTGCTACTTAGTAACGCAGGCGCTGACATCGTGTCTATGTCACTTTGTATGGGGCCATATGGACTCCGCGTTCTTTATGAAGTCCTTGTCTTCAGGACCTGGCTTGTTAACTTGTGTAGAGGAATGGTGGATGAGGGCTGCTTTGATTTTGAAGCGATCACCTGTCCTGTGATCAGATGTATTGATCCTTGCAGTCACTTTTCAGCTCTTGAGAACTCCAGCTGTTGGACTGTTGTTACTTAGTTGTCTTCACTTGGTGGGGGGAACCTGGGGCAAAGAAAGTGCCAGTTGCCCCACTTGGATACAAAGGCAGTGAGTGGTGTGTGTTTTTGCCCAGTGTTTTCATTTAAAAAAAAAAAAAAAAAACAAAAAATCATGAGAAGGAATAGAAATATAGCCTGGTTTTGAGGCAGCTGATTCTGTTTTGTTGTCTTTATTCCAAGTTGGTAAGCAAACCACTGCAGGTTTTTCTTTGAGAACTTCCCACTTGACACCTCATTTTTGCCCTTTCTCATTTGTACAGAGTGGCCACAAACAAAGTCCCTCTGTGTGAGTTTGTGTCCTTCTTTGCAATTCAGTACTTTTTATACTTCTGTTTCATTTGTTTCATGGAAGAGGATGTCCATAGGGGAAAAAAAAAAAAATAAAAATTATGCGGAGAATGGAGGAGACCACATGGACAGTTTCTAGTAACTTTAATGAGCATGTAGAGGGACTTTGTGGCCACTCTGTAGGACTCTTTCAGGAGTTGCTGTGACATCAGCTTGTTAGCAGGAATAATTCTTGTCTTTACTTTCTTTGGAAAACATACCATATTCATTTCTCTTCTTGTGAACAGGTTCTAGATGATTAATGCTCAGCAGGTAACACATTTCCAGTTTCTGGTTAAGTAGGCACAGGTGTATTCGGACCAGTCTGTGACATGAACTTGTATGTTGCTATGCATGCAGAACAAGCCTTCATATTTTAAGAGTGTAGGAAAAACACATTCTTTGGTCTAGGGTTTATATCTATAACTATCCCTAGCGGTAACCCTCAAGGAGAGATGTTAACTGTTGATGTTAACATGTTTCCTGCTGGGTCACTCAGCTAAGAGTTTGTAGACTGCAGCATTGGAACATCAGTTGCATCCAGGCCACATACATTTTTGCTTTTTTAGATCGATTCTTCAATGCAGTGCTTTTACCGGTCTTAATCTCACTCTTTCTGTGCATGAGCTGTGTTTTGCGAATTTGACGTGATGCACGTGCTTCTTGTGACTTTATCTTGATGGCCACTGTAGTCTTAGAAAAGAAAGGCTGCAGTAGGAATTGTTAGTTGGGTTTAGATGCCATGTTTTGTGAATGTCATCAAGAGCCTGTAGTAATATTTGGTGTCTTAAATAATAAGCCTTGAAGACAGTAGGGTTCTTGGTGGTCTGAGATTGCTTGTCTGGCTCAGAAGCTCCCACAAGCAGCCTTTTCTAAGCCCATCATCAGCGAACAGGCAGGTGTCTCCCAGTTACACAGCTAAGGTGTACATGTGGACAGCAGGTGGCGTAGCGGCTAGAGCAGCCTCCTCTTGACTTGGATTCCCACCTGCTGTTTTTTATACCCTCGCCCAAGGTACTTGTCTAAACTGGTCCAGTAAAAATTACCCAGCTGTCTAACGGGATGAATCATTGTAAATCACTTTGGAGAGAAGTGTCATGACATCTTCAAACCTGAACAGGTTCCTAGAGTTCTTTCACCCACCCCTTGCTTAGAGTCCAAAATGCCATATAGTAGGTCAGCAATGGAGATGTTGTGAACATGGGCAACCAGTGGTATAGCTGTTGTACTTCGTGGTACCCATCACCTCAAGGCAAACTGCCAGTCTCCTTCCTGACACGTACATAGTGAGAATTTATGAGGAAGATTTATGAAGTTAATGCTTATGCACTAGAGGTGTCAATCAAACTGGGCCTCGGTGGAAAACTGGTGGCACTGCTTGATATAAACCTTATTTTGATGGGACAAACATACACCTGTATCATTCCTACTGCTCGGTACCTGTCAGTATTTGCTGTATTACATGTTAATAATCGTGAAACTGAATTACTACCATGAGTATTATTTTCTAAAGGCAACACTTTAGTTTTGTATCTTTAAGGATAACACATTAAAATAGGGCAGATAAGATACCCTGAATGGAGTAATTCATCCCTATTAAGATACTGATACTCAGCTCAAAGTCTCTACGTATTCATTTGGCTAGAAATAATATCTTTTGTCATGTAGGTTCTGATGTGTACAGGCATGTAGTCATCATTAATTTCTCACTCCGTTGATGAGAAACTCCACATAAGTTTATGGAGGAAATTGATAGATATTTAATGAGGAAGGAGATACAAGAGTTCCTAAACACTTTTAAGCACTTTTCTGGGTTTTATACAACAGAACCAACTAGAAGGATGGCACAAATCTCATTTATTGCTGGGAAAATGAAGCTGTTCCTGTATATTGACTTTAATCGTTAGGATTTCGTCCAAGCGTCACATTTCCTGTCAGCAGGGTGTGATCTTAATAAGGGGATGCGACCACTGTGGTAACAAAGCAGTGATGTTCAGAGATTTTCCAGTATGTCCTAAGTAAGTGATGTATGTTACTAAGATGTGTGAGGTGATACACTGTATTTGTGATGAGTGAGCGATCGTCAACTTGTGCAGCCAGTTCTTTGCTGCGTCCACTTGCGTGAAAAATTTTGATCAGATAGCATTTTATATGTGTGCTTTGAAATGCGGATGTCAACTTTATTTCACCAGCTTCTTCATACCGTGGAAGATGGAAATACTTGATTCTGATTGGTTTGAGGGAGGGAGTTTATGATCTGGCTGAAGCACCACAGCATCCTGCATTGTTTTCCAGCAGCTGTGCAGCCCATCATGGTTCATTCCTTACACAAATTGCGCTGATTCATGTAAAACACTGCGATGCCACAGTCGGTTTTCTGTATTGTGCTATGGAAATGTTGTCTTTCCCCCCCCGTCCCCTTTCTCTATCAGACTCTGTCATGAAACCCGGATTGTGTTCTGGTGTTATGCTAGTCTGTATTTTAATGGTGCCTATCATATAACACAGCTTCATTAGCTGTTAACAGCAGACTGCATTTAATGCAGGGCTTTCACCTAGATCGGCATTTCAGCGAGACAGATGATTTAAGTGTCCAATTAGAGAGATGCCATATTTTATTGAAAAATTTTCAGGCTGCGGTATTTTACTCTTGCTCTTTCTCGCACTGTGGTGTTTGGAAAAAGAGAGAAAGGGCATATTTTTCTTCTATATTTGCATATTTTTTATTCATGATATAAATGTTGCCGCATTTGACGCAATCCCTGCTGCGACCGACGTGGGCCGTGTTGGACCGTTCTTGCGGAGCCCTGTCCGTCTCTATGTGACGGCTCGTGTGTGTGCTCTTCCGTGAAACACAGACAACCCAGACAGGTTTATCTCCTCTCTCTGTGCAAAAAAAAAAAAAAATGTGCCATTTGGTGTTCAAAAAAAAAAAAAAAAAAAACAACTGCAGTGTTTTCCATTATTTGTGCTGGAGTGCGGTACTCTGGAGGGACAGACAGTGTAACCTGCAGCTGAGTTATTCGTCTGGAAGGATGGTGCATTATATAGAAACACTAAGGAGCTCTTCCTGTTACAGCGGAATGTACAGATCATATTACAGAAATGGTCATAGCATTTAGCATAATTATACTATGTAATTTCAGAGAAATTAAAATTAAATGTCATTTCCAGCTATTGTGCTGCAACCCTCTTTGATCTTTCTGTCCAGGGACCTTAGAAAGGATGGACTGTCTTATGTGTCCTCACGTCACGTTTGATGCTTCTGTTATTCATCTGGCAAGATGCTGCAGCGTATTCAAACACTTACAACATCGTCCTTTTACAGTGGACAAAACTGAAAGTAATACAAAAAATAATTAGAGCACTTAACATAATTACGCAGCATAATTCTGGGGTAATTCAAATTACACGCACTTTCTGCCCAGGGACCCCAGAAAGCATGTCCACGTGTCCTCGTGCCACATCTGAAGCAAAGCCTGGTTTTCAGCTGCTCTTCGTGGTTTGAGGTTACAAAGAACATTCTGTCGCGCACGGAAAAAAAAAATTCAAGATGCGGTGTGAGACGAAGCCCCCATGAAGAGTGCGAGCCACAAGTCAGAAACAGAAGTTTATTATAGGGGCCTGGGATCCGTAGTGCCTCTCGGCTATTGTTCGGGACAAAGTGGGAGGGAGACAAAGAGTTCCCAGCGATGCTGAGTGACCCCCACCCTGGTGCGCAGCAGAGGGGAAGTGGTTAAAGCACTCTGCAAACAGTGTGTGGCCTCAAAGTGTGCGCAGCTGGTGACATTTAATGGCAAAGCGCCGCACACATTTTAAACACTCTCGACGTGACTCTAACTCGCTCACCCTGTCATTTCGGCGAAGAGATTTTACGTAACGTGATCCCACCTCGTTTATGTGTTATATACGGCGAAAGTGAGCGGGCTGTTGATTGAGGGGGAGTGCTTTTCACTTGTTCTGATGGTGTTTCACTCAGTTTTTACACCCATCATTACAGCAGGAACAGTGCAGTCAGTGCCGTTTTACTGTTTTTTTTTTTTTTTTTTAATGATTCTTGTTGTGTTCTGGTGAAATGTGACCCCCTGGTAACAGGGAATACCTGGTAGCATAGTGGTTAGTGATACTGCCTTTAGATTTAATGCTCACAGGTTTGATCTCTACCTCCTGCTATAGTACCCTTGAACAAAGTACTTACCCTGAAATTGCTCTAGTAAAATTACCCAGGTGTGCTTGTGCACTTGTAATAATTGTAACCTTCGCATTGTAAGTTGCTTTGGAGAAAAGCATCGGCTAAATATAATGTAGACTTATATCTGTAACAAATATGGTTTATTTCATCTGATCACCATAATTGTTCGTGAGAGCCTCCGCACCAAGCACCCGAACACAAAAAAATTAATAATCACCCATTTCACTGAATTCTGTGTGCTTTTTTCACATTCTGTACATCTGTGGTGTGTATGTCACATCTGGTCACCATAGGAAATGAATGGGTGAGACTATAATAAAGAGCAAAGAGGGTCAAAAGCCAGATTCTAGAGTTCACACACACACACACGGTATCGTTTCAGGTGAATGAGGTCTACAAACCACAAATTCCAAGGAGTTTAGAACTTATGATTATGCCTAGGACCGAAGTTAGTTAAAAGACGTAACGCAACATTAAGTCATCATCTACATTTTATAATTGCTTTATTAAAACTCGTATTGGGCCGCCCATTTTTGGAGAAGAACACAACCCTAGGATTAATGTGCTGAAATGCGTGCGTGTGATGTGCTCCTCTGCCTGCGTCTGATCTGCGGTCGGTGTTCGCGGGAGGGCCCTTCGCCACTCCGCTCCGCTTGCGCTAATAGCGGTTGCTATGGAAGCCGTGATGGAGCTCTTTGCGCCTCTGTAACGGAGCTGAGCAAACGGCGGGGGTGGGGGGAGGGGGTGCAGGGGACGTAACACACTGCAAACAGAGCCCTCTCCAATAGAGCACACTTAGTCTTCGCGAAATACCTTTTTACGTAAAATCAAAATTGATACGGCACTGTGCCTCAAACGCGGGCGTTGAAAGACGGGGTGGAGATTCATGGTGGCAGCTGGGGAGTTTGGCGCGGTGCACGTGCTGCCTGCTCCTGTCGGTGGTGTGTGTGGCGAGCTCACCTTGCGGCGTGTCGTTCTCGGGCACAGCGTCACCATCGTGGGTATGCGGTGCGGGGAAAGGAAGCGTGCGCTCTCAACGCGAGGCATGGGGCGGATGATGTTACGGGTCACCTTCCCGACGAGCTCGACTGTAGGATCGCCCTTCGGGTGTGACCCACGGTGTTTGTATGCGCGTGCAACATGTAAACGGTATAATGGCCCATTCACTATCCACAAGTTTAAGCCATTATATGCTCAGTGTTTAGACACTGGAATCTTTTTCTGACACTGTTAATCTTCTGTGTGTGTGTGTGTGTGTGTGTGTGTGTGTGTGTGAGAGAGCGAGAGAGAGAGAGAGAGAGAGAGAGAGAGAGAGAGAGAGAGAGAGAGAGAGAGAATTCAAGGGCCTTTTCTTTTTGTTGAGCCATACTGGAATGTGAGAACAGATGGACGGTTTCAAACAAACACTGGGAACATGTTGAACGTGCAAACCTTCCGCCGTCCCTCCACTTCTCGCCCCGATCGCGACGCAGAGTCAGCGCATGCGATTCCTTTAACGTGCAGTGAGTTTTTTTTCGGCTCCCGAATCCCTGAAAGAGAAAGCAGCCGGGTTTGAAGGGAGCCGAGCTTCTCAAAGAGGCCGCGCCGCAGAAGCTGTATCATGTTGGTGTTGGATTACGGCCTTTTATCACGGCAAAGAACACTCTTTCGCCGTGTTATTAACCATGATGCTAATCGCATCGCGTCTTCAAAAGAATAAAAGGAGTTCTTTTGCCGAGGAGCTATTGACCCGGTATGGTTGAGCCCATATTGTGTCACCCTGACAGACAGAGAACTCCTTCATGTTGGTGCTTTTCAGTCTCTCAGTGTTTTTTTTTTTTTTCTTCAATCTACCAGGATCACAGGAAATTGCTTTCATTTCGAGGGTAGTTGTTGGGTGTTAAAATCTCTTCATTTACAGATTGGTTGTAGTTTTTTTTTTTATTTTTAGTTATTCATCTCAACTTAAAACTGGGACCAGTTTACATCTGAAACAATAAACAAGCTGTTGAAAGTGAGGGATTTGTTAAATCGTCTTTTAATAAGCTGGTATAGCTGTTAGCGTAGTGGTTAGAGTCACTCTCTTTGAATCTGAGAGTCGCAGGTTTGATCCCCACCTCTAGTTGTAGTAGCCTTGAACAAGATACTTACCCTAAAATTGCTCCAGTAAAAATTACCCAGCTGTATAAATGGGTAAATAATTGTAACCTCAATGCTGTAAGTCTTTTTGAAGGAAAGTGTCAGCTACATGTAACCAATACTTGATTATGTACAGTTCACCCATACTGGTTAAGGAAAAGACAATAATAATTATTGAATTCTCCAAATCACATAATCAAGGAGGCCTTTGCTTATTTTTAGATGCTGTGAACTGAATCAATGGTGCGCATTATTAAACTGATAATCACAGGCCGTTTGGCAATTATGAAAAGTCTCCATTGCTGTAGCCAGTTGGAAATAGCTTCTTAATTACTAATTTCCTGTCTGCAAACCAGAATATGTGAAATTATAATTATTATACTGTAATTATTAGACCTCTTAAACATCATTAATTTTAATGACACTCTCAATTAAAGTGATTACCTATGATTATACAGCCTTTCCAATCTGCTGCAATCCATGCTGCTGCAGAGACAGAGCAACGATGTGTAAATACGAAAACAATCTTATCATCTTTAGTAGTCATGAAATGGCATGCATGTTCGTTTTTACATCGTATGTCCAGTCACAGATGGAAATATATTCATTTAAAAAAAAAAAATTAAAAATTTAAAAAAGTAATCTTTTCACTCACACACACAAACACACTCATGTACAGTATATAATGTGTGTATGTACTATATATATTTACTGTATATATATATATATATATATATATATATATATATATATTCTAAGTAATGGAAATATCCTTCCATTAACTGCTTGTCCTGCCTGAGGTTCTGTTCAAAATAGTTTAAAATAACTGTTTTATTCCTCAGAAAGGATGTTCCTTCACAACGATTTCCCAACAAAGTTCTGAAGTCTTGGAGATCATGAAGGTTTGGGTGTTGAATCAATGATTACTGCAAGATTGCTTTTTACCACGGCGAGCTGTTTTGGTTTGACTGTTTTCCTCTATCTCTGACAGCATGGGCCCTGCTGACACACTACCGAGAGAAATTCCCCTGCCCTAGAAACTGCCTCGGCTTTGAATCGAGTGGTTTTCAAAGGACAAGGCCATCATTTCTGAGGGGAGATTTAATGAGCGCTGTGTCCTACAAAACAGGCGGCCTTTTTGCAAGAACTCATTTTCAGATGTGGTTTCGCGATGTGGAAGGCGCTTGTGTGCGGATGGTGCGAAGCCACCCTTTTCCCCCATTGATAAAAAAAAAAGCTATTTCAGTGCTTTCCAAAGCTTATCTCTTGGGGCTTCCCTTTCTCTAAGTGGGGTACTGACCCACATTCGTATCAAAAGTCCATTTTTACCATGTTTGTTTTTAATTGTGAGAGTCTGAAAACTGTATTATAGCTCCTTTGTATTCCCAGCTGCACTTAGGCTTCTGTGTGTGTGTTTGGGAAGGGGCATTATGAATGCTGAATGGTGCTTGCCCCCCCACTCCTTAAGACACCCAACAAGTCCCTCCTTTGGCTAATATAATTTTCAGTATTTTTTCCCACTATCTGAGGTCTTCTGGGGAGTTTAATTTGAAGTGGGTACTTTCAAGTTATGATGCTCTGTTATGAAAAAATTCCGCTAGATTTTTGCCAAGAACATCAGTTAATAATTGTAATAAAATATTGATTCGGAAAAGAATTCATGTTACTTAATTCACGACGTGGAGGCCCGGGATGATTCGTAAGTCCCGTATATTAACATTTTTAACATTTGTATTATTAACTTTTCATTCATTCATTCATTCATTCATTCATTCATTCATTCAGTACATGATAGTGTTTCTGTTGCCTTGGAACAGCCCTCATCATATTTAATTTTTGTAAAGGCGTCAAGTGGGTGCATACATTTACTGAGGAGAATAAAATGGCAAACTGCCATATTCTAAATGTGCACAGAATATTGTTCTACACTGATTTTATATAACCCTGTGTGTGGGTATAAAAACCAGGCAATCAAGCGTGACCATGAAACACCTGCAGTCATTGTCATTTACCTGAGTGGTAATGCAGATACTTCAGTTTTGCATATAGTTTGTTTTAAATTATGCTCCATGTTTTGTGACCTTATGCACTATTATGCATATGTGAGCTTTTTCAAAGGAGTTGAATAACAAAGTAATTTTGAAAGTGGCAGACAGCAGGGAGTGGTACATTTTCTGTTTTAAAGCACAAAATCAGCTAGTCTAACTTTTTTTTTTTTTGTTTTTTTTTTTCAACAGTTGCGGGGTTGGTCAGTGCACTCGTCCCCATGTGTCTCACAGTGCAGTTCAGGAGATAGACAGCAGGTGTGTAAATATTTACAAAGCTCCTTTGGTGCCCGCAAGACTATAGGAGGAATCACATTGACATACCTAGCTGACACTTTTCTCCAAGGCAACGTACACTACTTACAGCAATTTACCCATTTATAGGGTTGGATATTTTTTACCGCACCGGTTCAGGATAAGTACCTTCCTCAAGGGTGCCACAGTGCGTGGTGGGATTGGAAGGTACTTTCTTCCATTACCCAGCTGTATAACTGGGTAAATAATTAAGTAAGTAGCTTAACACTGTAAGCTACTTTGAAGTTTCAGCCAAATGAAAAATTGTAAATCTAAGTGATTAGAAATAAATTACTTAATTCGCTTTGGTGGCACTGCAATATTTTTCAGTGACAGGTTGCTGCAGGTATAGAGGTAGATACGAATATGATCTAAGTAACATATGAAGTAAATGGACTAGCGTGGCCACTGCGATCTCTAGAAATGACAAACCCGTCATTCAGTATTTCAACACCTTGATCTGGGGTCAGGGGTCAGGGGTCGCACATCCGGCAAACTCCCTGTGACATAGCTTGTGAAGCTCTGTCCTCTGATCCTCCTCAGCAGTGGGTTTCTAGCTGGAGACACAGACACAGTACATCCAGCTGGGCTTCAGTGCAGCAATTATTCTAATGTTAAAGCATGTGATTCATGGAGAAGCTCAAGATAGATACTTCCATAGGAAATCCCTAGAAATCCTGCAATTATGTTTTTACATTTATATTTACATTTATTCATTTAGCAGACGCTTTTGTCCAAAGCGATGTACATCTCAGCAAAAGTACAGGTTTTTGAAATGTGATTTTTAAGTTTTATTGGCCTTAAATTTCCATTTTGCTATCTTTTTTCGTAATTTTTTTCCCCCAATTTTTTATGATGCCTTCTGCTTTTTGAATTTTTTCCTTTTTCATAGACCCAAAAAAATTTTGTAGGCCCCAGGCACTGTGCCTGCAGTGCCTAATGGGACATCCAGCACTGAGTCCATTGCGATTTGCAAAACCAGCTTTAAAGTAGCCTTAAGAGCTCAGAAAATGCGGCAGAAAGGAAAGCTTTGATGAATAGCTAAGGCAACATTTACTGCTTTTGGATATGAATCCCATATTTTTAGCCATTTCCATTTCCCATGTTGGAAATATTTATTTTTTTTCTGCTTACTAATTGAAAATGGCTGTCATTGTGAGTATATTTTTTCCCTCTCTTTTTGGCAAAGGGAAAGTCACAATTGTATGTCACTGCAGATCTAGGGAGAAATTGCTTTAGAACCAGACAACAGGTAGATGCTGTCTTTATTGGGCCTGACTGTGTATCCCGGGCTCATTAATCATTATTCCAGCCTGTGGGATAAGAAGCTCACTAGGTCTTAGTCTTGAGCGAAGTAAGGACTGTAGAATGGAACCCTTTTAAAGAAAGCATTCATTTTGTCAAGAGACAACATCTTCACAATTGTTGAGACAGTATCTGCATGTAGATTTTTCTGTACCATTCTTACACTGTTCCATCCCTGCCCAGCACAATTCCTTAACTGCCCTGTTTTAGACTGAACAAGGAAATATGCCATGTTTCTTGATATGATCTCTCTGTCTTTCTCTTTTGCTCCGTTCTCACTGCAGTACTTACGTAAACTGTCAGTGCGTTCACAAGAGCATGCTGTCTTTTTTCGGTGAGATGCATCAGAAAGTAGGGCTAAGGAATTTCAGTAGATTATAAAAAAAAAAAAAAAAAACGAAAAAATAAACGCCCACATGTGTTGCAGAGGATCTTCAGAAACCCTTGTGTTCTCAGATGAAACTGACGCATTTCGTAGCCGCAAGCTACATTCCCTCTCTCATTGTTGGCTCGTCTCTGCTAGTTATTTTATACACATATTAAAAGCTGGAATGCAGTTTCCTTGCAGATTAGCTCCCAGAACTGTATAGTGACTGCTTTACTGCTGATGTGACTTCTTCTGGCCTCAGCAGTGTCTTTAACCAAAACTAAGTAGATCTGCATACATGGCAGAATTTTGTTCATTTGAAAAGTTAGCTGAAGATCGCAGTTTTCAGTTTTTTTGCTGCTACTTCTTATGTGTGACTACTTAGATTTACAGCTGGAGGGGATTGCTTTATTCTTGTAATGTACAGTGATTTATCACAGCTAGAGGTGAAAGTGCATTGCATTTTCAATTGCACCCCAGAAAGAACCAAGCGATGACACCATTTTTTTTTTTTTTTTCTTTTTGGAGTTTACTAGAACTGTGAATTACAGAAAAGAAGTTGTCCTTTACACACCATCCTTAGTTTCACACCGGCCACCCTCTTGCTATATGGGGAATACTGTGAATGAAAATGGGGTTTCACATATTAAAAGAGAAATTCGAATAACACGTTAAAATTAATCATGAGTTAAAACAAGGAAAACAGTCACTTCTCTTCCACTGTAACATACAGTGATGGCACATGTGTTTATGTTATTGAAAATGTACATTTACTCATTTAGTTAATGCTTTTCTGTCTTAAGTGTTAACCTAAGTACAATTTTTTTATGCATTTATGCCACTGGGTGATTTTATGGTAAGTACTTTGATGAAGGGTATTACAGCAGAAGGTAAAATTCAAACCTGCAACCTGTACATTGAAAGGTAATAGGTCTAACCACTATGCAATAAGTTATCCCAACTGCAGTCTAAACTGATTTTCCCTCATTTCCCCATTCCTTGGTTTGCATACCTAAAACTTTGGCTTCTGGAAAGGTTTACTGAAATTGGAACTAACACACTCTATTGCACAAGCAGGAGTATAGCTATATTCCAGTTTTGCACTGCTCTTCAGGTTTGACCTCAACAATATATTGTGTAAATAAACCAGTGCCATGTAAATGTCTCCAGCTGGTGATTGACAGTTGTTGTTCTTGTGAAGTACCTTTGGGTCCATCCTGACTTTGGGTGATTGCATGTTTTGAGTTCCCCCCAAAATTCTCTCCTCCACTTGTGTCTTTAGTGTTGAAAGAGGGGGTGCCAATTGTTGCCATGGCTATGTCCCTGCACCTGGTTGCTCGATGTCCTCTTCTTTTTCTTTTAACTCAAAGCGTCACTGCCTTCTCCAGAGAATTCAGCTTTCTCATGATGTGCCAAAAGTAAGGCTCAGTCTCATTGCTTCTAGTGAGAGTTCCTGCCTCATTTGATCTTGTATCCATTTTTCGTTTTTCGAACTGTCCATGGTGTCCTTAAAAGTTTCCTCCAGCACCACGTTTTAACTGAGTCAACTGAAAGTATTTGGAGAGAAATATGATGAATAAGTAAAGTACATGAAGCAAATTGTAAATCTGGCTTTCAGTGCAGTAATGCCTTTGATGGCTGTGAGGAAATGTGTATGTGGAGAATTGAAGAAGGAGATTTTCTGGAAGATCAAAGGCCATTCCCCATTTTGGCATTTTTGTGGGCTGTCATTTCGACTCCTATTTGTCTGGCTTTAATCTTTAATGGTCAGCTTATTGACCACTGTTTATCCTTTGTATACAGTAAATGGGCAAATGCTATTCCTGGTTCATCTAAAGGGCAATGGGTCTTTTGGTTTTCATGATCCCTTAACACAGTCTTCATAGCCCTATAAAATGTTTGTCTGCCCAGAAGGCAGTGTTTGAGGTACTGGTATGGGATATCAAGATCCTGGGTAATGTATAGCCTCCATCACTTCAGCAGTACCGAAACATTCTACATGTTCTTTCTGGATTTTTGTAAAGAGCTGGTTCTAACCTTAAACAAACTTACATATAGGAATGGCTGTATTGGAACTCTAAGCTTTATACTTTTGAAGTACACAGGTGATCATAGTGTGTGTGACTTACGGCCACCTGGACTTAAGATGGCCATCTCATTTATTTTGTTATATTATTTTTAAGTCCTGATATTTGGTCTTTATATCTAATGATGCCTGCTCCATCTGTTAACATTGACTGGTTGTGCTGCTGCAAAGAACCCATGTTTGTTATTGTTTGGGTCTCAGTGTTTGTGTGTCTAGCAGCAGCTTTTGTTTGCTAAACTTTTTGTTTATGACTCCCTTCAAGTTAGTTTTTATTTACAATGGCTACCAAGTGAAAAATAATGTTCTGCTGGTGCTGCAAAGTAAAAGCAAAAGACAATAGATTTAGAAATGAAAGTGAAATTAATAGTGGCAGGGAAATATAATACTGCAGTGTATTTATATTGTCATCATCATTATTGTACTGTATATTAGTATTACTTTAGCCTTAATAATAAAGTGTGAAATTAGTGAAAAAAATAACAAAGCCCATTTATAGAACATCACATTCATGCATGTGAATTTTTTACATGACCATATGATTTTATGTGGTACAGTATAAACGAGTTGGCGACTTACGACAAAGTCGACTTATGATGAGGTCGTCAGAATATAACCCCGTTGTAAATCAAGTGCCACCTGTATTGTGTGCCTGATTTGGAGGCAGCTGGGACTACGAAATGGGAGTAATCCCCCATCGGGAGCCCTGCAGCTGCTCCTTCTTCTAGTCTTGGACTAAATCCATTGATTCCATTGCCCATCCTGCCACCTGCGGCACACTGAGAACAACCGTGTTTTAATGAGCTGAAGGGTGTTTCTCCACACACCAGTAAAGAGGTGGAGAAACTGTACGATTTCATTGTGTATGCCAGATTACAGGCAGCTGATTAAAACGTCCATTCTGAGATCTCTGAGGTTAACCTTCCATAATGAAATACTGAAAATAATGACTCGCTGTGTGACTTTGTGAGGGCCTGTGGCTGTCTAATGGGACCACGGTGACCTTCAGCGCTCGCAAAAGCTTATTGTGCTGAGCCTTTAGCACCCGCATGTTTTGAGGAAAGCTCCATTAGCTTTTAACCTTGTTGTGGAGACCTAATATTTTTGGGCTTGCCCTGCTTCCAGCCATATTAAGGGCTTTCACGCTTTTCAAAATAATCAAACCTTTCATGTTGTAATTGGCAGCCTTCGCAGTCTGAAGCGAGGGTCTTGAACTCGGCTCATGGATGACAATGTGTGTGTGGGCTTTGCTTGCAATTACTTGATATTTTAGCTGATAAAGTACATCTGATGATTGTAGCTTTTTGTTGCTCCCATTAATAAATCCTGTATTTTACTTTCCTGTAATTGTGGAGAGAAGAATAGATATGTCTCATACTATTATTAGCTAATAATTAGATTGATTAGGACAGGAGAATGGTTTGGACTGTGCTGAAAGCCTGTATACACATGGCCATGTGTAAAGAATGAAACCTAGAGGGGCTTTGAATCACAGAATTTAATGCCTTACTTCAATCCATAGCCTTACAAAGTTGAATAAACACCAGTTGCCTACTTTGCTTAGTGCCTATAGTTTATTGTAGAACGCCTTGGATCAATGTTCTAATCAACTTAAAATAAATTGATAAGTAATCAATTAAGAATTAGAATAAAGCTGTTAAAAGAGTGATTGAAGACACACACGTTTTCTGAACCGCTTGTCCCATATGGGGTCACGGGGAACCGGAGCCTAACCCGGCAACTCAGGGCGTAACGCCGGAAAGGGAGGGGACACACCCAGGACGGGACGCCAGTCCGTCGCAAGGCACCCCAAGCGAGACTTGAACCCTAGACCCCCTAGAGAGCAGGACCCAGTCCAACCCACTGCACCACCACACCCCATGCAATTGAAGACAGAAAGCAAGAAATAATTAATAGTAATACAACACACATCAATCACCAGTGCAACCTCCTATGTTTAAGCCATTATAAATTGAGTTTATAGAAAGTTCCTTCTACATCAAAACAAAATAAATGTGGAGTCAAAGCCAATACCATTGAATAAATACAGCTTCCTGTCTTCGAGGTGGCTGGTATTTATCGCATTGGTTTGCTACACTGAAGTGTGACTCACTGAGTCATTATTAAAGAGGACAAAGTGCATTTATTTTTATTGACTATTAATACAAAAACAAGAAAGGACTAAAAACTCAATCATAAAGTTAGAAGCTCAGAAGGAGAAACGCAGCCATAATCCTAAACTGAAGAACAAAGCACTTTGGGGCGATCAAAAAGTAGCCCTAATGTTGCAGTGAGAAACAAAGAAGCAGAAGAAACTTCCTACATGTTGATCACTTCAACTTTGCTCAAACAGGAGTCACAATGCTCCATCTTCTGTCCTACCTAGATCTCTTAAAGAGCCAATATTGGCCACACCTGAATTCCATTGACCACTGAGTACATCTCTTCTGGGAATAAATAAATGTAAACATAAGTCCTTTTCTTTTCTGTGTGTGTGAGGTTGGCATGGTGGCACAGTGAGCAGCACTGCTGTCTCACAGCACCTTGGTGGTGTGAGAGGACTTGGGTTCAACTCCTGCTCAGTCTGTGTGGAATTTGCATGTTCTCCCCATGTTGGCATGGGTTTCCTCTGTGTGCTCTGGTTTTTTCCCACAGTCCAAAGACATGCTGTTCAGGTTCACCCATTGTGTGTGTGAGTGATAGAGAGAGTGTGTTCCACTGATGTATGGATGAGTGACCCATTGTAAGTAGTGTATCCAGCAGTGTAAGTCACCACGGTGAATAAGGTGTGTGGGCTGATACCATTACATAGACTTAGAGTTCATTGGAAGTAACTTTGGAGGAAGGTGTCGGCTAAATAAATAAATGTTAATGTGTGCTCAGAAACGCACACATCGTCTGAAACCACTTGTCCCAAGTGGGGTTGTGGTGAGCTGGAACCTAACCCAGCAACACAGGGCATAAGGCTGAAGGGGGAGGGGACACACCCAGGATGGGATGCCAGTCTGTCACAAGGCACCCCAAGGGGGACTCGAACCCCAGACCCACCGGAGAGCAGGCCCTGGCTGAACCTGCCACGCCCCTGTGCCCAGAAACAATAAAAAGCCATTTTTATGCTTTCAATATTAAATCAAAAAATGAATGAAGACATCATAATTTGCATTTTGTTTTTCAGTTTAGAATGAAAAACAAATTAATGCAGCATACACAGACCCATTAAACACACCTTCAGTTGAACATGGTATGAATAATGACATTCAGAGTTGTACTGTGGTATGCTGGGATTTGTGGCCTTCCTTTTAAACAGGTCAGCCACCCCTGACCTACGACCATTAAATGACCAAATATGACAAACTGGCCAGCACTAGTGTATGGGCTCTACATCCAGTGACCATAACAGATCACCCATGGGGTTTACCTTAGAGCTCAATTAAAATCCAGAAGGAGCTCATTTTAGGCGCACGTGAGCAAGACCCGGATAACTGTGAACCCCAGAAAAATGTCTGTATGTTCAGAGATCTCTTTCTTTGGATTTTGTTTTGAATACGATGCCTCATTTTAACAGCATGTGTTCATAGCCATACAAAGTGTCTGTGTGTGTCTGTGAAAGAAAGAATTTGCTTCACTGAACGGCATAAGGTAAATGGTTCTCTGTAGTGGATTATTGCAATAATTTCCAGTGTTAAATATCATTCTGAGAGATATGATATTTTGAGTAATTTATAAGTAGTTGGCTCTATTTGTGTAGCCATAAGGCTTAATGGTAATTAATGTTTTAAAAATAGTTATTTATTATTGCTCCAGTTGTTTAAATGCTATTTCATTTCCTATCAAAGCTTGTGGGTAATCAAGGTTTATAGCAGGCAAATGATTTTCTCTTTAATTGCAAGTAGGTGGAAACTGAAAATAGCAGGACATCTTGTTTGGCCTGCTACTATGTTTTTTTAAATTCCCCCAATTTTCAGCTATACATATTTTAAAACGGGAATTAATTAACAAATGGTGTAATTGCACCATCTACACATTTTCTGGAAGTAAAAGGTGCCATCCAGCTGGCAGACATCAAGTAGGAATAACAAAGAATATATAAATCAAAGAGCTTCTCTGTACAGAAGCAGGACCCATGGGGTTTACCTTAGAGCTCAATTAAAATCCAGAAGGAGCTCATTTTAGGCACACGTGAGCGAGACCCGGATAACTGTGAACCCCAGAAAAATGTCTGTATGATTAGAAATGCAAGTTTTCTCGGGATTTTATTTCACAAATGTAAGCTACAAGACAAAATTTGAAAGTAATAGAAACTGACCATATGTCCAGCAGTACCTCTAACATGACTCTGTCTGCCAAGTTTCCTTCTAAATAAATATGTGAGTTTTCATTTGAAAAATGGAGAATTAGATTGAAGGGGATTGTCTCTGTTAACTGGCATGCGTAAGCAGATGTCAGAGAAACAGCAGCTGTGTGGACGATGGTGTGTTTGAGGGAACCTTTGAATCTGGTTCACTCTGATATGGATGAGCCATGGTCTTATAAACCTATTGTTTCTTTAGTGACTATAGTTATATGCTGATGTCCACCTGATCAGCTTTCTGAGGACTAGGTCATGACCTCTACATCGCCTTTGTGAACTGGTCTTCTTGGTTGCAGACATTCCCTTCCATACCACGATAACAAAGTGTAATGCCCAGAAGAGGTGGACAGCTGCTGGTACTTGGACCGCCAAACTTTTATTTTTCCTCCTCCTTGTTTATGGTTTTTTTTTTTTTTTTTTGTTTCTTTTTTTGTTTTACTTGCCTACAGTTCGTGAAACATTATCGTTGTATGTTGGGTTTTGGTCCTCACTCCCATGTCACAGGAGTTACACTGCCCCGCACTCTAAGCCACTGTTGAGAACTTTGTAAAACTGAAGGGAGTTGAGTGTAGGATGTTTCTTTCCATAACACTTATAAATTTAATTTGGTATTGCACTGCCATTTAGCCTACTTGAAATACTCAATCACCTGCACTTCATATTCAAGACTGAGTGGACCTACTGTGGTACCAAATGGTGTACTTGGGCTGCTTTTGTCAAACGTGTCTGGCAGGATGATTTGGATAAATATAACGGATATATTACTTAGTTGATGAGTTTATGACACTTACTACTTTGTAATTCCTACGGTACTTAAGCATATACTTAGCCACATATGTAAAGACATGGCATTATTATGGACTATTTGATTTCGGTAAATATAATATTAAGAATCACATGTCTGCAGCTATGTCTCTCTTTCTCCTAATATAATGCACAAATTGTATTTTCTTTGAGATGTACGTTGCTTTGGAGAAAAGCATCTGCTAAATGAATAAGTGTAAATGTAAATGCAATATAGTAATTTACTAATTTATGAATTAATGTTGCTTAAATTCCCAGCTATTGTAAATGTCCCTGTTGACATGTGTAAGGACAAGAGTTATAATAGGCAAGACAGGGTAAATAGTCATCAGTACAATTTTTTTGATTTTCTAATCAATATTGATTATATCACTCATTACATGTTGAACAACATACAAGTAATACACTTTCTGGCAATAGGTGTACGGGCACTTTGGGCAAGGGCAGCAGATGATGTAGTGTCTCGAGCTGATATTTTGAAGGATTTAGATTTTAACTCATGACTAATTTAACTTTAACTAATTTAGATTTTAATTCAGCTTATTCTGTGGTACCCCAAAGTATGAATGGCAAAAACACTAAAGTGTTTATCATACAAACCCCGCTTGATAAGTTGCTTTGAAGAAAAGCATCAGCTAAATTAATAATAAATGTAATAATTGCCACTGAAACGGATTCTGGGTGTTTTCAGCACATTTTCAGATTAACTGCATCTTATTCCCACTGAACTGAAGCTGTGATTTAAAGTTTAAATGGAGTGTTGTTTAAAATAAATACTTCATTTTTTTATTTATTACATAGGAAAGGAATATTGTAGACAATGCGGTCTGCTCTCGGACTTAGTTGAGTAAAGGTGTAAAATTGCCACACGCTGCTAATTGAGGAAAAGACATGTCGGTTATCTGAATCAGTGGCCTTAATTTAGTTTCAGTGCCTTGTTCTAAGCACAGTGTGAAACACCAGTTATTCTTCATGGCTGTGTGGGGTGAATACTAATAACTACGAGTTCCCTGCCAATAGCGTGAGCTAATTGGGTCGATATGTTCAGCGGGGATGAACGAGGGTTGAGGGCGAGGCTCCGTGTCCATCTGTGTTAGTTAGTCAATGACAGAGACTGGCTCCACCAGAGGCACTGGTGCTCGACCCTGGCACACAGCTGGGTTTACTGGTCACCCCTGTAAGGTGGGCTGAAGCTGCTCCCCATTACACTGGAAGAGGGGGTGTTATTAGGGTTTTGCTCCAGCTTAAATTTTAAATAGGCAGCAAAGGTAAATCAGAAGGAAAGATATTTATAACTCCTTCCCCTTATAACAGTCAATTTACATTTAATTATAAAGCTGAAAGTTTTCTCCAGAGTGGGGAGTGTGGTGGCGCAGTGGGTTTCACTGGCTTCTTCCCTCTGGTGGGTCTAGGGTTCAAATCCCGTTGGGACTGCCTCGTGACAGACTGGCGTCCTGTCCTGGGTGCATCCCCTCCCTCTCCAGCCTTGTGGCCTGTGCTGCTGGGTTAGGCTCTGGCTCCCCACAACCCTATGTGGGACAAGTGGTTTCAGATGATGTATGTGTTTTCTTCAGAGTGACTTATGGCTATTTACAGAAATTGGGTGTACAGCCAGGTAATTTTTACTGTGTCAGTTCAAAGTAAGTACCTTGATCAAGGGTATTACAGCAGAAGATGGCATTCAAACCTGGGTCCTCTGAGTATAAGATGGTAGCACTAACCACTACACCACTTGTGGCCTCCCACAGAGCTGCAGGCTACTTTGCTCTATACTGTCACGTGTATTAAAAAACTTTTCATAAAGGAGCAGAATCATTTGTTAACATCAAGTGGGTTTTCATGGGAAAAGTTCATCGTTGCATCTAAATCTGCATCTCGAAAAACATTGAATTGTTTGCT
The DNA here is from genome assembly GCF_900964775.1 of Scleropages formosus. NCBI lineage: Eukaryota > Metazoa > Chordata > Actinopteri > Osteoglossiformes > Osteoglossidae > Scleropages > Scleropages formosus. The sequence goes on from NC_041810.1 coordinate 32,359,350, forward strand.
GAATTTAGTGTAGGGATAATTAATTGCTAGGTGCAGAAAAATTACACCTGTTATCAGTATAGTAGGATGAGCATGAACCTTGAGGCTCTTATTAACATATCTGTCTAAGCAAAGCCATGCAATTAAATAGATAGAATAACTGAATATAACTGAATAACAGGATACAAATAAATGTTTTTTGTAGCGCACAGTGGCATTGCCAGTTCAGGTAAAATAAAGCATCTATCACATGGCTGAAAGTTGGATTGTTGTACCTTATTTTACCTGACTGCTAGATCCATTGCTGACCGATGACGGTGCTTGACTCAGTGTTTTTTCCCCCATGGGACATCTGTACCTAAAGTAAAAGGATTCCACAGTAATGGTGCACTTTCCATTTGCCGCTCATGCACTCTATATAATGAAAGCGCTGCTATCCTTGGTAATCCTTTTCTCTAAAGATGCCTTAAAACACAGCTGGATCGAGTTGATAACTAAGACTGGTGTTTTGCAGGTGTCTTTGATCTCTTACAGCTTTTTTCCCTTTTCGAATTTGGGATGGAAGTACCTCTACCGTGAGGCACGGCAAATGAATCTGGGACGCATCTTAATTCTCTGAAGTCTCTCGCCACAGTGTTGTGTTTTAAAAGGAACGGCAGTCTGTGGTTGTGTGGAGTGCTGGATAACTCATTTGTCTTTTCACAAAATGTCCAAAAACCTTTGTCGGTAGACTATAAAAATGAAAATGCTGTAGGGTGCAAACACAGCAATTACTTAGCTGGCACTTCTCCCCCACCCCCCAGAAAAATAATTTAACCATTTATATACCAAGACGTTTCAGTTCAATAAATCAGAATACATAGTGTGTCCAAGAGCTCTACAGCATTAGAGGGAGGGTGACTTGAGCCAGCAACTTTCAGGTTATGCTTTCATTAATCCCTATACTTTACCTACTTTAAAAAATTAAATGCAGTTAATGTTTGGGTCGTCATTAGAAGTTTTACTTATTTGCTTTTTGTGGAGTGAAGCATAAAGGTTTTTTTTCAGTGTAAATAAGCAGAATTTTGCCCACAATTGTTACTATGTCTCTGTAAAGTGTTAAAGGATCCACACCCCACTATCTACATTTATCTGGTGCTTTTCTCCTAACTGAATTACTCTTAAGCTGCCTATACTTATTTACCCATTTATACAGCTGTGTGAGGTTTACTGGCACAGTTTTAAGGTAAGTACCTTGCTTAAGGATAGTACAACTGGACATGGGATTTGAAACTGTGTTTCCAAAGGCAGCAGCTCTAACTACTACACTACAAGATATTCCAACTTGAGATGATCACTCCATGTCCTCCAGAAAGATTGCTGTGCTTCTCTACCTCTGGCCCCTGAGTGGGTCCACTTACAGGGAATTCAGAATTTAATATCCGAAGGTTTTCTGTTTGGGTTTATACTTGGTGGAATGAACTCCCTCTGTCCCTCAGAGCTGCTGAATCCAACCCAGCATTCAAGATGCGGCGCCTCAATCTTTTTCAGATCCATTTCTGCCTGAGCTCCTGTGACCTTTAATTATTTGTCACCTGCGACTTTTTATCTACCTCCTTCCTTATTAACGTGTCTCTTCGGTAAGTTGCAAAACTGATGCTCCTCTACTTACAGTGGTTTGACTTACGTTTTTTCAAAGTTACGATGGTACGATAACAATACACATTCGGTAGAATTCAGACTTCGAATTTTGAATTTCGATCTGTTCCTGCGCTTGCGAAACGGGTTAGGGTACTCTCTCCCAATGCTGGGCAATGGCAACAAGCCGCAGCATTCACTCAACCACGTTCGCAGTCTCTGTAGCAATCACACAAATGAGTGTCAACAACCAATACTGTGTCGAAAGCGTTTTTTTTCTTTTGCGTTTCCGCATCCCATCATGTCTACTAAACGCCCATGTGTGTCTCCTGCTTAAATTTTCCTAGCTGTAGGCTATTGTAAGTGTTCTAAGCACGTTTACGGTAGGCTAGGCTATGATGTTCGGTAGGTATGCTGCTGTATTCTTTTTCCGCTTACGATTTTTACACTTACGATGAGTTTATCGGAACTGAACCTCATCGTTAGTCGAGGAGCATCCGTATATACAGCGAGCACGATCAGACAAACGAGCTGCGCTTCAATAATCGTATGCATGTATCTAATTGCGCTGCTTGTTGTGAAATGCACTTCTGTTTACTTTGAATTGTATGTTGCTTTGGAGAAAGGTTTCTGTCAAACGATGTAATCAAAGTAAATGTGGAAATAAGCTTTCTGTAAGCGCTCCTTCTGTTTTTGTTCGTCTTTGCGGACTTGTTGATTGGAGGATTGGACACATATGGAGAAAAGCCCGATTGCCTTCGAAGCGGAAGGCCCGTCGTGAGCAGCTGCCACCACGACCGCAAATTGAGTGTAGTACAGCTCTGGGCAGTGGGCCAAGATTTAAATTAGACAATAACCTCTGCTCTCTGATACTGGTTCCCTTTTGCAGCTGTACGCAGATCCGTCTGTTTAATGCAGTCTGCTCCGGAGTGTGTAATAGACTGGCGTGTGAGTCACTAGCCAGCAGTGCGTTTCTCACAGCTGGAGACACTGAATGTGTGTAAGAAGGGGAAAAAGTGGAAGGCAGCATGTATTTTAACTGAAGTCCAATGAAATTCTATTAGGTTATAAGTGCGTCTTGAAAGAGAGAAGTGTACCAACTGTTTAAACGCTTGTAAGTGGAAAATACACAAGATGAATAAGTAAAAGATAAAAGATACAACCACTTTTAGGTACATAGAAATAAAAGATATTATAATAACAGAGATAGATATAACCACTTTTTGTAATATTTAGCTGATACTTTTCTCCAAAGTGACTTACAATGTTAAGGTTATAATTATTTACCCATTTATACAGCTGGGGAGGTTTACTGGAGCAATTCAGGGTAAGTACCTTGCTCAAGGGTACTACAGCCAAATGTGAGACTTAAACCTGCAACCTTTGGGTCCAAAGGCAGTCACGCCAATCACTATGCTATCAGCTGTCCTCAAACTGATGTGCTTTTTGTATTTATACTACTATTTATACTCTCGTGTTGAAATAAATAACATATTTACCAGGGATACGTTCTGTAATTCTGCGTTAGCTGTTTGTCTGTTCGTTTGTCTGTAAATACTGTTGACATCTAGAACCACAGCAAATTCCTTGCGTGTGTCAGAAAACTGGCCAAGAAATCTGATTCTGATATTCATTTGAGAATAACAACTGCTATGCGTTGGATGGTAATAGTGTAACAAGCGGCTGTTTAGTGCATTATTTAAACTCACTTTAATAACTATAAGGTAATTGAAAAATTGTCTTGTCAAGTATGTTAGTATGAACATTGTAAAAAAAAAAAACACATATATACACACATATATAAATAGTATCACAGCTTAAATAGTTTTTTTTAAGAAAGTACAGTTTTAATCTTTTTAAGTTCCAGTTAAAGTTTTGTATGGTCTACCAACTGGAGGATTCAGTGGCAGCAGCCCAGCTGGAGTCAGTCACTGCGTACAAAGTTTTAGCTGTCAGTTGGGCAGCAAGTGGTGTAGTAGTCAGCCTTCTTCCTTTGGACTTGAAGACCCATGGTTCCAGCCCCACCTTCTACTTAATTCCCTTGATCAAACCACTCAACCTGAGTTGATACTGTGGAAAAAAAAATTGTATGTTTGTATTAATGGGTAAATCAGTATAAGTTACTTTGGAGAAAGTGTCAGCTAAATGAACAAATGTTGGTGTTTCAAGAATAAACACTTGCTAAAAATGTATTACTAACTGAGTATCATATGAACATGTATGCCCAGTATACACAAAACTATAGTGCTCCTTTAGTTTTTCCAGTGCTGTGAGTTCCTTTGCAAATTCCTGTAAATTACATGTTCTTATGGTACTTACAAGTAATGAATTTTTGAGTGTTCAATTCTTTTTGAATCACCCTATATCAACACTAAACACTTAATCACTGTTATATAATATAGGACTCCAAAAAGGAAAGCAAGTCTTTAAAGTTGCATGTTGACACATGCACAGACACACCTTGACTTTTGACTCCTTGGCCTTTTGCACCATGTTAAGGACAGTGATCAAAACAGTGCTGATTCAAGTCAGGATTCTCTAAGCTGTTACTTCTTATAGTAACACTGAACGCTTGCCCTGAATATACAGGTTTGTTTTAGGGACCTTGATTAATTGTGACAAATATCCAAGAAAATTATGCCCAGGAGGTATAGGCAGCCTCTGGCACTCAGACCCGCAGATGCTTGTTTTTCTTCTTTCAGTTTGGAGTTTTTTTGTTTTCATCTCCTCATCTGCCTGATGTCTTATCCCAATAGTGTTAAATGATCCAATATTAGAGTTATTACAGTTATAAGCAACTTTGTAGTAACTTTGTTCTGTGCTCTGTGCCACTCTGCTGAGAAGAGTGCCCTGTAAAAAATGAATTGTATATCTTTGGGGCATGAAGAACTAGAAGGGTTGAGCCCCACAGAGCTGTCACTCATGGAACCTGATGCTCTCTTGGTATGTGTCATGTACTGCCTGGAGCCCAGACACTCAATGGACTGCTGATGTCACAGCATCTTTTTAAGGCTGTGTGAATTGAAGATCCCTTCTCTTACTTTGAAAACGGTGCTGCAGCCCTGAAAAGTGTGACACGCTTGTTTCCCCTTTGAATCCATCCTTTTCTTCCAATCAAAGTGCTAATCAGAGGTTATGCTCTGGTTTATAACCCGGCGCTATTCATTTCCCTGTTCGCACCGTTTCAGGATATTCACTTCAATTGACAGCACAAAGCAATCAGGCCCAGTTATGTGGCATGGCGGACCTTGAATTTGCTTTAAAAGAATCATACGTGGCACTTTGTCATGGAATAGGGTTTTTACTCTTTTAACTGAAATGAAAAGCTATAGTAATGCAGTAATGGTATGGTACCAGCCTGGTTTGCAGCTTTTCCATGCCAATACAGGTTTAGAAAGAGCTGAGATGAATTTATAGTATTTTTTGGTAGAATAGTCTTCAGTGAAGTACAGTTGACCCTTGAACAACGCGAGGGTTAGGGGCGCCTAGCCCCCACGCAGTTTAAAATCTACGTAGAAGTTTTGACTCCCCAAAGACTGAACTACTAATAGCCTACTGTTGAATGGAAACCTTACTGATAACATAAACAGTCGATTAAGACACATTTTCTATGTTCATATGTATTATATACTGTATTCTTGCAATAAAGTAAGTTGGAGAAAAGAAAATGTTAAGAAAATCATAAGGAAGAGAAAATACATTTACAGTACTAGGTAAGTTTATGTCATCTGTTTACAAGATGAATTGTCTGTCTGTCTGTCTGTCAGTACCTACATCAATATTGTCTTATATGATACAAAACATTGTGGATATTATATGTATCATGTGTATATTTTATGGTAGTAAATAATAAAATAGACTAGTATCTAGATATATTTCATACATTCATGACAGACCCATGCTGACTAAAAATAATTAATTCTGAGAAGTATTTTGAATTAAAATGCCCATGGAAAATATTATACGTTTTGTTATCTGGTAAAATGTGATTTTGTCAAGGATCTGAATACTTTTACAAGCTACTGCATTAACATTTTATTCAGTAACCCCCCCCATTAAACCCTATGGGAGACACACTACAAACTACATTACCATTACATCACATAGAATTTCCTTATCAAACACTGTAATAAAAACTTGCAGATAATTATGAAATTACAGCTTATTAACTAAACTACCATAAATAATTGAAGTCCCACATGACTGAGTTCCACGGGGAGAAAAATATTCTGGAAAATAGAATGTGGTTTGAGACGAAATTAATAGCAGCACTGGAGCTCTGATGTAGGATTGTAAATGCAGACCTCCAGTCCTCATCCTGCATCCCACAACTTGAGTGAACCTTGATTTCTTCTGGTATCAAACAGAGCAGTGTGAGAACACAGCACTAAAATGTCAGGCTGTTTGCAAATTTATCTGTGATTAGGTCATATAAAAAAGGAGAATGAAGTCTAAACCAAGTTGCTCTAGAGCACTTTATCGGAGGTGAGAAAATTCAGATGAAATTGGCCTATCCTAAACTCATCTAAAAAGTTAGAAGACAATAAGAGGATGGTGTGAAAGTTTTCTTCTAAGGGCTTGAACACTAATAAGAACCGTAGAGTACTGTGTCTCAGCAACTGCAGTAAGGACAGCTCATGCGCTTCCCTTCAGGTCCTTTTTGGGATGCAAATTTAAGAGAAGACCTTGGATGCTCCAGCACTTCATCTTGTCTGTTGGGAAAACTGCCTGCTTTTGTACAAAAAAAGCATTTAAAGCATGATTTTTGCAAAGCATAACAAGTAGTCTTCTGGAAATTTACTCAAAGTTCAGTACATACTGTAGCTAGGGGCACTTTTATAGTCGATGTCATTATTTCCCCTACAACGGTGCCAGCATTCAGCAAACCTGCTAAGCAATAAGGATGTCTTGATAATTATGGTAGAGCGGTAGGCAGTCTGAACTCGGTGACATTAACGTTTTAGAATTTGCAGCTGCCGCTTCTGTGCTTACCGTCTTTAAGAGCTGATTTCAGCAACTCCATCTGAAGTCTCATCTTTCTTGTCATGACAGTTGCCTGGCAAGCATGGAAATGCTGCCATGTTCGAACAATGGCGCGGGCCAATGCTGAATGTGGTTTAATGTCCATCTAGGGGGATGGGGGATTTTCTGTAAGAAGCTACTATTTCAGTGTTGTGAGCTTTTAAGTTAAGCAGCAGTGTGTTCAAACCAGGGTCCTTTGAGTGTAAGGTGGCAGCTCAGAACACTACACCACCTAGTGCCCCATTATATATTATTATGTCTTATGCTCCCCATGATAATTGTTAGGCTCCATAAAGTGCAGTTATGTGGCCCAATTTCTAGATAAGATGGTACAGTATCGCCCTTGTTCATATTTCACTGAGCCCCAGCAGTGTACCGAGGACCAAGTGACAAACAGGTGCTCCCCGATTTACGATGGGGTTACGTTCCGCGAAACCCATCATAAGTCGAAAAAATTGTAAGTCGAAAATACTTTTAATACACCTACTACACAGCTCTGCGAGATGCGGATCGCTGCTGCTGCCCACCCTATCCCTATCTCTAACCCTAACCACCTATCACTTGCCTGGGAAAAAATCTCAACTCAAAATTCAAAGTACGGTTTCTACTCAATGTGTATTGCCAGCGCACCATCGTAAAGTCAAAAATATCGTAAGTCAAACCATCGTACATCGGGGACCACTTGTATTCGTTGGAGGAGTTCAAGCTCAATGAAAGCTGTGGTGCTCTTAGGAATGGCTACAATGTTCTGGCGTTCGACTGACTGTCCTGCACACACACTGAATTTCTTCCATGTCTTCACCTTTGCTCTTCTTCCCTTGTTTAAGGCGTTCAAGGCTGTCACAACATTGAATGTGTTCGAAGTCTAAGGGGAATTTTTAGCAGTTAATTCTACATGCAGATGGGAAAGCCGCTTGTGGACAGACCATGTGGACCTGCTGTGTGGGGAGTTTACTTTACAAATTGACACCCACACGAAAATGTGACCGGCGTGATGCGTCTCAGCGCTAGCTGGGCTTCAATGATCCCAGTGATCGTGTTAGGGCAGCTGCAAACGCTTTCTTTTTCTGATGTAAATTGGGTTGTAAATGAGTTTCTGCATGGCCGGGAGGACTTAGGAAATGGAGAACAGCCTTCAGAGAGTTTGTATTTACCCAGCAGCAGCTGTTTGAGTTGAGGAAGGGGTGCAACACTTGTTATGCCTCGTTCCTCCTAGCCAATGAAGAGATCAGAGTTGTCACAGTGCCAAGCCTGAGAGGAAACAAATAGGAAGGAAAAAAAAAAAAACACAATTATTTGAATTCTTTGTGGAAGATGACCAAGTACACCCATGCCTTTATGAACCTAATTTGTTCTTGGAAATCTGTTGCAAAACCAAAAAAATGCAAAACCTCAATAACTGTTTTGAAACAATTACATATAATAAAATACACTACATCCATATATATTGATTTTTGCATTTGCTTTGTATTTATTATATGTAGTGTGTGCACGGTGAAGGACCATTAGACAAAAATATGTAGAATATAAAAGATTATTTCTATTTTATAATAAATTATCAAAAAACAATAAAGAATCACAATAACTGGTTAACTAATTAAGGGAGACTGAGAAGCAAAAAGGCGATTAGTCTAGCAACAGTTAATCTCAGCATACAGCACTGACAGTCGACTCAATGGAGTGTGCAAACTGATATTCCATTCCTTCCCGCAATGCTCAGCAGCAAAGAGATTTAAGCATTGGGCTGCTAGGTGCTAGTTCAAAAAGGTGCACTGACCAAAAAAGAAAAAAAAAAAAAGCTGAAATTTGTTCCGGTGAATGTTTTTATCTGCATTAAATGCATTGGTCATAAATCAGATTTAAGGGTATGAATTCTGTTAAGTTTTCAGGAGTGAAGGCCTGTAAAGTGAGTGCTCGCATGACGTCACCTGCGATAACATCAGTACAGGAGTTGTGTTACAGAAAACAATGGCTACATGATTTCAGAATGTGAGCTACTCTATAAAATGACGTGTGCTCACATTTATCACGTGTTGTCGCTGACCTGAGCTTGTGCAGAAGGAGAAGTACCAAGCAGTTGCTCTCTTCTGAGGAGTCTGTAGGCTCTACATTTACTAAACTGAGAAGTATATCATCTTACATGACAGTATATTTTTATGGCTGTTTGTTTAATCTCAAAAATGGGCCATTATTTATTAATCAGCAGAAAGGTGGCAGGTAGCACAGTGTTTGGAACTGCTGCCTTTGGATCTGTAAGTCGCAGGTCGTAATCCCAAATCATTATTGCATCAGCAGCATGGCGGGGGGGGTCATATTTTCAGAACATGTCGGAGCTTTTTTGTTTTCCTCTCCTCAACTGTCAGGTAGCTGTTACTGCTACAATTCTGTATTATATCTTTGTATCCTGATCTGGGTTGAGTGCTCTGTCACCTTGGTGAGAAGAGCAGTCTATGAAAATAAATTGATCTGAATTTGATTGAGCACATAGCTAAGAGACACCTGAAGCAGCGGGTAAATTTACTTAAATATCCTGTAATTCCTGTCCTGAAGAAACAGAGACCAACGGCTGGGTGGATACCAGCCATTTTATTCTAAAGCATTAAAGTATATTTTGCCTGGGTTCTGTAATTGTTCGAACTTACACCATGTACTTGAAGGGCCTAGGTTCAAATCCAGCCTCCTGCTTTAGTACCCCTTGGTTAAGGTGCTAACCCTGAGCGGATACAGTAAAATTTAACCAGCTGTGTAAATGGCTGGGTAATTGTATGTTCCTTTGAACAGGAGTGAGTAAATGTGAACATTTTGACTGTTTTTTTTTTTTCTTTTTTTTTTACACTACCTTTGAATGAAAGCGCAGCCTTTCATATGTGACTATATGCCCGTGGTGTATTATACTGATCTATGAATTGATATTCAGTATAGGCATTTATGACTTATTTAAACACACAAGAAGGATAAATGGTCAGCTGGATAGGTTTTGCTTGTTATGTGATGTCATAATGGACTGGGGAGAAATAATATTGACAATTATTTGTCATTAGGGCACCGTTTCTTGCTGAGTTTATGCGTATGTCAGTTAAGGTCCAGTTACAGTGCCCAGAGCTCCAAGGCAATGCTTTGTGGTTTTGGTCCTGCGCACAATAAGTATGTTGGCTGTGGGGCATCTAGCCAGTGGCTGTATTTCCTGTATTTCTCCAGGAATACCCCAGTTCACAAGATGCCCAGCCTCCCATGGCTCTGCAGTTCCAGTATCAGGCTCTGTCTGATGTGCCCACAATGCACTGTGCGGGGGCTAAACCGCAATGCATCAATTGATTACGTTGTGAGGGAGAGATCCCCAGTGATTCTGCAGTGCATGGAAATACACTGTTACCGCAAAGGCAAGTGCCTGTGGTGGCAAGTTAATTATGCTTGACCCGTTTTCTTGGCAAGAAAAGAAAGATGAAGGAATTTCATTCATTTCAGATGAAACTGCTCCAGTCGTACTGCCTGCAGAGTCATTTGAACAGTAGTATTGTCATTGCAGATGAGCAGTTGTCAATGATTACATCTCCCCCATGGAAATATTTTCTCTCGAGTGGCGTAACGGCAGGGAAAATGGCCCGAGCGCCGTGACTCAACTTGGAAAGTGAACAAGACCACTTTAAGCACTCACTGATTCTTGCTGAGATCTCACGTACATGAGCTGCTGTGGAAGATGCTGGTCCCAGATGACCAGAGGCCTCCAGTCCTCCAGTACCTCCAGTGCTGCCAAAAAGCACTTTCCTGTTTACGCTAATAAGACGGCGCTCATCCAGCTTCCCATCTTTTAATTATAGAAGGCTATTGTCCGCACTGACCTATTTCTGCAGCTCAAACTTCGCAGTAACACATAATTTCATCTGTCACTTGGCATCCACTCAGACAGATGCTGGACATGAACACAAATTGCATTCTCAGATGGGGGGGAGGATAGCTTGTTGCTCTTTGTTTTTGGCTCTAATGAAAGTCCCACTCAGGTGCTTTATGTGTGTTCAGAGCTACCAGAGATCTTCCCTTTAGGTCCCACATTTACCCTGCCCTAGCCTGTTTTACTGTACGGTGTTTTTGGGAGGACTGCACCAGTGCACAGTGTTGCAGAAGCAGCATATAAAAAAATTATGCAACGGGGTAAATGAAAACACTTGGAATAAACATTGGATGAATAACAAATGGGGGTGTGTGGGTACGGTGGTGCCGTGGTGCAGTGGATTTGCCTGGGTCCTGCCCTTTGGCGGGTCTAAGGTTCGAGCCCTGCTTGGGTCGCCTTGTGGTGGACTGGCGTCCCGTCCTGGGTGTGTCCCCTCCCCCACTAGCCTTATGCCCTGTGTTACCGGATTTGGCTCCGGTTCGCCGCAACCCCGCTCAAGCAAGTGGTTTCAGACTGTGTGTGTGAATAACCATTAAAATGTGTAATAAAATACAGTTTAAGCCAGCTGTTGCAACACAGTTGATTTCCAGGTCAGCAACTAATTTACAGGTATAATGTCCTATGTCATGGGACTTAGCCTGAATTGATAACAGTAACATAAATTGCTTGCTGTGTAAATAAGTCCAAAGTCACTTTGGTCTTTTTCTTCATTTTATATTGGGTTTTTTTAAGCATATGTGTGACTCATGACTTCATGACACTATGGTATGTTTTTATTTCTTTGTCACAGACACCTGAAACACCATGCTAAGCAGTGCAGAGCTGATGGTTCACAGATTAGCACACACACAGTGACTCGCAAGGTCCATATTAGACATGGTGCAGCATGTGTGGTCCCTCTACCCATGGGGACATCTTCTGTAAGGCAGTGGATGGTATCTGTATCAAAGAGTAGTGATCAGTCAGCATACAGACCTCTGCTGCCATCCTGCACCGTTTGCCATATTCAGCCCAGTGGAGACAATGTGGGCGGCTTCTGCTCTTTGGATGGTCCTTTAACTGTCGTATAAAATATGAAAACAGCACCTCAGACATCAGGAGCTCTTTCCCTGTTGCTGAGTGAGTATAATTAGTGTTTATTTCTTTTTTCTTCCCTGGTACACCTGATGCAGTGGAAATGAAATATGAGGGACACTTCAGATATGTCCCCTTAAGGTTAATTATTGTCAGTGCAGGTCACAGGGTGATGATGTCCTGTGGAAGTTCACTGCAGCAAAGGTGTTGGGAATGCGTTCATACACACACTACTCATCTTCAATGTCCAGACTTGTGGGCAGGAGGGGGGCCTGATCAGGTGATTGACTGGTCATTCTAATATGTCATTTATTGTTTTGCTTTTTTTGATAGGGGGGCGTGGTGGCGCAGTGGCGCAGTGGGTTGGACTGGGTCCTGCTCTCCAGGGGGTCTGGGGTTCAAGTCCCCCTTGGGGTGCCTTGCGATGGACTGGCGTCCTGTCCTGGGTGTGTCCCCTCCAGCCTTATGCCCTGTGTTGCTGGGTTAGGCTCCGGTTCCCTGTGACCCCATATGGGACAAGCGGTTCAGAAAGTGTGTGTGTGTGTTTTGCTTTTTGATTTTTTTTTTATAAATTCATTTTTTAAAAAATCATTTTGACATGGTGGTAGTCTTGTTACAACTAAAGAAAAATGTTTTGACAAAAGCAGCATGAAACGAAATAGACATGTCATGTTGAGTTATGGCGCAGTGTTTGAGATGCTTGCTTTCCAAATATGTTGTACTTACATTTACATTTATTCATTTAGCAGATGCTTTTCTCCAAAGCGACGTACATCTCATAGAAAATACAATGTGTACAATACATTAGCAGAAAGAGACACTTAGATGCAGACATGTCTAAGTCTCTCTTTGTGCCAATGTAACGTGATGTATTTCACACGTCAAATATATCTACCAAATTTATTACGAAGTATTGTGTTTTTATAAAAAGTTTAAATCACGGGCATCAAATTTTTTTAACAACTCGATACATTTTAATTTTTAAAACAATTTTAAGTATATTGGGAAAAAAATTGTAATGCATTGAAATGTTGGGTGAGTATGTGAGTATGAACTGTAGTTTGCTGTTGACAGCATTGTGTAATGCAGGTGGTGTGTGACGGAGGTATACACACACATACACAAATATAGACTATAACTTTGACAAGATCTACCAGAGGCTGCTGGGAACCTTGGACACACAACGCCACCTGCTTTACCAAACGCCTGTGTGCCCATGAACAGTTAGTTAGGCACCGGTGCGTTACGCTGTTAACACATCTCACTGTATCCCTTCCTTCGGGGAGCTGCTCAATAACGGACACCATTTACTCTCAATGAGCCGCAGCTCCATCTTTAATTGCGCTCATACACCGATGGCACAGAGGTGCAGGGGGCTGGGATGAATAAACAGAAAAAAATAAAACTGTATGTTTTATTCAAATCGCATTGTTCCTGGTTTTATTTGTCCCCCCCTGGGGATGAAGTAATCTTTTTTCTCTGAGTCGCCAGGAATTTATTCCATTTCGGAGAAGATCTTTGTAAGGAGTAAACAAAGAGAAGAACTCAGTTTGGCTTATATGACAGAACATCTCTCTCTAGGCCACAGAATTACATGGCATGTCACTGCTCCTCTATAGTACAGCCTGTGGGGTTGATTCATTTTGTAGGTTCTCAGTTTTGGCTCCCATGTTGAGGAAAAAGCTCCCTCTGTCACTCTGAACTGCTGAATCCTTTTCAACATTCATCACACACACACACACACTTTCAGAATCGCTTGTCCCATACGAGGTCGCGGGGAACCAGAGCCTACCCGGCAACACAGGGCGCAAGGCCAGAGGGGGAGGGGACATACCCAGGACGGGACGCCAGTCCGTCGCAAGGCACCCCAAGCGGGACTCGAACCCCAGACCCACCGGAGAGCAGGACTGCGGTCCAACCCACTGCGCCACCGCACCCCCTCAACATTCATCAAGGGTCTTAAAATACATATTTCAGATCCACTTCCATCCTGGTCTCCTAGCAGCTCCACAAACTTTTGTCACACAATCTGTCTCCATCACCTCTGTTTCCTGTCAATTCTATATGCATCTACTTACTTAATGTGTGCTGGAAACAAATAGTTGCATTTGACAAACTGAGGTTGCCATAAGAACAGTGTCCGCAGCTATAACTCTGGTGAAGTGCACGTTTGTTTACTCAGTTTCTGAGTCTATTTGTGGAAATTTGTCTGCGAAATGAATAATTGTAAACGTAAGGTACTTTGAGCTGCAGGCTCTCAGGACACTGGCCCATAACTCTTCATCCTGTGCTCTGTTGTTCATGTACTCTTCTGCCAGTAGTCTTTGTGTGTGTGTGTGTGTGTGAGGAAGGTCATTGTCTGAAAGTGCTTTGCCTTTTTTTAATTTTTTTAAATCACTAACTTACCATACGCCCCACCTGTGTACATCAGGTGCTCAGCTAAACTCAACGGTGCCATTGTTTTTACCATGATATGATCACACTGCTCAGTGTTGTGCAAACATCACTATAAGCCGTGCCACAATCCTGAGTGGTCCCTTACTAGTGTGTGCTGATTTGGTATCACACCTCAGGCGATTGTGAAGGGTCTTGTAAGATAGCCATCATGTTCAGTCATATTACAGTTCATTCATGTGGGACCAGACCTAGGGTGACCAGATTTTGGAAATACTGTACACTTCAGTGAATCACAATTTTATTTTTAATTATAGTTAGTAGAGTTTCAAAAAAAAAAATGTGGAAATTGCCAAAGTGGGGCATAAATTTTCTAGTACAGTATTTTTTGAAATCCTATTAAATTACAATATAAATATCAGTTTTATTGGTTTATTTTGTTCTCATGCTATGTTTTCTTAAAAGAATTCATTCATGTATAACAAGATTACTTTCCCTTAAAAAAAAAAAAAAAATCATGTATGTTGGAATGACCAGTCACTCACATGACAGGAACCCCTCTCTCCCATTAGTCCAGTCATGCGAGGATGAACTGTAATTTAACAAGGGGAATGGACTGATCACACTGAACAGGGCAATATGCCTTATCTCCAAATGATTTATGTATGCACGGCGTTTGACCATATTGCAATATCAGTTCTGCTTTTGTATTCAGTCTAATGATATTTTTGTTTTTCTTCCCCTACAGTTTGGGAGCCATAATAACTATATGAATATGGCGGAAGCGAACGGTGGCCTCGTTACAACCAGTGATGTAAGTACCCTCTCCCCAGTCACATCCTTTTTTTGTGCGATGCTGTTTGTGGTGATGAATGAAAGCGCTTTCAGCTGGTGTTGGGTATGACCTGGCAGAGCGATGGTGTCGGGGCTCACGGCGAGTGACTAAGGGGGCGTGAGAAGGTCAACAGAGGGCGTAGCACTTAAAGAAACACGAATGAGCAGGCTTTCTGTTCAGCCAGCGAGTGCGACTTGGATGTGTCTCTTTGTCCAAGTGTTTTCCACCATTTGGCTCCAGCTGTGTCACTTAAGTGCAGGGAAAAGGAAGTGCTATATTTGCAGCGGGTCTCGCCCTGAAATGTGGACCACTTTTCACTATGAAATGCAGCAGAGATCAGCATGTGGCGATATTGCTTTACATTATGCTCTCGGTTACTAAATAGGACCGCAGCCGAAGGAATGGAGTCGTACAGGTTTTTGCGGAAAGCCGCAAAATAAGAACCTGAGCGTGGCGAGTTCTTATTATTTCTTCATTTAGCTGCTGCTTTTCTGCAAGATGACTGACGGCGTAACTCTACTTAGCGCTTTACCCCTTCATACAGCCGGAGAATTGAGTTGAATGTTGAAGTGCTGCTGGATGGGTGTGACCACGGATGGCAGGCCTTCCGTTCTTGCATCTGCATTCGTGGAATTGCTTAATCTCGTGCAGATCTGCGGTCGCGGGGGTGTTCACCTCTCCCTCAAACAGTAATTCTCTAACACAGCACGACAAGTCATTTTTCACCGCCTAACAGCAATGTCTGCTGTCTTTCGCCTTTGGAGACGTTTAAAAAGTCTTGGGTGTTTGACGGTGGCCGAGATTTCATAAAGCCTGGTTAAGGAGAGCCACTTAGAGTAGGTAATGGACCTATCAGTTGGATGGTAGGGAGTCAGGGGACCTGCTGCTTTGGGGTGGGCATCGTGGTGGAGATGATTCAGGTGGTCAAGCAGATGTCTTACCAGGGGGAAGTATGCCGAAGCCTCCCTTCAAATCCACCTCTTGCAGCCTTTGGTTCAAATGTGCTGAGCTGCTGCTTTGAGTCGGGGGGTGGTCCAATGACGAAGGCACAGAATCCCAGCTGTTAGAGTATTTCGTGCACCGGCGGGCCGCGCTGAGTTACCACAACAGCCTGGTCCATTTGCATTTTATCAAAAGGAACAAATGTTTCCAGTGTCACCGTGCAGATGGCATCGTACCGGGGCGCTCATTTTAAAAATTAACAGCGAAACCGTAAAGTGCCAATTTCCATTTCCCTCCGAAAGCATGGGGGCCGAATCGTTCCTGGTAACGCAAGCCAAGGAGGAATTAAAGCGGCATTCCTGCTCGACTCCTGTCATTTCACACCAAAATGAGTTTTCTTCTCCAGCGAAACGCTACATTAATCTGCCGAACACGTGGGGCTCCCTGTACGGGATGCTCGCTCAGGCCTGGGCGTCACGCACCGCTCACTAAAGCCTCGTCTCCTCCGTAACAAGGGAGTCATTTCAATAGCAAACCAATTTACATGTCACAAAGACATTCTGTTCTTTAAATCGGTGTATTATAATTAAATCTTTTCCTTCTCAATTATTTTTTTTTGTGTTCAAATTAAAATTGAGTTCTGAGCGGAATTGAATGCCTTCATCTTGAATAAAGGCCAAGGATGGCCAGTTAGGATGTGGATGCATTATGGGTTTTATTTTTAGCCAAGAGCCATTACACAGAAAATAACCCTGCGGCCATTTTGTCGGCTCACAGTCAGGATGCATTAGCATGTAAAACAAGGTGAATGAAACGGGCCTCGATTTGTAAAGGTCTGCGTGCTGCTTCCCGATAGCTTTGTAATTTTAAGCAGCTGCTCAACAGCCAGCTCACAAAGCCTTGCCTTTTTAACCAGTCTTTTGGAGACAAAATCACACATTACCGAGGCTGTTTTCAGTGGTGGTGTTGGATATGATACATAAGCGCATAGAAACTGAATTGTTTTTCTTTGTGTAAAGCGATTCTGGGAACGATGCGCTATAGACTTTCATACGCACCTCTTTTCTACAATACCTTTTATCCGATACTTTTTTACAAAGTTCACATTTATTTATTTAGCAGACGCTTTTCTCCAAAGCGACTTCCAACGAACTCTATGTAGCGTCATCAGCCCACACACCTTATTCACCGCGGTGACTTACACTGCTAGATAGACTACTTACAATGGCTCACTCATCCATACATCAGTGGAACACATTCTCTCCATCACTCACACACTATGGGTAAAGCTGAACAGCATGTCTTTGGGGTGTGGGAGGACACCAGAGCACCCAGAGGACACCCATGCAGACACGGGGAGAACGTGCAAGCTCCACACAGACTGATTAGTCTATCACAAGTCCTCTCGCACCACCCAGACGCTGTGAGACGGCAGTGCTGCTTGCTGTGCCAGCATGCTGCCGTGCCGCCCCAAGTGACTTGCATTGTTGAGCTACGAACATAGAGCAGGGTCTTCTTTTAATTCATCAATTCAGGATGAGCACCTATACTATAAGAGTAGATGGGATTCAAACCTGCAGATCAAAAGGTGACAGCACTAACTGGTATACTACCTACCGCACCTTAGTAAAACTACCCAAATTTCATAATGGCATTTTTTTACTTTTTTTGGTTTTTATGCTTGTATTAACTTTATGGTGCCTCTTTTCTGATTCGTCATTGATCGTTTCTGTCATGATTCGTTCCGGAAGGAAAGGGCAGACTCAGTTGCGGAGCGCGCGAGTGTTTATTTGGGAGTAAGCCGGGAACCGTGGTCAGGGACAGGTGAGGATCTTCAAACAGTGAACGTGGTACGCAAATATCCGGAATCGCGGTCGGAAAACAGGCAGACGGTCAAAACGCTAGAAGGCAGGTCAGAGTACAGGAAGGGGCGTCACATGGAAAGGTGCGAAGGGCAAGGAGCAAGGAGCAAAGTCACGAGAGAATGCTGACTTGGAGCGAGGAAGGAATTCGGCAAACAAGGTTCCGCAACACTCTTCGTCCGCTTCTGCCTTTTATGTTGTCATCCTTGTTGAGCCCCAGGTGTAACCGGTTACGCCGGTGGCGTGGGCTTGACAATTTCCAAGTCTGGTGTCATTACACAGTTTAGTGAAGGATTTAAAGATATTACTGTCACAACATTTTTCATGCCATATTCTGTTGGACACTGCTGTACAAGTTCTGGAAATGGGACAAACTGCAATTGGAGAGAGACTATCCATCCATCCATCCATCCATCCATTGTCAACAACCGCTTGTCCGAAGCAGGGTCGCGGTGAGCCGGGTTACTCGGCAACACAGGGCAAAAGGCCGAAGGGGGGAGGGGACACACCCGGGACGGGAGGCCAGTCCATCGCGAGGCATCCCAAGCAGGGCTTGAACCCCAGACCTGCCACACAGCGGGAACCGGCTGAACCAGCTGTGACCCTGCTTGGGTCAAGCAGCTGTTTATAGTGGACAATGGACATTTTCACTTCCTTCAAGATTGTTCATCAAGTGCAGCTGTCCAATAGGTGACGACCAGTATAGGTGGTCCCCGACTTACGATGGTTTGACTTGTGATTTTTTTTCAACTTAACGATGGTGAGCTGGTGATAGACATTCAGTAGAAACTGTACTTCAGGTTTTGAATTTTTGATTTTTTTCCGGGGCAAGTGACATGCGGAGCGATACTCTCTCACAATGCTGGGCAGAAGCAGCGAGCAGCATCTCCCAGTCTGTCACGCAGAGGTGTGTATTAGGTGTATTAAATGCATTTTCGACTTACAATATTTTCGACTTATGATGGGTTTCGGGGAACGTAACCCCATCGTAAATCGGCGACCACCTGTGCTTCGGCCTGCCGTGAACTTTACAACAATTTTTCTACACTAGAATGCCCACAAGGGGTGAGCAGCTGCTGGTTGGACCCTCAGAGGTTTATTTTTCTCCCATCTATTTTGGTTAAGAGTCTTTCTGTTCTCCTCAGTTGCTATTTCAACTACTTACATTATACTTACATCTTGGTTCTTTCATTATTTTTTTTGATGAAAGAGACAGCCGTAGAAATACTTACTCTATGCCCATTATGTGGGAGATCTCCATGATTCTGCTTAGGAAGACAGTGTAGCTTAAGGTGGTAACAGCTTTTTTACCCTCGGTGATAGTGCGGGAGTGCTTCCTGAATGCTGAATTGTAGAAATGGATTTTTATCTGTTTGATCTGCAGAGCCTGTTCTTGGGGATTGTGTTTCCAGGGCTTAATTTCACATACCTCATATGTCAGTGGTCAATATTTGTCTTGTTGACACAGTATTATTAGAGTATTTTGTGAAATGGAGACCACTATGACGTTTTCACCCATTGCCCTTGGCTCATAGTTTTACTAAGAGAACGCTCACTCATCTCACCATAATTAGCAGGTAGTGAATAGACATATTTTTTCAAGATGAAGTATGAAAGTCCGCATGGCCCACAATGCAACACTTTCCTGTTTTCGTGCTATCTAAGCCACTTTCTGCAACACCAGGGTCACGACCACAAACATTTCGGTCATGTCCTCACCGCTTTGCTGTAATTTTAAAATTTAGCTACAGCAAAAATTGTTTATGTTATTATTTCTAAGTTGTATTTCTAAGCATTTTCCCTGTGTTGTGGACAAGAGAAGGCTGAAACTATTAATTCCATTTTAAATGCACGCAGCAATGTGCACACGAGTAATTAATTTCGAATACGACAGACTATGGATTAAACAAAGTATAAGCTGTTACAGTTTGACCTTCAGTCACAAAGAGCTAAATAATGAGGAAAAAAAGTGATCTAATTTCAGTAATTAATGTTACCTCTAAAGGGAAAGAGCTGTCCAGTCAAATTTCACTCACAGTAACCATTCATGGTAGGGATAATATGTAGATGGTTCACCATTGCCCCATTCCACACATGCCTCTTACTTCTGTAGAACAGTTACTTCTTTAGAACAGTTACCCCTGTAAAATGGTTTCATGAATTGTGTAATAAACAATGAAAAGTGTGGAGCTTGCATGTTCTCCCCTTGTCCCTGTCTGTTTCCTCTGGGTGCTCTGGTTTCTTCCCACACTCCCAAGACATGCTGTGAGTGACAGAGAGTGTGTGTGTTCCACTGATGTTTGGATGAGTGACCCATTGTAAGTAGTGTATCTAACAGTGTAAGTAACCTTGGTGAATAAGGTGTGTGGGCTGATAATACTACATAGAGTTTATTGGAAGTTGCTTTGGAGAAAAGTGTCTGCTAAATAAATAAATGTAAATTAAACAACAAGTTTATGCATTGATCGGCATGTTAGGTATGAATATATTGTTCTAAGGTGTAGAATCTGAGAGACATAAAGCTATGACCTATTGTCTTTCCACCCTACTGCTGCCTAGAAGCTGAATTTTCCTCGAAATGCAACAGAAGGGAAACAGTGACAGAGACATTACATGAATGTCAGAGCTGTGGATCAGAGACAGGCATTTGGCATTTGATGACCTGCTGTGTGTTAAAGCACAGTGTGTCTGAAATGCTTGAGCAGCAGTTTAAGCAGCGTGCCTAATGATGCGTAGCTTGCTTGCTTGTTTTTCACCTAACTTAATTAGCTTACCCTGTTTTCTATGCCATAAATTGGTACCATTGAGATAAATATGTACAGCAAATTAAAGTTCATGAGTTTAGTAACATTTTTTACATAAGCTATCTCCTTGTACCTGCAGTTAAGTTAATAGAAATTCATCTGGTTAAGCCTGTATAGCCTCTATACATTAGCTTGCATTGATCTGAAAACGCTTGTACTTCACCTGTATTCAGTATACAGGGTTGTTCTACAATGTATTGTCAGGGTGAGCATTTTAAAACATTAGCTTTAGTTAAGCATCCATGTCTGTTGGTCACTTTTGTATCGTTTTCTGAGATGTACATGTCAGAAGATGAGATGTGCATGACAGATGTACAATTTAGAGAAAAAGTGTCTGCAAAATGAATAAATGATTTGTAGATATTTGCGATGGTAAGGTGGTGAATGACATTCAGTAGAAACCGTACTTCGGATTTTGATTTTTTTTCCTGGGCAAGCGATATGCGGAGCGATACTCTCTTGCGATGCTGGGCAACGATCCGCATCTCCCAGTCTGTCATGCAGAAGAGCGTATTAGGTGTATTAAATCCATTTTCGACTTACAATATTTTTGACTTACGATGGGTTTCGTGAAACGTCACGCAATTGTAAATTAGGGACCACCTGTATTAAAAATCAATGCATATCCCATGGTAGATTTGGATTAAAGGATCAGACAAGAATGGAAAAATGATTTTATTTAGAGGCAAGCATCTTTGTTGAGATACGAGAGATAGCTGGTGATCAAAGTCTGAAAGTGGCTTTAACTAGAGTGAGTGGTCCAGGATGAGGTCCCTCATCCCCGTGGTTATGATTGACTTCACACAGTGCTCCACAGTGGAGCCACATTGAAACTGCACACTGCTGAATGCAAAAAAGTTTGAATGGCCCTAAAGAAAATATCAAAAACGGGAAGAAAGCTGCTAAAATAAAAGCCCGGAAAATGCTATTAGCTTTCCGTGCAGGCTCTTTTAATTTAACACCTGTCAACAAAGTAGCTTTGCAAAACAGCAATGAATTAAGTATTGTGGGATCTTGCAACGCAAATAATGTTGCACTTTGTCAGATTAAGTGTTAACATATTTCCACTGCTGCCTGCCCTCTGTTCTTCTTTCACTGGCTCTGGAGAGACACTCCCAGTGGTAGTTCAGTACTCACTACCACTGATATTTTTTAGTTCAATGAGCAGTACCAAAATACCAAAATAGTGGTAAGATTTGGACTTGAGTCTTGACAGCACCATCGTGGCTTTGAGATGTTCTTTCTAGCATAAAGTACTCTTCGTATAAACAGCTCACGATGTTTGTTTAGTCTTAATGCTTGAATGTTGTAGGAAGGGCTTCTTTCTGGAGAGAGGCTCTTGGAGGTTGCCATAATTCTGCTGCAGGAGGACATGATCAGAGCAGGTTAGGAGTTCCATCATGAAGAAGCCAAATAAGCAAATTATCTGTGACCGAAGGCTTCAGTTCAGAGGCAGAGGGATTATACTCTCTGATGGCAGATTTAAGGGTAGAAGTTAGTAGAACAAAGGCTACGTTTGATAATCTGTGGGGGGAAAAAAGTTGTTAACACATGTCTCAGAGAGCTTTATTCTCCGCACTTCACCCAAACATCTTTTAGCCTTGAGATTAGAAGGTTTTATTGTGGATTTTCTCAGCAGTGGTTGGTAGTTAATTTTATAGCTGCTTGTCATTTTCCCCCGTCCATATACTATGTGAAATTTGGAAGGCCTGCGCAAATTTAAATTTTATTTTTACCCTTGATGACAAATCATTGATAACCGTAACTTTGTAAGGGTACCTGATTTTATGTTAAGGAATCAGTAGTAAAATTATTGTTGTATGCATATCTCATTGCTGATTGGATTGGATGTTATTATGCAAACAGATGAAGCAAAAATGTGATGCAGTGTGTTCTTCTTGCTCCAGCAGACGTTCCACACCCCAAGTTTGGGAGATGAGGAGTTTGAGATCCCACCCATCACACCACCTCCAGAAACAGAGCTGGGACTAGGGCTTCCCGAGGCGGAATCGGCCTTCCCTGGGCTCCAGGAGGCTCCATCAACACAGAGAGGCCACCTCACTCCCCAGTTTCCACCACAGAGCTTGGAGCTGCCATCCATCACCATTTCGCGGAACCTGCTAGAACAGGAAGGCACAGGCCTCAATGCCAGTCTCCCAGCTGTGAGTCCTGCATTGCATTACATTACATTATCTTACATTACACTACATTACACTACACCAGTCAGCAGCAAAGAAACTTGTACAAGTAATTTTTATTTAAAAGAAAAAAAGATAATATCATGTGATGGAGTACCCCCCTGTCCACGGTATACAGACTTCTGCCCAATTCTTCTGGGCTCCAGTTCACCACAACCCTGCTTAGGACAAGTGGTTATTGAAATTATAGAGATGAATTACTTAAAAAAAAAAAAAAAAACCCAAATATATAACTCAATTAATGCTCAATGGTAAAAACGGTATGAATCCTTCTGAGAGCTGGACTGGTAGCCCCTTGTTGAGAAGTCCATCCTATTTATTGCTAAGGTCCAATGGCATTGCCTCATGGTATTCAGTCCTTAACTGGGTAAAAACTACAGACCTACAGCTCTGTCAATAACTGAAAATCATCTCATTAAAATTCTGGATATTTTAAACCAGCAGTTAAAGATAAAGCAACTCCATAAAAGGTACAACAACGAGGCCCTTCTTAAAACTTGAGCTGGTACCCTTCAGGTTTCAAGTCCTTGATCAGCATGTAACGTGCTATGGCATACAGTGCTCTAAGACCTTTCAGCTGAACATTTTATGCGACGCTCAAAAGGTTGTAGATATCATCCAGTGGGTACAAGTTTGACCAGTTAAAATTGCAATTTTTTTAATGGTACAATTATGAGTAGTAATGTTACAAGTTGTAGCTCCACTGCTTTACTCATTCAACTTACCTGCAATTAGTTCAAGTTGCTGAAAGCAATTGGGAAAAGGAATAGATTTTAAAAAAAAAAGTAAACCTAGAATTGGATGATTGCAACAAAGTGTGTAAAAAAATTTTGAAAAAATTTAATTTCTTCCATAAAAATACCCACTTTTCACAATTGCTTAAATGAATAAAATTGTGCTGCTGTGGATAATGCAGAATGTTTTTCCCCTGGAGAAAAATAGCTGTATGCTGTTGAATCAAAACCACAGCTTCTTTATCGGTGGAATGAAACCACAGGACGTTTGAAGAATATAAATACTTAATCTTTCTGTCACTTCTGCATCTTTCTGTAATGACTATGGCTTGAGATTCCCAGTATTAACCGGAGCAGAGTGTACTGGATGTGTAACTCAGCGATGGGGAGTTCATGTGCAATGGCTCCTCGCTTTCCGAACATAGTTATGACCCAAAGTCTGTTCATCAACTCGATTTGTTGCTAAATCCAAAGTCACTTTTACCACTATGTGATAAATAAGTTCTTTATAATAGACATACCTCAATTCATATACTAGTTAGGTTGTTTAAAAAAAAGTAGTACACATTTTTATTTAATTGTTTTTCGTTTATTTCGTCTATCCATTGTTTAAAAACTGCTTGTCTTCTGCATGGTTCACAGCGGTCTAGATGCTGTCCTGGAAGCACAGTGCAAGATGCAGGGTAGAGTCTTGTCTACAGTTTAGAAATGGCTGAAAATCAAAGATATGTCATCTCTGCAACCCCCTATTCAATCCCATAAGCATATCCTGTATTTGTCAGCTTCTGGCCACTTTCAGCTGTTTATCTACACAGTCAATAAAAGATTAATAATACAGATGTCACACATTTTTTTATGGCTAAGGTTCTGTTGAAAACTTTGCTACCGTTATAATACTTAGGCTCAAGTATTATTATGTATTAAGTTTGAACTCCTCTAAAACTAAATTAAAATGACTCAGATTTCTTTTTTCCACAAACTCAGTGCCGGTTAATGACTAATTCATCCCAATAAACATTTTCCGTGGAGCTAGAAGACAGCCGACTTAATGCAGCCCCACAGTTACTCTGTCTGAGTCCTTCTTACTGCCCTTTACCGGTTGGATGTGGAAATGCAGGTAGTTTTCTAATAAAAACAAATTTTAGAAAGTTGAATGGTAAATGATCCAGAAAATTTTTGTATTTTAATGAATGCATAATACAAGGAGACAATGTATTTCATTTTTGTAATATGACTAAAGGCACATCAGAATAAGTACAACCTGAATTTATGAAAGTGTACATTTTAGAGGCTAGTTCCCCCCCCCCCACCAAACCTCTGCATGGCCAGATGTGAAGTGATGTGAGCACATTTCTCAGTACATCTGTTTGGTGAGCCTGTAAGTTACTGAGGTTGCCTTTGGAGCCCCTCTGACATCCTGACACAAGGCTGAACACCAATTTCATGTGAAGAGTAACTTGGCCCATGCGTGAGAGCTGTCAACTGGTCCCGGGGGTGCGTTTTTTCCCCTCCTCTTCCTTTTGCTCTCTCTTTTTGGAAAAGAAGAGCCATTGTATACTGAAATTTATGTAAGGTATAAATGCAAATAACTAGGAGATGTGTCCTGCCAAGGGCTATACAGATCTATGTCTACATACTAGGTGATCCGTTCCTTTTAGCCTTAGTAATTCCGCTAATACTGTGTGTTAACACTGCTTCAGCTTTTTGTCAGTGTGCCTTTCCCTTCCCACCCACTGGAATGTTTGCAAAGGTACCCAGTGCCACACAGAAGCTGGGAATCAAAGGGAAGGAGGAGATCTTGAATGATGTTTCTGGCCTTGGGGAGCCTTTTCTCACTGTGGGACGACTTAGATCTTCTTTCCGTTTCACCCTCCACACCTCTGCCTGCCGTGAGCACCATACCAATGATATCCCCAAGAACCGCATACTCAGAGCAGGGCTACGGGATGCCTTGTGTGGTTGTACCAGTGTAAGGCTGTGGTCTTTACACAAACTTGGAGCTGCCAGTCAGCTGAGTACACCTCTTTAAATATTTACCACTGGGACATTACTCTTTCTGCCATTTTTCATTGTAGCAAATACAGTATGTTCATGCTTTATGGTGCATGAAGTGGAAAATACCATATATTTAAAAACCAGTTCCCTTCCACTTTTAGCCTTTGCATTAAATTTTATACGGTTCATGTTTTGCTCCATATTTGGGACAATCCTACATAAGTAGTTGCTCAGTAAATATGGTGAATATTTTTGCAGTTGAGGGGAACAGGATTTGTTTTTTTTTTTTTTTTTTTTTTCTGTTCAGACAGGCTCTGTACTAGAAATACAGATGACTGTGACACCATCCTATTTGAACATAATATAAGTTGCAAGCAGTTTGATGTGGATAGCTATTTCCACTTTAACACAGATTTCCCTAATGTCAGGGATATACTGTAGATTTGCTCTCCAATTTGTACATGCACAGTAAATTTTATAGCTTTTTCCCTCCCCAGTGTTGGCATGTAAAATAATTGCAGCTTTTAAAATATCTTCACAGCATAATTGAGTCTCTGAAGGGTTTTGTCTAAAGAATTTTCATTTCATGGTCAGTTAAGCGTTCTACATCTGGAAGAAATGTTACCTTAAAACAATTACAGTCCTGGCTCCTCTTATGACTTTGTAGAGAATTAAAGATTTGATCTGGGAACATTATTACTCCTTTGATTCTTTAAAGCTGTGTTTAAACGAACAGGAGAATGCGGTTTGAATGCACTGAATACAGTGCTGCCGTTGGCATGCTTGTACTCTCCCTCACTCCATCCTGTGCCAGAAAAGAGAATTTCAGGGCCATTATTCATTGTAAAAAAAATAAATGCGTCTGGAAAAAGTCTGTCAAACTGGATGTCACTCTGGCCATTAACTGGATGCTTTTTTGAGGGGGAAACTGGAGAATGGGAATGAATATAACACAGGCTTTGAAACTATGTATTTCAGCAGATAACATGTTGCTTTCTCAGTTAAAACTGCAGATAGAAACATCACAGCAATAGATATATTTACAGAAATCAAAATGTACTTAGGGAATCTTTGTTTTTTAAATGTGTTTTTTTTCTGAAGATGGAATTTGATTTGCATATTATTGCACGCTGATAATCTAGGCATTTATATTTAAATCATGTTTTAATCTGAGATGAACACAATGTTGAGAAAGACAGAAGATTCCTGTAGGATTACAACCTGCACATGCATACTGTTTCCAAATGACCTCTTTGTAGATGAACTGCCAAGTGTTGTGCTAATTCCTCTTCCCTAATGTACTGTGTGTTTGTTCTGCGTATGTCTTGCAAATTGGCTACAGATGCTTAGTTCCTACAAAGCAAAACATTTCTCCGCGGCAGAAATCTCTTGCAAGAATGAAGGTCTGAAGTCATTATTTATTTAATCTGCTGTCCTAACAAGCTCCTGACTCTCGTTCTGGCCTCCCAGTGTGCTGCTCTCAGTCTACTGGCCCAGCTGCTCTTAAGTTCAGCCCCCACGGTGCCAAGTGCCGTCGTGGATGAAGCTGAACCTGTGAGTGTTAGTGCTGTGTTTTTTTTAGGGCCCTCAGCCTCTCATTGTTACAGAACACACACCTGCAGATGCTGTTTTAAAATCCACCCCACTTCCACCACCATTTACAAATTGTACCTTGGTTACTTGGCACAGGAGTATGATGGAAGATTAATAAAAACAGATGCTAATCTCATAATGTTTATTAATTTCCTTGGAATTAGTTTTAAATCAGTTTTTCTTCCGTAAAAATCAGTTAAAAAAATATTATATATATATATATATATATATATATATATATATATAATATACATTTTTAACATACTGCTGAGTAACTGAATTAATACAAAAGTTTAATATGAAATTACCTTTTGAATAAAAATCGCCCTATGTGGTCTTTGTAAAATAGCATGTTTTCCATTTTTAGGGGGTGTAACTCACCTGCACACAGAGAGTCGGCTAGGGTCATAACCAGCGACTGGTGCATGCTTAGTCCTGTTAGATTCACTCATGGCACTTAAATGAAAATGAAGTCTCAGCTGTGATGGTTCATGAATCATGTCAAAGGTTTGATGGGATTTTTCATTTAGCTTATTTTTCATATGGCAAAAAAGCTCTTTTGGTGAAAAGAGAAAGTACGAACACTACAGCAACACTTTTTTTCCTCCTTTGTCCACACCATTTTGTTATCTCCATTCCAAGCTGTGGAGCACTGACATGAGTTCTTCATCAGTTTCAAGTGTTTTTTTTTTTTTTTTTTTTCCTTTCTTCCGACAGCTATTATGACATATTGGGTCAGTCAGAAATGAAAGATATTCATGCAAGCATGCCATGCTTGTAATGAAGTCTCAGCCTGACCTTCTCTCTGATTGATTCTGTAATTTAGTTTTCCCAGGCAGTGCTCGAAATGAAATGAAATCATGTTGAACAAGTTTTAAATACCCACAGTGCACTGGGAGAGATGAACAAGGGAGGGGGGAGAGTGGGTGATGAAAGAAGGGGGTTGGGGAAAAACGATGAAACAAATATGGAACTATAGAAATTGTGGGATTGAGGGGATGGGGGATTGTGGAGGAGGTGAAAGGCTCAGCAAAAAATAGTGGCATGTATTCCGGAGAGAGACATGGCAGAGAAAAACAATTTATTTCTTCTGCTATTATAGCCTTTGCCCTGCATTCAAAATATAATTTTTGGCTTAAGTACGGAATTCTGCAGGTAGCCATAAATGGGGAAAGTAAAATCGTTCCCATTTAAGAGCACAGTGCTGGAATATGTGCTGGGGACTGATAAACTATCTTTAATAGGACTGACCTTTCATGCTGGTTAAAGTTACTGGGGGATTCATCCTCATAATTACCATATAGATGATTTTATTCCTTTCCTGCAATGAGACTTTTCCAAGTGCACTGTTGCTGATTGAATGGAAATTGAACTTGTTAACATTCTTTTCAGCCCGTTATGGCACACACAGTGCTGCTGTTAATAAATTCCCCACCTCCCCAAATTCTAGTTCTGCAATCCATAGTTCCAGACCTCTGACTCTGCTCATAGAGATCAGTCCTTAGATATTATCCGTGGTACATTGGCAGGACTATTACCGCTCTTTTCACCGCGGCCGTTCCCTTTATTAGCCTGTGAGTCGCAGCTCAGTCTGAGCCATGGACACATCCTTATTGCATCTCACAGATGAGGAGCGTCTTTGACTCGATTTACAGCAGCAAGGCCCCTCCCAAGAGCATCTGGAATTTAAGCGAAGTATTGTTTGCCCAACAAACCAGGCCGAATGTGATGCTTTTTATTGGATAGTTTGTTTTCTCGAGTTCGCTGGTGTTTGAGGAACACTTTGGTGCACCGGAGACACTAGCTCTACTGTTTCGGGTGAAGAGGGGAGGTAATTTTGACAGGCACCTTTCATTCTGATGTATGATATTGTGTTGTTTGCTGAAATCTTGGACAGAGCTACCCTCACGCACCATTCACCACCATCCTCTAGCTGCTCTTTCATTTGTTTCTTAATTGAACAAATGGAACAGGATGGCTCTTAAGCGCTCCATTACAGGACATCTGTTTTCGTTTTTAATTATCTATCCCATTGTATTAAAGAGAACGCTCAGTAATTGTGTGGTTTTGAACTTGTGGGTATAGACTTTTTTAAATCTCTATTACATTTTCACAGAATAATGAGAAATAATGAATTCTAGATCCTGCAGAGGGCTGAAGAGAGATGTTCCTTATTCTTAATAAGGAACCTGGTTTTATGTATTACTTTTAAATTGTTTGTGGGAGGATGAAGCTATTGCAGGTAATTTTATCTAGCTGTTGTGTGCACATTGCATTTTGTTTATATTAGTCAAAATTAGCAGCAGCTCTCTTACTACCTCTCTTATGTTAACACATCTTCTGCTACCTTCTTCTCCTTATGTTGCCTATAACATGGTTGCCAGTCTGAAATCTTTTGCTGTGGCCAGGCACACCTTTCTGCCGTGTTCCTGTTGGATTTTGTCTGGTTTTCTCCCGCAGTCTTACAGACGTGTGTTTCAGGTAAACTGCTGACCGTCAATTGTCCGCAGTCTGTATGAGTGTATGGATATGTGTGTGACTTCCCTGTGGTGCACTCGTGCCCTGTCTTGGATGTACCCTGCCTCATGGCCTATACTCCCAGGATGGGCTCTGGAACATCACAACCCTGCAGTGGACAAACTTCGTTAGTTAGTTAGTTCCTCCCACATCGGTTGATGTATTGGGCAACGAGTGTTCTCCGATGGGCTCTGTTGGCAGCAATGGTTTCTGCATCTTTCCATTCAGTGTTCATGGTCTTGAGGTCTTCTTGAAAGATGGAACACCACATTTTCGGTGGTTGACCTTCTTTGCGTTTTCCCCTTGGCAGGACCCATCGCATCACCACCTTTGGAAGTCTCCGATCAGGAAGTCACAAAATGTGACCTGCTAGTTGCATTCGTCATTCAGCAACAGTGTCTTCCAGCCGCAGCAGACCACTACGTTGTAACACCTCTTTGTTTGTGATCCGATCGCAGTAGGAAATACCCAGAATTTGACGTAGTCGATACATCTATCTACTGCATAGATATTAAATTTATTTATTTATATGAAGTGTATTTTGACTGTTTTTGGCTGAGTTTATTACAGTTGTACTCGATTTTGGATTTTAACCATTGACTTTTTGATAGGTGTAGGGTGTAAGCAGCTGATACTTGTGACAAAGTGAGTAGGAAACTATATATCTTCCGGTAAGAGGCTGTAAAAGTGTGCGAAATAAAGTGTTTATGAATTACCTTTACATTGACGCTGTTCATTGGGCTCTGTGTATTGTCTATCACTGAAAGAGATCAATTCAGTACATCTGAATACCAGATGGTCTTTTTCTGGGTTGTGGGCCACATCACCTTTTTGTTGTGTTTACTTACTTCCCAGCACTCGCTGTTAACATCTGTGCTCTCCAATCCGTCTACCCTCTGCAAAAGTGGCAGTGCCAGTAATTCCACATTCAGCACAATCACTGCAAATACCCCCAGTTCAGGCCTCAAAAAACATTTGAGATTTTAAATCTGAACATTTTAAATTATTATTAGGGGTCTTTATGATGAGCTTGACAGCAGTGGAATGATCACAATA
The DNA here is from genome assembly GCF_900964775.1 of Scleropages formosus. NCBI lineage: Eukaryota > Metazoa > Chordata > Actinopteri > Osteoglossiformes > Osteoglossidae > Scleropages > Scleropages formosus. Next base: position 32,389,861 of record NC_041810.1, read on the forward strand.
CACAGAATGGGAGGCAAATAAGCCTGTTTCAATTTCTCGATCTCCCCCTGGCACACTGATTTATAGAATTGATTACATGAAAATATTTCTCTTATGCTGCTGAAGTATATATATATAAAATCTGTCAGCAGATGAGGCTTCATCCCTAAATATGCTGGCAGTATCGTTTTGTGCTTCCATCATTGTAGGCTGCAGAAGATATAACCTTCAAAATGTCAGACTTCACAGAACGAATATCATTTTTATTTGGTGGACACTTTTGGTGCTTATTGTGCATACAGATTCTGCCAGGTGCAATATTTCTGTGCTTCCACAGCACTTCTGCTTCAGGGAATGCAGACTTTTTTCTGTTCCGCAGATGTTTGTATAACCATTTACACTGTTTATTTCATACAGCACTGATCTTTTGTGCTGGTGATAGGACTGACAATTGAGAGATTCAGCAGATGTCAAAGAATGCAGGACCCAAATTCAACCCAGACCGTACCCTCTGGAGCTCTGAATTTGCAGTTGAACCTGTACTGTTTACATGATGCAGGTTCTGTTTATTCTGCTCTGTTTGCCTTTGGTTTAGTAGCTGTCATAATAGATTTATGTTTTAATTACTGTGCCTCCCTTCCTTTCGTTTAGAACCTCGGTCAAACCCAGCTTCGCCAGTACCCCAACCCTTCTATGGTCATGAGGTCAATCATGACCATGAACAACCCGTCTGCTGTGATGTCACGAAACCAGCTGACAACTATCAACCAGTCCCAGCTAAGCACACAACTGGGTCTAAACCTGAGTGGACCAAATATCCCTCACACATCTCCGTCCCCCCCTGCCAGTAAATCTGCCACCCCATCACCCTCCAGCTCCATCAACGAGGAGGACCCAGATGAAAGTAACAGGGTAAGTATATATCTCATAAACCAAATAAATTCATTGCCTTCAAAGTTATCGATTATTCCTTTCTGGCTCAAGGATATTTAAAAAATTAGTTCCTTTTCATGCTATGTGTTGTCGCTTTATTACTGTACTTACTAAATTGTATTGGTTACCTATATGCTTTGAAATTGGTTTTAGGAATCTTTTGGTAGTCGACAAAGCCTTAAATAGATCTTAAAAACAACTTTTTTTTTAATTAACTTTATTTTTATTTGTCTCAATGTTGGTTCCTTCGACTGCTTAGAGTTACTTATACAGGTGGTCCCACGGTCTACGATTGAGTTACGCTCCATTAAACCCATCATAAGTCGAAAATATTCTAAGTCGAAAATGCATTTAATACACCTAATACACACCTCTGCGTGACAGACTGGGAGATGCTGCTCGCTGCTTCTGCCCAGCATCGTGAGAGAGTATCACACCGCATATCACTTGCCCGGGAAAAAATTTAAATTCAAAATTTGAAGTACAGTTTCTACTGAATGTCTATCGCCACCTCACTGTGGAAAAGTCGAAAAGATTGTAAGTCGAACCATTGTAAGTCACGGACCACCTGTATTTTTAATTTTTATTACGATTAATTTACTATTTTTGTACAGCACCTTTAACTGCTAAATTTGTATGAAGCTGCAATATTAAGTTTCTTTTCTTTAATTTTTTTTGTTATTAGCTGATACTTGTCATCCGTGGTTTATACGTTCATGTGGTTTTTAGTACGAGAACAATGCAAAATCTGCCAAATGGTAGAATACCATGCCATTCCTTAACTGCTAGTCCGCAAAATGCTGGGGTGGCTAACAGGATCAGTCATTCTTTGGCAGGCAATCGGTGAAAAGCGTCCTGCTCCTGATGCGAGCAAGAAGCCCAAGACACCCAAGAAGAAGAAGAAGAAGGACCCAAATGAGCCCCAGAAGCCTGTGTCTGCCTATGCACTCTTCTTCCGTGACACACAGGCTGCCATTAAGGGCCAGAACCCCAACGCCACCTTTGGGGAAGTGTCTAAGATCGTGGCATCCATGTGGGATGGCCTGGGGGAAGAGCAGAAGCAGGTGGGACCATGGCAGAAATGTCATTCATTGCCACAGTGAATGAATGTGTAGTGTCCAGAGACAGATGTTTTGCAAAATTAATACTCTGTATTTGCTGTACACGGTGAAAACTGAACCTACCTGTAGCTTTTAATGATGCAGCTGAGAAGGCAGTCTTCTCTTCAGCCGCAGATTTTTATTGCTAATAATCTATACATAACGCATTGCTCTCTGTAAAATGTGAAGCATTCACCGGTGTATCTTTTTTCGGCATTTACATTCCAACTGGAGGATGTGTGTCCAACTTTAACAACCTTTAAAACCTGATAAAAGTACATGAATATAGTTGTAAAAAATAAAATGCTGTGAATCATTTGGAAAATTTAGAATGGAATGAACCTTTTTGTTGAATAACAGCGATGAGCCATTGTGAGTAACGCTAGGGTGTCCCTTTTTTGTTGCAGATCTATAAAAGCAAAACAGAAGCAGCTAAGAAAGAATACCTGAAGGCCCTTGCTGCATACCGTGCTAGTCTGGTGTCAAAGGTGGAATGTCATTTGCTATATTTTTTTCTTTACAGTATGAAATATCTTGTCAATTCTGAAATAGTGTATCTTTTAACTGATTATATTTAGCTTCTTGGTTTGGAAATACTCGTTTTAAGTACATCTTTAGTTATTTGCTGAGCTATTAACAAGTATTTCCCCTTTCTAATTTTCAGTTTTTTCTGCTTAATGATATTGAATTTGATCCTGTCTTTTTGTCAGTTCTAGTAATGCATGAATGGAACCAGATAGATAAAGAGATAAATGAAACCAGTATTGTTTTTATGTACACGTGGTCCCTGATTTACGATGGTTCAATTTAGGTTTTTTTGACTTTGCGATGATGAGCTGGCGATAGACATTCAGTAGAAACCGTACTTTGAATTTTGAATTTAGATTTTTTCCCGGGCAAACAATATGCGGTGTGATGCTGTCTTGCGATGCTGGGCAGTGGCAGCAATCCGCATCTCCCAGTCTGTCACATGGTCACTATACAGATTCCGCCCCTGTATCTATACGTTGTGTTTTATGCATCCATAATTTTGAGAAACGCCCATCTGTGTCTTCTGCTACTGATGGGAAAAAGAAGAGGAGGGCAATTACTCTTGCGAGAGACTCAAGATAATTGCCCTGCATGAAGGCGGCAAGCCCGTAATGGCCATCGCACATATGCTAGGCTATGATGTTTGGCAGATTAGTTGTATGAAATGCATTTTTGACTTATAGTATTTTCTACTTATGATGGGTTTTGTGGAACGTAACCCCATCATAAATCGGGGACCACTTATATGTTTGGTGTGAGAGATAATCAATGTGCAATCAAATGTGTGGGAAAAAAATGGCCGCATCCCAGTCTATAACTGGTTGTGACACCTTTAGCTGCAAAAACTGCAACTAAATGTAGCTGTTAGTCAGATTCTCAAATCACTGTTGAGGAATCTTGCCCCATTACTCAGTGTTGAACCCAGCAACTTTTCTAGTTTTTCAAGAACGAATAGATCTTTTCATGTCTTACTTTTACATCTGAGCTGGATTCAGTTTAGGACTTTAACTAGACCATTCCATACATTAATTTTTGTTTCTTTACAGTTAGTTCTCTTTCCATTTAATTTGCATAGCTGTGACTATGGTTCAGCTGAAGTTCAGAGCCTTAAAAATGCATGCGAATGGAGGTTTTTCAATGGAGGTTTTAGCAACCTTTCTTTGAAAGTCTTCAGAAATGTTATTTGGAAATGACATGCTGTCTTTTTTGCCAGCTTATGCTGGTAAGGTTTAAACACTAGAGAATTTTATTGGACAAGTCAGGACTGAAACAGCTGGCTCTATCTCCTCAACTTGGTTGATTAAAGATGTGGAACAGTTACTTTTTCACACTTATCATGAACAGCCGTTTCAGTCAGTGGCTGCTTCTTGTTGATCATGGTCCTGATACCCAGTTTTGACTAGATCATCAGTAAAGGCATTAGTCTTCAGTGAAAACAAAAGCTGCTTAAAAAGCCTTTGGCCTGGATGAACATCTTTAGCCCTCTTACTGAATTTATCATTTTCATTCATTTGCTTAGCACAGACTTATCCAAAACAACTTACAATAATTATTAGTTAGCATTTAGCTGAAACCTTTGTGCGAGGTTTGCAGTTGTCTTGCAATGCCAGATACATTGCATGCATGGCAATCATTCCCTTCTTTCCAGGCGAACACCCGATATACACTATGAGCAATTTAGAGCTGCCAACTCACTTGAAACATAACTTTGTACTGTAGGAGGAAACCAGAGCATCTGAAGGAAACCTACGCAAACATAAGAACAGACAAACTCCACACTGACTGAACTAAATTCAAACATCTGAACCCATGCTCCAGGTGCTCTGAGGCACTAGTACTATCTGCTGTCCCACTGTGCCACCCAATTCAGTGGTGCTCATTTTAGAAAACCCCTCTGCTTTTGGACAAAACTTATCATCTAAGATCAAAAAGCTACAGAAGAACATTGGTGTGCCTAAAATCAAAAAGAGTTTCTTTATTTCATTGGATTTAACACCCATTGGCTTTTATCCTTATTAGCTTCAGTGTCCTTCTGCTGTCATTTAGGACTTCAGTGACAGTGTGTATGTGTTTCAATGGCTTACAAAGCGTAACAGCGGTAGATAGTGGACTGGGTGTGGACACAGTCGACTGAGATTTTGTATTTCCCCTTCCAGGCAGCAGCTGAGTCGGCAGAGGCACAGACCATACGCTCAGTCCAGCAGACACTGGCCTCCTCCAACCTGTCCCCCTCGCTCCTTCTTCCGGCACCCATGACCCAGCACCCATCTGTGGCGGCTGCCGCACAAGCCCTACAGCAGGCGCTCCCACGTGCCATCGCCCCCAAGCCTCTGCCTGTGCGGTTGCCAGGCGGCCAGGTCGTAGCCTCAGTGGCCCCGGGAGTGCCCTCGCAGCTGATGGGGCCCATGAGCCCTCCCATGCAGCCTCCGCAGCCTCACCACCAGATGCAGCAGCATCTGCAACAGCACCTGCACCAGCAGCAACTGCATCACCAGCAAATTCAGCAGCAGATGCAGCAGCAACACTTCCAGCAGCACCTGCAGCAGCAGCTCCAGCAGCACCATGTCCAGCAGCAGCAACAGCAGATGCAGCTCCAGCGTATGCAGATGCAGCAGATGCACCAGCAGCAGCTCCAGCATCTCCAGCAGCAACAGGCCTCCCAGTGTTCTCCTCCGCAGCGGTCCCCAGGAACGCCACAGTCTGTGGGAGCGCCTGCCCCTATGGGCAGCCCCCACCCCCAACCCCAGCAGCAGCAGCAGCAGCAGCAGCATCCATCCCAAACACAGGCCCATGCACATGCCCATGCCCAGGTCTTGTCCCAAGTCAGCATCTACTGAGCCAGAACATGTCTCGAAAAGAGGAATATAACAATAAAAGTGCCAATCCTGGTTGCTTTTCTAAGTTACACTTAAGAAGTGTGTAAGAATTAGTATGTATTACGCAGAGCTGTCCACAGTTGTAGATGGATATGCAGACTCGTGCATAAAGGGATGAATATAAGATGGATTTTGTCTATAAAATAGGCTGTATCATGAAAAAGGTGTCAATGGGCAAGTGCCTGTTGCTGTTTTTTTCCCCTCTCAGTTTCTGGCACATTAGGTTAAAAATGGACTCGGGGCACACCTGTGAAACAACATGCTGTAATATTAAGGAACAATGCCGAGTTCTTATTTAATGGCAAAGCTTTATTTATGAGGTTCACATTGTGGCTGCAGCACAGTCTATGGGCAAACATAACTTTTAAATGGCATCTGTGGGACTGTGGGGGAAGCTTGCTTTATAATTACCATGAAAAGGATGTTTTTAACAAAAGGTGGGGGGGGGGGGGGGGGCGCTTGGACTCTGATGACACGCAATACTGGTAACCAGTAATGGGTCCATGTTCCTTAAGAGGCCAGTATATTGGGGGCACCTACTTTTTAAGACTTAAAAAAAAAAAAAAAAATCCTTACCCTTTTCATTTCCTGTGCGGAGTCCCGGATCATTACACGATGCATTTCCAGCCAGACTCTATCAGAGTGTGTTTATCTGACAAGCGTGCTAGCCGTGCCTCGAGGAGCACAGGAACGGAAATGTCTGCGGCGTTCGCCGGACGCAGAATGGACGGACAGCGAGTGGACGGAGAACAACACTGCCGCAGGCCATTTGTGTCACTGTGTCTGTAAAGTGCAACAGAATCTGCTGTAAGTGTGTGGGACGGAGGCAGCACCAAACGAGTGTGCTCGGTGGAAAATCCCCAAAGTCATTTGCTTGAAAAAATCCACTAAGTACAAATGGCACTCGGACAGAGAAAAAATATAGAGGGGGGGAGGGGGGGCACCCATTGAAGTATGTCTTTACCTCAGACTTTTAACAGGCTCATAAATTATATGTTTCTATTTTTTCCATGTTGTCTAATAAAGTGAATATTTTATGGTTAGTGTAAATGGAAGGATCTAGTTTGAAGCTGCCATGATTTTTCACCATCCTCTTGATATCACAAATCTATTAACAGGAGAAGATGACATGATTCGGATAGGGTCGGAGCCCACGGGAATGTGCTGATAGGGAACCTGTAAGACTAGAAAGGATGTACATTTTTCATATCACATGTTCTAAAGTTTTAATATGTGAGGCTTTAATTAAAACATTGGTATAATGACCTGTGGATTGCTACATCACATAGTGCATTTCTGCTGTTTTATACTTTTTTTATGAGTTACAATAGCAGCAATTAAGTTGTTTGTATTTTGCTGACGGAAGACAAAATCAGCTGCTTTTGAAATCTGTCTAGAGAATAAATGCATTTCAGTATAAAACAATCTGTTTTTGAGCTCTTAATAGGCTAATTTAATTTTTGCTTGGTCAGTGAAGTTTAAAAAAAAAAAATCCATCAGTAAAATACTAGCCATAATTTTGTATGAAGCATATATTTCTCAATGTCTCTTTGTTTGCAATTAAAGACAACGATCACAAATGTATATTTCAACGAATCCGTTCATTTCAAGCTTCGGCTGGAAAAGAGGTTTACGTGCAACTTGACAACGGCTTCAACGAAACGCTGCGGGGGAATCGGTTGGAAACGTGTCGCGTTGCTGTTATTTACCGTTTTGCTTTTGCGGATGCGTTATGAGCGTACTTGAGCGTGTAAAAACAGTGTCAAGCCTGGCTGCTGGTACTTATCTCAGCAACTTTTCCGGTCGCGCTCATCAGCAGTTCCAGTTGCGCGGCCTTTTACGGAGTGCCGTGTCTGAATCGATACACGTTCAAGATGTCCTCCGGGCACGTTCATTCCCTCTCAAAGCATGTGGGGGAGGGGAGCATAGGGCCCACAAACACTCATTATCATAAATCCACAATAAGAATGTGAGACGACTGGACTGGCTTTTCTATGTGTGAAATGTGAACCTCAAACCATTTGTCTGGAACATAATGAAAATGACATGTTGATAAAAATCTGAGCACAGGCATATTTTTAAACAGCATTTCAGGGTGTAAGGAATTGATTTATTTTTTTTTTTTTTTCCGTATTAGCCGTAGCAGAAATGATTCTCTCCTATTTCAGTGCGACTCAATTCCCTTCTCTCGTACATGATTAATTACAGCATCTGTCCTGACAGAAGCAGTGCTGGTGAAGCCTGTAGGAAAACGGCAAATAAGCCCTGGCAACAATCTTGAAGCGCTTACGATAAAATGAAAATTAAAAACAGCAAGTGTTGCACATGACCTGAATCTCAATTGCGGCAGCCGGAGAATGCTGAAGGAGGTGTGTCCATGGCTACCGAAAACAAGCCTTTAAAACACACGGTAATGAGACTGGAAATGGCATTTATTATTCTGGAAAAAAAAAAAAAAAAAAAAAAAATGTTTTCAGGGAAGGATATTAATAATGCATGCCTCACTTGTTATTCCACAGACCTTTAACGTTTGTGTTTAGTGTGTACAAATATTTCGCCGTTTGGTCTGCTCAGTGGAAGGTTACACATATTGTTCACACTGTTTAAAACATTGGAACTGCAACAGAATTAATTACAAAATGTTTTCCTGTTCGTATTTACAGGAAAAACGAGGAAACGCAAGTACGCCCGAATGGCTTGAGCAGCTCCAAGAAAAAAATCTAAGCAAACCTTAGCATCACTTGGTGTGAATAAAAAGACTTACAAATTAAACTGACTAGTATTCATTTATCAGACACATATATTAAAAGGGATTATTCGCTAGTATTTCGCTAACACCTTCATCCAAGGTGGCTTACAGTGTTAGACACACTAAAGAGTAAACTCCCTATGGTCAATTACACATCTATACAGCAGAGCAAAATAACACACACATTCATACTATAGGCAATCCACCTGAATTTGCACAATCATGACCTAGATTGTCTATTGTCCAAATGTCCATCTGTGTATTGGGTAGACCGTGACGCCAGTTGTCGGGGTTCGTTTGCGTGCGTTTCCTGATCACTGCACACAAACAATGCAGGTGAAACAAAAGGCCCTGCTGCCGCTGGCCTGACCTTCCCAGCCAAGCCAAATGGTCACGATGTGGACGCAGGGGAGAGCCAATCATATAGTTCTGACCAATGTGTGTCATGTCCTGAGATGTGGATTGGTGTGCGGCCTCCAGCACCTACCCACTTTCCCTCCCAGTCATCTATTCCTGTATTCACAGTCCAGGTCACACCCTGAAAAGACAGGCTCTCCCGCATGTCTCTCATCATAAAGGCCCGTTGTATGCAGATGGTCTTTATGTTACGGCGAGGTTCTGTTTCCATGACCACGTTATTAGTCGATCTTGTCGTGAGTCAAAAATCCCCTTATGTTATATGAACCGATATACACAAGTCAACATGCATAAATATGACATTGCACAGTAGGCCTTTACCGTATTGTCAATGATTTAGCACAGCTTTCATTTAAAACAATAGTACAATGTATGCTCATGCCACACAATTTCACATTCATTTCTAAATCTATTGTCTTCTGCCTTTTTTCAGAATTACTAGAACACAAAAAATTTTTGCTTGCCAGCCTCTGTAAATAAAAAACTAACTTGAAGGAAATCACAAACCAAAAAATCTGTAAATAAAACGCAGTCGTATATAGACACCCATACTCTGAGTAAGACACAAACAATAAAAAATATGGTGCGGCAGCATGATCGCGCAATGTTATCATAGAACATATGGAACAGTCAGCTTAACACACTATGACAAAATGACGGGACTCAAAAATAATATAATAAGGTTAATGGGACGGCTGTCATTAGTCGCATGTGTCATATCTCAAGGACTACCTATATTACAAGTACATATTAATGCTCATAAATATACATTTCTATACGTATCATTTTAAATACTATACTGTTTAATTATAACACAACTTAGGAAATTTCATTTAACTTTGTTATATTGTTTATCCTGATGTTTAGTGTGTAATATATTGGGCACTATTTTTTGTGTTCCCCAAGATGAAGAATTAGACTAATGTGTCTGTTGTGTTTCTCCAAGTGTGAAGTGGAGCACAGAAACGAAAAAGATATGCTGCGGTTCATATTTATTGAATGAATTCCAGCACCTAGACTATCGCTATCGGTTGATGAATAAAAGCATCGGCACTAATTTGACATGCAACGTGGCTGCCAAATTAACCACCCGTCCATCTGGGTGACCGATGATGTCAAAACAATGCAATGAGTGATGCAGCACTCTGACAGTGTTTGTTTTTTCTGTTTACATGAGCAGACTGCACTGGTACGATAGATGTTTGTGTGAAATCTTGAGTTCTTTCTTTATCTTATGGTTCCACATGCCTTAACTAACTCAGACTAACCATTTGCATATAAAGCTCTTGAGGTATTTACACACACACACACATTTTCTGAACCGCTTGTCCCATACGGGGTCACGGGGAACCGGAGCCTACCCGGCAACACAGAGCGTAAGGCCGGAGGGGGAGGAGACACACCCAGGACGGGATGCCAGTCCATCGCAAGGCACCCCCAGCGGGACTCGAACCCCAGACCCACCGGAGAGCAGGACCCGGTCCAACCCACTGCACCACCGTACCCCCCGGTATTTACATTTAACATAATTTTAATCATATTGTACCATGTTACTGCAAAGTTCACCTTGATAGACAAGAGGGCTATGGCTGCATTCGCACAAACAGCATATTAATGTTGCAGAACTGATATTTTAAGACTTACTTTTGTTTGAGATTTTTTTAAAATTTTGGACATGCTTCTTATCCACAGGCAAAATATTCCATTCTAGTATATATGGGTAGCCAGTTTGTAATCTTTAGAATCTAGGACATGCACATGCAGTGAAAATCATAATTCCTGACAACGATATTGCCTTTGTTTCTCAATGAAACGCTGGTTTGATCCCCATCTGCAGTCTGATCCCTGCAGCATTCTGCTGCTTCTCTCCTCCTCTGACCTCTGCTTTAAGAAAAGAGAGAAAATAATATGAACACTTACTTTCTTACCTCTTTTAGTTTCTCCTTTAATGAAGCGGATTAAAAAAGGAGATCAGAAAACATCCACTTCCTAGTATATTGCTCTGATTTAAATCTATGATGTTTATCAAATAAATAATTTACTTATGGGTTATAATTTAGTTTTGTTTTTACTATACTTTAAAGTAATCATTTCCTGATTATGGCTGATTATGACTCTGGTACTTGTGGAAAGAACAGGATATACAGTACGGTCTTATATAAATGGCCCTATATAAAGGGTTCTTTTCATACAGCAAACATCTTGCTTTTGTGTGCAGTACATAGATGTGCATCAGCAATGCCTAATCTCAGGAAAGTCTCACATTTGATTCGAAACATCCAATTTTTTGGCAAAACAGCCAATGATATATTATTTTTGAGTACCTAAATTTTTTCTCATAATGTGTTAAGATGAACGGGGGTGCAGTGGTGCAGTGGGTTGGACCGGGTCCTGCTCTCCGGTGGGTCTGGGGTTCGAGTTCCGCTTGGGGTGCCTTGCGATAGACTGGCATCCTGTCCTGGGTGTGTCCCCTCTGGCCTTACGCCCTGTGTTGCCGGGTAGGCTCCGGTTCCCCGTGACCCCGTATGGGACAAGCGGTTCAGAAAATGTGTGTGTGTTAAGCTGACAATTAATTGTCATTGACAACTTGTCCAGTTTTGGGTCACGGTGGTCCAGAGCCTATGCCAGAAGAACATGAAAGTTGACCCCGGATGGAATGTTAACTCACTGCAGGGCATTCACTCTCTCTCTCTAACACACACACACACACACACTATGAGTCATTTAGAATCTCCAATTCACCCAAAACAAGTCCTTAGACTTTCGGAGGAAACCAGGGCACCGGGAGGAAGCCCACATGAAAAAACACAGACTGAACCAGATTCTAAATCAGGTCCAAACCCAAAACCCAGGCACTGTGAGGCACCAGCATTAACCTGATACACCATCAAGCTGCACAATAAAAATTACAATAAAATATTTTATTTTGTGTAAGAAGTAGCTCAGTAAAAAATGCTGCTGATGTCTCCATTAGGTAGAATGCCATTGTGTGAATTTTAGGAATCTAGGTTGCTAAAAAAGCTAAACAGGCAGACTGGAAGGCCCTGGGAAAGGTCAAAGGGGCTCTAGTGGAGGCCATCCAGTTGGGAGAGTGAATGTTCAAGGGGAACGGCACAAATAGGCCAAAGAGGATAAAACACACTCACGCTTGAGACTTGCAGTTAACAGGAAGGATTTACAACAATGCTCATTTACTTCCCCCGAAAACCCCAACATAAATACGGAAAATCACTGCTCTGTATGACTCAGGCTTTCCCAAATGTACCTTTCAAATGCATATAATTTCAGACTGTTTTCAACAATGTAGGCCACGCTGGTACACCTTCAGTTTCACTGCTCATATAATTATTGGTGCAGTTTCTCTCTCCAGTCACACCACTGGTTTAGAAATATGCCACAGAACAGCAAATAGAACTTGGCTTGGAATTTCAGTATATATGGCCACTTTCCGCTTACGAAACTTGTTTCTGACCTTTTGTCTACCTTTTCTACTCCGTAAAATAAAAAATATGAGGGTGCACCTTTAAGCAAAAGATCATATAACTTTCCATTTCTATCTGTCTCTCTCTCTTTTTCTCTCCCGCACAGCATTCTCACTGAACACTTCTGCACTTTCCTTAATGTCAAGGAAGATTATCGTAAGAACCACATTTCATGCTGCCGCTGCAAGATTATACAGTACATTTTGCAAATTCTGATATACACTATCAACCCTTATTCGTTTTTAATCTCTACCTACAGTTTTTTAAGGTAAAAGTTCTTCTGATGTTGTTTTTAATCATTGAATATTTGACATCCCATTACTGTGCATTCTTTTTCTTCGTTTGTGCAGTGAGTGGTATTTTATTTCAATGAATAGATGGAATTATTGGAAATCAAAAAGCACATGCAAGGGTTATTTTTTTCAGTGACAGTCAGTAAGGTTCTACTTTGGCACCCTGAATATAATTACAGAAGTCCGATTCTGTTGCATTTTTCCTGTGCTTGAAAACATGAGGGGATCATGAGTTACCCAGCAGCCACTGAGTTAGACTGAAACTGGTCCGAAGGAATGTAAGTGCTGGGCCGTCAAATGGTAATCCGGGCTTTCAGATAAAGCTACTGATCAGGGCTTTGAAGAAGCTCTACCTTCTCTGATAGGGCACCACACAGTTTCATCCACACTATTCATGAAGACCATTATCCAACATAACCATTTAACCAGCACCAGTGGTGTAAACACCCAATGTACATGTAAATCACAGCATGCATGCAGTGTGAAAATCTGCAGGAGAAGCTTTACCTATTTTTTTCACACATTCTCCTAAATCCCCCCAGCAAGGCCAGTTCCTTAAGTATACTCAGTGTTGACCTTTAAAAGGTCATTAAACACACGTTTAAGCTCCAGCCGACACAGCAAATAGAGAAATCCTGAGCACCTACAATGAAACCCAACCCTGCCGCAGCCAGACAAGGCTCACCGTTGTATGCCGATGCCTCCAAGCACATGCAACTTCAGTGAAATCTTTTGGACCTCTTAGTCCAAATACCCGAAGCCGAGCCAACTCGGTTACACTTTCTTTGGGCTCTCAGCTGAAAAAAATCCATATTTGCTGATGTACCTGCAGGGAGCGAGCGACTCACTCCTGGCATTTTTCCTACTGATTCCGTTTAGATATTTGCTTCTCCACATCGATCTGTTTGCGTGGAAACGTTTTGAAAATCACACTGCCTCCCTGTCAGGGAATGCCGACCAACCCATTTTTTTCTGACAGGAAATTAAACTGCACAAGGTAGAAACATTCCCTTGTGTTGGAAAGCGACTTGATAGATGTCAGAATTTGAAACGGTGCTTATTTTGCCCTGTTTGTGACTATCTGGTCTCGTTTGTCAGAGCTTTTCCCCGGAATGGTGCTCTGGAACAGCTTCCTATTGCAACTTACTTAGGTTATTAAAGCTACCTATTCCTGAGCTCTCATGTTTCTATGGCAACAGAACTGATAAAGTGCTCGAATGGAGCGAAATGATAGATTACATATCCGGCTGTGTCATATACAATTAGCTCAAATTGACAGTACGCCACGTTATACCAGTGCCCAGATGAGGATCGATAAATATGGAGAACATCCAAGAAAGGTCCTCCTCTGGTTCCTCAGTTCGCCTTCCTGCCCTTTCCCCGTCCGCCGGCCGAGACAGATCATGCTCCGATGACGCGTCCGTGCCGCTGAAGGGGGCAGGTGCTGCATAGACACCATTCAGAGCCGACCTATTCAGCCCGAGCTCCTCTAACACTCCATTCATGCATAGCAAAATACCATCTGCTCCTGTTTTGCCTCGAGCAATCACAGCTGACCAAAAAAAAAAAAAAAAACGTCCATAACAGCTGTTGTGAAACAAAGGCCAAACAAAGGGGGCAGGGAGAGGTTGGACACAAGTTCAGCGCTGAGAAGCATTCCAGCTGGGTGAAGGAAACAGTAGGCTTTTCAGAAAGACATTCAGTCCTTCTGTCTGGAGGAGCCCTCAAGCCCTCAATGGCTCAGGTGATGAAAGATGGCTGAAAATCAGGCTGCCATACAGTCATTTGAACTCTTTGTACTTGGAAGATGAAAATTAATGAACTCCGTCCCCATGTTCCCACTGCAGTAGTGGCCTGGTCACCAATATAGCGCTCCCTGGAGGGAGAATACATGTTTATTCTGGAGATTTTTGTATGGAGAACTGGGCCAGCAGACAAAATTCAGATCATTTACTGCTCAGATTTTTTGATTGTGTACTCCTTTACTCATTAAAGATTTCTGCAAGTAATGCCAGTGTTACTGTATTTGTCACATCATGTTTTACTATGTTTTTCTGATGTCACTCTGAAGAAGAGACATCTTGCTACTGGAAATATGCAAATATTTATCAGAAACCAGCACAATATTGGTACATGTGGTATAAATAAATCCATTAAGCAATGATAGAATACATTAAAGTACAATGGAATGTTTACACTGAGTAGATTGTTCTTTTTTAGTTCAGAAGGGTTGCTAGATGGTGTTAGTGGAGGACCCCCTACAGGTTGCATGCCTTTGAACCTCAGCTAAAGGTTGGTAGACTCTATGGATTTTTAGGATTACACTATGGATTTTTAGCCCCCCCCATCGAAACAATATAATAAATTCACCAAAATAATCATAGTAGCCACAGAGCCACCAGGATATGGGAAGGAAGAACCAGTAGGAGGTACTCAGGTAGCATCACTTGAGGAAACAAGTTTTGGATGTTGCTTCACGTAGTCTTGTTTTCATTATTTCTGTTTATGTTGGTTTTCTTTTTCTTCAGCAGGTAGTGAGCCAGAGGCGAGCTGGAGGGAAAAGCAGAATATGCCTTCATCTGTCATTATCACCAGTAATTTGCCTGCAAAAAAAACGAGTCACCAGAGCCCACCCAGCCCCCCGGTTTCTTGTGTTGAACGCCAAGGCTGCATTCACTGTTGCTCCACTGAGAGGGCTGGCCTCTCTCGAGGAGAACAAGAGTGGGCTGTGTTTCTGTCAGAAGGGCTTTAGTGCTTGACCCGTGGATTCATTCACTGCTCAGAGCGATCCATTGTTGGTGCGCCCTCATTGTGTGTGCATTTTCCACACCCCAGAAGCACAAGCCGTACACCCCGGACTGTGCCTTGTGCCTCCTTCTCTCCTCTACGGCTGGGAAATGTTCTCCTAAGTTCATCCCTAACAGTGCTGTCCTGTCCTGAAATGGCACTTAAAAAATAAAATAAACACAAAACAATACCCACACAGCTACTGAAAAGTGGTAAAGTGTTGTTAGAACTGATTTTTTTCCACACAATTTGAGGTTCTTTGGCGTCTCAGTGGCAAGGCTCAGTAAAGCTCGAAAATAAGGTCATTACAGTTACAATATATTATTACAGTCACAGTTCTGCAGAATCTCACCAGGTATTAATACACCACAGACATCTGCCCCTACATGTTATCCAAGTACTGTAGCATTTAATGGAGAAAACAACAACAGACATAAAATGGAATCCATGTGGTGAATAATAGTTAAATCTGAGCAACAACAACAGAACAACAACAGAACAACAACAATAATATTAATATATTAATATTAATAATAATAATAATAATAATAATAATAAGAAGAAGAAGAAGAAGAAGAAGAAGCAGAAGAAGAATAAATACACTACAGCAGCTGTCACAAACCTGAACAATTGCCTTTCAAAGGCTTATACATGTTAATGAGTTCACAGCTATGGAGTGTTGGAGCACTAGAATGAGCTGTGCAGGTCAGACCTGAAGAGCATTTTGCAATGCTATGATTCTCTCGCTATGCTCTTGCCGAAATCACTAGAGGAGGTATAAGGTGGAGACACAGCTGTGGGAATATATATTTGTACAGGCACATTTATAAACGGAGCTGGTATATCAGAGTTTGGAGCTTGTTCTTAATTCACACTCTATTAGTAGCGTTATCTTTGCAAAGTGAGCTGGACGTTGCAGCAGGCCGGGCCTCCTCCCGTTGTGGGGCCCTCGGCTTTCTCGACGATCAATAGCATCTGTACCGTGTTTAATTACAGCCGCACACTGGAGTCACTTTTAATCCTCATCCTGCTCTTCCCCCATTGCTGCTGTTCCTCCCCCCTTGCTCATGTATGAACTGTAATGACTAATGCACATGAGATTACTGGTGCCCATTAATGAATTAACCAGCACTGGGATGGGGGTCTAGCTGTGGAGGATGCAGCAGGAGGAGGGATGAATACAAAAAAAATTTCAGTATCCAACTTGAAGCACTTTAATCAGATGATGCTGGTTATCTGTCTTCTGTTTTCATTGTCATCTGGTATGAGGGGGGTGGGGCATCAGTCTATTCATCATATGGACCCTAATGTGCTAATTCTGGGTCCATAATCTGAGCGAGCACTATCAGTCAACGGGACATTGACAGGCGCCGCCAACCCCCTGCACATCTGCGCCTTGCCCCCAGCCGCCCCCCTCAACCTTCCTGTTTTCCCAGAGCCCACCACACACTAACGGGGTCACACGTCTTCAAAACCAGGGCGCTGCCCTGCTCGGTGTACAAAAGAGCCTATGTTGTTATTGCTCATTAATGGGATCCTTAAAGCCACGGCCCATTCATTTAATTTTCAAACACATGTCCTCATTTCGTGGGATCAAAAGAGCGGGTTCTCCCAGTACCCAAGTCTTCCTTTCAACAAATCATTTACTGATTTCTGTGCATTTTTTCTTTTTTTTTGCCGCCACCAAACACAAAAGATAATTCTCTCAGCCTTGCCTATGTATGTGCAAAGTCTAAGTCTAAGCTGGTATTGACTTTTTCCAATTAACACACAATCTGATCCTTAAAAGACCTGTCCACTAAGGATCAGCACTGGCCTCTGTGGATTTGCATATCCATATGAATTTTTGTACTCTAAACTGCCAGCCGCGTGTCGACAGCTGAAGCGATTTACAATTCTCACCTTATGGGAAGAAACACTCGAAGACTTTCCAGTGATTTTTTATTATATGAAATGCATGTTTTCTGAAGGCTAGCTTTAATAATGCATTGCCACGCCATGAATTATTTAACGCGAAAGACCCCCCTCCTCCATTTTTTTTAAGGAAATGCATCGAGCCACCAAAATCGGACTTGAGCAAGGCCCCGTGGGCACTGGCAGTGTGTTGTTTTAGCACAAGACTCTTGGTGGCGCGAACCTTTAAAAGCATGTTATGCGACTTTCAAAGATTGAAGGTGACAAAGCTAATTCAGCTGCTGTAAGTCGAGCGTGAGCATCGGTTCTGACCTTTACTCAAGGTATGAGATGAGGGTGCTGCACAAGAAGAAGCATATTAAAAAGTAAATAGAGGTGTTTTAGGCAAAGGTCGGGACATGTGTTTTGACAAAATGTAGGATTAGGCTTCCGGCAAAAAGCGACAGACTTCATTTTAATTTCACAAAGGGAGCCACAGCCAAGCAATATAAACATATTGGTTTCCGTCCAGGCACATTTTCACTCTCTGATAAGGTAGATGAAATCCGGCATTTTTTTTTTATACCATCCTATTGAAATTCATGATTCAGGACTGTATTCAATATGCCGGGCTCTGTTGGTGTTCGACAAACGTGCGAGCACCAGAGAAGATCAGCCCGCTTGTTATTTTCCACACAGACTTTTTGTGCATTCTTTTTTGTGTCATTGCAAGGAAATTTCTGTCACCATAAAGCAAAACAATTTTGGGCACCTCTGAGATGAATGACAAGTAAAATTACACCATGGGCAGTCCTAAGGTGCTGAAATTATTATTATTATTCTTACTTTTTTGGCTCAAGCTCCTGATCAACAGGTCGCTGCTTGTCATGACTGGGAGACGTGGGCCGGCTGAGTGAGCACTCCCAGACAAACACTAATAGCCAGGTGTCGCACCTTTGGCACCCTGAGCTTCACCTGGGTGCATTAGAATTGCCACATTTGGTGGTTGTTGAGTGGGCTGTGGGAGGATGAGGGGAAGGAAGCTAGGTGCACACATGGAGTTCCTTCTTCCAGCTCACAGTAGCTTCAGTAAAAATGTTGTTGGGTGACAGTAACAAAAAAATATCCATGAATTTTTGGGTAGGTACAGTACCATGGTACCAAAACAAGGCTTACTTTCATCATTAAAGGCCATATGCCTCTCAGCACTAATGTGGTGAGCCGGTAGTATAGCGATCAGAGCTGCTCCCTTTGGACCCAAAGGTCACTGGGTTAAGCCTAATTGCCGACTGTATTACTCTTAAGCAAGGTACTCACCCTAAACTTGCTCTAGCAAAGAAATACTGAGTTGTATAAACAGCTAGATAATTGTCAGTTGCTTTGGAGAAAAGTGTCCAATAAGTGTAAGGGTAGCATAACTAAATGTGTCCAAACACAGCTAGTGACAATTTTATTGGGTGGTCCTGCTTTTTTCTCTCTTCCAGTTGCTTAACTGGATAATTCTGATTAAATATAAGCTAAAATTACCAGTATTAAAGTATAAGACAGCTAATATTAAATATATGTTTCCATGTCACTGATGCTTTTCTTCAAAGTGACTTGCAAGGACGGTTAAGGTACTTACAATGATTTGTCCATTTATACAGCAGGGTAAGTTTTACTGGATCAGTTAAGGGTTAGTACCTTGATCAAGGGCACAACAGCAGGAAGTGGGATTCAAACCTGGATCCTTCAAGCAGAATGTGGTACCACACTTTCTACTTCTGCTATAGTTCTTGTAGTTCTATGAAACTAAAAACAAAGTAAATGCAAAGTGCAAATAAACCATAGAGACCATCATGTACCATGCTTTTATGAGAGGTTTTTTTTCTGTGGGATGACAACCTTCCTCAAGCACCCTTCCTCATCCCTCTCTACTGACCAGACTATGGTAATGAGGCCATAATGAGTAAAGGATCCCACTACTAACCACTTTGTCTTTTCCCATAATTCAATTTCAGTGCAAGTCCTGTGTACGAATGCCAGCAATGTGTCCTTCCTGAGCCAACAGCAGATTTTTTTGCTCCTCTATTGAACAGATTTTAAAAAGCAGCTGCTGTCACCGCTGCTAAATTGGACAGCTGGTCAAATAAGCTGTGGAATCTTCTAATGAGGTGTCATTTCTTCATTCCAGTTGCTAGCATAGTATTTTCCAAATATTTCATTCACAGGAACTTCTAAAATTTTTGTTGAAATACAGCACTTTAAAAACAAGTTTTTCATTAAAAATCTGTGGCACTTTTGAATGAATATGTACCACACATACATTAATGGTCTTCATGTTCGATGGGTTTGCCTTCCTGTGAGCACGGATGTTTTTCGCCTCTTGCCTTCATCAGCGTCAGTTGGAGACCCATAAAACGGAGGGAAGCAACATCATGTCCCGTTGTATTACAATATATCGCAATGTCTGGCCACAGGATTTCCTGTCTTTATACCAAATGTAACATTTATGCTCAGTTATTCTCAATATTTGAACTCTTTCAGTTTTGCCTACACAGCACCAGTTACATAGGCATCGCCAAAGATGAAGTATATATTTTGATTAAGAAGCATTTCTGCTCTTGTTTTTCATTATTTTGTCCAAATGTGGATGCTTATTGAAAGTATTGTGTTGCAAAAATACAACTATAGCACTTAGAGTTGCCATCCAAAACAAGGAGTGTGTACTTAGTGAGTTGATTATAAATATAATATGGGGGTAAATATGGGGTAGCTGATGGCTTTGCGGTGGGTACGGTGGCACAGCGGGTTTGACTGGGTCCCACCCTCTGGCGGGTCTGGGGTTTGAGTCCCACTTGAGGTGCCTATTGACGGACTGGTGTCCCATCCGGGCTGTGTCCCCTCCCCTTCCAGCCTTGCGCCCTGTGTTGCTGGGTCAGGCTTCAGTTCCCTGCAACCCCATTTGGGTCAAGCGGTTTCAGCCAGTGTGATAGGTTTGAACCTAAAGGTTAGAAGTTTGAATCCCCCTTCTGGCTTTATTGGCTGTAAATTCCCCTTGTAACATTATCCAGCTGTATAAATGACACAGAGAGAGTGTGTTTCACTGATGTATGGATGAGTGACCCATTGTAAGTAGTGTATCTAGCAGTGTAAGTCACCTTGGTGAATCAGGTGTGCGGGCTAGTAACACTATATAGTATCAATGGTAAGTTGCTTTGGAGAAAAGCGTCTTGCTAAGTGAATAAATGTAAATTAATGTAAATTTAAATGGGTAAATAATTGTAAAAAGCTTAAAATTTGAAGCTGTTTTTTGGCACAGCTGGTAATGTAGTGCTTAGAGATGTGGGCTTTGGACCCAAAGGTTGTTGGTTCAGTCTCCACTGCTGACTGTAGTACCCCTGAGCAAAGTACTTACCATAAAAATTACTCTATTATCTGGCTGTATAAATGGGTAAATAATTGTAGGTAGGCTAACGCTGTGAGTTGCTTGGGAGAAAAGCATCAGCTAAATTAATAAATCTTATTAACAAGAAGGATAAAAGAACCCAGAACTTTATATGTGTTTTGTCTCTATGTTCTGTGTCTATCCATGCTCTTTTTGTGAAATGCTCTTCATTGGAATTGAAAAATCTAAATAGTTAAATCTGTGAACACGTCTAGCAGGAACAGAAGACCAGCCTTTAGAAAGCTTTGCCAACTAATGTTTTCTTGTCTGTTTATGAGAGGTGCCATTGTTTATTCCACGCATGTGTTGCGCAACATATTTCCACCCATTTTTGTGCATTTTGATTTCTTGCTGATGAGTTGTGTGGAATGGATGTGGTGCTCTTGGTCTCACTGGGTTGATATGTGAGCCACCTGTGTTGCCTAGCAGCGCACAGAATTTGATGTTCCATTCATTTATTGGTGACTACATGGTTCACACACCCCATCAGTGTAATGCCTGCGCGCATCAGCCACGCCATGGTCCGGCTTATTCCTGGGCCACGTCTGAGGCCTGCAGCCTTGACACGCAGAAAGAGGGGAGGGGAGTTGTCTGTTTAGATTGTCCACCGGCCTGCTGGACAGGTGCTTGCAGCCGACAGGACCATCACGATAAAGTGATTGGATTCGAGGCGAATTGCCTGTACTTTGGTAATGATTTAGAACGCCATCCGTCATGTTTACGCCCCGACGGGAGGTAATAAAGCTGTGTTATATTGCTGCTTGTCAGAGTGGATGTTCTGCATCGGTACTGAGGAGCGAGAAAAACTGTCACTGCACCAGTTGTGTGGCAGTGATTATATTTTACTCCTTATCACAGTGAGCTTTGCAGAAAAAGCTTTTCGGTGATTGCTGGGGTATCTGAAAAACAAATTTGCAGGTGTGATATACCACGGTGCAATACAGCATGAATCTTTATGCTTTGCTCGACTCTTGCAGCACAGCAGTGTAATGTCCATGACGCATATTTTAATCTGTATATAAGGTATAAAATTCAAAAACACAACAAATGCTGGAGTGTGAGAAATGCTCTGGGGCAACGGGGTACTTGCTGAAATAATGCTGCCGGGCTGCAGTAAATCTGGAACACTACAAGAGCAACGTTTGTGCTTCTGTCATACATAATAAGGTAGTTTAGCATTTCAGAAACCTTTGCAAAGTCATCCCGGGTAATAAATAATATATCTGGCCTTGGACTTCAAAACCCCTTGTAGCAGCAAACAGTAAATATCAGGTTAATGAATCTTTGGAGGAATTCCAGTGCAGGGAGCTTTGCTACTTCTGAGATTTAAAGCGTAGAGCAGGAGGATAGATTGTGTTGCCAGCTCCATACCACTTCAGTGTACTAGAGCAGCGTTCAGACAAATAACATATAGAAAACACCGCTGTTCCAAAAATATACTTCCGATACATCACTCTGCATTTCGGATGGCACCTAATGCTGCTTGGCAACATACTCTTATAACAAAAAAGGTCACAGATGCCATAAATTTGCGCCAGTATAGTCGAGATGCTTTTCTCTGTTATTTTTCTCATTCTTGTTTTTTTCAATTTCGTTTTTTAGATGAGACGATTCACTGCAGTGACTCTAAACAGGCTGATTTTAATTCGGATTTTCTGTTTTCAGTGTAATAAAAACTGACATGACAGCGTGCCCGAAGCAGAAACATCTAATGAGAAAATGAAATTAGTTTTTCAGCTGGTTGATCAGAAACATTGTATACATAATAATTGAGCATTTATGAGAGGTTTGTGTGTGTGTGTGTGTGTGAGTGTGTGTATGTGTGTCTATGTTTGGCAGAACTTTAAAATGAGACCTGAATTCACTTTGCCTATATTTGAATCAGCTCTGTAACAGTGTTATAAGGGTGCTAAACAAGTCCCATAGAGAATAATATGGAATCTCTGCTTAAGACACTTCTTAATTACCCAGCACATTAAATATTATACACCAGATTTTGTGTTTTCTAATGATGAATCTGATTATTGCACCTCCTACTGTATTTGACTTTAATGATTTTGAAAAAAGGAAAAAGTATTGCAGATACAGTATGATTAACAACTAACTGGACCAGTCAGAGTAGGAGAATTTATTAGAAATAAATCTGCATGCATGCAATTTTCTGTGAGTTTAAGTCCCCTGGTGTAAAGCTTCTGGAAGTTTTCCAGTTTTCAGTAATTTACATAATAAGCCTGAGGTTCAGAGATTCAAAATTAAGAAGCAGTACATTTCATATATGGTTTGCTGGACCTTCTACTTGGAAACTGAAATTGAGTCAATATACATGGTTAGTTTAACAGGCAATTATTGGGAGCTGAAAAGAATCATATTTATTAGCCCTGTGATTAAAAGATTTTTATGATACCTTCTTCCAAACAAGCCAGTTAAATAGTGTACTAGGCTCATTCTTTGGTCCCGTTATGTTCTGGATATAATCATTTTTAAGCATTAAATCAGTTAATTGATTAATTTGTTGATGCTTCTTCTTGGTTGTAGCAATAATTCATAGTGAGCAGAATTCAAAGAGTGCACTGAATAAACCAGCATTTTTTTAACCAGAAATAGAAAATAGTCTCTTTTCTTAGATTGCTTTCAGCTGCTTTATTCATTGTGTCTCAGATCATTTGTAAAACCTGCCAGAATTACACATTACTTTATGTATGCAGTCATAACATTACTCATCTAATCAATTAATATTTGGGGAAATGTTCATCATTGTTGCAAAGCAAATATTACGCTCTCCTTTCTTTCTCTCCCTACTGTTCTTACCAAGTTCATGGGCAGTGATTCAGAGCTGGAGTTGGAATCAAAGGGAGATTCATCTCTGGACCGGTGAAAAGACAAGAATATCAAACTCATTGTTTGTCAAACCATGTCTTACCTCTTGCTTCCGTTCCCTGATTTTCCTTCAGACAAGGAATCCAGAATCCTCTTGCACTAACTAATGTTATTTATGATGCCTTCTTCTAAGAAGAAGCTGCAATGGATGTCGTCAGCTGATCCCCAAGCAATGAGTGAGGCCGTAGGTAGCGTCTGGGGAGGATGAGTAAGGACAAAGGAACCACATTAATCCCATGAGAACTAGGAAGCATGGTGCACCATCGGTACGAGGGTAGCGAATTTATGCACAGTGGGGACATGGGCGTCAATCTGTTAATGGACTGATGGATCAGTCTATGAGGTACCTTAGTCTGGGATGAGCTTTTATGGTACCTGTGCTGTGCTTCTGTATTCCAGGTCACATAGATACTGTGCTTTGGTCAGTGGAAATAGGTAGCAGAGCACTTGCGCCGGTCAATCCCCAGTTGTAAGGCCCCTGGTTAAAATTTATACCCTTCCTACAGTATCCTCAGTCAAGGTACTTAAAGTGCTCCAGTAAGAAGCTGTATAAATATAAATAGCTAAGTCATTATAAGTTCCTTAGATAAAGATTTAGGTCAGATGAACTATCCATCGTCAACAATCACGTGTTCTGAACAGGGTCACGGCAAGCTAGAGCCTTACCCAGCAACACAGGGCACAAGACCGAAAACAGAGACGACACACCTAGGACAGGACGCCAGTCCATCACAAGGTACCCCAAGCAGAGCTCAAACCCCAGAACCACCACACAGCAGGCATCGGGCAAACCTGACATGGTACCATACCCTAACGTGAACTATTGTCAACTAATGGAGAATAACAATAAAGTGCTCAAGTGCCTGTTTCTGACAAGCTATTGATCTTACCATATTAATAATTTTCTTTTGTTAAACAATTGTGCCTGTGCCCTGTGCTGTTTTGGTGTTTGCAGCAATATTATATTTCATCCTGGATTGTCATCATTTATCATTAATCACAGTAAATTAATGCAATGTTTCTCTGTTACGTACAAGTGCATAAATACATAAATACATAAAACTGCAGGGGAA
This sequence comes from Scleropages formosus, assembly GCF_900964775.1. Classification (NCBI taxonomy): domain Eukaryota; kingdom Metazoa; phylum Chordata; class Actinopteri; order Osteoglossiformes; family Osteoglossidae; genus Scleropages; species Scleropages formosus. Next base: position 32,414,278 of record NC_041810.1, read on the forward strand.
CATCATTACTTTACTGTCATACCATAAATGAAACAGACCGTATATATCAAACCACTTGACAAAACAATGAAATGGAACTGTTAACACATCCCAAATTGGCCATCCATCCGTTGCAAATAAATTTCCATTTTGTTTATTAAGATCGATCTGTTAATGCATGAAGTATGAGTGTCCGAAATATGTTTAATAATTTAAAATACAATTTAAGCAGATTACACAGATTTCAGTGACTGCACTGGATACAGTAAGAGTGCTTAAGCAACTAAATGAAGGAAAACAGAAGCAATACATTTACAGTCTTTTCAAATAATTTCACAGTGACAAGTACAGCATTGCTAACCACACGCTATTACATTACAAATGTATAGAAAAAATTATAACATGCAGCTGATTCATTGGATTTTAAATGTTTTGATAAAGTTATTTATTATATGGTATTTATTTTCTGTAATGCATTTAATCTATATCATTATAGTGACAAGTCAATAATATTGAACTATAGTGACCATGTAACAGTAATCAATCCTTAGATTAAGCATTATTTGCAAACTCAGTTTAAATGGCCTAATTAGGCATTCAATGGCAAATGACTGAGAATAGCATTACCAGGTAAGGTGAGGTAAGGGTTAGGTATAAAGATGTTATTACCACAGCAAAATACAATTACTGGTACTCTGGTAAGCAATACTGAGATATGGTAGATGGTAAAAAAATGTTGAGGGTGTGGGTTTCTATCTGGTACCTGATACCTTCTTCTCTTGGAATGCTGGAATGGAATTGCATGTAATTTTCTAATTTTGTTTTGGAAAAAAATGCTATCAAGCCTTGTGATGAAACAAGAATGCTGTCTACTCCTCTTCATGAGAACAATATGGTGACATGTTTGTATAGTAGCTCTGAATTCCATAGCTCCTACATTATGAAACAGGAACAGAACTTAAATTAACATTCACATTGTAGGTTCATCATTCATCTATGTATCCTTGACAGCTCCACTCCGATGAGCTATTGCACATATAGGCACACAAAGAAAGTCTCCGGTGTTCATAATCGTTTTAAATCAGACCATCTCAAACCTCGAAATTCTAGAGTCTAATTTTCAGCGTTCTTAGCAAGTATGCCAGTGTTGAAATCCTTGTTACAAGCAGCCTATTATGCGAAACATCGCTCTCCTTACTGGAACAACCTGGTTGACATATAGAATCTGTCATTTGAATTGCTGTTTCCTGTGTTGCATTTCATATTGATATTAAGTATACAGTTCAGTTTTCACAGATACACATTTACATTACCCCTCCGTGAACCGCCACCTTACGGTGGTGGAGGGGTTTGAGTGCCTGAATGAGTCCAGCAGCTATGTTGTCTGGGGCTATATGCCCCTGGTAGGGTCTCCCATGGCAAACAGGTCCTGGATGACAGACGAGACAAAGTGCGGTTCAAAAACCCCTTATGAAGAAAAAATCAAGGCTTTCGTTTACCCCGCCCGGTATGGGGTCACCGGGGCCCCACCCTGGAGCCAGGCCTGGGGGGGGGGCTCGCATGTGAGCGCCTGGTGGCCAGGTCTATGCCCATGGGGCCTGGCCGGGCTTAGCCCGAAGCCAAGACGTGGAGCCACTCTTTGGTGGGCTCACCACCTGCAGGATAGACCGTAAGGGGCCGGTGCATTGTGATTTGGGCGGTGGTCGGGGCCGAGTGCCCAGCCGACCCAAACCTCGGGCGCCAACTCTGGTTTTTGGGACTTGAAATGTCACCTCACTGGCGGGGAAGGAGCCTGAGCTGGTGCGGGAAGTTGAGAGATACCGTCTAGATATAGTCGGGCTCACTTCCACTCACAGCTTGGGTTCTGGAACCACTCTCCTCGATCGAGGGTGGACTCTCCACTATTCTGGCGTTGCCCAGGGTGAGAGGCGGCGGGCGGGTGTGGGCTTATTAATAGCCCTCCAGTTTAGCCGCCATGTGTTGGAGTCTACCCCGGTGAATGAGAGGGTCATCTCCCTGCGCCTTCGGGTCAGGGAACGGTCTCTCACTGTCGTTTGTGCTTATGCGCCTAGTGGCAGTGTAGAGTACCCGGCCTTCTTGGAGTCCCTGGAGGGCGTGCTGGAAAGCGCTCCCACTGGGGACTCTGTCGCTCTACTGGGGGACTTTAACGCCCACGTGGGCAGCGACAGTGACATCTGGAGGGGCGTGATTGGGAGGAACGGCCTCCCTGATCTGAACCCGAGCGGTGAGTTGTTATTGGATTTCTGTGCTAGTCGCGGTTTATCCATAACGAACACCATGTTCATGCATAAGGGTGTCCATCAGTGCACTTGGCACCAGGACACCCTAGGTTGGAGGTCGATGATCGACTTCGTAGTCGTTTCTTCTGACCTTCAGCCATATCTCTTGGACACTCGGGTGAAGAGAGGGGCTGAGCTGTCAACTGATCACCACCTGGTGGTGAGTTGGATTTGATGGCGGGGGAAAAAGCTGGACAGACCTGGCAGGCCCAAACGCATAGTGAGGGTCTGTTGGGAGCGTTTGGCGGAGGCCCCTGTCAGAGAGGTCTTCAACTCCCACCTCTGACAGAACTTCAACCAGGTCCTGAGGGAGGTGGGGGACATTGAGTCTGAATGGACTATGTTCCACGCCTCCATTGTCGGGGCGGCGGTTCGGAGCTGCGGCCATAAGGTCTCCGGCGCCTGTCGCGGCGGCAATCCCCGAACACGGTGGTGGACACCGGAAGTAAGGGATGCCGTCAAGCTGAAGAAGGAGTTCTATCGGGCCTGGCTGGCTCATGGGACTCCTGAAGCAGCTGACATGTACCTACGGGCCAAACGGAGCGCGGCTCTGGCAGTCGCCGCGGCAAAAACTCGGGCTTGGGAGGAGTTCGGTGAGGCCATGGAGGAAGACTTTCGCTCGGCCTCAAAGAGATTCTGGCAAACTGTCCGGCGACTCAGAGGGGGGAGCGGTGTTCCACAAACACTGTTTACAGTGGAAGTGGTGCGCTGCTGACCTTAGCTGAGGATGTCCTCGGGCGGTGGAAGGAGTACTTTGAGGATCTCCTCAATCCCTCCGACACGCCTTCCGTAGAGGAAGATGAGGCTGGGGACTTGGAGGGTGACTCGTCCATTACCCTGGCTGAAGTTGCTGAGGTGGTCAAAAAACTCCTCGGTGGCAAGGCTCCGGGGGTGGATGAGATTCGCCCCGAATTTCTCAAGTCTCTGGATGTTGTGGGGCTGTCTTGGCTGACACGCCTCTGCAGCATCGCGTGGAGTTCAGGAACGGTGCCTCTGGACTGGCAGGAGGGTGGTGGTCCCTCTTTTTAAGAAGGGGGACCGGAGATTGTGTTCCAACTACAGGGGGATCACACTCCTTAGCCTCCCTGGGAAAGTCTATGCCAGGGTACTGGAAAGGAGAATCCGACCGATAGTCGAACCTCGGATTCAGGAGGAGCAATGCGGTTTTCGCCCTGGCCGTGGAACACTGGACCAGCTCTATACCCTCACTAGGGTGCTGGAAGGTTTGTGGGAGTTTGCCCAACCAGTCCATATGTGTTTTGTGGACCTGGAGAAGGCATTCGACCGTGTCCCTCGTGGCATCCTATGGGAGGTACTTCAGGATTATGGGGTTCGGGGCTCGCTGCTACGGGCTGTTCGTTCCCTGTATGACCAGAGCAGGAGCTTGGTTCGCATTGCCGGCAGTAAGTCAGACCTGTTCCCGGTGCATGTTGGACTCCGCCAGGGCTGCCCTTTGTCACCGATTCTGTTCATTATCTTCATGGACAGAATTTCTAGGCGCAGCCAGGGAACGGAGGGTGTCTGTTTTGGTGGCCGCGAGATCTCGTCTCTGCTTTTTGCGGACGATGTGGTCCTGTTGGCTTCATCAAGTCAAGACTTGCAGCGTGCACTGGGGAGGTTTGCAGCCAAGTGCGAAGCGGCGGGGATGAGAATCAGCACCTCCAAATCCGAGGCCATGGTTCTCAGTTGGAAAAAGGTGGATTGCCCCCTCCGGGTTAGGGGGGAGTTGCTCCCTCAAGTGGAGGAATTTAAGTATCTCGGGGTCTTGTTCACGAGTGAGGGAAAAATGGAGCGGCAGGTTGACAGACGGATCGGTGCGGCGTCCGCAGTAATGCGGTCATTGTACCGGTCTGTTGTGGTGAAGAGGGAGCTGAGTCGTAAGGCGAAGCTTTCAATTTACCGGTCAATCTACGTTCCTACCCTCACCTATGGTCATGAACTCTGGATCATGACCGAAAGAATGAGATTGCGGATACAAGCGGCAGAAATGAGTTTCCTCCGCAGAGTGGCTGGGCGCACCCTTAGGGATAGGGTGAGGAGCTCAGTCACCCGGGAGGAGCTCGGAGTAGAGCCGCTGCTCCTCCGCATCGAGAGGAGCCAATTGAGGTGGCTCGGGCATCTGTTCCGGATGCCTCCTGGACGCCTCCCTGGGGAGGTGTTCCGGGCTTGTCCCACTGGGAGGAGGCCTCGGGGCAGACCCAGGACACGTTGGAGAGACTATGTCTCCCGGCTGGCCTGGGAACGCCTTGGGGTTTCCCCAGAGGAACTGGAGGAGGTGTGCGGGGAGAGGGAAGTCTGGAGGACTCTGCTCGGACTGCTGCCCCCGCGACCCGGCCCCGGATAGCAGAGGAAGATGGATGGATGGATGGATGGATGGACATTTACATTACATTTATTTAGCAGACACTTTTCTCCAAAGCAACTTCCAATGAACTCTAGTGTTATCAACCCACACACCTTATTCACCAAGGTGACTTACACTTCTAGATGTACTCCTTATAATGGGTCACTCATCAATACATTAGTGGAACACACTCTCTCTGGCACTCACGCACTATGGGTGAATCTGAACAGCATGTCTTTGGACTGTGGGAGGAAACCAGAGCATCCAGCGAAAACCCACACAGACACAGGGAGAACATACAAACTTCACACAGACTGAGCGGGGATCAAATCCACATCCTCTTGCACCACCCAGGCACTGTGAGACAGCAGTGCTACTTGCTGTGTCACCTTGTCTCCCCCAAGCCATGTACACTACATCTACCATATCTACCATTAACCAGGTTTGTGTTTAACAAATATTTAGTGCAGCTATCTTTTTATTGAACTGTCCACACCATCCTGATGGCAAGCTGATGACTAACTGTTGCGCTACCGATCTTGTATAGCTTGTGTCAATATTATGCCTCGCAGCTGATGCCTCCCAACAGTTTACAGCTTTACTGCTCTGTGTCACAGCTTTCTTCTCGCTACCAGAATTTCTCTACATATGGGGTGTAATGGTCACTTTGGTGCTGGGGGATATTTTCCCACAGTTTTTATGACTTGTCTTACACTAATGAGCATTTGAAAAAGAATACATTTACATTTATTAATTTAGCAGACGCTTCTCTCCAAAGCGATGCACATCTCACAGAAAATACAATTTATGCATTACAAATAATTAATTAATTAATTAATAAAAGTAAATAAATAAAACTAATTTAGTCAAGCCAGGAAAGAGAATGAAATGGTTCACTACCCATTCATTCACTGATTCATTGATTGTCAGTAACTGTTTGTGCAGTGCTGGATAGGGGTGGCCCAGTTCATGTCCTGGAGGAAGAGGGCAGGGTATCCCCTGGGTGGAGCACCAGTCCATTTCAAGGCAATAAAACACACACTAATACATGCACTTTCTTACACAGTAAGGGCAACTTAGAGTCACCAATCTACCTGAAACACACATCTTCGGATTGTGGAAGGAAACCCATGGAGACAATATGGAAACTCTGAGCCTGGAACAAACCCATGTCTGAACCCACAACTCCTGTTTCTTTTTCCTTTTTTTTTTTCATCTGATGGGGGGACAGACTGCAGGAATACATATTTATATAGATCTGATTTACACAACTCTTACTGCCACAACCTTTTATTTTATAGCCCCAGGACTTAAACAATAAATCAGATTGATGGAGTAATCATTTCCATGATTCAACCTGCACTTGAAGGCACAACAACCTCAGCACAGATAAATATATATAACATGATAAATTGTTATATATTAATAATAATAATAACAGCATTATCATATATTAATAAAATTTATATATGTATATTTATAAACGATCTATTTATATATACTTCTTATATAAATTTATATACTGTAACTCTGTTGACTACTCTTAACAAACCCATTTACAGCCAGTTTAATCTCCAGTTATTTAACTTAATCACCAGTTTAAGAACTCCACTCCAGCAGTGATTTTTTTTGTGCCAGGCAAGCTGTGTGATTGTTCAATAAAATCCTAGATACTCATGTTGCTTAACAGCAGCCTCCCTGAGCTGTTTATGTCCTATAGTCATATCTGATACTTTTTATTCCACATGCCCATGTTACTAACCACAGCAAGACTTTGAAAAACATCCCCAGTTGCTTTCAGAAATCCTTGGCCTCCTACTGCCAGACTGTTATTTTAACAACCGCAACTGTTTTAATCTGTAGTACTGCAGAAGAAATGAGTCACTCTCGACAGAGCAGGTTTGTTAAAATCGCCCTCAGGATGTATGTAGAAGTGTTTGCTCTGCGAAAAAGGCCTGTTTCAGCAAGAGTCTTACTTTACATGGCAGCGGCCGCAAGTCTCTTGAATAAATAATCAACGAGCCCATCTTCGGCTAGAGTGCTCGGCGCTGAGTGACTATGTTCATCCAGTGGCTCTTTTATTACACTTGCATCTGTCATTGTGTCACCTCTTTTGTGCGCCTTGTTTTTGTTTGAGCGGTGTAAGGGATCTTTTGCCGAGCGCACCGCTTTAATCCGTTCAAGCCCAAACACGTTGCTGTAGGCTTTTCAAATGACTCCAAATTGGTGTGAAGCTGAGAAGATCCTTTGTACTTTGTTACTGTCCCGACTTTGTAAGCTGTGCATTCATTCGTGTGAAATGGCTGTTGTACGTGATCGATCGCATCTCATCATTCTGCCGCCTTGGTCCGAGTTCATGATGCTTCCATAGCTCTGAGCATTGACCTAATTTGGTTAAAAAAAGACTTATTTATGGTCAAAGGTTTGGCTGTTGCTATATTTTCAAGGCCGGCTAAATGCAATATGAAATAAAGCATCTTTAATGCCTCAGTGTCAAATTAAAGCAAATACCTATTTAGCATATTCCCCCAAAAAACAATTAAAATAGATGATTCAAAAAGTAATTTTTATAATAATTTATTTATTAAATTATTAATTAATTTACTCATGAAACACTTGCTAGTTCATTGCATGTTAACATGCAGTGAAAACACTCACACACTTGTCAAAATGCAGGTAGAGAAGGAGTTAAAGCCTCTCCCTTATACTCAGCTGAGTCAGGTTCCAATCCCACCTCCTGCTGTAGTACTCTTGGTTAAGGTATGTACCCTGAAATTGTCCAGCTGTTTAAGTGAGTAAAACATTGTAAGTTACACCTGAGAAGAGTGTTAATTAAGAAAAGCCTGGAATTTTCAGTGTTTGATTTGGAAGTGTTATAAAGAAAATGTAAATCTTGTGATTTGTTAAACCGAGGCTTTATTACTAGTCCAGGTATGCTGCGTAACATTTCTGGTAAATTTGTTTCAAAGAAATAAAGAAAAATATGAAAGACTGAATAACATGGAGCATGGAGAGCATGGCATGCTTTAAAGAAAGATATTAGGAAATTTGTCAGATACAAGAAAGGCCTAGACTACAAAAATACTCTGAATGACAGACTGCTTGCATTCAGAGAATGTGGGTGTAAGATGAGTCTAAAATGACATTTTCTACACTCACATCTGGACTACTGAAGGAAGACAGAACATGAATTTGCTTGTTGACTCCTGCTGGATGTTGAAAAAAGGGGTGCCAGGATCTGGAGAAGATGCACTGCAGTGATCAAATGTGTCGATTCCACTGAATGGAACTCAATCTACAAATGTTAGAAAAAGTAATTTTCTACTGATACGTTACTTTTATACATTTTTTTTAAACATATGAAACCTAAGAAAAATTCACATATACAGTTGTGAGAAAAAGTTTGTGAAACTTTTGTCTCCTGAAATGCGCTTTGATTTTCATCTTAATCATAATAATAAAGACAGCCTTATTTGAGAAACAACATTTTACGTTTCCATATACTGTATTTTAGAACAAATTATTTAAACAATCAAGGTTGCTTATGGAAAAACTAGACATGTTGAAGAGAGGGTAATTGGTGTCAGGTATTCTAATCAATCAGTCTGGTGTTCAAATCAGTTCAGATGTGGGTTTGACCTGTCCCACCATATTTAAAATAAATAAATAAATAAATATGGGGGAAAAAATATCTTGGTTGCTTGCTCTTCACAACAGTACGAATATAAAATAGTATGGAGAAGGACTATTTTTTCTTTGGAAAAAATTCTGTGCTTCTTGATGTGTATTGGATTATAAAACCAATGTCTATAAAGTTACTATCTCTATTCATTGAGGTTTGGAATATTTGGGAATGTTTTTAAAAACATACATGTACAATGATGTATAGATCTGCTGATTGATGAGGCTATGAAAGGCAACTGACTTCATCCTTGAGTTCATGAGGCCACTCTTGAACTCATTTCTTGTAATGTGTGTGAACACTATTGCATTTGAGCATAAGAATGTCATGAGTAAACACAGATGGTCCCCGACTTACAATAGGGTTACGCTCAGATAAACCCATCGTAAGTTGAAAATATCGAAAACAGTCGAAAAAGAATTTAATACACCTAACCTACCAAACATCATCACTTCTTATCTTTTAAGATGATAGAGATCGTCGCTTGCGAAAGTCCAAGTTCATGTGCGATGGCCATTATGGGCTTGCTGCCTTCATGCTGGGTAATTATCTTGAGCTTCTCCTCAAGAGTAATTGTCTTCCTCTTCCTCTTCTCACCAGTAGCAGGAGACACAGATGGGAATTTCATAGACATGATGGATGCACAAAACACAACGTAGATACGGGGGGATATTCACAAAAACGCTGGAAACACAGAACACTGTAATGGTTCCACTATATGATGAACCTGATCACGTAAAACAGTTTATTGCTCCTTGGCAGATATACAGCTACACTGAAAATTCGGCAGTACATATTCACCTATAGGTGTCACTGATGACAGACAATCTTTCAGCTCTCTTCAAACACAAACCAAATCCAAAAGCTAAAAAAAGAGACCATTTTACATTTTTTCCACAGGAGTGCTAGCTTTGTGCTTGTTGCTCCAGGTTTTATTTCTATGACCTTGGACACAAGCAGCTTTTGAGCCCTGTCATAAATATTGACTTTGTGACGCTCATACCGTACATTTTTATAGAGACTGGGTTACAGAGGTGTTGATTCAGCTATGAAGAAATAAATGTTCAAAGCCATTGATCCCTGTGTGTATGGTGTGTTTTTATGTGTTTTAGCCATCTCGTTGGTAGAGTTCTACTTTGTTCTTTGAGTCTTTCGTCTCCTATTATTTATTTATTTGTTTGTTTTCGTGAACTGCACGGGTAGAGACAGTACACTGAGATATCACAAATGTGTTTAGATATACAGAGCTCAATATAGGGCTGGAGTTCAAAATGTTACAATAGATCACAGGTATGACCACTCATTCTAATAACCCTCAGAAGGCTGTCCACACATTCTAGAATCCTTTAGAATTATCTTATAAATCAGTTTCACTTTTTCAAGTGGGGGAAATTTAAGCTCTTCAGTGATCCACATACTGTTTGTAATTATTAGTAAATCTCATGTTAAAGGGGTGGGTGGCATGGTGGCACAGTGAGTAGCATTGCTGTCTCATAAGGCCTGGTTGGTGTGAGAGGGCAGGGATTTGATCCCTGTTCAGTCTATGCGGAGTTTGCATGTTCTTCCTATGTCTGTGTGGGTTTTCTCCAGCTGCTCTGGTTACCTCCCACAGTCCAAAGACATGCTGTTCAGGTTCACCCATAGTGTGTGAGTGACAGAGGGAGTGTGTTCCACTGATGTATGGATGAGTGACCCATTGTAAGTAGTGTATCTAGCAGTGTAAGTCACCTTGGTGAATGAGGTGTGTGGGCTGATAACACTACATAGAGTTCATTGGAAGTCACTTTGGAGAAAAGTATCTGCTAAATAAGTGTAAAGTATAGTGCAGGATTCAGCTTAGCAGACAAAAGGTTTTGACTCAGTAACTCTGATCTTCCTTGTACTGACTATATGTATGGGAGGATGCTGTAGTAGGAACAGCAGTTTTGGCCCTGCTAGTGATTTAACAGAGCAGCAGAGCTGCTTGCAAAGCCTTTCAGAAATCAGTGAACAGCAAAGAGTTTGTCTGACCTTTGCAAGCGATACAATCTCACAGCCCAGAGATGTAAATTTACTGAAATGAAAAAAAAGGCGATTAAATGTGTGCATAAAGTGCACTCTCCCTGGATGGGCTATTTTCTTATCAGACTGGATGGTCACTTTACTTTATTTCAGGGCTTATTTTTTTCCTGACAAGCAGGACTGGTGTCTCCAGAGGTTTGGCCTGTGAAATTGCTCAGCTCTGGTTGGGCGTGTTTAACAAACCCACTGACGCCATTTCTCTTCGCCTTTTCACAAGACAAGCCCTTTTCAGCACAAATTAGGCCTGGCTTGTTTGTATGTCCTCCTGGTGTACAGGAGAACCGCTCGGGGGGAGCTGCTTCAGAATGCATATTCTAGGTGCTTTGGACCATTTGAATGCTGTATCTGAATTTAAATGTGCCAGGTTGAATGTGCAGTACAAAAGAATATATATAAAATCTGATTAAAGTTTAATGTATCTACTTGTGTGATGAACATTGGTACATATGGTGGAATTAAACAAACTAACTGTACTTAAGAATCACAAGTCTGCAACTATACTGTATATCTCTACCTGCTAATGGAATGAACACATTGTGTTTTCTATGAGATGTATGCTGCTTTGGAGAAAAGCATCTGCTAAATGAATAAATGTAAATAAATAAATGTAAATGTAAATTATCATTGATGTTTATGTCAATTCTGGACTGTATTTTTATATTAATTTTATATTTATGTTTTTTATTTTAATTAAATAAATCAGTTAATTAATTTATTATATTAAATTAAAGAAGATTAATTTATTATTAATCGCTCTCATTAAATTGCATCAGCAACCCAGGTGACACTCACAGAAATAAATGCCACGTTAAAGCAATAGCTTTGACACTGAGCATCTAATTAATCTAATATTCTATTGAAAAATTATAATTTTATCAAGAACAAGACAAACAGAAAGTGGAGCTATAATTATTGACTTTTAGTCAGCCTTATGAAGGAAAGTCCATAAGAACAAAGATGTACGATGGCACTGCTGAAAGGAAACAGAGACTTCATCAATCATTCTTTTCTTCGCCAGCCTTGACGCAGAGGGCAGGCTAATCTTGGTGCTGTCTGTCCCCTCAAAATAAACAGAGGCATTTGAAAATCATTCCCCAAAGGGCATCTTGCGTTGCAGGGTGCACTTTCCAACCATTGCTCCGGAGACCAAATCAACGGTAGGTTTGGAGTAAAGCAGCAGGCCAATTAGCCAGAGAAAACCACGCAGTATCACTGGGTGCTGCCAGGCTTCTTAGGCTAGATCTTGTCAGGGAAGGTTTTCCACCGGGAGCAATTTATTTGTAACAGTTTACCCAACCATGTGGAGTGCAGGACAGTAAAGACTATATCCAGAGTCGATCACGATTTTGAAATGAAGCCTACTTTGATAATGGTGTTGTTTTATTGCCCATACACATCATTATATGGGGATACTCTCTTTTAAGAATATACTGTATATCCCAGTAATTTTTCTGAAGAGAGTGCAACGCTTCTCTGTCCTTCAGGGAAAACATTTTTAAAAGTCAGGACTTTTGTGTACTCTAAATAAACAGCCAAATACCAGAAAAAAGGAGAAAATGTTTAGAATTATACTTTTCAGTTGACGCAAATATTTTCTTCAGAAGAAGCTGTTTAGATAGAGACAAGACTTTTACACTGAAAAATTATTCAATAAGTAGCGCTCTTATATCATTTTATGGTCATTGTAAAAGTCTGACTGCAAATATCATGTTCATATGAAAATTGCCAGGCTCTTTACTGTTGAAATGTTCCATTTCAAGAACAAATAAACAAGCAAAGAAACGAAGTAATGTACAGTAAAAATCAATGACTGCCAGCTTAAGTTTTCTTATACGTGTCTCTAAATGGTTTACATTTTACAAAGAGGTAATTATAGTACAGTCAGGCACTCATTGTAATTCTTAAACAACAAAGAGTGAAACTTAAGCTGGGTTTCAGTTCTTGTTAGTGGTCCATAGATAGAAAATTACTGTCCAAGAAGGTCAAAACCCAATCAGATCTGAATGACTGTAAACATTAAAATACTCATTCATTTTTCCTGCAAATCTTCCAACATCATTTCTATGTTGTCTGGCAAACAAGTTAGAAGGGTAATTAGGGACAACAAACCAGGAGTAGAAAGTACATCATAGTCAAAATTAAAAAAGTAATAAAAAAAAAAAAGGGAAATTTTGCAGATAATTTTAAAGGACCAATTAATATGTGAAATTAATGTCCTCCATTATGGTCATTTACACTTGATGGACTAAGTAGAAGAATGGTAATTATATATATTTTTTTCTTTCCGCTGAGCTTGAAACCTGTTTGAAATATTAGATACACACACTCTAACATTAGAGTTTGATCATGGGGATAAAACTTCACAGTTCATTAAGAAGATATTTATTGATAGGTCTGCTTTATAATGGTTCCTCAGCCAGTCCAATACATATGGAACTATAGACCAAACTGAGATGTAACCTTCTATGCTTTATAGCTCTCTGTCTTTTGAGAAAATGGCAGCATTACAATCATGTAGTTTCATGAATTTGATAGGAACTAATAGGATACACACACACACACACACACACACACACACAGACACACACATTTTCAGAACCACTTGTCCCATACGGGGTCACAGGGAACCAGAGCCTACCCAGTAACACAGGGCATAAGGTCAGAGGGGGAGGGGACACACCCAGGACGGGACACCAGTCCATCACAAGGCACCCCAAGCAGGACTCAAACCCCAGACCCGCTGGAGAGCAGGACCCGGTCCAACCCACTACGCCACCACATACCCCCTAATAGGATCTATTTATTATTTATTTTAAACCCTTGGCAAATTATAGGTTAAATAGTTCAATTTTCCAGTTAATTGATTAGGGCGTGTGGTGGTGTGGTGGCGCGGTGGCGCAGTGGGCTTGGCTGGGTCCTGCTCTCCGGCAGGTCTGGAGTTCCAGTCCCCAGTCTTGTGCCCTGTGTTGCTGGGTTAGGCTCGGGCCAAGCTGCTTCAGCCAATGTGTGTGTGAGTTGATTGACCGGTCTGTTAAAATATTCTGTTGTTTTGCACCAGTGTCTTGCAACTTGACAAACAATGGAAATATGTACCTAACTTACAAAGTCTTCTTTAAGTTTATTAGATTTCTTTGGGTCTCACACATTACTAACGATAACTGAACAGAGCCAAGGTATTGATACAGTACACTTTGAATAAGTGCATGCAGAGGTGGAGAGGAATGTTCCACATTTATTACTGTAAGTAAATTTCTGGAGAAGCTATAGTTTCGTAAAGAAAGAGACACTTTTACCTCATTGCATTTCTCTCACCCTGTTCTAACTTCATTTGTTTTTTTTTTTCGCTTTAATACTTTAATTTATTGACTAAATTCTTCACTCTTAGCTCACTTGCAGTGGAACTCATTGGCCCCTGTGAACTATCAGTCACAGTTTTCCCCTAAGCCAGTCATGTCACTTTTGCTGCGAACAATAGCAAAACCTCCTCACTGCCAGTTGACCTCTTCTGTGGATTTTATCGTGCTCTGTGAAGCTTCAGGACCTCCAATTCAGTCTATATTTTTGTCTTTTAGCTGAGGCCTTTATCCAAAGTGAGTTACAGTTGTTCAGCCATTTACATAGCAAGGTATTTATAGAAGAGAAGTACAGAGTAGGTGCATTGCTCCAAAGAAATACATTACATGCAGTAATAGGATGCAGACAGACTACTTTCGGATATGAGCCATCATTCCTGACTGCTCAAGGTTTTGTGTCACAGTTTAGTATTGACCAATCAGAGGTTAGTGCTGGGTTTTGTTATAGCTTGGGTGACAAGTCAGTTTATACATGAGTTGGGACAGTGATAGTAAGACTTAGGAAAAAATGTGACTTTAAATATGCGTAAGTTTATACATTTTGTTAAATAATGATAATTATTATGTTTACTGAAACACTAGGGGTGTGGTGGCACAGTAGGTTTGGTTGATGCACTCTAATGGGGGGGGGGTCTGTGGTTTGAACCCTGCTTGGGGTTCCATCCTGGGTGTGTTCCCCCCTCTTCAGCCTTGTGCTCTGTATTGCTGGGTAAGGCTCTGGCTTGGGACAAGTGGTTGTTGGCAATGGATTTCCTCATAAATGGGGAAAGTATGACAATCAGAAAGACACAGACAAGCATTTTCATCAAATTCATTTTGGTGAAATTTCACCATGTTGGTAGATAACTAGCAGTGCGTGTTTCTAACCAGACCTTCAGTGTCAACATTTGTAATTAGATTGCTCTGTTACATAGCAATTACTTAGGTAATTGGGCAGCATGGTGGCACAGTAAGTAGCACTGCTATCTCAGAGTATCTGAGAGGATGTGGTTTGACCCCTGCTCAGTCTGCATGGAGTTTGCATGTTCTCCCTGTGTGTGCATAGGTTTCCCCCACACTCCAAAGACATGTTATTCAGGTTCCCCCCATAGTGTGTGAGTGACAGAGAGAGTGTGTTTCACTGATGTATGGATGAGTGACCCATTGTAAGTAATGTGTCTAGCAGTGTATGTCTTTGGGTACTCTGGTTTCCTCCCACAGTCCAAGGACATGCTGTTCAGGTTCACTGAGAGTATGAGTGACTGAGAAAGTGTGTTCCACTGATGTATGGATGGGTGACCCATTGTAAGTAATGTGTCTAGCTGTGTAAGTCACCTTGGTGAATAAGGTGTGTGGGCTGATAGCACTACATAGAGTTCATTGGAAGTTGCTTTGGAGAAAAGCATCTGCTAAATCAATGAATGTAGGTATGAAACATTAGCTATAGAACTTGTTTTCTAGCAAATGTTTACTACTATATCATTTTATGTCCTGAACGAACTATTGCCAAGCAAAATAACTAGTACAGTCACATTTACTGAGCAACTCAAGTTTATCGAATGTAACTAACTAGCTAGTGGATTCTGAGCTACAAATGCTTATGTATTTGGTTAGTCTAACTGACAAAATCTTATTTTAGTGGAACAGTCCATTTAATTTATGGAACAACACATGCAGAGATTTATTTCAACTGAATATCTAAACTCTTAATATTGCTAGTGGTTCAGAACATCAAAATATGAAATATAATCAAGTAACTTCAGTAAAACTTCAGGAGTTTTAGAAGATACTCTTTTACTTTTTCTTACGTACATTTTTGTAAGAGTGCTTTTACTTTGCTAATTGTTTTGTGAAAGTAACAGTACTTTTACTTTTTTGTTATTATTCTGTTGTGATTCTCAAATCACATTTTGTTTTGTTAAAAGCCTCGACGTTTAAGGTTCAAACACTAATGCAAAAGGCATTTAAATCAGCATGACAGAATCTTGTAAAAGTGAGACTGGAAACAGGCCTGAATGATTTTTATTGGAACTGAACATGTAAAGCAAACACTGTGGCAGTTTCATGAAGTGATTCATTCTGTTTAATAAGGAAAAACATGCTGGCAGACTTTTTTCCCTCCAAAATGTTCTCTTGTTCATGTTTATGTGACAAACTGCAGGTCTTCGAATGCTTGCACCAGTGTAGTTGTAAAGTTTAGATGTTGGAGACTCCTTAAAAATGTTGAGCAATATGCCCAGGGAAGGCCTGTGATGTTTTTTTTCCCTCCTCAACTACAACAACATTTCTGTGGATGTCAGCTAAGGGTAAAGTGATACAGCTGTAAGAAAGACCTGCTTACGCCCTGCTGGCTGTTCTTGGCTCCAGCTACAACCCCAGGTTATTCATGTAACAGCTGCTGTGTGCTCCCTTTTCATACTGACTCAGCACGGGACAATTATCGGGCCCCTTCTCTTATCTGATCCACACATGAAACCCAGACGCCATTTTCCACCTTCAAGAATGGCACTCGTTGCCATTTTCTGACGCAGAAATGTGAAAGGAGAGAAAAGGGTATTTCTTTTACAACAAAGGATGGATTGTTTTTTCATCCAGTATTGAAGCAAATTGTTTTCTCCCTTGTGGTTTAACAGTACGTTTTTTTGTTTTTTGCCAATTATCCACCCCAGGAAGATCTTGCATTAATGATGGTGATAGTTTAAGAGCTCAAGGCTGAAGAACACTGAATATCTTACTTAAATCATAAGAAATAATCCTAAAATCATATTTGTATTCTGTTGCCAATCCTTTAAAGCTTTTTTGGAGAAGAACGAAAGCATGTTTATCAGCGTGGGTAGACATGCTCCCTGGTCAATAGTCTAGCTAGCAATAGCATCATTAGTAGAATGGATAACAATAAATAGTTTATTTTGTTAGCTGAGTAACAAAATTATTGAAATGCAGGTTATACACATTCATGGAAGATACCATATGTGTGTTTTTCACTGTGGTACTCAACTGTAGGCATCATTGCCTGCTTAAATGTGTACATTCAGTTATATCCAGTGAAAGTGGGTCCAGGTTCATTTGTCAGGTTCAGGTTAACAGTGAGCTGGTGAAGTTACTCTGGGTCAGTGGTGAACAAAACTGTGTTCTGTTCACCTTTCACACTTGTCGTGTATTTAGGCCAGTTAACATTGAATTGTTAAACCAAGAGTCATTTGTGAAATGGGAGATGTGTTATCAGTTTGCTCTATTAAGGGCTAAGTGGAAAAATCACTCTGTTCTACTCTGAATATCTAGAACAAAGCAAAGAATACATCTCTCTCTGTCTGTCTGTTTCTCTCTCTCTCTCTCACACACATACACACACTCACTCACTCATTCTCTCTGTGGCTTTCTATGTGTCCTCAAAGGCAAACACAAGTCAATCAATAAGTTCTTAGGTCACCACTAGGTTAATAACAACCTCTGCTTGTTTGAGGGAGATAAAGACACAAGCACATTGTTAAAAATGTGATTGGCAGACAAACATATTTATAAGGGAACAGTTGTGATACTACACAACCTTCAGTATCTACAAAGCGCTAAAGAAATCCTTATGGCTGTTAATTACTTTTTTTTCTGTGTGCTAAATAAATTTAAAAATCTGAATGAGCAGCTTTCATTACTGGGTGTGATCTTGAAATAAGCTCTCAAACCTGTGGGTTGCAAAATCTCTGTGGAAATAGGAAAATTTTTTTTCTTTGCTATCTTGGTCCCATTGTTAGCATGGACTGTGTGTGTTGTGGAATAGAGTGAGAACAATCAAGTCACTGGTGTGGGGGATAATACCATCAATGACCTCCTGGAAGTATGTTTAAATTGTACAGTTGGCCAGAGGACTGTTGGACTATCTGCATGGCTGCTTGTTGTACTTCCCTTCTTAAGAGCATCCCTTTCAACACACCATCTATGGTAGATGATCAGACAGGACTAGGGTTAGAGAAGACTGACCCTGCTAAAAGTCTCCCATATCTTACCGCAACAATCAACAATAGACAACTAAATTAGAAGAACTAAGTGTATCCTTGAGATGTTGCCATGGGGCATAGGTATGGTGGCAGATCATTATTGTGCTATTCTTGACCTTGGACCATGTGCTTGTAAGTGAGAAAGAGCTCTGTTCACCCAAAGACAAAACCAACTGGTTTAAACACATCAAAACCGGGTGCATGCCCAACATCTGCCTTGCAGCACGTCGTAATCGAGATGGAGAAAAATGGGCTTTTAATGATCCTCTGTCTCTTGGCTGTGAGTGAGGTGTAAACAAAGGATGAAAGCGTTTCCTTGTAGGATCTGTAACCGATGCCTTTGAAGGAAGTGAAAGAAAGAAAGAAATGTTAAGAGCCATCTGCCTCAAACTTGTCCAGCTGTTGTCAGTTATTGTAGTCTTCTGGAGTGAGTGAATGGAACATGACCGATTGATAAATAGCAGGAAGAGGAGTAATGGACAAAAAAAAACCCCAACCATATAATACTGGCTTCTTGATACAAAGTCCACCATTACCGTAAAATTTAAGTGGTTAAAGCGACATCCTGACTAGTTCTAATTCCAAATTGGTAATCAAGGGAGGTTCCAAAGCAAAACATAAAATTTGCTTGCTCTCAAATATATAAACATTGCTGTTATTTTGTACAGAGATACTGGGAGTGGAATATTCAAAAAAATAATTTTCCTAATGAGGGGTTTCTAGCGGGCCATTGTTCTACCCTTGCAATGATTATTTTCTAAATTTAACATTGGCCCCTTTTTCCTCATAATCAACATTTGCTGAAACCAGGACCCAGCCAGCCGTGAGCTACTCACCCATGATAAACCCACTGTGTCCCAGTGACAACAAGGTAAGCTGGGCTCTGTAATTAGGTTCTAATTAACTTGCTTACCATCCAATTAGTGTATTCACTGTGTAATTGCATTCCTTATAACTTCTGTCCCAATTTTGCTTTGTTCCCAGAAATCCCATGCCTAAAACAATGCATTAAAACAAAGGAAGAGCCTCTAGAGTTGGGGTTTATTGGGAAAACCTTTAATCACTGGGATAAATTGTGTCTGGGTAAATCGTCAATATGGGGAAGGGTGGTGACCGTGGTGCAACTGCAAATATTAATTTTAACACAATTAAACTAAGGCTCTGTGAAATAAATAGTTTCTTTATACCTGTGGTTTAAGAGCTACTTGTGACATGAAAAGTTTTAGTGTCTGTGGTGGCATTATGATTACTTGTGCCACATTGTGGTAACAAAGTCAATGGATCTGCTCACCTCTGCTTGCCTGGTGCCCCACTTGATACCTACAGGTTGAACGAAACATTGAGAAGCCTCAATATTTCATTCCACCGTCTAGGTATCAAGGTTTTTCTTGTAATATTGCCAAGTGAATAGAAGACACTGTCTGGATTGTATCAACACTTGTAAACAGCTGCTTATTATTATCTTCTGGCCTAATCCTGTAAGCACTGCTTTGAATAGAGTCTAGTGACCTTGACAAGTTAACACACCACTTCATGAGTCTAGGTATATTTTGTAATTGGTATATGCATTTATTTATCTATTAATTAATTTAAATATCACGTTTAGGTTATTCTTCATATACTTCTGTATTTAGAGTTTTTGTGCAGCATGATGCAGGATACTAAAGCTAGAGTTCAACTGAATGTAATGTATTTTTATTTAATTTTGTTTAGTTCAGTTTTATATTTCTTTTATTTTTCTCTAAAATACACATTATTACATTTTCTAACCTTTTTGATGATTTTGCTACTGTATTTGTATTTCTATCTATTTTGTTCAGTAGGTTTTTTTCATAATTTTGCTGTGTGCATCTATATTTGCCCAGTTTGCTCTTGCAGAGTTCATTCAAACCAGTTCTTCATTAAAATGCCCCGGCCTGAGGTTACCATCTAATCCTTCTGCCTTCTGTTCACAGTTGCTTCCCCCCATTGTCTGTAGCAGCCCGAGGGGTTCAGAGAACAGTTTAGCATTGTGCTCCTGCCAAATTATTTATTAGCTGTAAAATAAACAAGCCCATGCTCTATAAACAAAGACCTCTTGTAGAAATTTGGTCAAGACCCTCCAGGTTTCTATTTCTTCATGACATCTAGCAGGTGGCAAAATGTACACAGAAATGCAAAATTCCAAGCAAAATGAATGTAACAAAAATGAGCATGCTACTGCAGCTCCAAAAATATTTGACTCTTATCATCCCAAACCAGCCAAGGTCTCCAGCAGATAACTTAGTGTTTGCATTGTGGCTCAAGTCCCTGTGAAATGACTTGGAAATTGACATGAATTTAGT
This sequence comes from Scleropages formosus, assembly GCF_900964775.1. Taxonomy (NCBI): domain Eukaryota; kingdom Metazoa; phylum Chordata; class Actinopteri; order Osteoglossiformes; family Osteoglossidae; genus Scleropages; species Scleropages formosus. The sequence continues at coordinate 32,434,292 of NC_041810.1, forward strand.
CCTAGGTGTTCATATTTGTTTGTGTACATATCAGATCTCCCCCTGATTGAAACAATTCTTTTTGTTATACACATTCCATGTGTTTATTTATATTTTTAGATATGCGTTACAATATTGCGATTTACTTAAGTACAATGTTTAGGCTTATACTCATATTATTCTCAACCCGTGAGCATGTGCTGTAAATGCTTTGTAGTGTGTTGGATGGCATGTGGAAGTGCTGATGTGAATGTAATGCTGACTGTGAAAACGAAGGAATTCTGCTTCCCAGAACTCTCTGTTATCTGATTCTCAGTTTTATGACCCTGGAAAACAACATATCCTGCATTTTGGAATGACTCACTGCGTGTTTTAGATTAAGTCAGTCTCATTTCCGTAATTACAGGTTTCCTTAATACATTTCTGTAAAAATGTCTCACAGAAAAGTGGTCTGTTTGTGTTTTATTCTTGCTTGTGTGTGGTGTGTTTAAGCTGATCCCTCCTGAATATGACACATAATCTTATTCAATGACCCAGTGCATATGTTTTTTTTTTTTAAATTATTTATTTTTTTATTTATTTATTTGGGAAAGCCACTGCAGACCTGAAAAAACAAAACAAATTCTGATCCCAGTTACGGTTTAGAAGTGGCTGGGGGAGATGTTGTAGCTGGCGGATATACAGTATTAGAGTAAACACTATTTCCATCTTCCAAGTTTTGCTCTCATTATCATTACTTTAAAAGCAGCAGTGTATGTGTTTTTTGCTTTCTAAGCATTTAGAGTAGCACATTTCAAGGAAACTTAACCAAATTAATCTACATACTACACATGGTGGTGATTAATATGTGCTTCCAAAAGCTAGAGTAAACATTTAATTGTAGTTCATGACAACCACCCACTTTGTTATGGATAACCTGGAGCAACTGTAAATAGAATAATAAAAATACTGAAATAATTGAAAAGGATTATATTAACACCATGTGAACCCACAAGAAGAAGAAAAAAAAATTGTGTCATTAATATACATTTTTAAGTAAAGACGTTCTTTAGAATATGCAAATTCCATTTATTAAAGATACATTATTTTCTTGTTTACATTTAAATATAGTATATATGTATATTATGTATTAGGGGGTGCGGTGGCGCAGTGGGTTGGACCACAGTCCTGCTTTCCAGTGGGTCTGGGGTTTGAATCCCGCTTGGGGTGCCTTGCGGCGGACTGGCGTCCCGTCCTGGGTGTGTCCCCTTTTCCCTCTGGCCTTACGCCCTGTGTTACCAGGTTGGCTCCGGTTCCCCGTGACCCCGTATGGGACAAGCGGTTCTGAAAATGTGTGTGTGTGTGTATATTATGTATGAATGTATGTGTATGTGTGTGTATTAATATATATATATTTATATATTTTATATATATATATTTACATATAGGGGGTGCGGTGGCACAGTGGGTTGGACCTCAGTCCTGCTCTTCGGTGGGTCTGGGGTTTAAGTCCCGCTTGGGGTGCCTTGTGACGGACTGGCGTCCCGTCTTGGGTGTGTCCCCTCCCCCTTCCGGCCTTACGCCCTGTGTTACCGGGTAGGCTACGGTTCCCTGCAACCCCGTCTGGGACAAGCAGTTCTGAAATGTATTTATATATATTTAGTATTATATACACACACACACACACGTTACACAGGTGTAACAAGATAATGAATGTTATTCGCTTCACCTGTCAGTGATGTAGATATATGTATATATGTGTGTGTGTGTGTATGTATGTATGTATATGTATATATATATATATACACACATGCACGCGCGCACGCACGCACACATACACACATCTTTTTTTTAAACATTTAACAACAGCAAAGTGCTTTTCATTTTAGAGGATATCAACTGCCGCCACAGTACAATAACTTTCTGCTGGGTATTGACTTTATTGTTGAATTAACACTGCAACAATGTTTATTTTGTACACACTGGATTATGCTGAAGGAACTTAATTGACAGATGCATCAAGTGCTTTATTCACATTGTCGCACGCATTCAAATCTTGTGAAATTACATGTTTATCCCTTGACGATTGTTGATGTCTTCTGTTCCAATTATAAATGCATCACTAAATCTAAATGGCAAACAGATTAAATGTACAAAAGGGACTAAGAAAATAGAACACTACAAAGCTCTGGGTCCAAATTGCTGATTACAAAGAAGAGAAAAATATTCCTTCTTAAACATTTTTTTTTTTTACACGTTTGAAATTTTCTGTTTCCTTTACAAGACTTGTTACTATGGTTAAGTATTTATATTTATTTATTTATTTACCTGTCACTTTCCTGTAAGGCAATTTATAATATTGAACTACCTACAGTAATTTACCTGTTTTTACAGCTGTGTAATTTTTATTTGAGTGATTTAGGGTAAGGGTGCTACAGCAGGAGGTGGGATTTTAACCTACACCTTTTTAAACCTGTAGTGGTTATAACCAGGCTATTACTCATGGAAGGAGGCAAAGAAATTAATTTTGCACACATACACACACACACACACACACACACACACACACACAAACACTGCAATACCTGCCAACTCAATGTTTCAAGTCATTTTTTAATTTGATAAGGGCATTGTAAGCTGTATTGATTTGTTTTTTTCTCATGGTTTGTAGCAATTAATCCTCAACACTTAGATATTAAACTTCTCTAAGTATATTCTCTGAATATATCGGCTATGCAGTGAATGTGACAGATATTCTAATTATCTTTCACAGCTCCAAATGACAGTTTTGCAGAAATGTTGTATTCTGTCCATCTGGCTTGACCCTATTATCACTGTGTATTGTCAGTGAAAACAAACCCAGAGAAAAGGCCAGGTGTGTTACTAAGAGACGATTGCCTACAGAAGTTAATTAGTCACCACGTTATTTTATGAGCAAGCATGGTGTATGCTGCTTTGTGGATGCTATCTTGTATTCCAGATTGCCTTTAAGGTAAGATATTGTGTTCTCTTTAGAGCCATACTGACTGACTGATCTTTTTAATATTAGCAAAATGATACAGCAAAACTAATAATTAGTATGAAAGCTAAAAAAGAAAGTAATCTGAAGGTAATCTGATATGTAAAGTCACACCAGTTCAAAAAAGAAAAAAAAAGTGCAATATTTTGCATTTTTATTTTCCTTTAAAGGTCTGTAACCACAGATGAACAAAACAGATACTGTATATGTGCAAGTAGACAGAAATACAAGCACTAAAATCAGGAAAGATATACAGCCAAATACCAGTTTGATCTTACATTTCAGCGCTAGTTGGGTATATGGCTGCATGTATATGACTGAGGTATAAAACAGATAAGTTAACATGTTTTCTCATCTATTAATGCATCCTGTAGACACAAGCACCAGATGGACATCCATGGCCGTTAACTGTGTGGAGGTAGCAGGTGTTGTAGAGGTTACAGCCACAGCCTTGCTCCAGTAGGACACAGGTTCAGCTCCCACCTCTTGCTGTAGCTCCCTTCATTAAGATACTTACCTTGAACTGATGAAGTGAAAACTACACAGCTGCAGAAATGTGTAAATCAGTTTATGTAGTTATCTGGAAATAAGCAAAGAGAGTTCGGCATGGGTGGGGGACTCTCAAAGTGTGTTACCTGAGCTTTGTGGGGTTAATTCTTAGCATTTCGTGAATAATTATAATATATAAGGGGCCCCAAATGACAAGCCCAAGCCATTTTCTGGATAGAAGTTGTTATTGATATCGCTGCAGAAGCTTGGCAGAAACTTGCCTGTGCATCAAATGCTCACTGTGAAATGCAATAAAATTTGGTTAAATATAGCTGACTCCAACAACTTAAATTTTATAGTGTGCTCAAAGAAATTATGTATATCTGCTCTCTTCCTGAGGGGGCATGGTGTCGGAGTGGGTTTGGTCGAGTCCTGCTCTCCGGCAGGTCTGGGGTTCGAGTCCTGCTTGTAGTGCCTTGCAATGGACTGGCATCCTGTCCTGGGTGTGTCCCCTCCTCCTCCAGCCCTGCACCCTGCATTGCTGGGTTAGGCTCTGGTTCACCCCAACCCCGCTTGGAAGAAGCAGTTTCAGGTGGTGTGTGCGTTCTCTTCCTTCTCACTTCAAGTTTCAGTTTAGAGTGCTTTATTGGCTTTATACATGTGTATTGCCAAAGTATTTCACTCTTCCGTCTTTATGTTATGCAATAACAGCAAAGACAATGGAGCAGGAATGACAATGGCGGAAAAGTACAACAACCCGTCTTGAGAGAACCAATCTTATCCGACGATCAGAATCACAGAAATACACACAATCGCCAAAAATGTCTCCTGTGGATTTTTTGCCTCAGTTAATTAACAGTTTTATTTGCAGGAACAAGTAAACTGGGTAAGTTGCTATATTGTAATTAATTCTTACAGAGGCATATTACAAAGTCAATTTTACCAATTGCTAGTGCTTTGGTTCTTTAAACCCAAAAAGAAAAGGTTTGTTTCTCACCTTAACCTTAAGCCTAACCCTTTGGATGTTCTCCCCGTGTCTGCGTGCTCTGGTTTCCTCCCACAGTCCAAAGACATGGTGTTCAGGTTCACCCATAGTGTGAGAATGTGAGTGACAGAGAGAGTGTGTTCCACTGATGTATGGATGAGTGACCCATTGTAAGTAGTGTGTCTAGCAGTGTAAGTCACCTTGGTGAATAAGGTGTGTGGGCTGATAACACTACATAGAGTTCATTGGAAGTCGCTTTAGAAAAAACCGTATGCTAAATGAATACACTGTAAATGTAAATGTAAACCTTAACCCTAACTGTAACCCTTCTGAAGATCAGTTATTAGAGAGACTGGATGTTGCCTGAGAGTGTGAAGGAGACCATTATAAGCTACATGTGTGTTGTATGTGTTTGAATTGGTTTGAGTATGTGGCTGTGTGTCTCATCGCTTTTTTGTATGAAGGACTGATACACACCTACACAAAGTTATGAAGCAGAATGTATGAATGTGTACATGAGTGTGTTAATACAGCAGGTCACATATGTGTGCTTTTTGTTATTCAGTGTCAATGAGAAAGCAGCGCCCACCCATGTCAGAGCGGTACACGCAGATCCAAGTCTCTGACTGTCTGACAGCTGTAGCAGATGCTCCCAGGTACAACAGCGAGGTTTCTCCTGCTCCATCTCTTCCTGTCACAGTAATTCAGATCGAACAGCGTGCTACGGCACATGCCTCTTAACCGCCTTTAGCTCTAAAGAAACAGCTCCTGTCGTTTGTTACAAATTAACAAGACAAATTTCGTCAGGTGAAGATGCATTATTAGGTGAGCTTATGAAATGTTTACAGCCTTTCTGTAATTGTATTGGAGCAGTTGTCACACCCATCTCAAAGCATGACTCGTTTTTCATTGATTGTCCACTTGAGCATCTTTGACGTAATGTCGTGCGGACGGCCTGAAATCCATTTAAAGTACATACAGGGATCCACACAGAACTCATTCACCATTGATGACACGGGGGATTAAATATACTCATCATCAACCTGTTACATATTGTAATTCAAGGCATATAGAAGCAGTAGTGGGCCTGTGATGGATTGGCATCCCATCTAGGGTAGACCCCCCAGTCCTAGGTGGAGTGGTTCCAAGCGGACCACCAGTACCCTGATCCAAACAAGTGGTTAACAAAAAGAGTGAGTGAGTGAGTGAGTGAGTGGGTGAATGAGTGAGTGAATTTCCTTTCATAACTAGCTTTCATTTTCCACAAGGGAATATATACACACACCAGTGATGAATCTAATGTAAACAAGCCACATTTTCAGTATTTAAGAAAGAATAACAACATGGAAGTAGAATGTGTTTATACAGAATCCCCGGTTAAATTCTGTATGCTCCTGGATGTCAGACACAAGCTACGTTGAAAATCTGGTGTTGGTACGTGGCACAGAGTGGCAAATTATATTCCTTTGTGACATTTAACTCATGCCGAGGGCTCCTTGAAAATGGTACAGTGAGATCCAGAGACCAGTTCCTGTGGGCTTGAGAGCGCCTACAGTGTTGAGAGGGAAGTGTTTCCCACCAAGAGTCATCCTGATCCATGGAGCTACTGGAGGTCATTTGTACCAGCATCTATCAGGCTGTATAATGAGTCCTCACACTGCCAGGAGGGTGAATGACCTCTCACTGACTAAGTGACACTGATCTGCTCTGTGTCCCATCACACCCTGCACCACCTCACCTTCACTCATCCTCTCACTTCAATCCACTCCTGTCTCTCTGACATTTAAATATATTTCCCTCTCAATTCCTTAACATTTACTTATATTTACATGTTCGGTTATGCTTTGATGTATGTGTTCATACGTCATATGAGCATCTGTATGTATGTACTGTATGAACATCGGTTGCTGTTGCAGCCAAAGTTAATTTCTCCCTGGGAATAATAATTATAATTATTAATTAGTCATTTTAATTAATAATTAGTCTCATTTCATTCATTCATTCATTCATTCATTCATCCATCCATCCATCTGGTGTCCCTTAAGACTTTCAGGATCATCATCATCATCACCACCATCATTATTACTTATTTATTTATTTATTTATTTATTTATTTTATTGTGGGGGCGGAGTGGCGCAGCAGGTTTGGCTGGGTCCTGTTCTCTGGCAGGTCTGGGGTTTGAGTCCTACTTGGAGTGCCTTGCAATGGACCGGCGTCCCGTCCTGGGTGTGTCCCCGCCCCCTCCAGCCTTGTGCCCTGTGTTGCCGGGTTAGGCTCCAGCTTGCCGGGACACCGCTAGGGACAAGCAGTTTCAGACTGTGTGTGAGTGTGTGTATTATTTCTGTGGTGTGGTTTTTGCTTTGTTATAGTCAACATGCATGCAGGCAGCACTGATCTTGTTTTAAACTAATTTTTTCACTCATTGTGATGCCAGTTTGTTGTTTCAGTTTTTTTACACGTAATGAATAATGTCTGTGAATTCTTCATTCTCATATTGAAAGTTATGTACAAGTTGCAGCTTGTTGAGCCCTGCCTCCCCGTCGTTTTCTCGGCAGCAGTTGCACGGTGGCCTTTGCTCCCAAACCCAGCCAGCCTAGCACGCTATTTTCAGAGCTTTCTGGATATCTTGGCTCCCAGAAACACATTTTAGTTTATTAACTCGTCTCACTTCCCCCGTATCTGCCTATCAAGTATCACTGTGAGTAGAAAAAAAATCCTAAAATTACAGATGATAGAGGCATGATCTGGAGAGTTTCCAGTCTCAAACATTACAGTGGGGAATTCTTTGAGAAAAAGCCCTAGCTATCACAAAACCACATTTTTTATATATGTTGCCAGCATATTGGAGTCTCTGCAATATTTTTACTGCCGGAACATGAAACGCTGTCGAGACAGATTTATTTGTTTATTTATTTGTTTATTGATTTTTTTTGATTAGTAAAAAAAACAAATTAATCTAAATTGCTTTTTTTCCCCTGGGCAAAGGACAAGTTGTGGGTGTCGTGGCTGCAGTTGCACTTACCAGTTACCAGCTCATGTTGAAAGGTGATTTACTTCTTCCCGGGGCAGAAGAAACAGTTAAACTCTCTGTCCTTTATCAGCGGGCCCTGCCAGCAAGCGCGGCAGTTTGTTATGACAGACATTATTATTCTCTTTGTGGTCGACAAGCTGAGCTGCTTCTCGGTTACAGAGAGCCTTGTTCCTACAAGCCACAAGTGTCCCGTCCTTGGCAGCTGCTATTTAAATGCAAACATCTGTTCGTTCAAAAGAGTTATTTTTGAACCTCCAGATCTAGGGCAGGTACTATATATCTGGGCATTTGAATGGGGATTTAACCTTTACATAAGCACTGGGTTAGGAACAAAGTGCTCCTTGTGTCTTTTTTCATCCGGCCTAACAAATGGCCCCTGTGCTGCAGGAAACTCTCGGACTCCTTTAGATAACACGGTAACACTACACACGTTCACTGTTCTCATATTTGCAGCCTTCGCTTTTTCGTGACAAAGCAAAACTTGGCAATATTCCTGCTGAGCATGCGATATATGGCTTTATTCTTTATTCCATATGTGCCATAAACACACCGAGTTATGGGTTGCTACATTATTGGCCATGTTGCGTTGTCAAGTGTTCTGTTGCAATAACTTCTCATCAAAGTGTGACGCTACGTGTGTGTGTGTGTGTGTGTGTGTGTGTGTGTGTGTGTGTGTGTGTTCCTGCAGAAGAGGGAAAAGCAATTATTAGTGAGCATCTGGGTTTTCGATGGTCTCTCTGTGCCAGATCACGTCTACTGTACTTCGCCTTCTCACTGTTTTCCTCTTCAGCATCAGACTGAAAGAAGTGTTTGATGAGCAGACTTTGGTGAGCAGATGGAAGATTCACACCACTTCTCTCAGATGGGATAGAGGGCACGTTCTGCTCCGCTCTGCTTTTTCACCACGTCTCTATTAGAACACAGACCAGCTGTAAAAAGTAAGCACCTTTTTCATTTCTCTCACACCAGGTGTGTGATTTAGTGTAAAGGTGGTCTGTTTGCACGCATTGTGCTTCTTTAACATAGCCCGCATAGCCAACATAGAAACCATGTTCCTTTTTCATCTATCCAAATGGGAAAATTCCCACATTTACATTCACTAGCAACTGTATTTAACTGGAGATTACCAATAAATTCTCAGCACTTGAAAAGTCCCTTCGCCACTTAAAGAAAAAAAAAAAAAACTATTCTCAACAAGCAATACAATTTTTCAGTATCCCCACCCATATTTCATTAATTATGAGGAGCACATTCATTTATATTAACAAACCATCCATAAAGCTGTGTCTGATGTTCTAGGTCTTGTCAGTGAACAATACTTTAAATTTATTTTTTGCTCTGCAGTCAAACCCTGAGACAATTGTAAATGGATAAATATTTATATTTTCTTGTTTCCTGTTATACTTTCTATTATTATTATTATTATTAGTAGTAGTAGTAGTAGTAGTAGTAGTAGTAGTATTTGTTATTGTTCTTGCTGTTGTGTTTTTTTCATGCTTTTTTTTAAGAATTCCATTGTTACTTTTATTCTGAAATTGTTGAACAGACTTTTTTTTTTGTCAAAATACATTTCTAATTCACTTTAGGTATTATATAAATAATAAAGCTGGCTCAGATCGCATGAAGTATTTTGCACAAGGATGCTATAGCAGATGTCTCCTGGGCTGGGACTTAAACTAGGAACCATTTAGTGACAAGGTCAGGTCTTTGACTGTTATGGTACTTGCTTCACTTGATCCATCACATGCATTAAAAGGACTGCAAATTATGCCAAGAATCTGAAACAGTTTTCATACTGAGTGTACTTGTGCCAAGCAGACTTGGATCAGAGATGATAACAGAAGCTGACAGAATGAGCCAGAAAGAGATTACTTTAATAGAAATTCAAATTGAAGTTCTGGATTTTACAGATGCTGTTGTATTTCTTTTTTACTGATCTTGAATTTCAAAGTGCAGTTACTTGCCAACATTGTTCATTTCGACTCATTGTTCGGCACAGACTTTGCTGGTCTTCCTGCTGGCTACATTGTCTAAGAATATATTATACAGCCTATTAATATAATATATTACTGAAGTAAAGAATGTATTTCTTTTTAGCACCATAGTTTTCAAATGCACTCCTTACCATGGTGCATGCAGTCTGATGACTCACGATTATTGTTTGTCTGCCTTTTTGGAGATGTGTAAATTGTGTGTTAGTATGCAAGGCTGAAATGTTTCAGCCTCCTTCAGTAAATGTGAGCCCTCACAAAATATAATAAAATTAGCAGTTTTGAAATCTTCTTGGTTGTAGGTCAGTTGCACAGGCGAGCTGGTCTTAGAGAATCACTTAAATTTCGCCCCTTTACTACATAGAACAGATAAGGAAACCTAACAGTATAAACAACACCTTTAATTTGTTGCATGATTCACACTGAATCAATCACTTTGTAAACACGTAGAAAAACCACACCTTGCTAGAAATCTCTGAGTGATATACCTTTCAAATTTATGTAGGTGTCAGGAAAAAAAAAAAAAAAAACACGATCAGAGGTGTGTTTGCATGAACAAATTGTGTTGATTTGATCAATCACAAGGTAAAACTGAATAAATGAATATTGAATCTCATTTTGGTAAATTCCCTTATAAAATGTTCTTACCTGTATAACAATTAAGTACATAATTACTCTAATAACTCTGACATTGAATCAATGAGTACTGGATTGTTCATTATAGGATAAGAAACAATGTATTTGCTGAGCTTTTCTCAGTTGCAGGGTTTTTTTTGTGTAGCTATAGACAGAGCCCTCAACTATAATGTTGAACATTTTTTAAATTAAATATACAAATGAATAATTCATTCATCGATGTTGATCAACTGTGCCATCAAGCATTTATATTTACGTTAACATTTCTTCATTTAGATGATGCCTGTCTCTAAAGCTACCCACAGCTCAGAGTTAATAAAAATGCATTTCACATACATACACACAGAGCTTTCAGATACAGACATAATTATAAAACTACGGTGAGCTTGTCTAATGCAGCCATTTTTGGAGGTACGCATCACACGAGCAGCTGCATATAGAATTAATAGGAAATACAAAGGTGATGGTGACGGATGATGCGATGAAAGTTTATGGAGCTGTTAGGAAATGAAAAAAGATGGGTTTTGAGACCATTCTTGAATATTGAAAGGGATTCAGCAGCTCTGAGTGACACAGGGAGAAGCATAACTGATTCTTAGCTCATCTGGATCAAAATTAGCTCACAGCAGACTTCACTGTAACCAGGGTCACAGCTTTGGAGACGACCACCGTTAGGTCCTCAGTGTTATTAGTCCCAATAGGAGACAGCTGATACCATAGAGGATCTTGCACTGAATAGCTCCAGTAAAATTACCCAGCTGTATAAATGGGTAAATTATTGTAAGCATGTGACAATTGTAACCTTAATATTGTAAGTTGCTTTGGAGAAAAGCACCAGCTAAATGAACATATGTAAATTGTTCTGCCAGGGGTTAGTCCACCTTCTCAATGAAAGGTACCATGCTCAAGCGGCACTGCTCTGCAATCATGATGAGTGCAGGAGAGGCTAAGCGTACATGTAGGGGTTGCACTGTAATGCATATGAGATGGATAGCTGTCAGCAGAAGCAAAGTGATAGCAGGTGTTGACTATTTGTTGACTAGTTGCTCCGTACTGAATACTGTCAGGGAGCGGGTTGGTGCAGCAGGTTTGGCCTGTGCCTCCTCTCGGGTGGGTCTGAGGTTTGAGTCCCGCATGGGGTGCCTTGCAATGGACTGGTGTCCTGTCCTGGGTGTGTCTCCTCCCCCTCCAGCCTTGTGGCCTGTGTTGCCAGGTTAGGCTCTGCTTGCTGTGACCCTGCTCAGGGCAAATGGTTTCAGTCTGTGTGTGTGTGTGAATACTGTCAGAGCAGCATAAAATCTGAATCAAGCAGTTAATGTTCTTCCAGGTTCCCAACAGATTGTGGTTGTTTCTATGTACAGTAACTGATTCCTGGGCAGCTACAGGGTATTAGGAGTGTGAAACATACTTAAGTGAAAAATATTAATGGATAAAGCCTGAGCTTTAATAAGTGAATGAAAATTAATTGCCACTCCATTGGCATTCAGCACATCGCAGTCAATGGAATCCAAATGTATAAAGTAGGACACTCTTTAATTAACCTATGCTAATTGGTGTATGCATGCACTTTGTATTAATTTGAGCAGAATAGCATGTTCCTCTTCATTAGGATTATGTTTTAATGCTGATCTCATTTTTGGCAGCCAATCTTACAGTGCGTGTGGACACTGCTGCTGGAAGATGGTCCTGCTTTTTAATTGTGCGTTTGAAAAAACAGACAAGCTCAGATTCAACTAAAACTCGTTTTCATTGGCATTTCCTTGGCACAGGTCCATGGAGAACAAGGACAATAATGACGAAGCAGCGCTTTAGTTGGTTTTTTAGAGCAGTTACATTTGTTGACACCAACAAACGACTCCAGCAATGCACTTGGAGAGATGCAACAGGGATGATTTGGATTTTCATCACAAAATGTTCTTATTTCTATACTGCAGAAATAGGCATAGGCACGAAAAGAACTAATGTTCTAAGAAATTCAAAAAAAAAGAAAATTGCTTGGTGATGGGGCACTGACAAAGTTGTATTCTCCTCTGGTTTTGGATTTTGGTATCTCTATCTTTCTATCTCTGTTTGCTACTACACTGGGGCTTGTATTCAAGTTCTAGGTCTTTTGGCTAATATGACAGTTTAATATTGGGTTATATTATCATTGAATAGTTTTATTATTTTATGATAAAACTGGGTTTCCATTTTAAATTTCTATGAAGGATGTCAATGTTGTTAAATGTTGGAGGATTTAGATTTTCTTAAGCTAAATCGAAAATCAGTAGTAAAATTTGGCTGTTTTGGTTTATGCCTGGTTTATGCCTCTGTAAAAAACAATATATGGATGACCCAAGCACTGAATTTTCTTTTGGTGGAAAAAGTTAATATTTCATGTGCATGACAATTTGTATGAACTCTGGGCACCTCTTTTGGACAGTGGATGTCTTGACCACATTTTTGAAATATTGCAGTTTTTCTGTCCTTGCTTTATACATGTGGATGTACTCATAATTTCCTTGTGTTGCTGTGACCCAGTGCTGCTGCTGTGGCCAGTCAATGTAAAAAAATACATGGCAACAGCAGTGAAAAGCAATCATTGTGAAGCTCTTTGAAATGGTTATAGGAGTCTCTCTGCACCAATCCCACAGAATCTATAGCCCAAGAACACTCAGGAGTGTCTTCAAAGATTCAGGTGACTTTGGGGTTTCAGAGCACTCATGTCAGTAAGCTTCTACATGTCCATCTATAGGTGAACTCCTTGGCTAATGGGTACTGGAGAGGTTAAAAGCATCCACAGGTATCCTGATGACTATTTATTTGTATGTGCCTCCCAACATTTGTGATAATAACAATTACAATATTTAATAAGCTAACGACTTAGTCATTTATTTCAAAGATCTTAGGTTCTGACTCAGAAAAATTAAATATGCAATGCAACGAATTTAATAGCAACAGTTTTCCTTTATCGCCCATTACAAAAACTAAATGCTGTTTATGTTTAAATGTTTTTCTATATATATAATTATATTCAGAAAATTAACAAAATTTAGGGCATCACAGAAAGTATAAGTACTTTCTGTAATATGTATATACATATAGGTTTCTATTATTTGTAAATGTCAAAATATGTTTTCTTCAGTGCCACAAAATTATATAATATTGATATAAAATGACAAATTATTGAGTTGAGGGAATTAAAGAAGGCATACATATACATATGCATATGCATATACATATACATACACATACACATATACATATACATATACATATACATATACTGTATATGTACATACACATATATGGAAATGTATATGTATGTACCTTACATTTTGTTCATTTGGTCAAAGCTGCATATCAGATATCTTGTAGGAAATGACAGAATTGCACAAACTTTTGGATCTTTGCATCATTTCCAGTGCATAATACTCTGAGCTTAATAGCGATATGAATACAGATATAAATAATATGATGACAGGCACAGATAAGGCCCCGCTCCCCCCTCCCCTAACCAGCAGCTGTAAACACATATTTTTTAAAAGCCACAGTGAAAAGAAATATGGTGATATGCAAGCCAAATATTCCATTTGACAAAGCTTTATCTACACAGCTTGGAGGCATGCCTTTTTATAGATAAACAAAAACCTTGCATGATAGTGGATTGGGACTCAGCTAAGAAAAGAACAGATGGATGCTGCATGTAGTGGAAAATTCTGTCCCTGGGCTCTCATGCATAGATTTCAATAGCACATTGCTGTAAGGACTCGTTTTATTCCCCTTCAGTCATTTCAGCAGTGAAAAAAATACAATTTTTTTTTGGCATTTGTCTGAAAAATCCATTTCTGTGTTTCTTGGTAGAAAGCAAAAACTGCTTAGAGGGCTCTGTGTGTGTGCGTGTGTGTGCATGCGTGTGTGTGTGTTTGTGTTCAGACTTTAAGGTTGCTGCAGAATAACATCCTTCTCTCGGGAGCTGGTTCCATTGCATGAATAAGATTGTTACTGTAGAAACACTGTAATAATTATTGAGTCTTTTTAGATCTACAACCTGACAAGCAGGCACGGTCTGGTCCTGGGAAGGGAGCCGTGTGTGTTATTGCTTTTCCTTGAAAGTAATCATGGCGACAATCTGATCATTTCAGGGAAAAACAAATACATTTTAGACCACATCTCTATGCTGTGTATTAAGATGAGGACAATCATTTTCCTGTAAAGCGGGAGTCAAGTGGAAGATTATATCTGTGCAGCAGTTCTGTTCCCAGGCAGCAGAAATAAAAGTAAAAGCTGTTTTTGTGGCCGCTCCCCTTGCTTCCTCCAGGCAACTCTTTCTCTTCTTCCATTTCCCTTAATTCTGCCCTGCTTTCTATTAAAAAAGGCCGTCATCTCGGCGAGGAAAATTGCATCAAAAGACCTTCGAGCAGACAGAAGATCAAGGAACTTGAAGCCATTCAAATCAGCCTGTTTTATGCGTGTCCTGATTTTTTGTTTCATTTTTAAATCCTTATCCCCATGTCACTGAGAAGGAACGCTTAATATGTATGTAATCAAACATAAGCAAAGACACAGAGCTGTACTAATCTAATGAATAATGCTTAAAGAATATTAATACTTCTGAACTCTGAGATTGGATTTGCTATGCCATCTTTCTGTCACTCCACACGGAAGCTGTTTCAACTGGAGTTTTGCATCTCAATGAGTGTTTTTCTTCGTTAAGACTGTATGCATGTGCATGCTGTAATTCTAATGTATGTATTTCCAAAAACATGACGGAACAAGAATGGTAGAGTACATCCTTGTGCTTAACACAGGGCTGAGGTGCAACTCCGCTCTATTTATCGCGCTAGAGGGACATATTGATTTCATCTTACTGGAATCCTTGATTGCAGCCTTTAAGCTTGAAATACCTGCTTTCGCTATACATTAAGTCCAAAATGAAAATATGTTGTAAAATCAGAAGCAACGGACAACTCAAGGATTTTCTCTTGTGTTGCTCTCTTGCCAGCTCTATTAATGTTCATAGCAACCTTTTCCACTCATTGACTTTGACAACACCAGCATGCTGAGGTACATTATAGGCACATGACTCAAGGTGGCTGTAGGTATCAATATGTACAGGTATTCCAGCATTTAGGACTAGACATTATCAGTATGCAACAGTGGACTGAGGGAAGATCATGTCATGTCATTGTCAACAACTGCTTGTCCTGAGCAGAGTCGAGGCAAACCGGAGCCTACCTGGAAACACAGGGTGCAAAGCCGAAGGGGAAGGGACACACCTAGAATTGGACGCCAGTCTGCCGCAAGGCACCCCAAGCAGGACTCGAACCCCAGACTCACCGCACAGTGGGCATTGCCCAAACCTGCCACTGAGGGAAGGTGGTCCTCCTTAATCTAACTGTTGTTACATCTCTAGGCGTCTAGGGGTAGCTAGTGTGTAACATCAAGTGAATGGTGCCCAATGATAGCAAGGGTCCAATAAAATGTCAGATACAGGAATGAAGTGCTAGGCACAGGTTCCTTTACTGTGCTAACTGGGCCAGATGTTCAGGTAACTATTCACAATTTTCACGGTATTCACAAAAACACAAAGACAATTTCCAGAGGAAAAAGGAACTAAAATGGTGTCAGTCCAAAGAACTCAAGAAAACCAACGCATACTATCTGAAGTTAGTAGACAAGCCTATAGAAAACAAAGCAAAACAAAAGGGTCTTCAGCATCTGTGATGCCCTAATTAACCTACTCTATCTGACAATACCCGATCAATAGCTGTCACCTTCTCGTGGTGGTGGGGCTTGTGCACTGTCGTGACACAAAGGGCTACACTGACTGGAGTAACACCCCTTCGGGTTCAACCTTGTCAGGAAGACCAATGGTTAGCTTCAGACAAAGAGCAGTAAAGCTCATACTGGGCAGCAGCAGTATGGATCGGTGTTGACGGTGGAGGATCACATTTCAGTGACAACAGCAACAGCACCAACAGTGCCTGCGCGGAAGAAAGGCCTGGCGATCTACTTCCGTACCCTACCACGAAAACTCTAAGGATAGTAACAATTAGGATTTATCATGGACGGCCTGGAAAACAAATGCATGGGTATTGCAGCAGATCAAACCAAAGACAGCACTGGAAGCTCAGATGATACGGCTTTGACTCTCGTACTTCAGACACATCATGCGGCGAGAACCGTCAATGGAAAAGGACATCATTCTGGGCAAAGTGGAAGGCCAATGTAGAGAGGAAGGCCTGCAACAAGGTGGATCGACACAGTCACCACAGCCATGGATGCACCACTTTCAGGTCTTAGCTGGTTGTCAGAAAACTGGATGCTTTTCATGACAATTATCCATACAGTCGCCATGAGCTGACATCGACTCGATGGCACTTAACAACAACAACATCTGACAATGACCAATATGTACCAGGGGTTGCACCCGCCTCATCCCTAGTGTGTCTCAGCTGCTGAAACCTGTGTGTTGAATATGTAGGTCATGCTTACCTGTCCTCTTTTTCCCCAATACGATGCTGCAAAGTCAATAAACCATCACAATAAATCATCGCAATAAACCAAAGAATGAAAGACTAACAAAGAAATAAGGAACAGAATCAACAGCCAAACGCAAGCCAAACACAAATCAAACGCAAACACCATGAGGCAAAAGTCTGGGGTTCACTAGGCATATGGTGGGGCTTTTAAGGTGGTAGAGCCTGGAGGTGAATGGTCCATATGGAGGATGTGACAATAGGTGTAATAAGCATCTGTGAAAAGTACCAGCATATATGGAGTATGCATAGTAATTATTATTTACTTTTGATCAGACAATTGTGAGGAGAAGACCCACCAGCGAACTGCTCAGAGTATCCAGCCTTTGCACAGTGGTAACATTAAGACGGCTGAGCGATTGGGGCAGTGTGTGGTCTGTGGTTAAAGAACTGAACTCGTGGGCAGCCGCATGACCAGAAGGCCGAAGATGCACAAACAGATTTGGCAAAGAAGTTTGTGAGTCATCTGGCCTTGAGCGAATGTAACTTCTAGGATTTCCGATAAAAGTGACCAAGCACCATTTACCGTTGTTGTATGAGAATAGGTAATATTTTTACCTTTCCCTATATTTCCAAAATGCATATTTTTCCTATGTTCTGTGCTATATGTATATGTGTATGTATATATATATATGTATATGTTGGGTGGCACAATGGTTCAGAGAATAGCACTGCTGTCTCACAGAACCCAAGCTGTATGGGTCTTGGGTCTGTTTTGCTCTGTGTGGAGTTTGTATGTTCTCCAAAAGCATGCAGCTTAGGTTGATCTGTGATGCTAAATTGCCCAAGATGTGTGAATGGCTGCGTGTGTGCATGTGTGGCTATCCTGTGATGGATCAATGTTCCTTCCAGGGTGTAACCCCAACTCATTGTGTGTGGCGTAGCCTCCGGATCACTGTTAACCTGCCCAGGACAAAGTGATTACTGAAATTGGAGAGATGGATATTTACACACAGACATCTCTGAAAATATTGGTAACCTTCCACTGTTTTCAAAGGGTAGGATGCTCTATGTGTGTGTGTATCTGTATTTATATTGCTATTAAAATTCAAAGTATTACCTACTGGAGCTGTTGCAAAGATTCAAAAGTCTGTGCAATTCTGTTATTTTCAGCAAAGTATCTGAAGTGCAGCATTGACTACACACACACACACACACACACACACACACACAAAGTTTGGCAATGGCAAAAAATGCTTTATGCAATGACATACAGGATCCTACTTTGGAAAAAATAACTCAGCCACTAACACATAAGGAATACACACCTGGCATTAAAATTTAGAGGTGTTTTACGTCGCTCATACTAAAAATGTTAAAACCAATATGCTATTTACGAAGAGAGTGAGGAATGTTTATTTTTTTCTATCTCATTTATGTATGTTTGCTATGTAAGCTTTGAACGAAAGCATGTGCTAAATAAACACATAAATCTAAAATCTCAGCGCGGTGTCACTGAATGCAATACCCACACTGACCTTCAGCATGCAGAATTAAGGTAAAAAAGAAAACCAACAAGCTCAGCTGTCTTTAACATTGACCTCGTTTTTGGTTCTTTCTCTTTTCTCGGCCTGAAAAAGTGGGGAGTTACGATGAACTTTGAGTACGATTAATTAAAAAGAAGGCAACGCATTAATTAGAACAAAAGAAGCCAAGGAAGTCATTAGTATGATATGGATAACATTTCCATGGAGGAGCAACCAATTGAACTTCCAGTGATAAACAATGTTTTCGTAGGAGGTTGGGGGTGGAGGGACAACGTTCTCATTTGGATTTAATTGAGTGAACCAAACAGCCATTTTACTCACTACAGCAATCTGTAATTACTTGATGCATTTTTCACACTTAAATCGGCGTGCGGTGCTGTTCTGCCACATTTCTCGTTGCTGTTTGTTTAATTTAGCAAATGAATACAAATACAGACGTAACGACGATAACTGCACGCTTTAACCGTCTTTTCTCCAAACATAACTACAGTCCTCCTTCACCCTACAAAGGTGATGTCTGCTTGAAGATTTCTTCAGGGACGAATTCTCATAAATGGAACATGTATGTAATTACTGGTCGTATCGTTGGCAAAAATTTGTACTCATTCCTGAGACTCGTCTATGCTGGACTACCATCATATCCCAATAAAATTGTCACAGCTACTTTAACATTTGTTATCATTACACAAAATAGCAAGACAGCTTCCCTTTTAATAACTGTCTAATACAGTAGCTGGTGGCATCGTGGTTGAAGCAGCTGATTTTGGCTCCGAAGGTTACTGGTTTGATCCCCACCTTTGGCTGTAGCGCCCTTGAGTGAGGTGCCTGTCTCGCAATTCCTCCAGTACCTCCCTCCAACTGTGTGCCTGGGTATATAGTTGTGGCCCTATGACGGACTGGTGTCCTGTCTAGGGTCTACTCTACCACCCCTTCAGCCTTGCACCCAATGTCTCTGGGATAGGCTCTGGCTTGCTGCGACCCTGCTCTGCCCAACAGTTATTGATTGGTTGTGGGGGGCGGTGGCGCAGTGGGTTGGACCGGGTCCTGCTCTCCAGTGGGTCTGGGGTTCGAGTCCAACTTGGGGTGCCTTGCAACAGACTGGCGTCCTGTCTTGGGTGTGTCCCCTCTCCCTCTGGCCTTACGCCCTGTGTTGCCGGGTAGGCTCCGGTTCCCCGTGACCCCGTATGGGACAAGTGGTTCAGAAGGTGTGTGTGTGTGTGTGTGTGTGTGGTTGTAATACAGTAGGTTTTTCTATCTACCATATTTGCTATTCAGTTTTTACTGTTTATTGTACTTGTATCTGTTGTTCTATTTGCTCATCACTGTTTTCATTTTCATTTATCTGTAACATGCAGCATTATCTCAGCTGTTCTTGTCTAAATATATGTTTGTTCATGTTGGTAGGTGTTCATAGGTGCTTGTACTGTCAATGTCTGAATTTGAGTCTTGTCATAGGCAATTCAGTGCCCAGTGGAACTGTGCAAATGACAGATAAACAACTCTGACCTGTACTTTTTCAGTTCTTTTGTAGCTATTACATACTGTACACACACACGCATTGTCAGAAACTGGTCATCCCGAGCAGGGTCATGGTGAGCCGGAGCCTAACCCGGCAACACAGGGTGCAAGGCTGGAGTGGGAGGTAACACACCCAGGATGGGATGCCAGTTCACTGCAAGGCACCCCAAACAGGACTCAAACCCCAGACCCACCAGAGAGCAGGCACAAGCCAAACCTGCAGCACCGCAGCACCACCACACCACCACATGCTGTACACTTAACAAAAAAAAAACACATAGAATACGCGTTTATGTGTTAATTCAAGCTTTAAAGCAAAAAACAGAAAAGTGAGGAGAATAAAAATCAAGGAAAACACGCATGTTGACTGAAGCCGCTTGTCCCAAAGAGGGTCGTGGTGATCCAGAGCCTAATTCAGCAACACAGGGTGCAAGGCTGGAGGGGGAAGGGACACACCCAAGACAGGATGCCACTCCACCACAAGGCACCCTAAGCAGGACTCAAACCCCAGATGCACTAGAGAGCAGGCACAGGCCAAAGCCACTGCACCACTGTCCTAACTGCAAGGAAGACAATGTAAATTAATTTATGTTCACTTAGCAAGCTGACATGGTGTCTCACAGCACCTGGGCTCTGTGTGTGTGAGATTTATTATAGGGAGATTACTGCAGTGTATCTAACACTGTGTCACTAAATACTACCTAAAGATCATTAAAATCTTCTGTTAAATCAATAAATGTAAATGTTTTGCACTGCTCAGTCGTGGGAAGGCACACAAAATCCAAATTCTGTCATCGCAAAGGCAAAATAAATGCCCTGTAATCCGAAGTAGGGGGTATTAGATGGAACTCCTTGTGAAGTCAAATTCGACTGGAAATGCGGTAATTTTAGGGTATGACTGTGTGTTTTTGCACAGCATCGCATTCAGATTTGCACGAACGTGCAGCACACGCGTCATGTATCACGGGTGTGTTTTTCCATTTATTGGTTTCCGCTTTGTGTGAGCTCCCAGCCGCAGCTTGTATGAAAGAAATGCCATTTGCCCCGAGCACAGCCAGCCATCAGGTTCTCTTTGCCCCACTCTTTTCATGTGCGAGCGTTTGACAGGCCCTGTCGTGTCGCATCATTATCCCAAGATACACAGATGAGATGCGGGGCGTGCAGCCGCGCGGAGAGCCCGAGATTCGATTTACCAATTGCGGTTTCATATGAAATTCCACGTGTTTACTCCTCTGCTTGATGGACAGAGTTTTGCTGTCAGATGCATCTGATGCTGCTCCTTGTTTGCCTAGCGTGCCTTCCACCAGACAGGAGATATCCATCACAATTTTAGCTCTCGTCACAGTGCTACAAGGTGCAGAGAGAGTGGAGTTCATCACTTGGGTGAACTGTAGGTCAGTAACACTCCAAATGTTCCTTTACTAAAACGCACTGCCAGTGGACATGGGATTTGCACATAATATATATTAAATAGATTTTTAAAAACACAGTTCACTGGTATAAATAATTGGAGCCGCTACGGATAAAGGTCAATCATTTTGATGACATTCTAGTTATTCATCAGAGGTAGATTCATGTTTAGTTCTGCACAGAAAGTTCTATGCTGATGAATATACATATCCTTAGAAATACATTCATTTAGCTGATGCTTTTCTCCAAAGAACCTTACACTGCTAGTCTAACAACCATTGTTTACCCCTTTATATAGCTGGGTAACGTTACTGGAGCAGTTTCAGGGTAAACATCTTGATCAGGAGCACAACAGCTAGAGGTGGGGATCAAACCTGCAACTTTGGGGTCTAAAGGCAACAGCCTTAACCACTTTGCCACCAGTTGTCCAGCATATAAACTCTTACCAGGTAGACCATTATTTCTTAAAATATTCGATAGACCATTAAATCTTAAAATCTTACATCTACCAGATACAATATTTCAACTATTTTGTGCCATAATGTCTGATGATACGTGCACAGCATCTGAAACAGCAGGTGGCGTAGCAGTTAGAGTTGCTGGCTTCCACTGGAAGGATCCAGGTTCTCCGACCACCTGCTGTAGTATCCTCGAGAAAGTATTTACCCTAAATCGATACAGTAATATTTACCCAGTTAAAATCAATCCAGGCTGCTTTTGAGAATACGTAATATGTAAGAATTTTTGAAAGAGTAATAGCACTATGCCCACTAAAAACCGGAGAAATATTCCTGTTCTCCCTTCAGCAGCATGATGTGGGCAAAGTCAGGGTCCACCTGGAGAGAGATGCTGCTTTTCCTCATCAGTTACAGCAGTGCGGTATAAGAAGCGTGGGGGAGGAGGGAAGGGGGTCGGCAGGGGCGGGTCCCTTTGTGCAGCTGGTGCTGAGGGATGGTTTTATTCAATGGCACAATGTCCCTTTTCCCCGCTGTTTAACATCGCCCATCAATATCCGTGATCCTCGCTCTGAAAACCTATTAGATAACCGAGTTCATTATGGATCAAGAATAATCATAAAAGCGCTTGAAATGAAATATGAAAAGGAATTTTTCAGTACACAGTCTGTACATTTATGGTTTAAGAGAGAAAAATGAGAACATGCTGTTCTAAAACTAAATAAAACTGATTGTTTCTGAATGAGAAGTGGAAAAAGGTAAAAGGAATGAGATGATCTTATGATTATATGAGCACTAGAATCAGTACCTTTGTCAATTACTGCGTTTTACTGCTAGTTAGGGTAGTGTGTGCTTATGCGAATGGGTATCAGTTAAAGGATGTAGAAGTGGAAAGGGAGAATGTTAACAATTAACTGAAAATGTACAAATTTTGTGACAGTCTATTGAATTCCATTAAAATGTATAGTGACAAAAACCCAGGAGACAATTTTCTTCAGAAGAAATAGGTCACAGATTCAATTACAGTCACTGAAGCATGGACTCAATCTATCATGCCAAATTAAGTACAATTTTAGCAACCTACTTTTCTTTCACAATTTTATAGACACATTCAGTAGAGTGGAGAGATTCTGCAGAAAATTGATTGCAGGCACCCCCCCCCCCTCCCCAACCCCCCTTTCGAAAAGTATGGTCGTTTTAAATGTTATGCACATTTGAAAATAATTTTCTCTTCAGAAAAGCTGTTAACTCAAGCTCAAGAGTTTATCTGCCTTGAAAGCCAAACACTTCACCTTCCTTCCCTTTTCATTATAAGTTTTAGAATTTGCTCAGACATTTCAGAAATTTTTCTTACTTCATCAAGCGACACAGTGAAATAAGCTGGTGTAAAACGGGACAAAACTGAGCTGTAAAGGGAAAGGAATATATTCATCATATACAATTATTAAAAACACACACTGACAATATTGTAATTTAGGGATTAATGCTAATTCAGGGTGTAATTCATTCCTCTTAGCATCACACACAGACTGTATCTCAGACGCCGGTTTACCACAGTTTCCTCTGTCCTTTGGGTAAGGACCAGTTATATCCAAAATATATATATAAATCTAGTATATATCCAAATGATTATCTTGCTGACATCAGTAATCTACAAGAATCAAAAAATAAACATAATTGATACGAAACATAACTGTTGTAATTGCTATTATTCTACAAAATACAACTGTTTATACTGGTAAAGGACTCTTGCAGAAAAATGTGCTTATAAACAAAATCCTTATTTATATATATAGACATTTGATTATCTCTGTACACACACACACACACACACACACACACACACACACACACACACATCTTCTCATTCAATCCCATATCTGATATATATACACACACACACACAAATATATATATATATATATATATATATATATATATATATATAGCAGCAATAACAATTTTGCCATTCAATGAACAAGTTTTTACACATTTTCGGAGCTTCTGTCTCCAGCTACATTTCTAGACCCACAGCTTGTTCAGGGTATTAACTAGAGGCTTCCACCCTCACCGCTTCTCCCATAGCATGTCTCCAGGGCAGGGCCTAGAGGTCAAAATCATCTGCCAGAGGCCTCCCATCTTCTTTGCTGCAGGAAAAGTTGCCAATTCAATCTTAAATGTCTGTTTAAATGAAAAAGTTAGGAAGCTGCATCAGTGTGTACTTTCTGCAGAGGGCATAAACTGGTGTGTTTCGGCTCAGATGCTTTGAAAGGTGCATAATATTGAATTCATATCTGCATGCTCTTCAGTGCTGCTTTCATCTACTGGATCATTCTCATTCTTCACTCTTTCTCAAAGTTGAACCTTAGATGGATCTGGGCTGAGCAAGTTGTCCAGACTTCTCCAAACGAATGATCAATATCATAATACTAGGCACATATCTAGTTCGACATGCGATTGGCATTCTCAGTTCGTGAAACTGTAAAATGCTATACTTGGCTGCAATTCCTTTTGGAAGTAATTCGATGCTTTATTGTTCCACATCCTTACATGTGTATAGCACTTATGTAGATATTCTCAGCTCAAGAAAGTGCAATAAAGCTGTTTTTAATAATTCATGAGCTTGACTTCTGCAGCAGTGGTTGGAAACAAAAAAAATTCTGCACCACGTTTCCTAGTGGAATAAGCGTGAGTGTACTATTTAGACCTGAAGTGCAGTTCAGTAGCCAGAGACTTTAGCGGGCGTTGGTGGTGTGTGGGTAATTTAGAGTGAAAAATAATGTAATATCAATTGTCTTCCCTTCCTATCATAATAAAAGTATCAAGTGACAGCAATTTCAAAAACTATTCTAAGATAAAAATGTACTTCTGAAAATACTGCTTTCGGAGAAAAAGCTAATCTTTCTTAGATAAGTATGAATGCTGCATTTTGGGCAACTTTAAGTTCGGTATTTCACTTGCATTGTCCTTTACTCTATTTGGACTTAAAATATTGGCAATATTTTAAAATCTTTTTAAATGCCATATGTCTCGAGTCACCAAACTGAAAAATGCAGTGGGACTGAAATGAAAGGGGTCACAAACAGCAATTATGAGCGCTGCACTTTTCATAAATATTGCTTTAGGGATGGAGTAGATGGATGGACATGATTTCCCATGGGATTCAAACCTTTGGGTTTTAAACCAAATTACCCCGAAGGCCTCATATCTTTGGGTCATGATACTTCTTGGATGCCATTTATATTTTTCTCTGGATGTTCTGCTATTGGTGCTGCTTTTCCATTGTGTGTGTAATGCATTTTTTTTTTCAGGGGAAAAAAATGGACATGCAGTGCAGCTGAATCGTGACTAGAAATTCTTTTCATTTTGGGAACAAAGCTGAAATTAAAGCTAAAAAAATCAGTCTAAGAATTCACAGGTCTGATCAGCTGTAAGTCTCTTATGCAAATATTATTTGTTGCTTAGTCAGCAATTAAAGTTGTGTATAACATACGTCAAGTTTAGTACTTTTCTCATGGGTACAATAAGAGGCACCGCCTGGGACTGGAATTGAAAACCTTTGGGTTACAAGTTTACGGTATCTCATTAAATACTATAGTTCCTGCTGTCATCATGAAACATTTAAAAAGGCCTTTATCACAGTTTTTTTTTTTTTGTTTTACAGATGGTGTAGGTCCTAGGTATATAGAATGGGATCTCAGGCCCTTTGTCTCCATTGTCTTCAACTTATCATTAATTATTTTCACGGAGCAAAACAATGGTATTGCAGTTTAAGAATTCAGCCAATGGACTAAGGTGACGGACCGCCCCTCAATGCCCACCCCGATCCCAGGAGTTGAGACAGATGTGCTCTTTGTTGGCTGATTCCAATGCAAACCAAGCAAAGTTTTTGTGCTTGTTCAGTGCGACTGGAAACTGGTTAATTATGGATAAACCAACTTCTAAATCTTTATTTTTTCAGAATTTTGTTTTTAGAAATTGTTTATCCAGTAACGGATAAACCTTTATGTAGCTTCTCGTCTGATGTACACTGCTTCATATGGTAGAATGTAATAAATGAATATCACAATAAATAAATGAATAAATGTAATGTAAATGTATCCAAAGCATAACCTAACTAATTTTTTCTTTTTTTTTTTTTTTTTTTTCTTTCTGGATATGACAGTAAAAGTTTCAAGATGTATTTATTTCCAAAACAACCACAGTTTCCAAGCAATGCAACAGTTTAGACATGGAACAGGTCTAAATGGAGCTTACCAGTGTATGAGTGTATTTTATTTTATACTGCATCATGTCTCTTAAGTTAACAGTAATTCTCACATACTAGTGAGGCAATGACCGTCACAGAATCTTTTGATAGTTCAGGGGTGGAAACATAATATGAAAAACATTCAAACATGAATACACAAATAGAGCACACCCTGTAAGTCACAAGATGTTGTCCAGAAACTGAAATAGAAACACATCACAGCTCTTATTCAAGTTCTCAACCAATAACTGAAAACATGTTATACAAACAAACATGCTGCTGATAAGATTCACAACACTTAAATTTGCATTTATTCCTCCGGAAGATGTTTTTTCCAAAGCAGCATAGAGCTCAGAGGAAAAAAGATAGATTTCACAGACCGTTCCTTAGATACATAAACAAAATTATAGAACACAACTTATTTATTTAATAGTGCTGTTGTCATAGTGCTCATATTCCAGAAACTTCCTGAGTTATATTTGAATAGGGAAATGTATAAAAAGTAGCTGATGGCAAGGACGTATGAAGGGATGCTTGAAGGGACGTTTGCTGTGAAATTGATACGAAAGACATGGTTTTAAGACTCTTCCTGAATGGTGAAAGGGATTCAGTAGCTCTGAGGGCCAGCGGGAGTTCATTCTGCCACATCGGGGGCAAGACAGTTTTTTTGTCTGCCGGTGTTTCTGCATCACCTATTCAATGCAACAGCATGTTTTGACTGAAATCAATCAGATGACCCCAGATGCCCCCAAGTGTTTCTTAAGGTTACAATCACAGGATTTCCCAGCACCCATCCTGTACCCATACTCTTTTTGGTGTAGGCTCAGCTGTACGACATTCTGTATCTAGCAGGTATTTCCATGGTTGCATAGGAAACATTTGGAAAAGCATAGGGTGAAAATCATTGTGGGTTTATGAAACTGTTATAGTGTAAAATTTGTCGCTTCCATTTTATTTATTTACATTTGCATTTACATTAATTTATTTAGCAGACAGAAACTCGTGTTCTACTACCTTACCGTTCAGAGAGCTCCAGGAAGACTGGCAACGAAGGAAGGGTGCTTGTCATTTTCTCTGTTCAGTCTGATATCTAGATGTTAAATTTTCTGAAACATAGCTCAACCAAATTCCTGAGTAATCCTTACATTTGATTATTTAGCAGATTCTTTTCTCCAAAGCAGCTTCCAATGAACTCTATGTAGTGTTATCAGCTCACACACCTTATTCACCAATGTAACTTACACTGCTAGATAGAGTACTCACAATGGGTCACTCATCCATTCATCAGCGGAACACACTCTCTCTGGCACTCACACGCTATATGCATATTTAGTATGCATACTGCAACATATTTGCAAAGTAAAACATTTATGTTTCAATAAAAAAACAATAAAATTACAAAACATATTTGTGAATGGGTTAGTGCTGTACACAGTGCTGCCATCTCACATTGACTGGGTTGTTTGGGTATAGGTTCAAATCCAACTCACTCTGTGTTGACTTTACATGTTCCATACTGTCCATGTGTTTCCTCTGGGTGCTCTGGTTTCCTGTCACAGTCCATATGCACAGGTAAACACTCCCTGTGGTGAAGG
The DNA here is from genome assembly GCF_900964775.1 of Scleropages formosus. Classification (NCBI taxonomy): domain Eukaryota; kingdom Metazoa; phylum Chordata; class Actinopteri; order Osteoglossiformes; family Osteoglossidae; genus Scleropages; species Scleropages formosus. The sequence goes on from NC_041810.1 coordinate 32,461,637, forward strand.
TGTGCATGTTTGAAGCTACCCTGAGATGGGCTGGTGTCCCATCCAGAGCGTACCCCACTTGGCCTTGTGTCCAGTGATTCTAGGATGTGCTCCAGACTGCTGCTATCCTGCATAGAACAAGTGGTTAATGAAAGTGAGCAAGTTTCTACATGTTTCTAGGAGATTTTACTATTATTTTACCAATGCACATGTTAACCCCATTCTGACTAATGTTAGCTGAATGAGTTGTTCCTGAGTCAATCGTATTCCTCAAGAACATCGCAACCGCTGAAACACAGTGAAAGTACACTCATTCTCCTTTATTCACTCTTACCATGTTTCATTTCTCACTTATCCAGTCTGAGTTTATTGATACTGTTATTGTTAATTGGTCGCAATGTTTATTTGTCAAATCTGAGAGATTACTCAAGGCCCAGGACATTTTAAAATTGCAGCAAACAGTTGAATGGGAAAAAGTGAGACACACTGCATTGTGGGAAATGTGTACCCATGCTCTCATTGCAGTCTGGCTCTCTTGGGTCTTGCTTGCATATTCCTCTATTTTGCACTGTTGTGCTTAAATATCCTACTTCTTTATTTAAATGCATTTTTTCTTTGTTTTACATACACAAGACCCTTCATGTTCACCTTCACGAAAATGCCAAAAGTATCTGCCACCTTACAGACCCAGAAAAGCTTAAAAACCTAAATGAACAAATATAATGGGAGTTGTTTCACTTTCTGTTTTTTTTTTTTCATATTTGGTTGTTTTTCAGAAATGAATTAGGACCAGTTTAAAGGAAATAAGCGTACTGGCCCACATGCTCTGGCTCACAGCTGGCAAAGGTACAATTTGGAGAGCATTCAAAACAAGTCATAATAATAAAGAGTAAATGTAGCTATGTTTCTCTTTGCGTATGATGCCATCCTTGCATTCACTGGATAAATATCGCGCAATCAGTGAACATTCAATTCGTCGCCGGGCAGATGAGTCGAGAGACCAAATCGTGGCAGAAATATAGAAAAGAGAACAAAGCTTCGGCTTCAGCGCGGTACAGAGTTGAATGGGAGCCGACGTTGCCATGTTTGGCTTGTGTAATAGAATCGAGTTCGCTGTGCAATAGCACATGCTGATGCCAGGACTGCTTTTGGATCATTTAGCCCCTAATCACGGCGGCGCAGGGATAGCGGGTCGGCCTCGTCCTCTGGGGAGCAAGGAAGGGCTCTGCATGTTTGTAATTTAGTTTCATATCTGCTATCCTAATGGTCTCTCACTGCTCTGTCTGTGTGGGCTCCATTTGTTAGCTCATGAACCGGGTTTTTTTACACAGTTTTATGTTTCCCTCTCACCCATAACCTTTGGCTTTAATGCTTTATTTAATAAAGGATATGCAGTACTTAAATCTGGCCTGGGTATTATTGAATATGAATTATGAATGTTGACTGTGTTTTTTTTTTTCGGTGGTTCGGTTAATGCCGCGGTCAACTTGGCAGTGCAGGTTAATTGTGCTGCTTTCAAGTGCCTGCAAGTGATGAAACTTAAAAAGGAAAATGATTAAGGGCTGAATGCTAATTTCTAGTGGTGAGCAGAGAGGCTGCAGAAACTGTTTGTACGCAAGACTCCCATCGCCATGGGAACAAACGATGCATCGTGCTGAATCATGGCCTAACCGCTTGAAGCTGTGTACATGGAGTGCTGTGGTCAACAAGGTAAGCACACAGGTTGAGCCCATGCCATGTACAAGGCACTAATGGACCATGCGACATGGTGCTGTGACGGTGACTCTTTTAAAGATCTCAAGGGTGGGGCATACATTTATTTATTTTTGCAGACGCTTTTCTCCAACGCAACTTCCAACAAACTCTATGTAGTGTTATCAGCCCACATCTTATTCACCAAGGTGACTTACACTGCTAGATAAACTGCTTACAATGGATCACTCATCCATACATCAGTGGAACACACACACTCCCTATGTCACTCACACACTATGGGAGAACCTGAACAGCATGTCTTCGGACTGAGGGAGGAAACCAGAGCATCCGGAAGAAACCCACACAAGCACGGGGAGATCATGTGGACTCCACAGAGACCGAGTAGGGATCGAACCCATGTCCTCTCGTACCACCCAGGTGCTGTGAGACCATGGCACCCAACTTAGAGTAAACACAAGTGCATGTCACCACAGATGAAGAGATGTATGTAGATTCAGACACGTGATTGTTGATGCACAGTTTGTCTGATACCACACTGGAAGCTGCTTGTAGAAACAATGGGAAGCACAAAGGTGATCGTGACTCATGGCTGATGGAGGTTTATTGAGCTGTTTTCACTGAAAAATGAGTGAAAGAAATGCATTTTGAGACTCTTATTGAATAGTTAATTGGATTCAGCAGCTCTGAGGGATAGGGGGAGCTTAGTTTTGTACCTCTTGTGAGTGGAACCACCAGGCAGCCAGAGGTGGAGGAGCAACAGCACTCTCTCTGGAGTGTAAGGAGTGATCAGGAATAAAATCCTTTGACTCTTTCGAAGGCGGTAACCAGGGTCTGCCGTCTCAGATACATTTCACCAAACAACAATTCTAATTATGCTGCTGGGTGGCAGCCATTTGTTTTTCCTTCAGTGCAGCTGGTGTCAGACTTTGTGTCCCTCTTCTCCCCGGGATCACAGCTGGACCTGGATGAGCTGCCAGTGTGCTAAACAAAGCTTTTTAACAGCCTTTGCTAGGCGTGAACAAATGCTGGGGACAGTGGAGCCCGCACACACGCAAACACACAGAGATCCAAGGGTGTATCAATATATGCAGTTGGGTAATTTTTACTGTATCATTTCAGAATAAGTTCGTTGTCCAAGGCTACTACAACAGGAGATGGGATTTGAACCCGGGTCCTTCAAGCGCAAGGCGTCAGCCCTACTTGAGCGCTCCAGTTTAAACATAAATAAATCTTTCACTTTATAAGTACTCCTACATGTGAGGTTGTGGCTTATGTTTGCTGGTTTTTTTTTTTTTTGCGTGTTTGACTAATTGTCCCTCTGTTTATGGATGTGTTATCATTTCATTTTGGTGTCCTCTGGAGCTACAGGGAAACCCACAGCCCTCCGGTTTGGAAGCAGCCGTGTCCAGATTCTGGGTCTGAAAGCATGTTAAGTCAGGGATCACAATGCAGCAAAATAAAGCAGAGGTATTTCCAAGCATGTGAATGAAGTGCTCAGAATCCCAGAACAGAATTTTAAATACGCTGTTAAAGGCATTGTGGGAACAGTCCCGTCTCGCGAGTCCAAAACCAAAGTCACTTTGTGGTAACGGGGAATGCGGTATAATGAGGCGCTCTCCTGCGGCCCGGTGCAGTGATTGCCGTTGTGGCCTCTACTCTGTTATGAATACATTCCTGTCTGGGAAATGCCAAGCAAATTAAGTGTAATGCTGGACGACTGGACTCTGCAACGCTGCTTGTTAAAGACATCAAGACCCGGTGAGCTATGGCAGACATCTCAGTGCCAGGTTTAATGAAGCCGTTGAGTTCCCTTCTCCAGCGCACATATTTATACTGACTCGGGGAAGGTTTATTCATAACTGTGATGTAATGATTACTAAATGCCTTGAGGTTTGGGAATACGGTAATCAGAATGCTGAAGTACAGCGGTTATACCTGCGGAGAGCAGTTTCACCAGCACAATGGTTTTCAACGATGCTCTCTGGCTTCTACATACTATATATAGACTGTGTATGGATCGACATGTAGATCACATGACTAGGGCCATACATGCCTCTTCACTAAGAGCACAGCTGAAGGACTGAAGGTGAAGACAGTGGGAGGGGGGGGGTGATATCATAGGGAATTAATGTTTTCCTAATTTTTGAAGAAGGAAGCAGATTGTGATGGGTCTGTGTTTGTTGTACAGGTTATTGAGATGTGGATCATAGAAGAGAGTGGGGATGGGTGGGATTTCTCGCACTCCTCACTCCCGACTCAACAAACACGTGTAACGCAAATCCGTCGGACGGATCAGCGTTCGGTTCGAGGTCGGTCTCTGCGAGCGAAGAGCCGGCGTGTTCTGCGCAGACGTGTTTTGTGGGGAAAGCATGTGTAAATTACCGCGACCGCGGTGTCCATACTGGCAGCGGTGATCGTGCGGCGCAGCTCAAAATGTCACTGCCCTTCTGCCCCAAGTTTCTGTCGCAGTGTGCTAGTGCCACACAGTGTCGGCTCGACAAACGTGGGGAAGCGCGCTACCTCACCGTTCGAATCGAATTCAGCCTCCAAGACAGCTGGAACCGGGCCACAAAGCCAAACAAGATGGGTTCTTCAACTGTGTGTGTATGTATGTATGTGTATATATACATGTATAAGCAGTTGGATGGATATATGTGTGTATGTGTCTCTATATACAATATGTAAGTATATATATATATATATATGTATATATATATTAAAAATTCCCCACTCGCCCCCTTTTGCGGGCGGTCTTACTCCTTCAAGCTCGGGTCCTCTACCAGAGGCCTGGGAGCTTGAGGGTTCTGCGCAGTGTCTTAGCTGTTCCTAGGACCACGCTCTTCTGGACTGAGATGTTGTTCCCGGGATCTGCTGGAGCCACTCTCCCAGCTTAGGGGTCACAGCCCCGAGTGTTCCGATTACCACGGGGACCACTGTTGCCTTCACCTTCCACATCTTTTCTAGCTCCTCTCTCAGTCCTTGGTATTTCTCAAGCTTCTCATGTTCTTTCTTTCTGATGTTGCCATCGCTTGGGATGGCGACATCTATCACTACGGCTTTCTTCCTCCGTTTGTCCACCACTACTATGACCGGTTGGTTAGCCATTACCAGTTTGTCAGTCTGGATCTGGAAGTCTGGAAGTCCAGTGTATATATACATATATACACACACACACACACACATATATATATATATATATATATATATACATATGCATACATATACACACTGTATGTATATATTATCAGTATAGTATTATATATAGATATGGGTAATAATATATATGGACTCTTGGGGAAGGTTTATTCATAGCTGTGATGAAATGATCACTAGATGTATATATAAATATACATATATATGGTCACACCTTGAGATGTACCCATTCAGTTAATAGGAGGATATTTATTTAACATTCCTACTTCAGCTTATGAAGCAATTCTTTGCATTTGAGGACCAAAATTGTATTTCATGTCTCCAGGCAGCTGAGCAGCATGAGACATTTAGGCTTATTCATTTAGCAAACTTTTTTTTTTTTCTTTTCTAAAGGAAGTATATATAGCCAAGGGGAAAAAAAGCGTTATACCTAAATTTTGGTGTCGAGTTTGTGGTTTTGGGAAAATGAGTCTTGATCCTGCGCTGCCAGAGCCCACAGCAGCACTCTGGTAACATGGCCAACACTGCCCACATGTCTGCAGCACAAGCACCTTTACTGTGCCTCTTTTCGAATGGCAAAGAAATAAAGCTGTGATGTTCTCAAGCTCAAACACACATGGGCCAGTGTGCAGATGTGCAGCACAGCGGGTAGAGCTTCCAGTGTGCAGCATGTGAGGTGATGTGAAAAAGTAACACCTCAATTTCATTCCTAGTCACAAGTTCAACACATGAAATGATACCATTCTGTGTGTGTGAATGGGAACTTTGATTCTGCATCTGATCCTTATTGCTCTGTATTATAGTCTCACCCATTCATTTGCTATGGGGACCAGATATGACCACACGCACCACAGATGTACAGAATGTGAATAAAACACGTAAAATTCAGAGAAAACTGGTGATCATTAATTTTACGTGTTCAAATGCCTGGTGTGGAGGATCTCATGAAAAACAATGGTGATCGGATGAAACAAACACAAAAAAATTTTTATGACAGAGAAAAGTTGCAAATGGGTCAAATTTGAAGGTTAAAGAAGGAAAACACACTGTCTTATATAAGCAATATGTGGACGACACAGGTGATGCCACATTGATCACATGATCAGTCATCCCTCAGTAAAAACAGCAGAAAACTGGGTAAAAACTGGTGGTCTGTGTTTATGTGAACACACAGCTTGCAGGAAACACACCCAGGAACATGTTTGTCTAATGTGATTTAAACTTGATGCATCACAAAACGCGTAAATGGGGGGGGGGGGGTTTGGTCCATTATGGAGACAGCAGCTGGCGTGTATCTCTTTCACCTGCACTGCTCCCATTTCAGCATAAGTCCTTTGTCAACAGGCTGCCATGACAAAAGAATGACAGATACAGTTATTACTCAGGTATTACTGCGGTACAGAGTATTACTTGTGCTTGCCTCCATTGTCCTCCTAATTGCAGTAAGTGTCCCAGTAAGGCCCCCCTACTGACCAGAGTCCAGGGGATTGGTTCACCACAGTGTGACAGATACACACACACACACACACACACACACACACACACACACACACACACACACACGCACAGTGACAGATAAGAGTTTTAATTTGTATTAAGACACAATACACAGGGGTTGCATTAACACACAGCGCCACCCAGTGGTCTGTTTATGTATTGCAGTGACAAAAGAGTCCAGACACTGCAGGCCATGCCCCATGAAGTAAGATGAGATGATGTCAACATTTTTTCTTTCATTTAGAATCTCTGGGGTTTGGTTCTCATCATTCTTATGCTGTATAATCCAGCAAATCACTTGGATTATTATAATAAACCAGTAACTTGGCTTATTATACTATTTTTTCCCTAATATTCAAAGCATTAATCTTCCCTGCCTGTACCTCCCTCAGCATCCAGGAACAAAACTTCAAGTTCATTCACAGAATCTATCTCACTCCAGTGTTCCTTCACAGGATAATCATCTCAGCTGTGTTTTAAATGCAAAGCCTCTCCAGGAACTTCGACGCATTTTGTCTGGGGATTCAATAAGATACAGGCTCACTGGAGTGGGGTACTCACATCCCCCTGAGAACCTTTAACAAAAAATCTGATTTCTCCTCAGTTATTTTCTTGTTAAATCCCAGCCCAAACTCCTTTCTTGATGTTATGGTAGATGGACTAAACACTTTTTGCCAAAGAAATGTGTTTCAGTGTTCTGGTCAAAGGGGTGCGGTGGTGCAGTGGGTAGGACTGCAGTCCTGCTCTCCGGTGGGTCTGGGGTTCAAGTCCCGCTTGGGGTGCCTTGTGACGGACTGGCGTCCCATCCTGGGTGTGTCCCCTCCCCCTCCGGCCTTACGCCCTGCGTTGCCGGGTAGGCTCCGGTTCCCCGCGACCCCGTATGGGACAAGCGGTTCAGAAGGGGGTGCGGTGGCGTAATGGGTTGGACCACAGTCCTGCTCTCCAGTGGGTGTGGGGTTTGAATCCCGCTTGGGGTGCCTTGCGGCAGACTGGCGTCCTGTCCTGGGCGTGTCCCCTTACGCCCTGTGTTACCGGGTAGGCTCCGGTTCCCTGTGACCCTGTCTGGGACAAGCGGTTCTGAAAATGTGTGTGTGTGTGTGTGTTCTGGTCAACACCTTAAGTTCCTTCTGTAGACATTTGGAAGACAGAAGCATTTATGTCAATTTCTCCCACTTGAAAAATTGACATTTAATTTCCAGCTCCAAAGATAGAATATCTGGATGCCTTTCTGCAAATTATTAGAAAGTGCTACATGATCATATCAGTGAAAGATCAGCTTTTGACCCTGAGCCCTTGCACTATAAATGTGGGCATGTTTACATTACATTTATTCATACTTTTCTCCAAATATTACTAGTACTTCCACTTCATTCATACAGCAAGGTAATTTTAGAGTACACCCTTTGCTCACACGCATCACAGCCAGAGGTGGAGATCAAACCCACACCCTTGGGGTCCAGGGACAATAGCTCTAATCATTACACTACCGCCTGCTTGACCCAACCTTTACCACCAAGGAAGCACCAGGCAGGGAGTGATGTTTGGTGAATTTATGCCAAGTTTTACTCGTCCTTCCCGTATTTCTGAAAAGCACACAGACAAAATTGAAATGGTGTTTTGTTTTTTTGGCTGAAATGTTTCTCCAAATCAACTCACAGTGTTTTGATACCTACAGCTGAATTATTTGCCCATTTATGCAGCTGGGTAACTTTCACCGGAGCAGTTTACAATAAGTGCCGCCGATCAATGGCAAGACAGCAGGTGGGGGTATTAAAACCTGCAGCTTTAAGCGCTGTACGATCAGCTGTCCCTATGACATACCTCATAATGACCAAGAGCTTAACTCCACAAATCAAAAAGTGATGAAAAAAACACAACCTAAGGTAAAGTTTTAACACATTACTTCCTGCAATTATACATACAGACAGAGCGGCCAAAACCATTTGCCCTGAGCAGGGTCACGCCAAGCCAGAGCCTAACCCGGCAACACAGGGGGCAAAGCTGGAAGAGGAGGGGACACACCCAGGACAGGACGCCAGTTTGTCACAAGGGACCGCAAGCAGGACTCAAGCCCCAGACCCACCAGAGAAAGTAAGACCCAGCTAAACCCGCTGCGCCACCACACCTCCCATTCCAGCAATTATAGAAATAATTATATAAAGGACAAACAGTTCAGAGAACCTCAAAGGTAAAGCTTCTGCAGCACTGGCCAGGGTGAAACACCATTGCCATAACCTTCCTAATTCCTAATTTTTACAAGAATCTCCAATCTATAACTATAAGACAGCAGACAGGGTTATGTTTTGAGCTCTTCCCTTTGGACCCAGGGGTTGCAAGTTCAATCCCCACCTCCAGCTGTAGGACTCTTGAGCAAGGTGCTTACCCTAAATTGCTCCAGTGAAATTACCCAGCTGTACAAATGGGTAAATAATTGCAAGTTGCTCTGGAGAAAAGTGTGGGATGTATGTAAGTGTGGGAGCCTTGGGGAGATGATGTTCACTCTCGCACATAACATTGTGTTTCAACAAAAATTGCCATGCTAATGATTTCCATATGCACATGATACATCTTAAGAATTTTCATGACATCATAAATAATGCTTCCCCTAATGGAGAGAATATGAACTGGATTTATTCCACTCAGAGCTGGACCAAGTATAAAAAAATAAATAAATAAAAAAAAGCTTTGCCGATTTGCAAGAGGCTGCTGTTTCTTTTTATTGGCTCATGAAATTCCTGAACTCTGAAATTGGCAATATCTCTGAAGGCTTTTCCATCAAGTGGTGATACGAAAGCAGTCATCTTGTTAAATACTTCTTTTTTTTTTTTTTTGGAGTTCCAAGAACTTAATGCAAAAGTCTTTACTGCCCTCTACGGTTTGAATGATGGAACTCATGTTCAGATTTCAAATGAAATCTTCCTTCAGCAGCCCTTTCTCCAAAGATTGTAGAGCCTTGGGCACTCATAACACACCATGGCAATCAGTGGTGTAAATTTACATTTTACATTCAGCAGACGCTTTTCTCCAAAGCAACTTCCAATGAACCCTATGTACTGTTACCAGCCCACATACCTTATTCACCAAGTAGAGACACTACTTACAATGGGTCACTCATTCATACATCAGTGGAACACACTCTCTCTGTCACTCACTCACACACTACGAGTGAACCTGAACAACATGTCTTTGGACTGTGGGAGGAAACCCACACAGAGACAGGGGGAAGCACTCAAACTCCACACAGACGGAGCAGGGATTGAATCCATGATCTCCCATGGCCTCTCACACCACCCAGGTGCTGTGAGACAGCAGTGCCCCTTACTGTGTCACCTAAATGAAGATGAACCCCTTTGACATCCATTGTCAAAGTCCAGATTTTTGCAGCCCAGTCCAGATGAGGGACAATAGGAGACATTATGCCCATAAAGTCCACTTGAGCTTCACAGGCATCACCCAACCTTTCTCCTGGCTGGATTACTGTTGAAAATGCCAAAATGTTCAGGTACAGATAGAATCTAATGGAATTTATTAATAAAATATTCAAGTCACAACTGCTGTTTAAATGTAGCTTTAACTGCAGATGTCAAAAAAGGTCCAGTTGGTTTTAAGTCTAATCATACTTTTACAATTTCCTGATTTTAAAGAAAAGGTCTGTTTCCATGTGGTAATGTCTACCATAAAACCTGTGCTCATAAAACCTACATTCTAATTCCAGTATAAATTTTCTTATGTAAATACATGAAACAGGAAGCTGTCATAAAGTATTTTTGATTAACATCACATTTATTTGTCAAGTTGATGCTTTCCTCCAACCCAACTTACAATGCTAACCTATTGACAATTATTTATCCAGTTATATAGCTGGATAATTCCATAGTAGGCACCTTGCTCAAGGGTACTACAGCCAAAGGGAAGATTCAAACCTACAACCTTTAAGGCCAAGCGCAGCAGTTCTAACCACTATGGTGCTACGTGCCCCTGTTGGGCTAAGGTTAGGATCAGGGTCAGGGTTGGGGTTAGGAATAGTGTCAGGGTTAGGGTTAGGGTAAAGGTGAGGTTTGTTTAATCTACCCTCATAGCTATATCATTATTATGGCAAGACTTCTTCCTTTTTGAGCAGCAAAGAACAAAGTCTGTTCAGTTTCTGGGTGTTAATACAGTTATGACAATGACAAGGAAGGATTCTGCACAGCCAACCACTAGATGGGCCTGGACGATTATGGACCACTGCAACGGGGGACTCAGGAATGGTGCATAATATAAGACCCTCAGTGGAGACTTCGCTGGGGACCCCAAAATCTCTCTGATGTGTGTAATCAAAAGTAGCAGGCAGATCCGTTAATCTCCCGCCTCGTTCCATCAAAGCACTGCCCCCCGAGAGGAGACCATGGCCGTCTGCGTTTCGACTTCCCATGTTCATCTGCCACATCAATTTCCCCATCAGTTAAAAAATTCCCACCGACAGAACAGTGCACACTGTCAGACCACGTGAGGCACAACGTGCGCTTGTACTTTTGATTTTTTGTTTAATCGTAGCTGTCAAGAAAAGAAAAATGTTTATAATAATATGCTAGGGTGTGCCAGTCACGGAGAGTTTAAAGTAATTCATTACTTTAACTGTATTTCTGTCAACTTCTCTAGCCAAGAGAAAAAATAAATATTGATGTCATTTCTGGTCATTCACTTTGCAGAGCATATTTGTGTTTGCTCACATTTACATGGTTTGGAAAATTTAACACACGCATTACAAACCAGTTCAGTTGAAGTTATTCGTATTTATGGCTCCAGTTTGGTTTAAAAGAAGATCCTATGGCTCCTTCATTTATAAATGTTTTTTCTTAATAAAAAGTGAGGATATAGACATTTCCCAGTCTATTTATTTAATTTTATTCACCATTCTACTACAAAAAAAAAATAAAAAATCTGCCCTATGCAATGAAAGCAACCTGCATTTCTTTCTCCAGCCAATAGGTGGCAGTAAGACACACTTAATCAGGGTGGTAGTTCAGGAAAGCCTCAGTTCCACAGTTTTAATTTTAATGTAGGCTTAAGTTCATAATAATATTAAAATTAAAAATCTCACAGAGGAAGTTTAGTTATTATGTCAAATCTGTGGTACAGTTAAAAAGTTTTTGGGGCAGCTGGTAGTGTCATGGTTAGTGCTGGTGTCTTTGGACCTAAAGGTTGCAGGTTTGGCTCTCACCTCTGGCTGTAGCCTTAAGCAATGTACTTACCCTAAATTGCCCCAGTAGAATTACCTAGCTGTATGAATGGGTAAATAATTGTAAATAGATTAACATTAGAAGTGGCTTTGAAGAAAAACATCAGCTGGATGAATAAATAATGTAAATATGTATCAAAACACCTGAAAACCACAGCAGTTCCCCATGGTGGCTAGTCTTAGAAATTATTGTCTGTACCTCTTGTATCGGAGATTTTCAAATACAAAATATTTTAGGGATACATGGCATCTATTATTCAGCCTCTGTTTAAAGTGTAGATAACTATTAAAAGAAAAAACTATCCAGTTTTATTTCTAGTTAATTGTTAAAGTGATAAGTCCACCCCAGGTTAACCCTACCTTATGCTCGGTACTTCTGAAACCAGTGCTGGACCACTTTGATCCAGCACTGGACAAATGGGTATTAACAGTGGACATATGGAAGTGTTACTGGGCATTTTTTTTACAATGTATATCTTTATCTGAGGTTTTATACATCATAGCACATAAACAGAAGGAGAGATCTATTTACATTTATTCACTTAGCAGACACTTTTCTCCAAAGCAACTTACAATGGATAGTGTATGGATAGCCCTCACACCTTATTCAGTAAGGTGACTTACACTGGGTCACTCATCCATACATCAGTGGAACACACACTATGGGTGAACCTGAACAGCATGTCTTTGGACTGTGGGAGGAAACTAGAGCACCCAGAGAAAACCCACACAGCCACAGGGAGAAGATGCAAACTCCACACAGACTGAACCCACATTCCCTGACACCACCTAGGGGCTGTACTACTCACTGTGCCACCATGTCTCTCTGAACTCTGGGTTCAAGCAATAGACAGAAATCAAAAAGTTTCTGAGCTGCATAATGAGAGGAAGAAACAGGAAATTGTAAAGCAGATTGGTTTGGTGCTGTATTTTACACCACTTTTTATTTTGTTTTGTTTGATTTTTTCTCACACTTTTCAGGTAGTTGACAACAGCACTATTTTTGTAATAATTTATTGCCGTCTGAAACGTGAGAATTTCTGCATGTAGAATTTTGTGAAGGTATCAGTAAAACTAATATATAGATGTTATGTTGCTTTTGCTTCATCAGGATATAAAAGTCAGCGTAGCTACAATTATATTCCCTCAGACGGACTACAAAGTATTAAATCCCTCTGTATGCTGTATTTAGTGGTAAATAGGGCCAGCTCCTGGGTTGGAATCTGGCTAAGTCTGTGTGGAGTTTGCATGTTCTCCCAGAGTTCATGTGGGTTTCTTTCAGATGCTCTGGTTTCTTCCCACAGTGCAAGCATGTATTTCAAATGAACTGGTGACTCTAAATTAACCCTTGTGTGAGTGTGTGTGTGTCTGTGTATGAGTAAATGAGTGTGTGAGACTGCCCTGTGATGGACTGGTGACCGTGATTCATTTTTGCCTCCCGGTACCTCCAGGATAGGCTCCAGTCCACTGGGATCCTGATTGGATGGATGGATGGATGGATGGATGGATGGATATAGTGGACAGTAGACAGTAGAGAGAAAATTAGTCAGTTCCCTGAGAAAAGCTTTAAGGTGATAAATAAATAACTGGTTAAAAAGACAGAGGCTCCTTTGTTTGATCTGTAAAAAAACATCAGCACCAATATACCTGACAGTCATATATTTTCCCAAATGAAACATTAATGCTCCTGTTAAAACCTGTGTCCTTCGTACTACAGTCTCGCAGACAATAAGCGCTTCGGCAGCAATTCCCCTTGCACAAGATGAATGGCTCTGTAAATAATTAAAATCAAATTTGGCAAAAAGACAGAGATGAATGTGGGACCACAGGCTGCTGATGAGTCCACCAACTTAGCTTTTCAGAATTTGGACCCAAACCCCCCCCCCCCAAACACACAAAGACGCCCTTTTGGTCCCGTGACACCTCCTCACCGTGTTATAACATTCCCTTTTACACTCTGTAGACGGTTAGTGCAGCAGCTGTGTTCACACTCCTCTCTTTATGTGTATAAATGAGTTATGACTGTGTGTGAGTGTGTATGTGTGTGTGTGTGTAAGATCCTGGACACGGCCTCTCCCTCCTCAGCCTGCTGAGCCATAACAAACCCAAGTCCAGCAGGAAACAACTTAAATTATTTTGCCAAAGTGGAGGCCATTAGTACAGCCTCGCTCGACAAGCACATGCTGTTTAAAGGCCATTTTCCATATCATATTTTAGCAGAGCCAACTTTGTGGCCCGACGTAGAATAATTCTAGGCAGCGCACCTCCCTAACACTGTAAACCCACAGCACCAGCACCTGGGATTCTACGCGCAATATTTCAAAATTACATTTACTGCACATTTAACAATTGTTCTCCAAAAAACGACGTATCGCTTAATGACTGACCGCATATACGACGTAGGTCCCATGAGATCATAATGGAGTTGAAAAACTGTTATCAACTAGCGACGTCGTAGCGCAACGTGTTCCTCATGTGTTCGTGGTGGTGGTGCTGTAAACAAACCTACTGCGCTGCCCGTCGTATAAAAGTACAGCACATACAAATATGTACAGTACATGATAATCATAAGAAACGCTGGTTTATGTTGTGTTTTTAATATACTGTACTTTTTATCATTATTTTAGAGCGTCCTCTTTCAACTTGTAAAAAAAGTTTGCAGTATAACAGTATGCTGTGTTTCAGACATTTCCGGACGCATCGCTGCCTATCTGTCGAACATTTCTGCATGGATGTCTGATCACCACCTACAACTCAACCTCTCCAAAACAGGGATCCTAGACCTCCCAGCTGGCCTGTCTTCCTATCATGATCTCTCGATCAAACTTAACAACTCACTCACTTTGCCTACCTCCTTAGCTAAGAGTCTGGGAGTGATGATTGACTCAAGTCTATCTTTCTCTCAGCACCTTGAAGCCACAACTCGGACCTGCAGATACATCCTGCATAACAATTGCCGGATCTGTCCTTACCTCACAACTGACTCTGTCCAGCTACTTGTCCAGGCCATGGTGACATCTTGTCTAGACTACTGCAATTCTCTCTTGTCTGGTCTTCCTGCTACTGCCACCAAACCTCTACAGCTGATACAGAACGCTGCTGCCCGAGTTGTGCTTGACTTGCCAAAGCATTCCCATGTATCTCCTCTACTTGTTTCACCGCACTGGCTTCCTATAGCTGCCCAGATCAAACTTACAAATGCATCCATAGAACTGCTCCCAGCTATCTACAAGACTTGATCACTCGCTACACACCAACCAGACTGCTACGCTCTTCAACATCTGCCCACTTGGTGGTCGCACGCACGAACGGTAAAGCAGTGAAGCACAGAGGTTCTTGGTTCTGGCTCGGATGTGGTGGAACGACCTCACCCTCTTGCTCAGAACTGCTGAATCTTTGTCTCCATTTAAAAAGGGTCTTAAAACTCACCACTTCCAGACTCAATTTGCCTATGATCTCTTAAGCTCATGAAAAGTATAAATATTCACGATCATGCTCGGATCAATCCTTTACAGAGCCACTCCTGGAATGTAACGTAAATGTTTATATGTATCTCAAAAAAAAAAAAAAAAAATCCTCTTGGAAGGTGATTAGGAATCAGCAATATTCTGGAAAAGTCTTACGTAGCTACTTGTGTGATGAACATCGGTGCATATGGTCCCTGCTTGTTCCAAGCAGGGTCATGGCAAACTGGAGCCTAACCCGGCCACCAAGGGCACAAGGCTGGAGGGGGGAGGGGACACACCTCAGACAAAATGCCAGTCCACCACAAGGCACCCAAAGCAGGACTTGAACCCTACATCTACCACACAGCAAGCCCCAGCCAAACATGCAGCACCACCACACCAACCGTTTTTCTCCTAATACAATGCACAAATTGAATTTTCTATGAGATGCGTGTCGCTTTGCAGAAAAGTGTCAGGTAAATGAATAAATGTAAATGTAAAATGTGTTATGCCGGCAGCGACGTCATAAATCTCGTGTTTACCTTGTCTCTTTACTGCATCAAGGCTATCCCATCTAGGTTTAAGTACACTAAGATGTTCGTACAACGATGAAATTGCACAACGACAGATTTCTCAGAATGTACCCCCATCGTTAAGCAACGCATGTCTGTAATATTTTTGGACTGTGGCACGAAACCAGAGCGCCTGAGGGAAACCCACAGAAACATGGGGAGAACAGGCTAACTGTACTGATGTGATTTGTAGTGAATTTACCATGTAGAGCAAATCAGACTTTCCTCTAATTTTTTATAAATCGCCCAAAAACCAACCAGACCTCAGAAAGGAATTCCTGCGCTACTTTCAGCGATTTATCGATCATTTATTCAGCAGGGTAAATTTTACTGTATCTCTTCAGAGTAAGAATCTTGATCAAGGGGACTACAGCAGCAGGTGGGGTTTGAGCCTGGAGCCGTCGAGTCCTTCTAGAAATAGACGATAACCATGTGACTTTATATCAGACACATAAATCATGACACCCGGGGTCCTTCGGAGAAGAGGACAGAAGACACACTCAAGGCATGTGTAAGAACTGGGCTCTTCTTTGAGCTCTCTGCAGAAGACTGGACAGCAATAACAGTGAGGGACTTGAGACAGGTTTTGAGCACTTTGATCAAGTGTACCGTAGCAGTGGGCGAGATCTGAACCTGCGACCCTGTGGTTGGCTGCCACCTTCACCTTTCAGGTGCAGTCGGTGTGTTACCTGTTAGCCCCTTAGGTAACCTTTCCTACACCGACAGGGGGTCACTCATTTTGGAGATGAAGTGAATAAAGATGCTCCAAACTGATGCTCCATGTCCAAAGGGAAGTGAGAGGAAAACAAACAATGAAAGGACTCTAGGAGAATGCAGGGCAGTGATGAGAATGGAGGACAGTGAATGATCTGAGGAACAATGAAGAGACTAGAAGACAAGTATGGGGATAAAGGAGAATGAAAGGACCAGAGGACAGTGAAGGGTGTGAAGAACAATCAAAGGACTAAAGGGCAATGATGGAAAAGGAGGGCAGTAAAGGGACCAGAGCACAGTGATAGGAACAGAGGACAGTGAATAGACTGGAGGATGATGAAGGAAAAGAGAGTGAGAGAAAGGAGAGTAGGACAATAAACTGAATGGAGGACAGTGAAGGGTTTGTAAGAGAATTAAGGAACTGGGAACCAATGAAAGGACAAAAAGACAGGAGTGTAGGACAGTGGTGAGAAAGGCAGTCAGAGAAGGGATGGGACAGGGAAGGGACCAAAGACCACACACCTCGATGTATGGTCATTAACACAGCTCTGTGTCCATCACGTGGGATTGACAAACACGGATTGCTCATCCTCTGCTCCACGGCTAAGATTGGACAGAAATATCATGATAATAGAAGCATGGACACGCGTAAAGGACATGTTGGATGGGAGAGAACAAGTGCTGTAGGACAGGATCCTGGGCTGTCAGAGACCTCAGACGGTCGAGCCCCGAAGAGCTGCTCATGCCCGTCTCCACACGGACATATCCTGCTTCCACTCATAAATCAATTTGTCTCAGTGTCTCCGTGTTTGGACCACGTCCTTGCTCTAATTACAGATGACTGCATTTCCTCCAGCACACAATGTACTCTCTTGTTTCAGTGTCCTTAATTTATGGTTTTCAGAGAGTCGCCATAACAGCACTGAGACATTCCTACTCATCATTTATTACAGTGGACAACACGTCCTATTTATTAAAACACACACGATGGGCGTTCACATTCAAATGAGTGTGTTTCTAGCCACAATTACAAAGTAGAATGACTTGGGGAACAAAATAAATCGTGTTGCTCTGGCATCTAATTAGATGGGAAAGAACAAGCCCTGGTTTCTGATGAAAGGCTGGGACAGGCGTGGTGCTGAGGGTACGGTTACTGTGGGGATGCTCAATGATGAGCGCTGACACTATAGGAATAAAGTCACAGAGATTATAGATGCGATGCGATGATCTAGTGAGTATGCATGTTTCACGACTCCTACACTCCGCAAGTCCCATAGCCAACTGCTAGTGACGTGGACGAGTGTCTGCTGGGGTTACCGTTGGGGTGACCGTTGGGGTGACCGTTGGGGTGACTGCTATGGCACACAGCAGCCTGCTGCCACCATTTGTACTTTTATTTCTTCCCATTAGAAATTAAATTTCCCTGCTGTATAAACGGTTTATTTCAAGTTATTTTGAAGAAAAACATCAGCCAAATTAATGATAATCATGACTATTTTTGTTTCTTTACACACACACACTGCCTGAACTGCTTGTCCCATGGGGGGTCACAGGGAACCTAACCCCGGAGCACAGGGCTGGAGGGGGGAGGGGAAACACCCAGGGCGGGGCACCAGTCCATTGCAAAGCACCCCAAGTGGGACTCGAACCCTAGACCCACCGGAGAGTAGGACCTGTTCCAACCCACTGCGCCACTGCACCCCCTCTTTTTGTTACTTTATTATGCATTAAATTATTTTATGTATTGCATTATATAGTAAAATGTTTTATTATTTTGAATGATTCTAGTTCTTTTTTACCAATGACAATAACCTAGTCAGCCCACTTCTCTTTAGCAGATCACACTAATGGGAACTGCACATATCCTGTGCAAAGTGTTTGGATGAATTTATTTGGTCTCTTCTTCTGATCTGGATTAATCCAAAAAAAACATTTGGAACACCTGATTGAAAAGAATAATGAAACACGACAACATTATTATTATTATTATTATTATTATTATCAGTAGTAGTAGTTGTAGTAGTAGTAACAGTAGTAGTATTTTGTTATTTAAAAATAACATACTAATAATATATATATGAAAAAAATTTATATACACCGTACGCACACACACACACACACACACACTCAAGCCGTTTGCCCTGAGCAGGGTCACAGTGAGCCTAACCTGGCAACACAGGGCATAGAGCTGGAGGGGGAGGGCACACACGCAGGACAGGACATCAGTCCATCACAAGACATCCCAAGTGGGACTCAAACCCCAGACCCACTGGGGAACAGGACCCAGTCAAACCCATTGCACCACCACACCTTTCTATGTACAGTATGCATTTGCATAAATGGTTAAGTTGCTTTGGAGAGAAGTGTCAGACATGCAGACAGACAGATAGATAGATAGATAGATAGATAGATAGATAGATAGATAGATAGATAGATAGATAGATAGATAGATCATTCAGGCCGCAGTGGGTGCTGTTCCACTGTGAAGTTGCACCACCTTTTGTCTTCGCTCCTTCTAATCAAGACCAGACTCGCAGACCCGCCGACCGCATGAAGAACACGTGACACGCTAATCACATGGCAGCCGTCCTCATGTTCCAAGTGCACCGGGGAGGCCTTTCAATTAGACACAGTCTAGAACATTCTAACAGCACTGTGCAATGTGCACCAATTCACGCTCCTTCAGACACACGATTGACTCCGATTGGAGAGCAAATATGTGTATATTTATAGCAGAAGATGATTAAAGAGCTGAATGTTTTTAAGAATAAAAAGGTCTTTAAATGCATTGCAGCTCTCTTTTTCGCAGTGCTTGCATTACTGCCAATTGGGGTTTACTTGCTGACTTACTGGAATGGATTTCAAAGAACCTTCTGGAAGAAACAGTAACCAGAGTGAATGATTCCACAGTTCCGTTGTTTATTCAGGCTGCGTTTTTGGGATGTTTTTTTCCGGAGCGGTCGCAAGCGCAGTTCAGATGAAATTGTTAAAAAATTGTCTGCTGCTGTAATTGCACTTTTCAGTAGTACAAGGGCAGCAGGGGGCGCAGTGGTTGGAGCTGCTGCCTTACAGTTAAACAACCTGCACTCAATTCCCACCTCCTGAGAAAAATCAAATGAAGTCGTTTTGGAGATGAGGGTCAGCTCAATAAATAATAAACTAAAAATAAAAATCAAAATAAAAAGTAATAATAAGAATTAAAATTAATAATAAATGACGTATAATTTAGTAAGTAATTTGCATTTTGTAGCATATTCAAAGCCACGCTAAGTCTGCTCCTGGGACACACATATGTCCAGTCAAAAGTTTGAGCACATCCCGGGGACCTGATGATTTTATTACTATTGTTCTGATTTCATTTAGCTGATGGTTTTCTCTAGCATTGCAGGCATGAGGTTTGAACGCTGTTATTTGCAGTGATTTACCCATTTATTCAGCTTGGTAGCTATTACTGCATCAGTTCAGGGTAAATAACTTGATGAAGGGTACTAGAGCAGGAGGCGGGGTTCGGATCTGAGACCTCTGAGTCGTCATGAAAAAAGAGGATAAACATGTATGTACTGTGTCAGATGCATAAATCACCACAACACACCAGGTTCTTTCAGGGCTGCAGAGTGAACGTAAAGCAACCCAAGTGTCCTACACTTCTGCACAGCTGGACTCACACTTCAGATTGGCACTGTGGACACAATCCCAGGCGTAATGGACACTAGAACCACTGGATAAACATTAATGATGCGACTCGCCCTTCACTCTTCTCCCGCAGTACAGTGTGTGACGCCAGTGGCCATTACTCTTGACAGATACCATCTCCCGACTACAAAGGTCAACACGAGTTCCCGAACCGGCTCATCGCCCAGACAAGTGCACTTTGTTATGTCTGTCCGCATGTCGTTCGTGACACCTGAGGAAATGGAGGCTGGGTGGATGAGCTTTGACCACTTGCTGGACACATGCTGACCATTCCAGAGAACAGGCCTTGGAGAAGCACAGTCCCAACTCAAAAAAGCTCCATAGGATTTCTGTGCAGTTCAAATTTGCAGAGGTTGCATGTAAGATGCATAAAAAAAAAAAAAAAAGATTTTTCAGGTTATTCTCTCATGATCACAAAATTGAGGATGGGATGAGAGGTCGATCCACTGACCTGTCATTGTGTTGCATCATAGATGTGAACAAAACACTGCATACTATGACAAAAGACAATTAAATAAACATGCCCTGATGGAAGCTGGCTTCAGGATACAGCCTTTACCAAATCTGAATTAATAAGAAAATATATATTTTATTATTTATTATATTGATATTATTATACTGTATAACTGACATATCATACTGTAAATATCTTTTTTAAGTCATTAAAAGTTTTGTATAAAGAAATCATTTCAGATATTGGAAAAAAAGTGAAAAGTTTTTAATTTTTTTTTTTTTAATTCTGGAAAATAGTTTAAAAATTAGTACTGTAATTCATAAACAGAGCTCCAGTATCTCATCTGCAGCACTTCGGTTTGTTTGCGTGGGACTCTGCCACCCTCGTGACTGGCTTGTTTTTCTTTCCCCACTGTCCTTGATTGTCTTTATGTGGAAACTAAAAAAATAGAATATAGCTCTTTCTCCACTATTTTATGCAAAAGGCATAGTAACTGTCAAATAATATTATATATTATTTATACAGTATGTATATATAAAATACATTATTTCTTATCATATATACATAGTATATAATATATACACTTGAAATTATTATTATTATTATTATTTCTTTATGACTTATTCATTGAATACCTTGATCTCAGTGAATGCAGCAGAGAACTTGATGTAAAGGGGCACAGTGAGGTGTGTGTGTGTGTGTGTGTGTGTATGTGGGGGGGGGGGATTTGGGAGAGCTTTTAAGGCCCACATAGCCATCAGCTGCCCCCTGTATATGTGTCCTCTTATCTTCATAAGTAATGAGACTGTCTTAGGCTGGCAATGAAGTATTTGGAAAATAGTTTTAATGTATGGCTTTCAATGGAGCTGCGAGACATTGATATATCGCAACAAACAGGCTCAGGGAACTGGTGCAATATTAATGAGATGTTTCCAAAACGTTAATGTGGAGTTAAGCTGATTATGGGCACGGCAGAGGCTTGGTTACTGCTGAGAGATAGTTACTACTGACAGAGGGAGGATTACTTTACTCCTCAGGGATTTGTACTGTAGGTGGACCTCCATGTGCAACTGTGCAGCTAATACATAATGTATGTGTATAAAAATAATAGAAATTAATTGTTATTAAATGCAGAGATCGCAAAATCACAAATTAATAAAATATTGAGGCTTAATAACCAGAAACATATTTTTAGGAATTCTCTTGTTCCTATTGTTATTATTGTTTCCTTTCTTTTTTTAACTCACATTTTTCCATTATGTACTTGCTGCAGTATCAATTACAACCACAAGGGGGAAGCAAAGCAACAATAGCCATGCAGTTTGTCACAATGTCATTTCCAAACAGAACATAGCTCAATGAATAATATAACCTTTGGGAACATTTACAATATAGACCTTCTGTGTATTTAAGCATTAGTTTAATAATTCAATACTGTGCTTGTGTCTGCTTCATGGAAAGACTGAGAAATAGCAAGAAATAGAGCAAAGCAACCTGAGATTCTTTTGAAGAAGTAAGGTGCTGTTTTATTATTATTATTATTATTATTATTATTATTATTATTATTGTTGTATTTCTTGTGTATGCAGAACTGTAACACATTTTCCAAAAGCATTTCCTTATTACTTTAACTAACTTGTGATTTACCCGTGTAATGTAAACGGTGAGCTGAAATTAATCGCCTTATCCAAAACCTATTCATTACAAAATCTGTTTTTCTTATTAGTAAGATAGAGGAGACTTCCACTGAGCCTTGTACAGATGTCACGGTCTTCAGCAAAGGCTTCAGTGCATCGTAATAATTTAAGTGCTTTCCTCCGGAGAGCCGGCCTAAAACAACACTGACGTACTGGATTAAAAAGTTCCGTCTGAGTGGCGGCGGCGGCACCAGCAGCGGTGGAGGCCCTGCATGTCTGTGAAGGCCACTGAAGCCTTCGCAAGGTCAGCAGTTACAATAACTGTGCATGGAGCACAAAGTGAGCTTGGCTGTCGCAAATGGCTTCCAGATCCTCCCCCACGCTGTGCTGCCCAAGCTGCGCAGACACAGTTTCTGCACAGAGAGAGGAGAGTCCAGAGTGGCTGCCAAAAAACAGGGTGTGCTTCTCTGAAAGAACTCTTTTCCTTTCTTTTTCTGTGAAGACAATGGAAATTGTGTAAAATACCTTCAGGATAATAGTCTCATCCAGCCTAGAACTGTTTGTACTACATTTCCTGGTCTAAAAAATATGTATTTTATTATAAAGTGATTAGGTAGAGTTAGATGTATTTTTTTTTTTAATACATCTAACTCTACCTAATAATACCTATTTTTTAGATGTAGTATTTTTTTTAAAAAAATTACTTGTTTGGGCAGTACGGTGGCACAGCAAGTAGCATTGTTGTCTCAGCGCCTGGATGGTGCGAGAAGACGTGGGTTTGATCTCCACTCAGTCTCTGTAGAGTTTGCAAGTTCTCCCCGTGTCTGCGTGGGTTTCCTCCGGGTGCTCAGGTTTCCTCCCACACTCCAAAGACATGCTGGTCAGGTTCCCTCATAGTGTGTGAGAGACAGAGAGTGTGTGTTCCACTGATGTTTGGATGAGTGACCCATTGTAAGTAGTGTATCTAGCAGTGTAAGTCACCTTGGTGAATAAGGTGTGTGGGCTGAAAACACTACATAGAGTTCATTGGAAGTCACTTTGGAGAAAAGCATCTGCTAAACAAACAAAAAAATAAATGTATGCATTTGCCCTAACTCTGGATGTACTGGGGGTAAAGGGAAATGTCCCAGCCTACTGTATCCCATGCATGTACTATGCTATTACACACTCACCTGCTACTTTATTAGTTACACCTGCTCATTAATACAAATAGGTTTCTCTACTCTGTATATTAATCATGTGGCTGAAGCTCAGTATATAGAAAGCATGTATGTAAGGTCAATAGAATCAGTTACTACTGGGCTATCCATTAGAATGGGCAAAATAAGTTAACCAAGGGATTTTGTATGTGTTATGATTTTTGGAGTCTTGCATGGTAGTTGCAGCATCTCAAAATAGCCACTCGTTGCAGCGGTGAATGGCCTGCCAGTCTAGAATGGCCAGGTTACTTAAAGCTAACAGAACAGCCACAAGTGCAAAATAAAAGCTCACCACAACAGCGATGTGCATAAAGGCATCTCTGAATGCATAACTTTTATAACCTTGAGGAGGACTGGCTACACCAGCAGAGGGCTAAGTCAGGTTTGTCTCCTGTGAGCCCAGAACAAGAGCATGAGGTTCCAGTGGACATGCCCCGCCTCACCCCACCTCACACCCCCTGCCCCACGGCCAGTCTGGCCTTTCTCAAACTGCAATTTCCAGCAGGCAAAAGTGTCACAACTTAAACATCATCTCATGATGGTTCTACAGATATGACAGAGGTTTTTTCACTCAAATGGCCTGCACAGCCTTTACCTCTCAAGCTGACAGAGCCTCTTTGGATCAGATGGAACACAATATGACCACAATGAGCCTGAAATCAAATTATAGAAACTGTGATGCTGTGAAGCCAGCGTGGACCAAGGACCTGTGGAGTGTGTCTAGTACTTTGTTGTTGAATTCATGCTGTTCTGGAGATAAAAGGGGGTCAGTGTACCTAATAAATTTATTGGTGAATTGGTAAATTGGTGAATGTAAGCGTAGATATTAAACGGATGACTAGATTTTTGGAAATCCTGGAAGAGATCCATCCATCCTGTAGGAGATGGCATGACAGTGGTCTGTGTTCTGACTGGTTGACAGGGTGAGGCTATTCTCCTGAAAATCAGCATCTGGAGGATTTTGAGAGTGAGGGTTTATAATCCTGTTACTAATCCTTATGTTTCACTCCCAGATCAGGAAAAAAGAAAAGACAAGTAAAAGAGTTTGGACTTGCATCCAAATCTCAGCCAGCTGCAGCAGAAACTGGGTCCAGGAACCTTCAATATCCAACAATTGAAAAAAATGCTTGCAATCTGAACACAAAAGGAAAAAAAAAAATCACTATAGGCTAAAATCAACTACAAAATATTTCTGGATGTATTACTTGTCAAGGGCTCTTTTGTGCAAGCTTGGAACTTTAAATTTGTCTAACTTATTAAACAATATAAAAATGGTGTAATCTTAATATGCCAACTTGTCTTTAGTGTGTGTTCGTTGGGGTGGGTGTTATATATTCTTTCCAAAAAACTGAAAACACACACACACACACACACACACACACACACACACATTTTCAGAACCGCTTGTCCCTTACGGGGTCACGGGGAACCGGAGCCTACCCGGCAACACAGGGCGTAAGGCCGGAGGGGGAGGGGACACACCCAGGACGGGACGCCAGTCCGTCGCAAGGCACCCCAAGTGGGACTCGAACCCCAGACCCACCGGACAGCAGGACTGTGGTCCAACCCACTGCGCCACCGCACCCCCTCGAACTGAAAACACAATGCATGAAAATTAGACCAGTTCTGGTAAATATCTTCAATATATGCACAACTGTGTAAATGGGTGCATAATACTGTAGGTGTCTAACATATCCTGTTATTACTGTTTTGTTGGTCAGGTGATTGTTTTATACCTAGCTAATAAACTTTGGTTTTAACAATAACCTTCTAATATTCTTAGGCAGATTTTTACAAGGCTGATTCAGATTAAGTGGGTAACTGGTACTGTAGTGGTCAGAGCTGCAGCCTTTGAACCAAAAGTTCACAGATTTGAATACCACCTCCAGCTGTAGTACTCTTGAACAAGGTACTTACCTTAAAATCGCTCCAGTGAAATTACCCACCTGTGTAAATAGTTGTAAGTAGCTTAATACTGTAAGTCGCTTTGGAGAAAAGCATTAGCTGAATGAGTAAAAGTAAGTGCCTTGATCAAGGGTACAACTGGGACTCAACCACCTTGGGACCTACTGCTGTAAAGTAACAACATATGCAGGATAATACCACCCCAGTATGTTCACTTTTATTAATTTAGCTGATGCGTTTCTATTTTCTTGCAATTATTTACTCATTCATAAAGCTGGGTTGTTTGTTTGGGGGAGGGGGCAATTTATGATGAGGATTCAAACCTTTCAGCTTCCAGCTGCGTGAATGGTGCCTCTGTTCACTACACCACGTGCTGCTCCACTAGTGTTATTAGTTAGTGTAGTATCAGTGTTACAGAACAACATAAAGCCCAGTGCAATGGGCTGTTACGTCTACTACAACTACTAATCTACTACTACTATGATAATTATTATTGTTGTTGGTGTTATTATTATTATTATTATTATTATTATTATTATTATTATTATTACTACTGCTGCTGCTGTTGTTGTTAAGGTATAATTAATTCATTGTGTGCGTGAGCACACTGGGCAATAAAACTCATTCTGATTCTGATTCTGACTCTAATTATTATTACTATTTTCGGGCTTTACTGAGGTGGCAATTGCAAACCTATAAACACCCTTTGAAAGATAATTTTGTCAGAGAAAATTAAGAGAAGATTGCCCAGATTGTCACTGTTGGTGATGGAACCATTTGGTTCCAGTGTTGTTACGTGTGGCCCAACCTCTACCATCAGGTCAAATTATTACAGGTTGCACACACTCCATTGTGCTCTCAGTGTGTGGTATGCTGCATCGGGTATAGCAGGTAGGTGCTGGCTATACTCACACTCCTAAAACCTGAACTCATATTCCACATTAACTCACCACAGGTGCATAGCCAGCAAACACCTCATAAGACATCTTGCGCAATTGCCCATTATAAATGCAGTTCAGGGAAGAAAGAAAAATGCAATTTTGTTGAGCTACGTCTACTATCAGCTCTTTTTAAAACTAATAGAGTAGGGAAACTATATCCATTTGTCCACTTAGAGCAATCTTTGCAGCAAAGATTTGTTTTGCAGCCAGTGATAGATGGTACGCACAAAATCATATATGTGCAATTGCTTGTGGCATTAGTCTTGCCCTAGGAAACCAGGTTAGCATCGAAGTGTCTTTATGAGAACCCCAAAACAGGATTTCTGTAATTCCAGACCGATGGATTGCCTGCAATTCAAATTGCTCACATTAAAAGGCCAATAACTGTGTGCAGAGATACTGAGGTGCTGGATGCAGGTGGCATTAATAGACCCAACACAGAGGTCTGGCTAAGCGGTAGGAGGAGAGTCATATTAAGCAATCCGTCTATGTCCAGGCGAGCAGCAGTGACCCTCTGAGGATGTCCATTACAGCAGAGGGCATTGATCACTAACTGCTTTCACCCATGACCTCCTACCATTGTCTGTGAGTGCATGTGTAAGAGAAAGTGTTTCATGCAGCTTGAGAAAACTTCGACATATCAAATAAAACAGCCAGCCATCCATACTTTTATAGTACTTGAACATACAAAGTAAGGAGCCTTAGTGTTTTCATCTTTTGAGAAGTTGCTGCAGAAAAATTATTACATTTTTTGTTTTACCTGACGCTTTTCTCCGAAGCAGCTTATAGTGTTAAGCTCATTACAACTATTAACTTCTTAATACACATGGGTAATTTTTACTCTATTAAATTGGCGATCAGGTGACGGTGATCAGGAATCGTCGGTATTCTGGTCAAGTTTTATGCGGCTACTCATGTGATAAACATTGGTTCATACGGTGGAAAGAAACTAACTGTATTTAAGAATCACACATCTGCATCTAAGTCTCTGCTAATGTAATGCACACATTGCATTTTCTATGAGATGTACGTTGCTTTGGAGAAAAGCATCTGCTAAATGAATAAATGTAAATGTAAATGTAAATTAAGACAAGGACCTTGGGTAAGTGTAATTTAGGAGTGGGATTTTAACCAGTAGCCTTTGAGTCCAAAGCTACAAGCATGGGCTACACTATCTGCTGCTATTTTGAATTACTCTGTTTTGTTCAAACTGCATATTTTTAGCGTAGAAAGACTACAATTAGAGAATGAATAAATTTCTCTACTGGGAACAGCTAATGCTAACCTGCTAGCAATGCGCTCACTGTCTTACACATGGCCTCTTGACCGATGCTACGATCTGCAACAGTATTTTGCTCCACATTCCTCATTGCACTCTCTACAGGCTCTCGAAGATCTTCAGCTGATATTTGGTGAGCCTTAAGCACACCATACGGCTTGTTTTCACGCTGTGGCATATATCATGGCGAGCATCCAACTGAACCATGCAAACGCTTAAGGTGGATGTTAGCCTGTCAGCCGCAGTGCCCTTGCCTTGTCAGCCCACTTAGAGCCATATTTGTTAAAAGCCGCACAAGGCCCTGAATGTTAAACTTCGAAAGCCTCCAGCTTCCCGTACTATGGGAAGCAGGAGGAAGGATTGTTTTAAATTACATTTTTCATGTTAGCATGGTTGTTAAGTGTACGACTTGACAGCTAGCTATGAAATATGAGCCTTTTTGTTGCCCTCCTTCCGTTTTGAGCTTTGCCGTGCAGTTTTTTAAAGCTTCTCGGTGTTTACGCACGGCAAGCTATAATGATCCATCATTCCACGGGCACGGCCGATCCCTGCAATGCGTAAATAAGCGCCAGTCGGGCCATCTGCTTTGGTTCCTGGCATCTCCCTGGAGAGCTTGAGGCCCTGGAAAGCTTACCCCCACCCTCGTAATGCCCTCACGTTATCAATTACAGTTCAGCTGCACTGCTCACAATGGGATGGGCACAAACAAAGCTCTGAAAACAGGCACCTACCATAAAAGGATGCATATATCCTTGGGTGCCATCTTCTTCCCCAGAGTATTAACTCACAAGTTTGGTGGCCAGGAATCTTAAACATGTACGTCACTTTGGAGAAACGCATCTACTAAATTAATAATGAAGGACACACTAACCACAACATTACCTGATTCTCCAAAGCAGCATGCAACAACTGGCCCATTTATACTGGAGGTTAATCTTCTTTTGATTGTATTTCTGCAGATACGTGTCTTCATCAAGGGGGCAACAGCTACAGGTGGGATTTGAATCTGGTTCCTACAAGCACAAGGTAACAATGGTATTCTAACTATTGCATCATCTGGCCTATTCAGCTGAAACAGACTAGCTCTGTTTGTTTAGAATGTTTGTTTTTTTTTTTTTTTTTTTGTGCGTTGCACCAGACTTTAAGAAAATGTATCCTAGAAAATCTTGCCTAATATGATGATTTTAAATTTTGACATATGAAGAGCAAGATTCGCCATAACTTCCATCAAATCCCAGGTCCACCAAATACTAGGGTTACTCCCACGAATTGAAAACAGTTTTTTGTACCTAACGATTTCTCGAGAACACAGTAGACCCCAAATTAGGATATATGGTGCCTTCAGCTTTTCACTACTCTTTGTTCTACTAAATCCAGGGAAACGGGGACAATTATCTGTGTGACACATGTGCGTGGGAAACCACCAGCCCCAGAGACAGCGGGCCTGCTTAACATGAGGACAGGTACTGTTCATGAAAGATCTGACTAATACAGAGATAGGTACGCTTTTGATGAGTTCAGGAGGAGTTCAAGAATAACCTCGACGTATCCCAGTCTACAAGGCGCTCTTCAAAGATTTTCTACATCTGAGGAAAGCCACAGAAGCCAGTAATCCCACTCCCAGAATGCAAGCCTGTCCTTCAAAATCAATCCCCCAATGAAACATCAAATAGAACCCATGTGATCCTAAAACAAGAGAAAAAAAATCACTTTCTGTATATTAGATGTCAGGGCAGGAGCATCATTACCTCTGGGACTAGAAGGAAGGGGGGTGCGTATTCTTGTCAAACAGTGAAATGCTCCCTTCTGACTAAAGGCAATATTTGAGAGTGCAGAATTATTGACAAGAATGAATTCCAGATCCAGCTCTGGTCTCATGGGATGGGTCAGTGGAACAGGCCTTATGTGTCCATCTGTGTGGTAAAACAAAGGCAGGATTGCATCTTCCATTCTCATCCTTGCTCAATGGAGTGGCCTAAGTGCTTCCTTCCAGACAGTCGTCCACACCAGCAGAAAACCTCCACATCTGCAGTCACAGCTGGATCCAGGCTACAAATGATGATGGCTGTCTAGCGGTTCATACTGTAACAGTCATTGATCAAAACCTATATGGTGCACAATTCAACAATGAGATGTTTCCACAGGGCTGGCTTTAGGGTATTTGAACCTATTTCACTAAATGGTGCCCACAGGGGGTTGTGCGCACAGGTTTCCATCGCCGCTGTTGAAAAGTAAGGAACAATACAGAAGTGGTTAGGAGTGGGAAGTGAGCCAGACATTTTGTTTATACAGGCAGTCCCCGATTTACGATGGAGTTACGTTCCGTGAAACCCATCGTAAATTGAAAATATTGTAAGTCGAAAATGCATTTAATACACTTAATACACACCTCTGTGTGACAGATTGGGAGATGTGGATCGCTGCCGCTGCCCAGCATCACGGAGTGTATCACTCTGCACATCGCTTGCCTAGGCAAAAAATCAAAATTCAAAATTTGAAGTACGGTTTCTACTGAATGTTTATCACTAGCTCACCATCCTAAAGTAGAAAACAATCATAAGTCAAACCATCGTGAATTGGGGACCACCTGTATAGATAAATATATAGGTTAATTATATTTATAAATGTAAATATAGATGTTGTTTTGCTTTAATACAGTGTAGTAGCATAAATGCTTAATAACTAAATGTTGAAATAATCTTAAGTCTAGGAAGTATCCTCAAAATGATCCATATTACAGTAATAGTGTCAGCCCTACCATTTTTGGTTACCATAGAAAAGTAGTATTATATCACAGCAAATCTGAAGTGGACCTCTCGTAACTGTAGTAATCATACTTTATTCTTGATATGGTAACTGTCCTCCTGATTATTTTGAAGGGTAGCTCACATTACCGTTCCCTGTTTTTAGGAGACCTTCTGATGTTCTGGTGACTGATTTTATAGTGTCAGTGATTGGATTATTATGGATAGTACAGAATGACCACAAAGCCCTCAGGTGGTCCATGTGTTCAGATGTATATTCAGTGTAGTTCCTGATTGTAAATGTCTTACTAAGTTTACAAGAGTTCAACACCCAATGGCAATTTCCAAATTGCCTTTTGCCGAGAAACATTATGACGCTCCAAGCACATAGAGCTCCAAAAGTGCTTTGTTCAAGAAGAATATCTCAGAGCAGCTTCTGAAATCTCTTATTAGACCATGGTAATGTAAAGCATAATCTAGAAGTCACAGATGATTGTTGATGATGTTCACGTTGATGATCGTTATCCTCAACTTTAAGTCTTGAATAAGATCTGTACCTTTTGACTTGGAATCCAAGATGTTGTGATCATTAAACTATTTACAGTACTCTAAGCAATATTAGTACACAAAATGTTTAAGGTGATCTTACAAAATTTAAATTTGCTACTCTGACTGAAGAAAATCCAGTCATGTCAAGGAGGTAAAAATCAGCAAAGGTACATTTGCAGATATGTAGGAAGACGTTTCATTTCTCTTGGCTGTTTATAAGTAGATTACCTTTAGTAATTCATTTTGTTACCCCAGTCAATATGCTTCCAATACAAATGTGGTTCATTTGTATCTGAATTGATGTCCTGTCCCCATTAACTTATGTTTCTAATGCATTCTGGTACATTAGTAAATAGACCTGCCTGATTAATCATTAGTTCATTGGAATCATTTGCTTCCTGGAGCTTAATCGAATCCCTGACATTGGTAATAAGGGCAAACTTCACCTGCCTCCCCTGGCCCTTCACAAACAAACAAGAGTGATTCAAGCTGCCTTCTTCTGGTCAGCCATACTTTCAATTGCAAAGAACAGTAATACCTGATGAATAATGAAATTCATTAATTTGCAGCTGTCTGTACTTTTGTTTTGTTGGCTACACAGTACTTAATGGGCAGTTTTGGTATTCAGCTTGCTTTGGTTTCTTGCTTCAGGGTAATTCCAGTTGTGTCTGCTTTCTCTTATCTCACCCTCTCTTTGAGTGTGATAATTAATTGCTTTTATGTAATAAGAATTAAACCCCTGAATAGGCTCTTTCCACATTATTTATTTAGGTCTCATTAATTGAAGTGGACCTGGACTGAATTAAGTAAGGTGAGAGGAAATGGCTGTTGTGTCTTCTAGTTTCTGATTCGCCAAAGCTTTGTCTTTTACTGGGCACTCGATGATCTCTGATAGTTGCTGATAGTCATCTGTCAATAATAAAGTTCTGCATGCCATCATTATACTTGACCTGTCTTCCCAAACTATTGCTGGAGAATACACACACATTTTCCGAACCGCTTGTCCCATACAGGGTCACGGGGAACCGGAGCCTACCCGGCAACACAGGGCGTAAGGCCGGAGGGGGAGCGGACACACTCAGGACGGGATGCCAGTACATCGCAAGGCACCCCAAACGGGACTCGAACCCCAGACCCACTGGAGAGCAGGACCCGGTCCAACCCACTGCGCCACTGCATCCCCCCTGCTGGAGAATATTTTTGATGAATTGGATACAGGTCATTATCATTTCAGAACAGCGGTGTCTCTAGTTTTTCAAATACAGACGGTCTCTGAGTTATGATGGTCCGACTTAGGATTTTTCAACTTCACGATGGTGCAATAGTGACACACATTCAGTAGAATGTTGATTTTTTCCTGGGCAAGCAATATGCAGGACAATACTCTCTCGTGATGCTGGGCAATGGCAGCGATCCGCATCTCTCAGTCTGCCATGCGGTCCCTAGTGTATACAACCTCTACGGTGTTCTGTGTTGCCAGCATTTTTTTTGGATACCTCCTGTATCTACATTGTGTTTTGTGCATCCATCATGTCTATGAAACACTCATCTGTGTCTCCTGCTACTGGTGTGAAGAAGAAGAGGAGGGCAATTACTCTTGAGGAGAAACTCAAGATAACTGTCCAGCACGAAGGCGCAAGCCCCTAATGGCCATCGCACGTATGCTAGGCTGTGATGTTCAGTAGGTTAGGTGTATAAAATGCATTTTCAGTTTATGATGGGTTTCACGAAATGTAATCCCTAATTGGGGACTGTCTGTATAGAAAAAAAGTTATTTTTTACCCATGTTTTTAAATGTACTTACTGCAAACTATTGATAATTTTTTTCTGAAGAGATACTTGACACATTGTTTGTTAGCTATTTATGTTGGCAAAGAAGCAAAAAAGTATATACTTAGTACTGAATAATCACATGTGGCATGCAGGACTGTAGATCACCTCCAGGAGACTACTGATTCCATTTGAGTGAGAGATGAGGTTCAGGTGCATCCAGCATTCTATAGTGAAGTGAATGAAAAGAGCTGATGGTTCTGTGGAACTGGGATAGACCAAGAGTTGCCACCATTTGTGAAGGAAGGTCCTTGCTAATGGTTTTTGCTGCTGTTATTTTATGTTGATGATAAACCTCTGTAAGACCACCCTGCTTGGCCTTACACCTGGTCACCTCTAGACCAGACATGAACCTAGTTGTCACATAAGGTATTCAGTTAAATTATCAGTGCTGTGGCTGTCTCAGCTGACCCTGGGGATAGTTAAGGATCTTGACCAGAAATAGCTGTCATGAACAGACAAATACAAAAAAGACAGACATCTCAAAACCAATATATTGTAATATATTGCTGATGGGGGGGTGTGGTGGCACAGTGGGTTGGACCACAGTCCTGCTCTCCAGTGGGTCTGGGGTTCGAGTCCTGCTTGGAGTGCCTTGCGACGGACTGGCGTCCCGTCCTGGGTGTGTCCCCTCCCCCTCCAGCCTTACGCCCTGTGTTACCGGGTAGGCTCCGGTTCCCCGCGACCCTGTATGGGACAAGCGGTTCTGAAAATGTGTGTGTGTGTGTGTGTGTGTGTGTGTGTATATTGCAGATGTAGCACTGCTGTTCTCCACTTTTCTTATTGTTTTCCTGTAAAAATAAAAGTTTTCCTAATAACCTATTACACCTGCAGATGTAACACTGCTGTTCTCTACTTTTCTTATTGATTTCCTGTTGTTCCTATTCCTATTGTTTCCTCTTATTGTTTTCCTAGCTATTACACCTAATATGATTATTTATTTCTTCAAATGTCCTGTTCTTTGTCTTTCTGCTGCTGTAATCTGGTGCAGTTTTCTTTAATTAATAACAATGGCTTTTTAAAATTTATTTATCAGCCTTTAAAGAAGCTTCAACAAGCCTCACCAATGCAGATGTCAGTGCATATTTTGGGGTGACACATTGCATAAGTGGTACTGCAAAGAAATTACTAGATGGCTCAGTGAGAGACTGTTCAATGGTAGGACTGATAACAGGGAAGTGGTGATGTCATTTTTAAGTGTTTGACTATGTATTTACACATCCGTACAGCTGTCAGCAGAAAACTCACCTATGAAATATGAATGTGAAACACCCTAACAGTAACAAATCTGAAAATAATAAAACAACTACCTTCCTCTAATGTGGCACAAAATATTAGAGCTGACATTGATAAAGAAGCATTTCACCTAACAGAAGAGAGGGGAGATCTTTTCTCACAATCAAAAAAATTAATGACTCAGATTAATGGTATTAGACCCTAATTCATTGCATGCATAACTCATAATAATGGATTGCCCTATTTGAAAAGAATACTTTTTGTGATCCTATTAGCAGTAGCTGAATCTGACACGAAGTCACCGGGTTGCCTTTGTGTATCTCACTCTGCTAATTGTCATAAGCATTTTAAATTGATTAACATTACATTAGCCAGTGACACATTTCATTCATCAATCCTATTTTCGAAAGGAAAATGTGCTTCATGCATTCTTCTGCTGACACTAAAATAACTTTGTGGAGTCATTTTTTAAACTCAAGTTGCTAAAGGGAAATTTAGGTTCAATCAATTCTCAAGAATAATTTTTGCAGAGAGGGTTACGTAAATCATAGACTGCCAGAAATGGGTCCATGTATTTTTATTTATTTATTTATTTTTTATAGAATTCACTTAGTTAAGACTTCTTTTTTACATTTTTAAAAGAAATACTTAATCTTTATATAATTGTTATATGTCAAATACATAATCTTGGTAACTGAGCAACATATAACTAATGCAACAACATGTTAAAATTAATGTTAAATAGTGTGTTCAGTTTGCATAAATTACACACAAACTATAAATCTGTGCTCAGATTTATGCACTTTTGGGACTCCTCATGGAGTGTTTTTACAAATTCCCCTTCACAGTCTGCATGCCTAATTGAATAATTGTTTTAAAACAGAAATATATGAAATACCATTTGATATTTCTTTATTATCTCACATTATCCTTTTTCATTATAAATTATTCCATTTTTGTTTGCTTGCATCAATTACAGAGCTATACATATGCACTATAGTTAATTTTGCAACTCTGCTCGGGGTGCCTCGCGGCAGACTGATGTCCCCTCCTTGGTGTGTCCCCTGCGCCTTGCGTTGCTGGGTTAGGCTCCAGTTCACTGGGGAGAGTGGTTGTGGACCATATGTTTGGCAAATATTACCTTTGATATTGCTTTTTGACTTAAAACAGTTTTGCCTGTAATAAATACAGCAATGCTGGATAGTTTGTAAATTCAGGGATTTATCCTGATAAGCTCTGCAACTGTGTTTCTAAGCCACTGAGACAATACAAACAGTTTGTTAAATAAAAATTGCATTTAGGTCGATTTGCAACATGTTGATTGATCAGAAACCAGATGTCTAAAATTACACCTCTACCATCTAATTTAGCCAGTGCTGAATAGTTTTGAAATCAATACCCACCGTGTGCACAAACATTTCTCCTTCAGGCATTTTCAGAAAAAAGACACATAGAAAAACTTCTGCTCACTGTCTCACTGTATAATGGATACAAATTTTTCCTGAGATAAATGGCTGAAAACAGAAAAAAAAAATCTCTATTTGGTTGCAGGGCAGCATATGTTGTCGTACAATATGTTTAAAGATCTTTTGAGAGAAGCCCAGGAACGAAACTGCCCTACATCAAAAAGGTTGGGACTCGCTATTTATCAGAAGGTGGTGTTTCAGTGAGCATTTGTTCAAAAATAAGAGTGGCAATATTTTTGCTGTCAGAAGGGTTCCTGGTTTTTGAATGTATGTTAGGAGGAAGCATTTATGTCCTTCTGTG
Organism: Scleropages formosus; assembly: GCF_900964775.1. Taxonomy (NCBI): domain Eukaryota; kingdom Metazoa; phylum Chordata; class Actinopteri; order Osteoglossiformes; family Osteoglossidae; genus Scleropages; species Scleropages formosus. The sequence goes on from NC_041810.1 coordinate 32,497,169, forward strand.
TAAGTTATTTAGTCAAACATGTCTGACTCAAAGGTACGAGCCAAGAGGGAGAACAGGCCCTATGGATATGTTCTTGTGGATATGTCCCTGTCAATATGTCGCAGTAAGATATGTACCTATGGGCACATTTCTACAGATATTTTCCAATAGACATGTGACAAGAGGTATACCCTTACCGATATGTTCCTGTGGCTATGTGTCTACAGATGAATCCCTACAGATGTATCCCAATAAACACTTGACTATGGGTACATCCTTACTCATATTTCCCAGCAAATATGTGTCTGTTGGTACATCCCTATGGATATGTCCCAGTAGACAGGTGTCTAGAAGTAGACCCCTATGGATATTTCACAGTAAGTATGTGTCCATGGGTCGATCCGTAAGAAAATGTCCCAGTAGATATGTCCCTATGGAAATTCCTTGCAGAAAGTTTTTTTTTTTTTTTTCCCTTAATAGTCCTAAATCTAGACGGGGTGCAGTGGCGCAGTGGGTTGGACCAGGTTCTGCTCTCTAGTGGGTCTGGGGTTCAAGTCCTGCTTGGTGTGCCTTGTGACGGACTGGCGTCCCATCCCGGGTGCGCCCCCTCCCCCTCCGGCCTTACGCCCTGAGTTGCCGGGTAGGCTCTGGTTTCCCGCGACCCTGTATGGGACAAGCGGTTCTGAAAATGTGTGTGTGTGTGTGTGTGTGTGTGTGTGTGTAGTCCTAAATCTTTATAGATATGTGCCATACACATGCAAAAGAGTGCTTTGTGCTGAAACACATCTATCGTATAATCTGTCATAACATGGAAGGGTCATAATTTCACAAAAAGTTTGGTAGCTGTGAGTGCTATTCTACTAAAATTTTACATGTACATTAATTTATTTAGCAGACACTTTTCTCCAAAGCGACTTCCAATAAACTCTGTGCAGTGTTATCAGCCCACACGCCTTGTTCACCAAGGTGACTTACACTGCTAGACACACTATTTACAATGGGTCACTCATCCATACATGAGTGGAACACACTCTCTCTGTCACTCACACATTGTAATTTTAAATTAACAAATTATTAGTAGCATATACGTATAATAATAAACATGTTTTTTGAGATATTTTGAAAAAAATAAAATCGTCGCCACAAAACACACTGTACTGTTCTTTTTGAAAAGTAACAGTAATATATTGGAAAATACCCTAGAATTTATACCGAGATTCTGATGGGTTAATGTGGGTGTCTATGACTCCCATTAGCTATTCTATGAAGCTGACTAGCATGCTCATTCGGTATATGGTGCATTAAGGAATGTTATTCATGCACAGAAATCCATTTTTGCATATTTTGCACTTTTTTCCATATTTTGTGAGGTGAATTTGAGGTGAGATGCGTATAAGACCTGACTGCCGTATACAGTTTATAACTTCCATCTAGCCATTTACTCCAAAATGTTTGAAAAAATATGAATAATTATGTTAAACTGCTTCTGTACTACTTTTTTGAATAAAACCAAGTATTGTTTAAAATTTTCTCTAGTGTGCGCAGTTTTAACAACGGTAACTCAAGCTTCCCATGTAAACACAGAAGGTCTAGAAGACTGAGCTACTCACACAGTAGGCAGCACATCGTGATTTCATTAAGATCACACAGTCAAAAAAAAGCCTTTTTTCGCATGGGGTCTTCACAGCTACCATCAAACCATCAAAGGTAGACTCTTCTCTAGGTTCAGGTAGGTCCACGTTTTTACAGGGATCCTTTGCTGCTTGTACTACGCTAAACATTTAAAAATACCGGCAGGACGCCTTTGTACAATAACAATTTTAGCCAGAGACCCTCATTGGCCAGAGGTATTTAAGAAGTTATTGTGCAGTTTTGGGGGAGTACAGCAAGGTTAGGCCCATTAAAATCACTGTTTAGTGCCACAACCTATTTGTTTAACTTTGCATCAATTCCATGCTCTTTTCTTTACAAAACTGCTCCTTTGTTTGATTTTCCCTGGGCTATGCTCTATAAAAAACTTTAATATGTTTATGGAAAAAAAAAAATCCTTTTATGAGAATTCTGCGAGCCATTTGCGAGGTATGAGAAAAGAGGGCTGATCTTTAAGAATGACTTGTGTCAAATTTAAAGACATGCAAATGCTGAAGCTAAAGTGCAGTGCTGTCAACTTGTCTGCAGTTTACTCTGCAACTGCAGCGTGAGTGTGTTCTCTCAGATCCTCTGTCATCTCCTGACCTTAAACCATGAGCAGCCAACTGTAAAGGAGGAGTTACACTCACACAGGAGGGTCGCAAAGCCAAGGAAAATGTGTTTGATAATCAACTCATACTATTAAAACAATATTAACAAACAACCAACCAATATCTACAACTGCTTCTCCCAAGAAGGGTCGCGGTGCGCCAGAGCCTACCCGGCAACGTGGGGCTCAAGGCTGAGGAGGACACATGTAGGACAGGAGGCTAGCCTGCCACAAGGGACCCCAAGCAGGGCTCGAACCCCAGATCCGGCAAATTTTTATATGTCCTAATGATTCGTGTATTAGAGTATAAGGGAATTTTCAAATTTTTAAGGTAACTATTCAAATGGAACCCCGTCATAAGTCCAAGGCCAGCTGTGTGTCCAGGCTGTATTTTTTATTTTCAGTTCTGCAATGTCTCACAAGATGTGAAGCAGAGGAAATTAGCCACTTCTGTTCGCTTCACTGATCATTTTCATGGACACAGACAAGTTCACCTTGAAGCTTGGTGATTTTAAAGAGAAGTCTTCCAAAGTTATCAAAATATTATGTGGTTTTATAAGATATATTAGTGATAAGCTGTTCCATGCACAGAAAGAGTGGTCCAGGTCTATAATCAAACACCAAAATTTCATACATCTGTTCAATACACAGTCAAATGCTTCTGAGAGTCAGTAATAAATACCTGAGAGGGCTAAAATCATTCTGTTTGGACAGCTGGCTGACATTATACATCAACTAAATTCACCATTAGGTAAGAAATGCTAGGAAGCACATGTCCTAACAGCAGGGACAGATTTTGGTGTTCGTAGACATTAGGGACTTTTAATTAAAAATGTGCAAAAAGGCGGTTAAACAGCAACTGAATTACACAAATTGACATAATCCACTTTATTCTAATGCTAAACTATATGAATGATGACGAAACCAAAGAAAGACATTTTCTTTGATAATGCCTCAAAATTCTTTAATTATGATTTTGAAATGATTTTGTAGGCCCTAAAAATTCTGTAGGCCCTATGCACTGTGCCTGAACTGCACTTACACTGAATCCTAAAGTTCAGTACAACCCCACACAGCCAAACCCCAAACCTGTGAAGAAAAGCCTCTCTCATTAAACCTTTTTTCAAAAATACAGCTGTTTTGGAAATCCACATCATGCAGAACATCACAGTGCTGGTAGTTTGTTTGAGGGAAGCAACATTTGTGCATATGGTGGAGGAAGTGCAAACGCATCCAAAAGTTTTCTTCTGTGTACCATGTCCTGTAATAATTCTAGCAATTAAAACTATTGTGAACATGCTTTAACCAAAATATACATGTATATATATACACACACAGACATTGTTTGAAACTGCTTGTCCCAACCGGGGTTGCAGCGAGCCAGAACCTAACTCGACAACACAAGGCACAAGGCTGGAGGGGGAGGGGACATGCACAGAGCGGGATATCAGTCCATCACAAGGCACCCCAAGCAGGACTGGAACCCCAGACCCACTGAAGAGCAGGACCCAGCCAAACCTCCTGCGCCACTGAATATATATATATGTATATATAAAAATGTTTTCATGTAAACATAAATGTATATAAATTTGTATTTCTGTAAAATAAATACATATTTATCTAGAAAATTAGAGTAGGATGTCTTTTCTGTAAACATTGTAAATACCAGCAAAATAGCATGGATGGTTTGTCATTTTGGAGTTCCAGCCTCTCACTTGCACATTCTCCTTCCAGCCTCTAGATGAGCAATGTTCAGCCATCAGTGCTGGTGTGGTGAGTTTGTAGTGGATATGTCATGGATGGTCCACACTATGGTTGCAGCCTACAAGATCATCAGCGTATCTGCTGCTCAATGCCTACAGGGTATGATCAGTCCCTAGAAGTGAACAAGAGCCATATGACCATCCAACTCTGGCTGCTGGGTGGTCCCATTAACCATTCACCCATTCAAAAATCAAAAGCCCACAAGTTCCTGCTTCCATATGTTGTAATGAGCTCTCTCTGTCCCTCAGAACTACCGAATCCCTCAACATTCAGCAATGGTCAAAAAACACTTTGACCTACTAGTCTTTTGATGTACTTCTCTTCAGCTCTCAAGCAGCAACAAGATCACATGGAAAAAATGCCTCAGAAGTGTTTTTGTGGACTAACATCAGTTTTCAAAACCTGAAACTAAATGCATTAGCTTTATATCTAGTTTAAAATTCATTTTTGAAATTTATTTTCAGTTGGATTATTCATTATTTACATTAGAAATATGGAAATGAGATGCTTAAATTGATGACAAAATTCAAAAAAAAAAAAACACGACACACATTCAAGTAAATAAATGTAATAAGTTATGAAAAACATGTCAATACATATAAGTTGCCTGTAAGCTAATTGTGTGCTGTTGATGTGCCCCACTGGAAATCAGTGCTCACGGTTTGTACAGCAGGTGTGCTTTGTGTCTCCGGGACTGAAAAATCCTTACTGTGTCCTTAATATAGCAGTTATGTCTGCCTTGCTTCAGTAGACACTCCACTCTGTATGTGCGCCTGAAAAAATGGCAAAAAGCCTTAAGCTCATATGTTGTCATTGGAAAATCACAAGCAAATCTGACTGTAATATGCACATAAATAAATATTGCTGCTGGAAAAGTAATACATCTGAGGAGATCTCAATTATGTTATTGTCCACAGTAAATGAATCTGTGCACTTTCAGTGAGTCCCTGCTGTTAATCCAGTTGTCTGATGAAAGAAAGTACTTTCCTCTGTTCAGATGTACAAATACATTAATCTTGCTAATTTGCAGAATTAATATAATTTTATCTGACATTAAAGCAGTGCCGGTCGCGCTCATGAATCAGGCTCTGCATCCCTGGGTTGTATATTAATCAAGGACGGAGGGCACACACTCAGCCCCTCCCTGGTCGATGTAGAGGGACTCGTCTGATAAATGTAATTATGACACGTGCCTCTGTGCACCTGCAGACCCTACAAAGGCATTTCATTTTTAAATACGTGTTAATGCCAGGGTTGCACTGTTAATTTCAATACAGCAAAGTATAATGGAAATTAAATTAGGTTGTAATATACCTCTCTGGCTCTTGGCCCATTTGAAGACTAGTGCTCAGAAGCGCTTTGAAGGATGGGTGGCTATTCTAGTATGCACTATAATATAACACATGCATTTACATTTATTCACTTAGTTAATGCTTTTCTCCCAAGCAAATTTACCCATTTAAACAGTGGAGTAATTTTGACTAGAGTAATTTAGGCTACATACCTTATACAGGGGTACTACAGCAGTTGGTGGGATTCAGATCTGCAATCTTTGGTGGATGCATTCCACTGACAGCTGCCCCCATACACCCACACCTTACCTGTCAAAATTGTACTACTGCACATTTTCTTTTTGGTTAAAGTAATCTTGATGTAGGGCTATTTCAGAATTTTCTTCCAGTACTTCTGGCGTAGCTGAAAAGTTAAAAGGTCTGATGAGCCAAAGTATAGATGGGGAGCAAAAGTCATGTCAACTGGGTTGTAATCAAAGCTCGTTTCTCAACCTGAAAATCATGCATGATCTGATCATTCTTATCACTATATATCAGTGACGTAGAGTAGTTGGTGGCTCTAATGCTTACAACAAATAAATGCAAGGCAGTATTAGTTCATATTTTTAAGAATTTAATGTTGTATCTTCATAGGGGGGCGCGGTGGTGCTGTGGGTTGGACTGGGTCCTGCTCTCTGGTGGGTCTGGGGTTTGAGTCCTGCATGGGGTGCCTTGCGATGGACTGGCGTCCTGTCCTGGGTGTGTCCCCTCCCCCTCCAGCCTTATGCCCTGAGTTGCCGAGTTAGGCTCCGGCTCCCCGTGACCCTGTATGGGACAAGCAGTGCAGAAAGTGTGTGTGTGTGTGTGTGTGTGTGTGTGTGTGTGTGTGTGTTGTATCTTCCTTTATGAATACAAGTTTTTTGTTTTCCTCTCTTCAGCTGCCAATTGGCTTTCTTGGCCAACTCAGCCATATATTATCAGAGCTAGAAACATGATTCCAGTTCCAGTTGAGATGTTGACTTTTGAGCAAAATCTTTTTTGTCAACTGGCACAAGGAGTTGTACCATGTCAGCTTTGTTCACTAAACTTCTTGACCACTGGATTATACCTTAGTCTTTACTAATGTGTGATGTCATGACAAAGGTTGTTGTGGAGTTAGGATGATATCACAGCAGAACTACACTGTTTCTCCAGAAGTGATGCTATAACTTGCTATGGAAATGACATGGTAAACAACAGACTGTAACTACCTTCCAATTAATTTGAAGACATTTAACTGGAGGTATTTTGTGCAGAGGGGGGCGCAGTGGGTTGGACTGGGTCCTGCACTCTGGTGGGTCTGAGGTTTGAATCCCGCTTGGGGTGCCTTGCGATGGACTGGCGTCCTGTCCTGGGTGTGTCCCCTCCCCCTCCAGCCTTACACCCTGAGTTGCCAGGTTAGGCTCCGGTTCCCCGCGACCCCGTATGGGACTAGCGGTTCAGAAAATGTGTGTGTGTGTGTGTGTGTGTGTGTGTGTGTGTGTGTGTGTGTGTATTTTGTACATTTTTATTCTTGCACTAGGAGAATACTAAACAAATTAAATATAAAGTCGTCAGTCTTGTCTTGTCCTTGGGGTGTATGAAATAAATAGCGTAAATCATGAATATTTATTGCAGATTTGTCATTATGAGTATCTCCTGCTCTAGTTTAAGACAAGCCTGTAGACACAGACATTTATGTAATAATTAAGATTTTCCATGATGTACTCCTACTTTTCACTGATAGTCTTGATATACACCCAGTAGGTGGCACAGCTGTTAAAACAACCCTGAAGGCAGGTATTGACATTCAATACAAACGATGGCCAAAAGGTTTCAGAATAAAGCCTGCAAGAGGTTTATGATATGACACCATGAAGTGTGTAAGGTACCACAGAAAAAGTATCATTTAAACCATGTAAATCACAATTAGGAAAAAACATCATAAACACATCAGTCTTGTATTCTGCACACTGGCCATATACACATTTTACTTTTAACACAGGTAGATTAGCCACAGGTCCTTTCCTGTTTTTTCTCACACATTAAAAATCAGATCAGTTGCCAGACACAGGCAGACTCATCTGCCAAGTCATCTGCTTCGTATCTCTCAGTGTGGCGGCCAGTGAGAAGAGCCAGCTCCTTTCGTTCTGAAATGTTTAACAGTTACCCTTTGAAAGCCTCCTGTGAAATGTAAGCAACTGGAAGTTTACCAAGAGCTGCTTTACGAATGGGATAAAGCCATTGTTCTGCTGCAGAAGATGTGTTGCCTGGACTAAATATATAATCATTCATACTATTATATCTGCTATCAGACCTCTCCAGCTGATCCAGTATGCCACAGCATGAGTTGTGTTTGATCTGCCAAAGCATTTGTATCTCTCCTCCTTGTCTCTCTCCTTTGGCTTCCTCTAGCTGCCTCTATTGAGTTCAACACTCTGGCAACAGCCTGCAGCACAGTGAGAGGATCTCCATTCTAATACCTATAGGGCTTGATCGCTCCCTACCCTGCATGGTGGTCCCACTCACAAGGGGTCAAAAATAGAGAATCTGTAGGTCCTTGATTTTGGCTCTGCCATGTGGAAATGAGCTCCCTCTGTCCCTCAGAGCTGCTGAATTCCTTTCAACATTCAATGAAAGTGTCAAAATCCATCTCCTCCAGCTCCATGAATTTGCATCATATCATTTAATATTGTTTAATTGTTTAATGGGGGGGGTGCGGTGGCGCAGTGGGTTGGACCGCAGTCCTACTCTCCGGTGGGTCTGGGGTTCGAGTCCCGCTTGGGGTGCCTTGTGACGGACTGGCGTCCCGTCCTGGGTGCGTCCCCTTCCCCCTCCGGCCTTACGCCCTGTGTTGCCGGGTAGGCTCCGGTTCCCCGTGACCCCGTAAGGGACAAGCGGTTCTGAGAATGTGTGTGTGTGTGTGTTTAATAGGGGACAGCAGGTAGTATAGTGGTTAGAGTTCCTGCTTTTGAACATAAAGGTCATAAGTTTGAATCTTATTCAAATCTCTGTGAGCAAGGTTCTTACCCCAGATTTCATCAGTAAAATCACCCAGCTGCCACGCCCACACCTCCGAGCCGACACAGAACACCTGGGACGCAATGCAGACTGGGACATAAAGGGGTGCGTCAGACCAGCAGCTGATGCGGAACCTTGTTCAGCCTCCTCGTTTGCGACCTTCTAGCCAATTCCTGTTCCCGAACGCCTTCCCCGATCCCGTCCCTTGTTACCATGATCCTGTGCCTCTTTATGATCCTCGACCTTTTGCCTGTGTACCGACCTCGCCTTTTGGATTCTCCCTGTTACGATGTTCGCACCTCGAAGACCATTCGCCTGTTCTCTGACCTCCTCTCTTGGATTTCCCCGAAGACACCACGTATACCGCTCTGCACTTGGATCAGCCGCTTCCTTCCAGAGCCAGACATGACAGAAGGTTCCACCCAATCAAGTGCTCTGCCCGTGAGCAGGGAGGGTTCCTCCCGAGTATCAGGATCTTGCTGAGGTTTTTAGCAAAAGACACGCATCCGAGCTACCACAGCATCGCCCGTGGGACTGTGCAATTGAACTCCTGCCTCCGCGTAGTCGCATTTATCCCTTGTCCAGACCCGAGCAATTAGCCCTCCAGATATATATCACCAAAGCCTTAGAAACAGGAATCATACGGCCATCCACGTCCCCCGCGTCTGCCGGGTTTTTTTCATCGAAAAGAAAGATGGGGGGCTATGCCCCTGTATTGACTATCGGGGGCTGAATAGCATTTGCGTGAAATACCCACATCCTCTGCCTTTGATCACAGCCGCCCTTGAGAACATCCAGCAGGTGCAATGGTTCACGAAGCTAGACCTGAGAAGTGCATACAATCTAGTTCGTATCCGGGAGGGTGACGAATGGAAGACTGCTTTCAGTACCACCCTGGGTCATTACGAATACCTGGTTATGCCTTTTGGTCTTGCGAACGCACCCAGCATATTCCAGGCGTTTGTAAATCATGTGCTCAGGGACATGATCAACAATGGCGTCCTGGTATATCTTGACGATATCCTGATTTATTCTAATACGTTGGCCAGGCATGTACTGACTGTCCGACAGGTGCTCCAGAGACTGTTGCAAAACAGATTATATGTGAAGTTGGAGAAGTGTGAATTCCACAAGCAGCAAGTCTCCTTCTTGGGGTTCATACTCACCCGAGACGGCATTGCTATGGATCCCGGTAAGGTCCAGACCATCCAGCAATGACCTCGCCCGACCACCACTAAGGCTCTCCAGCGGTTTTTGGGGTTCTTCAATTTTTACCGCCAGTTCATCAGGAACTTCAGCATGATCGTCGCCCCACTGACAGCGCTTACAGCGAGTAAAACCCCTCGTCTCCCGTGGAACCAAGAAGCCCAACGAGCCTTCGAGACCCTCAAACACAAGTTTTCTACAGCCCCCATCCTGCATCAACCCGACCTGGAGTTACCATTTGTGGTTGAGGTGGATGCCTCAGAGTCAGGGGTAGGCGCTGTTCTTTCACAGAGGCAAGGTAAGCCTGTGAAATTATATCCTTGTGCATTTTTTTCCAGGAAACTGTCTGATGCCGAACGAAACTACGACATAGGGAATAGAGAGCTGCTAGCAATCAAGTTAGCCCTAGAAGAGTGGAGACATTGGCTGGAAGGGGCACAACACCCTTTTTGGTACTTACTGATCATAAGAATTTACAATATCTGCAAACAGCACGGTGTCTCAACACACGTCAGGCCAGGTGGGCGCTGTTCTTTTCTCGATTCAACTTTACTATCACTTACAGACTAGGTCCAAAAAATATCAAAGCGGACGCCCTTTCCGGGCTTCATGATGAAACGCAGGAGGTACCAGAACCAGACTACATCCTGCCCAGATCCTGCTTTGTTGCACCCGTTCAGTGGGACTTCATCCAGGATCTGGCCCAAGCACAACAAGCGGACCCCGAACTACCAGGTAAACCTTCCGGAAAACAATACGTTCCCAGTTCTGAGAACCACACTCCTACAATGGGCCCATGACCATCCAGCCACGGGGCACCCGGGGTTTGGGAAGACCCAGGCAAGAATACAGCAGCTCTACTGGTGGCCGTCCCTCCGGGAGGACGTACAGGACTACATCCGGGCGTGTCCAGTCTGTGCTCAGTCCAAGGCTTAGAATCAGAGTCCGGCAGGGCTCCTGGAACCCCTGCCAGTACCCAACCGTCCCTGGACGCACCTAGCGTTAGACTTCTTGGTGGACCTCCCTCTGTCCGAGGGTAAGACCTCCATATTGACGGTAATCAATCACTTTTCCAAGGGCTGTCGCTTGATTCCTCTGCCTAAGCTCCCCTCCACCTTGGAGACCGCAGAGTTGCTGTTTCATCATGTATTCCGGCTCTATGGTATACCTGAAGACATAGTGTCCGACAGCGGTCCTCAGTTCACATCGCGTGTGTGGAGGGCCTTTTGGAAAAAACTCGGGGTCACAGTGAGTATGACCTCGGGGTACCACCCTTAAGCCAATGGGCAGGCAGAACGGCTACAGCAAGATATCGGTCGGTACCTCAGAAGCTACTGTCTTGAACACCCAACTCATTGAGTTCGATATCTTCCGTGGGCAGAATATGCCCACAATACGCTCACCCATACTGCTACAGGTGTCTCCCCATTCCAGTGCATTCTAGGGTACCAGCCACCGCTGTTCCCATGGCAACCGGGATCCAGCAATGTGCCAGCTGTGGACTCTTGGTACTGGACCAGCAGCGAGGTATGGGCAGCTGTCAGACGACACCTCCTTGAATCGCAAAACCGTATCAAGCATCAAGCCGATCGACATCGACGGCACCTCTCCCTCACACCAGGACAGAGGGTATGGCTATCAACCCGGGGTCTCCAAGGACCCTACATGTCGAAGAAACTCAGCCCAAGGTACATAGGACCCTTTCAGATTACCCACAGAGTAACCCCGGTCTCGTATCGCCTGCAACTGCTCCAACATCTACGAACACATCCAACATTCCACGTGTCCTTCCTCAAGCCCTTGGCCGCCTCACTACACAAGCCAGCAACCGCGCCTCCGGCTCCAATACTCCTGCCTGATGGTGGCGCACCCGCTTATGCTGTACGGGCGCTCCTGGATTCCTGGCGCCATGGAGGGGTCCTTCAGTATCTGGTAGATTGGGAAGGATACGGGCCTGAGGAACGTTGCTGGGTGGCGGCACGAGACATCCTAGATCCGAGCCTCATTGCCAACTTCCACAGGAGTCATCCGGATCGGCCCGCACCCCGGCCTCAAGGCCGTCCCTCTGGTCGCCCTTCGGTGTTCGGTCGGGGCCGCTCCTCGGGGGGGGGGGGGGTACTGCCACACCCACACCTCCGAGCCGACACGGAACACCTGCGACGCAACGCAGACTGGGACATAAAGGGGTGCGTCAGACCAGCAGCTGATGCGGAACCTTGTTCAGCCTCCTCGTTTGCGACCTTCTAGCCAATTCCTGTTCCCGAACGCCTTCCCCGATCCCGTCCCTTGTTACCATGATCCTGTGCCTCTTTATGATCCTCGACCTTTTGCCTGTGTACCGACCTCGCCTTTTGGATTCTCCCTGTTACGATGTTCGCACCTCGAAGACCATTCGCCTGTTCTCTGACCTCCTCTCTTGGATTTCCCCGAAGACACCACGTATACCGCTCTGCACTTGGATCAGCCGCTTCCTTCCAGAGCCAGACATGACACCAGCTGTATGAATGGGTAAATATCTGTAAGTGGTTTAAGATTACAAGTCACTTTGAAAAAAAGAGTCAACTGAATGAATAAATACAATACACTTACGTATGTATTTCCTATCAGTTCTATATTGAGAATAATGTGTAATATGCACAGTTAAAAAAGTCGTATTAAAAAATGGCAAAGTTTCAGCAATCCTGTGTTTGTAAGGTTTTTTGTTGTGAAATGCACTTTTGTTTTCTCTGAGTTTCATGTCAGTTTGGATAAAAGTGTCTACTGAATGAATAAATGTAAATGTAAATTCCTTAAAACTGTGATGTTGTGCGCATGCAGTCTTGAATAGCATTAAAAATGAAATCTGATGGGGAATGTGGAAAAATACCTTGTATTAATATGTGAGTAAGCTGGAAATTATAACAATGCCCGTTTTGGGGTGGAAATTCTGAGCACATTATCCACTCTCCTTTTTGCAGGTGTTACGAGTTTATCAAGGAGAGGAAATGGGGTCTTCACACCCAATTTCATCTGAAGTGACTCACTATTTATATGTAGGGAATCCTGTGACCCAGCGTAATTATTCCCAGATTGCTGGTGGTCCGGCTCTCATCTGATAATGACACAGAAAGTAAAGAGACATAATCAGTTGTTCAGCCATCGCTTTGCAGACAGCGATCATTGGAAAGGCCATTTGAAGATGATGCAAACAGGTCTTGCATTTTTAAATGACTCTTTTCATGCAGTGTGCTCCATATTCAAATTGTGAAAGGGCCTCTGACAGGTCAGTTGACGGTTAATAACTTAAGTGCAGAAATTTGTCTCCTTGACTGAAGGAAAACAAACTGAGGACATTGACGCTCCATGTCCAGAGTTGCTTGACCCGAGGGGGCAGGCAGATGTGTGGGGTGAGAAATAAATGATAGTAGCATTGCAACGGGTCCATGTGAGAGTCGTTTGGGTTCCCAGTTTTTCTGCCAACACTACAAATATGGTATATACTTCCCAAAAAGTGTGTACCTCCATCCCCACTGTCTTAATGCCACAAGCTCAGAGTGTAAGGTACTTGCAAAAATTAACGTTTTTACAATTTTTTTTTTAGAATTGTTTTTGTTACAGATCCTTTTCTCATGGAGAGACTTACAATGTTAGGTTTTTATACTAAATTACTTGCCGAAGGGTATTGCAGCAGGAGGTGGGATTCAAACTTGATCATCCAAATACAAAACCAGTCACTGTGACAACTAAAGCACCAGCTTTGTACCTTTACAATAAATCAACACGTAAAGAATAAATGCACATTGTACCATTTTAATATTGTGTTTGCTATGTTTGTTTAAATTTCATTTCATTTAATTTCATCAGTATCTTCAAATTATTGTTTGAACCTGTTTTTGTCAGATTTGCCTAACTTTAAATGCTTTATGTATGTAAAATACATGTCTGTGAAATATGCATTCCTAAGTGACACTATACATTTAGATTTATCTATGAAGTAAAGACTGCACTGAGTTTTCATAAACAGTTATAAGTTAACTCCCAGAGACCACAGCAACCTGGTCTTGGTGAAGGAGTTTGATCAGCAGCCTTGACTCCAGCTTTCTGCAGCTGGAGATTGCAGTGCCCTTGGGAAGTGCTAAGCTTCATGTTTTGTCAAGGTGGCATGTCTAAGAGAACGTCTTTGGGGCCAGCTCTAAGGGGGCATGGGGGGGAGGGTTACACCACATGAATCCTTGAAATCTGCCATCCAACTCATAATTGGAGCTCATAAATCATGGAGTTTTCCTGCTGTGAAGAGGACTGTGTTTCCCATTGATGCGTGCAGACTCCATTCAGCTCACACTGTCCAGTGTACTTTTATACTCCTCAGCTGTTAATTCTGTAACCTCTAGTAAAGTGTAGTAGTAGTAATAATAATAATAATAATAATAAAAGTGTTGCTAGTAAACATAAAGATGTGGAACGCTGGTTGAATCCAATGCAGTGTAATCTCATGCAGGATATAAAGACACTGACTAATATGTATGTGAAAAGCTTTACATATAATAAAGCTTTAAATAACTTATATTATGAAATTATTATTATATATACACATACACACATATGTAATTACATAAGTAATTAATATAATAATATACATCATATTAATCATATTAATAACATTATGTTTTTTTGCGGGGTGCGGTGGCGCAGTGGGTTGGACCACAGTCCTACTCTCCGGTGGGTCTGGGGTTCAAGTCCCGCTTGGGGTGCCTTGCGATGGACTGGCATCCCGTCCTGGGTGTGCCCCCTCCCCTTCTGGCCTTACGCCCTGTGTTACCGGGTAGGCTCCGGTTCCCTGCGACCCCGTATGGGACAAGCGGTTGTGTGTGTGTGTGTGTGTGTGTGTGTGTGTGTGTGTGTGTGTGTGTGTGTGTGTGTTTTTTTGCATATTTTTACTGATTATTATTTTTTTTATTTTTGTTTTTTTACATATCCCAGTAATGTTTAGGTAATACACACTGAATAAATTCCTAATTAGACCTTCCTAAAACTGTGTGTTCATCACATGGAGCAAGTGTGGACCACCATCCCAGTTAATGAGCACAAAGAGACTGAAACTGGAATGCATATCCTTTACATGTTACTTGTACATGCAGAAGAGGTTTTTATTCAAGGGGAATAAATCAGGAAAAAAGTGTCTGACTCACAATTTCAGAGCCATTTCTGGGGTCTGGAGTGAAAAGAGAAATGTGATCGAGAGCTTATTGTTTTAATTGTCTTAATGAATCTAGTAGTTAATGGTTGCTTGCTATTTTAATTATGATTTATCAAAAGAAGAGTTGCCTGAGCTGAATGTGAAACAGACTGCTTGTGACTTTATGGTTACACTTTTTTGTATCAATATTAAACTGCTCAAGGGTCTGAAACTCCCAAGCAGATGCTGAAAACACACACACACAGAGGCCGAAGCTGCTTGTTCCGAGCTTGGTCACGGTAAGCCGGAGCCCAACTTGGCAACACAAGGTGCAAGGCTGGAGGTGGAGGGTACACACCCAGGACAGGATGCCAGTCCGTCACAGGGCACCCCGAGCAGGACTTGAACCCCAGACCCACTAGAGAGCAGGTCCTGTCCAATCCCGCTGCGCCACCACACCCCCACATGTTGAAGAGAATGGTAGGCAAAATGCAAAATAGTAAGCGTGACTATTTACATGGAATTTTTTAATATTTATACTTTCATCTTTTTGTAATTGTAACACTTACACTCCTAATGTGTGAGCAATCAGAAATAATGTGTGCTTTCACAAGGGGGCATGGACCTGGCACAGCAGTATCTGACTCACTGGATTCAGGTGTAAAAACATCCAGGTGTGACCGATAGAGCATAACTACGGTATTGTTCCTCACCACATGGTCAGTCAAGAAGTCATATTACCGTTATACATCAATATCTTCCTACGATTTTCGTTAAATTATCATTGTAGGCAGCACTAATTGTACAAAAAGGGGTAAATCAAAAGTTCAATGCACACCTTTCTTCTGCCTCTTTCTACAACTCCAACAGTTTTCCATAAGAAACAGCTGCTCTGCTGTCTAAATATTACACTAATAAAAACCTAATATTACACCACAAATTCTTAGACGAAATTAAATGATAATTAGGCGTTCCAAAAGTAGGGCGCTATTAGGATGGAGGTGCCAGAAAAGTCATGAAGAGGCATTAATCATGTGGGTGCTGACTGGCTTGCTTACAGAGTCCCTCTCCAAACCCTTGCCTTGACACCTCGAAGGTGGACAAACAGCTGAAGCCCTGTGGGGAAACAACCGCACTTTTTTTATACATATTTTAATTTCATCTCGCGCACAGCCAGGGTGAGAAGCCAAGCGCTGAGCACAAACGGCCATTGAGTGCCTGAGGATTTCGACCAGTGCATCCAAAGTAGTTCTACTGTGTTCTTGAAGCTGTGTGGCAGCTCTTACCACGGTACTGCTGTGAGCATTGTGTCCCACCCCAGCTGCATCATCGTGCTCACCTAAGATATTTCGATCCTGTTTGCGATGGATGAAAATGCATCACACACTGCACACATATACAATACAGAACACACAATACTGTAGCAAGCACAGCTTTGGGCTCTAAAAGGGCAAGGAAGGATGTACAGAATCTGTCCATGATACACATTTACACAAGCGCACAAAGAAATAATGCCCCCACACAGAGAAAAGCCCTTTCCTCAAGGACCTGAACATCCAGCCAGCTTTACGCACTCCACTAACAGGCACTCGCCACCTTGGCAGGCCTCAGTTGCACAACTGTTTTACATTTCCCAAAATTCCCATTATTCACAACTATTCACAACTATTCACAACTCCAAGGGGGCACCCTTCAACAACACGGATCAATAAAATATAGCATATACAGAGCACGCATATATAGCATACAGAGCATAACATGGAGCACATGAGATACACACACACTCAAACACACACACACACACACACACACACACACAGGTCTGCTTACCATGCCATACCACGCCACCTTGCCATTAAAAAGCTGCACAGTGGCACAGTGAATAGCACTCCAGGGAGATAGGAGCATCTTAGGTTCGAAGGGCCAACACACAAGGCTATGTCTGTATGGTATAAGATGAGGGTTGATGAGCATATATCAGTGTGATAGCTATTTCTGAGTCTGTGACAAAACACCAACGTAGTCAAACAAAGGATGTTTTTATAGGAAGGTCAAAGACAGGGTCCCTTTCCACTGAGATAAAAAGAAAGGAAATGACATACTAATTGCTTGTACCCATCATGGTGGTCCAATGCTCAGACACAGCTGCAACACACGTCGAGGAGGGAGGAAAGTAAATGAGACTGAACGTTAGAAAATAGTGCCGAACACTGGAGGGAAGCAATGAAACTGAGAATGAGCAGGAAAAGTGAGAATACGTCTGCGAATAGTTTGCGGCATTTCAGTAAATAGTGCTCAGAAACTTGGAAACGCACCCTGATAGCTTATTTCCTGAAGACAAAACAGAAAATTTAGATTATACGCAGATCTGCTTTTGGAATGCTTTTGATTATATGTTAGTAATGGCGATATTGAGCTGAGTGAAAATATCCTGTAATATACAGCAATCATAGCTGTGTGTTGTTGCAGCTGAATGCTGACCTCGTGTGAATACATTTATTTAGAAGATGCTTTTCGCCAAACCTGCTTCCAGTGAACTGTATCCATCCATACATCAGTGGAACACACTTTCTCTGTCACTCACACACTATGGGTGAACAACATGTTTTTGGACCATGGGAGGAAACCCACACAGACACGTAGAGAACATGCAAACTCCACACAAACTGAGCGGGGATCAAACCTATGTCCTCTTCCGCCCCACAGGTGTTATGAGGCAGCAGCACTACTCACTGTGCCACCATGCCTTGACTACTACACAATCCTTCAAAAATCCTAAAATGCTGTGGTGTGGTGTGCGGTGATTTTTTTTCATCCCTTTCTTGCAAAGTGTTGAGTAGTGTCTTAATCAAAAATCAATGTACCCACTTCAAAGTACCTGCCCATTCTATCTAGCAGATTATGTAATATGATCATGTCAATCATAACTGCGTTAAAGGTAATCCATCTGACTTTCATGGGGCTGGGGTCAACTGGGCAAAGGGGATGTGGGGGTGGGGATGGGGGTAGGTCCTCCCTCACTCCTCATCAATTACCACTTATTATGGAAGCTGACTCTCCTGCGGAAAAGAGCCATCCTCCATCGTAAATAATATTAACAGGGCTGGCCCCATCAGTCAATACTGCAGCCGTTCTATTGCGATGGCTTTAACAGCAGCCTCGTGACTCACCCCAGTCGATCAATAGGAAGGCTCCTTCTGACAGCGCCGGCCTGGGCGGCAGCTCTGTTAGGAGTTTTCTCCCTTTGGACCTCGTGGCACCTGCTCCTTCAGCATGGCACAGCATTGACATACAGCTGGGGCATCAGGTCACCGTCTGGGCTACCTGAACTGGTAAACTAGTCCTTCTGATTTGCATTTATACGATGGCTCAAGCAATTTGCTTTTGTTTAACCTTTGCTCCCACAATTCTCTGACAGCCTGTGGACTGCGGATTGTGTTTTATTTTAATTTGAGCTAGTTACCTCCCAGATACTTATTTTCAAAATCAAGTTACATAGCCTTTGTCCCTTTATACTGCTATTTACACACGCTGTACCTTCCTTCAAGGTACAAAAGCAAGATAGCGAAGACACTTAAACTGACATTGCTTACAAAATTGTGCTGGGGGTGCCTAAGGCTTTAACTTGTTTTTCTAGGACAGAACAAGCTGTAAGAAGCTCTGAAGCCATCATGTCAGCTGGGTGTGGTGAGGAAAGTGTCTGAATGCCAAGCAGAATTAATCCTGGATCAGTCCACCTATTCTGTGTCTCAGCTGTGCAACCTAGTCCACATATCTAAAGGCTGCTCCTTTTGGCATATCATAGACACGTGAGTTGCTGCATAAACCAGGCTTCTCCCATTCAATATGTCCAAGCCTGTGACTTGGATTTGTGGAGATCCATGAAGGTAACCCAAAGACCCCAGGTGTGCATATATCTCCCTGGTGCTGTGGCTGAGACCTTTGATGCCTGTCTTTAACTAATGTCAATCTTTCAAAGTGAAATGAAACTTTCTAGTCCAGGTGTCTTCACCAGGGTCAGTTCCTTCACCTGGAGCAACCTTTATCACAATGGAAGAAACATGCTGGTACTTTCCTGTTAATTCAGGGCTGTATGAATCAGGATATGAATCACTGGCTGACTGGGCCATTACTGAGCAGCTAGGTTGAAAGGCACCCCAGTCACAGACATGATGAAGTCAGAAGTTGGTACAGTTAAAAATGTAGAGATAATAGAAGGGGCCATTGTTCTCCCCATGGGAACTGTCCTTCATTAAGACTATTCATCACAGCAGATGGGACTGGTGCGTTTACCCAGTGTCAGGTGAGCCTAAATGGAGATATCTGGGTATGAATTTGTAAAAGGCATGGTGAAAGGCCACCCCTCTACTCCGGACACATCCATTTTGTCTTCTTTACGTAGCTGAAGGCTGTGCAAGCGGGGAAGAATCATTGCATTCATAATTAATGAAAAGTCACATTAGTGGTGCGTTTGGCAGCCTGGGCCCAGTGCAAAGAACAAAGACGTCTTTTAAGAGAGAGTGGGAAACGTTGGCGGGGGGTCGCGGTGGGTGGGGGGGGGGTGCTCGGTTTGGAGCACCAACAATAACAGAAATCTATCGCAGGAGCCCATGAGAAGAAGGAGCGCTTATTTTCACGTGTAGAATTCACAGTTCCATCCTAATGGCGCCCCGGTGGAATACTGCGTTCAATTGACTCCCATTGACTCTTGCGTTGGCTAGACAAGTCACAAAAGTATCGAAGACACAGGCAGGAGGTCAACACATGTTTGGTTTTGTGTGGAGGAAAAAAGAAATGACAGAAAAGAAAAGGGGGAGGCAGCTTGATCTAGTCGAATCCATTCGTTGGGAATGAATGGGGTTCGGTTACAGTGCAGAGCTTTTCTAGTCTCTGTCTACTGGAGTGTGATACCTCACAACAGTCACAGAAAAGTAGAAAAAAAAGAAAAAACATATACATATACATATATATATATATATTATATACATATGTGTGTGTGTGTGTGTAGATATATATTCATAGTATAATATATAATATGTGTATTTATATTTTTTAAACATATATGTGTGTATATATGATTCCAAAGTGATACTATATACATACACAAACTGTATGTCACTGTTCAAAAGTTTGGAATCACATCTTTCAAATCAAATCTTTCTATCAAAGACATCTTTATGTCTTTGATAGAATTTGATACTTTTATTCATCAAGGCAGCATTTAATTTATCAGAAATGATAGTCAATGTGTTGTTATACATGTTGCTATTATTTCACATTGCTATCTATGCATCAAACTTCACATTCATCAAAGAATCCGCCATTGTGTTGGCAAGTCCATTAAAGACAGTGCTCTGGCTTCCTGTTTCTACACCCAATAGATTTTGCATCGCCGATAAGTTTGCTTTGGATTGTTGTCGTGCTGCATGATGAAATTTGCCCCAGTCATGCGCTGTCCATAGGAGATGGTGTGATGTCTAATAGAATGGTAAACCTTCTGGTTCTTTATTTCTTGCACTGTGTGTAGATCTCCCACCTAACCAGCACCAAAGCAGTCCCAAACTATTACATTTCCCTCACCATGCTTGACAGAAGGCATCAAGAACTCCTCCAGCATCTTTTCATTCACTGTACCTATTACATATGTTCTCCTAATTGAAGCAGACTCCTCAAATGTATATAGAGTTGACCTTTGAACAACATAGGGGTTATGGGCACCAACCCCCTGCCAAGTCGAAAATCCACTTATAACTGTGTAATATTTATGTAAGTTAATGAGAAAGTAGATCAAATATGACAATATTTTATGCATTTATGACATACTGTATACTGTACTTGACATCATTTTTTCTTTGGATTCATAGCCTTCTATGCATCGCCTGCATTTTACATATGTGCGTAAAGTTTTACAAACTCTTTACTTTATATTGTGTATTGTATATTGTGTGTAATTTATGGTAGTACACGATA
This sequence comes from Scleropages formosus, assembly GCF_900964775.1. NCBI lineage: Eukaryota > Metazoa > Chordata > Actinopteri > Osteoglossiformes > Osteoglossidae > Scleropages > Scleropages formosus. The sequence goes on from NC_041810.1 coordinate 32,517,792, forward strand.
GAATAGACTTATTATTACAGTAGTACAGTATATACTACAGTTAATTTTATGCAGTTATGATTTAATACTGCATCTTTACGTTTGTTAACATTTTTGTTGACTGCGAATGGTGCCACGTACGGTCTGTGTTTGTGTGTATGTTTTGTTAAATTGTAACTTTTTATAATAGATTTCTGTTTATTTTATGGTTATAAATGATACAATAAAATAAACTCCTATCTACATATAGTTTATGTATTAATTCCATACCTAACTTTTTATTAATATTTTTTCGATATTTCTAGGCCACGCAGTTTATCTGTGAGTTTTTTCAAATGTCCATAAATCTCCAAAAAATTTCCCAATATATTTATTGAAAAAAAAAATGTGTATAAGTGGATCTGTTCAGTTAAAACCTTGTTGTTTTAGGGTCAACTGTGCGTGTGTGTGTGTGTGTGTGTGTGTATACATTTATATGCATATATATTCACATATATGTATACATGTATATATAACTGCTGGAGCTGCTTAACATTCAGCTACCCCAAAATTTACTTTGCCCGTTTCTTTTTTTAATTTTTTATTTACTTCTTAACGATTGTTTTTGAACAATTTAATCAGCTTTAGATTTGAGCTCAAGAAACCACTATTTATACAAATGAGAGTAGTTGGGGGAAGTACAGCATTTGCTTTTATAAACTTCACCTCCTACTAAAGTGAAATCTGTCAAGCCAAGATGTATAGCTCGTAGTTTAAAACTGTGTATGATTTCATGGCAAATATGGAACCTGAAGTTATTGCAGTTTGAATGCTGGACCATTTTTGTTGAATGTTTAATTATTCCCTCCAGATTAGTTTCCAGTGTAACCTCTGGTTATTTACGTATCCTGTGGAACCGTGTTTTAAAATCTGCCCTTTTTTAAACATTGTAAACAAATACTATCAATCATAAAACAGAAGCAACTTGACAGGTCTAATTGCTCCCAGAGAAAGAGCTCTAATATGAGCTTCATTACGTTTGATTTGTGCTCTTGCTCGCAATGCTCTCCAAGCAGGGCTGCAGCAACACTTCACTTCACTTACATAAAGCACTGGCTCATCAAAAGTTTAACGTGGTTTCAATCTGCAAAACTGGCAATGTTCATCAGCATTTCCAAATGTGCCTGCTCATGCCATGTAAAGGCTCGTGCAGGCTTTGATTATATGGATCATTTCTACTCGCTCTTTTTTCACTTGATCGTTCAAGGACCGCACTGAAGTGCAATGGTACCGTAGGTGTTACCAGCATGAACCGTCTAAGGTGGTCATTCTCAGAGTGTTTGGTTAGTATATGCAGCCTGTGATTCTGTTTAACAGTAGTTCTGTTCTACAAGAAATTACTTTCTTTCACCACATACATTTCCTACCTGAACACTTCTCTCATTGCCCTGGAGTGTGTTCATGATTTACATTTATTTATTTAGCAGATGCTTTTCTCAAAAGTGACTTCCCATGAACTCTATGTAGTTTTATCAGTCCACACACCTTATTCACCAAGGTGACTTACACTGCTAGATACATTACTTACACTGGGTCACTCATCTATACATCAGTAGAACACACTCTTTCTATCACTCACTCACACACTATGGGTGAACCTAGCAGCATGTGTTTAGACTGTAGGAGGAAACCAGAGCACCTGGAGGAAACACATGCAGACACGAGGAGAACACGCAAACTATACAGAGGCTGAGTGGGGATTGAATGCATGTCCTCCCATGTCCACTCGCACCACCCAGGCACTGTGAGACAGAACCGCTACTCAATACGCCACCATGCCACCCTACATGAGCTTTGTATTACCACTAGGTAGCATAGCAGGTGACATAATTACAACAGCAGACATCTTGGAATTGAGGAACCTTGATTGGACTCCCTGGTTCCTCCACACTAGCCCTGATCAAGGTACTTCTCCTGAACTTATAGAGTAAGAATTACCCACCTGCTCAGATGTGTAAATCATAATAGGTATCATAGTGTGTAAACCTCATTTAAGTTGCTTTGGGAAAAGGTGTCAGCTGAGTAAAAATAACCGATCTTCTTTTTCTATGTGTTCCATGCTTGAAACAATCTCTTTTTTTTTCCTCTATCAGTGTCCTCTCTGCCAGCCGGTGTGGTGTGAATACACTTGAGAAAGGCGCCAGTGCTCCTCAACCCTTAGAGATAGATGTATGTGAGCCTTTGTGTCCTTCTCCATATACCACATTATGTCAACATTGCTCAACATCATTGTTTGACCTCACTGATGCCCTTGTATCTGAATGGGAGCTTACAACCACAGCAATGTTCCAAAATCTAGTAGAGGGCCTTACCAGAACCTTTCCAACTTTCATGGTGTTTCACACATTGTCTCTAAATTCTGCTTTGATGGGTTAGTCATGTGAGCCTGTTGAAGGATGGCATAGTAGCACAGACAGGTGGCACGGTGTGACACAGTGAGTACTGCTGTCTCACAATGCCTGAGTAGTGTGAGAGGATGTGAGTTTGATCCTTGCTCAGTTTGCATGTTCTCCCCATGTCTGCACGGGTTTCCTCCCACAGCCCAAAGACATGCTGTTCAGGTTCAAGCTAGTGTGAGAGTGACAGAGAGAGTGTGTTTCACTGATGTATGGATGAGTGACCCATTGTAAGTAGTGTATCTAGCTGTGTAAGTCACCTTGGTGAGTAAGGTGTGTGGGCTGATAACACTACATAAAGTTCATTGGAAGTCACTTTGGAGAAAAGTGTCTGCTAAATAAATAAATGTAAGGATTACTCAGGAATTGGTTGAGCTATGTTTCAGACAATTAAACATCTGGATATCAGACTGAACATAGAAAATGACAAGCCACCTTCCTTCTTTGCCAGCCTTCCCGGAGCTCTCTGAATGGTAAGGTAGAAGAACACGAGTTTTTCACGGTAGAGTTATGCAACGTCTGATACTGCAGCTCAGCGTGTCAGACTGTTTCACCAGTTAGAGCAGGCAGACAATGGCATGTGAGTGTTGGCACATCCCGGCGTCGGCCCTCTTGGCTCGCTGGAAATGTGGTCCGATTAAGACGGCCAGCTGTCTCTGCCTTTCTCCTCCTCTCACTCTCTCAGGTCCCCGGGGACCGTCAGCACATCTGTGCTGTAAGACACGGGCGACTGCAGGAGCCCACTGGCTGCCTTTGCGTATCGATCAAGTTGCGGACTGTGTGTTTCAAGCTAATGGAGGGAGGGAAAAAAACAGGCGGAGCATTCAAAGGACATAAAGACAATTAATAAATAAAGTAACCTTGTGGCGCTCTCTTAATATTGCTCTACCTTTCCGATCAAATGCGTTATTGCACACCGATCAAGATGATCTAGGTGGCCTCCCATCGAAGAGTACAGCGGTAAGCGAGCAATGAGAAACTGTATTTTAAGACAAGGGAGTCGATACGAAGCTGATGTGTAAACGGAGCTGTTTCTGTCAATGTGAAGGTTTGCTTTACCGCCCTCCTGAGCTGTACTATCCCTGGGAGGGAGATTAAACAGCAAGTCTAGTTTTTATGTGAAACAATATCAATAGAGCCTGTGCTCAGGGTAGGGTTATGACTGATTAGCAGGGGAAATTTATGAAAGCTGCTCTAAGCAAAGGAACTGGAACTGCGTGGGTGGGTCGGGGGTAGGGGGCTCCACTCCATCCCCAGTATTGAATGAAGCAGCATGGATTTTATGGAGCAAGGAGGCTTGTGTATTGACCTGTGGCTGACATCCACTTTTTAGTTTCATAACATAATCAGCGTTTGACACATGATTATAATAACTCAATTCAATTTAATGCTTTCCTTGCAAACACATTGATTTTTTTTTACAGCTCCCAGAACCAATTACATTAATATCTGCGCATAATTAGTTTACACATTACTAAATTACTGACAGATTAAATGTAAAATAGCGTAGTCCATACTCAACCACATAACTGCCAGAGAGGAAATTAATATGGATTCAAATGGCCTTCTGAGACTAAAGCATAAAAAAGGCCACAATCTATAAAGGCTGCTTGTGGATGGAAATCCTCATTACAGTCATGACATTTGTTCCATTCTGGATTTCAAACTGAGGTAATTAATATGGCTCGAAATCAAATCTACATATTAGCAGCTCATCACAAACACCATAGGGGAGGACGAGCGAATGTTCCCGTGAAACCACAGTGAAGTGGTGGGGTCTCCTTGATGGTGTCACACAGAGCAGACCGGAGACCCGGCTGTGGACCCAATCTGAGGTGCAAATGCGGTCCGAGTAGAGAATCCGAAGATGTGGTCGATGAAGCGAAGTGAGGTTTGATGCTGTGGGAGGCTGAAAAAGGGACAAGGAGATGGGTGAGGGAACAAGGGGCAAGATACACTGGAGGGGATGGTTAAGGTGCTGAGGAAGATTTGTGGATGCAGGAGGGACAGTTCTCTCTAAGAGATTCTGCAACCGGGGAGCAGTGGACTGGTACTCTTTATTTTGATCAAGTGCTCATGACTGTGCTGTGGACATGAGCGTGACAGTTGGAGGTCGTGGGTATCCATCCCAGGCCGTTACACACCTACACAAATACAAACACAATCAGGCATAAACTACTTCCTAACATCTCTGGCGATGCGCATGACAATCTCTCAAATGTAATAAGTAAAGAATCCAAAATACAGGAAGGAATTCCAAATATACCCATACATACATGCATATGCCTTGGAGGTTAATACTGGTGACATTTTGTAGCCTTTGACTACGTTTTGCAATACCATTTTTCCTTTTTCGAACTGAAAAATTCACACCATGTTAACTATTCGTTTTTCATGGGGTTAGTCTCAAGGGGATATACTCAGCACATACATGCCTCATACATACATGCTGTAACAACTCGTGTTACCTAGAGTTTGGGCAGGAAACAGGTCTATTGTAAGCAGTTGAATTATGGGAAAAATGTAATTAAGTGTTCAACCATTTGGGGGAATTATGGGGAATATAATGGGGTGATGGTGTTTGCTGGCAAGAAAGGGAGAAAACCTGTGGGGGGGGTATTAAGCAGGCTGGGTAAGGCTGGCTTGAGGTGTAGGGCCTTGAGAAAAAGGGGTCCTCGGACCAACAGTATCATTTCCTTTTGTGTGCTGGTGTCCCAATAAACGTTCATAACGAACGCTACCTGTGTGTCCTTCTTCGCTCCATCTGAACCCAGAGCACTGTGCGCCACAATACTAAGTCATACTAAGTGTGTACACAGATGGATAAAAACATGAGATCTGTCCTGGCAGTTTGATTTTCTTTTGATTTCTTTGAAGCAAACACATCTGGTGCTCGATACACCTACGGTGTCCCTCGGGCAGTTACCTGGGTGCCACACGTGAACAGTGTCACACCATCTCATGTTGGTCTAGAGCAGAGGAATTATTTAGCAGCCAGCTTCTCGCCCGTATCTAATCGTACAGTCAAAGCTGCACTTGATGGCTTGCTAAGTTTTCAAAAGAAATGTATTGCTTTGACCTTTGATGTCCCCATTGATCCATTGTCCCCAGTGGGCGCTTCACCCGAAACAAACACGTATAATTGGCATTGAGTTCCAATGGCTCTTCCTCAAGGCCTGGGGAAGCTCTGCACCAATATCAATCAATTCACACTTATAGCTACAATATGGGCGCATTAGTGCTGACTGGACATTTGCTCCATGGAGCTTCAAAAAGCTGCAGCTGAGTGCAGGCAGCAAACTATACAAAGTGCCGAAAAGCAGACAAAATGGTAAAAATACCATTGGTTTTCTCTCTGTGGTACATTAAGCCCACTGGTTGTTTTTCTGGCTCTTCCTGAGGTCAGTTTTTCTTTCATTGCATTCACATTTACATTTATTCATTTGGCGGACACTTTTCTCCAAAGCGACATACATCTCATAGAAAATACAATGTGTGCACTACATTAGGAGAACGAGAGACATGGTTGCAGATGCGTGATTCTTCAATAAAATTAGTTTCTTTTACCATATGAACCAATGGTCATCACACGAGTAGCTGCATAAAACTTTCAGAATATCGACGATTCCTGATCACCTTCCTAGTATTTTTTTTTTTTAAAATACATATAAACATTTACGTTACATTACAGGAGTAGCTGTGTAAAGGATTGATCTGGGCATGATCTTAAAGTTATAGTTCATGAACATTTACAGATTACATGAATTTAAGAGATCATGGGCTAAGTGAGTCTGGAAGAGGTGAGTTTTAAGAACCTTATTAAATGTGGACAAAGATTCTATTTTAGCATATATTATACTTAAATTGCTTGGTGTTTTAAGATGGTAAAGATACCAGTCCTCCATGGGAGTTGAAAGCCAACCTCTGGCCTCATAAGCAATCATTTACTGTTTACTTATTTCAGTATTATTCCAAAGTCTTCTATTACTGCATTGTTTAATTTGAGCTGCTGTAGCCCTGTGCAATTTTGTTCAGGACTAATAAACTTTTCATCTAGAGTTTCAATTAAAATTTTGTGGAAACTTTGGAATAGCCTGGATTTCTGCATTAATTACTGAAAAAAATGTGCTCTGATCTTCAACTAAGTTACAATAATAGACAAACAAAATCTGTTTAATAACTCAGAAACATCTGTACTTCTTGATACTAAATATAGTGTTTAAACATCTATAGTCAAGGCTGGAAAAAGTATGTGGTAAATGATTTCTCAAAGAGCTAATTGGTAGCAGGTGTTCCAATCAATGAGATGAGACTGGAGATGTGGGTTGGAGGTGTCCTCTCCTATAAAAAAGGTAAAGTTTTGTTACTGAAAGTCTTGCCTTTTCAAGAAAGATGTTAATGTGAGCCATGCCCTGATCAAACAAAAATTCAGAGGACCTTACAAGAAGAATTGCAGAGATGAATAAAGTTTTAAAAAGGCTACAAAAGCATGTCTTAAGAGTTGGGTGTTCCACAGTAAGACAAACTCTCTCCAAATGGAGGAAACTCACGACTGTTGCTAGCCTCTTGAGGAGAGACTTCTCTTTAAAGACACAACAAAAGCATAATGTGCAGTGCTGAAGGAGGTGAAAAAGAACCGTAAGGTAAGAGAAAAGAAAACGCAGAAATCCTTTGAACTTGCCAAAATCTCCGTTGGCGTGTCCACTATAAGAAGAACACTGAACAAGGACGGTGTTCATGAAAGGGCACAATGGAGGAAACCAATGTTTCCAAGAAAGATCCCAACACGTCTCAAGTTTGATGACGGTTGAGATAAAAGTTGAACTCTTTGGCAGAAATGCACAATGCTATAGTGAGAGGAGAACAGCCTTGCACACAAACACCCAAACCTCATCCCAGCTGTGACGGCTGGAGGAGGGAGCATCATGACTTGGGGTTACTTTGTTACCTCACATTCTGAGCAGCTTGTTGTAAAAACTAATTGAGAAGCGTATCAAGAAGTTTTACAGGAGAATGTCAAGTCGCAGTCTGTCACCTAAAGCTTAATTGAATTTCGGTAATGCAACTAAACATCTGTCTCTCGGCTCATTAATATTCCCTGGCAGCTATTTTCACCACCACAGCACACTGTTCATAGGATGTCCCAGTGGCCAAAGCTTTACAGAACTATATTAATACAGTTTATGTGCTTTGGATAAAAAGTGTCTGCTAATTATGCACAGCAATGCAATGATGGACAATGCCATTTATTCTACATTGACAGGTTTGCAGTTCCTTGAGCTTGTCTTTACTCTGGATTACATGGTCCCACCTGTTCACATTACACACACACATTTTCTGAACCGCTTGTCCCATACGGGGTCACGGGAAACCGGAGCTTACTCAGCAACACAGGGCGTAAGGCCCGAGGGGGAGGGGACACACCCAGGACGGGACACCAGTCGGTCGCAAGGCACCCCAAGCGGGACTCAAACCCCAGACCCACCGGAGAGCAGGACCCGGTCCAACCCACTGCGCCACCACACCCCCTCATCTGTTCACATTACATTTATTTATTTAGTAAACACTTTTCCCCAAAGGGACTTCCAATGAACTCTATGTAGTGTTATCAGCCCACACACCTTATTCACCAAGGTGACTTACACTGCTGGATACATTACTTACAATGGGCCACTCATCCATACAGCAGTGTAACACACTCTCTCTGTTGCTCACACACTATGGGGGAACCTGAACAGCATGTCTTTGGACTGTGGGAAGAAACCAGAGCACCCAAAGGAAACCCACACAGACACAGGGAGAACATGCAAGCTTCTCACAGACTGAGCAGGGATCAAACCCACATTCTCACACACCACCCAGACACTGTGAGACAGCAGTGCTACTTTCTGTGCCACCTGCCTCTTCAGCTGTTTATTTGTTTTTTTATGTGTTTACGTTCAGCAGATCGAACGTCTGAAGTCATATCACGTTAATGGCCATGAAAGCTTGTTTGATGGTCTGTGGTATCGCTCCGGCACATAGATGATCTTCTGCTGACTGAGGGAAGCTCCAGGGAAGAGTCGCCTGCACAAAACATTTCTGTGAACTGCACTCCCGACGTCAACATAGTTTAACTATCTGTGTCTCTCATGAATATATTTTACACCTTTACTCATGTGTAGAAATGAATGAAACATATTTAGCAAAGGTGTGACCAAGAGAGCATATGGTTCAAAAATGTTTCTTTTTTTTAAAAAAATTTCCTCCCAGTTAAAACATTTCTGTGGTGAGCAGCCAAATGTGCTTTCATATTGGAAAACATCATAGCTTTAAATGAGCTTTTTAGCATTTTTTATGACAGCGCAAACCAAAAATGTTCTTCCAAATATAATCACTGTTATTAGTCTTTTGCAGTCAGTATGCAAGCACTAAATTTATTTCGTTAACTGCTTGTCCTCATTAGGTTCGTAACAGGTCGGAGCCTTTCCTGGGATTATACGGTCATTGCAGGCCCTGGGGGTGGTGCACTTGGAAGGTAGCCATACACCATACACCATACACACACACACCCTCACAGCCACACACTGCAGGCAATTTGCAGCTTCCACTGCATTTCTTTGGACTGTAGAAGGAGATCAGAGCGCCTAAAGGAAACCCAAAAATACGGGTAGAACATGTTAACTCCACACAGACGGAGACACGTTCAATACTATGTGCCAACAGCCAAGGCACTGTGAGGTGGCAGCAATACTTTCTGCACTGCCATGCTGCCTTGACTGTGGGAGCAATTTTATTTCATTTTTTTTTTCTTGTACTGATTTGCATCATTCTTCAGATTTATAAAAGAAAATGGGAACTGGTTCATGGTTCCATCTTGCAGCCAGCTGTGCGTGTGCGTGTGTGTGTGTGTGTGTGTGTGTGTGTGTGTGTGTGTAAGTCTATGTAGACGCTCAGCCTGACAAACGTGTTTAAAATCTTAATTAAGAGGGAAGCCCTATCCCACATGTAATTTTAAATGCAGATTCTTAGCTTCTAACTGATCCTTTACAAAGTTTTGAATCTTACAAAGTTTCCAGTTTAGTTTAGCCCCAGAAAAATGCACAAAAATCATTTTTTAATATAATATTTTACAAGAAGTGGGTGCGATGGCGCGGTGGGCTTGGCTGGGTCCTGCTCCCTGGTGGGTCTGGGTTTCAAGTCCTGCTTGGGATGCCTTGCCCCGGCCAAACCCGCTGCGCCATGTATGTATATATATATATATATATATATATATATATAGATATATACACACACACACACACACATATATATATTTATTTATTTAACAACATGGTCATAGAGTAGTGGAAGAGAACCATCTAACAGCATTGATAGATGTGTATTTTAACTAAAAGTATCAATGGTATATCCCACCATTAAACAGGTATGACTTTGCCTGTATATGAAGGCAAAATACCAGATCATGGATTAATCTGTGAAAGATGTTAAACTACAACCATATGATCTAAAGAAGGGTAGTCCATTAAAAGTATAATAAATCTCATCAATACATTGCGTGATGCAGTCTGTCATTCCATGTTAGGAGCAATTAACAGTCTGACAACTTTTGGCTTCTCGTCACCATAGCTCTTTCTTGCATGCTTTCCTCCAGGTCTCGCAGGCTCCTCTGCAGCAGTAGCCAGCAGGACTGATGGCTGACAAGTTGACAACTAACACAGCTGGGCCCCTAGGGCCTGGACAAGGGTTTGACTGCAGCTCGCAAGAACAGTGCAGCTGGCATGTGGGGGGACGGACATGTGGCGTGCACTCGAGCTGGGGTACGTAACCTCAGATTTCCAGAACATACATCTGATTTCCTGAAAAGTGAAAAAGAAACACTGAGGTGCAGTGAATGCTTTGGGAACATGTCTGCATGCTATACATTTCTCATATATAAATAGATGGTGCTTTTCTCAAAGGGGAATAAATGTTAAGATGCTTACAGTTATTCATCCATTTACACAGCTGGGTAATTTTTAATGTACCATTTCAGGGTTAGCACCTTCCTCTAAGCTACTACAGCAGAAGGTGAAATTTGTACCTGCAACCTTAGAATCCTGTGGCTCTAACCACTTTAGTATCTGTTGATTATTGGGGCAAAATTATTGAATGGGACATATACAATAGAACTTCAGTGAGTTGAAATGTTTAAAACTATTTGAATAGGCTCCGGTTCCCCGCGACCCCGTATGGGACAAGCAGTTCAGAAAATCTGTGTGTGTGTGTGAGTGAATGAATGAATGAATGAGGGCGCGGTAACGTGGTGGGTTGGCCCGGGTCCTGCTCTCTAGTGGGCCTGGGGTTCAAGTCCCACTTGGGGTGCCTTGTGACAGACTGGTGTCCCGTCCTGGGTGTGTCCCCTCCCTCTCCAGCCTCTGGTTCCCCAAGACCCTGTATTTGACATGTGGTTCAGAAAGTGTGTGTGTGTGTGTTGGACAGATGAATGAATGAAAGAACGAACAGACAGATAGAAAGAACAATGTTTGGCTGTGTAATTAGGTCAGAATACTATGTTATTATAACATAAAGACAAATAGCAGGTCCCTGGTTTAGTGTTATAAACTCACTGTAGAATATTATGTTTAGCCTACATGAAAGTATCAAATGAATTTGAAGAAACTTCTTCTCCTTTATAATTTCACACTGAACAGCCCAATCCCTGTTCCATCTCAGAGACGTACAGTTTGACCTGTCCATTTGCCAGTCTGTTTAGCCAGCTGCAGGTTGTTACCGCCTGGGTCAGGGGGGCACAAGACTTCCATTAAATATATTTCATTTCCCAAGTAAAACACTCTTCTTTCTCCATTGAAAAGAAAAAAAAAAAAAGTGATGAATGCACAATCAGCTTGATGAAGTCATTATTCGAAGCCGGTCGTGTTCCTGTCCAGTGGGGCAGCAGGATGGAGGGAGCAAGAAAAAAAAACGTTTGTCTCTCTTGCTTTCAGCCAGCTGGGAGTAGAGGACAATGCGGCTGTGATCAGAAACGCTAAGGCAAACGTAAACTGTGGACTTTGCGAGGAGGACCAGCGACTGCGGAATCGTAGCGGGCGGCTGTCTTCTCTGCCCTCACCCCCCGCTCCAGTAGATGGCGCTGCTGCCCCTCAACCCAAAAAGACTAGCTAGCTGGAGACACAGCAAGCGCACACTGTTGATCCTCATCGCACACACACACACACACACACACACACACACCACAACAACAACAAAAAAAACCTGCTAAAAGTCCAGCTTTGTTCCGCACTTGGGGCAAATGTTTGCAGAAATAAGTGGAGATTTCCTGCTTGTCTCTGAAATCAAAAAGGAAGGGGTTGGGTGATGGGTAGGGGGTGGGGGGAGAAAAGTTCTTTATTGGTGGAGCTGGGGTGACCTGCAATTATCCCGGTTTAGCTTTGCCGCGCTTTTCTTTAATTTCCTCTTGGTAGATATAGTGAGAAACAATGCTTGCCACCCCAGTCAGCTGTGAGACGCGCTGCTGGTTGCCGTGGGTCTTCCGGGCCTTTTTTCGGAATATGAAGGGTAAAGATCACGGCTCTTTAGGACACTTAGAGGCGTGACCCATGTAAGTAAATGCACCGCTGGGGAGATGGCATTGCAGTCTGAGCTTTCCTTATCAAAGGTTAACGGTCAGTGCAGAGACGTACGTCACACTGTCCTCCAGTGGTTATGTTTACAATATAAAAAAAAAAAGTTGTTAAAAGGTGTCATTACATTTAAATATTTATATGTGAATTCACTAAGAGTGAACAAAGTGCTTACGCTGTTACTATGCTTTTAGCTGTAATCAATAACTGAAAATACAATTGTTAGTCTTGTAGTTTTGCTGTCATATACAATTTAAACTGGAATTTAAACAGATCTATAGTTATAGAAAGACTGTATATTTAACCTGATTTCTGTTTCAGAAATATGAAAGGCATGATTTTTCCAGGCTTCAAAAAGAACCCTCATGTTCCAAAGAGTGTGTGTTCATGTGGAGCCGTGGGGCAAGGCCTGAAGGTACTGGGGTACCGTGGAGCGTGGACTGGGTGGTCCCGGAGGGGTTGGGGCGGTGTTACTGTTTCCGTAGAGCAGCAGGGCATGTGGAACTGCACAGTGCAGCAGAGCGGCTGGGCAGCGTTCCCATTTGGCATGACCAGTTGGGGATGCTGTCTTCTCTGGTGTTTGCATGAATGGGGGGAACACATGCGTAGTCATTCCCTGAGCATGTCTCCTTGTGCTGTTTGAGCAGTTGTAGAAAATCTAACAATATTCTTCTTCTTCTTCTTCTTCTTCTTCTTCTTCTTCTTCTTCTTATTATTATTATTATTATTATTATTATTATTATTACTATTATTGCTGCTGCTGTTGTTGTTCTTGTTAAGGAATTCGGCATCTTTTAATTTATATTGTTTCACCTTAGCTTTCTGCTGTCACACGTCATATGTAAGCATATTTCAGATACAGATTATTTTGTTCTGCTTTGCTTTAGTGGAATTCTCAGTGAAGGCACCTGAGATGTCAGATGAATAGGTATGAATCATTTTAACAGTGTTTGAAAAACCAGAAGAAAAACAAAGGCTCATTTTTAATGAGCTATTGTAAGTAAAATTATTTGCCATTATGTGATTATTTTATTTTTTATTGCTCTACTTAGGCAACTCATTTAAAACCTTATCAGAAGAAATGATAAGGTTTTTGAATTAGCAACTTTAATATAATACATTGTTAAAGTGATGAGCTGATGTTTAAATTTTAGGGTCTCTCTTATATTTTTGTTTAAACCATTGTTAGTAATTAATAACTAACTTAATTAAGTTTTAGTTCAGGTCTGAAAGTATGTACTGCTTTCTTGTGTTTAAGTGAATTGAAGGGTTCCCTTGTTCACATACAGTAATTACTGAAGATAATTGTTCCTTTTTGGGTATAAAATTATAGCAATTATGATTTTTTTTTCTTGAGAAATTAATTCATTCTTAAATGAACAGATTTTTGGTGTCTGGTGAAGGCAAAGAGAGTGTGTGTGTGTCTGGTCTTCAATGAGATGATGATAGATATGTGTAGCTGAAATCCATCCAGAAAGCACACAGTGACCTTCTACTTCTCACAGAGGTAAAGAGGTCACTACACAGTTCATACATGATGCCTCGTTGTCTCTGCGCTGCTCTCATGGGAAAACAGGGCGGTGTTGCGCTTGCACCCAGTCCCGTGTCACCCTGACCTCTGCTGATCCATTCTCCACTGAGCCGATCTGAAAATCAGTTTTTCTGAGCTTTACATCCAGCTAAGGTTAGTCGTCTTAAATCTGACAATGGGATGATCCAAAATGATCGAGAGGATTATGGGAGTGCGTCTTGTCACGGCACTGCAGAGAGCCATGTTTGTACAGAATCCTATAAATAAAACAAGCTGCTGATCACAGCTATGTTCCCGCCATTTCCCGGGAATTAAAAACATAGCTGAAAAAGCTACATACCGCTGTAATCTATGACTCACTCATTAGTTCAACGCATTTTATAGCTTTAAATAAAATTGGGGTATTAGCGTTAGACCAAAACGGCAGTATTATAAATTTAATGCTACATCCAACAAGCAAAATTTAGATCGCTTTTTTCGTTGACTCATTTATTGCTATTTTTCTCTAAACTAGGATGACTGCAGTAGTTAAGAAGACATCACGAGGCTAATATCGAAATATATTTTACCGATGAAGTTTTCAAGATGGGCCTGCGTTCTCCGCCATTTTTAACTACGCTCCGGCAATGGAGGATGCACAAAGAGTTAAGGACTTTGTTTCAGCAGCCGTGTCACAAGCTACATGTCATGGGGTTTCCATCTGAATTAGCTCATATATCAAATTCCAGCAACATATTAAATCTGGGGACCTGTAGGGGAGGAACAGGGAGTGTGGTAATGCAATTTTCAGACTGGTCTTGCGGGTTGTGGTGAACGTAGACTCTTTTCTCCTGACCTTGCACTCTTCACAGCCACCTTAACCCTCTCCTCCTCCATGTCATCCTCTTCCTGCTCCTCCTCATCCTCCTTCTTCTTCTTCTTCTTCTTATCTGTGGTGGTTCAGCAATGGTTTCACGATGATCACTTTTTTAATACCAAGGTCACAAAGCCGTGTGCCCTATGACCGATGTTAAATATTTCAAATACCCACAGAGTTCATTTGTAATGTATTGGCAGTATACTTCCCATCTTTTTGCCGTTTTTTGAGGACAAGTTCAAAACTTCACGAAAGTTCCCCAACTTCTAAAATCTTTTTTCAGTTAAATGGAGGAGGCAAAACTTTTTAAGGGCTCTGACACTCATCTCAGAAATGTGGCAACACATTAATAACATAGATGAATAAATGAAATATGTTTATCTCATATTGTCCTCATGTTTCTTAAATTTGTTCCTTTTTATTGAAGCATTCAGAAGTCACAACAGAAGGTGACACTCAATTTTTAAAATAATTTGATAGATATATTTCATATCACTAACATCTGATACAAATATACTGACGTTCTTCGTATGAGAAGTGAAATGTGCTTTCAGGTTGGTTAATTGTAATTTTTTTAATAGAAATGTGACCTATACTTGTAAATTAGAAATACATGCTCAATATAAATTTTCAAAAAAGAAAAAAATAACATTAACAGAGAATCAATAATAATAATAATAAAATGTTTGCTAGATTCCTTTTCCGAGACTTTTTAAGTTATTGAAATAAAAAAGTTTACAAGACAAAATTCGTATTCATCACCTGTGATTATTTGCATTATTTCTTATTAAATAATGCACTACTTTATTATACTATTGCTATTCTCAAAAGTAACAGTAAGAATAAAAAGTAGAAGAAAATAACTTTTTTATTTTGTATCTTAATATATACTGTTTACTTATAGCTTTTTTCAGAAAATTGTTGACAGTTGTAAATTGTACTATTATTATATTCTAGTAAAAGTAATTTAGTATTTTTTGCTATTTAAAAATTGCCCAGTAGTTCTTGTTGCTGGTGGAGGTGTAGCTGATGTAGTTTGCGAATGGAAGCGGTCCCCACGGTGGCAGTGGAGAGTCTCCCACTGCACAGGTAACAGGTAGAGCACCTGTAAAGCTGCTGTTGTGCCGCCAGTCACTGCCACTGGGAATCTTCTGCAGTTTTACGCATCCATGTGGGGTGCTGCTTTTTCTACTCAGCTAAATAGGGTGAAACGTGGTAATAACCCACAGAGATAACAACAAAAGTAACCTAGTGTGCACACTGGGAACATTGCCTCAAGCTTAAAATTTTACATTTTTTAGCTTCACAACAACTACGACTTTTCCCACCGGCCTCAACAAGATGCTGGCCGCTGGTGCATTTTTAACACCTGACTTTTAGTTTTAAAAGGTGTTGTTGTAAAAGGCATAAAGGCAGTGATCAGCTTGTCAGAACGACTGGACGCTATTGTACAACTTGTTTTTAACAAGGCCTGAAATCTGTGTGGCGCATCGACAAATAGAGCACAACCAGAGAGCACAGCCAAACCCCAAATAATTGGGGATATAGTATTTATTTGTTACTGAAATAAAACAAAAGGCTTGTTATTGGATTATGTGATGCAATCCAAAATAAAGTTAAGATATTGTTTTAGGATCCTCTAATAGCTTTGTAGATTAGTGATAAAATAAATATTTGTAAATATTTATTAATTTGTGAATAAAAAATCTACTTGTCAAACACGTCAAAAATTTGCATGTATTCTATGTGTGTGTGTGTGTGTGCATGTGTTTATGCAAGTTTGTGTATATATGTTTGTGTATGTTATGTACACATGTATTGATGGCATTTATTTCTCAAGTTCATGGTGTGTGTGTGTGTGTGAGACCTACTTATTTGAAACATGACATTAGACTATTTTTTTTTTTCATATTTATGTAGGAAGGAATAGCAGTGGACTTGTTTTTCATTGCTTTAATCTGTTTTATGTGTTCAGTCTCATTTTATATGCTTGTGTGTCTGAGCCGACGCAATAACCCTTGCTCTGTTTATGACTCGGAATACACACACACTTATCTAGTCTTCAGCGTAGGTACACACTTTACTGTATTTTCACATGCCAGCAGCATGGGTTAATCCCCTATCATGAAGCACAAGGCGCCGAAAAGTAAGCGACTCAGATTTGTTTTTGGTGGACAGCAGCACGGCCCGCAGACCCTCGCACACACTGCGTTTTTATGGGTATCGAGTATTGGGCAGTGAATGAATTTGTGAAATGGCTTGAGTGTGAGTACAGTGGAATGCACATCGACTCAGCTCTCATTTAAATTCCCTCCGCCGTCCCGACATTTGGGGCCGCACTGAATCAGCTTGTGACAAGGGGCTCCAGTCAATCTTTACTCTATTTGTGCGTCCTCAAGGTTAACCTGCCCACTAAATTACCTGAATTTGTCATTTGCGCTGAGGATGGAGGAGCATGTCGCGCCTCTAACTGTACGACTAACTGCACTGCGTTCTGTAACTCTACTGTGCCTTCCTTCCACACGCTTTGTTCCGCCACTTGTGATCAATGACAGATGATCTAATAATAAATCAAATCGCAGGTTGAGTTAATTAACCCCATACAGTGAAAGGATACTATATTTTATATTTACATTTTTTTATTTAGCAGACGCTTTTCTCCAAAGCAACTTCCAATGAACTCTATGTAGTGTAATCAGCTCACACACCTTATTCACCACGGTGACTTACACTGCTAGATATGTTACTTAGAATGGGTTACTCGTCCATACATTAGTGGAACACACTAATTTATATAGTACACTAAATTACAGCATAATAATGAGTAGAAAAGTTAGTATGACTGTAATATTAACATTAATATAAATTAATACAAATTATTACCAGCACTACCTGCTGTGCCCCCATGCCAAAGGAGCTGTTAGTAATACATTTCAAGTATTAATTTAAACATTATAGCATGCAGTAAGTTTGTTAAACTTAGTTTCTGTATTTATTTACATTACATGTATTTATTGAAAGTACCACTGCTGTTTCACAGTGACTGGGTGATGCAAGAGGACATGGGTTTGATACCTGCTCAGTCTGTGTGGAGGTTGCATGTTCTCCCTGTGTCTGAGCAGGTTTCCTCTGGGTGCTCTGGTTTCCTCCCACACTCCCAAGACATGCAGTTCAGGTTCCCCCATAGTGTGTGAGTGACAGAGAGAGTGTGTTCCACTGATGTATAGATGAGTGACCCAGTGTAAGTAGTGTATCTAGCAGTGTAAGTCACTGCAGTGAATGAGGTGTGTGAGCTGATAACACTACATAGAGTTCATTGGAAATCGCTTTGGAGAAAAGTGTCTAAGTAAATACATGTAAAGGTAAATTCTGCATAAAGTTAAAGCTCTGTTCAGAAGTTGTTCTGTGTCTGGACGCCTGTCATTCAGTGCCAGTGAGCAGCACAACTGACAGTGATTTACTCTCTTACAGACTTACAGTACATAATCCTTTTAATTTTTAAAAAAATTCTCTATGCGCTTTAGGTTAATGCAGATTAGAAATTCACGTGCTGCTCAGATGTGGAGCTCCTTTGTGGGAGGTTGAGGTGTAACCTGTTTACACTGTCATACACTAAGTGCAGTATTTCTGGCAGTTTGTAATAGCAGAAATTCTTTTCTGTACCTGTCAGTCGGTGTCTCACATGCAGTTCGGGGTATGGAGATGATCACTAATTGGAACGTATTGCAGCTGCATTGCTATGAATTATTTAGCAAGTAATTGAAGAACAATTCACATAGTCAGTCATTGTGGAAAAGGGGCTGTATGCCTGCAATTAGGAAAAATAACTTGAAAATAAAACCGAGGGTTTAATCAGTGTCCAACAATAATTACTAACAGAAAGGCACGGAGCAGAGAGACTGACACCATAACATGCACAGTAATTATCAGAGAAGTAAACATCGTTTTACCATGGAATAATAGTGTTTAAGTGAAATCAGGAGGTTTCCATTTATAGTGCAGTATTACAGTGTTCAGCTAGAAATGAATACACCCGTAGAAGTGTGTATCGCAGGCGTGGCAGCCCTTTCTTTTTCTTGTGTCCATCACTAGTGGACAACAAAGTGGAGCCTTGAAATACCCAGAGTTCCCTTCCTCTCTGCTCAGTTAGAGCGGATGATTTCACAAAGCTCTCTAATTCAAGAATTTCTTCATCATGAGAAAAAAAAAAAAGCCCCTTGCAATTTCACCTTTCATCCCCTTATATTTGTAAGTGAGAAGAAAAAAGTCAGTAAGTAATTTTTTTTTATATTTGGATTTAAAATTTTAATTTTGAGGATTTGCTATTAATACTGTGCTTGAATCTGTATGTCTGCATTGTAAAATAATTATTTTCCATATTTACATGTTTACCCTATATTTATCTATCAGACATGGTTTTTTTAAAATACTTCATTATCACTAAACTGATAACAGAACATTTCAAAATTACTTAATTTTTTCACATATTGTTGTTTCTGAAACAAATGAGATGTGATACATTATATAGATGAATATACTTCAACTGAGAAAACAGACCTTGAAAATTAAGTTTAGCATTTTTCAAAGTTTACCGTTAGTAAGAGATGGAATAATAATAATAATAATAATAATAATAATAATAATAATAAATGTTTTAATTTGTGTATTTTTTATCTTTAAATTACACATATGTAAATATATATAACTGTACTACCAGATAAAGACTGTCCTTTATTGTCTCCAGCTATTTTCATTGTATTTATAGTAATAGGATTCGGTTTGTGGAAGGTCTCCCTATGGCACTGCCCCGTATGTCCAATATTATTAGGTGCTATGAGTTCAGCCGGTGCAAATCTGCTAATGCATAAGACTATAAGAAGCCTCTTATGTTCAAGCCAGGTTAGGGTGAAGACATCAGATTAAAATTTGATCATGTAGGAGGGCCCTAATCGGCTTTGTTCATTTTCCCATGTGTGCATTCCAGCAATTATCATAATTGCCAGGCTAAATATGTTTGTCTTCACTGGCAGCTCTGGGCGCAGATATGTGTCTCCTGGAGTGAGATTCCTGTGCAGCAGCAGCTCCACATCTGAAAGGAGAGGAGGACAGGAGTGTGGTTGGAGAGGCTGCTGTCGTAACCGTCGTCTCTGGGATGATCTCTAATCCCTGTGTGTGTGTGTGTGTGTGTGTGTGAGTGTGAGAATGTAAGAGCCGTATCATAGCGTGCAACCAGTTGCAGCTGAGAAGTACTGAAATACAGTTGAGAAATGAAAATCCGCTCGAGTGGCCCAGTTTAGTGTCAGATGTTTAGTGTCTTTTCATGCCCAGGTATCCGTCGTGCCACTTCTCTGCCCGCTTACACACACAAAAAATACCTCTTCTCACTATGAGAGCTAAAGATCCTTATCTAAAGGGTTTTGGTGTTACAAACTTCTAATGTTAACTAGTGTAATTGCTGTGATACCTGAACCAAGGGTGGGCAGTGCTGTGTGTAGCATAGGAGCGGGACTCATATAATGAGACTTCACTAAATGTAAACTCAATCGTCACTGAGTGAGAGGTGTGTAAAAAAACAAACTCAGTTTACCCACTGAAGGAGAGCTCAGTCATTTTCCGTTAACATTCTCTAAATTGTCAAGTTATTATTTCGGAAGTATGAAGAACACTCCCGTTGAAGACCAACGGTGGGGGCAGCATAAATTCTAGAAGGTTCAGAGTGGAGGCGGAGCCCTTCCCAGGCCTAACATCACTGGCATATTGCACATCAGTCTGTCAAAGGCACAAAAGGTCTCCTAGAGGGAAAAAAATATGCCACATCTGAGGATTCCTGATGAATCCAGCATTAAAAAATGTCATTTTCTTTTCTTTAGTAAAACCTAATGAAAACATTTCTTTACTGTAATTACTGCATAGTGTAAATGTAATAAATATATACTTTAAACCAGGAGTGTCCAACACGTGATTCGAGGGCTACATGTTACCTGCGAAAATATTTGTATTATTACTATACATTTTATCCATCATATGTACTGTAAAATCTTTTAAAGATGATAGGACAGATCTGGTTTGACACACACTTGAAGACACACAAGACCTAAATAAAATGCAAAACAATAAAGATTAATTTTTCAATTTAGATATTTAGTATTCAGTATGTTACTTTGATTTTTTACAGGTGGGGCCCCTGTACAGTTCATAAAAATGACTGTGACCCCAGGTCAAAAAAAGCTGGGCATCCCTGCTTTACACTTCCGCACATATACTCTATATACAGTATGCAAATATAATGTATATACGGTAATATTTTCCTGTATAGCATACAGCCGGCTCTCCACGTTCACAGGGATTAGGGGTGCAGGACCTCCGCGAAAGTGGAAAAGCTTTGAATATCTCTAGGCCCCCCAAACCTTAACTCTTAATACTGTTTACCTTATTTAATAGACACAAAAAAAACAGTAAAAAATACACTGTACTGTAACAGTATGTTTTACATGTTGGGTATACTCAAACAGAGTGCGTCATCTGCAGTTCTTCTGTGCACCAACACAAAATTTAACTTTTTCAAAATTTACAAAATTTTGAAACTTTACAAAACTTTACAAAATTTAACTTTTTATAGTAAATTTGTGTATATATTTATGGCAGTAAATGATAAAATGAATTTATAATGCATACGTTTTGTGCATTTAACACTTACTAAACTTTTTTAATTTTCTTTACATTTTCTAGTCTATGCACGTCGTCTGCAATTTTCCGCGCAAAACTCGAAAAAAATTCCCGTTTAATTACTGCTGGCAAACTCGCAAATAATCAGATCCGCAAAAGTTAAACCGGGTCGAGGTTCGAGTGTATATTAAAACTTGTTTCCAGATTTAAAGTAGAAAGTGTGCAAAGATTGCTACACCAAGTCGCACTGCTTGTCTCCACAGAAGTTTGGTTGGTGTGTCCACGGGAGCTGGAGGGTGAGCGTCCACCTGTCTTCACCTGGTGTCCCACAGTAGTATATCAGGGTGGAAAGCTGGCTGAGGTTGACTGGGCATCTCTGTGACACCTGTGTGTGTGTGTGGGTGTGTGTCCCACTCTGGCTTTCAGTGTGCTGGGATCCAGGTGGGAAGTAGATCAGTCCCAACCTCATTGTAGCTGCGGGGGGGAGGAAGTCTCACATGGCGGTGCGTTTCCGCTGCAGCGAAGGCATTGCCAGACTGATGTGCCCGTCACGTCACTGCACACACAAGTGGGGTGTAAATGAGCATCTGCTGGAATCACTGGGCTGAGCTGACAGCTAATACCACCTCCTTTCATAAAATATTGGACTCCTGGGACTGGCAGTAAGAATCTTCTGCCTGTTAATGTCAAATACTGTACATGCGTGTTTGTAGTGTTCTTTCAATTCTTCCTTCACACACAAGCTCTCGTACCAGCACGTGCACAGATTTGGAATAACTCGATTCTTTTTTTTTTTCTATTGATAATGAGCTTATTTATAACATGAGCTTACTTATAACAGTATTAACCAGATTGTATTGCAGTTCCAGTAGTATTGTGTTTATACTCTATATGCTACTATAAAAATATTTCTGTTTTATTTAATTTTGACAGGCCATTTTTTAGAACCCTGGTGTGTTTTATTTGTTAATTCATAATGAAAATGGGATACAAAGCAAACTTCAGATGCAATTAATGCTGCACTAACAGCTGATATATGTTTAGTTGACATTTTTCTTCAAAGAAACTTAATGTTAAGGGTGAAATTATTACACCCTCTCAATTTTTTACCCATTTACACCTTGGGTTAATTCTGTTGGAGTAAGTTTGCGTAAGTACCTTGCTCAAGGTTATTACAGCTAGAGATGGAGCTTGAACGTGGGACCTTTGGAGCCAAAGGCAGTAGCATTAACCACTACACTACTAGCTGGCCTGTGTTAGCATGCATTTTAAAAAAAAAAAAACAAAAAAAACAAGGTGGCAGCAGTTCATCTACTGATTAATGATGGTGCCTTGGAGATTGCAGGTACAATCCCACCTCCTGTTGTAGTACCTGTAATTAAGGTACTTATCACAAATAGATAGGGTAAAGATTACTCAGCTCTAGAAATGGCTAAATCAGTTTAAGTAGCTTAACACTATAAGTTGTTTCAGAGAAAATCATCAGATAAATGAATAAAATACAAATGTAGATAGACAAAGGACAGTGTATGGTATCAACGGAGAGTGGAGCAGTGGTAGTGTATGTTCCAATAAAGTATATTAGGAATGTGTACATCAATTAGAGTCAGACAGCACTGTGTGGGGTCACCTGCTGGCATCCACTAGCTGTCATATAGTCTCGTATGCAATACTGTACCTGGTTTCTACACAGGTGGTCCCCAACTTACGATGGTTCGACTTAGATTTTTTTTTTTACTTTACGATGGTGTGCTCGTGATAGACATTCAGTAGAAACCATATTTCGAATTTTGAATTTTAATGTTTTTTCCCAGGCAAGCGATATGCAGAGCGATAGTCTCTCGTGATGCTGGGCAGCGGCAGCGATCTGCATCTCCCAGTCTGTAACACAGAGGTGTGTATTGGGTGTATTACTGCATTTTTGACTTATGATATTTTGGACTTACAATGGGAAAGTAACCCCCATCATAAATCAGGGACCACCTGCAATTGTCAGGGAAACCCTTAAACTGTAAAGTAGCTTTTTGCACACAGTACTAGTGTATTTACTGTGATGGACTGGCATCCTGTCCTGGGTGTACTCTTCTTAGTATTGAGCCCTAAAATAAAATAAAATAAAATAAAATAAAATAAAATAAAATGAAAATAAAAAAATAAATAAATAAATAAATAAATAAATAAATAAAAGTATTAAATGCATTTTCGACTTACGATGGGTTTCGCTGTAAGCCGGAGACCACCTGTAAAAGTGGAAGTGGCTGAGTTACACAGGGATGTAAGAAGTAAAATGAGATAGCAAACATGCTTTAACTTAATCATGAGCAGAAGTAGTTCACTGAAATAAAAATGCTCTTTCTGCCCCTTGAGTGTCCTTTTCTGTGTAGCCTTTCACCCACTGATATACATCAACCCTGAAGCACAGGACCTTAGAAGGCTCCCTCCCCAGATTACGACTTTCTTTCCCTACTTCCTAGGCCATCAACTAGTGGTGTCAAAATTTGCAAGCACAAAAATTTGTGTCTAGAAAAAAATTTATTACATGTATTTGAAAAATAATTCATTTTAAGAAACTTGTTTAATAATAACGACTTTTTTTTCAAGTACATTTGTTCTTAAATAATGTGTAACTTTGTACAGTGCATCTCTGGCCCATGTCTTTGAAATATTGCAGCTTTGGAAATAACATGTTCTATGATATTAACTGTCTGTAAATAGCATACCGTATTTGTCTCTTTAACAAATTTCAGTCTTGAAAATGTTTACTTTTCAGTCTGTTTTCAGCCATTAAAGTATAATGCGTTCAGTGCATACATAAGGTTAAAATATGTATAATAATTGTATTTACAAACACACACACACACTTTCAGAACCACTTGTCCCAGACGGGGTCACGGGGAACCGGAGCCTACCCGGCAACTCAGGGCGTAAGGCCGGAGGGGGAGGGGACAAACCCAGGACGGGATGCCAGTCCGTCGCAAGGCACCCCAAGCGGGACTCGAACCCCAGACCCACCAGAAAGGAGGACCCCGTCCAACCCACTGCACCACCGTGCTCCCCTCACGCACACCTATTCAATTTTTTTTTTTCTCTTCTTTGTGGTCTGTATATAGGATTAAAATGTAATTTTTGTCATATATGTAAATGTGTACCTTTATTAATGTAGGAATAGATGGCTAAGGGGTATTGGACTGATTCTTGCTTAGTGGTGCCAAAAACCCACCACCAGCCCTGGCTGGAGGGACAGGACTCAATACTAAGAAAGGTACACCCAGGACAGCATGCCAGTCCATCACAGTAAATACACTAGTACTGTGTGCAAAAGCTACTTTACAGTTTTGGGGTCTCCCTGACAATTGCAGGTGGTCCCCGATTTATGATGGGGGTTACGTTCCCCTCGTAAGTCCAAAATATCATAAGTCAAAAATACAGTAATACACCCAATACACACCTCTGCGTGACAGACTTGGAGATGTGGATCGCTGTCACTGCCCAGCATTGCGAGAGAGTATCATATCGCATATCGCTTGCCTGGGAAAAAACATTAAAATTCGAAGTACGGTTTCCACTGAACGTCTATTGCCAGCTCACCATCGTAAAGTCGAAAAAATCGCAAGTCGAACCATTGTAAATCAGCGACCACCTGTATAAATTTACTTGAATATGCAATAGTTTCTCCAGAAATCAGCCTTACCTATAGCAGGACTTGTTGCCCAAAATATTTTGCTTGTCTCACAGCGACAGATGAATATATGAGAAACCTTGCTGGATCCTGATGGAATCCACAGGACGTACACGTATTTCGGTACTCATGACCATGTTACAGGTAGGCTTCTACCCAACCTAGGCCCAATCACCATATCCTTCCACTGTCAGAGAAATCCATTTCGTTTGTGGTCTCTTGCTTCAACACATTCTCATCGTCAGAAGTTGTAAATTTGTTCGCTGTTGTCTGTGCATTGTAGAAGGTCCACCTGGTTATCCTAAAGAGACCATCTTCAGTTCCTGTGTCCACAGCATCCTCAGTTTGTTCAAAATGGGTGATGAGTGATCTGTGGGTTCAAGAAACTCCTCACAGGTGATACACCTAAGGATACTTGCTCTTGTACCCCTTTACAGTCTCACAGACAGTGAAACCAGCGCTCTCAGTGTCCCCTACAAGACCCAGCTACTGCTTATAGTCAGCACCTCGAAAGTCAGGTTTCTTCCTCTAAGCTTACAGCAGATAGAGAGACCACAATCCCATACAGCTTCCTTTCAGATGATCTCAACAGGAAAAGGCTTTAAGGGTCGACCAAGTGCATTCTCCTTGTTTGAAGTCTTGGCCAAGGTGTTTGTGTATTTTTACATACGCCGAGGTGTTTACAACATGGGGAAATGGATGTCTGGTGTCGATGGCGCCGTGGAGCTCCACCATCCTGCCGGCTGGCAGCATCGCAACACATGTCAGCTATGTTTGAAGGAACTGCAAATCGTGGCTCTAATTCATCTCACTTTCCCTCACCTGGGCATTTTATACATATTTGATCCCTTGTCTTGATGCCTATACATTTATTGGTAGGAAATGTCACACCACTAAAAAAAAGTTGCACATCTGGCCCATTTGAAATCAGCAGCCTGCACGCAATTACCACATTTACCCCATATGCAGACATACAGGAAGTTGTAACAGTCAGTTTACCAGCAGCTCTACACTGGTAACAGAACTCATTTGCCGTCGACTGCAAGCATGAACTTCATTTAGCAGAAATCGTACAATTGGAAGTGTGCAGAATGAATCGTCCTTTGGTTCTCTGACATATTTATTAACGTGCATGTATTAATGTTACACTGCAGTCTCATTATGGTGATTATTCTGCCAAGCTCCCCGTTGGGGTAATTATACTAAAACCCTAATTGGTACCATCAAGATGTAAATGCCTGCAGTCCTCATCCTTCCCTATCTTCACCTGTAAGGATAGTTTCCAGAGTTTATGCACTTAGATAATATAAACCTGAACCCTATGAACTCTCTTTGAAAGCACCGTAACCAATACAGTAACTCATGCTGGAAAAGAATCTCATACAAATAAAAGTGTCTTGACATATTTTATATATTTTCATTTTTAATGTGCTTGAAAACAGCAAATTTAGTGATCTGAGGCAGCTTAATTGGACCTTTTCCAATATGACATATTACATTACGCAATGGTTTTCAGACCCAAGACATTCCAGCAGTCAAAATGGAAACCCAGTTTTGTCTTCCTAAAGGTTTTCAAAAACAAGTCTTTCCAAATATCATTATGGCATTTAGATCAGCAACTGTGTCTTTAAATCTATTTCTTTTTAACAGGTTATAACTGTCCAGTTAATTTTTAAAATAATAAATACCTTTACATGGGATTTTTTTCCTTATTTATTCTTCTTATTACATTATGTTAGCAGATGCTTTTCTCCAAATCAGCTTCCAGTGAACACTGCCTAGTGTTATCAGCCCACATCTTATTCACACAAAGTGACTTACACTGTTAGATACACTACTTACAATGAATCACTCATTCATACACTGGTGAAACACACTTTCCGTCTGTAACTCTGTCTCATTCACACACACACAATGGATGATTTTAGAGTGAGGAAACCAGAGGACCTGGAGAAAACCCATACTGACGAGGGGAGACCATACAAACTCCACACAGAGTGCAAAGACAGTGAGCGAACACACATCTTCTAGCACTGCCAAACGCTGTGTGACAGCAGCACTACTCGCTGTGCTACCATTCTGTGCATTATTATTATTATTATTATTATTATTATTATTATTATTATTATTATTAGAAGCCCTACATGTGAAGGGGAGTATATGGAAGTAGACAGAGCTCTCTATGCACTAAACCCTGAAAAAAATGTGAGTAGTAATCGAGGGCCTTTGCCTGGCATTGCGGACCAATTTGTTCACCTTAAATTATTCAGAGGTGAGGCCTTTTTATGTCAGCAACTGTGTGTTTTCCCGTGACAAAGCTCAACCGGCCTAATAGTTTTACTGTGTCTGCCGTTTTATGACTGACATAGCAATAAGCAGATTGCGCAGATATTTATACCATCTGTGGCTTGTGGAGATAATTAAAGTATATAAATTAATCAAGTGCAATTAATTAGAAACTTTATGTTCGCAGCAGTACTTCTTTGCATGTATAATTTATATTTATTGATTTGTTTGGTTTCATTAGCCTATGAGATAAGAGTGGAAATGCATTAGAGGAGAAAATGCACAATTAGCATGCGACAGAACTGCTCGTAATTGATAGATCACTGTGCGTTCCTGGCAAATATAAAGCTGCGTTAACTGTCATAAGCAGTTGCAATTGATGACTGATATTTTACTCCGTACCACCCGGCTGATTAATGGTGTTTTTGAAATTCGGACCCTTTTTAATGGGAGTCTGATAGACATGCAGGATTTACTGTTTAATCAGGGTAAAAATTCATTGCTGCTGGGGCGCTGTGTTTCTGGGTGAAATGGATGATTGGTTTCTGTTGCCTATATCCATAAGTGCTGTGTTGATGCTATTTGCTCTAGTCAGCAACCAATATGGTTTAGCATTAAGAGCTTTGTGCTTTTCAACTGATTTTTCATCGAATCTTCCGCTACCATCCATCACCGTACTGCTCCTTCGCCCTTCCCCTCCAAGGCGTGGAGACAAACAGCACAGATTAGTCAATAGTTAGCCCGTGCTGCACATCGCAATGCTCGCACAGTTCCTTGCGGTAAACTGCGCCCTTGTAGCAGCTCTACACATTTTTTTTTTCTCCATTGAACATCTGCCTCATGTCTTAGAACAAAAGTATGGTGGTTTTTTGTGTAGGACCATGAAAAGCGCAGATGATGGATTCAACTGGAGTAAATGGTTACCTGACCACAGTGTGAGACATAGATGCTAGAAATAGACCCCCGAGTGTTAGAGAATCAGCCTCAGATGTAAAACATGGTGGTCCAACAAAGGGCCAGATTTAGTTTTTTGTAGACCCTAGGTACATTTACCCCGAAATGAGCAAAAAGACATTTAGTTATGTCAAGGGACTGAAAACTATTCCAATGCCTTACCAGACAATTCATGGAGAAGCCAAAGAAAGAAAGTTGGGATGTCAGAAATTGTTGAATTATGTTTTTGAAAGGTAATTATGAAGTTTTAGTTGCATTAAATTTCTGTTTCAAAACCATCCTTACTTTTTCATCATTTTAAACGTTTCCCTCCTTTTTAGGCTCTATAAATTTCATAGGCCCTACTTGTTGTGTCTATAGTGCCTAATGGGAAGTCCGGCAGTGGTCCAGTGTAGTCAGGACGTCCACACTGATCCTGCTCTTCAAACAAAAACTCATCAGACAGATGTCTGAGCTTTGGTGTTCATTTCACTAAATCTGTGTGTTAATAGGCTCTCGTCTCCCTCCGTTCCATTGATTACATGGTATTGATAAAGGATTAAAAACACTGCTGTCCCAAAGCGCTCCACAAACACACTCTCCACTGTTTCATCATCACTCTGAAATCAAGAGTTCTCCTCCTTACAGCCCATCTCTTGAAAAACACTTTTTAAATGTACAGTGGTGGCCAAAGATATTGGAACCGTTCAACTTTTTGCAAATAACTCTCAATCTTCTCTAAAAGTATGCCGAAGTTGACTAGAGTATTTGGTCTCTAGAATTCTTCAGTTCAAAGTT
Source organism: Scleropages formosus (assembly GCF_900964775.1). Taxonomy (NCBI): domain Eukaryota; kingdom Metazoa; phylum Chordata; class Actinopteri; order Osteoglossiformes; family Osteoglossidae; genus Scleropages; species Scleropages formosus. The sequence continues at coordinate 32,546,557 of NC_041810.1, forward strand.
AATATTACAGAACTTATGTTTTTGACTTAGAACTTAATATATCTCCTTAAATTAGAAAATTAATAGAAAAGGAACTGATAAATTATTGAAAGCCCAGACTCAATATTTGGTAGCAGAGCCTTTGGTCTAAATAACTGCAATCAAGCGCTTCCTATAGCCATCGATGAGCTTCCAGTACCTCTGAACTCAAAATTTGGCCCACTTTTCTTGTGCAAATTGCCCCAGTTCTGCCAGACTTGAAGGGTTCCTCCTCTCAACTGTTGTTTTCCGATCTCTCTACAGGTTTTCTGTGGGATTTGTCTTTGTCATTCCTTCTTTATTTTCTGATTTAAGAGGGTATATTGTTTTGAATCAAAGCCATATGTTCTATAACATTAACAGTGAAATAAACAGCTGTGGGGACCAAATAGTTGACTTGAACATATCTTTAGATAAAATTGCGAGTTATTTGTAAACACTGCTGAGGGCACATATATTTTTGGTCAAAGTTTTATGTTTAAAACAATATTTCAGATGTCAGCATTTGCGCATGGCAGAGTAATTTATATTTGGTATCAGCCATAACATAGCCATATGTTTTCCTGTTGCTCAGGATCATTCGTTTTCAGGCACTGAGGTTGCTTGCAAAACACGGGTTCAGGTGGTGCAGGTGTGCCCAAGCCGGGTGCTGAGTGTAGTCATTTCTCGCCGGGTGAAGAACAGACAACAGGGCCGAGCTGTGTGTATTCAGGGTGCGTCTGGGTGCCACGAATATGGAAAAGAAACACTGCTAATAACCAGACGGCGAGAAGGGGCTAATTGTTTTGTGCTGTGTGCCCCAGGTACAGAGCCCGTGATACAGCTGGAGAACAGGCCTGCATTCCTGCAGGCTGATGTCCCAAGCAATTTCCTCCCCATGTGCTAACAGCCCACAGAGACGTCACAACAGGTGTCAGGTAGCAGGGGCTGAGCTTCAGGGGGTTCAACCCTCAGCTGTATTTTTCTGGCAGTAAGGGCTAGAGTCTGCACCTGTTTACACTCACTCTGCCTTTGGCACCTAAGTCACCTGCTGCAGGTACAGTCCACCTCACTGACAGACATGACGGAATATCAAGTAGACAGGTAAGACACTGATTGACTGAACTGCTCGGATGCCCACCTGATCCCCTTTTTCCTTCTTCTGTTGAAGATGGCCGTTGTTGCCTTACATGAGAGCTGGTACTTGTTTCTCCTTGTGTTTCAGCATCTTTCCCTTCCTGCTGAATCTGACAGCTCAGTCCTTTATGAGTTTCCTAAGGTCCCACAATGACCATCTAACAGCAAAGGCTCTCACAAAACCTCTGCTTTTTGGAATGGAAATAACACAGGGAGAAGTAATCCTTGACTTACAATGAAGATGACTTACAACCAGTTGGACTTATGATAGCTGTCCGATCAACCTTTTCATATTATTTTCCAGTTCTGACATAAGGTCTGTTAACAGCAGCTCCACCTTCTGTACCATAACATTGGCTGACCAGGTTATTGCAAGGCATCCACCCATACTTCTTATTGACTCAATCAGTATGTCAGCAATTTTGTTTTGTGTACAAAAAGTTTACTTTTTAATTCCATTTCATATTTTTTTACAGTGGCTAGCAAAGGAAAATGTGAGTAATCTGGTGATGGAGAAAAGAAAAAGCAAATACAATAGACATAAAAATGAAAGTAAAAATCGCGCAGCCTTAAAACATTGTATACTATTTCTTTATTATACTCTACTGTATATTAGTAATATTTTAAAATGAATAATGTTTCAAGGTTATGATGAAATATATCAAAGCCCTATTATGCATGTTGAGTGGTTAATACATCCTTATGATTCATATAATACAGTATAAGGAGATTACTATTATGTAGACTTCAGGCAAAGATGACTTATAACGAGGTCTTTGAAACAGAATCCTGTCGAAAGTCAAGGACTACCTGTATGTCACAGTGCCTATACGTAACAGATGCTCTTTGACCTAATCCCCTCCTCCTCCCCCTCACCGCAGATTTTCCAGATGAATGGCAATATCAGGAACCAGGACCCAGACAAAGGCTGACAGAAGATGTGTGTTATTAAGAGTATTTGATGATACCAACCGAATACGACAAAAAAAGTGTGAGCCATGAGATGGCCATATTGACATCCCTGGACTCCTGTGTTCTTTAAACCCGATGTGGCCTATCTGATTTCCCTCCTATGGACCCCCTGGGAGACAGCCCCACTATTCCTCTAAGTTGTGTATAAGTAAACTGCATGACTGGCTGGGAGGTCAGATCAATCCCTGCTATTTATTACTTAGGAATGTGACACCCCCTTCTTAAATGCTCCTGTCAAATGATTTAGCTTCACCCCCACTGCATATTCTGCCTGTAGAGGATACTTATAAATGCTCCATGCGGTTGGGTGGGGATGGGGGGTGTATTTTATGACCATTGCACCAAATTGTTCCTGATTTTTTTTTTCCCAGACTCGGTTCTTTTAAACAAAGACGGATGCATCTGTGCTTTGAAGACACTTTTATGTAGGGCTTTTAGCGTAGGCGTATGTATCATATTTACAGTACTGTAGACATACTTCAATTACAAAAACACGAACCTTACATGGATTAAAAAGGGCCTCGACTCATGTGTTTATAAGTGATTTGTTTGCCTTCATACAATTTTGCATATGCATGTTGTTTCTGAAATGACGGCTGCTTTGGCATTATTAAGCGTTTAGTGTGGGTAACACGTTACTTTTTACTGCATGACAGTGTGCATTTTTTTTCCTGGTTTAGTCTTGCAGAGGGCGTCTTAATAGGAAACAGCTTCCACCTAAAATGTGTGGAAGGCACTTGATTTGCTTTAGGAATGTGAAACATTTAAGTCCTGACGCAATTTTGAAAGCAGAACCAGCATGCAAACAAAGGGTTCTTCATGACGGCATACCGAGCAAGTTTCTAGAATGAAGAGCATTCTCGATCAGCCATATGGAGCCAATCTATAGCAAGGACCAGTGGCACAATATAGAAAGGGATGAGCAGTATTGAACTGTACTGCAGTCCCGTCTGCAGCAGCGGAGCAAGTCATGGTTTCCAGCACTGCATAATTAAAACAGCCTTTAGACAAGGAGCGTCCCACATTTTTTAGAACAAGGGCCACAATTATTACTGTAAATTGCTTTGATGGCCACATAAAAATAATAGTAAGTTAGATACTGAGTTTAAAAAAGGTTGTTTTATCATATAAATGATAAATTAATTACATTATTAATTACATTAACAAAGACATTGTAATATTCAACATACACCATTAATAATAACACAGGTGGTCCCCGACTTACGATGAGGTTATGTTCTCTGTCACGATAAGCCTATTTTAGAAAACTGCTTTTTTTCCCCTCAGGACATTAGTAACCCATTCAAAATATTCTTCAACAAATTTGCTGTCCAAAAACAGTTTCTATGTCTCTACAATAATTTCCACATCTACACAGCTCTCTGTGACCAGATTTTCCAGCTGGGAGCACATGCTCCCAGAAAGCATTTGATGTACCTAAAATATAGCTTGTCTTCATAAAACTGGCCTTGAAATATGTCAACTGTAAATATATAGTTTATGTGATAACGTGTTTTTAATGTTACATTCCTCAAGAACTGAAACCACTGCTTGGACATTTTGGAAGCCATGTTCATAATTTAAATTCAAGCATATATACTGTAACTATTATTAAAAAGAGTATCTAACACAGTACAAGAGTTAACAGTGATGAAATGAGGGCATAAAAAACCAATAGCACACAACAGAACTACAGTGTTGCCATTGGGGATGACTGAGCTGCAGCTGCACAACGTGCTCCAACCCTGGTGGAACCCTGTCCTGTTCACTCCCCTTGTTGTGAACAGGCACGCTGTGTGTGTCTGATTATAACTGTATTACTGTGTGATCCAATTAAGTTTATATTGTGGTAATATTATATAACTATTGTTCATTTATTGTTCAAATCTGGCTCAATTCAAAGACCCATGTTTTAGGTGATTCTAAACTGCTGTTTCAGTGTATGTGTGAGTGAATGAGAGCGACTGCCTTGTGATGGACTGGTGTTCCATGCAACATGTACCCTGCACCAAACCCTATGCTTCCAGGATAGCTGTAGACCACCTGAACCTCGCACAGGACAAAGCATTATTAACAATGGATGGACGAAGAACTGTACAGAGTGATGAAAAATGTTTACTCTCCTCTTTATGTCAGGTATGTATTGGAAGACCCGTCTCTGAGATATACATGTATTGATCATTTCAAGATCTGGCAACAGCACATTTTCCAAATGTCCATTTTCTAATAAGCCAAGGCACATATTTATTTCACAGTGCTTTGCTGTACTATGTTGCACAAAGCACAAAGTCCATGACTGTTCTTAGATCTTGCACCCAGAAAGCTGTTTGTGATCTAATCAAAGCAATGTGCAGTTGCATTTTACACTTGAGAACATTACATATTACTAAAAATACTTGCAAGAGTCAAAAGGACACTTGGCTACAAAAGAGAGTAATGAAGCCACTGGTGGGGATGAAGACTCGGAAAGCTGAAATACACTGGAAAGATCAACATTTTGCTTATGATTTAGAAAGTCATCCTTCTAGTCGAATTACAGGCTTGTTTTTGTTGGAAAAGAATCAGCAAGCTGCCCCTCTCAAGGACTGTGTGGGTTTGGGGAGGGAGGGGGGAGTCAAACCTGTGGTTGACAGTCTTTTTAGGATTTTGTCATCTCTTAATCTTCCAAGAGAAGGACAAAGTGATATTGTGTCAGGACCACCAACAGTCTCGGCTCAAAGCAGGAGAGGCAGAACATGGAAATGACAGGCAAAGAACTGAACTCAAAGCGTGAAGACCAAGAATTGGAACTGCTCTTACACCTAGCACATTTGTCTATAATCTATAGCATTTCATCTATTTTGGTTTCAAATCAGCTAATAGTGTTTTGTTTCTGATAAAAGTTAAAAATGTAATTAATTTTGTGTTACTGATCAGCTAAATGATAAGTCCTTTACTTTGAGCACAAAACTAAAGTGCTAAAGATCAGTCCATCAAGCCATGTAGGTTGTTGTTCATGCTTAATTTCAAAATTAATGTATTGTTATTTAACTATGTGTGCTGTGTGCTTTGAAGGTCACTTGAAATGCTGTTTCAACCTAAGTGTAATCTACTTTGCTCATTTTATACATTTCAGAGATATTTTTCACCGAGAACAGGAGAAAAACCATGAAGCATAATTGCTGAACTTAATATCAGCCTTACAAAGGGAGAGGGCCATGCTGACCACACTTGAACAAGAGCCAGGGCAAAAGATTTGGTCTAGAACTTTGCCAGGTCATGGGCAATGCGTCATCTACAAACTTCAATACTTTGGTCTGTATTGAAAGCAAAACAACCCATTCCTGCACTTGAACTGAAATATTTCAAGGTTATAATAACTAAAACACGCTGAAGTAATAATATAAACATTCTGATAACCAGCTGTCTGAGATTTCAACAATAAATCACACATCGATATGAAAGAGAAAACACTTGCAAACATGCTGGATGTGTCGTAACTCAAAATCAAGCAAAACATTTTCTTTTACTGTTGTACACAGAGCTGGATTTTACATGTCACCCATCATTTTTCAGCTCAGCTTGCCTAAATGAACTATTATTTGTCTGGGTAAACTATATATAAGAACTCATTTTAAAAACAGAAGCCTACACTCTTTTGGGATGAATGGATGAAAAGTTATTAACCCCAAAAGAAATTCTCTTTGTTTGTAGCAGCATACAATCTACAACATGCATACATACACACATAAGTACACACACACATTGTCTGAATTGCTTGCTCCATTCGAGGTTGGGGGAGCCGGAGCCTAACCCGGCAACACAGGGCGTAAGGCTGGAGGGGGAGGGGACACATACAGGACAGGACGCCAGTCTGTTGCAAGGCACCCCCAAGCAGGACTCAAATCCCAGACCCACCAGAGAGCAGGACCCAGTCCAACCCACTGCACCACTGCGCTCTCTGCCATACATAAGTAACGAAACATATATATGCAAAAATAGCTAGTAGAATGGATGCTGAAGAGGGGTAGAATTGAAGGATGGGAGTGAAATAGGATTAACATTAAGTGAGTGATAATGAGACAAAATCAGAGGCAGCATGGAATGACTTATACCCAGGGTGAAGGATAGTATAAGGAACAAAGGAAAAAAGATGGCAGCAAAGCAAGTTGAAGGGCTGGAACTTAGGGAATAGGACTGAGCGGTGGAAAAATTCAACAGGATTCAGAGAAAAAGTACAAGTTGAGTTGTCTAAAAACAGTAGACGTGTAACAGCAAAAATGCGATGAGATCAACATGAGGGTTGACAGAGTTGTTAAGCCAGCTTATCAGTTTACATTTTTAAAATGCACCCTTCTTACATATTTTTCATGATTGAGTGTAGGAAATGTCACATAGTAGCACTTATAATGAATGGAACAGTTACTTCTTCCTTCCTTATTTTTGTTGTCATTGTTGTCACCTTGGTTCTGTCGGTCCATGGTCAGGCTACGGTGTGTGGTCTGACTGCAATCCACTAGCTGTCAGGCAATGAATTCTCACTTGCACCATGTTTCCAACCACACAGTTTGCCATCAAAAGCTGCTCCTCACAGCTGTGACCTACTGGTGACAGACAACCAGTCCGTATGGCCCAAGCAGGAGAACCAGTCAGCCTCTCTGTCAATTCTGTATCTCAGGCATCTCTGCTTGGTTGACTGACTACCATTTACAACTCAGTGTTTCCAAGGCTGAGCTCTTTCATCTACAAGAAGGTCCATCTACCTGTTGGGAACAAAACCGAACAATTTGTACATTTCATCCACTTTGTCAGTTAAGAGTCTGGGAGTAACAATCTACTCAAGTCTCTGTTTTTCCCAACAGATTAAAACCATAACCGGATGCTGCAGATACTTCCTGTACAACATCTGCAGAATCCACCCATATCTCACGCCACAATCTACACTGGTCCAGGCCATAGTGATATGCCACCTGAACAATGGCAACTCCTTCCTATGTGGTCTTTCAGTCTCCACCATCAAGCTTTTCCAGGTGATCCAGGTGTTTTATCTGGAAAAGTGTTCTTATGCATCTCCCATCCTTGCCTCTCTCCACAGACTTCCTGTATCAAGTTCAACATTCTAATTACAGCCTACAAGATGGTCAAAGGATCTGCACCTCGATAGCTGCAGGACCTGATCACTCACTTTACCACAGCAACAGCACCATGCTCCTGCACCTCCGGCCACTTGATAGTCAAACTCACTGGGGGCCCTCAAGTCTGTAATGTCTCAGTTTTGGCTCTGATGTGGTGTACTGAGCTTTCTCTGTCCCTCAGAACTGCTGAATCCCTTTCAGCATTTAAGAAGGGTCTCAAAATACATCTCTTTAGGACATAGTACTTGCATGATCTCTTTAAAGCTAAATTTACATTACATGTCACAATGACCTTTGCATCTCCTATCTAAGTCAATTTTGCAAGCATCTACTCACGTAAACTGTGCCAGTAAAAACAGAGGTAAAAGGCAGAATGACTGGGCTTCAAGGATTGAGTGCCTGCATCTAAAGTTCTCCACCGGCTGTGAAATGAACTTTTTGTTTACTTTGAGTTCTACCTCGTTTTGGAGAAAAGTGTCTGGAAAATGAATAAATGCAAATGTAAATCTAAAAGACAAGGGTAGAGTGAGCGTTGTGTCGGAAGCCTAGTAAAGCCTAGGTAAGAATTACTGTAAGTAGAAACAGATAACAAAAGTCAGGCAATATTTCCATGACACTGCTGTTTGCTTTTTCTGGTCATAATCACTTGTAAGAATGGTACTGGGAATTCTAGCTCACTGCTCTTGGGCAGTGACTGCCTGTGCTTTGGGAATCTCACTTGAAAATAGGTGAATTAATCCAATCTCAGAGAGGTAAATAAACAGATAGATAGGTGGACAAATAAATAAATAATTTTAGTGCCCTTACCTTCCCTGCAGTCTGGGGCCAAAGCAGTAACGGTTAATAGAAGGCCCACTCGTGGGTCGGTCCACTGTCAGCCTAATTGGATTCAGGCCTGTCCTGGAAGATGGGATCGTGTGAAGCGGTGATTGCTTCCACAGTCGGGTGAAGTGGAACCCGCGTCCATGGCCTCATCCTATGAAACTGTGTTCGCCATGGAGGCAGAAAACAATAGCTAGCTGTCGCTACCAGCTGATATCCCTTTGATCAGCCAAATGAATGCTGTTGGCATTTCTTATAGAGTGGAGATTGCTTATCGATCTATATCAAAATATTCATGTTAATCTCAGGCTGCGGAGAGTATTTTCAAGCTGAGTTAGTAATCAGATTGCTGTCCTGTCTGGAGCAATTCGCTGAACGAGGAAGTGTAATCAGTCTGGGGTTCTGCAGTCAAATGTACTTTGCTGTTTAAATTTGGACTGGCGACATTGATTGAAGAGTCGCAGGAAAGGTGTTGACAAACCAAATTGTTTGGTCCAGCGCTGTTTTGCTAGAGATCAAGTCCAGAGTAATACGCAGTGAATTTGTTCATTACGGACTGGGCCTGGGGAGGGAGAAAAGGTTTCGCCACAATCACATGAGCTGAAGTCCAGGGCCGCGGATCAAAGACACTGAAGGACCTTGGAAAGTTGGCTCGTTTTCACAAACCAGGGTGGCATGGAAGGGGGGGTTCGGCATTCACCGTCCCACACTGAGAAGCGTCATGGGAACATGAAGCAAATGAATTATTTAAAGGACATTGCAAGAAAGAGATGTGTGCTACATCAGTCTGGACTGAACTACTGATCTGTCCCCTAATACCAAAGGAAAAAAGTCCTCATTGGTGAATGGAAATGGATCGCACTGCTTCAAATCCAGGAATTGCCAAAATTGTACATAATTTGTTTGCTTAACTGGTTGGTTTCTTTTGAGAAATAACCAGCCCAGCATCTTGTGGCTTCTTTTTTAATGTGTTTTATAAATTATTTTTTATTGCTTATTGATTAAGGCAAACTTGTCTTTTAACAATATTTTACTTTATACCTTGTGTTTCCTATGAAATATGAAACAAATGAGATCCAGCTTCTAATTAATAACAGCCTACTTCAAACAATGAGTACAGAGGACTGGACAGTGTTCTGGTGGAGAAAACATCACAGTCACGAAACTTGTTCTTTAGCTTGTTTGTACAAACACATTACGTACATGCAGTGCTACATGATTCTCAGAATTTTTAACACACTAAATAAAGTCATATACAACTCTCTGCATACAAAACTGAATGAAAGCACTCTGTATCTTAAATTTTAAGCAATATGAAAAAAATCTTGGATCAGAAATGTACTTGGCAGTGTCATTATTGATATATAATTTTAAATAAATGTGGCTAACTGCATAACTTGCATCTTTTTCTTTTTTTACCTGTAAATGTCTTGGGAATCTCAGTTTGAGTTGAGAACTTATTCAGGCATTCAGCTTTATTAAGCTCTCCAATGAGGTTTTTCACCCTTCTTTTTTTTAACTTTTTATATTTTAAAAGGCTTCATAATATTGAATATATCATAAACATTTCCACAGAAACTACTTGAAGTTTAACATGTTAGGGTTGCTCACCCTCTAGCCACAACAAATCGAAAATAATTACAAGGTGGTGAATCTAAGCAAATGTTTTAAAGGCACGGAAATGGAAGGGCGTATTTATCTAGTGACATTAAAGAAAAAAGATTGATTATGTTGAATAGCCCGGGAGTATGTGCAACATCTGGACTCCTAAGGCCTTCCAGGCCACCAAGACATGTCATTTGCTTTGTTATGTTACGTTTTTTTTCTGTTATTACAGCCCCAGTGGCTCACTTTGACCCGTCAGTCGTCTTAGTGTACATTTACATGACAGTCACAGAATAAATGAAACACCCTAAATTTACACCGAATTACTTTTCCTAGATTACTGCAGATTATGTTTTCCGATTTGCATGCACACAGCTCTGGCCTTGATGACCGCAACTGTTTTAAATCTGTCTCGGTGCTGTTATTACCCAAAGAAATCTGCGAAGGGAGCCTTAGCCAGGACGGGGGATTATCCTGCTAAAGGGTAAAGGCATCCTGTGTTGCCATATGGGTACCCTGTGTCAAAGACATTCTACTACCAGGTCACTCATACAGTATATCAAGTATTAGTGTCAGGTGGAGATTAATGTTTCACAGTCTGGTCAACACACACTGTACTTACTGTACCTTAGTGAGAGTACTGAGGAAGATGTGAGCAGAGCACAGGCCTTGGTTTTTATATAAAAGGATGAATGTCAAGGACTGGTGTCCACAAAGATCCTTATGATTGCAGGAATAATTTCAGAAGCGCTCTTCACACAGCCTCCTTAGCAAGGAGATGCTGCCTGGCCTAAAAAAAGTCCTTACCTTCATCTCCACTTCGCGTAAATTACCTCAGGTTTACTGATGCCTGAAAACTAGATTCATGACTGTATACTGATGTGTAACATCTAATTTAAATTATTTTTATGTATGTTTTGGCTAAGGTAAGAAAGGTAGTCTGATTACTTTGCAAAGAAATGTATTTTATAGTTATAGACTACACCGTACCTGTAAACCTAGTGGATGAAGTCGTTGAAGAAGGTGTTTAACTTTCCCCCTGAAAAAAACATTTGATATCCCTGATAATTAAAACGAATTTTGTAGTGGTTGGAAACCTTTTCCCATCCTTTTATTTAGAAGAACATGAAAAAAATAACAATAATATGTAGACTACACTGCTGTAATTTCAGGCTAGTAACATGACTAATATCAGGAACTGACGCTCGAGGTCACCGCGCGACAGCAGCGGCTGCGCGAGGGACGTGTTTGGCGCGTTTTGGTTTGGCGCGTTCGGCGCGAGTGGCACGTTTGGCGCTTTTTTTTTTCTCGGCGCGTTCGGCGCGAGGGCCGCCTGTCATCAATCAGTGGGTTCCTCTGTCACCCTGTGAGTAAACAGCAGTTGCCGGGCGCGAAGGTGCGACTGAGTTATGCGAGATCACCGAACATGACAGATGGACGCGCGTTTTGCCGTATGTATAAAAAGTCAGCGCTAGCTATTAGCATACGCGCGCGCAGATGGCAGATCGCAGTAAAATACAGTACATAAAACCGGCATCTTTACATTCTGGCGGCAACGAGGCCTCATTTTTGCCCTTGTTATAAGTCCTTGAAGCTCTGTCTGTGCTGTGCATCACACCAGTGAGTGAGATTATTTTATCAAACACATGATTAGAATGAACTTTTAAGTAGATACTGTGGAATTGTTTGTTGTTTTGCTACTTTTAGCAGTGTGTGTCCCTCTGAAGTGAAAAAAATTAAAATGTCAGCCTAAAGGAAAAAATATATGTATAATATTTGTGTTTTTATTTTATTTATCTATTTTTTCTCAGTGTTTCCTCCAGCATGATGTGCTTTCAGTCCCGTACAACTGGTGGCCCAACAATAAAAAGAACCACAAACAAACCCATCGAAAAATAAAGGGCAGCCTTGTCTTGTCTGAGTCATTACACACATTAGTATAACAGGGTACACTGCTTTAACATGCTTAACAAAGCCACGTCAAACAGGATTTTTAGCACTTAATAATAATAATAATAATAATAATAATAATTAACATGTCCAGCTTTGTTTTGCTTTCATTAGGTCTAATCACCATCCCCCAGCCCACTCAGCCATGCCACGGATACTGTGTTTATTTTCAATCCCATATGGTTAGTGAGTGCATATGATTGCTCTTTTGACAGTTTTTTTTTTCTCTTTATTTTTGTCACCATTGTGACTGTTTATGGTAATCTGTACCTAAAACTATGTTTTTTTAAAAAAATTCTGAATGTCTGACGTTTCCATACTCCTTTTCTCAGTGTAAAAGAAAATTTTGGGATTTTAAGGTTTTTCGTGCCATAAATGTTCACGCACCAAAAAGTTAATCTTGATGTGTTACTTTTCATTTACATGTATTTATTTAGCAGATGCTTTTCTCCAAAGCAACTTCCAATGAATTTTATGTTGTGTTGTGAGCCCGGACACCTTATTCACCAGGGTGACTTTCAGTGCTAGATGCACTACTTACAGTGGGTCGCTCATCCATACATCAGTGGAACACACTCTCTCTGTCACTCACACACTAAGGGTGAATCTGGAGAGCATGTCTTTAGACTGGGAGGAAACCAGAGCACTCAGAGAAAACCCATGCAGACATGAGGAGAACATGCAAACTCCATAGAGACTGAGCAGAATCGAGCCCATGTTCTCTCTTACCACCCAAGTGCTGTGATACAGCAGCCACCCACCCACTGGCCCAACAACGACAATAACCTTAATAATAATTATAGAAAAAAAAAATGTAAGAAGGTTATCAGGCTGGGGGCATGGTGGTGCAGCAGGCTTGACCAGGTCCTGCTCTCTGGTGTGTCTGGGGTTCGAATCCCATTTTGGGTTCCTTATGATGGACTTGCGTCCCATCCTGGGTGTGTCCCCTCCCCCTCCAGCCTTACGCCCTGTGTTCCTGGGTTAGGCTCCGGCTTGCTGCAACCCCAGCTGTGAAGTTTCAGCTGTGTGTGTGGGTTATCAGGTTTCATCTACCCTGTGTTTTATGCACCTACTCGAGCGATGAACATCGGTGCATCAAGTGGAAAGTAACAAACTAGGTTTACTTAAGAATCACGTCTTCAGCTATGTCTCGTTCTCTTAATGTAATGCACGAATTGTATTTTTGATGAGATGTACGTCGCTTTGGAGAAAAGCGTCTGCTAAATGAATAAATGTAAATGTAATAATAATAATAATAATAGAAATAATAATAATAATTGGGGCAGTGGGTGACATAGTGATTACAGCTAGTACTCTACTCTCCAATGACCCAAGGCCACGATACTATGAAACTTTACACCAGTGGTCCCGTTTACATGGACTTGTAAAAAATTACTTTTTTCTCCACTTACTCATTCCACCTTTTGCTATAGTACCCTTGATCAAGGCACTTACTGTGAATTGATACAGTAAAAGTTGCCCACTTCTTTAAATGAGTAAATCAGTGTAAGTACCTTGAACATCAGATGGATGCTAGTAAAGCAAAACTTTTGTCATCAAGAAAACAGTTTTAACAGTTTGTTTTTCACCATCACTTTACAGATCATGAGACATGGTAGAATACATGATTTCATAGTAAAGTTTTGCACGGTTAGGGATTTTTAACCACTGTACCTGTGTATTTTACATAACTGGTTTATTCATTTGTTTTAGTCATTTATTCTGTTTTATTTTTTCTTTGTTGCAGTTGCAGATGTTTTGTCCAAATGAAATTCCTTTCAGGAACGGGTTTACGTGTGGCACAGCTTTTCAGTGTAAATAAATGTGGAACAACACATATGCAAAAAGGGTTTTGGAAAAAAAATACCTTGAGGAAGTGTTGTTCATTAAACGTGTAACTTTCTTGCAAGCAACGCGGTATAAAATTTGTTACAGTGAGTGGTGAGAAACGGAGGACTTTTTTCTTAGAGAGTACCTCTCTGACAACATTTGAAGTGAAAATTGCCCGAGTTCTTTACACATTTCCGTGACTTATCGCCATTTCCTAAGAATTTCCAGAGCCTCGCGTGAATCATGCCTACGGGCTACATATGTTAGGAGTTAACGAGAAAATACTTGCCGCAAATCTAATGTAAGATGCAGTAGATGGAGGACAAAGCATCGATTTTCTCTTTGAAATCAGGCCTCGTGTAAACACACCATATTTTGCCATTATTACTTAAGTTATTATTATTGATGTTGCCATTTCTGTTGTTTTATCATGAATTATCATTGTTATGGTTGCCCTCAGAGTATACCAGTTGATTTCAGTTTTACTGAAATGTGATTTAAAAAAAAAAATCGTTTAAAAAAACACACGAAAGCAGATGGCACATGGTTTATTTTGTTCCTTTTTTAAATTACAGATTGCTTTGACAGAGTGGTCTTAATGAAAGCGGTTCTAGGGATGGCTGGCGGTTGCGGTGAAGTCTGCAGGGTCACAACAACATGCGGCACCGATGGCTGGTCTGTCGCCTCGCCCCCGGCCTCCGACAGGACGTGATTGATTGGCCAAGGTGGGCGAGAGGCCCTGTCCATCAGCATGTCAGTGTCAATGACTGCAGGAGGCAGCTCCACGCCCCCTGGACACCCCTCCCCCACCTTTATGTCCCCAACTTGTCATGTCACATGTGTCCCCTTACATTTCTCCCATGTCCTGAGCACTGCCCGGCTCTCAGCCCCGTCCCCCCCCTCCCACCCCCATTTGTATTTCGACCCAGAGCTGCCGGCCGCCCCAGGCTGAGCTTGCATATTATTCATATTACTGTTTATCCTGAAAATTAGTCGCCAGGATATCCCTTTGAGATTACAGAGATTAAAAAGCTCAACTTCAAATACTTCCCAGATTTGCTCTAATGCAATACAACAACCATAACTTGTGATTAAAGTCATATTCGTGTTTGGGACAGGATGGGATGGAATGTAAATTATTGTAGGGACCTGGAGGCTCTTAAAGTCACTGATTTTTATAGCCAGGTCTGGTTTTTTTTATCATTTATCTGCCTTTTTTGGTTCCAATACATGTATTTGGTAATGCTGTATTATTTAATAACGGGATTTTTTTTTCCGATGCGCTTCACTGCAGGGACTTGAACGCTGTATGTTGCTGTAAGTGGAGAAAGTTCCCGGAGGTTTTACACATGCGAACCTGAGCATTCTGCAAGTATCCATCATTGAGTGCACTGTAAGATGGGGTACACTGGTACAAATTTGGTAAAATTTGCAAAATCTGTCTACATTACAGTGGGGTGTGGTGGCACAGTGGGTTGGACCACAGTCCTGCTCTCCGGTGGGTCTGGGGTTCGAGTCCCGCTTGGGGTGCCTTGCGGCAGACTGGCGTCCCGTCCTGGGTGTGTCCCCTTCCCCCTCTGGCCTTACGCCCTGTGTTACCGGGTAGGCTCCGGTTCCCTGCGACCCCATATGGGACAAGCGGTTCTGAAAATGTGTGTGTGTGTCTACATTACATGATCAAGTTATTTTTTTGTTTTGTTTTTAATTAGTATTTTAATGTAAAAAAAAATTACCAATCAGGTTCATTTTCTCTTGCTTCCATTGTTTTGCAAATACAGGTTCAGTTGTGATAAGGTTGATCAAGTGGCTGTTGCCAAATCTAAAATATTTAAGGCCTACATTACAATGATTTTTTTTCTTTTTCTTTAAGGAGTGAAATGCTGCTTTCTATGGCTGAAAATGTTTTAAACAGCAGCAGCACTAATGATCTGTCTTTTCTCCCAGGAGAAGTGAGAGAAAGCATTGCTGTGTGTGTCACCTGTGGACCTTTGCATCTTTCTCAGTTTATGTGTGGCTAATTAAATATGCAAGAATGTTTGTAAATGCACAGACTTGTAGTTTTATACCTACGTGTCGGAACTTGATTGTATTTCGGTTTAATGTCATGTAGACATTGTGCGGTGAAACTCTGTCTGCCATGCAATAACAAAAAATAATAAATGTAAAGAAATAAGAAATGTAGATACAGAAGGTAAATATGACACCAACGTTAAAAACTACATTCAGTAATAAATACAAGGAGCATACATCTGACCAAGTGTGACCAAGTCTTGGATTATGCATATGTGCCCATGTGTTCGGTTTGTGTACCACATCGTGACTGATCCTTGCGAGAGGTCTGCAGTGCGTAAGGGTTTACATGTACATAGATTCATGTAACAGATGCTTTTCTAAAAAGAGACATACAGCTCAGATTTGTCCTTCCAATGCCCAGGTTCGGTTACGCAGAATGAGGCCCCGGTCCAGGATCACCAGTGTACCATCAGCAAGGCAGGGAACTGTCTGTGCACTTCCACGCGGAAGGTACAAGGCAACACATGTCTTCCCGGCAATCTGCTAATGCATTAACCTCCTTGGCTTCGCCGCTAATATCCGTGTGTCACAATTAAGCAGAGTCGAAGCAGATTGCAGCCGTATTATAGATCACAACTAAAGCATATTGTCATTAGATTAATGTTCCCTCCTGCCCGTGACTCCCTGCCAGCTCCAAGTGCAGGGACAAGTGTGAGTTATGTTTAATAATTGCATAATTATGACATCTGTTAGCCTCGCAGCACCTATCAGTGGAAAATGGACTGACGGAGTAACAGGTTTAAAAATGTGTTAGTGCTATGATAGCATGTTTAATTGAACTATGACTGCGGAGTGTAATGAAGATTAAATTAAGCTCCCAGATAATCATCTGACGCAAAGATAATTGAGTTGCAATCCGTGCAAATGAAGAATAGCTGGTGGAGAAAAGAAAATAATAACTGTCATCTGCCTTGCGTCAAATAATCTTATTTCGCTCTGACAGGGGAACTATAATTTCTGTCCTTAGATTAAAGGGCGATTAATCAAGTTGTAATCCACACTTTGAGTAAAATTAGAGTGACTCGTCTTCTCTATGTAATTTACTTCTTTTTTGTGTAAAATACTGATTTAAATTTGTGCTTTTTTAATCCTTCTTTTTGGTTTGGCCAAATGACTGGACATTTGACCTGATTGAGGAGGCTGACAAAATATTTTCATCTCTCATGCTGCAAGCAGCATGGGTGTCTTCTGGTATCCGGCTGAACATATGGTTTTGCCTCGGGTGTGATTAAAATATCAGTTGCTTCTGCAGCCTCACCCAAAGCTGCTGTGTTTCAGCCACAAGTCCAGGTCTTTAACTGCTGCACCACCTGATATGCATGCTGGTGCCCACATTCAGATCTACCATGGTTTTACCATGTTGTATCATATGGACAATGCATTTGTCTCCTTTGATGTCCCGATAATAGATGTCAACCTGAGCAGCTTTGGATTTCTCAGTATGTGTTGCTTTGTTTTTTCTCATATTCATTTCTTCCATCTAGTTTAGAAGTTTCCTTCCTTTATGACATCTCCGCTCTTAGGGATGCCTGGAGAGCTCTTGTTGGTGGCCTATGCCCCAGGAGGTGTGGAAGGCATTAAAAAGAAGAAGAAGATCTCTTTTGGAAGGTGTACATTCTCAAATGCATTAAGAGAGCAGACCCAGAGCAAACGTGTGTGTTGTCCTGAATAGTTTATAATGAGTTAGAGACACAACAAATGGAAAAAAAAAACACAAGACTAACTGAAGTAAACAAGAACATTGCGTGTTTCTTCTTTGAATATTTAAGGATACTAGGGAATCTAGTAAAATACAGGTTCACATGCACTGCCTTTCCATTCCAACAAAACCTGCAGCGTTTTGACTGAGTTCTTGACTTTTTTTTTTTAGTAATACAACATTTACATTTATTCACTTAGCTTTTCTCCAAAGCAACTTACACAATTCCAGAAAGGGTTTTTTTAACAAAGTGAGTTATAGAACTACAGCTGTATAATAAAATAAAATAAAATAAAATAAAATAAAAACATGTTGGTTTCTCATTCAAGGTCAACTTGATTCAGAATATATTTTCCTGATCTGATCAGGAATATCAGTTGAGTAATACAATATCTAGTACCTGTCTGTCTCTAACTAACCATTGAATGATATAATGTCTACTAACAGCTATTAGATACAACTGTAAAATAACCAATATAACTGATAAATGCATGTTTTGCTTTGGCTGGTATTGATAACTAGTATAACTGGTCTTAATAGCAGTTAATATCAGTTATGTTATTTCTCAGTACCAGTCAAGGCAAAATTTGCACTTTATCAGTTGCATCACTTATTTTTCAGATATACCTAATAGCTGTACTTGTCAAACTTGCTAAGTAATAAAATAACTTTTAAACAATAATAGATGATTGCATATACTTGTAGTAGCATTGTTGCATTTCAGAAACCGAAATGATGATCCTGTATTGCAGTACTTCTCAGTCTGACATTTTGGACAGAATGCTGATAGTAGCTTTGCGGAGAGGTTTTAGATACCAACCTGCTGGCAATATCTGAGATTGTCTGTGAGTTCGAACAATGGCAATTGAAAGACTATTTCCTCTTCCTTAAGACCTTCTGCATGTGGTACCCATTAGGAAATTGTCTTTAGGCCAGAACACTTCATATCTCTTAGTTCTTGCCCACTGTGTGGGTCTTCAGGATTTAAGCGTTTGGCACAGCTGGATTCATACACATACAGGGATGTAATGATTTCGCTGCTCCTCAAAGTTCAAGGAGAAAGAAACACCAGCGAGTGGAGCATAAAGTACGGTTCAGCACAGTGAGCAGGCCAGAAAGCTGAGCAGGTCATCTTCTTCAGAAAAA
Source organism: Scleropages formosus (assembly GCF_900964775.1). Taxonomy (NCBI): domain Eukaryota; kingdom Metazoa; phylum Chordata; class Actinopteri; order Osteoglossiformes; family Osteoglossidae; genus Scleropages; species Scleropages formosus. Next base: position 32,564,902 of record NC_041810.1, read on the forward strand.
TGCACCATTTTATAGTCACGGGGAGCAATTACACTGAAATGTCAATGCTGGCGTCGAGAGAATCAAACCTTTTGCAGCAGAATGACTGTATAAGTTTTATACAAAAGTTTCGGGTGGCTCGCACTTCATCAATCTCTGCAAGGAAATTCAAACACAGCATCTTAATACGTGATGCATAACACAAGATGTGAAGTTATGCCAAAGAAAATAATAAAATAAATAACAAAATCTACATTCACAAATAACCGTTACACTACCAATAAAGCAATAAAAAAGCACGACGACTAACAAGGCACTTAAGGCATTTCCCTCCATCAAGGCCTCTCACTTGACTATAGAATTAGAGAGTAAGTGGAGTGAATGATCCTATAAAAAGTTCTGAACCTTTTTACCTGCTAAATTATACTTTTATGAATTTCTACACAATTACCATAACAGTTTTAGCTCTCACCCCCCCCCCCCCCCCCCCCACCAGGGTTCAAGGTTTTATTAAAGCAGAAAAGAGCTGAAAATAAGAAAGAAATACTACAACAGAGAAAAAAAGTATATCATCAAAATCTGCCTTGTGTCTTATGTGTCGTTCTTCTGCCTCTCATGCCTGTTCTTTCGTTGGCGGTGGTGTTGCGATGGGAAGGCCTGGGTTCCCGGGTGGGGTGCGCCCAGGAGGTGGAGTCCCTCCCACATGAGCCGGCAGCCCGCCTTCTCTCAGGGGCTGGGAAAGAGACAGACGCCGGCAAATCTGTGTTTGTTCAGCCACTCCACAAATATCCCCTCTGCACAGATTACGTCTGGCGGAGGAAGCGACGCTTTGTTATGATTTTGAAATTATTGTTGGTGGTAGTGTCCGTTTGGGGCCCGGCATTAACCGTTTAAAACGCACTAATAAATTTAACATGTCCAGCTTTGTTTTGCTTTCATTAGGTCTAATCACCATCCCCCAGCCCACTCAGCCATGCCACGGATAACTGTGTTTATTTTAAATCCCATATGGTTAGTGACTGCATATGATTGCTCTTTTTACAGTTTTTTTTCTTTATTTTTGTCACCATTGATGGTTTATGGTAATCTGTGCCCTTTTTTTTCTTCATTCTGAATGTCTGACGTTTCCATGCTCCTTCTCTCAGTGTAAAAGAAGATTTTGGGATTTTAAGGTTTTTCGTGCCATGCGGTGGTCGGATAGTCTCCTGTCTCCTTTCTCTCATATCCGCCACTAAACATATCCCCTGCACGTGGCCGTGCCTTGTACTCTTTGTGCATATTTGCTGTGGAATGACTGTAGACGTTTTATACAATTTTACCTTAAACATCATAAATTTTCATGCACTGAAAAATTTTTTTCACCATACAGGACTGTGTATAACATTATACATCTTGATGTGTTGTTTTGCATTTACATGTATTTATTTATCAGACGCTTTTCTCCAAAGCGACTTAAAATGAACTCTATGTAGTGTTATGAGCCCACACACCTTATTCACCGTGGTGACTCACGCTGCTAGGTACACTACTCACAATGGGTCACTCATCCATACATCAGTGGAACACACACACACTCTCTCTGTCACTCGCACACATACTACGGGTGAATCTGAACAGCATGTCTTTGTACTGTGGGAGGAAACCAGAGCACCCAGAGGAAACCCACACAAAGACAGGGAGAACATGCAAACTCCACACAGACTGAGCGGGGATCAAACCCATGTCCTCCCGCAACATCCAGGTGCTGTGAGACAGCAACGCTACTCGCTGTGCTGCTGGTGTTGTTATTTATTTGTTACTATTTCTTATTTATTATATTGTCAGTATAACTGTGCCTTGTTATGTGTTCTGCTAAGATGCTCTGTGTGAGATTAAAAAGTATTATCCTATATCCAAAACCAAAGGAAATGGGCTGAAGATGTTGTAATCTTTGTTTGGGTCAATGATGTGCTTGCAGGGTGCGTCACTTCATACATTTTGCCATGGTGCATCATCAGGGTTTGCATTTCGCCATGGGTTGACCTGCAATTGACTGCGATCGGGAGACGCTGGTGTATACATCACTCATCTACTGCTGTCAAGCGTCCCGCCATTAATTCATTCCAGCTGATTGTTTAACATTAGTCATCAGCAGTTGTTTTTGACAGTTCTCTGCCCTAGGCCATGAGAGAGCTGTATGTTATCGCAGCCATCATCAAAATTGGAAAAGCACCTAAATAGACATGTAACAGCTGTGACGTATACTGTGGCTGGCACGTCTCCGTGGCTGGTGGAACAAGTCCGCGGTGGGAAACACGATCACAGCAGTCGATTGTCAGACAAACGGAGCCGTCACCTGAGCTGGATATCAACAGGTGCTCCACTGAGAGTAAATCCCCTTAGCCATCCCAGCATCGGATAATTGTGCCTGGGAGCTGAAAACAGAACGGTGGTGGCTACCAGCGGTGTAGGTGTTGCTAGAAATAACTTTGGGGCTTGCCATGACTTGCAGTGACTCTGTGATTAATAAAATGATAGTTTACTACAATATTTTATTTATTCATATCCTTTGTGTGTGATTTCTGGCTTTCCGGTCTCGGTCCAGTTTCTGTCTCTAAATTTTCGTCCTGTCTTCATCTTGTTGTATCTATGCTTCTGTAGCCCAGAATTAGGTTTTCATTTGTAAGTGCATTCATTCATTCAGAGTTCCAATATTGTTATTGTACAGGGCTGGTTGTAAGGACACTAAGATGGGAAATACGTGAAACACACAGGTTCTCGGTTTTGGCTTCCCCTCTCACTCAGAACTGCTGAATCTCTGTCCACATTTTAAAAGGGTCTTAAAACTCACCTCTTTCAGGCTCAGTCTGTCCATGATTTCTTAAGTTCACGTAATACGTAAATGTTCATGCACAATAACTTTAAGATCATGCCTGTTAAACAACGGATAAACCTTCACACAGCTACTGCTGTAATGTAACGTAAATGTTTATATATATACATATATATATATATATATATATATATATCAAATCAATATTCTGATAAAGTTGTATGCAGCTACTCGTGTAATGAACACTTCATATGGTGGAAAGAAATGAACTCTACTTAAGAATCATACGTCTGCATCTAAGTGTCTCTTTCTCCTAATGTAATGCACACATTGTATTTTCTATGAGATGTGCGTCACTTTGGAGAAAAGCATCTGCTAAATGAATACATGCAAATGTAAATCTAAATACAGAAAGCTTATTGGTTGCCGAGGGGCACTTTTACATAAGTGACCAGACTGGCCTACAAATAAAACAGATCTGATTGGTTGTAGAAAAATTAATGCAAGTGTGCGAAAAGACCGGTTAAGTATACAAATGCTAACTGTATCAATTAATGTTGCGTAATCAGGTTTTATATTTTCCTTTATATAGCTCTGTTATATAAAATTAAGTCAGTAAGTTATTCTCTCCCCACCTGCTACCTGTTTTTTTCTGTTTGTATTCCACTTCAGCGGGTAGCTACTGGAAAAAGTGCACCATGACAACGGCTGCATGAAACAAGCTGCGTTTCAATAATCGCGTGTATTTAGTCTATGTAAGCCCTCTGTCTGCTGTGAAATTCACTTTTGTTTACTCTGAGTTGTATGTTGCTTTGGAGAAGAGTGTTTGCTGAATGCATACATGTAAATAAAAACCGGTAAATAGAAAACAGCTCCTTTTTTAAAAATAATTATCAGGCTCTCTGTTCTGTAGTAACTTCAGATCTGTGTCAAACTGTTTTTTGGCGACGTGGCTGCTGTTCTTAGCAGACCCTGGTGGTTCCTCTTGGGTCCCCAAGCCAGGTCAGTAAATGGACACCACCTGTTTAAATGGGCAGTGCCATGCGGGGGTCAGCCGGGGTCTCGTTTGATTGCCCCCTGTCTGTGATTGGAATACGCTGCACAGCCCCAACAGTAACTTTAAAATGTCCAGGAAGTTTGGTTTACCCTTTACGGCCCAGGACATTTCCTACAACAAGAGTTAAGCACTCAGGACAGGAAACCATTTGCCGAGGCTGTAAGATCTCTTTAATGACCGTCTAACTGGAAACAGGCCGTCCTAATTCGGCGCCCGGGGCCAGCAGGAATGGCCTCGCTACCAGACCTTGTTAGAATATTTACTGCTCCTTCGATGGGAGGCTTTTTGACACTGCTGTAGTAAAATTTACAAGGAGCCCCCTTTTAGCTCGATGCCGAGCGAAGTGTGGTCACGGCACTGAAAAATCCGGCGGGTTTTTTCTCTGCGGGCAAAAAGTCGGAGGAAAGGATAGTTGGGCAAAGACACAGCAGTGCGGGGCTTACTTTGAATGCGAGATTCTTCTTTAAAAAATTCAGCCTAAATATGATAGCACTACTTGCAATGCAAAGTTACCCCTATGGCCCACTTTTAAAATTGTCTTGGTTCCACTAATTTATAGCGTTTACACATGAACTTGTGTGTATGTGTGTGTATCTGTGTGCGTGAGTTTTCCCTATCAGCTAGTCTAGAGTTTAAACCAGACCAGTCTTTGTCTTAATTATAGTGTATCACTTAAATGTACAGGATTATTGTTATCAAAGAAGAAATGTAAGAAATGTATGTAATTTTTTTTTATTGCTTGGCCTTTTTTTTAATATATTGGCTCTTATTTTTTCTTAAGACTTATTGTAAAATAAGCCTCGTACCTGTATTTTGTAAAACAAGTTCTGATTTCAAAAAAGGCAGTGATCATACTGTGTGTTTGTGTGTGTGTGTGTTTCAGCCTACTTGCCTTTGAAAAGAACTCAGACCACCATGGGTGAGTAAGGACCAACCGTGAGATTGACCCCCCATGGGGCGAAAGTGACTGTGACTGGCTCCTTGTTCTGCCCGGTCCCCCAACTCTGCCCCCTGTCTGGCTGAGCGGATGTGCGGTGGTTCCATGCCCCGTTCCCTCCTTTCCCCGTTGCACTTAAAGCAATGCAGTCAAACCCAATTAGGTGTGAGTGAGAGCAGGCTGGGGGTAGGCCCACTAATAGCAACTTTGTTCAGCTGGTTCCTGCTGTGCACAACCCTTCATTTAAATGAGCCGCTTGATAACCCTGCAGAAATATGGTCAGGTGAGCAGAGGCCCCCGGGGAAGGGACGGGGCCCCAGAACTTGCCAGCAGAGTTCCTAACACCTTGGAGCCTGGGGAACCCTTAGTGGGTGTGTGTGTGTGTGTGTTCACAGTGTTGCTTTTGCGTGCGGAGTCTCTAAACCATGCAGACGTACACTTGCACATGTAATGTGCTCAGGTACTGACGACATTGTGTCTGCGTTTTGCATAGTGTGTGGCTGCAAGTGGCGTAGCGGTCAAGGACCTCAGGTTCAAATCCTACATCCTGCTGTAGTGTCCTTCATCAAGATACATACCCTAAACTGACACATTAAAAATGATCCTGTTGCATAAATGGGTAAACCAGTATAAATATTTTAGCATTTCTAGTTGTTTCAGAGCAAAGTGTTCCAATAAATAAACTTAAATGCCATGGTAGCACAGCGAACAGTGCTGCTACCCCACAGCGCCTGGGTGGTGCGAGAGGACATGGCTTTGATCCCTGCTATGTAGAGTTTGTATGTTGTCTCTGTGGGTTTCCTCTGGGTGCTCTGGTTTCCTCCCACAGTCCAAAGATATGCTTTTCAGATTCACCCATAGTATGTGAGTGACAGAGTGTGTTCCACTGATGTATGGACGAGTAACCCATTCTAAGTAACATATCTAGCAGTGTAAGTCACCACAGTGAATAAGGTGTGTGGGCTGATAACACTACATAGAGTTCATTAGAAGTTGCTTAGGAGAAAAGCGTTTGCTAAATAAATAAGTGTAAATATCTTATTTGTGTGTCAAGTGTTGCCTACTCGTAAGTGTTTGTCAACTCTTTGCATGTGTGCCTGTGTAAGTATTATATAGTATTACTAGTATGCGTGGTTATGACCCACAGCTGTATCCACACTGCGTTGACAAGGTGAATCTGGGGTCGGGGGTGGTGGTTCACAGCACCAGTTCACCGGTCACTCATCTCCACTCCACCGCCCTTAAATATCCTTCCTGTCACAGACCTAAAAAAAGGAAATCACCGTGCTCCTTAGGTTAAAACCACCACCCGGAGATGAGTCGGGTTTCGCCCCCTTCAATTTACAGCACATGTATCGTTTCAGATGGATGGTTTTACTGCTGTTTCTTCTTCAAGATTAAAGTTTAGAGATTATTTTAATATGACCTCCAAAAAGCACATGTTTTGAAAAGCAGGGCTTCGTGTTTTCTCCACAAATTCCACAAGCAGATATGAGTGTATAAAACCAGGGCTGTCCTGTAACTGTTTGTACAGAAATCAGCAAGACTCCTTTTTGAACTTGATCAGGGAAATAAATTATTTTATTTAAAGAAAAAAAAAATTGTGCAGAAAATATTTTAATATATGGAATTGTTTTATTTGGATAGGGGTGCGGTGGCGCAGTGGGTTGGACCGCAGTCCTGCTCTCCCGTGGGTCTGGGGTTTGAGTCCCGCTTGGGGTGCCTTGCGACGGACTGGCGTCCCGTCCTGGGTGTGTCCCCTCCCCCTCCGGCCTTACGCCCTGTGTTGCCGGGTAGGCTCCGGTTCCCCATGACCCCGTAAGGGACAAGCGGTTCTGAAAATGTGTGTGTGTGTGTGTGTTTTATTTGGCACTAGCATTTATACCATTTATAAATGTTACCTTTCCCCAGGACACAAAGTTTAATGTAGCGATGTGTCCTGTGTCAGAATTTGTGTGGCATAAATGACAGAACTTAATGTTGTGGACAGTATGAATGGTACTGATGTCCAGAACTTCAATGACTGATGTGTTGACCCAACTCAGTAACAAAAAATACTGAAAAGGGAAAAGAAATTGGGAAAAATCTGACGTATTGATTCTTCCATAAGTAAGATTTTTTTAATAATGCATAAGCTTTTGATAATAAGTCCTGTGAAGTATGATTATGTAATAGAGTGAACTGGTGCAGATTTCCACAAATAGAAAGATTATTATTGAAAATGAAACTAAATCAATTATAAATAAACAAAATAAATTTTACAAAAAAAAAAAAAAAATATATATATATATATATATATATATATATATATAGAAAATAAAATGAAATAATAATTCTGGAATCCAGCAAGTATCAAAAAATACTAAATGTGTTTTTTGTGGTGAAACGCATCGTTACTGGGGATGGGTCCAAGGGCCACATTTAATTCGTTTACAAATCATTTCAAGTGGTATATTGAATATGTCTAAACTGAAAAAAAAAGTATTTCATTGTATTTTTTAAGTGCAGTATGTGTCTAATGTGATTCAACAGAATTTATACTTTTTATATTAGGTGTGGTATACATTAATAATTTTACAAATCTTCTTGTGGGCTACATTAAACGACCCAGCTGGCTACATGTTGGGCACCCTGATATATACCTTTCTAAGTGCCTAGATGTTCATCCAATCAGTTTGTAGACATTCCAGTGAAAGGAAACAAGGAAGGAGAGGTAATTAAACTGTTCCCACCCCTCAGAAAAACTCAACCATGAGACAATTTTCCACTCAGCGCTTTGCCGCTATGTGTGTAAATGGAACAAATTGAGTGATTCTATGAAATATGTACGGTCTCCATTCGTGGGCCACCACTCAGCGCAGGGGCGGCGGGCAGGCAGGGAGCTAAGAAAAATGCTCAAATCTGTTTGAAGTGGCCGGAGGAGGAGGGGAGTGGGCGCCATGCTTTCATCCTTTTGCGGAATATAGTTTCACAGCTGATCTAAGAGTTCTCGAAGAGTACGGCCAGCACCAGATGGCTCCCTTTGTGGCATCAAATTTAAAAATCCAATAAAAATGGTAATTATATAAAAGGGGGAAACAGGCGATGAGCCCTGACAGGGGACGGGTTTCTTCTTGTGATGGTCGTGAGAATTACAAATGTTTTCATTCACCCACCCCGGAAAGAAGAATACCCTTATGGGATATGACGATTAGATAGATGGATTAGATAGATGTGTAATTTAGTCTCAAAACGTAGGGGACCTGAAGGTATTTTTTTGCCTGTACCGGAGAAGTTGGTTGAGTACCACTTCTCCACGTGTAACCCTGTTCTCGTAGTACATGTGGATGTCCGCTGTGAAAGAAAATTCTCTCCACCCAGAACCTAGACAACCACAGGACAATTGAACTCACTTGCCAGACAAGTTTAGGAAGAAGACGCGAAACAAAGACACTGAAAGGGAAAAGGCACAAGACAGATCTGTCTTTTCGGAAGCGACGGTACCAACAGGATTGCCTCAGTCATCCGGGTGTCTCCCCGATCAATCCTTGCTGCCTTCCTTTATTTGCAAAACTTATACATAATTCATTTCGGGCCTTAAAAACAGGCGTAATAACTTTCCACTTCTTGGTTCTCTGAACTTTCTTCTTTATCGGTTTCTTCTCTTTTTGTGGAAGCGGAAGCAGCTAACACCCCACCTCTTGCTGACCTTATTTCATATCATATGTTACACATACAGGTACCATCTTGCCCTGAATGTGTTTTTGGTCACTTCTGGGTATCACAACAGGCTTGTTTGTTAATACTTGTCCCACTTAGTTACTGTAAGTCACAATCCATTCTAAGCATACATTTTATTTTTAAAACATGTATAATCATCAAAACATACGTTTAGGTCATGTTTAGATCAAATTTAACACCACACCACACTTCCCACCTGCTGAGGAACAATGGATTCCCAGTGTGTCCATACAGGCAATACCAGTTTCGTTTCCAATGCTTGTGTGGTGGTGATCACTGTGATATAGACAAAATAATGTTCATAAAATTCTGAATAGTTGTGAACAGTGATTTTCCTACAAATTCAAAGGCAAAGCCGTTCAATACAAATCACACTCTATACATTAAACAAAAGGAGTCTTTCATGAGAGTCAATGCTGTTTCATCAGAACGGAGCATAAAACCTTGGGTTTAAACAAAAAAAACACAACAAATGCTTGAATCACCGTGGATTACAGTTTCTTCCTGGTGTGTTACGGCATATAGATTAACTACGTACAGAAAAGCTGTTTTATTGTGGTGAGGTCTTGTGTGGGATTGCATAGTATTTAATTTTCTCAGACAATTAAAGTTACTGTGACTTTTCACATTTACATTTACATTCATTCAAAAGATGCTTTTCTCCAAAGCGACGTACATCTCATAGAAAATACAACGTGTACATTAGATTAGGAGAAAGAGAGACGTAGACGTAGACACGTGATTCTTAAGTACAGTTAGTTTCTTTCCATCATATGAAGTGTTCGTCACACGAGTAGCTGCAAAAAGCTTTATCCGAATATCCACGATTCCAAATCACCTTCCTAGTAAAGTTTTTTTTTTTTTTTTTGGAGATGTCCATAAACATTTAAATACATTACAAGAGTAGCTATGTAAAGGTTTATCCGGGGATGATCTTAAAGTTATAGTGTATGAACATTTACATATTACATGAATTTAAGAGATTACGTGTGAAGTGAGTCTGGAAGAGGTGAGTTTTAAGACCCTTTTTAAAAGATTCAGCAGTTCTGAATGAGAGGGGGAGGTCGTTCCACCACAATGGAGCCAGAACCAAGAACCTCCATGCTTTACCTTTTTTTTGAATATTTTATCAGAGTGGGAGGTAAGCTTCTGTCTGAATATTTATTTACAGTACCCTGTGGCAAAACAATAGAAGGCAAATGCATATGGTGCTTGTTCACATATTTATTCATCTGACACTTTGTAATGTTAAGCTGCTTACAGTGATTTACCCATTGATATACCTGGGTAATCTTTACTGTCTCCATTCAGGACAAGTACTTTAATCAAGGGTACTACTGTAAAAGGTGCAATCTGAACCTGTGTCCTTCAAGAGGATGGCAGCAGCTCTAATTTCTATGCCACCTGTTTATACACTCAGAAGAGTTGCTTTTATATAAAGAAACTTTCACAGCTTGTCATTTCATGCTTTAATTTACCACAGTAATGGAAATGAAAGCTTCAAGAATACCACAGTGCATCCCTGTGCCTTTTGGTCACAAATTTAGTTATGCACCCACCATTCTACGTTGCACCCCTTGTACACGTTCATATATAAATTTAATTTTTTGAATAGGGTGAAAGCCAATTTTTTTGGCATCATAAACATGCCAGATTAAAACAGTGAGTGTCAAGGGTTTGAAAGCACAGTTTAAAGAGTGCTGGGTGACAGGACAAAATACCACAGAGGTTCACTGATCTGCCTCCACCCCCTTTCTCAGAGCTGCCCCTCTTCCTGATGTCACTTTAAACAGCATGATTTACCACTCTGCTAGGGCATTGTCGGCCTCAGAAAAATGACAAACAATAAATATACGAGACATTATGCTAACAGCAGACACACAATACCGTGTCAGTTACAGCCCGGCAGAGATACATTTTAATTTGGTCTTTCATAAAAAGAAAAAAAAAGGAAACACATCTTGGCTTCCTTGCTGTGGGTTAGAACACAAGCTTGGCTGTCCGGTGTGTCATCCAAACCTACTGCCATTTATCACCCTCTATATTTTTTGTCCTTTTCATTTAATGTCATTGCTATGGAAACAGACAGCGCCCTGGAAATCATTTTCAAAACAGCTTATTTGTTAAGGAGGAACAAGTGAGGTTAAAATATGTGTTTGGCACAGAGGGGGCTGTCACTGCCTGCGTATGGCACCACTACATTAATAATGCTGACACAAGGGAGCTCGGTGGGCCCTCCAAGCAGCATGGCTAGAGGGCCTCTTTGTGAACTCTGTGCTGCGCTTGGGGCCCCTCTTTATTCCCACTCACATCCCACAAAGGTAGGGTGATGCATGAGAGATGCCTACACTCCTTCCAGCCAGCAAATAAATATTGAAGAGGGCCTTCTTGGGGGGCTGCCTGGGTACAGCCAAGTTTATTTCACCCCCGACCAACATCTTCCATTGAAACTTTTAGGAATCCGACTGGATTGCGCCTGCTTGTCTTTTATGATTGTTCTCTCCCCACCTAATTCGGACGGACACGGAGAGCAGGGCCCTGATTTATGCCGCTTTTTATTTGACATAGTTGTCAACTTGATTATAATTATGTATATCATGTGGCTTTTTTGTTGTTGTTGAATGCATTAATCAGATTAGTGTTATAAGGCAGAACAGTGGACACAGCTGTTTAAGAGCGGAGCCTGCAGACGTCTGTTTGCGCACAGCCAGTGAAAGCTCCGCTGGACTGGGACTTGCGCCTTTTTTTTCTTTTTTTTTCTACTCGGTGGCGCCTGGAAGAAGACTGAAATCCCCTGTCACAGTGTTTTTGTTCCGAAGAGGCAGGAAAAGTTGCTACCATAAATGTCAAGCAGCCTATCAATTTTGAGCCAGGTAACTGCAATCTGCTCTGATTGTAAATGAATGTGATTCAAGTGGACTGTTTTCTGTTTATTTATTTAACAAGCACTGTCCAAAGCAACTAACAATGTCACTAATACTGATCTGCTCATTTACACACCTGGTTGATATCTTTTCCCCTGTAACAATTTAGTACATTGCCAAAGGCTGTAGTCAAAGGTGCGATCTAAACATTATGGTGGAAGGCAGCGGCTCTAAATACTACAGTACCTGCCCCCTGAGAGCTCTACTTTAGGTCATTCTTTGTTGTTGTTTAGCTGTTCATCTGTAAGTGTTCTGGGTCAGATCCTGTGGCATCCAAAAGCTCTTATTGCCCCCCTGCAGTACTGGATGAGAATTCATGGGCATGGTGACAAAGGAACAGAAACTCCCCACCCAAGAATGTCTGCTCAAAATAACCCCGCTTCCATTGAGAACCTGCAGAACAATGTCTTTCTTTTTTCCTTCCAGTAGTGAAAAATAAAAGCACTTCTGAACGTAGTTGGAAACATGAATATGTTGTGTCGACCTTACTGAGCATGTGGATCTGTGTTCCACTTCCTCCAGCCCACCCTTTGCTGATTCGGATATTTCAATGCACTCTCCAAGGTGACAGCCAAACATCGTTCCCAATGCTTGCTCATCTGCTGGATTTCTCCTGTGTCAGCCTTACTACGAGGGGTGTTGCAAGTGTTAGCTTTCTCTCTCCCTTCCTTTTACTCCCACATCCTCAATGCCAGCAGTTCCAGCAAAAATGTTCCCGTTCTCTCATGGCTTGCAGTTGGTGCCAATGAGAACATGGAACTTGTAGCACCAAGCAAACTAGGCAGTAAAACTCAGAGCATGCAAGCTTTTGGGATGGGGAGTCAAGGGAGCTGGTGAGGCAAATTTCAAATGGCAGAGAAGGTCCAAAGGGCCATTTTATTGGTCATGAAGGGTGCCATGGGAGTATAAAACTGTAATAAAGCTGATCAGATTGTAGAGAACCATGTTGTGAAATGAGGCTAGTTTCTTGTGGCATGGCGTGCTTCTATCTCGATCGTTCTTCTGGATCAGAATCCCTGCTGGATCAAGCAAGATCCACCTCGTCTCCAGCACATTGTCTGACCTTCTACTGGTTTTCCTCGGTTTGGCCAGAGTAGCTAGTTTTCAAGTCTGTCTCTTAAAGAAGCCATTATACATCTTATTCTACATCTTTGAACTTGCACTTTCGCATCTCCTGAGAAATTGCAGTTCATAGGCCCTTTTCGGCAAAAAGTACTGCTAAGGGTGAGATATTTGGCTAGCACGCCAAGGGGTTTTGCTCTGTGCTACGTGCTAATTGATCAAATTCGCCACTGCTTGCTCTCTGGCCCATTTCCCATAATCCAGCCTGGACCCAAGCATGATGCTTTTCTTCAGGTTTATGTTGGGCCCTGACTTCAGCTGGTGTTCTACCAAGGCTTTCTGGGTTAATTGCCTCGCTCAAGGCTAAAGCAGCAGAATTCTCCAGAGACTTCAACCAACAACCTTTTGCTCTAAAGTCCTGAAGTTTAGCTACTGTTACCTGCAGGCCGCGCCATTTATACTTATGCATGAGCCTATCTTATTCAACTTTGTATGTAGCAAACATCTAACAGCAGAGGCCCTCCTGTGATGTGTTGGAGCAGTTTGCCCAAGCTGTGGTGGCACCTGTCATGACCAACCAGCTGCTTTCCATTGATTGCCATCCTCTGTCCAAGCAAAAAAAGCCTGACAATGGTTGCTGTGAAAACCGAACAGCCACACTTGTCAATTCAGGTGATGAATGGATCACCCACCAAACTGATGCTGGCAACTCATGAGAAGACCTTTTTACACATCACCACCTCAAGTGCAGGATAAATTAGGCCGAAGAGTTCCCTATGTACAGTCAATAAGTGTAGTTAGTTTTGTTAAATAAAATGTTTGTAAAACTTAGTCATATACAGCTGGTCCGCGATTTATGATGGCTCGACTTACGATTTTCTCGACTTTACGATGGTGAGCTGGCGACAGACATTCAGTAGAAACCGTATTTCGAATTTTGAATTTTGATTTTTTTCCTTGGCAAGTAAAATGCGGTGTGATACTCTCTCGTGATGCTGGGCAACGGCAGTGGTTTACATTTCTCTGTCTGTCACGCAGAGGTGTGCATTAGGTGTATTAAGTGTATTTTCCACTTACGACATTTTTGACTTATGATGGGTTTTGTGGCACGTAACCCCATTGTAAATCAGGGACCACCTGTACTCTGTATAACTCTTTCAACAGTTTGATCCTCCAGCACCCTTACAAGGGCTTGATACTAAATCTTAAACTGATACACCTTGTGTGAGGCACAGTTGTAGGTTTCAATTCATAGTCCTGCTGTTCAAGCGAATTGATGACTCTGAAGTTTTAATGTGTGAGTGGTTTGTGAATGAGAGGAGTGCTGTACAGCCTGTGGCACACCTTAAACCCTGTGCTTTCTGGGATTTGCTCTGTGTTACTGTGACCCTAATTTGAACAGTGGTAACTGGAAATGAATCAGTGGGTTGGTTGAGGGATGTCTATGTCACCACTTTCACAGTAGAGATTCAGCAGCTGTTCCAGAGAAGTACATAGGAGCCTTGAACCGCACACATGCAGTTTATTAGCTGGATGTCGGATGTCTGTTTTATTCTAGCCAGTCAAATTAATTAAGGCGCAGCAATTTTGGTTCATTTTTTCTTTCCTTCTGTATGCAAAATGGGCTGTTGATGAGATTAATTTTCACTGAGAATGAAACAGCTGAAGAAGTGTATAGTTTAACTGCACGACAGATGTTAAGAAATTGAAATGCAGGTTCCAAATACGAGTTCACTTGACAAATATGAAGCACTTACTTTGTTTATCTATGAGTTGTGTTTTATGTCATTTATTTCATGCTGCATTCCAAACATATTACGTAGTCAACAAAATTAATCAGAAATGTGCCCGATAGACAGATCAATAGTTTTCTCTGTTTTGACACTGAGAATGTGTGGCCTTTCTCAGATAGTCTCTGAAACTTCAGCGTAATGGACACCAAGCGTAAAGTCTATTGTCCTTGGAAGTCAGAGGGAGGGGGCTCATAGCAGGAAGAGGTCAGAATTTGTCCAGAGCTAGCAGATGTTCCTCTGTTAACTGTAGTTTTTGTATCCCTCAACATAGCTTGTAATGCCAGCCTGTGGGGCCTTGGCATATTTGATGCATTAAAAATCTCTGCAAACAGTGAACTTCTTAGTAAATCTTTAACAAGCAGACACCCACACTGGTGAAGTTAAAAGGGTGGTCTGTGACATATATTCACACTTGAGTCTTCAAATGAAATTTTGGAATGAAAAAAATTACCTGCTTATCTGTTTGCAAACTGAAATCATTCACTAGAAAATTCCACAGTTTTTTTTTATTTTTGTTTCAATCAGAGTGGAGTTCCCAGGAGCTAAAGAGCCAATAAAAATTCAGGGAGATAAAAGGACAAGGGGGATTTGGAAAGGATAAAAGCTGTGAAAAATTTCTGTGCTATGTAACCCTTTACATCTACTTTATCATTTTATCCCATACATACACACACACACACACACACACACACACACACATATCTGTATACTTTATGTGTCTGTGTAACTTTGTACTGTATGTAGTTATGGGACCTTAACCAAAAAGTGTAAATGTGATACAATATGCAATCTTTTCAAGAATTTATATTTTTATATACATAAATGTATATATTTGTATAGTTATTAGCATTTTTGAGTTTCCACAGTCTTCATTTCATATTCCGTGAGATACCTGTACATTTCAGTCATCAGTTTCTGCCTGCAAATAACTGGGGCATTTTTCACTCTAAACTATTTTCTTGAGACAAAGTAAAATAAGTAAGAGAATAAGTGAACAAGTCAGGGAAAGTGTATATACTGTGCTTGTGGAGTGGTTGTTGTTGCGTCCTGAGAACCATCTGGGTCTGTCTTTCAGTGCTGCCTGTGTAGCACAGCTGCTGCTTTTGTTACCCACCCAAAATTATAATAAGCAGTTAAAATATTTACCGAGGTGTTTTCCTTTTTCTTTTTCTTTTTTTAACTGCATCGCTTCTCTTTTTATTATTATGATTATTTATACCTTTTCACGGGAAAAAAATGGAGATGTCCACTAAATGTGATTGATTGGGCTTATAAATGGGCATTATCACCATTAAGCCACACATGTCAGCTGCTGCTTTTGTATGAGCTGTATTTCTAAGCTAACCAGTGATCCATGAGCAGAGACAGGAGGGGTACGAAAGTACTGGCCTGAAAGAAGTGCCCATTTTTTCTATGGATCTTTTCCCTGATTAATAATACAGCTGCAGACACAGCAAGAGCGTGAAGGAGAGAAGAATGAAAGTAAGGAGAAGAAAACAGGTTGAAGAAGGACTTTGACCTAAAAAAAAACCTTTTTGGTGCAAAGATTAATAACACAAGCTGTCCAATGATGAAACAGAAACAATGCTCCATTTGGCACACGTGTACTTGTGTGTCTGCGCCGGTGAAAAGAAATAATTGGACCCTCAACACAAATGCACGACACATGGGAAGGGAAAGCTGGAAAACTGGGAGTGTGGAGCTTTCCTTTTTCAAGTCTTGCAAACGCAGTCTCTGTGATGCCCAAAGGAGCCCAATGAGTTCTGGGGACAGCATTTTTTCGTGCTAAACAGGTAAGGAGACAGCACAGCCCTGCTCAGCCTCAACAAAGTTCAAACCCCAAATTGGTCATGGTGCAAAGTTCTGTCAAGTGTTCAACATATATGTCACTCCAATAATCCACTACTACAAACAACTATTTTGTAAAACAAGCTCATATTAGAGGCCGAAGAATATTTTTCAAAAAATAATTTAATATTTTATAGTCATTCTTGTACAAAATAACATGTAGGTATTATTACTTTCAGGGAAATTTAATAAACAATGAGATGAGACAGACTTTGTGATGAATATGTTATGTTTCAGCGGAACACTCGTCATGTCAAACATATGAATCTGTATCCTTTATGAATCATGGGGAATAGTGAAGTCTACTTTTTTCCATAAATAACTTTCTCACACACATCCGTCTGTGTTTGATTTTCTAAGCCTTTGACAATTGTACAAATCCTTTATGCATACTGTTGAATTGCTAGTTTTCCATAAGAATATTGCTCATTTCTGCAAATTTTCACTATTACGCTGCGTGAGACATTTTCTCTATTACTTTGTGAGACATAAATCTACAAGTCCATCTCCTTTCTTCCCTTTCCTGTTAAAAACTCTTGAACAGACACCTTTTAACCAGCTATCTCTATTCCTCGCTCATATTGATCTGCTTGATGGTCATCGGTCTGGATTCAAAGTTGGCCATTCCACAGAAACTACCCTCCTTGCACTATCAGTTGCTGTCCGGTTCTGTAGAGCGTCCTGTCTCTCCTCAGTTCTCATCCTCCGTGATCTGTCTGTAGCATTTAGGATTCTACTGTTCTCCTTCGGACAGCTTGTCATTAAAGAAACACCTCTGAAATGGTTTTAGTCCTATCTATCAGGTAGATCTTACCAAGTGGTACTGCTCCAGCTCTGAGTCATCCCCTCAACCTCTCTCAACTAGTGTTCCACAGGACTTGCTACTGGGCCCCCTACTCTTCTTCATCTACATTTCTTCCCCCCGGCCCTATCATCGCCTCCTACAGATTCTCCTTCCATTGCTATGCTGATGATACTCAGCTCATCCTACCCCTTTTCCTCCGTAGCTACAGACAAATCCTCATGTATAGCTTCCTAGCACTCAGCTTGGTTGACTGATCACCATCTACAACTTAACCTCTCAAAAACCAAAATCCATCACTTGTCAGCTGGTTGGGAACTCTCTGTAAAACTGGGAAACTTGCCCATTTCACCCGGGAGTAATGATTGACTCAAGTCTGTCTTTCTATAAACACATCAAAGCCACAACCCCAGACCTGCAGACACATCCTGCATAACATCTGCAGAATCTGCCCTTATCTCACAACTAACTGCACATCTTGTGGTCCAGGCCATGATGATATCCCACCTGGACTACTGCAACTCTCTGCTGGCTGGTCTTCTGGTCTCTGTCGCAAAACCTTTCCATCTGATTGTTGTTGATGCCATCAAGTCAAACCTAACCCATAGTGACCACATGCATGGTTTTCATGGCAAGGGAGAAACAGAAGTGGGTTGCTAGTGCCTTTTGCTGTATGTTGTAGGAGGCACTCACAGGGAGGAACATGGAACCACTGAGCAGGACTCAAACCCCATACCCGCCAATCAACAAGATACCGCTCAAACCCGTTCCACCACACCCCCCTTCGATATGCTATAGAATTCTAAAGGTGTGTTTCACTTGCCAAAGCGCTCCCAATGTGACCCCCCTCTCCGTTGCTACGTTATCAAGTTCAAGACTCTGGATAAAGCCTGTGTATGTTCTCCCTGGCACCTACAACACCTGAGTGTTTGCTATGTACTAGTCAGACTGCTATGCTCCTCCACCTGTGTTCACTTGCTGATCTCATGAACAAGCGGTCCAAACCAAAAGTAAAAAGGTTTTTGGTTCTGACTCCAGGGTGATGGAATGGCCTCATTCTCTCTCACTCTGAACCGTCCAGTCTCTCTCAAAATTCAAGATGGGTCTCAAAACATGTTTCAGACTGACTTTTTCCCTGGTGTCCTATAGGCTCCATGAACATTTATTACATTATTATAAGGGAATAGCTGCAGCTTGAAAATATTTCAAGAAAAACTTGTATGCTGCGGGACCATCTTTGGGTTAGTTTCCCTTTTCACGTTAATGTACCTGTTGTATACTTCAGTACATATCTTTGTAGCACATGGAAAAAATATGCTACATTTCTTATGCAGCTACTCATGTGATGTACTCTAGCTCATATTGTGGAATGTGACAAACTGAATGTACTCTAGAATCACAAGTTTGCATCCAAATATCTCCTGTTGATGTAATGCACTTTGTACTTTTCTCTGAGATGCAAGTTGCTATGGAGAAAGTGTCTGCAAAGTGAAAAAATTAACTAATGTAAATATAGACTTAATAAACAATTATGTAAATATGTCTTAATATTTTATCATATAATCTACATTTTATCATGATGTGTGACAAAAATATTTTATAAATAGAAATATGTTATTATAATGATGGCCTGCTTCCTCTTCCCTTCCTTTTCCCTTTTTTCCTTTGTAAATACATGGGAAATCAAAATGTTTAAAGTTCTTCCATTTGAAGAATTAGCATTTGATTTGCATGACAATTCATATGAATTCTAGAATGTGAATGCCTGCACATGCTTCTGGAACATATTAGATAGTGTTATGTGATCATACCTGTAAAATATTATAACCTTTTAGCCATCTTCCCTTGCTCTATAGTGTAGGTATTTACAATTTCATAGCGTGCTGTTTACATTTACATTTACATTTATTCATTTAGCAGACACTTTTCTCTATCTCAGAGAAATACAATTTCTGCATTCCATTAGGAGAAGGAGAGACACAGTTGCGGATGTGTCATTCTTAAGTACAGTTAGTGTGTTTCTTTCCACCATTTGAACCAAAGTACATCACACGAATAGCTGTGTGAAACTTTATCCAAATATCAACGATTCCAAAAATACTGTTTCTGCCTCTATGTTGCTGTGACCCACTGCTGTTCATAAAACAAATTAGAAGTGGCTAATAAGTGTTTCAGAGCAATATTCTGTTTCCCTAATTGTTGTTTAAGACACAAAAAAAAACCAAAATTTATTTCGGTGAAATTATCAGTAAAATAGAAAAGGATGTTTTGAGAGATGGGGACAAATAAACAGCTAAGGTAAGTTAATTTGTGTCAAAAACGGTTAAGAATCCAGTAATGAAATTTCGAACGCAAGGGTGAGCACTGGGGGGTATTCTACATGACCCATGAAGGATTTATGGAGCAGGTGGTGACAACGGCCTGGATTCCTGATGGATGCAACACCCACAAGCCCCTCTTGGTCATGAGTTTTGCCCATTAGGGCTTTGTTTTGGTTGGATCTAGTGTCAGCGCTGGCCAGGTCACATTGGGTCAACTTAATCTCCTCTGCACTCTTTATGTGTAATCCACTCAGCCACTGAATGGAAAGAACACGATCTCTTGTTCATAACTCCGCCTACCGATGAATATATTCCACTGTACTTACTGCGAAAGCATATTTTTCATTTTTTCTTGCATTCTACTGCCCTACAGTAATGCGGTGAAGCCGAGAGCTTTAACTTACAGCTGTTGAATGCCCAGGCGGTTCCCTGTGTAGGAATGGGCCGAGACAAGAAATTATGAACCCTGTGCTGGAATCCATGACCTCACAGGAGCCACAGCTAAGCAGGGAGACTGACAGAGGTCACGCAGCTCCTGTCCCATGGAGGAGCGGCGCCTGGACTGTTAAGCCCTCCTTACACAACCATTCAACACACCTGCTGAGATGGAGGCTAATACATTTACATTTATGTTTATTTATTTAGCAGATGCTTTTCTCCAAAGCGACTTCCAATGAACTCTATGTGGTGTTATCAGCCCACACACCTTATTAACCAAGGTGACTTATACTGTTAGATACACTACTTACAATAGGTCACTCATCCATACATCAGTGGAACACGCTCTCTCTATCTGTCACTCACACACAATGTGTATATAATAACAGCAACATGTCTTCAGTGTCGGAAGTCACCAACTACAACCTTTGTTGCTTTGGACGATTGTCATTTCAGTTAATTTGGTAATTTTGCATGGCCACACTGCAGGTCATGGTCCCAAGAGGCTGTTAGAAATACTTCACTTGGAATATGAATGCAGCAGGTGGTGCAGTGATTACAGCTGCTGCCTCTGTGAGGTCAGAGATCACAGGGTTGAATCCCACCTCCTGCTGTAGTACCCTTGAGCAAGGTAATTACCTTGAAGTGAAACAGTAAAAGTTACCTTGGTATATAAACGCATGAGTTAGATTGAATAGTTTAACAATGTATGTTGCTTCAGGTAAGAGTGTCAGGTAAATTAATATGTTGAAACCTGCCTATTCATTTACGTATTCGCCTATTCATTCTACCTCCTGCTCTAGTAATCTTGATCAAGGTACTTATACTAAACTGATACAGTAAAAACAGCCCAGCAGTATAACTTTTAGCTGATGATTTTTTCCAGAGTGACTTACAGGGTTAAGCTACCTACAATTATTTACCCCTTTATACAGCTGGGTAATTTTATAGCAGCAATATAGGGCAAATACTTTTTGCAATGGTACTACAACTGTGGGTGGGATCTGAACCTATGATTTTTGGGTCCAAAGGCAACAGTTCTCACGATTACGCTTGCAGGTATCCCCATATAAACTGTCCCCATATATAAATGAGTAAATCACTGTAACTAACTTAATGCTGTAAGCTGGTTTAGAGAAGTATCATAAATTAATAAATGTGAATGTAAACTGTTCATCATGAGCAGGTTTGTATGCTGAGTCACTGTAGACTGTAGCAACTGTCAATCAACCAAACACATGAGAGTAAACACAAATAAATAAGCATTTTTCTGCTTTGTGTGCGTTTCTGAAAGGGCTCAGTCAGTCTTTTTGGAGGCCTTTTCCCCTGTGCAGTAAATCCCAGCACAACACCCTCTCTCGTCTCTCTCACGGTCATCACTCTTCCCCCTGCTCGCGTGTGTTCTCCCGCGCGCTCCGTTGGGCTCCAGCCATGCCGTGCTTCTTTATGGGACAGCCAGTTTGTTTTATTTATCTGACAGGGTTCCTCCATATTGTCCCGGGTTATCAGCACTCGGAGGCAGATCACATTACCGCCCGTGTGACGACGTGACCCCCTTCCTCGGGGTTCACCCTTAAATCAGATTCTTATCGGTCCCTTTGTGATAAATAGGTGGGGCTCAGGGGAGGAGATTAGCACCGGAGCACCGCGCCGTTTTCCCCCGCAGGCTGTGCTCCTACATGGGACCAAGCTGTCAGAGACCTAGCACCCCAACACCCCCCAGGGATGCGCAGACCCTCCCATCATTTCCTTGAGAAATTTGGAGGACTTTCTGAAATCCCTTCCCAGGTGGCCTCATCTCACCGTATCGAGTATGCTGAAACCTTCATCTCTGGATCTCTGCAGAGTTTGACCGCAAATGAGCTGACAGCAGATCTTTTTCAAAGTGCTTTCGAAAGCAAATGATGGATTAGTTTCAGTTCTTTAAGAAAACAACTTTTTGTAAACACTGGCAGACGTCGTGATTCGATTGATTAATTCTTATCTTAAATATAATTTCAGCAGCTTCCTTTTGGTGGCAGCAGGTGGCATACTGGTTGGACCTCCTGCCTTCTACATTATTAACCCAGGTTTGAATCCCATCTCCTACTGAGGGAGGACCCTACCCCAAACCAGTACAGTGCCACAGTGAGTAGCACTGCTGCCTCAGCACCTGGATGATACGAAAGAGCATGGGTTTGATCCCCTCTCAGTCTGTGTGGAGCTTGCATGTTCTCCTTGTGTCTGCGTGGGTTTCCTCTGGGTGCTCTGGTTTCCTCCCACAGTCCAAAGACATGCTGTTCAGATTCACCCATAGTATGTGTGTGAGTTACAGAGAGAGTGTGTGTGTTCCACTGATGTATGGATGAGTGACCCATTGTAAGTAGTGTATCTAGCAGTGTAAGTCACCTTGTTGCGTGGGCTGATAACACTACATAGAGTCCCTTGGAAGTCGCTTTGGAGAAAAATGTCTGATAAAAAAATAAATGTGAATTGATGGAATAAAAGTTCCCTGCTGCTTCCCTTTGTACTCCAAGGACTTTTGTTCAAATTAAACCTCTTGCTAAAATTGCTCCAGTAAAAACCACCACCCACAAATAAAAAAATGGGTCAGTAAATAACTTAACCTTTCAAGTTACTTGGGGAAAAGTATCAGATACATGATACATGGTAAATGTACACTGCGGCACTTTTCCACTTGAACGACGACTGATTCTAGTGGGTTCTGAACTGGTTCTGGTGTGCTGGTCCCTTCCACTCATGATGCTGAGAAACCAGCTGTGATTGATGGGGGCTGAGTGGCTCACCCCACCCCCATCTGCTTGCTCTAGGAAATATGGAATGCCTCAATTAGTCTGTGAGCAAAGCCATCACTGGGGGGGTCAGAGGTGAACCTGAGACAATGATAACTTTTGAAGAATTGTCTGCTTTGGGCAAGGAAGTGGAAACAGTGCTCTTTTGATCAGGGAAGGGACCACACATTAGTTAACAGCTGTTTTGTTTCATAATGACACGGGTGTGAGGCTGTGATGGTTTGCACCCAGCAGGGGTCTTTGAAGACAAGCTTGGGGGTGAGGAGTACACTGGTACAGGAGGACAGTGATACCTGACTCAGGTTGCGAGCATTAAACTCCCCCCGGAGCTCAGTGAATCACGGCCGTATCCACTGGCTTCCTCACCGACAGGGTGACACATCACAAACCTTCTAGACACACAACACATCTGTATCAAGAATGTATGTCCCACAAGCTGCATTTACAGTTACATCTATTAATTTCCTGCAAAGTGACTGACACACACACACACACACATACACTGTCTAAACTGCTTGTTCCATACAGGGTCGCGGGGAACTGGAGCCTAACCTGGCAACACAGGGCAAAAGGGATACACTCAGGACGGGACACCGGAACCTACCCAGCAGCACAGGGTGTAAGGCCGGAGGGAGAGGGGACACACCCAGGACGGGACGCCAGTCCATCACAAGGCACCCCAAGCGGGACTTGAACCCCAGATCCACCGGAGAGCAGGACCTGGTCCAGCCCACTGCTCCACCACGCCCCCCGAGTGATATACGATAAATATTAATTAGTATGTAGCTGACACTTTCATTCAAGGTGACTCATGGTGTTAGATCCATTGCCCTCAACCCCAAGGTCTAAAACAAAACACTAAAACTGGTTCTAAAAATCTGATCTGAGATCTCTTGTAAACAGTAAAAATAATGAGCTACTATCTTGTTAGACATAGATATAGAGGGCTTAGCCAGCAAAAATATGCAAAACAATTCATGCGTATTTATCAGTAATCAAGTTACTTCCTGTATGGATTGCTTCTAAAAAGTTTTCTCATTTTTTATTTTTTGAATTATTAAAATAAGTAAGCTAAGAGGACTATGAATTCTTTTTTAACCCTTAGGTTGTGTTCAGGCTGGCTTCTTTACTGTGTTCTTATCTAAAACTGGATGGCCCATTATTACTTTTTATAGAGCAGTAGATGTGTACAGCAGATGATCACCAAATGCCGTACTACACTTTTTAACCAACTTAATTCCCAGTCACCTGAATCTAGCATTAGATACTCTTTACCTGTTTCCTATGGCAGCCAGATCTTACCACACACACCACGTATGTACAGAGCGTGACTAAAACACATAATATCATGGCAATAAAATGAACAAATCCCAGTTATAGAAAGTTGTAAAGGATCAGATTTGACCAGAGGAGAACCCAAGTGTTGGGAAACGTTGGACACCCACTAGTGTGTATCATAGCACCACAGGACTCATTGGGTGCAGGACTTCGTTGTCCTTGTTGGTACACTGGATGCCTCACCTTGTGTTGCATTCTAAAAAATTATGCCGTGACCCCTATAATATACAATTTTTAACTTTGATGCCTCAGTTACCTTCAAAAGGAAGAAAAATCTGCCACTGGAAAAAAAAAAAGTGGTTTTTGGTATCCCAGGATCTCAGCCTGTGATCCCTTTGTGTCCCTACCCTATTTAGACCAATTATAAGGCAAAATGATGTATTTAATCCCCCAGCATCCTTTCTTTGCCTGCCCTGTTTGGTCATTTTGCACATAGGAATGGAGTCCTGCATTAATTATGATGCTTTCAGAGAACAATCATTCCCAGAATGCCATTCCCCAGGTCTGACCTCTTGACCGGTCTCAGGCCACACAGCAAAGGGAACTTATAAGAAGATTTTGGGGTGAGAATGACCAGTGGCCGGGATGTGGTCAGGTCCTGTTTGCAGGACAAACAGAGGCTCACAGAGACCTCGGAGCCAGGCAATAATCCGGTCTCGCACCCTTCAGCTTCCTCCCCATGACAAACACAGGCACTGTAAAATATGCAAATCTGTTTGAAACTTTAATGCAGTACAATCTTTTTTTGTCCCCTACACACAGAGTTTTCTTCCAAAGAAGCAGAAAGAAGATGAGTTCCACTGATGTGTGCTTTGGGGTCTTTCCGTGGGAAATCTGTCGCGGTCAGACTCGGGACGAAACATGGACTGTCTGTCTCCTGCCATTGGACTGCAGTGTCCCACTAGCTGTCAGTGCCCATTTCCTCTTTATTTTTTTTCATTGGTGATGAGTCTAATTTTTTTCTCTTAAAAGGTATAGTATAGTCGTTGTATTCCATGTTTTAATGAAATTAATAACACATCGCAGATACACACACACTGGCTGAAACCACTTGTCCTGTGCGGGGTCACGACGAACCAGAGCCTAACCTGGTAACACAGGGTGTAAGGCTGGAGGGAGGAGGGGACACACCCAAGAAGTGACACCAGTCCCCCGTAAAGCACCACAAGCAGGGCTGGGCTCGAGCCCCAGATCCACCAGAGAGCGAGACCTGGCCAAACTTGCTGCACCACTACACCCCCCACACATTGCAGATACATCCTGTGTATTTATCTGACACTTTTCTCCAAAGCAACTTACTTTGAGCCGGAGGTAAGATTCAAGTCAATCCAAAGTCTCTGTGCACTGTAACCACTTTACCACCTGGTGCCCCCAGAATATGGAATAGTAGTTCTTACCTACCAGTAACCGTTTTAAGCATGTTTATCCAATGTGTGCTGATTCTTGTGTTTTTTTTTTTTTTTTTAGATATTTTACTCAGGCACTTCATGTGCATTTTGGAATTGCACTTGGAATTCCAAATTACTTCCGGTTTCCTTGTGAAATGCTCTGTGATCTACTCAAACAAAACCTTGCCATCATTTTGTGTTTCGGCAACATGCGTCTAACAGCCACCATGGCTACACCTAAAGGTAATAAATTAATCTGAATCATTTCCCAAACTGCCTTACAGTGTTAGGTGGCTTACGCTGATTTACCCTTTTACATAGATGTGCAGTTTTTATTGGAGCAAGTTAGGCTGCTTTGATCAAAGGTACAACAGTGGGAGGTGGAATTCAAACATGTAACCTTTGGATCAGATGAAGCAGCTGTAACCACAACACCATGTTTTGCTTTGCTGCTGGAGTAAAGTTATACCATTGCACCCAGCAAGTCCTTCCATGCTAATTTGCAGATTACTGCAGCAGTGTAGTGGAGAGGCAGTTTGCCCAAACACCTGTCTGGGGTTCGGCGTGAGCAGGGAGGACCTGGGGTTCCTGCCATTCTTCACACCTCGCCCAGACCGTGTAGCAGCAACCTTTACAAGCGGCGCGATAATCCCACCTTTTACAGCTGCTAAGACGACAAGTCTCTCTACTTTAAGGGAAATTAAACACCTCTCCTGCTGCCTGCAGGACTGAGATGTTAACCTTGAGAAAAGTCTCCAGCGGTGAAACATGTGAAGGGTTCCAGAAGAGGACCCCCTACACACAGCCACACGCTCACAAACTCACACACACACACAGATCCAGAGTCCTTCACACATAAACCTTGCGAGCAGAAATAAGTTTCTACCCCTAGAGAAACCTGAACTTATTTACCATCCTGAAGTGTGAATATAGAAGATCAAAGCATTCCACCATATTTTGCAATAATCCCAGAAATTAAAGGAAAAAACTAACTTTAATAAAGTAATTTTCAAGCATTCAACTCTCAATATGTTTTTTAAGTAAAACTTGGTGAGGGTTAGCAGTTAAGGTAAGGGTTAGTAGGTAGGATTAAGGTTAATGGTTCCAATTAGGGTTAACAGTTATCTTTTCTGCAATAGCCTTCACCCTCTCATTGGGACCATCGGTCATTTCCAAAACCCTCAGGCCAGGTACTGGGAAACATGAAATACGCTATGTTATTTCAAGGAGCATCCCCTGGACATAATCTATGAGTCAACCTGCATGTAGCCTATGGCGCATCTATTATTACCAAATCGTTTTTATATGGAAAATAACAGAAGGTTTCTTGTAGGGTTTGACCTCCGCTCTGTCTGTGTGGAGTTTGCATGTTCTCACCGTGCCTGCGTGGGTTTCCTCCCACACTCCAAAGACGCGCTGTTCAGGTTCACCCATAGTGTGCGTGAGTGACAAAGAGAGTGTGTTCCACTGCTGTATGGATGAGTGACCCAGTGTAAGTAGTGTATCTAGCAGTGTAAGTCATCACAGTGAATAAGATGTGTGGGCTGATATCACTATAGAGTTCACTGGAAGTCACTTTAAAGAAAAGTGTCTCCAAAAATAAGCAAATTTTATGTAATATCATGTAATTTATTCAGTTTAGGTGATCAGTTTGAGTCATGTATTGATTTAAATCCAGTAGCTGAAAGCATCATTTATCTTTACCAGATTTTATCTTAAACAGTTACATATTGATACGCCCCCCCCCCATCCCACCCCTGCCATATGTTTGTTCAAATGAAGCCTTTCATAAAACACCAGAGTTCAAACATTCACCATCCAAGGCCAAACTTCTTTTCCCTGAAAAACAGAAAAAGGCAGTTCTTTACTAAGTAAACTTAGCTCATTGTTTGTTTATGAAAATTCCGTTTTGGCTGATGGAAGAGCACCTCCGATGGGGCGGGGAGGGCTGCGTCAGGCCGCTTCCCCTCACCCAGTGCATTCCCATCAGGACGCTGTGGTGCGGGGGATTGTGGGGAATTGCAGGGGGGGTGCACAGGAGCAGAATGTTCCCCCTCTACAGAGGAGGAGGGCAGTGAAACCAACAGCGGCGAATTCCCAGAAGGCTCGTGGTCACCAGCTCTGTGGAGTCACCATTGGCCGGTGCTGACACATGGCTGCTGAATTCAAAGAAAGCAAGCAGAACTGCACCGATATGTAATATTTATCTCGGAATATTCAGCTGATCTCACATAGACTTTGGCACTTGTTATCGTTTCTAAAATTATGTTTTTTTTATCATTCAGAGATGAATGATTTCCCTCTGGTTCCAGGAAGTTTAATGGATTTGTAATCTATTGCAGAGAAATGACTCAAGTTTCATAATTAATATGATAAACATGCAACAATGTGATTCACGTCCGTCTAGATTTTACGGTCTAGTTAATATTATGAAAGTGTAACGCATTACCCAGTTTGCATTTCCTGAGTCACTGTGGACATATTTCTCTACATCACGGACTGTTGTTTTTGTACACATACTCTGTACACATGGAGCAATGGTTTCTAGAATCCTGTTATAAATAAACTACTGAACACCTTTATAGAATATATCATTTCATTGAAATAACAGGAAAACAATACACAGCCATGTGTTTATAACACCATGAGCAATATTCGCCTCTTTCCGAATTTTGCAAATTATTTGTTCGGTCAGGTGCCCTTGATCTGATACTGGATTTTGCATGAAGACCTGTGAACATTCAGCGTAAAAAATTCGCAGCATTACAATGGAACTCGGGAAGGGAGAAAATGTTTCACAGCATTGTAATTCAAGCTAATCAGCCGCTGACCTAGCGTGAATGAATTTACTGAAAGTTTCAGTGACTGTTTTTGCTTTTTAATTTAGGTTGACATAATTAAAATGGGGCAACAGGTGGTGTAATAGTTAGAGCTGCTTCCTCGCACACTTGGAGGTAGCAGGTTCAAATCCCACTCCTGCTGTCATACCTTAGATCAAGGTACTCACCCTGAATTGATACAGTAAAAATTAAAAATTATCCAGCCATGTAACCTTCTGACTTGCTTTAGAGAGAGGCTTTGGTTAAGCGTTAATACAATTTTGCTTAGGTGGAAACTGTGCTGTTTACTCAGTAATGTCAGAATATCTTGCTTTTCTTAAGGATATAATGATGTGGATATACCTGCAATGCCTTAACTATTCAGAATGTTGTGATCATGGGAGGCAGGACTGGTATTCAGCGATGATCTGTGTTTGAGTAAATGTTCTTGGGGAAGGACACCTGCTCTCTGGGGGTGTGGGGGGTGTGGGGGGGGGGGGTTGTTTTTCACTCATGTTGTAACTGTAAACATTATGCCCTCTGTGTATTCACTTCCAGCCCAGGCAACGTGTGCAGCTACGACTTTTTAAGAAGTTTGGGAATAGTTAATGTTTAAAAAGAAATCACTGGATACAGTTTTCTTAACTACTTACCCAGTTTTTAAAAACCGTGCCTCTGGGATATAACAGTATCTAATGTGTTATGAAGCTTTATACCTCCATGTAGTCCATTTATCTACTCAATATTTATAAAAGTTTCTCAAAATTAATTTTCATTGTCGTTCTACAGCTATATAATATACAGTATAATATAATATATAATATACTACATTATACTGTAATATTATATAATATAGTATAATATATATAAAACTATATTATATTGTATGTACTATGTAATATAGTGCATATAACTATATTATATTGTCTACTCAATTTTGTAAGAACACTTTTTATAACACATTTTTTATTTTTTTTTCTTGTATTCATTTTCTGTATTTTAAAAGAGAAATGAGAGAAATTAAAAAGTCTTATCAGGAAAAATGATAGCATTGGGTGAACTTAGTCAGCCTGTTCTGTTCTGTGATAATAAAAGCAAAACAGGAAAAAAAGCATTCCAGCAGATTTTCCCAAGCATTTCTTCAGATGAATTTAGTCCATAATGTACTTAATGACATTCCCACCATGGCTGTGGCTCCAACTCTTCTATACACAGCCCATCCTGGGATGGTGGGGGAAACATTTTTCAGCAATGTGTGTGTTTCTGCATCTCGCACCCCAAACAGATAGGAACAGCAAGTACAAAAAGAGAAAGCTTTGGAGAAAAGTGTACAGAGCGCAGCAGGTCACGGGCTCCAGATTTTTTTTTTTCATAGTAAGACATTGCCATAATAAAGCCGTCCCCAGAGTTGATTAATTCAGGCCATGGACATTATTCAGCGCTCCGATTCTGCAAACGCAAAAGCACTTGGGCATGTTTCGCACAAATTTAATTACGGGCCTTAGTGAGCAGACCGTTCTTTAAAGAGCCGCCTCTCTGCCCGTCTCCCACTTCAATACCTGATGATGTCATGTTCCATTGTGAGTTTGCAGAAATTCCTCAAATCAACTGCCAGTCATGACCTTCCGTCTCAAAAGTTTTTTTTTTTCTTTCTTTTAGCTCTCTCTTCTTTTCATTCTTTCTTTTTCTTCCTTCATAACCAAAGTTCCTTTTATGGGTTGATCAGGCTTCCCTATTTGTATGCCAGTGCTGCTCCTGGGACTTTTTTTTATGAGAAATGTGCTTTGTTTTTTCAAATGCACTGTTTTTTAAATGTCTGCATGAAGTTTGGTTCATTTAGAAGGAAGACACAACACCATATTATTATCATCGAAATGCTCTGCTTTGATTGCTGCTGAAATGTGCATTTTAACACTATGCACATTTTTTAGCAGCAAGTTATGAAATTGCTAAAATTCTGAATGAAAACTGAAAAGCATTATACTGTTAATGAGTTTTAGTAGAGAGGAAATGTCACATTTTAGCATTTGATAAAGAAATGTTTAAGTATATGTGCTAAAATGTGATAATGTGATAACAATGTTGTGGTTTTGTTTCCATTCAGAATCTTAGTCATTTAATTCATGTTTCATTATGTTTAATAGCAAGAGTTAAATATAGCAAACAAGTGAGAAGAAAATATGACTCCATGTGAAGGATTTTTGTGGCCAGTTCTGAAAATTAGTTTGCATCTTATTTGGAAATTGTTTCTTCCCAGTTCATGTAGCATTGCCAAATAGTACATCTGACTGTGTATCGCTGTTTTAAATGTTGGAATTTTAGTGGAAGAAAATCATGTTATATCGATTTTTTTAGCTATTTTAAAATGTTATGAAAAGTGAAACAACAAAAGCTATTATGTCATACACCAGCATCAGGTGACCATTTTTCAAAATCTTTTCTTATTCTTTTGTTTTTAGCCTGGAGTACTTGATAACGGCCAAAGAGGGACTAGACAAAATTAAAATAAGCCATAAGCAACAGCAAAAAGAAAAAAAAAAAAATGCATGAATAACTTATACGTTTGGCCGCCAGAGTGAGTGAAAGGGAAAAGCATGCTTTTGTCTTCTGTCCCATTCTCTCCTCTGTGTGTTTCCTCGGCCGCCTCTTGTGTGCTCGTGATTACAGCACCCATACACGCCTAATTGCCTTACTGCTTATTAGTGATACAATTATGCAGGCCTGAGAGTCTTCTGCGAGCAGCCATCTGTGGGTAAAAGGCACTATTCAAAACTATCTTTCATTGAATCCAATGATATTCTGAGATGCAAGTGCCCAAAACATTGCACTTAATCCATATTTCTTCCTCCCTCTGTTCCACATGGTCCTCAAAAATAGAGAAATAAGCCAATGATACCGAAGGAAAAAGAAACAGAAAATTTATATATCGATAACATTCAGGGACAGCTGGTAGTGTAGTGGTTAGAGTTTGGCTCTAAAGGCTGCAGGTTTGATTCCCACCTCCAACTGTAGTACCCTTGAGCAAGATACTTACCTTTATTCATTTAGCAGATGCTTTTCTCCAAAGCAACGTATATTTCATAGAAAATACCCTTTGTGCATAGCTGGAGATGTGTGATTAAGTAGTTAGTTTGTTTGCTTCCCCAGGAGGACCTTTTACTTACCCTAAATTGCTCCCATAGAATTTCCTAGGTGTATAAATGGGTAAATAATTGTACATAGCTTAACATTGTAAGTCACTTTGGAGAAAAGTGTCACCTAAATAAATACATACCTGTACATACAGCAACTTTGAGAGAGGTGCCTCTGTTTTTTTATTAAATGTTAAATGCATGTAATGAATGACTACCATCACATGAATGATTACCATCACACTTTTGCTTTCTTTAGGAGTATTTGTAAGTTGCTCACACCTTCCTGTGTGCTTCTTAGAGCCACATACTGTATATATGGCTCTGGCCTAACTGATGGTGTCACTCTGAATGCAGGAAGTTGCTTCACCCAAGTTATTTTTTTGTATAAAGTGACCTCCTCTCAGTGGCCTTCTGTTCGTCTTGTTTGTGGGTTTCAGCTTTGAATCAGGGGATCCTGGAGGATGTCATGTTCGTTTTCAGATCAGATGTTCTCTGCGTGTCCATTATGGAGTGAAGAATGCCTCAGGGGTATATCTACATCCAGGTCTTATGGAGAACATCTGCTGTGTTATGTGTTTCGCAATATTATTGCTACCACTGCTGGGATAGAGTCTCAGCTGATGACTTTCTGACGCTCCGCTCTCTTTCATCATCTCCAATGCCAAGCAATGAAGCAGCACCTAGGTCTGCACATAGCTCCTCAGAATTTGTAGGACCTTTGTAACTCAAGCAGCACTTTACATGCAAAGCTAAAATCACACTAATCTTACAATTTAAAAAGCAGGAGATGTGGTTTCAAGCCTCATAGTGTGGATCTTAGACTGGAGGTGTGGAACTAAGGCTGGGGTATGGACCTAATGCTGAAAGTATGGCTCTTAGAGTGGAGATGTGGCTCTAAGCCTGTGAATATAGCTGCAAGTTCAGAAGCATGTCTGTAAAGATGTGCCTGGCTGTAACTTTGGATCTGTGACTGTTAGCATGCAGTTATGTCAGGATGGAAGTGTGGCTTTTCAAGTAGAGGTGTGGTGGTAAGTGTGGAGATGTGACTGACTACATTCAATCCAAGACTGAACCTTTTCATCTCCCACAATTCCCACTGGCTTGCTGCTCATCTTTGCCTTATGCCATCCTAACCTTCAAAATTACAGGTTCATTGAAATGCTTTTGGGGTGGCACGGTGGCGCAGCGGGCTTGACCTGGTCCTGCTCTCTGGCAGGTCCAGGGTTGGGGTGCCTTGCAACAGACTAGCATCCCATCCTGGGTGTGTCCCCTCCCACTCCAGCCCTATACCCTGTGTTGCTAGGTTAGGCTCTGGCTCACTGCGAGCCTGCTTGGGGGCAGGCAGCTTCAGCAAATGTGTGTGTGTGTGTGTGTGTGTGTGTGTGTGTGTGAAATGCTTTTAATGTCAAGGTACAATTCTAAATTAAATGATTCACATATCAGTGTTTAAGATGCCTGTGATGCCTTTGTGGTGATGTTCCAGATTGACTGAAAATGACGATGGACCTGGAGGCAGAAGATAGGATTTGAGTAAGGTTAGAGCTTGGTAGAGTATGCAGGAAACGGAGTGGAGGGATGTGGGAACAGATTAAGTAAATTTATGGGGCCTCTAGAATTAGGAGTTACCTGTAGCCTAGGTTGTGCTAGGCTGTGAATGTTGCTGAAGGGTTAGAGACGTGACTGAAAAGTTTTTTGTGGCTGGAAATTTGGAGATATGGCAGTAAAGTTGAGTGTGGCTTTCAAGCTGGAGGCGCGGTTGTAGGTTTGGGGATGCGGCTTTCTAATTTGGGGCGTTGTTGCAAGTTTGGGTGTGCGACTTTGCTTTGCTTTCCTCAAGAATAAGAGAAATTTTAAAAAGATCTACCTTTTCTGTAAATATATAATTAAATGACCAAATTACCAACCCGCACACATACATGCACACACAAACAGCCATACACCACTGAACACCATTCCTCTCCCTTTGCAATTTTTTGCGCTGTTCTTACTGTACTGACCAACTGCATTTTTTGCTGCTAATTAGTATGTTTGTATCTGTAGTGTTTATTAATATATTGTAATATCTTCTGTTTTTTACTGTGTTTATTGTTTTTTGTTTGTGTAGGCAGCTTTGTGTTGTTTTTAATGTAGCACTATGGTCCTGGAGGAACTTTGTTTTGTTTTGCTGTATACTGTGCCAGTGGGTCTGGGGTTTGAGTCCTGCTTGGAGTGCCTTGCAGTAGACTGGCATTCTGTCCGGAGTGTGTCCCCTCCCCCTCCAGCCTTATGCCCTGTATTGGCGGGCTAGGCTCCAGTTCTCCGCAACCCCTCTCGGGACTAGCAGTTGTGTACACTGTGTGTGTGTGTCTGTATGCTGTACCAGCTGTATATGGTTGAAACGACAATAAAGCCACCTTGACTTGAAATGACTGAGTTCTGCGAAGGTACTTCATAAATGTGTGACTGAAGTGCAACGTACTTTAACATAACATTTTTACAATTTATCACAATATTAACGCATTATGACTTTTTTATAGGACTCTTCAACTTTACTGGTCCAGTATCTAAATATTTTATCTCATATACATTATTATATAGTATACATTAGTATTTTAATTATTTGTACTTGAAAACTGCTGCTTTATTTTTATTTCATCTGGTTCTCTACATTTTTTTTTTTAAATTAAGAGTTTGCCTAATAAATGGTACCAGTCTTTTTGCTTAGAGTTACAGGAATCCATCTTTGTCTATTGAAATTTATCCAGTAGATACAGTATGCATGCATCTGCTGCTGTTATTAGTACCACTGATCTCTGCAAGAATCTGGCCTGGAGTATTTGGGGGGAACAAGAGGGAAAAGGGGTGTGCAGTTATATAATAACAAAGGAAGTTACCAGTTTAGGGGGGATCAGTCATGGAGAGGGGCTTGATAATCATGCTCTAGCCTTTTACTTATTTCACATTATCACATTTGAAAATTCTAACTTCTGACATCTTTGTGGAGGAATAAAAGAAAGAAACCCCTGACAACTACATTTTCCACATGATCAGGGTAAAAGAAACATTCCTTTTGAAAGGCACTGCAGCTCAGGAAAATTGTTTGTTGACCACACAACAATCAGCCCTAGATGTGGTGAGAGGAACTTCTTTAGGGCATAGATTAATAGTTCATTTCCATGGCAGTAACACACTCAAAGAGTAGATGAATAACAGGGTTAAGAAAAAAATTGCACTTCTTAGATTGTGTTGCATTGTATGGTGAAACGAATCAAAGCATTTTTGCGTGTGTGTAAAAAATACACATTTCCTATTTTGCAGAATGTCACCATGGAACATCTGATTCATCATATCTTCATCTCATGGTTTCTTTCAAATATCCGTTTAACTTTTGAGTGAATCCAGTACACAACAAATGAACTTCTTCATGTTGCAACTCTTTTTTTTTGACTAAAGTGTGATAGTCACTGCATGCAGTGAATATCTAGCCACCATATTTCTGCAGCAGCCTTTTTAAATATTGTTTCATTATTTTCATTATTTCAGGGTATGAAATGCAGATCCTTTTCAACTGCAAAATGAGCAAAGTGTTTTATTAAAAGTTCTTCAACACAAACATTGTTGCAGATTTTGACTAACACACGTACATATACATAAAAGTATATGCGTATATACATTTTCAACATTGCGTCAGAAATAGTTCCTAATGTACAGATCAATCAAAGACAGCTTTTATAGTACATTATGTCCCATATTAATGCTTGTGATTTATCTGCCAAAGTGTGTAACTGCATTGTAAACAGGGTGTGATTGTGCATCTAATGTCAAGAAATAACTCTTTACTCTGTGACTCACCAAATTGGGGTTTTATTGGGATGTGAAGGTAAGGTTGCCTTTGAGAGAGCTATGTAAAAGCAGAATTATTGATCTTACTCAGGAGGTGTCCCAGGCTCCTAGCACCTTTTTTATTAACACTATCCTTACTTTTCCATGGGTGCACAAATAAATCAACCGACATTAGCCCCAAGAGCAATGCAGAGGCTGTATAACTTTTTATACTGCCTTAATAACGTCTGCTGTCCTGGGAGGGTGGGTGAGAGGGGTCTTCTGTGTGTCCATCCCTTGCATGAATGTGGGACAGTTAGCCGCCCTGTGAGGTACCAGTGCTACCCACTGCCCAGATCTGAGATAGATAGATAGATAGATAGATAGATAGATAGATAGATAGATAGATAGATAGATAGATAGATAGATATTACTGTTTGTCATCACAGCCTAAATTCTGTCATTCCCCTAAAAATGAGCTGAGCATCCCTCCACTTCTCCCCCCCACACAAAGCCTCTGTTTGTCCCATTTTCAGGTTTATTCCAGCATTGTGTCCCATTCCAGGGCACACATTTATATGTCCAGAACCACAACTGCCATTCATTTGCAAATGATTCCCCAACATTCAGGTTCCTGGGTTTGAAATACCTCTAGAACTAATGAAGGAGGGAAAGTAGAGCAAACATTTGGCTTCAGGCCCTGAGAGCTGCTCTAGTGTGCCTTTTTTTCTGGCATTTTTGTCCTTTGCTCTGCAAGCATTGACCTGAAAATATTTGGCTACGATGCATTTCTTTTACTTGAAGACTGGAGGAACGAGTCCACTTTAAGCTGAGGCATGAGCATTTTTCAATTTGGGTTTAGGGTTTAAGGTTCTGGGTTTAGGGTTGTGTTGCTCATATGTCCAAATGGAATCTTATATAGAACTTGATCAGATTTTTTTTTTTTTTTTGTCTCAGGTACACTAATCTATGTCACTGTACTTGTTCAAGGCCATATACGTGAAAAATCTATATATACCAAATAACACCAAAACACCCCCCTTGTACACTCAAGTCTTATTTGCAGTTTTTTACATTTTTCATGTCATAAATATAGAATACCAGTTTTGACTGCTTTTACGTACTGAAATTTATTTAAAGATGTGACCTAAGTCTACAGATGAAATCATCAGTCAACCTTACTTGACCTTTGTCAACCCTGGTCAACTTTATTAAAGTAACTGGCAAACAGATGTCAGCACAGTTTATGCTCTTTCATGCATTACCTCAATATTCCTATTAAATATAATACTCTGTAGTTTTGAAGGAAACATACATAATCCAACCCAGTTGCAGACTGACTACACCTATCCAAAATTTCTCTACTGGATATTCAAAGCTTATTTAACTTGGCAAAATGTACATATAGTAAGTTCCTCTGTTTCTTTTTATTAAAATCAAAATTGGATTGTTGATTCATGTTGGCAGGTTTAAATACAAAGTTCACTGGGAATTCCCATAAAATTTGATACTTTTTTTGTGATGAAGTATACCTGGAAAGGAGATGTGTTTTATTGTTATAATTTAGACTTGAAGTTCCTTCTGCAATACATGGATGGGCAGAGTGTTTAACTTTCTGCCGGAATGTTTGATCTCCAGGTTAATTCAGTCAAATTTTGTCGATGTTTGAGCACCTTTTCGGATCATCTTGGATAGCGGTACATGGTCAGAACTTTGAAATGATGAGCTTCTACCTTTGTTTTTCATACAGTGCATGGATGTTTCTGTGATTCTTCACTGTACTGTTTCTGTTTCAATGTTGGTGTGACCCAGTGCTGCTCTGCTATTAAAAAGTACCTCAAAAGTACTCCTTAATTTTTCTTTAAATATCTTCTTACCAAGGACTTCAGCTCAGTATATCCTATTTACGCAGAAACGAATAGAGTTTAAGAAACAGCTACAGCAACCCAAGGTTTGACCTCACAGTTTTTCTTTTCCGCTGAGCAAATCCTCCTGTAAGACTTTATAATCACCTGGTAGCGGATTACTGTATTCGAGCTTTTGGATGCACTTCTCCGTGGAGCTGCTCGCCGCTCACATGGGTCTGGGTGGAGACGCTGTTACTTTGTAAGGCGGCATCCATATGGTGATCATGTTGAGCTGCTGCAAATCCCCCTCCAGCTTACAAGATGTCTTTCCTGTAAGAAGGTCAGGAGTGATGCCTGGCACAAGGGACGTATGCTGTGGCCTTAACTGTTCAACATTTGGTTCATCCCCGTTACCCAAACTTGCTATATAGTGTTGGTGTTTCTGGATCACGACCGTTTAAGGTCTCATTTTTGTTTACTTGTTTACTCTGCATCGTTAATCCAGATACCCATGTCCACTCAATTTTCACCCAGCAGCAGTGATTTTCTCAGCAGGCCAGAAACCTCCATCCATGGACATTGGCCACCCAAAGTCTCCAGCCTCGGTCTTCTGCTTCCAGTAGTAGTGAGCTGGAATGTAGAAAGCCATCCAAAAATTATGACCTCTATGGTCACAAACTAGGTGCGGTGGTCTGCACTGCAGGATAGTAAACTCTCCCTAGGGTCAGCAAGGTCCATTCAGAAAACATGACCTCCAGCTGAAGGCGGTGACTTTATCTCCTGCAACCAGCAATGTCCACAGCATGGAGGGATCTCCATCCAAAGAATAATCTCCAACCAGGAAAAATCATAACCACCCAGAAACAGTGTCCCCCCGCACTCCCACCTCTCACCTCTGCACCATCATCAGCTCTGGATTCAGCTGTTCATTAAGTATGGCACCATAATAGATGTTTAATGTAGAGAAGTGGAGCCTCAACAGCCCTCTCTCTTGGATATTGACGTTTGTCTTTCTACAGAAATCTGTACTGATCCTAAACGATGATTCTGCTTCTTAGGAAGTCGATAAAGGCTTAGCTTTTCTGCAGATTAGCTCAACAGACTCCTGTATGTGAAGATCACCCAATAGAAATCAAATGTCCGTCACGCCACCTCTGGCTTTACTTTTCTGTAGTCTTTCTTTTTTTAATACAGACTTAATGTTCCAACTTTTTCCTCAGTCATTTAGACCTTACCGGAAAGGGCCGATAGAAAATGATCTGTGCTGTCTCAGGCAAGATTTTCTAGAGTCAAAATCCTCATTTCTTAATCAAAGTACAGTAGCCAGTGTGCTCTGTCACAGGTAGTATGCATATTGGGACTGAATATTATTTTCATTGATTGATAATGATGAAGAAGACCAACCAACCAAGCCAACTAATGTCGACAACCGCTTGTCCCGAGCAGGGTTGGGGCAAGCCAGAGCCTATCCCAGAAACAAAGGGCACAAGGCTGGAGGGGGAGGGTAAATGTACTAGACAGGACACCAGTCCATCATAAGGTACCCCAAGCAGGC
Organism: Scleropages formosus; assembly: GCF_900964775.1. Lineage (NCBI taxonomy): Eukaryota > Metazoa > Chordata > Actinopteri > Osteoglossiformes > Osteoglossidae > Scleropages > Scleropages formosus. The sequence goes on from NC_041810.1 coordinate 32,603,269, forward strand.
CTCGAACCCCAGACTCAGCACACAGTGGGCACCGGCCAAACCCGCTGCGAGATGAAAAAGACTTGAGTCTTAAATAATAATAATAATAATAATAATAATAATAATAATAATAATAATAATACAGACCTTATCATTTAAATGTGACAAATAACATGTAATGAATATCAGAATTACATTTCTAACTAGCCTTCCGATGAACTGGCATCCCGTCTTGGGTGTGTCCTCTCCCCCTTCAGCCTTGCGCCCTGTGTTGCCAGGTAGGCTCCCACTCGCCGTGACCCTGCTCAGGACAAGTGGTTGTTGACATTGGTTGGTTGGTTGGTTGTTTCTAACTAACTATTTATTTCCAGTATAGTTGGCATAGTCAGCCATTGTGATGTAGACCCCATTAAGGGAATATATATGCAGTACATCAGATCTGCTGAGGACATCATCTGTGATATGTGCCTCAAGATAAAGTTCTCCTTGGCTTGCATGCCCCTCCCCCTGGTCCTGCCTATCATTCCACCCCATGGAACCTTCTCCACACTGACCATTCAGACACGTAGCAGCTTCTCTGCCAAGAGTCGCACCTACCTACTGTCCAAGAATCTACAATCTGTGTGCATCTAAATATCTCAGTCTATTTGTCTAATTCACTTTTCTGTTGTTTTCTGAGCTGTGCATCATTTTGGAGAAAGGTATCTGCTAAAAAAATACATGTAAATGCACAAACTTTTTAAATTTATGACCATGTTGTCTTTACTCTAGCAGAAACAAAAAGTGCAGGTGTTACGAGATTTGGAGCAGTGTAATATACAATAGCAGACCTCCTCCTAAATCATAGTGACCAAGGGTTACTGTTCTGTTTTACCATGTTTTACCTGTGGTTTGCTTTCAGTACAATGCACTGGATTTGACTTCTCTAGTTTAAAAAGAACATAAAAGATAAGGCAGTGGATAATAAAAGAAGTACGATCGGTGTATTGTACTTTCTCTGGAGTTTTTTAGTGATTTTCTTCTCTGAAGCCCTTTCAGAGTAGACAGTAATCAGCAAGGTCCTGCAGTCTCTACTTCTAATTACAGAGCGCACATAATTACACAATCGTAAAGAAAAGGGAAAAAACGAGATGGGTGAATTGTACATTTAGATGACTGCTCTTAATGATACCTGGTTTTTCCAGTGCTGAGAAGTGCAAATAATCCCATCAAAGCGAACAATGGGTGCACACCTGCCTTCTACCCCATTACAATTACACAGTTCCAAACATTCGATCCATCTATCTCTCCTTGTGTCACATACCAACTGTCTATAGGTATTTTAGCCGAGCGGTTCAACAATGAGCATTCACTGAATCGCATCGTATTTTCCTTCTTTACTTTGTGCGCCGACTAAAGTCTGTGGTGTTTTTAAAAGGCACGGGACACATTCACAGATCATATTTTTACAATAAAAACATGCTAAATTTGCTCAAGGTCTTGCGAATTTCAGCATGAAACAACTGGCATTATATTATGACACCTGACTCTTAATCATGTTTGTTGTCTGCCACTTTCACACACACATTTTCAGAACCGCTTGTCCCATACGGGGTCGCGGGGAGCCGGAGCCGGCAACACAGGGCGTAAGGCCGGAGGGGGAGGGGACACACCCAGGACGGGCTGCCACCTTCAATTTTTTTTTTATTTCATTTGAAAAGGACACTTTAGAAACAGGACACACATTGCAGAAAGTTTTGTTTGTTTGTTTGTTTGTTTGTTTGTTTGTAACCCCAAAGCAGAAACTCTGAGAAATGTAAAGCAGACCCAAACATATAAAGTTACAGTGATCATAACAGCCATTGTCCAGCTGATTTTTCACTGACATTTGGCAACATGTCTGGAATGTCGTTCATAGTTTCTGGTTTCTCAGCAGACGAACCCAAAGGATATTAAAGCACTGCTATTTTTCTAATGATTATTTATTCTATAGCTCTCAGGTCCACTTGTCACCAAAATACATCTTAATAGCTCAAACGCGTTACACACCATGTACCTACTACAGAATTAGAAATCCACATATTGTCTGTATTATCATCTAAAGGGAGCTTTCAGTATTAGATTAGCATTCAGTAATAATCCAGGTATTTACCCTAAGAGAACTACTATTTCCCTGGTATAATTTTTATATGTACTACTTGTTTATGTCTGTGATCAGTGGTTGTGAAACTTTAAATCCAGGAAGAATTCTTTTCATTTGTTTATATTTAGCAATCGTAATCAAGAACATCATTTTTGCATCCTGAATGTGTTTGTGAGAGCTGATATTTGCATATAGGACAACAGTGTGTGTGTTAATGAGCTGACCCCAGGGATGAAAGGTTAAGCTTTCTTCCAGTTGATTTGTCCAAACAGCAGGGCTATTAAGTCAGGGTACACCTAAGACCAGCAGGGTGTGTGTGTGTGTGTGTGTGTGTGTGTGCGCAAGGGGGGTGAATGTGTCATTTGTAATGGTCAACAGGCCAACACAGTACCCCCCCCCCCAGTCAAGCGCTCTTCAGATCCCTGATCTGTCATACTGAGTGACCACACAACACTCCCCGAGGATCCCCGCAAAGACACACACAGGAGTGGGGTGGGTATGGGGAATATCATACTGCTAACACACATCACACACTCTGAAACACGCTGTTACAGACATACACATGCTGGGTTCAGCTTTTAACTTGACGAACAAACAACTAGGATGTTCACCTCTGAGCTTTACTGTTGGTCTTTTTCCACTTTGAAGGTCAGTTCATAAATCTGCTGACCCAGGCACTTGTGTGGAAGGTGGGAATTATTGAGCCAAACTCATTCTAAAACTTTACATGGACCATATATGTACACACCGCATATTTTTTACAGTCATTTTTACTTGTCTTTGTGTGACAGAGGGATTTCGCAGCGGGTTATTGAGTTATAAAATGCAGGGCTATGACTCAAGACCATTGAAGGACAACCCTGTATGACATGAGCCACAGACATCAAGGAGTGTCTGACTCAGTTATTTATAAGCTTCAGGTCAAACTACCCTGCCATCACCACCAAAAAAGGGCTCACAATTATCCCTTCGTCCCGCCCTGCCCAACCCCTGAGAGACGTCTGGGTATGATTCCTCCCCCCCAGACACCATTCATTGGTTAAAGGCTTTATTTAACCAAGTTGGTGGAGGAGAAAAAGTTTGAGTATGGTCCTTAGGGTACAATGGCCATGTTCGCACATGGCTGGTAAACACTGAAAAGACTGTCTGCGCATTGGACAGCCCATGAATACGTCTGGACTGAGAGGGTAATCACAGCACCATCAAAACCAGTCTGCACCTTTTCTTTTTGAACTCTGTCCAGTGCTGGGCTCAACTCTTAAACGCACTGGTTTGGGTTTTCCATCAGTCCAGCTGTCATGTGTCTTTGCATGCAGTGCGATGAGTCTCTCTTTCCTCAAATAGTTCTTTCACACTCTCTCACTGGGAATATAGGAAGTAAAACAGTCTTATTCAGCTGGTACTTTAGGTAGTCAAGCAACCTTTTACCGTTCGTGAGAGTGCTCACATAAATAAGGAAGCACAGCAGCGCATTGTGTAGTGCTGCTGCCTCACACTGCCTTGGTGGTGTGAGAACATGTGGGTTCAATCCCTGCTGAGTCTGTGTGGAGTTTGCATGTTCTCCCTGTGTCTATGTGGGTTCCCTCTCACAGTCCAAAGACATGCTGTTCAAGTTCTCCCATAGTGTGTGAGTGATGGAGTGCGTTCCACTGATGTTTGGATGAGTGACCCAGTGTAAGTCACCTTGGCGAATAAGGTGTGTGGGCAGATAATACTACAGAGAGCTGTTTTGGAGAAAAGTGTCTGCTAGGTAAATCAGTGTGAAAGAGTCAATATTTTGATGATGTTCTCTCCATGAGTAATTCAGCTCATGATGAAAGTTCACCATGATGCAAAGCTCTGGTGAAGTGCTTCATGTTTCCTTGAAAACCTTTTCATTTGACCCCACCCGTATCCCATAAGGTCAACTTACTGCACCCTGTGTTGACTTCCAGTTTTTCTGTGATCTTCTTTCTTCCTCTCATAAATTAGCCTTGGCTCCTTATTGCCACACCATTATTTTGGCCTTTTTTATTGAGTTCACATTTACGCCTTTTTGTTTGAAGTTAACACTGTTGTCATTTCCTCCTCGGCCCATTTATGTCTCAGGACACATGTAATTAAGAACCAGACAGTCAATCTTCACTGCAAGAAGGCCCTTGTGCTCTTATGGCTAATACAACATTTAAAGGTAAGAACTCTGTCATTTATACAATCTAGAACCTAGAAGACAGCTGGTAACGTAGTGGTTAGAGCTACTGCCTTTAGATCAGAAAGGTTGCAAGTTTGATTCCCCACCTATAGCTCTAGTATTCATGAGTAAGGTACTTACCCTGAACTGCTCCAGTAAAAATTACTTAGCTGTGTAAATGGATAAATAACTGTAAGTACCTTAACATTGTAAGCTGCTTTGGAGAAGAGTGTCAGCTAAATGAATAAATGTAAGTATTCCAAAAATGTGTTTCTAGTGCACTGATGACTCTAACCTTGACCTTAGTGTGGGTGTGTCTTACATTTCTATTATGTATGAAAGGGGTGGGTGAATGAATGAAGTGGGTTTACCATAGTGTATCTACCACTGTAAGTCACATTGGATAAAGTGTTGGCAAAATTCTAGTTAGTAATCACTAGATGTTGCTTTGGAGAAGTGTTTGCTAAATGAATAAATATATTCAGCATTAAGGAAACAGTCCGTAAGATGTTCTTTCTCAAGTCTCAATGTCTCATTTAATATATCACTTTAATTGACGTTGTTCCTGAGGAAACTCACTTTGGGGGGTGGGGCGTAGGGGGGATCCCGTAATAATCCGCCTCACAGATAACCATAGAATTTTTCGCATATCCTTAATTTGTCAGTTTGAAGATGTAATTTTCACATTTTTGACACAGTTTGGTTTGGAGAGGGTAACACTGGGTGTGCAGTTGCTGTCAAAGCCAAAGTGGCTGTCCCAAACATTTAGTGGACCAGTCTTTCCTCTGCCTCTGCCTGAAAGCAGCTGGCCAGAGGACAGTAAATATTACACACCATAATTACCGTACCCTCTCACCCATTACAGAAAAAATAAAACTGCTTGATTTCCCAAACTACCTCTTCCTTTTTTCCAGCATGATTAATGAATGACTCGCTGTGAACCGTGGCAATTTCATTTCATAGCGCTATGAATTTACAACCACAGCCTCAGGCTGAAAGAACTTTCCTGTTTTTTTCTTCTTTCAAGAAAAAAGTATTCAAAGTGGAGGCTTTAAGTGGATTAGGGCTGTGTGTCACAGCTGGAACCAAGGGCCCTGATCTCAGTGTATTTTATAGGCCAATGGTGGAGTTTGTAAAGTGCATTTGGGATCATATCCGCTGGGATGATGAGCGGTCAGGGTAAGAGCGCCGCCAGGTCTCTGTACCATAAGCAGCTGTATGAATGTGCTTCACGTGTATTTGTCATAAAATAAATAGAACTTTCAATCTGCAGACATTTTTAAAACTGTCTAGGATCACTGAGCCTCTGCTACATAGGGTATAATGGGGACTATCTCAAACTAGTAAAAACAGTAAAAAATGACATAGCTGTATAAACGGGTAAATAATCGTTGGTAGCTTACATTGTAAGTCGATCTGTAGAAAAATAATACCTAAATGAATAAATGTAAAGCTATATTTATAGTATAGTCTCCTGGATGGCTGCTGCTGTGCATTATTCGTATTTTCTTATATTTTGCATTTCCTGTATAGGAATGAATGCACACATTATACATTCAGGCAGACATGTACAAACTAAAACAGACCACGGCAGACTGTACCCCGGCCATACCCAGATTTTGAGAGTTAAAGAACCCTTTGGAGTCCAGAGAGTAAACATGTTGTTATGGTCACGTCTGACCATTGACAGCTGTTTTCTGACTTCCAGCACCACTGTACATTTATTTATCTAGCAGACACTTTTCTCCAAAGCTACTTCCAATGAACTCTATGTACTGTTATCAGCCCACACACCTTATTCACCACTCTGCTAGAAATACTGCCTAGAATGGGTCACTCATCCATACATACATCAGTGGAACACACTCTCTCTGTCACTCACATACGCACACACAGACTATGGGTGAACCTGAAGAGCATGTCTTTGCATTGTGGGAGGAAACCAGAGCACCCGGAGGAAACCCACACAGACACAGGGAAAACATGCAAACTCCACACAGACTGAGCGGGGATCAAACCCATGTCCTCTCGCAGCAGCCAGGCGCTTTGAGACAGCAGTGCTACTCACTGTGTCACCGTGCCACCCTATTGACCTTAGTTGTGTCCATGAGGAGTTCATGTGGTTACTGGAAATAGATCCTCCCTGGCCGTTCAGATCTCCTGCCGTGAAAAAAACCTGGACCCGGCTCTTCATGAGGCCTAGTCTGTTTAACATGACACACATTCTTCAGAGGCGGAACACTGCACAGCAAGTAGGAAGCTCCCCGCTTCTCATTGCCCCAAACTGCATTCAGTGCAGACCTGGTGTATAATTACCTCCTGCCCAAATGTGTGGAGTCAGGGGTTCTAATTAGTATCACTGCTCTAATTAGAGGTGCAGGGAGTGTGAGTGTGACTCACGGCGCAGTTTGCAAGTCTTAAAGTGGAAGGAAAGAACTGTTACCTGTGTGTGTGCTTGTGTGCGCACGCATGTGCGTGTGTGTGCACGCGTGCGACTGCGTGCTTGTCTGTGAGTATATAAAAGTGAGTTGTTGCCGAGTGACACCATTGTGAAATCCTGACCATAGCAGCTCTGTGGACCTTAACCTTTTATTTGTTTAAATAAAGGGGCCAGTAGGAAGGGGGGGGAGGGCAAGTTATGATGTTTTTTTCCAATATGTCTAGTACTATTTGTACTGCAAAAATAAATATTAATCTATACGCAGACTTTGTTCCCAGTGCCGGGCATGATGTGCAGGGCTCCTGGTGTTATTATCCACCCCTGAGCTTTGTGGCTGCTGATTTATTTCCACCCTGTCCTTTTGGCTGGGTTCTCACTGCCTTCCCATTGTCTGGCACTGTGTGAAAGCTGGAGCCTTTGACCAGCTTAGACAGTGGGAATATTTAACTCATTAACAAAATCTTTATGTAAATATCCAAGAAAAAAAAAAAAAAAAAACCTTGACACAGGCCTAAAAATTCCTTGTGAACAAGTCAAAGCCAGATTTGTACAGTGTTGCTCAGGTCTGACTAAACATGAACCCCTCTCACTCAGAAAAAAAAATAAAAAATAAAGCTGGGAACATAACTTGGTGAAGCAACCGGCGGACCATGTTTTGTCATTTCAGCGCTGGAGCAACATCTTTATTAACATATCTGGAAATAAATGTGCAACTCTTTGCTCATAATGTAATAGGACATAGAATACATTGTATACAGCTTCCTGTTACTACATGTACACGGCAAGTTTTTTTGAGTCATCATGATGCGTGAGATTCTTTAGCTGAAGTTTTATGAGAACTTTTTGTTGTTTGTGATTCATTCTTATCAAGGCCCATAGGCTCACATGGGCGCTGCTGTTTTTTCGTACATTCTCTTCTTGGTGGAAGAAAACAGGTCTGGAAAACACAGCTGTTTCTGTGTATATGAAGTGTTGTTCTCCTCAGGAGTACGAAGCCAAGAGGAGGCATGTTTCTGGGAACTTCTGAAAGCTTCTGGTGTTCACCTTACAGTTCAACAGAGCCATCCGATGTCTACTTTTACTGTGTCTTATTCCGCTGGTGAAAGTATACACACCATGTAATTCAAGATATGAGATGTGTTGGTCGCTAAGTATTTCAAACCTTTTTCCCACCCTTGAGATATCTAATGCAATCTTGTCTTATTCATTTCATTTATCAGTGCATTATTTCCTAGGAACTTTTCCATCCACACAGAAGACACTTAATGGTTTGAATGAAGCAAATAAAAAAAACAGTGAATCATCTGTTAACTGATTGTTCTCCTGTGCTCCAAGCTCCATTCCAGGCTTCATGATGACAGCATTTGACCCCCTGGTTTTCAGTCCATCCCATCATACACACTGGACTCAAAACAAAAGAATTGGGAGTTAAAAAAAAACATTTAAAAAAAATTTAAAACATTTTGCAACCCCAACTTTACCACATTTATTTGTGCTTATCAAATATTTCTCTTTGTCAAATTAAAAAGGTCAAGAATATGAATATTCATAAACTTCCCATACATAAACTGTCAAAACTCATAAAATTATTCCAACCACACCGAATTTAAAAAGTCAGTCAAAATTTAAAGGGCTGGTTGACAAGAGATACCAAAGGTGTTTCATTTATCCAAGATGTAGAATAAAAATATAGAAATATATTAAAAATCAAGTAATGACAGTGGCCAAGTTCTCAGCTAAAGATGCACAAATTATTTTTATCGTATATGTCTTATTTCATTATTTTCTCTTCCGATCTCATGATGCAATGCATTTAAATTTGTTTATTTGTATAAGTTTATAAAGGTGTCTGTCTATTAAAATAAATTTTAAATATATATAAAAGTGTATGCTGTATTGCTAATGACAACACATCCAAACCCAACAGTGTGTAGAAAGGGTTTACTGGGCAAAAAACCGTGAAAGTTTTGTTCATTGTCAGCCCTTCTAGCTGCAAAGAAAATGTTAATTTGTTTAAGTTTCCGTGGCAACTCTTAGGCTATTGCATTTGAGAAGCGCTGGGGTGAGTGTGACCCGGTGTATTTCACACTTTCGTTTTAAGCCCAGGACAACAATCTCAACACGTTCGTCTCTGCTACTAGGCAGTTTTCACTCACATCGGGTTGGCAGTGCAGTACTGAGTAACCGTGCCTAACCTATGGGGTAAACGAATCATCAAAACGGGTAAAAAACTACATTAACTTGGGCCTTTCAGTTTTTTTTCAATACCATGGTTGTCCCACTTGATTCAGTAAAATTGTGACCTTTATCAACCGCGTTCAGATTATGATCAAGGCCGTAACTGTCTCACTTAGTAGGGAATTTTGGAATGGAAACTTGTTCAATCATTTTAAATCGCAGTCATTTGAAAATGGTAAATGTTTTGCTTTGATCTTGAAATGTCCTCATTGTGCATGCACTTTCCATTTTCAGAATCATCGACTGGACCGGTACTTTTTTCTGGGTATTACCCTGCACACACACAGACACACACACACAAGAAACCATGTCCCAATCTAATCTTTGATTGCACTTAGTCTTTCATCTCCTCTGATTGACTGGATAGAAGACGGTCCAGAACAGTTGGCTGAACAGTGTGTTGGACACCAGTTATTATTCTGTGGTCATTTATAAAGACTTACTGACATATGTCCCTGGGCTTCGAGAAAGAAGATGTGCAGGCTTTCTGTTTTAATCAACAAACCCATTTAGGATGTGGCTTTATTAATCCAGCTGGCATTTGTTTTAGCAGATAAAATGTATTAAACTCTAGCCCAAACCCATGACACCCTCCAATGCACTGTTCTTAGGCCGTGATTGTGAGAAAGCTGAGATTATTTGTACAGTCAGTCAAAATTTTGAGTACACCTGCGCAATACTTGTGGACACCTCTTGTCAGGAGTTGTAGATCCCCTAAGTAAGGTGCTTATCCTAAATTGCAACAGAAAAAAAATTGGGTGAATCATTGTAAAACACTTTAATTCGGTTTGGAGAAAAGCAGCATATAAATGTAAAAATGAATGAGATAAATTGGATAGAAGGGTTCAAACAATGCAGTGCCTTAGAGTCATTGCGCTTATTTTGTTGTTTTATCATCCAGTTTAATTTGTAAATATTGATTTTGTGATTTATTTTGTCTAGTATAACTGTAAACTTTGTTCTTGTGTTACATGTCATGCGTGAAGGTGCTCTGCGTGTGCATGTGTGTGTGAATTTCCCTGCAGAGATTAATAAAGTACCATCTTATCCTAATATCCTGCTTTGAAGATGCCACACCTTCTCCTAGAAGCCACATCCCTTTGCAGACGCCACTTCCATGTGCCCAGTGCAATGAGTTAACAGACCACGGCTTGGTGATACCACATGAAAGAACAAGTTACCTGGCCAATGCGGACAGGGCAGAAGTGCTGCCAGAGGGGTGGGGCCGTGCAAAGCAGCAACAAGGCTTCCTGCCCCTGCTGGTCACAACAGGGGATTAATTATGTCAGCATAATAAGTACAAATGGTGATCTGAAGGCCGAATTAGCCCCCCGGAGCAAAGCCTGCTGTAGCCGAGTTGTGCGGGATAGAGGGGGAGGGTGGAGGTGGCGGAGGTTGACTGGGGTAGCAGGGGAGGGGGTTGAGATCATTTGTCCCACGCAGTCTGAGCAGACATCACACTGTGCTGGCTGGCTTGTCATCTCTTGTATGATTTGCACGGATGTCATGAGGGCCAGACTGGAAGCTGTATGCCCTGCAGAAATACTAGTTATCACAGAGGTCAAGGCCCAGCTTCCCCTCATACTGCCCTATGCAAGCACTACCTGCTTTCCCCACTCCAACATAAAGTTGCAGCTCTGTAAGTCTTATGAACTGTAAGTTCTGCACAAAATGTCCAGCTAGAATGATTCAGTTATCAATGCATTTTTTTACTTATTTCAAAACTATTACAACAGAAATACAGCTACAACTTTTATCATTACCTAACGCCTGTAGAAAGTGACTCAAGGATTTTTTTTTTTTTAAATTACAAAACCACATGATTTAAAGAAATAATTCAAATGTCAAATTAAATGTGTCAATAGCAATACATACATATTCATGCATGTACACATAAATTTAACGTCCTTGTATTATCTTGTGGTAAGAGTGCATGTGTTTATTGTAACTGCAATTACCACAATGTCCAGAGCATACAGTAAATGACTGCGGTAATTCTTGCAAAAGTGAAATGTACATTGAGAAAGTGTTGATGCACAAGTGCACTTCCACGTTTAAATGCAAAGGCTTACCTGTGGGCAAAGTTAACAGCAGGGCTTCGGCATGAGTTTAAAGCTCTGCACAAGCCCGATGCTGACCCCTGGTAACTGCCAGAATTCAATTAAGTGAAATTTTCACAATGAACTTCCAGTTATAAATCTAAGTCAAGCTATAAATCGAAGTGAAAAATGTCAAGATGCTGTAGTTTAGTATTCTTCACCACAAATGTAAGCAAGCAACCTAAATATGCAGGCTTGATTACTTCTTGATGGATTTCTTGATTCTCAGTTACTTTCCATGTACAGAACCCTTTGCAACTTATGCAACAGTTTAATGTTTAATTTTGTGTTATATAATATATGCTTTCTACTACATAATGACTGGGTAAGTAGTTGGATTTCTGCAGAGGGCCCTAGATCAGAAGCTACATAATTGTGCATCATTGTGGTTTCATCACAAGGCCAAGCTTCTCATTTTGGGATGAAGGAGCGACTGCAGAAGTTTGTGTAAATAAGAAAGCAGAGTTTGCACACGTTCTATGAGAAGTGGACCCTTGCAGAGCCAGCACATCTCAATAAGGATGGGTGAAGACCCCTTGCAGGAATCTGGCTGTGGATCCTGTCCTACCAAATCAATGTCGCAATGCTGTCTTTATCCTGCCCACAAATACTCGTCCTTGTGTTTCAACTAATGGCTTTTCATGAGTAAAGCGAAAGCTTGTTTGAGTAGTTCAGATGTGACCGAGAGTTTCATTGCATCCTTGTACATAGACAGAAAGTCATGCCAGCATCGAAGTCATATACACGTGGTCCGCTATTTACGATGGTTCAACTTACGATTTTTCGACTTTACAATGGTGAGCTGGTAATAGACATTCAGTAGAAACCGTACTTCGAATTTTGAATTTTGATTTTTTTTCCAGAGCAAGCAAAATGTGGAGCATTTTCAACTTGCAATATTTTCAATTTTTGATGGGTTTCGCAGAATGTAACCCCATTGCATATCAGGGACCACCTGTACTTGTGACCTGAAGGGTGCTGGTTTAAATTTTGCAGGAGCTGTTGTCGTAGCCTCAAACAGGGTACTTCGGTAAAACACACTGGGTGAAAGAATATAAGTTGCTAGGGATAAAAAAAACCTCAATGTTCTCTGAAAACAGAAAACAAGCACCATTTAACGGGACCAGTTTCAAAGCGGGAGTTTATTAGTCAAGATGTAACTTGAAAATCAAAAGTTTTGCTTAATATAGCTTCAGTTTGATTGTAAGTTTAACCCATTTTTAGGGTTTGCTTTTTGCCAACAAACTTAAAAGCAGCACCATTCAGTTGGAAACAAGTTGCTGACACAGCGTAGGCATTGAAGACATACCCAGAGTGCAAGGTAGCATGGCCCACATGTAAACCGCTCTGGCATTTATTGTGAGAGCCAGCCAAACCCATTTCATTTGGATATCAGTCTATGAATGTTATAGTGCTTGGGCAAAGATAATGATTCCTTCACTAAGGGCTTCGCTGATGATAGGTCATACCCTGATACTGGTTTCATAAAACTCTCCCTCCCCCAGCCCCGTGATGAGTACAGTACTTATTACAAAGGTGTCCCATAAACCTAGCTGCTCATAAATACGTGTCACGGCTGCCCCCAATAGCCATGTCAATTTTCATTTTTCATCAGTCTTATTGAAGCCAGGCTGCTGCATTATTTATTCGGCACTGTCTCGTTAATTCCTTCCAATAACCATCAGCTACACTGGCTCTGAGCCACACAAATGGTTGCTGGCCAGGCAACAATGTGTCTGCTCAACCCAGAAAAACTTTTGTCTACTGGTATATGAATGAACATCAGTCATCTTCATTGACATGAATTGTCATCAATGACCATCACTGTCTCTGTAATTCAGAGCCTACCCTGGTATCCTTCCTGTGAAGAAAGCCAGTAAAAGGGTAAAAGGGAAGTTTTACCACAAAAGGGATATCGCCAACACTGAAGTACTAACACCTTCGCTCAGAAAGTCACACACTATTAGCAAATTAGCTATATTTTGCTCAACTACGATAGCCTAATAAGATAATCATAATTTATTAAACATGATCAAAATTTATTGATCATTAATACCATAAAAGAACCACTGCGCATTGCCTCTGTCTGTCTATTTGTTAAGTGCTTTCTTCTCTTGCCGTGAGAACATCTTTTGCTTCTTTTTTCTCGTTGTGTTGTTCCAAGATGAATTTGAAGGGGAAAGTCAGAGTTTTGGGTACTGAGTCTGAAAAAGGGCTGAATGGCCTTCACATCACAGAATAACAAAACCTTGAGTCACCCCCCCTCCCAACCTGCCCATGAGGTGAGTAAGAGTGCAGTCACTTACTGGAATATGCACAAGCACAGTAGAGGAAGCTACTGGCCACATGCTGCAGGATTTTTATATGTGACTCAGAAATGGGGCACCATGGATTTTTCTGACTCAAAATGTCTTTAAACAACAGAATAGAAGAAACCCAAGGGGACCTACCTCCCCTGCATGGTGAAGTGGGGCTCAGGAGATTCAGAGGGAATCAGCGTTTAGACTTTTGACATAAGAATGGAGCAGCATGGCTGAAGAAATCAATAGAAACCTTCCCAGGTTTCAGATCAAAAGAAACACCAGATGTATTCTTTTCCATCATATCCACGTTTAATTAGGATATCGAGGGACAGAGCCACAAAGGGGGAAGGATTTATGAAAGGATAAATGAAGAGGTGGAAACTGGAAGAGCTGGACATGGAGCGCTGAGTTGGGTGGATTGTTCCAGTGTTGCTGGGGTTCATCTCTATTATTTATAGAGGTGTTCTTGGGAATTCCACTTCCATTTCTTTATAGAGACTGGCCTCGTTGTCTTTTGACAAACACATATCTTCTCTGTTGGTCCAAGAGTGGTATATAAAGAAAAAGGCAGAGTGATGAGAATGATCTGTTACAACAGTAAGAACCACAGTTGAATTTGGCTCAGGGGGTAAAAGCAACACGGAGCACAGCCAGTGGAGCTTTGAGACGACCACCCGAAAGAGATTAGGCTTCCGCCGCATGGCTACCGAGACTTAAACAAAAGCATCAAAATTCCTTTTGCGTAGTAATCCATTCAGAGCACCCAACAATGTGGCCCCGTGGGGTTCGGAGCGCCAATTCGCCCCACTGCCGCTGCTGACAAGTCAAGTATTCGCAAACACGTTATGGATTGACAACCTACAATTACAGCTGCCATAACACCTCGCATGCAGAAAAGAACGAGGAATGCAGAAAGTGATGTCAGAAGATGGTGGGGGGCTGGGGGGGTGAATCATACTTTTATAAACATCTGTTGTTGTTGGATTGGTTTCTCTCATACAGTAGATTTCCACAGAGGGACAAAAGGCCTCGCGTAATTGAGCAGAAATAAAACAGCTTATGAAATCACATTTCTACCAAACAATTAATCTGTCAGTTTCGATGCTTTGAAGCCGATCCGCTTTTGAAAGGAAACAGAACTCCGAGTGAAAAAGGCCGCGGCGACGCCAATCTTAGCTTATCACGCGCACGTAAGTTTGAAACTTAAAACTGAAACTCGTGGTCTTTGTAAAGCGATACAGTTAAAGTGAAGCAAATAAACAAGTGCAGCTATTTTCAGTGTAGATATAAAAGGTCAACTTCCGTTTGCTGTCCATTGATGTACAGTAACCCTGCTTTGAACAGGGGTCGGGCTACGGTGATGCTGTAAATAATGATGACCCATGTGCTCTTTGTTTGAGGGTAATCTTGTCTTCCCTGAATTCCAGCGCCACGTTAATTTTACTGCTGACTTATTCTGCCCTGACTAAGGCATATCAAAGATAAATGTAAACACAAAAAAGTTCTCTGTGTCCATAAATTTCACGTTCGGGATCTTCCAGCTAGTTATGGAAAATGTGACACAATGCATCTTGCGGGCAATGGCAGGGACCCCCATTGTACTTTGTAAGAGGGCATCATTCTGTTCCAAGGAGAAGTTAGTGTGTGAGTGACAGAAAGAGTGTGTTGCACTGATGTATGGATGAGTGACCCAGTGTAAGTAGGGTATCTAGCAGTGTAAGTCACCTTGGTGAGTAAGGTGTGTGGGCTGATAACACTACATAGAGTTCATTGGAAGTGACTTGGGAGAAAAGCGTCTGCTAAATAAATAAACGTAAAATGTATGTAAATAAGGGGGGGTGCGGTGGCGCAGTGGGTTGAACCACAGTCCTGCTCTCCGGTGGGTCTGGGGTTCGAGTCCCGCTTGGGGTGCCTTGCGACGGACTGGCGTCCCGTCCTGGGTGTGTCCCCTCCCCCTCCGGCCTTACGCCCTGTGTTGCCGGGTTAGGCTCCGGTTACCCGTGACCCCGTATGGGACAAGCGGTTCAGAAAATGTGTGTGTGTGTATGTAAATAAATGAGTTATGTATGGACCACTCAGTGTAATGTCTGAAAAATTCCACAAGGGCATGGGAAAGCACTACAGTTACACCTTGTGTTATCCTAGGGATTTTTTTTTTTTCACATCTTTTTTTATTTTTTTTTTCATCTTGGACACCATTGTTGTCAACCCATCATATAAAGAAGATATACAATGATTCATATGCAAATATCAGGGGTGAAATGTGTTGAAAAGCGCAGGTGGGGGCTGCAATGATCGTGGACGGGGGGGAGGGGCAGGACTGTGGGGAGGTATGGGGTCATCAGCACTGAAGAAAACAGGAAGACATTTGTGTAATCAGGCTTTATGTATCGTCAGTTTGGAATAATAACATAAAAAGAGACTTACCTCATCTGGCTGGTACAGCCAAGGCATAAATAAAGGCGAGAACAATAGAATTACTATTACTGAGTCTCCGAGCTCCGGCTACATAACAGTATTCTTTAGCGTCTCTGGCAAGAAGATTAATGTTTTGTTAAATATCAGTGTAAGGGCACCAGGGGAGCTTGCTGGGTATTCTATACTTAGACTTTGCTGGCACTCACTTGATTATGGTGTGTTGCTACAAATGCCTAAGTTTCTTGTCACGATTCCATTGCGCTGGTGGGGCGTTTTTGTGGAATGAAAGCTGTGTTTGCATAAGGATTACTGATGGTGTCCTTACCAGTCCTAGCCCCTGGTTGGGGAGGACCAACGCAGACACTTCCTGAACTCTGGATCCTTACTTACATTGATTTATTTAACAGACACTTTTCACCAAAGTGACTTCCAATGAACTCTATGTAGTGTTATCAGCTCACACACCTTATTCACCAAGGTGACTTACACTGCTAGATACACTACTTACACTGTCACATCCATACATCAGTGGAACCACTCTCTCTGTCACTCACACACTTTGGATAAACCTGAACAGCATGTCTTTGGACTGTGGGAGGAAACCAGAGCACCCAGAGAAAACCCACACAGACACAGGGAGAACATGCAAACTCCACACAGACTAAGCAGGGATCAAACCCATGCTCTCTCATACCACCCAGGAGCTGTGAGGCAGCAGAGCTTCTCACTGCGCCACCATGCCACCCTTAACTGCTGCCCACGCTTCCCATGGAAAAGCTAATCTTTTCCTTTCTGTTTTCTTCTCTGAGAAGATCGTCTTAACCAGCATCACCTTCAGCTGTTTGTTTCAATTTCTGTTTTTTCCTGCACAAAGTTCAAAAGATCTTTAAACAATTCTGTAATCATGTTTGTGTGATATCCTCACCTTTACTGTCATTTTACCACCCTCTGAAATAGGCTGATTATATAATATTCCTGAGGGTGGACCAGAAACAAAAAAGTCATGAAACTGATCTCATAAAAATCAAATCTGGATATTAAAATAGTCAAGTATTTCAGGCCTTCCAAAAATAACCTTTACATGTTCATTCACATGCAACCAAATTCAAACAGTTTTTTGCATGCAACATTAAGAGGAGAGAAAAATACTATGTTAGAGACAAATGGTAAGATCAGGGTGTTATCTCTCAGCATACAGTGTGGATTCCTCTGTGCCTGAGTGTATGGTGACCTGTCACACAACAGGAAAATGAGCAAAAAAAGGTCAGCAAAAAGAGGTCATCTTAAATCCAGTGTCCTCCAAGGATTATTGGCACCCTTGGTATGGAGGTGGCATTTAATGGTACTTTTGAGACTTGGTGAGCTCTTAATTATTACAATAAAGGTGGATATTCTGATTTTCAAGTGAAAAGTTTTCTGCATTTAGTCAACACTTTCCTCCAAAGCAACTGAAAGCTTTGAGCTACTTACAGTTATTCACTGATTTATACAGCTGGTTCATTTTTACTGGAGCAATTTAGGTGAATTGTCATCAAGGATACTAAAGCAGGAGGTGAGACTCAAACCTGCAGCCTTTGAGTCTGAGGGCAGCACCTTTAACCACAACACTACCAGCCATCATAGCCTTTGCTTGGTTTATGAAGATCAATAACCTTTTCTCTCTTTTCATTTTGTATTCAATCATCTTCACCTTGTCAATGGATAACTCTGAGGGTTTGGCCTCTCTGTGTCATCTAATATTCATACACCAGTGTAACAGGCATTCATGGTATGCTTAAAAAAGTAAAACATACATAGTAATATTTTTCAGTTATATTTTTGATTGGGGGAGTGCCGTGGCGCAGTGGGTTGGACTGGGTCCTGCTCTCCGGTGAGTCTGGGGTTCGAGTCCTGCTTGGGGTGCCTTGCGATGGACTGGCGTCCTGTCCTGGGTGTGTCCCCTCCCCCTCCGGCCTTACGCTCTGTGTTACTGGGTAGGCTCTGGTTCCCTGCGACTCCATATGGGACAAGCAGTTCAGAAAATATGTGTGTTTGTAACACTTTCTAAGGGTGCCAGTAATTATGACACATGACAAGTATACATTATTAAGGATTTAATTTTCTTTGAATAATTATACAAATGGTCCCCAACTTCACAGGGGGTGTGGTGGCGCAGTGGCGCAGTGGGTTGGACCACATCTTGCTCTCCGGTGGGTCTGGGGTTTGAGTCCTGCTTGGGGTGCCTTGTGACAGACTGGTGTCCCGTCCTGGGTGTGTCCCTTATGCCCTGTGTTACCAGGTAGGCTCTGGTTCCCTGCAACCCCGTCTGGGACAAGCGGTTCTAAAAATGTGTGTGTCCCTGACTTCCGATAGTTTGACTTACAAGTTTTTTGACTTTACGATGGTGAGCTGGCAATAGACATTCAGTAGAAACCGTATATCGAAATTTGAATTTTGAGTTTTTCCTGGCCAAGTGAAATGCGGTGTGATACTCTCTCGTGATGCTGGGCAGCAGCAGCCATCCGCATTTCCCAGTCTGTCACACAAATGGCTGTATTAGGTGTGTTCACTGCATCACTGGAACGTAACCCCATCGTAAATCGGGGACCACCTGTACGTTAGTTGAATTCTAGTGAGCGCTGTAACTGTATACTGCATGCAGTGGGCAATTTTTAATTTTAATCAATGGACAACCTTGTTAAAGGATAGTTTGCTTGCAATCTACAGTGCTCGCCACTCCCTGCGGACTGTGAGAGCATAGCAAAGACGGTCTATATCTCTGAGAAGAGGATGTGGAGGAGGGTACGAGGGTGGACTAGATCAGAGCTCTGTTGGGCTTGGCCTGGAGCCTGATGTCACTGCTCAGGCCTCTGGCATTTGTCGCCCTCAAAGCTGCGTCCTTTCCTTCTTTATGCTGTGGCTGACTCAGAGCAGTGACATAGTGGCATTCCCTTTGGCCGTAAAAAATCACAAAAGCTCTTTGCCAGCATTTCGCATGCAGCCGTGTCTACTACCTATTCAGCACAACTGCCGACAGTCCACAGAGACTCGCAGCTCCCAGAGAGATGTGATAATTAAATTATTTAGGTGTTTAGCAGATGCTTTTATTCAAAGCAGCTTACACAGCTTACAGCTTTACACTTTACCCATTTACACAGCTGAATGTTTACTGATGCATCGCAGGTGAAGAATCTTTATAAAGGCTGCAAGAGCAGTTTCCGCCTCGGGGGTTTGATCTAACATATGTTGCTAAGCGAGTCCAGCTCATTAGCAGCCGTGCTACCTGTCGCCTGTATTAAAGGAGTACAACCATAAAACCCATGTTGTGTGGATTATTGGTAGTGCTAACAGATATATTGTTCACCCTTTATACTTTGTGTGCGTACTAATCTGGGGGCACTTACACGCCACATGCTCAGACCAGTCATCCTGTGCTCTGTCTTCACCTTAGTCATCCACATAGTACCTTCTAGGTGCCTTTTTTGTAGCCATCTAATGACTCAAATGTATGGGTGAAAGCTTTTAGTCATGAGTTGCTGATGCCTTGGGCCTGAGAAGATGAGACCAGAGGAGTTTGTGTATTCCTCTGCATGTGTCTCTACATGAGATACATATCATTTACATTTATTTATTTATCAGACACTTTTCTCCAAAGCCACTTCCAATGTGGTGTTATCAGCCCACATACCATATTCACCAACTTAACTTACACTGCTAGATACACTAGTTGCAATGGGTCACTCATCCATACATCAGTGGAACACACTCTTTCTGTCACTCAAACGCTATGGGTATACCTGAAAAGCATGTCTTTGAACTGTGGGAAGAAACTGGAGCACCCAGAAGAAACCCACGCAGACATGGGGAGAACATGCAAACTCCACACAGACTGAGCGAGGATCAAACCCATGCCCTCTCATACCACCCAGGAGCTGTGAGACAGCAGTGCTACTCGCTGTGCCACTGTGCCACGTATATATATATGATATATACAGTATATATGATATTATATACAGTATATCATATACAGTATATATCATAACATCCAGCCTGGAACCTTGACCATTCCTTGACGACTATATTCCCTGCTTCTTTATGGCAGTAAAGGTTTAGCTAGTATTTGAAAGTGGACATAA
Organism: Scleropages formosus; assembly: GCF_900964775.1. Lineage (NCBI taxonomy): Eukaryota > Metazoa > Chordata > Actinopteri > Osteoglossiformes > Osteoglossidae > Scleropages > Scleropages formosus. Next base: position 32,623,153 of record NC_041810.1, read on the forward strand.
GAGGTCATTTTACTTCCATATCTTAAATAATGAAAAACATAACTTTTTAAAGAATGAAATTAACATATTGTCCCCAAAACAATCTCCCTGACCTCATACCAGAAGAACAAGAACTATATCGACAGTGGCCACTACAGTATAAAAGCGTCATAACCGAACCTTTCACACACTTTCAGAATCGCTTGTCCCATACAGGGTCACAGGGAACCGGAGCCTACCCGGTAACACAGGGCGTAAGGCCGGAGGGGGAGGGGACACACCCAGGACGGGACGCCAGTCCGTCGCAAGGCACCCCAAGCAGGACTCAAACCCCAGACCCACCGGAGAGGAGGATTGTGGTCCAACCCACTGCACCACCACACCCCCATAACCAAACCTTTTCTCTAGATATAGAAATCTCCCTGGGTTCCATCCTGCTGAGCTATGATGAGACATGGCACAGTAGTATTGCTGTTCAAAGTGCAGGTGCGAGGCTCTTGTTTGTTTACCGGAAGGTGTCTTTCGGCCCCGTGTCTGTTGCTAAGGCCTACAGGCCCAGGACGTTTTGACTGGACCCTTCATATCTAATGACTGTAGACCGTGACTCATCGGATGTAGCAGCAAGTATCTGGCGTGTGAACCAGCAGTCTGTGCCTGAGAGGGAGGTTCCACACACAGATATGTATTTATGTATTTCAGTGCACAGTTGAATAAGCCATGAATCAAAAGATCGTGTGGCCGGTAATTGTCATGTCTGAGCACATTCAAAGAGGGGTGGAAAATTCCAAACCTCTAAGGTCATTTGTTCAGGCCAACAGACCTTTGTTTGCTAAAAACTCCAAAAGGTACCGGTTTATGATTACGTAACGTCTATAGTTTTTCCCTTTTTTTAATATTAGGAAAGAACAGAAATAACCCTCGCATGCAAGTGAGCTAATAATTTGTAACGTACAACTGCAAGTTTGTTTGTTTGCAAAGTGTTCTGATCTTCTTGGAAATGCCAATGTTGTTACATCCAGACTTCATCAGTCTGTTCCCGTACGAGCGGACAAATTTGTTTCTACAGTCTTTGGATGGCTTGAGCAAATAATTCATTCCTGATTGATTATGTGGCAAGTTTTTGCACAAAGAGCCTTTACACACACATATCCCTTCTTACTAAAACTGCAGTATATCTCCAAAACTATGTCTGTGTCAGTAAAATTTTCTTCCTTGTCTGTCTCAGTGTAAATATATCAGTGTTTTCCCACAAAGGTCTATCCTTTTTCTCAAATAGAACCTCCTTGAGTCATCTGTATTTTGGATTATAAGGATAAGTTTATAATTCACACAGCCCAATACAGAGGGACGGAGTCAAATTACAGGCTTTAAGTCATTTGTGAGACCTTTTTTACCAAGGCACCTTTATCTTTTCTTACTGGTGACAGTAGTCTACAAAAACTAATTAGTGCTTTTGAGTCGACGCCTATTAGCTGCAACCCGACCCCTGCAAAATAATAATGACATTCCTCTTATAAATCATTGGTTATGTCACTCTCCCTTCAATGGAAATATGATTTCCCACTACAAATTGTCCGACCTGTTTTATGTTCCCCAACACATAATTAAACCTGTGGCGTGTAAAGGGAAGTAATTTTGTTCAAAGCCTTTGGCAACGGCCGTGTCTTTGCTTGTGTAAGTAACAGCTACTGGCAAACTGGCTCCTTGTTATGGATTTGTCACAACGGCAGCCAGCAAGTGTGTGAAAAATATGAAATCAAGTCTGGTTCCGATTCGTTTAGCCTGAACAGATTGTTCCTGAGTATTGGTGGGTTGGTGTGGGATGGTCAGGTGAGTGTTTAAAAGGGTGTGTGTTAAAGAGTTTTTGGAGTTGAAAAAGGGGGTTGTTGACAGCATGTGGGTTTTCATGAGGGTTAGTCTTTGTTTTACTGCCTTGAGAAGCTTTCTTACCGCTAGTTTGCCATCATCTTGGACCTGATGGACATGAGGGGGGTCTCCATTTTGGGACCTGGAAACCATGCATGAAAAAAGAACTGCAAGATATGGAGGTCTCCCCAATACCATGCCACATCCTTTTGTCCCTTCTGAGGCCAGCCCAGTTGGTGAAGTACTGGAACAGTGTATTCAGCTGTTAGCAGGGAGCTCTGAACAGTACTTTCATGGAAACTCATGGTCCCTCCGAATGGTCAGGTCTTAATGCTTAGATGTTTACTTGAATAGCTCAAAGAGTTTTCCCTACTGAACAGCATCCCATGCTTTGTGAAAGGTCTTCATTAGTTGTGTAAAAACAGAAAAAGATGCTGTCTATCTTAAATTTCCTACTGCCTTTTTTGACGTCAGATACATCATTCATCCAAGAGGAGGCAGAAAGTTATCATTCATGCTCTTTGTTGGCAGATGTCCTGTCCATATTTGTTCCAGGCATCCTCTGCACCACTAAACTCCATTTATAATTCATCTACCTTGGTTTAAGAGGTGAAAAAATCATATATATGAGGTGATACCTACAGTCCATGTGCACAAGACAGGTGAACAAGAGCTGCTATTTGAGGCTCTAGTATGATTTCAGTCTTTGTGATGTCGTGCACTGTTGATATTGGTGTAGAATATTGGGATGCAGCAGTGTTTGGTCTTGATGTTAAACATAGCTCGTGAAAGAAGAGCTGGAAAGAGCCTGTTCTTGTCCAGAATACCCAGGTTGAGGGGACCTAACAGGCTAAAGTAGTGCGTGTGAGCGCGTGTGTGTGTGTGTGTGGGAGGTGGTGCTGGGAATGCTTGGAAGGTAAGAAGCCGCAGTATCCAAAAGCTAGATGGGGTCAAGGGTGGAAATGTAATCGGATGAACCAATTTGACTGCTGTGTCCACATGACCTAGTGTTCTTGCACGCATACAAACATTCACCCACACATTTACACACATGATCGTTCCTTTGCCTGGTTGCCAGTCTGAAATTTAGTCACCTTGTGCTTTCTGATTTCTCTGAATCCTCAAGCAGATTAGTGAAGGTGACTTTGGCAAAGTATTCTGGCCCATAATTGGCAGAATGTATAATCCAATTATAGGCAAATTCTAAAGACTGTTACTTAAATTACTCTGCCTATTATTAACCGCACTGATCGAATAACAAGGGTCTATTCATTCATAACATGGTCTCACATTAGCATTAATGGAAAACTTGTGTACGCCATCATGTATGGCCCCTTTGACCTGAAATTTTTACATCTCTGGGACTGGTGACCACTATATATATATATATATATATTTGTAATATTCCGAGAAGAGCTGGTTACACATCTTATTTCTTTTTTGAGAGAGGAAAAGCAGTAAATGGGTACAACAGGCAAGTAAATAAGGCCAACTCCATCAGTGGTGTGATTCTTCTAGTGGATTCCAGCCTGATTCCCAGGCCAGAACGCAACCCCAGGGCAGCATTGTGTAAAGTACGGTAATTGCAGGATATTAGTCCTGGAATGATTAGAGGAAGACATGAAATTCCCCTGTAGTGATGCAAATATACAAGGTGAACTTAATGAAGATTGCATTCTTTCATATCATTATAAGTGTTGATCCCACAGTAGTAGCCTCCAGAAATGCTGAAGGTGTGCATAGGACTGTGGTACAGAGAATTTGTGTTAAACAGAATGTCTGTTGGGCTCAAATCTGTTAAAGGGACTATATGGCTAAATAAGTAGACGTGTGTTAAACACAATGTTAAAGACTGTGTGCTGTTGTCAGAATTATGTTACCTGAATAGTCTAGTAGCATAAATATGCAATAAAATGGCTCTGTGGTACTACTGTGGTACAGAAAGAATTGTCATTTCTTAACTTTATATGAATGGTTGTTCAAAATAACTGTAAATAATCTATTTATCACTGCCAGTAGCTGTCCATCATTTTAATTTTTATTATTTTATTTTATTTTTGGGGGGGGTGCGGTGGCGCAGTGGGTTGGACCGCAGTCCTACTCTCCGGTGGGTCTGGGGTTCGAGTCCTGCTTGGGGTGCCTTGTGACGGACTGGCGTCCCGTCCTGGGTGCGTCCCCTTCCCCCTCCGGCCTTGCGCCCTGTGTTGCCGGGTAGGCTCCGGTTCCCCGTGACCCCGTAAGGGACGAGCGGTTCTGGAAAGTGTGTGTGTGTGTGTATTTTATTTTTGCCAGGAGAAGCAAGAAAATGAAAGAAAAGGAAAGATTTAGTACTCAATGAAGCCCATATACTATGCATGCATTCTTAGAATTTCATATTTTGTCATATCTTCTGTACTTATAGTGAGGTACGATGAACTGGTCCACAATATTTGCTTGGGAAAGTTTATGGTTTTCCATCACTGAACTTAATGGATTATGGAAATAGCATGACTAACTTCACAACAATGATTCCATTGTCCTCACAAACTGATTTTCCACTCCAGATAAAAAAATAATTAAATGGAATTAACTATGGAGTGTCAAGCACTGAGGAAAAGAGTTTCTGACTTGTACATCCAGAAAGTGTGGGAGTCCTGTGACAAGAGGATTTATTATTATTTTTCATTGTTTTTGCTGTATTATTGCATGTTTTTGTCTGAAGCAACTTATCATTTGCATGGTGTGTCATCCCCCCCCCCAGTTGGGCGGTCTTACATAAGCAGCTCAGGATAATTACTTTTTTCAGGGATATTAAAGTTGAGTCTCCCAGGACTTGCACCTGCTTCCATAAAACTCCCACCTTCACAACACTGTACCACTGACAATAAATCTGAGAAAAGAAACAAGTCTAACTTTGAAGTCACAAATCAGGGTTATTCTTTAGTTAAAGTGACATTCAAAGAATTATTATTGACAATATTGAACAAGATGACATTTTGGTGATGCCATTCATTTTCATGTAAATATCTTACTTCCTGATTCATGGTCACTTTTTGTTCTGCTATGAAATAAACTGGTAATTACTAGAAAGATAGGATGGCAACGAAACTGTGTTGTACAATTGATGCGTTCTCAGCAGACGTCCAACAGACTGGGAGCAGGGGAACTGCTATTTGTCTCCAGAATGACACACTCGGGTGCAAGCTCAGTGAACCCTATGAGCTGTGTTTGGGGCCTGTGGACAGGGAGGTGGAGCCGAAACTTCAGAGCACCTGAGTGTGACAATGGACACCACTGAAAGTGTCAAAGACAAATAATTGGGATGGGGTGGGAGGGGGTATGGTTGACATGAAACAATGTAGAATTTAGCCAGATGGCTGAAGTATGAAGGCTTGTGTGTCCTTCACATTTGCCCTCTACAAATTCCCATCAAGTTCCTACTTGCCTGTTATTATTATTATTATTATTATTGCTTGTAGAAATACTTAAACTATATATTTCCCTCTTTCAGCGTCTTGAATAGTGAATTTTGTCAGAGAATAAGAAAAATTGCTTTTTTCCTAAGAGGAAACAATTTGAATACGCTGAAGGAAAATGCTAAAACATGAACCCAAAAAATATTTTTATGCGCGGGGCAGTAAAATGTAAAGTGCCTAGCTGTAACACCTGGCAAAAAAAAAATATTTAGAATTTTGCTATTTGACTATAGGGCAGTTTCCATGTGGCTCAGTTAAAGGCAAAGAAAGAGCTTGTGGAAGCTCAAAGAAAGAGAATAAGACAGGCTCGTGGTGTGGTCTTGTTGCATCACCAGTGAGTTCTGTCACATTCAGAAGCTTGCTTGTGCAGCTGTTTAACATAAATTCTCTGTGTACATCTTTGTCCAGATGGTTTATTTTTATGAACAATACAAGGGCCGCATTCCTGCAGTGTTTTTTCCCTCGTCTGTCTGCCTCAAACACACTTGCCAGGAAGACTCTCCGGAGGAGGGAGGGAGCGTGAGAGAGAGAGGGATGCCGGGGGAGAATCAAGTTTGCACAGATGTCCCAGTAACACCTCTCTCGCATAAATGGGTGCAATAAGAAAAGACAGACGTATTTGCGCAGATATAAAAGTGTTCAAGACTGGCCATGGACAGCCAGTGTGGACATCCATAAATGTAAGCATTTGAAATATTTCCTTATGTGTCTGCATAGTCTACTGTTACAGATTGTTCAAAATAATGCAGTCAGTTAGAGAGAATAGATGTGAAAGCACACTCAAGCTTAGTGAGATTCATGCTTTAATTTGTACAACACAGGTGCATTTCAGAAAGTTGCCTTCATGAATGTGCATGTATAATAATTCCATAAGGAGTGACATACAATGTAGGGACCATGTAACGGTTTAAGATCTCATTGTTCTTGGGCAAAATTTGATGTCAAGTGTGAGTATTATGAAGATTATTAGTGCAATAATAACAATAGCCGAACAATAGAACAACAAGGTGGGGACAACAATTTTAAAAAGACGGTAACTGAAAATTACAAAGTCGTCAAAAGGACACCAAAAAGTATTAATGAGTTGCTGAAAGAAATAAAATGCCTTGGTAAAAATAATTCAGGCAATCTGGAGAACACTGATGTTGGATTTTGGCTTTTTGGGGTGCATCTAGATGATGTTCTCTATGCCTCCAGGAAAGGATGCAAACCCAGCGTCTTCTCCTGCTCCTTTACTTACTCACCCCTCTTCTTGCTCGCCCCCAACTCGATTGCTCAAAGACCTAACAAAGGAAAGTAAAATGTGATAAAAGGCCTTACAAAAGAAGCCAGCTGCCATTTGATGGGATTACATCTCGGTAATATTCCTCAATCCCCACTGCCAACCGCCCCGGACCCCTTTACCCCCTTTTGTAACCTTTTTCTAATTGTTGCCGCAGCAGTGAGGGGGAAAAAGGGGGGGTTATGTTTAAAAAAAGGGTCGAGAGAGTCTGGGTTTGGGGGGTGTGAGACAGAAAGACAGAGAAGGACACACAGTTTATTAGAGGTCTAAATACCTGTGCTTGTACTTTCCACCTCTACCATCACAAAGAAAATCAGTTGTTGGGACAACTCCCTTCCCTGACTGTATCCAGTGTGTCAAAGAACAACAATGTTTCAGGCAGCCAAAGGAGTGATGCCCATCCATCTGTGGTCCCACACACCTATGTTTAGTGTTGTTAACCCCAGAGCCCTCTGGTTTACAAATTTCAAGGATTTGGAAGTTGACTATGAAAACTGAGAACTATGGGAATTGGTAAAGCTCCATAGTTGGGAAGCTCAGGAATACATTTGTATTCATTAATGCTGTGATGACTGGTACTTCTACACTTTGTGAAGGCTTAGGTTTAATGCAGGTTGGAACCACACAAGATAAAATAATAAACTGAATACATTTTGCCTCAGTGTGAGTGATTTATGTGTTGACAAAATAAGTTTGTCGTCTTTCTTCACTTCCAATTGAGACACATGTTGAGGATTTATTTATATTATTGCTTAAATTTGTTAACTGCTTACCTATGCTGGTTCACAATGGTTTAGAGCTTATCTTAGAATCACTGGGCACAAGAGTAAGAGGGGTACATCTTGGACAGGACACCTGTCCATTTTTAGGGTAGCCACACATGCCCACTATGGGTAATTTAGAGTCACCAGTTCACCTGAAACACATATCTTTGCACTGTGAGAGGGAAACGGAACACACTAGTTTTCATACTATGGGCCTTCACTTAGCTGCCAATGTAAGAAAATATTTGGAAATTATCTGTAAAGAAGTATTTGGAGAGAAAACAGTAGATTTGTTAACCTTTGACCTCAGTTTACTGACCTTGAGGCAGTACAGGGATGCTAGCTTCAATGCTGCACAAGGTTCCTAACTAGAGTACAGTACCAGACTGCTGTCCTTAGTACAGTATGGGAATGTCTGTTGTTGGACAATACTATATTACTGGCCTCTGTAGAGTACAAGACAGTTCAGGATATATCTGTTGAGCATAGAATACTAAAGAATCACTGACTAGATGAGTCCACTGGATTTCTCCACACAACTGAAACCAGGAAGGTAGCAGGAATGGTCAATGACGTGCACAATAGATGTATTATGAAACCCATGAAGAGTCGATCCATGAGATCCTAAACTGTTTGGACATGGAACCAAGTGAAGAAGGTGTTGAGGGACCTGTTTCATTTACATTAATTCATTTAGCTTACACTCTTCTCCAAAGCAACTTACAAGTATTTACCCATGTATACAGGTTGGTCATTTTATTGGAGCAATTTAGGGTGAACACCTTGTTCAAGGGTTCTACAGCCTAAGATGGGATTCAAATCTACAAATACCAGGTCCAAAGGCAGCAGCTCTAACCACTATGCTGTTGCCTGTTTAAGGGTGGTCACACTAGGAGTCACCTAGGAGACCAAAAATGGAACTTGGAGGGGGACACAGAGATGAATGAGGAAGGTGTCAAGCAGCCTGTCTCATGGTTGAAAATACATAAACACTGCGAGTTATCTGGGAGACCAAAGATGGAACTCGGGGCATAATGAGACATTTAAACATGACTGTATGCGATCTGTAACTGACATATATGCAATATGCAATAAAATGCATACTGGGAGGTGGAAGGAGCACTTTGAGGTACTCCTAAACCAGAGAGATATGATTCCCTTACAGGAGTCAGGGCCAAAGGCTTCCGGGGTACTAGAGTCCATTTCCCTGGTGGAAGTAACTGAGGTAGTTGGAATGATCCACAGTGGCAAAGTACCAGGGGTAGATGAGATTCACCCGGAACTGCTTAAGGCCCTGGATCTTGTAAGGCTGTCATGGCTGACATGCCTCTGCAATGTTGCATGGACCTCGGGGACGATGCATTTGGATTGACAAACTGGGGTGGTGGTCCTTATCTTTAAGAAAGGGAACCAGAGAGTGCGTGCCAACTATAGGGGCATCGCACTTCTCAGCCTCCCTGGGAAAGTCTATGCCAGGATGCTGGAAAGGAGGCTCCAGCCGATAGTTGAACCTCAGATTGAAGAAAAGCTATGCGGATTCCGTCCTGGCCGTGGAACAGTGGACCAGCTTTTTACCCTCTCACAGATAATTGAGGGGTATGGGAGTTCGCTAATCCAGACTACATGTGTTTTGCACACTTGGAGAAGGCCCACAACTGTGTTCCCCGAGAAATCCTGTGGGAGGTGCTTCGGGAGTACTGGGTGCCGGGGCCACTACTGCAAGCCATTCGGTCTCTGTACATATGGAGCGAGAGCTGTGTCCGCATACTCGCTATAAGTCAAGCCTGTTCAATGTAGGTGTTGCACTCCGCCATCGTTGTGCCTTGTCCCCACTCCTGTTTGTGGTGTTCATGAACAGGATATCAAAGCACAGCCAAGGTCAGGAGACTATTCTATGTAGGGGCTGAAAGGTGATGTCTCTGCTTTTTGTGGATGATTTTGTCCATTTGGCACCATCACATGGATGCCTCCAGCACAGACTGGAAGGGTTTGCAGCTGAGTGTGAAGCGGTTGGTATGAGGATCAGCACCTTCAAGTCTGAGTCCATGGTTCTCTCATGGAAAAGGATGACATGACCCCTTCAGGTAAGGGGAGAGAATTTGCCCCAGTTGGAGGAGTTTAAGTATCCTGGGGTCTGTTCATGAGTGAGGGGAGAAGGGAGCGTGAAATCAGCTGGAGACTTGGAGCAGCAGCAGCAGTAATGCGATCGCTGTACCGTACTGTAGTGGTGAAGCGGGAGCTGAGCCATAAGGTAAAGCTCTCTGTTTACCAGTCGGTCTATGTCCCTACCCTCACCTATGGTCATGAACTATGGGTAATGACCGAAACAATAAGATCACGGATACAATTGAGAGGAGCCAGTTGAGGTGGTTCAGGCATCTGATAAGGATGCCCCCTGGGTGCCTCCCTTTGGAGGTATACCAGGCACGGCGAACTGGGACAAGGCCCCGAGGTCGGCCCAGGACCCGCTGGCGGGATTATGTCTCACAGTTGGCCTGGGAGCAACTGAGGATCCCCTCGGTTGAGCTGGAGGAATTTGCAAGGGACAGGGACGTCTGGGCCTCTCTGCTCTCCCTATTGCCACCACGACCCTAGAAGGATAAGTGGACAAGAAAATGGATGGATGGATGGATGGATGGATGGAGGGATGGATAATTGTTAAAACCAGGTTTAAAGAGATGTGGAACAGACTACATAACTTCCACATGGTTGTGTTTACTGGTGAAGTCTGTCTTGTTAAGGTTTAGTCTTGACTAACTAGCTGTTTCCATGTAGGGAGGGCAAACTTGTTTCTAGTTGTCTTCTAAATTACAGCTTGTGTCATACTGCACTTAACATACTGTGTAATATCTTTACTCAGCCTTTTCTCCCAGGGTCATGCAGTAATTCCTTACTTTTCCTAAGCTGCTCCTGGTTTTTTGTGTTTGTTTTTTTATGTTCTACTTCATGTTCTCTGGCCAGGACTACTCATCGCACCATTCAAAAATATTTAATACAAGAAAAACTGACCTTACATGAGCCCAGAGTTGTATGTTCCACTTTACTCCTCTGGATTGCCTATAATCTGTTGTTTTCTATGTGGACTTCATGTCCTTTGGATGGAACTTGCTTTCTAAGAATGATTTGGAACAAATCTTAATACTATACGAGATAGACGAGCACGTCTGCAAGTTCCAGGGATTACTTTTCACAAATTAAATAATCTTGCGCATCCAAGAACATGACCTGTATGGCCTGGACAGCAATAAAGACCTAGAATAGTTAGGTCAGGGCCAGGCCTGGCTTGGGACAGAGGAGACATCTGCCTACATATGTTCCGCAGAGGGGGCCGTGTGTGCTATCAACTGCGCTAATGACTCCAAGCCATAATTGCCCTGCATAGCCCCGAGATAGCAATCAAAGAGCTCCAAAACTCTGAATTCCTACTGCTCTGTTTTCATCTAGCACTTTGCTTTCAGGGCACCGAGACAAAGGCATCTTAGCATCTATTATGTTAGCCAAGGAGAAGGAAGCAATGTGGTTAAATTGAACTAATAGCATCCTTGATAGCTCTTTGAAAAGTATCCGAGAATCCACCCCTTTTCTGTTTCCATTCTAGTTTTTTTCTTCCATAGCTTTCTTTCTTATTATTGAGCATTTCATCAGCTTGCCTTCATAGGCTTGTTCTTAACTGCTGCTTTTCTTGTTTGTTTGTTTTCTTATTTATACTGTATGTCTCTTCGTTTCATTACATTTTTATTTATTTAGCGGATGCTTTTCTCCAAAGCGATTTCCAATGAACTCTATGTTGTGTTATCATCCCACACACTTTATTCACCGAGGTGACTTACACTGCTAGTACTGTACACTGCTTAAAATGGGTGATGTTTCTTTGCTTGTTTATAATTTCAAAAGCATTCTTTGCATTATTGAGTCTGTGTTTTGAACCATTTAACTTGAACGTAAACAGACCACAACTATTTTTGAAAGTAGCATTATTGTAGGTAGATATAGTACAAATTGTGATCTGAAATTTGTATTCACATTTCAGATTATACGCAATCAGTTATGATGGTTGGATTAGGTCTGACTACTGAGAAGCAGTGTGCGTGGAGTTGTATCTGTTTCTGAAACATATTTGCATGTCTTTGTTTCTCAAGAGTTCTGCTGTCTTCCTTCAGTGTATCTACTCTACCTTGCCTTGTGGAAACAAGAATGAAAGAACAGGGTTCCAGTGCTGTTTCCAGAGGAACCCAGTACAGCAGAAATTGTGTATAATCTGTGCCAAGTTTGTGAGCGTCTGCTCCTGACACATAGCCACACTCTGTATCTGTCACTTTGGGTTCCGCTGAGACTTTAAACAACATGGTGAGGAGGGAGATGCATGGAGAGACACCCGAGGGGAGGTGCACTCATCGCTTTACAGGGGGTGAGGAAAGGAGGGAAAGACACCTGCAGTTCAGCAGATGTTCCATCAATCTCCCCAACATCCCTTCCCCTCATTTCTGTTTCACGTAGGGACACACACACACACACACACACACACACACACACACACACACCCTGTTACTGCATCTGCTCTCCCATGTCTGTAGTAGAGGAGCTCCCTCCAAAATCAACTATCTTCTCCCTGCTTGGAACAGTCACAAAGCAACATGGGAAATTGCGCCAATAGTGACGTACACACTCTGGATGCTGTGGAGCAGATGCCAGCGTGGAACGATGATGGAGGTGGTATTGACCCAAAAAGTCAAAACTTTAAAAAACTGTTACTCTTGTTCTTGCCTCGAGTGAGCAGTTCTCCATGAACAGTCATATCCATAAAGCTGTACAAATGGCAGAATTGTGCAACCATGAGACCTGTGGTTCCTTCTCCATGAAAACCCAGATCTGGATTCTAATGCTTATTTTAGAAGTCTTACACTTATTAGCCCACACACCTTATTCACCAAGGTGACTTACACTGCTAGATACATTACTTACACTAGGTCACTCACCCATAGATCAGTGGAACGCACACACTGTCTCTCTGTCACTCACACACTATGGGTGAACCTCAACAGCATGTCTTTGGACTGTGGGAGGAAACCCACGCAGACACAATGAGAACATGCAAACTCCACACAGACTCAGCAGAGACTGAACCCACGTTCTCTCACCCACGTTCTCTCACTCTCATCACCCAGGTACTGTGAGACAGCAGCGCTACTCCTGCCACCGTGGCTTCCTTTTCGGTTCACCTTTACATGGAATGCTGTAATAGAAGAGGGTCAGCAGGTTGGTTTCACCCACTGGTTGGGTCCGTAGATAAGACAGCAGCTGTTAGAGAGAGGGAAGGAGGAGTGCGGACAAGAGGACCTCCAAGCCGACATGCTCCAAGGGGGAGAGGCGAGAGGCCTGGCGGGCGGAACGGGCGGAACAGGCCAAGCGTTTGAAGTGGATCACTGCAAGCCAAACATCTGAAGAGGACAAAATTACAAACATGTCATAGTATTGTGTGCACGCACTTAGCAGCAGATGTTTGGTGTCTTGGGACCAGATAATGGCTCCGTAGTCAGGTTGGACTGACCTGATATATGAATAATACCGTGTGGAAAAGCTGGCACTGTAACAAATGGTCGTAGGCCCTACAGCTTTTCCCTTTTTTTACCTCCTTCTTCTCTTGCTACAGAATGCCCAGCCACGCTTCCTTTTAAGCACATAATGACTCTGAAGCAACTGAAGACCATGCATTCTTCCAATATAATTGCGCTGGAGCCATTTGGGCTTAATTTATGAGGAAAGGGCTCAAGGTTTAAATAATATTTGGATACTACACAACTCTAGATGTGTTCACGACATGATGGATAGAAGGACATCAGGCCTATTGTGATTCTGAGCATGACAAAGGTATTGGCACAAGGCAGTGTTATATTTTTCACACGCTTTATTTTGTATTCCAAGTACAGGTGGACAAAGAAAAGCAAGATACATGAATTATACAATTGAATGATGGATACAGAGCTTTACGGGGGATGGGAGGCACATGAAATTACATTTTTTCCAGATTTTCTTCCAAATGGTAGTCATTTCCACTTGTGTTTAGCTTTGCTGTTTGCAAGTATTGCCTTCTATGGGAGACACATAAGGTAGCACTGGTTCCCGAGAGTGCCTTGATTGCAGGTTTGGACATGGGATCAAATCCAGCTCATTATGCGTTGAGTTTGCAAGTTCTCGTTGTGTTCATGTGGGTTTCCTCCCAGAGCCCAAAGACTTGTATCTCAGGTGAAGTGGTGTCTCTAAATTGCAGCATGTTTGAGGCTGTTACTTTGCTCTCTTGAGCAGATGGGTGTGTAACTTAAAGTAGTTCAGTGTAATATATCTTGCATTATAAATTGCTTTGCACAAAGGGGTCAACTGATTATGAATTACAGATTCTTTCTGTGAGACAGGAGCCAGCTGAGGTCAAATCCAATCCAATCCAATGTCTATAGCCGCTTGTCCCGAGTGGAGTCGCGGTGAGCTGGAGCGCATCCCAGAAAGATAGGGCGCAAGACTGAAGGGGTGGAGGGGTGCACCCTGGATGGGACGCAAGTCCATCGCAAGACCGACAGCTAAGGTATGGATCAAACTATGAATGGTTCAAATACTGAAGGGATGAATAATGCATATCGTATTGCTGATTACTACAGCTTGACAGGTCATCATGACCACTTTATTTTTGCAGTACTCTTTGCTGGTGATAAATTTTTTGTAATTACTGTATAAATTTTGTTGACAAGACACAATGTGGCCATATCCAAATAATATACTAAATAATTTCCCCAGTATTTTAAATTCTATTAAATGAGAGCAGTTAAAGTGCAAACACTAATTCTGTACTGTAAATAGCTGTATCAGAAGGTATCAGTGCAGTAAAACAACTAACATAGGTGGTTACAACAACAGAAAAGATAGTGTCTAGTGTGACAGAACTTGTGAAAAGTATGATTTTGATATTGTACATGTCAGAGGACATTCAAGACAGAGCTTGTGGGAACAATAAATCAAAGTAGTTTTAATTTTATTGTAGTTCAAATTCAATACACATAGCAAAGTCTCGCAACCTTTTCTATTTTTTATGGCTATATCTATGGCTAAGATTTTTATAGAACCTAACTTGCAAATAATTTGAATGGGCCTAATGGAAGGCTAGAGTAACAGTTTTTTAACTAATTAGTTGAAAGTGTGGAGGAATTTAAAAATTTAGGAATTTAGAGACTTCCATGTGTCCATCCCCTGAGTGAAGGTGGGAGAGTAAGCAGCCCTGTGAGGCACCAGTGCTACCCGCTGTCCAAATCTGAGCTAGATAGATAGATAGATAGATAGAAGCAACTTGTAAATTTTGCTAGTAAACTTGTACAGTGCATTTTTAAAAAGAGTTTTGATTCTCATGACATTCAGAGTTGTAAAAAAAGTAAAAAAAAAAAAAAATTTAGATATATTAAAGGCATCTGGGGAGAACAGAGTGACAGCTAACCAGCAGAGTAGAGTGATGTATTGTACCTTACCTCAGTTTGAGAATGAAGTAAGTAAACATAGTTTTAAAAAAAAAAAAAAAACTATACAGGAGATGGAATAATTTCAGGACTGGATGTGTCTCATTTCCAGTGACTATATAATTTGCGTAACTGGTTTAACTGGTATGCAGACCAGTACTAAACCATCCATACACTTAAGTACAGTTATGAAACAACTTGCCAAGTCTTGAGGACAAAAAGTAGTACTGGAGTAACTGGAGTTATCTACGTGGATGTTGAAACATAGTGGGGACAAGTCCTCAAGGTGATTGCTGTTGGAGACCTCATTCTCCAATATGCAACATGAATATTGTCATTTCCACATGGAGATACTGCCATCACTGCCTGGCACAACTTCATTCTTTCATGTCATAAGGAACTGAACAAAACCAAAGAGACGGAATCACATCCCGAACCGACACTATTGCAATCAGGCCATCCATTTACAGCGTTAACTAAACATCATTTGACGTTCCTGATTAAAGCGGCACGGTCAAAATGCGGAACACCCCAGATGTTACTAGAAGTTGGTATGGTACACAGACTACAGCATTGCTGACGTCAGTATTTTCAATACTGTCCTTGCATTTAAAAATGGTTGCGAGTGTCGATCCAAGAGGACTGGGCAATCAATCTTGTGCTTTTGTGTTTTGGTTTCAGTTGTCAGTTTAATTCCTTTACCCCAGTAAGCAGGGTGCAAATGGCAGTGCTGGCTTGTAATACATGGAATTAAACATTGCCATTCAGTTTTAATGAACAACTTGTTGGAGTGCCATTGATTCTGTGGACATTAAGCTTTCTCTGAGATAAGACAGAGCAGAAAATTCTCTAATTTATCTTTGTCCCACGTCACACCAGCTTTTTTTAAAACAAAAAAAAAATCTTTAAATCAGAAAATGATTTCAAAATGAATCTGAAATATATTGCAAAAAATGAATTTGCGGGCTATCGGGAAGTAACTGCTAATGTAAGTGTGTGTCTGTTTTTTTCCTCTTCTGAAAATCAAGTAGTGTGTCAGGAATTTGGGGTTTGAACCTTTATTAAAATATACACATAGGGCTGATACATAACAAAGTGTGATTTTCATGGGGCACTGTGATTAAAGGTGGTTTGTCTTCAGTTTATTGCTCTGAGCTCCCTGGGATGGCTCCCACGGGGCGTGGGGGGTGGAGGGTAGATGGCCAAAAGGTAAAAACTGGTTGTTTTTACTGTCAATATTCCAAAGATAACATCAGCAAGAGAGAGCATTGTAGAAGTGGCTTACTCTTTCACACGTAGCTTGAAAAAGTCCTGTGTTCAAAGGCCGGGTAGGTGGAGGATGGGAAGTGGGGTTGCATTAAGAGATTGCCACCTGAGATTTATGAAAATGCAAAGTGATAAAAGAAGAATGGTGTTGCCTGAAGTCGGGTAAGTGGCTTTGATTCATGAAGGGGAAGGGGCCGTTAACTGCTCCAACCTCAGCCAATAGATGGATCTGGGGCTGAATGCTTTTACCGCTTTGCCATCAATTAGCAAACAATTGTTTAATTGTCCCTGAACAAAATTGCATTTTTATGGGACAATAACAAGAGTGAGAAACTAAGGAGATAAGTTTTCATGCCTTTCTGTGCACCATTTTAACCAAGAGGGGAAGAAATCAGCAGCTTGGCTGTGAGTGTGTTTAATGAATTGATGCCATTTAAAATGATGTTTTTTAATAATGTCGCTATTCCAAGCAGTTAGTTCGCAAACAGATGCATGCAGCTCTCAGTAACTGCAGCTATTTAAATTAGACAAATAAATAAGAATAACTACTCAGTAGTTCTGTGTGTGTGTTTGAGTGTGGCCTCATGTGAGGTCGATCCTTTGTTTCAATTTATATTTTAGTTTTCATATTCTCTTTCATATACTCTTTTCCTAATTAAAAAAATTATGAAAACTCAGGTTTTATGTGTAAACTCTCAAGCACATCAAACTGATCAAATCTATTGTCACGCTTTGTGTTTTGAGGTCTGTTTCAATCTCTTTCAGTATAATGCGGAAGCATAATCATTGATTAAAATTAGAGGGAATACTTGAAAAACTGTAGAATGGGTGGCAAGCAACCCAGCTGTATACTGAAGCTTTGGTCCATAGAAAGACATCCTTAAAGTTTCATTGCCCAGGAGGCTGTGCCAACAGCTTCTATATCCCATCAGCTCAGAAATTGCTGGGACGCGTTCAAAACCAGCAGCAACAAATAGATGGCGTAAATTCATCAAATGGACCGTAAAAGCAATGACATCATTGGTCGAGGTTTAAACCAGCACATCAGTGAGGACTGTGCTTTTTTACAACAAGTTTGTGTCAGGTGAACCATGGTGCACGTCAGCCCCCAGCACCCCAGGGCCATCCACGTCAAGAGGCGGACGAGCAGTCATAAACGTAGCAAATGGGCACGGTGCCTTCTAGCCTTGGAAATTC
Source organism: Scleropages formosus (assembly GCF_900964775.1). NCBI lineage: Eukaryota > Metazoa > Chordata > Actinopteri > Osteoglossiformes > Osteoglossidae > Scleropages > Scleropages formosus. The sequence goes on from NC_041810.1 coordinate 32,640,458, forward strand.
ATCTCCTGCTCATAAACCCATGCCCTTGTTTGAAAAACAGGAGCAGTTCATTGGCAACAGGCCAAGGCAGACATAGGGTGAGGTTCCCCAGCAGGAGAAACCATCACTCTTTCCAAATAACACTGCCAACACAGCCACACCCATCTCACCATAACCTATAACCAAACTCATCATTGCCCTCTACACCAACCCCATGACCACCCCAAAGCTAACCACTCACTAACCACCCCACAGTCAATTCCATCAGCAGTACACAACCAATCTTATCATCATTTGACCCCCAAACTCATCTCAGCCCTACACTCAAGACCAACCACCATTGCTACTTATGGAATTAAAACCATCAGTTCCCCCACAACCAAACTTACCATCAGCATTCTTCACCAAACATACAACAAAAACCAGCTTCACCAGCTTTTCCATAGTTAACACCAATATCACCCCAGACCTAAATTCAACACCTGATAAATAACCAGTTACCACTAAAGCAACCAATTTAACTATCACTCAAAAGCCAAATTCCATACCTTGTCAGTAACCAACCCCACCACTCTTTGTCTCCACCAACTCCAACCAGCACAACCAACTCCATCATCACTCCAAACCTAAATATTCCTTTTCTTCCACATCCATTCACTCTAGTCTCAGTGTCCACCAAGCACAATATCTCCATCTTTTCCAAAAACAAGTCCTACCAACACCCATTAACCAAGACTGTCACTGTTTCTACAACCAATCAATTAAATACCACACAAAAAAACTCCTATCAAAGACAATCCCATCACTACCACATAACAAGCTCCACCACCGCCAGCTCCACCACCCATCATAACCATCTGACCATCACTCCACACTCAGGCCAGCCTATGTAAAGCAGATTCTTCTGTTTCATAAGGAAATTTGTCCAAAACCTAATGTGAACCATTCCTCTCAGACAACAACAGATCGATTCATCTACAAGTCAACACATATCCCTATAGGAGATAGAGGTCAAATAACTGAGCTGCACATGTTCTGATATGTCCAGTAGATTGCTGGTTGCTTCGCCAGGGGGCCCAGTGTCTGATTTCCCCAACCTTTTTTATTACTCGTTGGGTTGCCTGTCTCCACTTGTGAATGTTTCACCCTCAGGCGTATATTATTTCTTGCTTTACATAGGAGAACAGTAGCACCCTATAAATCATAATCTTGTTGACCATTGGCTTTAGCCGCTTGATTTAATAAATGTCCTGCTGTCAGTATAAGGTACTGTTAGCGCCTCTTTCCCCACAGCACAGTCCTCTATTTTCTTTAGAAAACATATTTGTCCTGTAAATGATTGCTTCAGGTGGTGAGGTGGAGGTTTTACTGATTGCCCTGAAGGTGACTGTAAATGAGCTTTTTCAATGTATCGGAAGTTGTAAGACATTTAAACCACTTCTTTTTTTTTATCCGCACTCCTGTGAAGTTGCTATACAAATCAATATTTTATTAAATTTATGTATTTAATGCCTTTAAATAGTATTGGAAAAGTATTCTAAAGCATTTTAATAAATACATTTCAAGAAAATTGCTAACAGATTTATTCCAAAAGGTATAATTTGCATATTCCTATGTAATTTATCTGTGATGTTGTTCTTGACATCTGATCAGATATTACATGTTCTGCAGTCTGACAGTTTGATTCGTCAGGAAGTGACTTCCTTACGAACTCTTATTACATCACATGCGGGTGCTGTTACATGCAGGAAACGCTTAAAAACCGTCATATGTTGCTTCAAAATTTTTGCAAAATCATGCTCCTACTGATTATTGTATCAGCAGTTAATCATCGGTTTTTAAAATGATCACCTTTATGAAAACATTTAATCTTTTTCTTTTCACATTGAATTTCAGAAAACTAATCCGGCCCTTTAACTGTAATTGCTACTCCTTTACTTTTCTGCAATGCAACTTGCATTTATGCTCAGCTCTTGATTTTATGGGAGTCATGCATGTTTAAATACCATGCTCGAGAATACAACAAGAGTGTCCCTCCAAACATTTAATCACCATGTTATCTTCTGCTCTAAATTCCACTAATCCACAAAGTGTATTTATGTTTTTTTTAACCCTTATTTTGCTAAAGCCTTTGGCAATTTAATCCAGAGCAATTTAGAATTTTAGAGGTTTTTTTGTACAGCAGCAAGGTGCTTACAGTTTTTAACCCATGTATTCAATTGAGTGTCTTTAGTAGATAAATTCAGGGTAAGAACCTAAATGACAGCAGGAGTGGGACACAAATTAAGAACCTTTAGCATGAAAAGCAACTGCACTACTCACTGCTCAGTATTTTTTTTTTTTACATTTTTAACAAAAAGCTTTACTTTTATTTCATATACCAAAATATAAATTTACAACAAATAAACAAAAATTGAGGGGGGTGTGGTGGCGCAGTGGGTTGGACCACAGTCCTGCTCTCCGGTGGGTCTGGGGTTCGAGTCCCGCTTGGGGTGCCTTGTGACAGCCTGGCGTCCCGTCTTGGGTGTGTCCTCTCCCCCTCCGGCCTTACATTCTGTGTTACCGGGTTGGCTCCGGTTCCCCGCGACCCCGTATGGGACAAGCGGTTCTGAAAATGTGTGTGTAAATAAAAATTTATGTACATTTATTCATTTAGCAGGCGCTTTTCTCCAAAGCGACATACATCTCTGCAAAAATACAAATTTGTCCATTACATTAGTAGAAAGAGACATAGTTGTAGACATGTGATTCTTGAATAAACCTAGTTTGTTACTTTCCACTTGATGCACTGATGTTCATCACTCAAGTAGGTGCTTAAAATGCAAGATCGATGAACCCTGATAACCTTCCTACAATATTTTTAATAAAGTACACAAACTCAGCGAAATAATCCTGTACTTTGGCTCTGTATATTGGTAGACCAATTTTAAGTGAAAAAGTCCCTGCAGAAATTGTTCCTATGTTGTTTGATAAATGTAAAAGATTTAGAACACAGAATGAATTTAATATGATATTATTGTGTATGCATCCGATTTCATATGCTTATTAAAGTGAACAATGTGGTATGTATATTTCATAGGACAAGTGATTATTACTGATAGTGAGTGTGCGCAATGCATTTGAATGACTGAGAGGGACATAGTTTTGCTCAACACTGATAAAACCACACACACAGTGAGTAGCGCTGCTGTCTCACAGCGCCTGGGTGGTGCGAGAGAACGTGGGTTCGATCCCTGCTCAGTCTGTGTGGAGTTTGCATGTTCTCCCCATGTCTGCGTGGGTTTCCTCCGGGTGCTCCGGTTTCCTCCCACAGTCCAAAGACATCCTGTCCAGGTTCCCCCATAGTATGTGAATGACACAGAGAGAGTGTGTTTCACTGATGCATGGATAAGTAACCCATTGTAAGTAGTGCATCTACCAGTGTAAATCACCTTGGTGAATGAGGTGTGTGGGCTAGTAGCACTACATAGAATCCATTGTAAGTCGCTTCGGAGAAAAGCGTCTGCTAAGTGAATAAATGTAAATGTAGAAACACGAAACACAGAGAAAGAAAATAAACACAGGTAAATACTCAATGGCAAAAGACACCAGATCTTAATAATTTGGCCTATATGAGATATTCTTTATAGAATGATTTATAATGATTTAATCCAGCTGAATACATATCTGAAAATAAGATGTTGGTCTCATTGTAAGCTTCCAGAAATAACCCATTGGCATTCATTTCAAACATTCAAAAATTTTAAACATTCCATTTAAATAGTTATGTAAAAATTGAATTCCAAATGAGGGAGATCACTTGTTTGCAAGTGGCAAGGGGGCTTGTTCTCCATCTAAAGATTCTGATTATTTATTCAGACCTGTATTAATTAGTTCTTTAAATAAACCTTGCGGGTCTCCCACTTAGCATGTAACAGCAGTGCAATTATCTGAGCACAATCTTACACCAGGTAGCCAAATGTCAGGTATCTCCCCATCAGATATCCCGCCGTTGCTTCTCCTCAAGAACATAGTAATTAGCACCAGTGGGACGTGTCCCAATAATCCATGAGCTCATAGTAAACATGTTTCCCTGGGCGGGTCACACATCTCCAGCTCAGGGATCTGAATCCGTCTGGAGGCTTTTGTCTGGTTCAGAGATTCACAGAAGGATCCCTTTCTCATTTACCCAGCCGGACTGAAACTATAACAGGGCCGGGCCTATGTTATTAATTTGTTTAGTTAATTCTCTGAGGTTTTTTGTTCAAATCAGCCTCATATTAAGGAAGTGAAAGAACAGATGATTTTATTGCAATTTTGGTTGAGTAAATAGTTACACATCCACCACTTTACGCAATCTACAGTAATAGCTGTTACCTTTGAGTGTGGAGGGGGAGGGTTAATTCCTGGCATGCTTGATTTCATAAAACTATGTACGTTTTTGGTCAAAGACTGTGTTAAATTTTCAGGGACGATGCAAAAAGTCTTGTTTGATTGTTCCTGTTCTTTTCATTAACTTTAGAGCACGTACAGGCCATGACGCGCCACTGGAACACCTGCTTGACTGCAGCTGTCTGTGGGACATGTTGGGGTGGGGTGCCATGGAGGGTGTCACCATCAGGTCGCAAAGCAAAAATCTCCATGTCTTGTCTTTGGTGTGATTCTCTGGTCATCAACTTGTAACCGCAACATACTCTCATCCTGTTAAACCTGTTCTGACTTTGCGCCCAAAATTTCTGGTTTACTTTAAAAGAAAAGGGGTGGCTGGTGGAGTCGTGGTTGGAGCAGCTGCCTTTGGCTCCGAAGGTTGCTGGTTTGATCCCTGCCTCCGACTGTAGTGCCCTTAAGCAAGGTGCTTGCCCTAAAATTGCTCCAGTACCTTCACCCTGCTGTGTGCCTGGGTAACAAGTTGTGGCCCGGTAATGGACTGGCGTCCCGTCGAGGATGTGCCTCCGCACCCCTTCAGTCTTGTAGCCAATGTCTCTGGGATAGGCTCCATCTCACCATGCCCCCAGGTCAGGACGAGCGGTTGTTGAAATTGGTTGGTTTAAAATAAACTGAAAGGAATTCAAAAAAAGAAAAGATTGGTCATGCCTTTATTGACATGCTGCAGAAAAGCTGTTGGTTCTCGTTTGATATAAACACGATGCTGTGCTTAAGAATTTTCTCCCTTTTTGTCACTGAAAGAATGCTTCCTGCTTGTGGATTAATTAAAGGCTAAACATTAAATATTGATTGATGCATTATCAGTGCCCAGCAGTTGCCTTCTCTCAGATTGATTTTCTCCGTGATTTATTGTCATATTTGCAGAGTCATTTCACTTGATAACAAAGAGGAATTGCTTGCAACCCTGGTATCCTCTCCCCTGCACCTCCTCCCCCTCCCTTCTTCGCTCGTCATGCTGTCACTGCTGCCCCCCTCCCCCGCCAACAGCGATGCCACTAAGTTAACTCGGTCCATTCCCACGGCATACACAGAGGACGCGCTCTGTCCTGCTCAGAGGGGCTCGTTGTGTCCAGCAGTCACTATGTGAAGGCAATTTAGATTATTATACCTGAAATACAGGGACAAGCAGTGCTGTAAAAACAACCGTCGCCTTGATGAATAAGGTGTGTGGACTGATAACACTATATAGAGTTCATTGGAAGTCGCTTTGGAGAAAAGCATCTGCTAAATAAATAAATGTAAATGTAAATGTAAACCATACTGCCACGGCCACGCCATCAACCCAATGAATAACACCTGGGGGAACCGCAAGGGGAGACATAAAAGGCTACAGAAGAGCAGTAGCAACTGCGGAACCTCATTCAGCCATACAACTCTCTACTATGTGCTCTGTATTGCTTACCTTCCTTGTTCTCCCGTCCTCGCCCCGTCCCCTCGCCTAACTCCTGACCTCCCCTTCATTACTTAGTGTGTTCTGAGTATTGCTTGTTTCTCGACGACGACTTTGGATAAGCCCTATAACAAAGTTCGCTCATCGACAACCTTGCCTGCCTTGAGACCACGATTCTTGGATTCCCCTCAATAAAGTCCAGTGCTCTGCAATTGTGTCCGACCCCCTACTTCTGGCAAGGACCATTACACATACCAGTTACACAGTACAATTTTTTCATATTCATTTAATATATTAATTATTCATTGCCCATAATTTTAAATATGTGGTTCCCTTGCATGTTTTTGAACGTTGATTATTTCAGTCAGCTATTTGACTGTGCTTCTCAGTTATGCTTTTTATTCCTTCAAATTATAAGGTCTGAAATATGATCTTTCGTAGTGTTTCTGACGTTACATTAACACGTTGTTAAAATCGTCATCTTTGCGAAGGAGTGTAGGAATATGGTCATGAGGTATATGGAATCAATTATGCTTTGTCAATAGCATGTGTCATAAATCTCTGAAGCAGTGCCATAAATTCATCTTTTATTTTTTTGCATCTTCTAACACAATTTGCAAATCTAAAGGCTTCTGGTTTAGCAGTGGTTAAAAGTGGTTAAGTCTGACAGAAGTTTCTCTCCATGAGGACAAGTCAGGGTTCATGGACTCCATGTGCCCTAAAATGCTATGTGCTGTTCAATGCTAATTCAATTACCCTTACTTTGAATATCTTTTTAGATAGTTTTACAAGTTGTCTTAGTGGAGACTGGAGACTGGGATTTTTTTCCTGAATTTCTTAGTATAATTCCATTTATTATATCTCAGCTGGAGAAACAAAAAACTTGTTTCAAGAGTTCTCTATATATTTTTAGAACAGCTTGTCCAATAATGGTATTATTCTGATTTTGACTAATTGAATTTTCCTGATGTCAGTTGAATTTGGTAACATTGAATTATGGGATATCCTCTATTAGAAGTGACTGGGAGTCTAGAATTGCCCCAGTCAGGGTGTCAAGCCCAAACTGTACAGGGTGTCGTGTTGTATCCCAAATTGCATTATTGCTTGTGAAGAGCGTGGGATAGTCCCGACTTTCAGAGCCAACGTTTCTCATGCCCAGGACCCAAGGGGACTGCTCCTTCTCCTGTTGCATCAGAATTTCTCTGCAGAGTTTTCTGAAACACCACCATAGAGAGACATTTAATTTAAGCAAAAAGGATTTTGAAAGTAACTTTCTAATAGTTCCAGAGTTTCTGTAACAAGGAAGTTTTTTACTAGGCCTTAAGATAAAAGAGACAATTGTCAAAGACTTCACTGCTTTGTCAAACCCTAAAGCCTTCAGAGTCTCCTCAAGCAGCTCAGGTGTCATCTTCCCATCCTCCCCTGATGGGAGTACTGCAAGGCCCTGTCCTCGGCCCTTTTTCACTCACTGCTTTACAGCAGCTGCTGCGGCTTATAGTTTGACCTGCTTTTCCACCGCATCACAGAGACTTTCAACTTGATCTGCTTAATTCACAGTGATGTTCACACGGATAACCCTTGCACCACCTCAAGCCACCAGGATCCTATTAGCAAATGATCATTGTTCATTAACAGTTTTAGTGTGCTTCTTAAACTGGTGTGTTTCCTTACCAGTTAACGTGTGTGACATTATGTATAGACATGTATTTATGTGGAGGTACGTGTACAACTGTGTCATTGCATAAGTGATCGGTTTTATAATTACTAACTACAGATGTATAAATGGCATGTTAAACACTGCCAAGAAATAATATATGTTCATATATTGAATATGAATACATCAATGTAAATATGGGGTGAAAAACAGGCATTTCTTTTCAGTGATTTCAGTTCTATATCTTCTCAGACATCCTCAGAAAATACAACTCACGATCACATCAGTCTGAGCGGAAGGTTGCTCACAGGCCTTATAAAACAAAAAGTAGAGCAGATTTTTTTCCTTTGCTTTTAATCCCTTAAGTATATTTGACCTACTAAATATGTTGAGGAGACAGTCATAGGACAACTTTAGATACGGGACTCTAGCAGGTGTTGCACAGATGAAGTCTTTGCTATAACAAGATACGTCACAACAAGCTGCCTCTTACAAAACACAAAGAATTATATATATATATATATATATATATATATATATATATATATATATATATATGTACAGTATATATGTGTGTGTGTGTGTGTGTGTGTCTATATATATATATATTTGATGTATTTCAAATTACTGCATTAAAAGTATGTCCATATGCTCAATCAAAAATATTAAAAGGACTTCAATCTCTTACCCCTGTGGATTCACCGATAGCTAACCACATTCACCTTTGTTCTGTTGTTATTAAATGTGCACATATGGTATCTTGTATACTTTCAGCCAGATTGATTTGACAGGTAAGTAGTTGGTGAGGGGGGCCAAGTTCCCCTCATGCAGAGTACAATACAAGTAAATTAATAAATGTAAAGGTAAGCAGTGTGTTAATCTGTGTCCCTTGTCAGTCTCACTCCTAGCTTGAAGACCATTTGATTGTGGAAGAGCTGGTTTTTAGCTGGGGGGGTGTGATGGCATGGTGGAGGGTGGATTTAGCCAGTGTCCAGGGGGTGGTGGGTCTGGGGTTTGAGCCCTGCTTGCTGTGGACTGGCATCCTATCCTGGGGGTGTCCCCTCCCCCTTCAGCCTTGCGCCCTGTGCTACTGGGTAGGCTCCAACTTGCCAAGACCCTACTCGGGACAAGCAGTTGTAGACATTGGTTTTTACCTACATAAAACTGAGTATAGAATCAGATTAGTAATACAGTGAATTCATAGAAAATTTGAGAGGTAATGAAGATAACACTTGGTCAAGGCTAATACTCCGTTGAGTGCTGTTTCCTACCACTGCAGGTTTACAGCTATCCCTGGATTATGAGTGACAGGGGGTAATAAAGGACCATACAGCCATTTAGCTCGATTCAGCTAGTAGCAAATGAAGGCATTCCATAAAAGCATTATCAGCGCTGAAATTAGTGTCATAATTAGTTACTGTATTAAAATATTATGTATTTGCAAGTCTCATACATCAAACTGCTAATTGACTGACTGTTCAGCATTGCAGGGAGTGACAATAAATTAATGTTTTCTACACTCAGCAATTTGTTAATTAGGAAATCATCAAACAATTAGAGTTAACTGCACTGGCCATTTAAACAGCAAGAGATTTTTTTTTTTTTTCGCAAGAAAAACATTATGATTTGAACCTGAACACAAACCCCATCTTGCCTAATTGATCTGTTGACACCTCAACAGATCTTTTTTGTTCTTATTATAAATTTGGAAAAGTTTTCACTTTTTTCAACAATCTGGGGCCAGTTTCCCTAAAACAGCTGGAGGATTTGTTTAACTCAATAGGGGTATGGTGCTAAAAAGACACTTGTTCTCCAATGCATGGTCAGATTCCATCTCATTCTCTGGTGTCTCTCCACATATTGGCTTGAGCTTCCGCCTCTTTATGGACATATCAATAATTACTGAAACACCAGGGGAATCAATAAGCATTTAATGTGAGGCTATATTTCAATCACTTGCTGTGTGAATCATGAGGAATCCCTTGATGTGACATTTATTTTCTGACATATTTCTCACAGGAATGATTTTTGTCTTGTCGTTTTTATGAAGGGATGCGGCCTTCCTGAGAATGAGATGCCCTGTGTGCCTTGATTGCTCCTCTCCATCCAGCTCCAGACTTCCTGTTGCCTTCTTGCTGTTGTGTGCTGAGTGAATGCTTCCTGAAAGTTATGCTGAGAAGCACTGCTCTTACACATTCAAATAGATGCCATCATCATAGCAAACAAAGGCAGAGTTCATCTCCACGGGATCTCATTGTGGCCTCTTGTTTTCTGCTGAAGGAGGTGAGCAGTAGTACCTGCAATAATAGAAGCATGCAACTTGCTCATGTGAAGTCGTAAGGCTTGAATCTCATCTGAGCAAGGTCATTTTTGTATGAAACAGACACTTAAATAAAGAGTCCCGCTGTGCCAACATTAGCCACTTGAGCACAAAAAATAATATTTTCATAGGAAAGCACCAACAGGCTTACAAATCCTTACAGTGTGGAGTTTGACAGCTCTCAGCCCATAAGACTTTGCGATAATCCTCACTTGCTCAGAAGTGGTATAACGGCAGACAGTGACTACTCTGTACTTAAAGAATTTATCTTAAGCTAGGGATATAATGCACTGAACAGTGTACAGGACTTAATGCATATTATTAGTTCCCTCAAGCAAAGAAAGAGGAACCTGGTTACTGATGCCAGTGCCATACTGGTATTAGCTGAAATAACAGTTATGTCTTAGTTCAGTGTTTACTTACATGGGCTTGTATCTGGATCGGAAGGTAATCGGCTTTTGCCCTCAGTAACTTTGAATGAGCTGCTGGAAAAAGGATTTGCGAAATGCATTGTTAGAAGTATAGAAAATATGTAAATAATTAAGCATAGAAAGAACAATGCAATACCGCAGTAGCACAGGCCTGAGTAACTTCAAATTCCCCTTTAAAGCCCACAGTACATCGCTGCTGACCAGGGATGAATTCTCCATGATTAGTTTTGCAGAAAATGCCAATGAATGTAACACTGATATCTTACAATAAGAATTAATGCATAAATTAAGTAATTAAATAATGACTGCAATAACTTAGAAAGAAAATTGTAATTTTGAAATAAAATCTACTAATACTCATTTTCATGAATCACTTGTCCTGGTCAAGGTTGTGACAGTCCAGAGTCTATCTCGGAGCCACTGGGTGCAAGACAAGAAAGTTACACCCTGAATAGGATGCCAGTCCATAGCAGAGTAGCCAGACACTACAGGCAATTTACAGTCATCAGTTCACCTGAAACAGATATCTGGGACTGTGGGAGGAAACCAGAGCACCCAGAGGAAAGCCGCACCAACACATAGAGAGCAAGCAAACTCAACACGTACTGAGCTAGATTCAAACGTACACAAAGACAGCCCAGGTGCTCTGAGGTGGCAAATGACAGGAATGCAGTAAAGACATGCAACTGTAGTCTCAGAGTGCAGTAAAATCTATAATAATAATAATAATAATAATAATAATAATTTGAGATAAATGAGTAAAATGCAGCATGCCACTAAGTAAGTAGCTAATGCACAGCAAAACCGGCAGGGCGATATCCATGGGAAGAGGCTACATGCGTTTGTTATAATATTATTTATTTTTAGAATGGATTTCACCCAGTTGATTTCACAGTGCATATAAGAAACTTGTGCCACTGTTTCTTATAAGTCACTGGGAAAGGCATTAAAATGCGGCAAAGCTTACGTTGTTTCCTTCTCCCTATGCGTTTGTTCTATGTATGTGTGTCTTCCCAGAGTTTTACAAAAAAACTCTGGCTAACGTGTGGCATGAGAGACCAAGTGTGACTGTGTATGTCGGAGGCTGACTGGGTGTCGGGACTCCTGCCACTTGGTTAACTGCTTCCCATCTGACTCAAGGATCAGTGGCGTGCCCACATACACACACACACACACACACGCTATGGAAGGTCCGCAATGTTTGCCACATGTCCTTCACTCTGTTTCCTCTGGGATGAAAAAGTCCCACATTACTATACTTTTTAGGAGTGGCTGCAAGTTTGGAAACCCTGTGAATGGATCAGCTCTGTCTTTGAATATTAATGTGAGTGGGGGGGGCAATACCCAGGCAAAACAATGCCTGGGCTGAGTGTAAAGGGGATAATAGGGGTGGTTTTTTCACCGCTGACTAGGGGCACTTGAACAAGGAGGGGGAAGTGAACGGGAAAAGAAGTAATAAGGAAAATAGCAAATTTCTTTGAAAGAAATTCTGCGTGTGGATGGGTAAGAAACACTGTAAGAAGGAGAAAGAGGGGTAAGAGATATTCATTTTGCATCTTGAGGAGCCGGGCTCTTGGATGCAGTCGATGGGGGAGCGCCGTGATATGATGGAGAGCATCTGGGGCGGGGTGCCACTCGCCGCCCATGGGAAGGTAAAGGCACTTAACCCTGTGACTGAAACATGCACACCAGTGACACAAACATCAAATGCCCAATACAAACCTCCTCTATTCAGTCAGGGGGACATAAACTCGTTTGGCACCCAGTTTGAAAAACAGACAGACTTTGTTGTTCCATGTAGCCACTTTCAGTAAAAGATTGTTCTTAATTTCATAAAGAAACTATAATCATAAGGAGAAGGTGCCTTGAAAGAAAATGTATTTAACCAATTAATTTGGAAATGCTGGAATACATAATAAAGAGCCATCACCATGTGTACAGTACGTCCAACTGACTCCAATTGTCTGGCACAGTTCTGCACGCATTTTGTGTGTTATAAAAAAAACCATGTTACGCATTCTTGATTTCGTAAGAACAAAGTCCTGAATGATGACTTTGTAGGAAATCAGGACAGACGGCTGACCTGAACAACCACTGAATATGGAATATGATCACAGAACATTTTGTTCATTACACACCTTGTGACGTCTGGAGCCGTGCAGCTGTAAAGCCCTTCAAAGTCTCGACGGTGGGGAGGGTGCAGGAGTCCATCATGATCTGACCTCTGCCTTAGGCAGGTCAGCTGGCATGAGGAACTGAGTAAATTGGGGATAATGGGACACCTATTTGCATGCTGTCCAATCCCCCTGGAACACACTGTACACTTTTGCTCTGCTGAGGTCACACTGACTATGAGCATGTCTTTGAATCAAAATTAGGCAAATGTCTTAAAATTCAGCTTGGAAGTGCAACCATAATCAAAAGTCAGGGTTACATCTTAAAAGATAATAGCAGCAAACATTTTGGAGCACTTCTTTGACTCTGTGACTTTCACAGTGTTCTCATTGTTCTTCATGAGAGCAGGAGTCTCGGGGTCAGGGCCCAGATCCAGTAGGGTATCTTATCACAAGACGACCCCCCGTACCTACCTGTTTTTGCTGGTTTGGTAATTGACTTGTCTATTCATGTCACTCTTGCATGTACATATACATTGTCTGGGTTATTGGTGTTTGCAATATTTTAGAACTGTGATTAATGTTATGAACACACACACTTTCAGAACCGCTTGTCCCAGACGGGGTCGCGGGGAACCGGAGCCTACCCGGCAACACAGGGCGTAAGGCCAGAGGGGGAGGGGACACACCCAGGATGGCACCCCAAGCAGGACTCGAACCCCAGACCCCCTGGAGAGCAGGACCCGGTCCAACCCACTGCAGCACCGCGCCCCCATGTTATGAACAATTATAATTAAATTGCAATTTAATTATCGTACTTTTGACCACTTCTAATTTTATTTCTGCGAATGCATCAGGTAGTGCATTTGTTCATGCGCTAGGAATTGTTCTATATTTGTGTTGTAAAGGGGGTAAATAATGCATTTCTGTGTGTGCTTTAAAGCTACTTGAGCGTGTATTACTGTCCATACTCCAAGCAATAAGTGGGAGTCAGTTATTTATTTATTTGTTCATTAATTTGTTTTAGGAATAAAATGTTATAAATGAATTTGTTTAATACCTAACTTTTGAGGTGGCTTTAAGGGGTGTTTTATTGATGAATTCTCAAGTAACTCCATTACAGGTGATGTACGTAACTGTTATTTGACAGTTTTAATATTGACGTATTTTGTTTTAGAGCTGACGTGGAATTTTAACGGGTGTATAAAGGAATGTTTTATCCTTTGATTATTTGACTATGAATTCTGCATTTCATCTTATCAGTGGTAAGATTTGTTTTGTGAGTAGCATATTGTATACTGTGATGGGACAGGTCTTCTTGGGAAATAGATTTTTAAAAAGTTGAAGAAAGACTTCGGAGAATGCCAGTACTTTTTGTCATTTATTAGAGAATACTGGCTAAAATGAACACAGAAATGTTGTTCAGTTAATTATAATTTTCCCTTGGGCTCTTATCTTCGATTTGGTATGGTGTTATATTTTGTAATTTTTCTAAAAATTAAATAAGAAAAAAACTTCTATGAGGAACTTCAGAAGAAATTCACAAAAAAGTAAAAGTTTGTTTCTAAACCATTATGCTTCAGGTGCTAATAATGCACAGTGACCCAGAAATCCCGACAGTGGTGTTTGCTGAAAAGCGGCCAGCACGTTCACACCACTCTCTCTTCAATGCCACATTCATTCTTCCGAAATGTCGCTCATCCTCTCCGGCACTTGCCTGATCTGGCTGTCATTCCAAATTGGAGCTGTGTTTTATAGAACACTGAAGAGTGTAGAGGGATTTCCATTTATTATACTCTCCAGCCCACACACACACACATAAATGCAAACCCTTCCCAGGAAAGGTCGTTCCCGTGATATGCAAGAGGTCACCTCACCTGGTTTCCTATCCTGTAGCAGGAACACAGGGGCGTTCACCTCAGACAGAGTTCTTCCCATCCAGCTGGGACGGGAGGATCCTTGGGTTTGCCTGCCGGCATCCAGCACGGCATCCAGCAAAATGCCAGAAACAATCTGACTTTACAGTTATTCACTCATACACCATCAATACCACCTGTCTTAATGCAAGTCCATGGCAGAGAGCGAAGGGAGGGAAGCATATGGGCACTAGGAGAGGCATGGTGCACCCTGAACTGGAGACCGGAAATTATTCAACCGTGTATAAAACACAAAAAAATATTTTTTGAACACAAATTCTGTATGTATGTTGGAGATCATTTTCCTTTCGATTTTTTTAAATTAACATACGCAATCCAGAGAAGCAATAGTGTAACTAGTTTAGACACACACTGCCTTCGTGTAACGTTTATGATTTCTTCAAGATGTCTCAAGTGTTTGTGCTTCTCTTGAGGACAGCCTCGAAGAGCATACCACGTGCCCGCGCAATTCTGTTTTATTTAGAGAAACGACTAACACAAGGGCTAAGACTAAGCATCTCTCACTCAAAAAACAATTCATCAACGTCATGTGAAAGCAGAATACATTTAGACAGAGGAAAAAAGACGGTGCTCTGGAACATCCTCACTGGTATTTAAAATGCAGTGCTTCCCTTTATTATACAATGTGCATATGTGGATATTCTTATATTCAAGACATTCTTCTTCAGTCAATAATACATAGATATTCAACGTTAAGCCTCTGACTATGAATATATATTAGTGCATATATGACTAAGAATATTATGTATATATATTCTTGTAAGACTTCAAAATATTACTAATTGTAACTTGACAATGAGATAACTAAAAACTTCTTAATGAAACTTTGTTTTATTTTTCTATTTTTCTTTCCTTTTAGAGGTATGTGAGTTAGGTGTACGTTGATTGTACGCCCCTTTCCCTAGACTGTCCTCTGATATTGAAAGCTTGCTGATCCACACCTCTCTGGGCAACCAGGGCACAGTGAGAAGGACTGTTATTAAACCTTTGGTGAGGCTGTTTTTTCAGGGTTTCACAGAACACAGTTACACAAACACACACACACACACACACACACACACACACTGCCCCCAGTGTCCGCAACACACTCATTCCAGCTTGCATTTCATCGTTTGTGCAGTAAGGTACTTAGGAGATCCTCTGCAATGAAACCTCCCAGGGACAACTTTGCGCGTGTGTGTGTGTGTGTGTGTGTGTGTGCTGCTGTTCCTCGGCCTTTGGGCTCTCCCACGTGCTCACGGACAGACACCCACCCCCTCCCCCAGTGGCCCGCGCCGCACGGCGATCGCGACGTTCAGCAACACTTGAAGTGTATAGGAAGCGCTTCTGTTTAACCTTAGAACTTCAGGAGAGAGGTGCGCTCGTCTCGATCAGCGGAAACGGGCCGTTGCTCACATACAGTCATGGTGACTAAATGTTATAAGGAAAACTGTAACCAACCCTGCAGCAGAGTCAAGCGGTGTGTGACACTGCACGCGGGAGGGTGTGTGACACTGTGTGACGTCTGATCTCTTCATCGTCGTCATCCATCACCTGCCTGCGCAGGTACTGCATTTTAACACAGCTGACTAACAACAGCGGCATGAGCCCCCCCACCCAAAAAAAAAGAAAACACAGGAAAGAGTCAGTTATTAAAAATTATTTTTTTCCTCCTCTTTCTCGTTTTAAATGGGCGGCCGCGTGTCGATATTTTAGGAATTTTTTGAATGTGAAATAAAATTCTTGGTCTGATATCTGAAGTATATCTGAAGTCCAGATTTATTGCCATACGCTTTGTGTTTTTTTTTCTTCATATATGAAATTTTAAAAACATAATTTTTTTTAAATGAAATAAACATAATATGTATATGTATAATATAAATGTGCAGACATTTAAGTAAAAATAACTATATCCACACACAGAGAATAAGACTAAAGAAACACTAAGATAGTAGTCGCAGTTACGCAAACACACACACACAAACACACATACACACAACACACTGCCTCTTATTTTAGTTTTTAAAAAGCGTATTTCGTAATGACAAGTTATTTAGTGTTTTTGAATTTCTTTCTCTCCCTACATTTTTAATCAACCTTTAATTGAGCAAATGTGTATTGACAAATCGCGTGGATAAAGTACCGGGTTCCCGCACAGTAAATCATAGAGAAAGAGTGCAGAGCTGCGCTGAGATACAAGTAAAGAACAGAACTGTTCATCTTCATGGGTAGAAATAAAGCTCTGAGGCAGAGGATCCATTACTGGGCATATTCTAATATTTTATAATTATAATTCCACACACGTTACGGACCACATTAAATCAAATGCATCTCGATGGTTGAAAAGTTTCTTATTTTTTAACAATACCTTAAACTGAGTGTGTTCTGTTTTTTGGTAAACTTGAAAAAAAAAATGGTGTGAGACAGTGTACATGTAATCCACCCCCCCAAACACACACACCCCACCCCCTACTCCGCCGACACACACACATCCCTGACCCATACAGCTTATGGTATTCAATTATGTGGTCAAACGCGATGTGTTCCTGAACCACGGTCAATTATTGGCTGTCAGTAATAATAGTGAATGATGACCTCATGCAGAACCCCCTCTCCCCCACACCCCCGGACACACACACAGACACACAGACACACACACACACACTCCCTCCTCCCCCGATCCTCCCCCCGCCGCGTATTGATTAGCTGGCTGCGCGAGGAGGGGCCGCACCGAGCAGCTGTGGACAGGAATTGGGAAACGCTGTAAATTGTCTAAAATATCTTATGAAATAGTAATAGGCCGGTGACCTTAGTCAGCAACCCTGTAGTCAGAATGAAACTGTTTTTATTTGTAAAGTCTGTACTGCAACTTTACAAAATGCACATTGAACCGACTGAAAAGTTGTATTTTACAAAATGCTGAGAACATTTTGATCAGTTGTTTCCATCTTTGATTAGTTATACCTTTAACTGTGAGCGCAGTGCCGGTCAACTATTTCATTCTGCGAAAAAAAAAATGCAATTTGCGTGGTCGTGTGAGTGTTTCCACGGCGCAGCCCCACGCGGTCTCACCGAGGACGTGTCTCTGTCTCGCTCGGTCGGACTGCAAATCACCCTGTTTACAATCTCACACCAACACTCACATCAATTAACTGACCATCGATTTCCCTCCTCGGGACATCGCAGCGTCGCACACATCCCTCCTTTTACCGCATGGCTTTACTGCCGATGCCATTTAAACAAAGGAGAAATTTCCTGTTTAGGATTTTACTGGTGTTTCTCGTGAAATAACGAGAAACAAAAAAAAATCTTCCATTTCCCTCATGATCCTTTGAATTTATATAATTTCAGGTCTTGTATTTTTTAAATATACGGCAACGTCTCCTCGTTATGCGCGATCATTTCATCTTTAACAACTTCATACTTTTTGATCAGTTACAGTGAGGTTCTGATGTCTTTGCAGGTGGGTTATGATACATAGTTATCAGCTGGGTTGTTGTTACTTCTATACAAGTTATTAGTGTGACCTTAACAGAAGTAAGCTGGAGGTTTGTCATCCTCTCCTCTTTTCTCTCTTTCTTCCATTAATAAACGAAAGAGCGTCCTAAGTAGGTATGTGAAGCAGGAGAGCACTAGATCCATCTCGCCTGCAGCTGCTCTTTAAATATTCAGTGAAAAATAATGGCATCCGAGAGCATCACCTATAGTAACATTATTATCTTCATTCTTCAAAATCAGCCCAGCTGATGGCTTCGTTTGTCTTTTCCCCGTAATAAATCACACAGACCGCGGCATGCGTCCTGTGCACCTTCTAATTCATTTATATTCAATCTTATTATTATTATTTATTATTATTTTTATTATTATTATTATTATTATTATTACAAGTCTTTTTTTAACCGTAGACATATAATTTTGCCTGGTTGCTAGACAAGTTTTTCCAGGAATAATATACATGTCATGCAAGCTGTGTCCACTTTGACATATTTACGGGTTTTTGCAATTTGGTTGGAATTTTCCGTGCTCTTTTAATTCCTTTTAATTAGCTGTTAAGCGCTTAAGTCGAGTTTTTTTTTAATGTTTCGGATTTCTGTTTAACATAAAAACAGATACACTGCTGGGAACAACGTTTTTAAAATTATTCAGTGAGTAAAAACAAGTATTGTTTCTTCGAGAAACTCCAGATATTAACGCGACATTCCAGTTTTTTTTTTTTTTTTTTTAATATTTTCTGTTTAGTTTATTGTCAGGATGCAACGTTTCACTGCTTACTGTGAATGTATTACGAGTTTGCCGAAACAAAATATGTGGTTTTTAAATATTATCATATACAAGTGCTGCTATATCTAACTTTAAGAAAGAGAGAATGTAACATTGCACTGTAAAATATATGTTTAAAAAACTAATTTTAGTTACATAATTATTATATATAACTGTTCTGTTGATGGTTTACTGTAATTTTGGAAAATAAAACACTTTCAGTTTACATTGCACGGAGGTAGACCAACTAAACGTGAGATTTCGAAGTAACACAAGCAAACACAAGACATCAAAAACCGAAATTGTGCGGCGCTATTCCTGTCCAAGTGTATCGTACTCGCTACTCACACGCACGAGCTCACACGCAACACTCACATACACGCGCGCACTCGCTCGCAGGACAGGACTCGCGCCCCCGCCGGCCCGACGGAGTGATCCGCTGACCAATGGCGTGGCCGGTGGGCGGGGCCCCGCGCTTCTCACACCGCCACACGGGACAGCAGAAGTTTGTTTGCTCGCGGAATGCCGCGTGCGCCCGAAACGTGTGGCCACCTTGTTTTCCTCCACGGCCGTAATTACGCGAAGCTCCGTGGGGGGCACCGGACACGTTCCGCGGACCTTCGACATCCTTCCACCGCCGTTCGGTATCAAACTATTTCTCATTAGTCCGCTTAAGTTTGTCTGTCCCTCCGCCGCAAAGGAAGAGCTGCCGTAGGGCTCCGGAGAGAGTGACCTGTGGCGTTCGGGGGCACCGGCGGGAGACACGTCGGATAGGCACCGTGGAGAAGCCCCCGAGTGCGCGCGCACGTTCGTGACACTCGAGTGCGATCTGGACTCGGGCAGCGTGTGACGGCCGGCGGGGCGGACGGAGGGACGCCGCGGGACCGCTACATTCCAGCAGTAGCGCGGGGAGACGCGTGGAAAAGGGTTAAAGCGCAGAGGCGGCCTTCCCCCCGCCGTGTGGCCCGAGCCATTGGGCGCCAGCGAAGAGAGACAGGAGTCCCCAGCAAATCAGCGGCTAATTGATTAAAGGGGCTTCATTTGAATAGGGGGGCTGGAGAGGTGCCAATCGCCTCCGAACGACCCCCCCAAGCCCCCCCCTCCCCCCCCTCCTGTATGATTAATCGCTCAGCATTATTGATAATCATAATTATAGTAGGACACATGCGCGCCGGATGGGCTCCGCTCGGACGCGCTCTTTCTGAGAAGGTTTGCGGTAATTTCCCATGACTGCGTCCCCGGCTCATGTGTGAGACACCATGTCGCGGAGGAAGCAGGCGAAGCCTCAGCACTTCCAGTCGGACCCGGAGCCGGAGCCGCGTCTGGCCTCGGAGGAGCACAATGGTGAGTCCGAACCCGGGCCAGCGCGGCCACAGTGTCCACAACATGCACGCGCTTCTGAGTCTCAGCGCTCGCATCGGCGTGGTTTCACTTCACCCGCACAGCGCAGCGTTCGTGTGTAATACGCGATACATGATAACAAACAATACATTTAATATAACTGCGTTAACGAGGGAAATACAAATTCCCACTTTTCATAAGTTTTTTTTTTTTTTTTGTCTAGTTTGACTTCGGAAATGTACTTTTGAAGTGCTGAGCGCAGCATCACCCACACAGTCGCATCCGAAGGTAGAGTTTAGATGTTTAAGATACTGAATTCGATACTTAATTGTTACTTTTGTTTTGGAGCGCAGCCGGTGTCCCGAGCTCCTCCGTCTCTTCCTCCATCTTGTCCCGCTGTTTGTCCCTCGAGTCCTCAGCTTGTTGGACTGTTTGTTCGGCCGCTTTTAACTGCTTTGTTTATTTCTGGAAATAATATGTTTCAATACGTTCATAAACCACCTTGAATGTTTACTCACCATCTCGCGCAGCAACGCGCCTCAGTCCACGCGACTTCGGCAGAGTAAAGTTACTGAAATGCCGAGGACACTTTTTTAATTAAATATTATAGTACTTCTGTGGAGACTGAGACGGTGGGAAAAATGTGCAGTTTTCCTTCTCCATCACTGAACTTTTTATCTATCATAAAAAAACGAATTTATATGTGATAAAAATCAAGATTTCTGTCAGATTACTGCGTGATATTTAATGTGTGGACGACTAACGCAACCGCAACGCTAACGCAACGTATTTAAATATTTAGTAAAATCCCACGTCTGTGTAGCGCCTCAAATTTGTGCGCAAATGTTTATTTTTCCGTGTGTATAAAAAAATTGCAAAATAAATATTGCGATATCTCTTGGTAGGTTCCGACAGATCATTTATTAATCCCATTGTATTGCGCAAGTTTACCTGCGAAATACTTTAAATACCGTTTAATCTGGTAATTGATGTAAAAATGAAACTATAATAATTTTTCAGGGTCAGCTGTCCGGCTCACTAAGTAGTTTTTAGTGTGTGAGGCGAGAAACACGTTTCTCTCTGTGGGGATTTTTAAAAAGTTAGAAAGGAAAAATAATTAGTGTGCGTTATTTCTTCTACCTTTTTTCTGGATCTGCTGCCCTCGAGTTTTGTAAGCAATCGCCGAAAACTGGAAAACGCACAAGAAATGGGTGAGTTTTTGCGTTTGGCTCCGGTGAAGTGCGGACGTCCCGATCTTCGGGGCCCTTTGGAGCTCCGTGTGTGTGACCCGCTGGTTGCGGAGGAGCTGCGCGCGGGGGCCTCCTTCACGGGCCACAGGTAGAGGCTCCGCGAGCCGCCCGTCGCTCCCAGGTTCCCCCGCGAGCTCTTTGATAAGGGCCTTTGATGTGGCCGCTGCACCGCTTCCCTCTATCTAAACAAGATCAAGTAATTTTCTACACAATTTAACCTTTTCATTCCATTTTACATATTGGCTCCAAATGTGAGGTGTGGAGAATGTGTGCAGGGATCTCTTTCTAAACAACTGCTTGCTTGATCCCTTCAGCTTGGGGGTGAGATATTTTTTGCGTGGTTTTGTTTTCAAGGGAGAATAAATGGTTAAGATTTTCTTAACCTCTTGTTGCAGCATATCTCCGTGCACTAAAAGTTTGCTCAAAAACATTGTAACAGTTCTTGCTTTTCAAAAGTATATTAGACTTTAGAATATGAGGTTGAGTTTTTTCTAAGTAAAACTCTGTTATACCTATCCTTTGTGTTAAATGAATATTTATAAATTACTCACCAGTTCCTGAAATTTTAATAGAAGCTCTGGAAGTTTTGACTTTTTTTTTTTTTCTTCAGGGTTTCTGTTAACTGAGAAATTGTCTTCGGGATTTCTCAATTTATTTGTGGTGTTTTGAGTTTTCTGCATAGGTTCTTGGATTGCTTAGGAACATCATGGAAGTCGTCTCAACTTTCTAGACCGGTTAACAGTTACACATATTTAACGCTGATTTGTTTAATTCTTATATACATTTTTGTTCCGCTATAAAGTACACTTTGAAAGCCACACATTTTATTGTAATCGTGTGTAACCTGCTTTCTGTCTATACACTTCCCAAAGATTCAAGCTGTGTACTGTAGCAGTGTGTAGCAGCAGCATTTGCCCTTCTGTGGTTGCTCTGCATTTTCCTGATTTATTACTTTTTGAAATGTGTCGATTAGTGGCTTTGATTTCTCTGTGCTATTAAAAGTTGTGCCAAAAGTTTGAGAAGACTATTTGTAATTCAACTGTATGGCACATTTTAAGGAAACTCAAAAATGCAAAAAAAAAAATTCACCCTTGTACTCCCCTGCGAGAGAGTAGACTATAGGGGTCAACTTTTTATTTATTAGTTGTATTTTATTTATTTGTTTCAGTGTCTTAAACTGTAATGCAAGAAATTTAGCCCTGTGGAATGGATTCTGGGGATGGCTGCTGGGGGTCTGTGTTGGGGGAAGGAGCTCCATCGCTGCCTCTCTGCTGTTTTAACCTTTGTCAGCGTCCCACCATGGGCCGAGAGCGCCGAGGCCATAGGAGCAGCCGCTTTTCCTCGCCTGGCAGTTGACCCCCAGAGTTGGACCCTGCAGGCTGCCTAGCAGGAGACCTGCGCTTTAATTGAGAGGGGGGCCTTATCAATGTGGCTGTTATAACGGACCCTTTCACCTTTCCAGAGCGGCCCCTAAAGGGAGATTGACAGGGTGGTCCGCTTGCACTCTTCTCCTGAGCAAACAGCAAGGATTCAGTTACTTGACATCACGCCAATGTTTATATAGTGGAGGTTTCGATGCAGCCCTGAGGACTTGCTTTCTTTCTCGGCCCCCTCTCGTCTCCTTTAAATGTGGTGTCGGCGCGACGGGGGCTGGCCAGGCCGCAGCTCCGGGGGACCCCATCTGGTGTCGAGTGGGAAGCCTGTGGACTGTAGTCTGTTACAGGCTCGACGACCGGAGCGGTGCTCCTCCGGATACCTCCTCAAGTCCCAGGCGGGTGACAGGATGAATGCGTCAGCCCTACGATGTAACGTAGACACTCCAGAACTTTCTTTTTCCACTTCAACCAGTCAAAACATTTTTAAAATGATTATTTCCCCTTATTCTTTTGTTGATTTTTTTTCATATCTGAGTTGCGGAGACTTCCAGGGCTCCTCGTTGCCACTCCTAGACCTTTTCTCTTCCCCTTTTTCTTGTGTCGGTTTCTCCACATCGTGTGGGCCAAGTGGCGGGCCTCGCTGTCGCAGCCTTTTGGTGTGCTGTTCCTTTCGTGCTGATGAAGTCGACATCCAACAGTGGGGCACTGTTTGTGTGGAAAAGCAAATCGAGCTTAATCCAGTCAAACGCTGAGAAATGCAGATTCTGTACATAACTGGACTTTGTGTTTTTGGTGGCTTGTGAAGGGTCAGTGTGTCTAATATCTCCAGTTTTGAATTACTAGTATAATGCAACATTTCTTAAATGGGACCTGACAAAAAAAAAAAAAAAGAAAACATTTTGGAAGCGCTCCTGGGTGTTAGGAAGAAGTTGCCTCATTTCTAACTGCTGTGGTTATTAGTTTTAAATTTGCAATTTAAAAATCAAAATGACTTTTGTTTATTTTATATAATTTCTCACTAAGGTTTAATAGTTTGTTACAGGTGTACTAATTTGTGATGTTATATAACAAAACAATTTTCTAAAGTGTCTGGTCGTTTAAAATATTACATGCTCGGAGATGCTCTGACTTTCATAACTGGGAAATGCTCTATAATGCCGAAAGATTTTTTTTTTTTTTTTTGCTGTTATTTAATGATGTTTAATGCTGTATTCAGCTTTGTGTAAATGGTGGTAATTATTACAGTAATGTTCCTCATAAGTACTTTTATTTCAGCTGTTCGTTTAGGTTTTTTATTCAGTGTGGTTTTTTCTGAGAGTTTCAAATGTATGGGAAAAGAGGACAAGTTTATCAGTCGGATAAGAAGTCGTGGAAAGTGGTGGGAGCCATAAGATAATGAAATGTGCAGCTCTTGTCTGTTTTCCACATTCCTTTAATGAAGGTGGTCAGTTTTTCTTTTTGTCTCTCTGTAGTTGTGGTCTAGTTTTGCTTAGGTCTTATTTCCGTCGAGCGGATTAGATGAGGGAATCGCATCTGAAAATGCATGTATGTTTGTGCATACGTTCACAAGAAATTTTTCTTTTGAGGTTTCGTTATGTATGCAGAGCACAAACTGGATGACACTGATATCTTTGCATTTTCTCATTGCTGGATTTCCACTTCTGTTCAGTCCACCAATGTAAATATAGTTTTATTTTCTGTTTTTTTTTTTTTTTTTTTTTTTTTTCCCCTCAACCTGTAAACTTTAGCAGAATGCTGTGGCACTGATCATTTATATCTTACTCCTTGGATTTCAGTTAAGATTCAAAATAGCATTTTAAGGAGCATTACTACAAATATAATTTTAAAAAGTCACTGTCATAAACTGCAATAAGAATTCGTATTTATTCCTGCAGCAAACATTTAATCTGAAGCGACTCAAAGCGCATTCATAAGAGACGAACACTTAGCTTCAGGAACTTTGTTGTGTTTAATACAATTTAGCATTTGCGTTTTCATTAGTAAAGTACGCTGAAGAAATGCAAATATTTTTACTTTTTCTCCAAATAGTTTTTTTAAGATCTGTAGAGCGGTGCACTTTCCTTTTTCCTGCATCGAAACGTGTTTTCAGCGCATCCATCGGTCCGTATTGAACTGGCCCTCCATTAGCGGAAGCTTGAAAAGAGCACAGCAATATGTTTAATATGAAATTGTGTTAAAGTCCCCCCCTTTCCTTTTTGCACAGTTCTGTGTAGCGTAGCGCTCCAAAGTTCCACTGTCATGGCAACTTTGTTATCTGATGTTTCAGTGCAGAGAAACATGGAGGCAGATAATCCCTGAATTGAACAAGATCTGCTGTGGCCGAGCGGCGGAGATGGCCCCGCAGCTTTGTCGCTCAGCCCCCATGCTGGGTAAACAATGGAAAGCCATCCTGTCCCTCAATGGGACTGGGGTCACACTAGTGCTTTTTCAGGGAGGGGGGGGTTTCATTTGCAAATGAATCCTCACGCTGACATATAATGCAGCGGGGCAAGGGGACAAAGGGAATGAAAGGTATTCATAGAAAATTGTAATTTGTAAATCAACTTATATGTTAAACAGGCCAGTGCACATGGCTCGATGGGGCTGGCAGAAGCACCAGGAAGAGGGTGCGGGGCTGTTTTTTGTCGCTCTGGACCAAGTGCGCGTGAATGTTTCAGAAGTTATCACATACTGTTATTTGCCTGTACCTAATTACTGGTGTCTGCGAGAGGCTCGCTGTTGTGTGTCTCACGAAGTGTTTTTTACTCTCCGGAAAAACCGAAATCTTCATTATTATTATTATTTTGTTGATGTAACTTTAAGTAGTCCAAAGGAAACTTTACAATTTTTTTGGTTCGGTTTTCCACGCAACGAAGCTGCATTTTACGGGACGGTTTCGTATTGCATGGACAAAACGGTCCAAACTGTGGAAAGTAATATTTTAATTTTATTATTTGGTAAAGGGCCTGTTGCTGCCTTTAGCTATGAAATATATATTTTGCCCATGTGAAACATGTGCGTGAGGAAGTGGATTTTTTGATGGAGTTTCTGCACATAAGGAAATGCACACAGCCGGCGCTCTGTTCTCAACACAGAAGGCTACAAGTTTCTTTGTTGGCTCGTGGAAACTGACCAAGGTGCCTCATGTTTGTAGAAAATGAGCAGTGTTGACAGTGACTTGAAAGCCTAATAAATCCTTCAAATGGTTGATTTGCGCTCAGTGAACATGTAGACATTGAAGAGTCTGAAATATCGGAAATCAATCCTTCTCTATGAAAATGCATTAAGCCCCAGTGTCTTCAGTTCAGAGTATTTTATATTTTGATGGATCATCTAAAGAAAATGATTATCCAACACGGCCGCATTGATGAACATCTTCAGAGATCAGTTTTAAGCAATAGTCGGTGTGCTATTGATTTCTTCTCTTATCCCCTTTCTCATGGCGTAACATAGTGCTGCTGGTTTTTCTGGGTCCATGAGCAGATAAATAGAAGACAGATTAACTAGGTAAGAGCTGAATAAAGCAGCTGCTTCCGCCGCAACATGTTCGTAGAGGACTAATCCCTTGTCCTTGTGCTTTTTAGGGGACACGGAGCCATGTCCAGAGAGCCCCCCCAGAGCGGACTCGGACCCCCGCGTCTGCGAGAGCTGTTGTGCCGAGTTCTTTGACCTCACTGATCTCGAGCAGCACCGGAAGACCTGCACCAAGAATCAACTGGTCCTGATAGTTAATGACAGCCCGCCCTCCCCTTCTGAACCGTTCTCCCCCAGTTCCCCGGCAGAAAACCCCGGTGAGGCAGTCGGCGACGCGGACCGAGGCGACAGCAGCGATCCTACAGAGCGCAGCCCGCTAGCTGAAGAGGAGTCCATGGAAGTGGATGTGCCTGCGGCTCACAGTAGCCACTCCGGCAGCAAAAGCAGCAGCAGCAGCAGCAGCAGCTCCAGCATCAGCATCCACAATCACAGCAGCAGTGGTGGGAGCGAGTCGGGCCCCGCCGTGGCAGCCTCCACCCTTTCAACGCCTCTACCTCAGCTGGGAAACGTGGTCGAACTGGGCAGCCTGTCTGTGATCAGCAGCAACGTCATCATAGAGAACCTGCAGAGTACCAAGGTGGCTGTGGCCCAGTTCTCTCAAGAGGCCCGCTCAGGCAGCACCGGTACCGGTGCCAAGGTGGCTGTTCCGGCCCTGATGGAGCAGCTCCTTGCCCTGCAGCAGCAGCAGGTGCACCAGCTGCAGCTTATTGAGCAAATCCGCCACCAGATCCTTCTGCTGGCCTCCCAGAGTCCTGAGGCACCTGTGGCCACCAGCTCTGGAGTGGGCACCGTGGGGACCGGTGCCAGCCCGCTGACCGCTCTCAGCTCGCACCTCTCCCAGCAGTTAGCAGCCGCAGCCGGACTGGCACAAAGCCTGGCGAGCCAGTCAGCCAGTATCAGCAACCTGAGGCATCTGGCAGGGGCAGCACAGCTACCTCAGGGTAATACTGGAAACAACGCAGCGATGCCCCCAGGAGGCCAGTTGTCTCAGAGCGTCAGCGCGCACACATCAGTGACTCCCAGTGGTCAGGCTTCTGACAAGCGACCCACACATCCTGGCAGCCTGCACCCTCAGCTCACCAATCCGTCACTGGCAAAAACGTCTACGGGTGCCTTTGGGATAGGGAGCCTGTTAAACCCTGCAGCAAATCCTCTTCTACCTCAGCCTGTCACTGGCAGCCCGCTGTTCCACAGCTCGCTGCCGAGCGTGGGAACAACCATGGAAGACTTGAGCTCACTGGCTGCCCTGGCTCAGCAGAGGAAAGGCAAGCCCCCCAACGTCACATCGTTTGAGCCCAAAAGCAGCTCCGAGGAGGCTTTCTTCAAACACAAGTGCAGGTTTTGTGCCAAAGTGTTTGGGAGCGACAGTGCCTTGCAGATCCACTTGCGGTCTCACACTGGGGAGAGGCCCTACAAATGCAACATCTGTGGCAACCGCTTCTCGACCCGTGGCAACCTCAAAGTTCACTTCCAGCGGCATAAAGAAAAGTATCCTCACATCCAAATGAATCCCTATCCTGTCCCTGAACATTTGGATAACATTCCCACAAGCACTGGTATCCCCTACGGCATGTCCATGCCACCAGAGAAACCAGTCACCAGCTGGCTGGACAGTAAGCCGGTTCTTTCCACCTTGACCTCCTCTGTGGGCCTATTGCTGCCGCCAACACTTCACAGTTTGCCTCCCTTCATCAAGAAAGAGGAGAGTCACTCTGTAGCTATAACCAGCCCCTCTGGTTCAGTCCGAAGTGACTCTGGGACAGTGGAGGCGTCTTCAAAGAGTAATGACTGTGTCTCAGAAGAAGGAGAAGGAGGCACCTTGCCTACCTCAAATGGGAAAAGTGAAGAGAGCACTCAGCCCGTCAAGTTCTTTGGCAGTGGAAGTTCCGCAGCAGAGAGCAGTGTCGACTGTGCCCCGATCAACAGCCCTCCCATGAACACCAACCCGCTGCTGTCGCTCATGGCTGAGCCGTTCAAAGCCAAGTTTCCCTTTGCCGGGCTTCTGGAGCCCATGCAGGCTTCTGAGACCTCCAAGCTGCAGCAGCTAGTGGAGAACATCGACAGGAAGGCGAGCGACCCGAACGAGTGTGTTATCTGCCATCGCGTGCTGAGCTGCCAGAGTGCCCTGAAGATGCATTACCGCACGCACACGGGCGAGAGGCCCTTCAAGTGCCGTGTGTGTGGCCGGGCGTTTACTACCAAGGGAAATCTCAAGACACACTACAGCGTCCACCGTGCCATGCCCCCACTGCGCGTCCAGCACTCCTGCCCCATCTGCCAGAAAAAGTTCACCAATGCTGTGGTCCTCCAGCAGCATATTCGTATGCACATGGGCGGGCAGATTCCCGACACCCCCCTGCCCGATAGCTACCCCGAGTCGATGGGATCTGACGCAGGCTCCTTCGACGAGCGAAACTTTGAAGACCTGGAGAATTTCTCTGATGAGAACATAGAAAGCATGGAGGACTTTCCTGACAGCAGCGTCCCTGACACGCCCAGGTCCACGGAGGCATCTCAGGACAGCCTGTGTTCCTCCCCAGCTCCACCAGAGGTAGGTGCTATGGCAAACATGGAGAGCCAGGTCAAGACCCCCCAGGCAGAGCTGTCCGAGGACCTGCAGCATGGCCAAGCAAGGTCGTCAGAGAACGGCTTGATTGAGGGTGACCGCCTCACCAATGACTCGTCGTCCCTGGGGGGCGACGTTGAGAGCCAAAGTGCTGGGAGTCCAGCCGTTTCTGAATCTACCTCTTCCATGCAGGCTCCCTCGCCCTCCAGCAGTGGCCCAGTTCACCGCAGGTCGCCCAGTTTTGAAGAGAGGCAGCAGAAGGCCATGTCTTTTGACCATGTCGGTACAGGTTCCTTGCAGTCCCCGCCCAGTGGAGCTTTAGACCTGACATCTTGTAACTCCTCAAAAGACCCTTTGAGCATGATGTTCCCTTTTCGTGAGCGCAGCACCTCCAAGAACACGGCATGCGACATCTGCGGCAAAACTTTCGCCTGCCAGAGTGCCTTGGACATTCACTACCGAAGCCATACCAAAGAGAGACCGTTCATTTGCACAGCCTGCAACAGGGGCTTCTCGACCAAGGGCAATCTCAAGCAGCACATGCTCACCCACCAGATGCGTGACTTACCCTCACAGCTGTTCGAGCCCTCCAACCCCAGCCCCTCACTCCTCTCATCAGGCTCCCTGGCATCCATGATCAAAACGGAGGTCAACGGCTTTCTTCATGGCTCTTACCAAGACTGCAAGGAGCCTGCGGTGAGCTTGGTGACCTCGCAGTCTGCAACGTCCCCACCAGTGCTATCCTCAGCTCCACCCCGCCGAACGCCCAAGCAACACTACTGCAACACATGCGGCAAGACGTTCTCATCTTCGAGTGCGCTACAGATCCACGAGAGGACACACACTGGGGAAAAGCCGTTTGCGTGCACCATCTGTGGCCGAGCTTTCACTACCAAAGGCAATCTCAAGGTATGCGCCCACTTTGCTTTGCATGGGTGCACTACTGCTTGGTCTGCATCGTGATTTCCTTCTTATACTTCTCTCCCGTTTTTTCAGTCCATCACTTGCAGTACAGCTGTTTTGCTAAACGTCTTAAACATGACATTTGTGGTTATATATGAAGGTTTATGGTTGAACAATTATATGTTAAGTTTATTCACGTAACAGATAATCAGAAGAAAAAATAATAAGAATTAAAAGTGAAATGGAATGGAGTTGAATTTCGTCCTATGTATGTTCTGCGTGTTCAAAGCTAGCGTACTTAGCATACCTCTGCCATTTTCCGTTATGAAAAGAACAAAAGACATGTTCTGTTCTAAAATGGTATTAATGAAAAAAAACAAATTGACAGCTCTGCAATCAGTATTCTGAAACAAAGCAGTAGCGGTGAACTTTGAAATAAATTATATTTTATATGTATTATAAACTTTGTTTAACTAGTGAGACTTGCAGACTTTTTTAAAACATTAGTCTGTATTCTGAACAGTTCCTTTATTTGATATAAATATGAAACACTTGATCCAAAACAATAAACCAGACCCATACTGTTTGATGGTCAAGTTTATTCAAATCCAGTTGGCCGTAGTGATCATTTTTAAATATAAACAGCACAAGGCTGGTTATAAAGCCCTACAGTTGAAATTTATTAATATATTATTGAAACAAACGATGCAGTCTTCCAGCTGCATAATAATTTCTCTGAAGACCGCTGCTGTTGGATGGGGAGGTCTTACTGTTCATCTTGGAGGAGGGTGAACAACAGCTCAGAGTGATCACTTCCTTGCAGTCTCTGCTGATGATGATGCACTCAACAACTGGTAGTAGTGTAAACTGTTAAGAATCAGTGGTTAGCTGATATGCTCGCATGAAATATTTATGTGTGCATGTCTCTCTGTGTGTGCTCTTGTGTGTTGATATAGCGCTGTAATTTTCCAGCCGTTCTAACATTTCTGAGCATGTGTTTCGTGGGCAGGTTCACATGGGAACACACATGTGGAACAGTGCTCCTGCAAGGCGTGGCCGTAGGCTCTCCGTGGACGGCCCCATGGCCTTCTTGGGCACCAACCCTGTTAAGTTTCCTGAGATCTTTCAGAAGGACGTGGTGACGAGGGCTAGCAATGGGGACCCTGCGGGCTTCTGGAACCAGTATGCCGCAGCATTTTCTAGCGGCCTGGCCATGAAGGCCAACGAGATCTCCGTCATCCAGAACGGAGGCCTGCCGCCACTCTCCGGCAGCATGGCCCACGGGGGCAGCTCCCCACTCGGAGGGGGCACGGGCAGCCTGGAGAAGCTTCCGGGATCTGAGGCCAGTGCCGCGCTTGCCGGTCTTGAGAAGATGGCCAGTACCGAAAATGGCACCCACTTCCGCTTCACGCGCTTCATGGAGGACAACAAAGAAATCGCGACCAACTAGCTCACGGACATTCCCACGACTGGCAGAGAAGGGACAGAGGCTGTTTGGGCCTGCTTTAGAAATTGAATTAACTTTTGTACAATGTACAACACGTTACAGTTTTAAGGAGCTTATTTATTAGTGATTGTAACCTTGCTTGGATTCGAGATGAAGCGTTAACCGTTTTAGTTTTCTGTTCTATGGCCAGGATGGGTTTGTATGAGTGCTTAAAAATGTGCTTTCGAAACTTAGCATTTGCAACCATATCTGGGTAGATTGGCATTAAATTATTTTATTTTATATATGTAGTATATATAAATATATATAACATAGCCTTTGATGTTCATGTAATGTGTTAGGTCTAATAAACGAGAGAAGACTGTAAATATTGTACACTTCTGTGCTGGAAAACCTGCTCGCTTTGTATCGTTTTATCTTTCTTCCATGGAAATAATTGTGACTGCAGGAGAAGGTTTACACCGCTGATTTTTTTAAATTAATCCCCCGTCAACAGTTTTTCTCCTTTGTTGAATACTAAAGCAGCTCTTTCAGTTTCGAAAATTAACCTGTGTTCCCTTGAACAAATGTTCTCCATATGTACTTTAATCCTTAACTTTTTGTAGCGTTGTTTCTTTTTTTTTGTCTCTGATTTTGGATGTAATATGAAAAGCAGGGCCACTGTTTGAGGAGCGTTTCAGTCTCTTTTGTCTTCAAAGGTCAACTGAAAAGACAATAAATGCCTTGTGGGTATTTCTCATGTAGTGACAGTCCCCTTTCCTGCTGTATTCCAGTATCTTCCTATACATCATATGCATATTCAAGTGTGCTCCTGTAAACTGTAAATAATGTCAGACCTTGAACGACATGGTCCCTTAAGTTATGTACATACAATCCCCAGAAAGTAAAGTTCATCTTGACAGGGGACTTTTTTTAAAAAATATATGTAAATGAGATTTGGAAACTTATGCACTTTCTCGGAAAGTTGAGAGCTCATTATGGGGTCCATTTTTCACTACCGTTTAATACATACTAACAAATAAGAGACTGTAATTCATTAATGATCAAATACAGCAGTTTTCCAAAATATAGTGTGTTCCTGTCTTCTTATAGGTACCTTTCATATAGGATATTCTGAGCACACCACAGCTGGATTTTGCTGTCATGTATTTTTAAATTTAGCTGGGATTTTCCAGTATTGTTTCTAATCTGCTTCGCAGAAATGGGAGAACTGCGGCACATCTTTTAGCAATATCTTTTAAATAGGTATTGCTTAAGAGCAGCCAGTGTAAAGAAATTTCTTATGCCCTCAAACAGCCCACAAATGAAGCACTAACTGATCACCTTGATTGTAGAGACAAACCGATGGCGATGCTGAAGCCAGGTGTGTATTATTCCCATTGGAGGAAACGTTGGGAATTTCTTTTTACATTATGGATCATTGGAGATCCCACAATGTTTTTTTTTCCTTTTTTTTTTCTTTTTCACAGTATTTGTACTAAAGACCTGTGCAGCCCATAAAAGGGTTTATTCTGAATGCATCTGATTTCCATAAGAAACAAACCTAAAATCTTATGTATTCCAAAGGTTGAAGTGCAGGCATGTTATACATAAGAAAATAAAAGTATGTTTAGACTTAAAATTGTGAGAATTAATTGTCAAGCAATGACTTAAAAATTCTAAACAAAAGGTGTGTAGATATTTAAATTTAATGTATAAAAAACTTACATTATAAGTACCACTGCTTGCATCATCCCCCGCTGTCCATAATAGTACATTTCTGGCTTTGTAGTCACCCACCTTGGACAAAATCCTTAACTAAATAAAGAATAATAATAACAATAGCAGGCCCTTTGGGCATGTTGGTCATTTAGTCATTAAATATTAATTTAATACTTGCAATTGCAACAGTTAACTGCAAAGTTTCATTATAGTCTCAATAACAAATTGAAAAATATTAAAAATAATTTATGCATAGGATAAAGATCTAACAAAACCAGTTTAAGTGTTCTGATAAGTTAACTAAAAAATGTGGGTATTAATTTTGCTATTGCTATTATTCTAACTGATATTTTCTTTTACTTTTTGAACAGCTGCATTTAATTTTCCACACCATTGCACTTCCTGCAGTGCAGGATCTGTTCATTAGAGTCCTGCATCCTCTCCCCCTACATCCCCCTCTGAATACCTCCTGCATCCTTCTGCATCCCTTCAACATCCCCCTCCATGTCCCTTTCCATTCCCTCCTCATCACCCTGCAGCCCCCACCCTCTGAGTCGTACTGCTACTTAAATTGGCTAGTACCCTCAATATTTACACAATTTAAACACTAAATGGTGCTTGCAGTGGGCAAGCCCCTCTCCCCTACTCCTTCCAGGCCAGCAACATCTGGTCCCCCAGTAACACCTAGTTTGGATGTACGCTTTTATTACAGGAACCAGTACCTTGCTGAGTCCCACTTACTCACATCTCTGCAATCCAAGGTTTTTTTTTGATTGTTTTGACAATAAATAGATCATAAATTAAACTTCATCATACGGAGATGACAGCTTCCCTAAACGCATTACTTTACATATTGGTAAAGTATACAACGGTGACATTTAATACAATGGTTACATGGTGAGGCTCAACAGCTGATAAATGTGAAGTGATTTTTCTGCTTACCATGAAAATCTGCCTTTAAAATCAGCATAGATAAAATTTAAAAACACACACAGTAAAAACCATTAACAAGAAATAATAAAATCATAGCCAGTCCTACTACAGATACAAAATGCAACAAACTGTGTTTTTTTTTTTTTTCTTTACACTTCTAAACTTTCTCCATTTAGAAAAGTGGCATTGAACAAAAGTGTTAATGGGTTTTGCCATCGGTTTTTACTTATCATAGAGATAAATTTACAAATTCATGGTGTTATATTTGTTATTTCCTATTTCTTTTCAATTATTAAAATTTAAATTAAACACATCTCCACATTAATTAATATAATTAATATAATACTTTTCCCATATGTCAACAAGTTTTTTTATTTATTATTTTTTTTTTAATTATTGGGTGTCTGTGGCTTACACCTGAAAATAAAACAGGTTATAGCCTTTCATCGTATTTTTCTTCTATATGAATTGATATAAGCCAGTGTGAATGGCACAAATTTTTGATTATCACAAAATATTATTTGAGTGACCTCCCTCAACCTGGGTCAGTAATCAACAAATAATAAAAAGTAGTCACCTCAATAGTGTGTTTAATTTCCTGGATGTTCTCTCTGAATTATTTTGGAGACATCGCAACATCTATCTTTAAACGGACATTCTGAATAACTAGGAAAAGTAATGGTCTAAATTATGAATTTTTTTGCACTGCAGTGCATTAATATTTGCTACTGGCAGGAGCCCTACCTGGGAGGACACAATTTACCCTTCTTCTTCTTCTTGTTTTTTATTATCGTCGTTGTTGCTATTATTGTTAACTTACAGCATAAATCTGAATTTCTAAATTGAAATCTTTGAAATTTCAATTTGTCAAAAAAATATGTTAATATAATACATTTTTTGGTGCTAATCATGTCATCATTAGTTAGTTTGCTTCAATGTGTTCTTTTTTTCAGTTTTCTCAGTTAAATCATATTTAGACATCTGTCAGCCCAGGCCTGTTATTGCTTAAAATAAACAAAAAAACAAAAAAATAAAAAACAAAAACAAACTAGTTGCCATGTCTGCACTAAATTAATTGTAGTCAATCCTTATGTTTAGTGAAAGATGTGCAAGCTGGCTTTCCTAAGTGAAAGCTGTCGCTATGATTGCAGAGTAATCTATGACTTTCAATATCTTCTGGAAGTTCTTTAATGATGCAATACCCTAGTTTAAAGGAAAAATGACTCCGCAAAGATATGTTTCTTTAATTAGATGAATATTTCCTTTTAATTTAGCTATTTAAAAAGAGATTAAGTCAAAACCCAGTAAGCGCAGGAACAGCAATTGACCAGTGATTGCTAATTATATGAACCTAAAAAATAACCCTGAGTGCTGTTTGTGATTTTGTCAGGGAAAGGAGAGAATGGAAAACGAATATTTAGCTGATGAGACACTTTGCAATTCTTTTTTTTTTTTTCCCCAAAGGCTGCAAAGACTAAAAGGGAAAATAAACAACAAACACAGTTAGCTCTGTAACAAACCTTGCAGGGATCTATCCCAGTGATTACCAGTCTCTCTTTTGTTCGCAGCACCACATATTTGGCCCAGTATTGACTGAGCTGTGAAGACACACAAAAATACTTGCAGCTCAGGTGGCAAGAATTGATCTCAGGGAGGCCATTTGCTCCTCACCACCATAACGACACACCATGGGGGGTGGGCAGCTCCAGGACCCCACTCACTGCTGGCCAGGAACAGCTAAAAGCTCATCGCAAGATTATTCCATGTCACGCATTGATTTTATTGCGGCCCTTCATGTTG
This sequence comes from Scleropages formosus, assembly GCF_900964775.1. Taxonomy (NCBI): domain Eukaryota; kingdom Metazoa; phylum Chordata; class Actinopteri; order Osteoglossiformes; family Osteoglossidae; genus Scleropages; species Scleropages formosus. The sequence goes on from NC_041810.1 coordinate 32,675,798, forward strand.
CAGGACGCTCAGAGCAAATACCCACACACACACACGCACGCACACACACACACATATACACACACACACACACACACACACACACACAGGACAGGAATCTGTTCCCACTTCCGAGCCACATGTCTACTCAAGGTGCTCATTATCATTTCCTCCTCCAGCAGCAGCGATGTCATTGATTTTCATCTGTGGTTTTACAACACAACTTTTCTGAGCACTGTCAGGTAGTAGAGAGTGTTCCTACAATGCTCAAAGGACCTCTGAGAAATAAGATCCCAGAGATCACAAGCACCGCAGTCTGCCATGCGTGTGGACTGTCACTTTTCTGCTGTTCACTCACAGCAACCGCATTTTTTCATTGTATTAATAGCACGTTTTGCCCTATGGTTCTACCCACAAAGTCTCCGTGGCGCGTTATCTTAATAACATCTTTTCATGATTTCACTGTGCGTAGCCATATGCGACTTAGAATTATGCCCATGCTAATACTTCACAGGAACTGTTTTCAAGCTTTGACTGTAATAGACCAGTTCTTGGAAGCTGCTGACGGCCGAAGGACCACAGTGGTAGTTTGAAGGGGTTGTTCCTCAGATTAGATCAACTTCCAGGGCATTTCAGTTTGAATATTAGTGTAGTTGGACATATAATAACATGAGGCCAAGCACCCACTGCTCCTCAGTCATTCTCTGCTGCTTGGTTTCCTGAATGAAGTCCAGTTTTGGGACGTGCGGACATGCTGAGTGGAGGACAAGGGCCCCTCCCGCGCTGCCAAGCTTCGGAATTCAGTAGAGATAGTTGCCTCGGAGCTGTGAGTGTACCCCCCACGGAGCATTTGGCCTCATCACGGAAAATTAAATGCCCACAGTGGACAATGGTGAGCAACACACCGCCGTCTTGGAAGATACAGTCACACCTGCAAAGGCAGCGGGTAACTTGATTCCCATTAGAGGTTTCTTCTAGAAGCCTGTACCTTCTAACCACATTAGGCTACGGGTAACTTTGATTAGTTCACCAAGGTGCTTGTTGCTGCTTTTCATGCTTGTTCTGAAGAAAACAAGTAGGCAGAAAAGGAGAGGCTGAAGACAACATGGAAACTGGACCTTCTTTGTGTGCAAGTGAGCCGTTACTGAAATATACAGGCGTCCCTCACTTTACGAAATTGATCTGTCCCTGAAAACAGCGTAACTGTAAAATTCTGGATACCAAAAGCTTATTTCCCACTATTTTAAATGGGAACAATGGGAAAAATAATAATGTGTTCTCAGCGGCCCATCCAAAAATTCCACACTTTCCCAAATATGACCAGAAAACTGTAAAACACTTATATAGCTATCAATCCATGGTTTCAGCACAATATAAAACACTTACACACACACACACACACACACACACACACACACATTTTCGGAACCGCTCGTCCCATACGGGGTCGCGGGGAACCGGAGCCTACCCGGCAACACAGGGCGTAAGGCCGGAGGGGGAGGGGACACACCCAGGACGGGACGCCAGTCCATCGCAAGGCACCCCAAGCGGGACTCGAACCCCAGACCCACTGAAGAGCAGGATCCGGTCCAACCCACTGCGCCACCGCGCCCCCCTAAAACACTTACATTTACATTTATTAATATTGCAGATGCCTTTGCCCAAAGTAATGTACATCTCACATAACAATACAAAAGTACATTTACACCTTTGACCTTTGGTGTCCTGCTTCCAGAATGAGCTCCAAAAACTTAGGGATGTTTTCTGTCTCCACTTAAAATTCCAGGGCCAGAGTTACTGCTTCAGAGTATAATCTTTTCTTTTTAATTAATCAGTTCTAAAATTATGAGAAATAAACTAATCAGGCTTCCAGTGACCGTGTCACAGTTACTGCAAACAACTTTCTAAAACTGCGCAGTTTCCAAAATGTGCATAGATACCCAAAAAAACCACCAGTTTACATTTGCCTGCTAATTGCTCTGCTGTCTCCACGATCTTTTGATTACACAGACAGCCAATAGGACTGATAGACAATCTTGTGGAATTTCATACACTTCCCATAATGCCCCACTCTCTTAAAGCAGCACTCTCATATTCTTAACACTAACAAACGGGGAGATCTGGATGCAGACGTGCAAACTATAATATATTACAGTACTTCCACTCCACTCGTGCAATACATGACCACGCACTGGATAAATTTTGTTATATTGAATTTTTTTTTCCTGTAAATTGTAAATTGGATATCAAAAGCCAAGAGCTGTTTTACCAAATTAACATAAAGTGAGGGATGACTATACTCGCTAATTTGTGGAATTAACCATAAAGAAGTGGGCAGTGGGCAGTGTAGCTGGTTGTGCTGCAACAATCCAACTGTTGGACACAGGTTCAAGTTCCAACCCCTGCTAAAGTATCCAAAGTGGCTCCAAGAAAGCACACACAGCTGTATAAACGGCCAAATAATCATAAACTTCTTTTGAGAAAACCCTCAGCTAAATCAATTAATGTCAATCAAAGGCCCATCAAATAAATGAATGAGAAGTACAGTAATAACCAGAATCAGAATGAGTTTTATTGGCCAAGTGTGCTGACGCACACAAGGAATTTGCTGTGGTTCAAGATGCTTCCAGTATTTACAGACAACAAACAGCTGACACAGGATTACAGGATAAATAAATGAACAACATATTTTCTGAGTATTCAAACACGAGAGTATAAACACAAAAAAATGTGAATAAATAAGAAGTAAATTACAAAATGTCATTGGATAATGTTGCACTGACAGGAGACCTAAAGGGGAGTGTTAACTGTTCATGAGAGTGATGGCCTGAGAGAAAAACTGTTCTTATATCTGGTCGTTCTGTTGGACAGTGCTCTGTAATGCCTGCTAATAAAGCATTTTGGTCAATTTGAGGCAGAGGACAGAACTGCAGTTAGAACCGGCATCATCCACTGAAGGACATTGATTCAGATCCACCTCCTGCTGTGGTACCTTTGATACATTACAAATTACTCTGCTGTATAAAGCGTTGGCAAAAAAAAATGCAAATGTAAATGCAAACTGACTGAAAATCAGCTTATAACAATGAAAGTTTTTTTTTTTTTGCATCCAAAGTGTCATCCAAGGGATCCTTGGTTTCTTTTCCTTTCATGCTTATATAATTTGAAGGAAAGTGTTTGTATCAGTGCATTTTCTCCCCTCCTTTTGTTTGGTTTAGCAATAGGAAATCCCTGGATATATATATACACAATATGATGTGATATGATATGGTATGTGATTGACACTTACAGGTGGTCCCCAATTTACGATGGGGTTATGTTCTGTGAAACCCATCATAAGTTGAAAATGCATTTAATACACCTAATACACATCTCTGCTTGACAGACTGGGAGATGCGGATCACTGCCGCTGCCCAGCAATGCGAGAGAGTATCGTACTGCATATCACTTGCTCTGGAAAAAATCAAAAATCAAAATTCAAAGTACGGTTTCTACTGAATTTCTATCACCAGCTCGCCATTGTAAAGTCGAAAAAATTGTTGGTCAAACCATCATAAATCGGGGACCACCTACTGTATATTGTCATCTTTCTCCGAAATTTGTTTTGTATAATAGCAGCTCTATATATATTTTGCTGAGTAGTGCCTGTCAACAACTAATTCAAAAGCCAGTTTTTCAGTGTCTGTGTGGTGTTTTAGGTACATGTCAGATTTATAATATAGCGTCTCACACTACTGAAGTGTGCCCTCTAGAAACAATACTGGGGTATGGACTCTAAATAACTGTAAATAATGACAATGATGGGTAATGTAAATAGTTCTGGAACTTACAGAGGAGTCTGTGAGGGACTACAGGTGGGCAAGTACTTGTTACCTGATGTAAAAGCCTGGCTGGAGGGGCAAGTCCTAGAGGAGAGGGGTTCCTCAGGCAAAAAGCATTCTTTCCTTAGGCCTTCATAGATATCTCCTGCTGTTTTCTGGCATTCCAATAAATATTTGGTGATGGACAACTTCCACCCCTCCGTGAACCGCCACCTTACCGTGGTGTTTGAGTGCCTGAATGAGTCCAGGAGCTATGTTGCCTGGGGCTATATGCCCCTGGTAGGATCTCCCATGGCAAACAGGTCCTGGATGACAGATGAGACAAAGTGCGGTTCAAAAACCCCTTATGAAGAAAATAAAATCAAGGCTTTCGTTTACCCCGCCGCTATGGGGTCACCGGGGCCCCACCCTGGAGCCAGGCCTGGGGGGGGGGGTCGCATGCGAGCGCCTGGTGGCCAGGTCTATGCCCACGGGGCCTGGCTGGGCTCAGCCCGAAGCCATGACGTGGAGCCGCTCTTCGGTGGGCTCACCACCTGCCGGAGAGACCGTAAGGGGCCGGTGCATTGTGATTTGGAAGGTGGTTGGGGCCGAGTGCCCGGCCGACCCAAACCTCGGGCATCAACTCTGGTTTTTGGGACTTGGAATGTCACCTCACTGGTGGGGAAGGAGCCTGAACTGGTGCGGGAAGTTGAGAGATACCGTCTAGATATAGTCGGGCTCACTTTCACTCACAGCTTGGGTTCTGGAACCACTCTTCTCGACCAAGGGTGGACTCTCCACTATTCTGGCGTTGCCCAGGGTGAGAGGCGGCGGGCGGGTGTGGGCTTATTAATAGCCCCCCAGTTTAGCCGCCATGTGTTGGAGTCTACCCCGGTGAATGAGAGGGTCATCTCCCTGCGCCTTCGGGTCGGGGAACGGTCTCTCACTGTCGTTTGTGCTTATGTGCCTAGTGGCAGTGTAGAGTATCCGACCTTCTTGGAGTCCCTGGAGGGCGTGCTGGAAAGCGCTCCCACTGGGGACTCTGTCGTTCTACTGGGGGACTTTAACGCCCACGTGGGTAGCGACAGTGACACTTGGAGGGGCGTGATTGGGAGGAACGGCCTCCCTGATCTGAAACCAAGCGATGAGTTGTTATTGGATTTCTGTGCTAGTCACGGTTTATCTATAACGAGCACCATGTTCATGCATAAGGGTGTCCATCAGTGCACTTGGCACCAGGACACCCTAGGTCGGAGGTCGATGATCGACTTTGTAGTCGTTTCTTCTGACCTTCGGCCATATGTCTTGGACACTCGGGTGAAGAGAGGGGCTGAGCTGTCAACTGATCACCACCTGGTGGTGAGTTGGATTCGATGGTGGGGGAAAAAGCTGGACAGACCTGGCAGGCCCAAACGCATAGTGAGGGTCTGTTGGGAACGTTTGGCGGAGGCCCCTGTCAGAGAGGTCTTCAACTCCCACCTCCGACAGAGCTTCAACCAGGTCCCGAGGGAGACTGGGGACATTGAGTCCGAATGGACTATGTTCCACGCCTCCATTGTCGGGGCGGCGGTTCGGAGCTGCGGCCATAAGGTCTCCGGCGCCTGTCGCAGCGGCAATCCCCGAACACGCTGGTGGACACCGGAGGTAAGGGATGCCGTCAAGCTGAAGAAGGAGTTCTATCGGGCCTGGCTGGCTCATGGGACTCCTGAAGCAGCTGACAGGTACCTACGGGCCAAACGGAGCACGGCTCTGGCAGTCGCCGCGGCAAAAACTCGGGCTTGGGAGGAGTTCAGTGAGGCCATGGAGGAAGACTTTCGGTCGGCCTCAAAGAGATTTTGGCAAACCGTCCGGCGACTCAGAGGGGGGAAGCGGTGTTCCACGAACACTGTTTACAGTGGAAGTGGTGCGCTACTGACCTCAGCTGAGGATGTCCTCGGGCGGTGGAAGGAGTACTTTGAGGATCTCCTCAATCCCTCCGACACGCCTTCCGTAGAGGAAGCTGAGGCCGGGGACTCGGAAGGGGACTCGTCCATTACCCTGGCTGAAGTTGCTGAGGTAGTCAAAAAACTCCTCGGTGGCAAGGCTCCGGGGGTGGATGAGATCCGCCCCGAGTTTCTCAAGTCTCTGGATGTTGTGGGGCTGTCTTGGCTGACACGCCTCTGCAGCATCGCGTGGAGTTCGGGAATGGTGCCTCTGGACTGGCAGACCGGGGTGGTGGTCCCTCTTTTTAAGAAGGGGAACCGGAGATTGTGTTCCAACTACAGGGGGATCACACTCCTTAGCCTCCCTGGGAAAGTCTATGCCAGGGTACTGGAAAGGAGAATCCGACCGATAGTCGAACCTCGGATTCAGGAGGAGCAATGCGGTTTTTGCCCTGGCCGTGGACACTGGACCAGCTCTATACCCTCACTAGGGTGCTGGAGGGTTCGTGGGAATTTGCCCAACCAGTCCATATGTGTTTTGTGGACCTGGAGAAGGCATTCGACCGTGTCCCTCGTGGCATCCTGTGGGAGGTACTTCGGAATTATGGGGTTCGGAGCTCGCTGCTACAGGCTGTTCGTTCCCTGTATGACCGGAGCAGGAGCTTGGTTCGCATTGCCGGCAGTAAGTCAGACCTGTTCCCAGTGCATGTTGGACTCCGCCAGGGCTGCCCTTTGTCACCAATTCTGTTCATTATCTTCATGGACAGAATTTCTAGGCGCAGCCAGGGAACGGAGGGTGTCTGTTTTGGTGGCCGTGAGATCTCGTCTCTGCTTTTTGCGGATGATGTGGTCCTGTTGGCTTCATCAAGTCAAGACTTGCAGCGTGCACTGGGGAGGTTTGCAGCCGAGTGCGAAGCGGTGGGGATGAGAATCAGCACCTCCAAATCCGAGGCCATGGTTCTCAGTCGGAAAAAGGTGGATTGCCCCCTCCGGGTTAGGGGGGAGTTGCTCCCTCAAGTGGAAGAGTTTAAGTATCTCGGGGTCTTGTTCACGAGTGAGGGAAAAATGGAGCGGCAGGTTGACAGACGGATCGGTGCGGCGTCCGCAGTAATGCAGTCATTGTATCGGTCTGTTGTGGTGAAGAGGGAGCTGAGTCGTAAGGCGAAGCTCTCAATTTACCGGTCGATCTACGTTCCTACCCTCACCTACGGTCATGAACTCTGGATCATGACCGAAAGAATGAGATCGCGGATACAAGCAGTAGAAATGAGTTTCCTCCGCAGAGTGGCTGGGCGCACCCTTAGGGATAGGGTGAAGAACTCAGTCACCCGGGAGGAGCTCGGAGTAGAGCCGCTGCTCCTCCGCATCGAGAGGAGCCAATTGAGGTGGCTCGGGGATCTGTTCCGGATGCCTCCTGGACGCCTCCCTGGGGAAGTGTTCCGGGCTTGTTCCACTGGGAGGAGGTCTCGGGGCAGACCCAGGACACGTTGGAGAGACTATGTCTCCCGGCTGGCCTGGGAACGCCTTGGGGTTTCCCCAGAGGAACTGGAGGAGGTGTGCGGGGAGAGGGAAGTCTGGAGGACTCTGCTCGGACTGCTGCCCCGGCAACCCGGCCCCGGATAGTGGAGGAAAATGGATGGATGGACAACTTCCATGCATTGCTCTTTACCCCATCAGAGCTCAGAGCCATGCTCACTATAAAATATACAGTTAACCTTTGAACAACATGGGAGTTAGGGGCACCGACCCCCTGAGCCGTCGAAAATCTGTGTATAACTTTTGACTCCCCATAAACTGAAGTACTAATAGCCTACTGTTGACTGGAAGCCTTACTGATAACATAAACAGTCAATTAACACATATTTTGTATGTTACATGTGTTATATACTGTATTGTTACAATAAATTAAGTGAGAGAAAAGAAAATTTTATTAAGAAAATCATAAGAAAGAGAAAATACATTTACAGTACTAAATAAGTTTACGTCGTCTGTTTACAAGATGAATCGTCTGTCTTTCAGTACCTGCGTCAATATTGTCTTATACGACACAAAACACTGAGGTTATACATATCACGTGTATATTTTATTGTAGTAAATGAAAAATAGACTAGTATCTACATATATTTCATGCATTCATAGTTTTTCTTAATTTTTTTTAATATTTCTAGGCTACGTGGTTCGTCTGCAAGTTTTTTCAAATTGTCGCAAATCTCCAAAAAATTTCCCAGTATATTTATTGGAAACAATCTGTGTATATGTGGACCCACACAGTTCAAACCTGTGTTGTTCAACGTTCAACTGTATATTGAGGGAAGCAAAAGTTTTAAAACAGAAAGGCTGGCCAAGTTTGAGACCTGGGCCTACCAACCCGCCAAATACACTCCACACACCGATGTGAATCTTACCGTACGATCCCCTGTGGGAGGGTTACAGATGCGGACTTGAGTCTTACCAGTTTAACAAAGCAGTCATGCCTGTCAGATGTGCACAATGATCCATCTCCCTACAGTCGAACAGGCCCAAATAAATGTACAGTGACTTCTTATCATCCACAGAGCACTGCTGCTATCGCTTTGCCTCTCTTATCGTTACCCACACAATTGGAGACTCCTTTTAAACTGGGTTTTATTGCAGAAAGGAAAGCCTCCACATTGTCATGCTGATTCTCTAAATTTGTGGGCCTGTGTGTTTTGTGGTCTAAGTTTTCAAAGTGCACAAGTTTATAAGCAGCTTTTTACGGGTGGGGGCGAAGCAAAAAAGGATAAGGCCAGGAAGATAGAAAATAGTGGTCAGTTTTCCGAGTTCAGTCCTATCGCTGTCTCAACTAATGCGCATTTCCATTTTAAAATGAATCTCTTATACTTTTGTGCTGTACAGTAGAATGGAGGCAGATTGCCTTTCGAGTTCTTTTAAAAGATTCACTTAGAGATTAAGTGGAAAGATTGAGTCTCTTTCACCACAAGAATTACAAAGGTAACTGTAGGCTGCTCTTGTCTCTGGCAGACTTTGGAGACCAGACCACATTCTGCTTTAATGCCATTTCAGAGATTAAATTACCTCATCCCAATCTCACCTTAATTTATGCTGAGGGTTTTAGTAGTTGTTGTTCCCCTTCACCACTTTTTTCCAGCTACGCAGCCTTGCCTTCAAGACGATAAGATTTAGGCTTTTGAAGAATATTCTGTTACACACAGACTGTGGGAAATTGAGGAACTCTGGGTTATTGGAATATTTTTGTTTCACAGTACTTGCCCTGGGTTACCAAACCACCTGAGCCTTCTTGTCTTCCAGTTTTGGTGGCCACCCTAATGCTGTCAGTTTATTAGATCTGTCATTTTTGGGCCTGGAGTGAATAGAGCACCTGTCTAGAGTTTGATACTTCTCTCCTACATTCTCTATACACACACACACACACACACACACACACACACACACACACACACACACACACGCAAACATGACACCTCTTAGGACACCAGCTGAGGCATCCCAGGTCCCTAAGGGGGCTGAAGGTGCATGATGTTAATGCAACCGTTCCTCTCCGTCATCTTCATGTCTTCTCATGAACAGCATTAAGAGGTCAGCTGTTCCTCAAATGAAAGCTGAATTTAATGACTGAGTCAGTTGCATTTAAAGATTGAAATATGGATTATTCATAATCCCAGTTTATATATTCCTCTCTATGAGGCTTTAAATTGTGGAAGAAATTTAGGTTAGCCTTAGGGTCAGGGTTAGAAGGGGTTAAGGGTTAAAAATTTAAGTTGTAGACGAGAAATTGTGAAAATCAAATTTTAGACCTGTAAATGAGATGCAATAACCTGACAGTTTTGGATCAGCTTCTTTGAGTCATAGACAAGTCATTGAAGGTCAGTAAATACATTCTAGATGGACTCCATTCATTCTGGATGTTAGAAGGGCTTGTGGATTGTTTGTACTTAAAATAATTTTATTTACTGACTTGAGAAAAGGACTTTGAACTAATAGAGAAATTTAATCTTTTCCAGTGTATTTAATTTTTTGCAGCTCCGAAAAATTCTTGCCATTATTTTTGGGATGTTTTTGGATTATTTTGTCCCTTTTTGGCTCCATGTTGGGAAACCAGCTACTCCAAAACTCCTAATTTGTTCAGTGCAGCCTTGGGCCCTTGGGGCAGAATCTGCACACTGAACCATTTTAAGTACTAAAGCAACCAGAAATGACCAGCTCAAACTGCCACTTTGAGAAACTGTGTGTCCATTGACTGAACAAAGCTAATTTGCAAATTTCACCTATGATTGCATGTCACACAGCCAGCTCAGTTGACAGCATCTGAACTCAACGGCGAATATCCTAAACCAACTAGTTAATGAGTAAACAGCCTATAAAAGCCTCATTTCATTTCAGCTTAGTCACAGCTCCACTAACAATGATCATATTATTTTTTTAAACTACTGAAGCTACAGTATGTCCACAAATGGTGTTTCATTTGAACTACAGAAAAAACAAATAGTTGCACATTCACTGACCCTTAACCATCAGTTGCTTTCACAGAAGGTTGACTGCAGGAAGGACTCAGATCCTTGTCTTAGGAAGTCAGCACTTTACTCATTAAGCCCATGAGGCTCTTTAATACCTGTTGAGAACTTACTGTATGTCTGGGTACAATAACAGGAGTTCTTCTGCAGATGCCCACTGCTTGTGTAATACTGTGGCTTATTCCTCGCTTCCATGAGAATGGGTTGAACAATAGCATCATAGATCAGGAGGACACCTTTTATCCAGTCATAAATGCATCATAGCTTGGCCGGCTATAGAGGCAGACCTGCATTAATGACCCCAGCAACCCGGCTTTCCTATTAAATAATCAATCTATACAACAACAGTAGATTAAATTGTCGGACCGTTATATGCTTAATTATTGCAACCACTTGACCAAGTAACATTTCTAAGAAAGGAGCTTGTCACAGGCTATAAATATGCCTTTAATTGGTGTTAGTTACTGCTGTTGCTCTGGCTTTCAGCAGGGTGGGGTCCCTGGTAGTCAGCCGACCAAGGAAGAAGGGAAATGAGATGCTAAATGGTCAGTTTGATCGCTGCTCTTTAATCCTCACCATGTGGGTCTTTCCCCGCAGGTCAGTGCCACTCACCTCTTTTCAGTCAGTGGATTGAGAGTCCCGTCGCTCTGCAGTGCCATACTGATACACCTTGCAGTGTATGTCAACCTAGTTTGGGACAACGTGATTACCAAGCATCCTATGTTCAGGATAGATTTCTTCCCGACATTCACATCTTATTAACATGGCTATACATTGATAAATCACAGCCTTTTTGGTTTAAGGCGGTACCTTTTTTATTTTTAACTTCAGGCTATTCACTCTTGGACAACAGTAACAAAAAAATGTTCTTGTTTGAGACTTGAACTGTTGAAAATTAGATAATTCTGAATATACTTTTACAAGATTATTAAATGATTATTATTTCATACGAAACTTGAGATGTCTTGTTCATTATTTATCAACAAAATTTCATACCCTCCTAAAAATGTATTTTAAAAAGCAGTTGCAAAATGTATGATATGCACTTAGCAAAACCTTTAGGATTTTTACAAAAATTTTTACATTTATATAACTACAGATTTCAGTTTTTACTGAATCTTCATTTTAGTCTGTGTTTATTTTGTCTTTTTTTATCAAAATGAAAAGAATAAATATTTCAGGTGAAAAATACTACATCTGTAATACAGAGAAAGGATAAAATATTTTGAAAACTTGAAAATTTAATTATCTTATTGTAAAAAACCCCTCGCAAACCAACAGCTTTAAGACCTTAAATTCAATCCCTTATGTAATATAGTCATCTATTCTGTTTTGAAAAATATCTGAAAGTAGATCATGTTATAATTTACACTCGTTAAGACATTAATTTTAAAAAAATCATAAAATAATGTCATGCACACACTAAAGTACACACACACACACACACACACACACACACACACACACACACACACACTTTCAGAACCGCTTGTCCCATACGAGGTCGCGGGGAACCAGAGCCTACCCGGCAACACAGGGCGCAAGGCCAGAGGGGGAGGGGACACACCCAGGACGGGACGCCAGTCCGTCGCAAAGCACTCCAAGCAGGACTCAAACCCCAGACCCACTAGAGAGCAGGACCCGGTCCAACCCGCTGCGCCCCCGCCCACACTAAAGTATATAAAGTATATTCATATTATCTATAGGTATTTACTGAGCAGTATATATTGCATAAGTTAAATACTGAGTTTACTCAATGATACAATGTTTTTAACTTCCTGTGTAGAGGTATGGGTTGACTGACACTCATCATCTCTGCCTAATGTCTAACTGCACCAGTGCTATGAAATTACAGACATGCTACCTCAGGTATTTTTGTGCATTTTTAACTTTGTGGAAAGGTCTTGGACTTGCTTGAATTATAGCCTCGGGTTGTCTGGGGTTAACTATTAACATGAAGGTGGCCTGTTTCCACGGACTGCAAAGCCAGCCATGCCCTTTTCCCCTAGATTAATGTGGGTCACGGTTTTCCCAGAATTTACATTTCAATTAAAAACCAGTAATAACACATTGTGTTAATACTGAATGACTCCTGTCTGGGGAAAAATGATACCTCCTGTTACTCTGTAAATGAAAAAGCTCCTTCATCCAAAGAGTGGCCACACATCTTGTGGGTCAGCAAATCAGCCTTGTAACTCAGTACAGCCACTGCTATATGGACTGGCTCTTCAGTGACTGACAATGGCCAGGAATTACCCATACTCATTTAATGCCCTGTACTGAAAGGATTTCTTTTGGGCTTTGCTAGAGAATGCCCGTTTGTTTGGCTAAGAAAAAAAAAAAAACTAGAGGATTGTGGGAAAATTACCATATGTGCAGACCTTGTTTTCAGGTGGTGGCGTAACCAAACCTGTTCTGCCTGATATCTGACCCATTGCATTTTTTTTGCTAATCAGAGAAAGAGAGAGTTTAATCTACAGTTACTAGAAAGAGTTTTTATGTCCACATTTCAGTAGGAATGGGGGAGGATTCTGCTTGTGTTTCTTGGTATTTTTATTTGTGCTTTTAGGTATTTGGGTGTCTGTGTTGGACATGGGGTGTCAGCAAGATCGGTTGATCAGCTTCCCATTTGTGACTACTTGTGTGTAATTTGTGTACTTTTGATTGGCTTGGATTCCAGGAATGACATCTACTACTGAGGTGCTGATATATCCAATTCTGGATTAACAACACACTGTACATTGATGATGGTAACATTGTCACAGACCAACATGTCGCTCTTAAAACAAGTGGCCACAGTACAACACTGACAAGCACAACCCTTCAAAACCAGTTTGGTGAGATAAGTAAGGGATTTTCTTCTGGAAACAGAACGGTGATTTGTGCAGGTTTGAGTATAATGTGGAGAAGTTGACATGGAATGTGAGGATGGAGAAGTGAAAAAAGTGATCTTGACGATTGTCACAAGGCGGTGACTTTAGGAGATGAGGTACAATGCCTGAAAGGTACAATTTTAGAAAAAAGCAGATTTTAAGAACATTTGCGAGAAAGTGATATAGATTAGAAGCAGGTTTTTAGTTTGGCTTTGTGAGACAAATAACTGGTCCTTGCATACACCAATCAACTAGGCTACTTCAAACACTGCCAGAACATTGCTGGTGAATAAAAAAAGAAAAGAAATTAAGACAAGAAACATGCAAAGCCCATAGAACAAGGGTGCTGTCTTTGTGGACATCACAGTGTTCTAGCAGGGTGTTGGGTTCTCTAGAGGCATGTACAGGGCCACCAAAGAGGTCAAGGAGAAGAAAAAGAGGAAACAATGCAAAGGAGCCAATAGCAAAGTGTGAGAAGGGAAACAGCAAGATGTAGCAGGGGCATACCTGGCCTATAGCTGAAGGCAAAGTAATGGACCCATCAGCTGATGGAAGATCCATCAAGGGTCACAAGTGCAGATGAATGGGTAGGGATGAGGTCATAGTCAAGGGACACAGAGTGGCCTGCATTCCCAATCCCAGACTGGCAGTACTAGGGAATCCAAATGGCAGGGACATAAGAAGAACAGGTGAAGCAACATGATGAATGGGTTCAACAAGTGAGGATGAGAAAGGCCCAGGTCGGAGATGCAGAGAGCAAGTCACACAGTCAGCAATTTTGCAGGACATGCAGGACCAACAAATGAAGTGATAGAAGGAATATGGCTAACAAGTCAAGCACAGGAGTAGGTCCAATATCAAGGCAATAGGAGACACAGGGCAGCAAAGCACCACGAGAGTGTTACCAGGTGGTACGGTCCACCATGGGTCCAGGAAGAGGGCAGTAGGAGGTGCAGAACCCCAGCAGAGGACACTACATAAAAAGAAAGGGCAAAAGAACAAGGTGATTCAATAGTCAAATGCAAGCAGAAAACAGATTGAAGAGTCAAACTAAGGTCAAGAGGCAGGAAACAGGCAGAAGAACAAGAAGCACGTAAGGAACCATGTATAAAGGGGCAAGCGGCTCAGGCTGGGAGGAGAATAGGCCACTAGGGCCCAATAAGGGTAGCAAATATAAGGGTAGGGAGAAAATACAGGACAGGAAAAGAACAGGAACGAGATGGCAATAAGAGTAGCAAGAAGAATAGAAAGAGAAAGAACAAGAACAAACAGAATAAGCAGAACACACAAAGAAACCCAAAAAGGACAGAGAGAATGAATAAAATAAAGCATCGAGGGAAAAAGAAACGTTCCTAAAGGACAAGGCGAAGAATGAAGCAAGCCGGAGATGGAAGGCAAAGGTGTCTGGGACAAGAGCACTGGAAACACCACCAGATAAGAGCATCATAGTGTAGTAAGCAGAACAGAACAGCAAATGAGAGGATTATGGAAAATTTGAAAAAAACAACCATGACTTTAAAGCAATGAGACAGAGAGCAGAACAAGAGGCAGCAGTACAGTCAAACACATGAATGAAATCGGAGCACCGAAAGCTAGGATGGGTCACGCAGCAACAGCAGCATCGCAAAACATTGAAAACGATCGCAGGAAACTGGACGAGTCTAAATGTACAACAAACTTCACAAGAAGAACAAAGCAGCAACAGAGGAGTCACCAGAGGAGCAGAAATGAGATGGACGTGGAAAGTAAGAAAAGGCCGCAAAGCAAGAGGAAACAGCAGAAAGTGTCTCAAACCGAATAAAGAGCAAGCAAACACAGCGGAAATTTCAGGCAACACAGCTGAATGAATTGGAAAGAAAGGCCAAAGAAGGACAGGAGAAACACCATCAAGAGGACAAGAAACAGGGTGACGACTAGCAAAACATGAGACTACATGTGAGAGGGAAAGCTGTGAACGCCTGTAGGCAACATGGAGAGTTGGAATATTTCGCCAGTTGTGAACAAGTTACAGCCGCCGACATGCTGTCATCGAGGTAGGAACACATTATTTACATTTACATGTATTCATTTAGCAGAAGCTTTTCTCCAAAGTGACATATAGCTCATAGAAAATACAGACAGCCCCGGAGTTCAGTAAAACCATACTTAGAATTTTGATTTTTTCCCAGGCAAGCCACATGCGGTACGATACTCTCTTGTGACGTTGGGCAGTGGAAGCGATCCGCATCTCCCAGTCTTTCACGCGGTGGCTAGCATATACAACCGATAGTCTGCAGTGTTGTGTTTCCAGCATTTTTTTGGATACCCTCCCGTATCTACGTTGTGTTTTGTGCATCCATCATGTCTATGAAATGCCCATCTGTGTCTCCTGCTACTGGTGAGAAAAAGAAGAGGAAGACAATTAATCTTGAGGAGAAACTCAAGAAAATTGCCCAGCATGAAGGTGGCAAGCCCTTAATGGCCATCGGAGATGAACTTGGACTTTCGCAATCGACAGTCTCAACCATCTTAAAGGATAAGAAGCGATGATGCTCGGTAGGTTATGTGTGTTAAATGCATTTTTGACTTACGATGAGTTTATCAGAACGCAACCCCATTGTAAGTCGGGGACCACCTGTACAATGTGTGCATTAAATTAGCAGAAAGAGAGACAAATGCAGACGAGTGATTCTTAAGTACAGTTAGTTTCTTTCCACCATGTCCTGTGTTCATCACAAGAGTAGCTGCATAAAACTTTATTCGAGTATCCATGATTCCAAATCAACCTTCCTAGTAATTTTTTATTTATTTATTTTTTTTGAGATACATGTAAACATTTATGTTACATTACAGTAGCAGCTGTGTAAAGGTTTATCCGGGCATTAACTTAAAGTTATAGTGCATGAACATTTACACCTTATGGCAACTTAAGAGATCGTGGGTGAAGTGAGTCCAGAAGAGATGAGTTTTAAGACTATTTTTAAATGTGGGCAGATACTCAGCTGTTCTGAGTGAGAGGGGGATGTCGTTCCACCGCATTGGAGCCAGACCCAAGACAGTATTTACACTTTCTGTTTAGTAACAGGAGCAGACCGAAAATTCACTGACAAAATCATGATGGTACTTGATCTGATTGTGTGTGTCATGCTTGTGTATGCACCTGTGTGTTTACGTGGTTGGCCTGTTTGTGCTAATGTAAGTATATGGTTTTGTGTGTCCATTTTCGTCAGTTTGAATCTGTGATGATGTGTGTGTTTATGTGTGTTTAAGTGCTCGTGTCACACTCTGACTTGCCCCACTCCCCGGCTCTTAGCAGGCCATACAGACTCATAGTGTGGTTTTTGGGAGCCTTGGCTCTTGAAACGTGGACTGGGAGCCAACTGCGGACTGGCCGCCAAGAAAGTGTCAGAGTGGTAGGAGAGAGCACCTAGCAGGGGCCTGGTGACACAGTTATCCCTCCCTGGGAACCACACCGCAGCGTTCTGATCTGACCCAACAGGATATGTGCTCCGGAAACAGTGCGGTCAACAAAGAGCTAGATGCAACAGTGGAGATGTGTGTTCACTGGTTTCTAAGTCATTCATCATGAACTGTGGTGTTCCACAGAAGAGCTCTTCAGGCTGTCCAGTAGTTGTTTAGCAGACGGTTTAATCCACAGAAACTTGCAGCACTTGTATTTCACATTTTAACTATTTTTACGTTATTATAGATATTAGATATTGTTCGCTGAAATAATTTTTGTTAATTTCCAAGTGCAGTACAAAGGAACCCGCTGTAGTACCTTTTGGTCAATAGGCCAATTCCTTAGCTGCTAGACTACATTTGAACAGAAGATAATGTAGGAAAAACCACACTGGTCACCAGGCACTGGATAGAGGAAGGCTTGACCACCAGTCATCCTACCTACCAGACCTTGATGAAACACACATTCGCAATACAAACACAAGAAACCTGGCTGAAGAGATGACTAGACCAGGAGCTCAGTTTGCACCCAACACCTTAACACATGTCAGGCTCCCTGTTCTTAGCCAAAAGATGAGTCCAGTCATCGAGGAGGCAAAGGCATATACAAAGAGTATGTTGACCCTTTGAGACAGACACACATCGCAGGCATTTAGAAGAACTCAAAAAAAGTTTATTCGAAGGTGCCAAATATGTCGACCACGCTATCAGAGAAGTTACACATTTCTGTTTTTAAAAAGAAAAGAGCAGAGTTCACATCCAAGGTATCCTCCAGCAGTGGTTTAGTTTTGCACCTTGAGAAAGACAGATGAATATTCTTATAAACCATATGCCAAAATTAAACATTTACGTTTATTAATTTCGCAAACTCCTTTCTTTAAAGCGAGAGCTCTGACTAAACAAAGTCCATTTTGCCAACGGACTCAAACCCCAGACCCACCAGAGAGCAGGGCCCAGCCAAGCTTGCTGTGCCACCACACCCCCGTGCTTTAAAAAAACAGATATTTTAAATTATTTAGTCATGACAGTTTCGGCCTGTACATGCAAATCCTTAGATTTGGAACACAGTAAAAGCAGTGGCAGTGGTGATCCATGGTGATTATAGTCATGCACAGACGTAATCACCACCTTATGAAACTGAACTTTTGTAACCTTTCGCACTACTGCTAAAATTCACGCCCTGCGTTCCTTGCATTGCACATGAGCGCACTGTCCGCAACTGTACTTCTGTACGTAGGGATGCAAGTAAACACAATGTGCAATGTTGAAACAAGTGACACATTTTCCCTATGGCCCAAAGCTGCTTTGGCTGCAAAAAGGACAATGTATATGTGCAACTAAAGTGGCCCGACATGAGCTTCACTTTCAAATCTGCAGCATGGTGGCACAGCAAGTAGCAGTTTTGTGTTCTTGTCATAGCTTTGTGATCGTATTATTTATTGGCACTGAATTGATCAGTCCCAACCATATCAACCAGAAAGGGAGGAGGACTCTTAATTTGGGCAGCATGATGGCACTGTGAGCTGCTCTGCTGTCACACAGCTCCTGGGTGGTGCAAGAGGATATAGGTTTGATCCCTGCTCAGTCTGTGTGTAGTTTGCATGTTTTCCCCATGTCTGCGTGGGTTTTCTCCCACACTCCAAAGACGTGCTGTTCAGGTTCACCCATAGTGTGTGTGAGTGGCAGAGAGTGTGTGTGTTCCACTGATGTATGGGTGAGTGACCCATTGTAAGTAGTGTATCTAGCAGTGTAAATCACTGCGGTGAATAAGATGTGTTGGCTGATAACGCTACATAGAGTTCATTGGAAGCTGCTTTGGAGAAAAGCATCTGGTAAATAAATAAATCTAAATCAAACCAATTGGCAAACGAAAGAAGATGAAAAAGTTGTGCCCATGCTGATATGATGCAACGGCCACACAAGCCCAGAGCGCTGACACTGTAATACTATCCGAGGGTGACGTTCTGAGAGCTGTAATTAAATATGAATGGTTTTTGCTTGTTTGGCGCTGTGCTGGCTGAGGGAGGGAAGCTCATCAAGTCACTTCTGTTCTTGTCATTCTAAACCCCGGCGCAGCACCTGACGGCACGGCTTTATTCGGCCCGTGTGTGAATTGAAATTGGAATCACATGTATTTAAAAGTGATGGATGTGAAATCACCCTGTGGTCCTGGCTTTAATGAGAGTTAGATTAATGAAAAAGGAGCCCCTCGCTTCAGATTGCACAACCGCGCTCGAAAACGGCTTTCCTAAAACATAGCATTCACTTATTCAGAGTAATTGGATGCTTACCGGGGTTAATATGTACGTCATTAAATGAAAATTTTGTATTGTGAGCAGAACTGTATAATACCTGAATTGCCCTCAATAGATTTGCCTGGACCTCCTAGTTCATTCTGCTGCCAACTGTTTTTTTGGGTGAATTCAAGCATGAATTCTACACGGCAAAGATGGGGATAATTATATTCAATTCTGTTTGGTGCCCAGATGAATGAATTGACCTTTTTAGATAAAACGAATCTCTCGAGCAAGTATGCTGAAGAGAGGCACACACAAAGAAGGCAGATGTATTGAAAGGAACTTTTTTTAAAATACAACAGGCCAAAAGAGGGCCGGTAGCCAGGGTCATTAAAGGATAATGCTACTCGCCGTTAACCCCTTCGCACCCCGGTGACACCCTGGTGATGCATGGAAAGGGAGCTCTGAAACACACACGAACTCGATCACACCCAGTTTCTGCAGAAACTCAGGTTTGTGCCTTATTTTTTATCATTATTTTCACAAATGTGTTTTCGGTGAATCATTTCTTTTTCCGTTACTGTTCCACTGGTCACATGAATCACGATTTATTACCGTCGGGCCGAGATGTCCGTGCAAAATGGAATGGACAGTAAAGACAAGGTGCCGAGTTACCGAGTGTTATTAGCTGGAAACCTTTGCCTCCCACTCGGAAAGAAAAATCCCTTTTACGCCCCCGTCGCCGAGCAGAAGTCTTTTATTTGGATGAGTCAACTTGAATTGTTATTATGCTCAGGAATGCCATGCCACGGCGGCTGCCGGACAGCCTCGTAAGCTGCTTTCCCCAGCTATGTCCACTGTAAAAGTTACCCCATGTAAAAAGTATCCCAAAGGGCGACAGTTAACCGTGGAGGAATGCAGCGATATGAAGGGGCGTGGGCGTAGTTAAGGTGCGTCGCTGGGCCCACTTCCTGCCCGCCACCACGTTTCGAGTGCCACCAACAGCGCCAGGCGGCGGGAGGCTGGGGGAGCTTTTTAATGAAAGTTAATCATGTGTCCCGGGGCCGCACACAAAAGGGACCGTTTGTAACCCCCCCCCCCCCCCCCCCCGGCCTGTAATTGGTGCTACAGCTCGCTGCTCCGGTTTCCTGTCAGCGTTATGTCTGTGTTCGCGCCGTCCAGCTGCTAAGACTCTCACTCCCTGGAAACCGGAGGCTGCGGGTTTGATCGGTAGACTGTGAAGTGTCAGTGGGGCGGGCTGGGCCAGCCGGGGAGGAGGATGTCATCGGGGTCTTGGCCCACCGGAGGAGGCTGCCCAGGAGTGTTGTGCCTTGTCCTAAACACAGAGGGCGCATTTCAAACACACATATTTCAGATGTTGCAATTAATTACTATTGTTTACTTTATACACAAAGCACTCAGTATTTTTGTCTTTATAATTAAATAATTGAAATAGTATGTTTCATTGCTTTTGACTGACTTTTGTAAACCATGTAATGTAACTGAAATACGTATTTTAAGAAACTTCTCATTTTTATTCATGAATTTTTATATTTTCATTTTTATGTTGTATTTGTAAAAAAGTATTCTTGTGTATGAACACATTGTATTGAACCGTATTGTACTTTTTTGTATTGTGTTATATTTTTCTCTGAGATTATTGCTTTGGAGAAAAGCAACTGCTAAATGAATTAATGTAAATATTAATATGATGTGGCATTTGTATTATCTGACAGGTCACTTTTTAATTTTTTTCACAATTCAAAACCATGTATTTCTCTGGCTACTTTTCACAAATTTTTATATTTATTGTGGAATGTTCTACCGGTAATCTTTATATTTCAAATTCCATAGGTATGTTAGACAGGTAACAACTGTAAAACTAAATTAGAAGAAAATCTCTGCTTTCCAAATCTCCATCTAATCACAAAGAAATCTAACATTAAATTATCCCTCATTTAACCATAGTTCAGACTTTTTGTGCAGTCGCTTAGAGCTTTTGTGTTATTCTGTTGAAAGAAGGAGTAGCTCTATGTTTTGTAGAAATAAACATATTTTCTCAGTATAAATTTTAAATTTTCTATCACGCTATGAAATATTTTCCCTTAAAAACAATTTTCTCAGTTTTGACCGCAAATAAGCCTCCTCCTGTCTACATTAAACAAACATACAATTTTTTTTTTAATCTTGCGAACACAAGGAGACCTTTTTAATGAATATCTTATGATAATGAACAGATTGCACCAAGTGGAGGGCACAGACAAGAAAGCAAATGTGGTTCTTTTTTTATCAAGACACAGGAAGAATTTGAAATCAGAATTGGAAATGCAACAACGCTTGCACCTCTATGTGTCAAGGATTGCATGTTCTGCACAGCACCCAAGCAACACCTCTGAACAAAAGTGCTTTCAAATTCCCTTTTATGCCCCTTATTTAGTGGTGTGCAATAAAGTTAGAGTGAGGACTGTATGCTTACACTTACATATAAGTGAAATAGTTGTTTTAATTATGAAATACATTTTTGCAAAATATTTTTTCACTACAGTTTACAATATAGCAAAATGTGCTGGTTGCTGTTTGTGTATACAAATCAAATGGAATAAAAAAGTACTTGAAGTAAATGAAAGAAATGGTCATCTGAGCAACCGAAGAAACTTTTTTAATTGGAATTCCTAACAGAGTCTTTAAGGAAGCAGATGTTTCTTTATCTTAAGCATACAAATATTTTCATTTCTTCACTATTTGGCATGTTTGGAAACGTTTTCACCCTGTTTGAAAAGATATCAATCTACTGATATTTGCATGTTTCAGAGTAAACCTGTTTGATCACATCTGTGTTTAGTTTTTAGTTTTATAAGGACTGCTTCCTGTCACAAAACCACAATGTGCCAAAGCTTCTGTTTCCTTACAGCATGAAACACAATGTGTTTGGGGTAAAAGTATGGTTCAAAAAAGAACCATGGAAGCACATGTGTTTGTGAGAAATCTGTTTTATCTAAAAGAATGAGTAAGATATGAGCAGGTCCTTAAAAAAAGGGATGTCTGGAGTCATCTCGACGGTCCTGAACATTTGCATATTATCATGTAATATCACACCGTATTGAAATTTCCACATTCAGTACAATGTTTCTTCCAGGAAGTCTCTGAGGTGAGGATTTATACAGGATGTTTTGCAGGATTTCTACCTGTGAACTAACGCAGCTATAAAATGGCTATTTGTTGTGCATTTGTTGGTGTTCTTTCAAACCTGCTGCTGTTTTAATAATGACTCTGGAGAAAATGTCATTTTTATCGAATTCCCCTGACAAAGATAATGCTCAGCACTACTTATTTTCAACATTAAGTGTTGCAGGGACTATAGCAATAAAAAATCAGACATCAAAGATCAAATATAAATATCAAATGCAGAATTTGAGATTTGTAATTTTATCTTATAGTTCACAATTTAAAGCATTGGATAAAGCATATTCAGTTTATGAGGCTGAACAGCTTTTCAGGAGATCTGAGGTTCATAATATTGTTATGTAGATAATTAATGTTATATGCCTAAATTTGAAGGGACAAATGAGTACTAAGTATGTTTAAATTTTGTGGTTAATAATGACAGAAGATTATGAGATATTGTGTGAGGAACACTTGCAGGACAGATAATACATTTTCCATGCTAATTTAATAATAGCAGTATGGACCTAGTTAATGTATATTAAACATACATCATGTGCATTAAACCTGAAGGCTGACTTTGTGCTGAAAGGAAAACTTCAGTCTTTAACTTTAGTGGTTTTTAAAGAAGTCGTACTCCGAATAAGTCAGCCGGTAGGATTCAGAGTCTTTTACATGTGTAAAAAAGCAAATCTGGAAGAAAAGAGTAAAACAAAAAACCCGTCAGACTTTCTAAGCAACGTATTTAGACTGAAGGAATTGTGAGTCTGGACTGTACTTAATTTACTTTGGTGTCAAAGTTGAATGTACAGCATGTCCATTCGTAAAATAAGGTTCATGAAGAACATAAAATTGGTCAAAAACATTAAACATAAAATATACAATGACACACAATCATACTTCAATAGAATAAAAGAAAAAAACTGGATAGCTGGTTGAACGTTAATACCCTTGGTTTAAATATAAATTTGAATACATGACTTACTGAATGCAAACTGATACTCCTACTGTACATTTCACAGTCCCAGTAAAGAGTTTTGAGAACTTATTCATCATAAAGAGTAAATGACAGTTTAAAAAAAGGAGTTTAACGTATCAGACTTCACAATCTAAAATAACTGTTGATGTATAAACTGAGATACCAAATACAGATATGTCCATAAGCATAACTTTTATTACGCTTCTAACCAACAGCAGGGAGAAACTTGAAAATATGCTGACTGGGTTCTTTAATATAAACAGGAATGATTTTTTTCTCACTGCATACAAACCTGAGTCTGGCAGATTTTCAAATGAACACAGTGTTGTACCATAAAAACAATGAAAAGATTAATTTGGAAAATCTTTGCCCAAAAAAAAATCTTAATATCACCCCAAAGAAATGTGAGATTGTTAAAACAGCAGAATAAAAAAAAAGATATTCAGATTTTATACTTTTTTTAAAAAATTTGTGCAGTATAAAGATATTCCTCAAAACATTCTGGAAGGACAGAAATCAGGGATGAAAACTTTTGTTTCTCCAGTTTGCTTGAACTTGCAGAGATAACATCAGCTATGTCATTTGGCAGTTTATTGTACTGTTGTTGGAACAAATTATGTATTATGAGATAGTAATAGAATATACAATTTTTTAATGTGTATAAAGTATTCTTTTTAAATAATATACTTTACTTTTGCTTCATGTAAATGATTCAGCTGGTTTGTTAAATAATATGACATTAATGACAATAGAACAGAATAAATGAAATTATTCTAAGGTGATTTAGTGACTTCTTGAAAAAATTTACTGGCATAGGAAGCAAATTCAAAAGTTTGCCGATCTATTAAACTTGTGACTGGAAAATGCACCTAAATTTTCTTTTTAAGATCAATTTAAATAATGTTTTTGATCCATCTCTGCCAAAGTGGCAAAAAACAAGTGAGGCATTTCCCCATTCACAACTAGCAAATTTTAAATAAAGAGGCACAAAGGGCTTGAACTATGTCCCAAATATCAGGATAAGAATTACTAAACTAATAGAAAAGTTTTATCTTTTTGATTAATGAAAAGACTGAATTTGCAGCTATCAGCAGTGTCTGCATATTTGTCGAAAGAGATATGTGTGCAACAGAATATATGTGTGCAACAGAAAGAGGAAATGATTTATGGCTGTGAGTGAACGATTTGTCCGTATCCCCTCATTTGGAAAAACAGTAGTTAAACAGTTCTGACACACAGCACATCATGCAGTGCTGCTTTTGCATCTCGCAGAGGGTCTTGCAAATGGCAGGAAGAGTTTGAATAATAATGGTCATTAATATGTCCATTGTGGGTCCCCACGTTGTGTGCTCGTATCAAATCCCCTTTGAATGAGATCTAGTCCCAGTGCTGTCAGAACCCATTAAATATACCCCACAGCCTTCCCTCCCAGCTGACTGAGCCAAACTCAGCACCAGCCCCCCATAATTAGCATTATAAAATGAGCAATCAGCCAGAATCAACTAGGGACACGAAACACCAAGCCCTTAAAAAGTTTTTTTTAAAGATACACATCTTATACGCTCATAGACCCACATAACTCAGGATTCATGCACTTTATTTCCTAATTCTTCTTTGCCAGGACTAAATAAACACAATTTGTTTTTTTAAAAACTACATTGATAGGTACCTATAACATCTTATCAATTTTTTTGTTTGTTGTTCTTGCTTACTGCTTTTTGAGATGTATTTTATAACTGGTAAAAATCATGGATGTATTTAAAGAAAGGGTGTTCCAAAACTACAAATTTAAAATGTAAAATAAAATTAAATTAAATATTAACTTAAATATGTTTTTCATTATAAACCATTCAGACAATTATACCTAAGTATCTGAATTAAAAAAATTCTGTTCTACATTATTATTTTTAATATTTCTTGTGCATATCAGAACAGTGTGTACTAATGTTCAGGCCTTTAACCAGACAATCCATCTAATGTCAGCCTAAACTTATTTTATATGCATGTTTACCATTTACCCCACTATGAACACTATTTGCAGTTTGTTAAATGAATAAATGTAAATGTAAATGTTACAAAAATCAATATAACTCTAGCAATCTTGTCAAAACACTTTGACACCTCTTTTCAAGATGCATGTTAACTAATTGATGCTGACACAAAAAAAATGAGTTAAACCCTTATATGTGTATGTATTTGCAGTTTCTTGGTGGATTTTTTCTGCCTGTTTGTTGCCATGACCCAGTGCTATTCATAAAACAATAAAAAGGAAAAAAAAATTCATATTGCTCCATCCAGTGAAAGATTCCAGATGATTCGTATTGTGAGCACAGGTCCTCCTTCCTGTGTTCTCCATTTGATTTTACAAGGAGATGTGCTTGTAAATACCTGTGTGACAGTTCAACACAATATGCTCGCTCTGCCTTGACGGCACACATGGCTTGGACCCAGGCTTCCGGTGTGCTGCCGCCTCTGTGTGGAGGTGACACTTCAGAGAGTGGCGTATGGCAAAACGAGAGATAGGGAATGTCTGGCACATGCACAGAACTCTTGCACACTTTTACACTCCATCTGTGTGTACAGGCGATCAGCATATTTTCAGGGAGCTTCACTTCTACAAGAAGGTACGACCATCTCAATGCTTTTCGTCATGATTACATGGTACCGCTTTGTCTTTGTGTTGTAGTTCAGAACTTTAAATGGGCACCGTTTGTGATGCTACCTTTTAGTGGTAGGAGAAGACGTTATGGATTTCCAGCTGAGAGTCTGTGTGGCCGCAGCTGAGCTACTCTTGCTGGGTAGTCATTGCCCTCAGGGGGGGGTGGCGGTGGGAGCAAAATGTGGGGGGGGCTCAGTCGAGCTGAGAGACAGCGGAAGCAGGGGCCGCTGATCCTATCGCCGGCCTATTTCAGTCTCCTACAGTAAGTCTGATGTCACCACAGACTCCCGGCTCAGTGCACTGTGCAAATAAAAGCAGGATTTCCTGGCAGCGAGCTCTCGCTGAGAGCCATTCGGCCGCCTTTTCACCCTCGTCTGGAGAGTGAGTCACAGATGCGGCTCAAAGGGCCACAGCAGATTCCATGCAAACCACAGAACTGTCTTCTGTGCTGCTTAATCGGGATCCTTGTGTAAAGTTTTGTGCGGGTGTCTCGGCTAAGTCAGCATCCATTCCACTATCTGTGTGAAATAAAGTAGTGGTCCCTCCCCACCCCATCCGCCACACCCTAGCCTTGGGCTCGATAGCAACTCCCTATTTCTCTGTCTAAGACAATATGTCTGCTATCTCTGATGCATTTGTCAGACTATTATGTCATATGACAGTGACTGAACCAGGGGCACAAAGGACATTAATTACCGTTATGGGAAGCGGGAAGCATCTCACTGATGCTTCCCCTGCTGCAAGATTTGAATTAAACTTTAACTCCAGTGTCTCCCTCTAATAGTCCCTCAGGAGCTGCGTCCATAGGTATGCCGCACACAAGGCAAGCGATCGCATTTGTTCAAGCTTAACGGTGTGATTATGAGTTCATTATACAGTGTAAGTCCTGAAGCATGTCCCCTGCAGTGGACATGTTGTCCATGTGCTGAAAGCGTGGCCTTGTACCAGCAAACCAGGTCTACTTCTGCATGTCTCCCTGCCCCCGCTTAGCATTCTCCATCTAGACATTGTTGTGATGATTTCATTTTCTGTTGTGCTGCTAGGGTCATCACCCATCGTGCTGTGGACACCTCCTTTTGCATTACATGCTTGGAAGACGTGCGCAAGGCACACATCACAACATGATACTGTTTCACCAGTGGTTTCTCGTCACCACTACCGTTCACACTGTCACTTCCCCTTAGTGCATAGCTGACTGTCCTGTGTGCCCCTCTGCAGCTTAAAAAAATGTGATGGGTGACGGTGGGGGTGCGTGTTTCAGGGGGCTGGAGGTTGGTGTAACTGACTAACCACTGAATGGCTTATTTTAAGAGCTCATTACAGACAAACAAACGTGCTATTCTAATCATCACATATTTTCTTCAAAACTGCTGATTTCAGCGTGCTGTTTGCAAGAAAGCATTTCCTTTGTCAGCATTTAACTGTGATCATCACACTTTTGTTACAGTGACAATGGAAATATTCAATAACAGAAGAACTGCCAAATCTCCAGTTGGGCTTAAACATATCCCCCCAAACCCTGCCATTGATAACACTGCGAGGTGAATGTGATCATGCCTTTGTGCATTGCATGCTTATGGCCCAGATCATATCAGATCATAAAGCTGTGTCATCCCTTTCATGGCTTAATGTGAGACTGGATCTGACTCTCCACAGAATGGATCTACGACACTTTGCTGGATTGCAGCTTTCCTTTTATTTTTCTCTTGTGTGTCTGTGTATGTGTGTTTGTGTGTTTGTGTGTGTGTGTGTGTGTGTGTGTGTGTGTGTGTGTGTGTGTGTGAGTGTGTGTGTTTTTGAGAAGAGTGCCAAACACACACCCGTTCACGCGTGTTTGCTTACGCAGAAAAACTTTCAATAGCTGCACGTTTAAATCATATGCCATTTTTTTGAGAATCCAAAAATAAAGTTTCCATTCTTTATCGTTTTCAGAGACGAGTATTCTCGTTTTCTGAAGTGCATGATGCAGTACCTCCCTTCCATCTGGTGCTCCATCACAGCGTGACACTCTACCCCCAAATCTTAGATGCCCTCTATTACGCACTCCGCATGTAGACAGACTGCAGGTTTACAGGGCTGGGACAGTCATAAACCACCCCAAACATCTTTTTACACCAAGGCAGCCCAAGACCAATGGGTGAAATTGCAGGATAGGGTAACAAGGTGAAAACACTGTTAATACGCAGTAAAACGTTTAAAACCCTGATTCTGCTGATTGAGATGGTATATTAGTCTCTGCAGAATTCTTCATTCACTCCTGCTGCACAGAAAGCAGCAGCTTTGATGTGACTTTTTAAATTGTGTGGTTATATTCATAAGTTTCAGCTGTAGTGGGAGAAATGGGGTCAAGCTTAGTGAAAGTCAAACATTAAAGGAACTATGACATGGGAAAGTACTTTTCCTGTGATGGTATGAAGAAGTGTCCCACAGGCTTCCTGAAGATCTCAGTGGGACCTTTGCAGTCCTAAGCAGAGTTTCCTGTAGGGGTTGCCATCTCGATCCTTATGGCCCCAAAATGTGATGGAAGAGGAGGGATTTCCTAGGAGTGGGTTTTGTCAAGGTATGGTGGGGAAGACACCTTAAATTCAGGAGAACCCTGATCTCCAGCTTCTGTTGATTTCTGTTCTTCATGGTCGTTAAAGTGTGAGAGCTGCTTAAAAAAAAAAAATGAATATACACCACTGGCTGAGAACATTAGTATGAACCACACTATTTTATAACATGAACAATGTACTTAGCATTACCTTGGAAAAACTGCCCAGATGTACAACTGGGAAGATATATTAAATGTATCTAGTAGGTGATAATATCGTTATTTAATTTGGTTCCAATTTAAAATAGTTTGTTTCACAGCCCTTCCAGTCATCGGCTTTGACTTTTCAACGGTTTTTCGAAAGGTGTCAAATCCATGGGGTTTAAACAGGATCTAGAGAATTGTTGACAAGGTAAACTGCTTATGAATGAGGTCTAAGCTTTTGCAATACAGTAGGTAGTGTTTGGGCTCCCACAGGGAATTGGCGTACATAAACAATCCACCGGCCACTGTTTTCAGGGTCACAAGGTCACATCCCAGTGCCATGCTTAAGGAAGTATTTCAGCACCTCTATCCTTCAAAGGTTAACTCATGTGTAAACAGGAAATGTAAACACACCGGCACTTAAAATACTTTTCATTTTCAAACACAGCACAAAGCATGAAAAGGACCTGTTTTCTACATGTATTTGCACATTTTTAAAGATTATTTTAAAATATCTGAATATTCTTATGATTTTACTTTGAAATTCTTTCATACTAAGGTAGACTGGCAGCTAAAATGTGCTTTTTTTCCCAAAATCAAATCCGAAAATGGAAAATACACATACAAGAGGTCTGAAATTTTATGAAAAATGAAGGCAAAAACAAACTAAAATCCTGTGAGGCTATTGGTGCAACATTTTCATGGAAATGGACCTATGTGTGTTTTTTTTTCCGTTTTCCCATTATAATTTCCCAAGACTTACTGTGAACTGTATGAAGCAAAACCCGTGACCTGTGTGTATTTTAAACAGCCATGGGCAATGTAGTGGCAGCTACTGGCTAATGATTGACCAGTCCAGTTAGTGTGTTTGCTAGCATCTGTTAGTAAGATTGTAGACTGGCTGCTCTTAGTGGAAGAGGAGGAGGGGCTGTTGGTGCTGATCTACAGGAAGTGTCTGACTGATGTCTAGGTGTCACACAGAAAATGTGGAACAAAAGCAATGAACCATAAGTGCTATTAAAACCTGACATAGTGAGAGGTCATGTGGCCTGAAAAAGAAATATGGCTGCTTCAGTTCTGGCTCCACTGTAGAAAACCACAATTTTGGTCTTTTTTCCCCATTTACATTGATTTTCAGAGGTGAAAAGATCTTTTGAAAGATCTTGTTATGTCTGTCTCCAAGGGCATCAAGGATTATGTAACCTATGGTCAGACAAGTAATGAAATGAAAGGGAGAAAGTAAAAAAGTCACCTTGGGTTTCACAGTCTTTTGGACACTTTGGAAGAAATTGCTGCTTCAGCCTTAAGTCAAACTGGCCTGCATTCAGTAAAGTGCTCATGTAGTGCTCAAGGATGAAAGATGTCATCATGTCTGAATGAATAAAAAGTATGGCAGATCAACTTGCAAAGCTGGATGATGTCAGTGTGAAGTTCAAGATGCTTTAACAAACAGGAAGACAATAACCAGCACAATACTTTGAATATTGTGGGCTTACCTGAGAATGCTAAAGAGAATATTCCACTTAGATGATTTTAGAACATGTTGCCTTAATGGGTGGGTCACTCAGCCTATGCTCTTTCAGCTGAGAAGAATACCTTGCAGATAATGTGTAGACATTGCAAGTATAGGTGGTCCTCGACTTACAATGGGGTTACGTTTCGCGAAACCAATCGTAAATCAACAATATTGTAAGTCGAAAATGGATTTAGTACACCTAATACACACCTCTGCATGACAGACTGGAAGATGCACATTGTTGCTGCCGCCCAGCATTGCGAGAGAGTATTGCACCACACATTGCTTGCCCGGGAAAAACACCAAAATTCAAAATTCGAAGTATAGTTTCTACTGAATGTCTATCGCCAACTCACCATCGTAAAGTCAAAAAAATTCTTAAGTCGAACTATAGTAAATCGAGGATCCACCTGTATGAAAGAAACCAAAAATCACTTTGAAGGTTCCAATGTTGTAGTTTCACCCCCTTTATTTTTTTCTAATATCCTACAAAGACAACATGAAATCAGTGTTGTGTCTGCAGCCTTTGCCTAGCACAATATGTATTTTACGTTTGCTTATTTATCCTGCTTATTTTATCCTGCCTGGCTCAGATGTCTGCATGATGGGATGATTCACTATTTGACAACATGAAGCGGATGAGTGGTTTTATGGTAACTTTGGAAGACTTAATAGGGTTAATATAAGTTTCTGAAAGATCAGAATTTCTCTTTGTTTTTAATGGATCTTACTGTTCTTTATGATTTATTATGGTTGTTTACGTTCACTTTATTTATAGTGAGTTCTGGGGCATTGGTGCAGTAAAGGTTACCAGGAAGTAAGAGTAGACAATTTCCACTTTGAGAGCATTACTTGGAATATCAAGGGTATGGGTCATTAAGGGTAATTAAGAGAAAGTATATTTGAAAATTCTTAAAAAAGAAGAAGTAGTTACAAGAAGTCTATCTTTGTAAAGTGGAGCATATAAAAATCAAAAGAGACTGGGTCACTAAAGTTTACTGTTCTTCCCTTAGGTTATAACAGTACTGTTAAAGTCATCAACTTGATTTTGATCAGAAGAGCATTTGCTATTTTATTTAATAGGAATGTCTCTGTATTCTTGGTTTTAAACATGACTCAGAGGGCAGTTTTATGTTAATCTCAGGATCTTATGTTGGATAACGTCATAATTTTAAATGACAACAACCCAAATGACAACTCCTTGCAGTTCATGTCTTTACATGGTTTTGCTTTCAACTTTGTAAAGGATTTAGATGCTTTCCTGGCAATTTAAACTTTACACTAGTTGGTAATCTACACAAATCCTATCTGCACCAAGCTGTATGACAATTTCAAAGTCCTCTACTATCTTTAAAAATACAAGCATAAAACTGGGGTAGGTCTGGTTGGTAACTAAAGAGAATTGCACAATGCTGCGTCCCAATTCTAAATGGTTCTACCCCTTTCAGCAGGCAAGGTCTGGTTTTAATTATCTGGGAATATTTGTTCCTTCTGATCTTAATCACCTGCTAGATGTCAACCATTTATTGCTAATTACAAAGGATCGAGGACCATACTGCTTGAGAGTTAGGAGATTTCTTGGGATCTCAACTTGGCTACAGTTGCGGTCTCCTATTGCCCTTAACCCAGAACTCCCTGAAACACAAGATCAGTTGGGGTTTGGGAATGAAGGTGGATATGTCATATTCACTTGCAGACAAAATGGTTGGTTTTTTAATAATGAAAAATATCTCTCAAATGCAGATTTTTATAAATACTTAGAATTGCAACATTTTATTGTAGTCCAAGGAAAACGGGAATAAAGTAAAGTTGAGAACCAGCTAATCCCTCAGGAGAGTTCCAGCTGTAGAGTTTCTGAACTATATAATGTTTCAACAAGCACTGGTATTTCTTATTATGATGCATTGAGGGAGACTTGGGAACAGGATCTTGACTCGTCTTTTAATGATAATAAATGATCTCTGTGTGCTAAAGCCTTCCCTGCTTGGACCACCTTCCACATCCAGAAGCAAAATTTCAAGATCATTCACAGAATTTACATTATTGCAGTACATCTTGTGAGATATTTATGTATCTCAGCTATTTCTTAAATATAAGGCTACTCTGGGCACTTTCATATTGTTTTTTTCCTGGGATTGTGGCACGATACAGGTTTACTGGAACCATGTTCATTCAACTATTCAAAGGATTTTTAACACAATATTTTATTTGTCCCGCTCTGTGTTGTTTAACCACAACCTGAAATCTGTTTCTGATAGTTATTGCACATAGACTGATAGCTCTCACGTATTTGGCAGCGATACATGTTTTTATTTGCTCTTCACTAGAAGCTCTCTCCAAAAAGATGTCACTGACTGAAGTGTCAGAACTTTCTTCCATTAGAAAATACTGAAAAGAAAAAAATAATTTCTCATTATACTAGGTCTGTATCTTTGAGGCTGTTTCCCAGTTCTGTTCGATTCTGTTGTTAATCACCTGAAAAACACCTGACATAATGAATTTAGAGCAGTCCAGGTCAGGGGCAAACTGAGTTTCCCTGCAATTGTTTCAAAGTGTTCCCAGTTCATGTTTCTGGACACAGACAGAGTCTAAAGCCACCAAGGGGAATAGACCACCTACAGAAGGAGAGGGACAGATATGATGTCATACTGGAAAGTTGAATGTTATCGCCCTTGAAATGGGTGGATGGCTGTGACTGCATGTGGCAACAACATAGTTCTAGAAACATTTGGCAAAGCTGATTCTTGTAGATCTGCAGGCTTTGTTTGTTTAGTATGCTAAAACATTTTAGCGAGTAATCTCATAACTTCAGAAAAGTTGCTCATGGATTTTTTTTTCTGAATGTGTCAGTTTGAGGGTTTTTTCTACGTCTTTCATTGGCATTATCTGTGCTGGGATTTAGAAATTCTTGTGTGTATTTAAGTACAGCTACTGTAAAAAATGTTTCCTGTTGTTGTTTTGCTGAGAGCTCCTTTATTGAAGCCCGAGGAAGTGGTATAATTGAGATGCAGATGTTTTTCGACGTAAACAAGCTCACAAGAATATTGCCTGCCCTGTAGGGAGAAAAGGGGTATTTTTTTTTATCCATGAAGGATGTATCCATGGATTTCATGGGCTTTGGTATATAAGTCTATAAATGCAATGGAAAAACAGAGATGACTGAGATTTAGCAGTAGTTCACTGATTTTAAACCCAGGGATATTTGTGCTACTGTAGCCTCTTAAGAGATTGTACAAAAGTTCCACTGAAAGACAAAGTAAGGAGTGTAAAAGTACCCAATGAGTATCTAAATTTAAATTTTAAGAGGATTGTTTTAAGTATGTTTCACTGTTCTTT
This sequence comes from Scleropages formosus, assembly GCF_900964775.1. Taxonomy (NCBI): domain Eukaryota; kingdom Metazoa; phylum Chordata; class Actinopteri; order Osteoglossiformes; family Osteoglossidae; genus Scleropages; species Scleropages formosus. The sequence goes on from NC_041810.1 coordinate 32,708,953, forward strand.
TTGTTTGGGTAGTACAAGGGACTCATAGCTGGTAGCATGCCACTTAGTAAACTGATATTCTGTGCATTTATAGGGTTTTCTTTCAGAAATTTTTTATGAACAGCACAAGCCTATTATAGAATGTAGTACAACTTCAATTTAGATCCTTGTGTTATATTAGCACAGGTAAATTTAACATGTACCACAATTTCCTAACTTTTGAAGGACGACATACACTATTTGAAATATTTATACAGCAATTTGTTTTTCCCGGAGCAGCTCACAATTAATACTTTCCTCAAGGGCAGTGGAACAGTAGCAAGAATTGTGGACTAAATAGCTGACTTAAGTTAAAACATTTATTGAAAATAGTTTTACACCTTCAAGAATACCTCACTGAGAAATCCAGCTGGTTCCCACATTTTACTTTTTTACTCAAGGTCTTCTAATTTATTTTGAATAGAAGCTTAAGATGCTGAGGTGAATGAGCTGAAATATTGTTGTGGTTGAGTATTCTCCTTCAGTATCTTTTCGCTCTTGGTGCCACATCCCCTTCAGGTGGCTCGGACTGAGCAAAGGGACCTTCTCTCTCCCACAAAGTCACAAAATGAGATCTGACAGCCCATGTTTTATTTGGTTCATAAATGCAAAGGTTAAGTGCCAATCAGCAACCACACTATGTCCCATTAGAGGCGTCAATCAATAAGTGACCATCTATACCTCAATGACAGATCAGGAGCTCAACCATGAGTTATTATTCACACATTTCTATTTAACCTGCTTGTTTAGGGTGCTAACTGTTCGGTGTAAAAACATGGTTGGTGTCAGGACTGTAGGCATGCCTCATTCCTTGTGAAAGGCTTAGGTCTGCTCTTCCCAGCCCTAAGTGTCTTGCCAGCTCTCAACATGTCTTCTTGCTCTCTCATTGTTTATCACCACCCCTCCATTTTATAAAGTGGTCATCAAGAGGTCAAGGAGGTGATGCAGAGTTGTAAAATGGCCTCAGAAGTCACGACCTATGCCTCTGTAAGCATTGCCAATACCACACTGCTGTCTTGGACCCTAACTGCCAATACCAGGCTGATGATAATGAATCAGATTCCTCTTAACGCAATAATGTGATCAATTTCTCATTTGGCTGGAAAAAGAAGTGCGGTGGTAGGAAGATGTCTGTGACCTGCTGTTAACCTCCTGGCTCATTACTCATACGGTGGCTGGAGGAGACACGAGAGGGAGGAAGACTGGGGAAAGAAAGTGAAGGGGGAACAGGCAAATCAGCTCCCTTTGAGCCAATTATTTGTTACAAATGATGGCTCTGCTAAATGTTACTGATTGTGGAGATGCCATGGGAGCCCATGGCATGTGCTGGAAATAATCTCTCTAGCTGAACTGCCTCACCGTGTATTTCACAGGCGCTGATACGAGTGACAGCCCCTTGTTTTCTGTCCAGGCCGGGCCACACAGACACACAGAAATGCCATTTGAAAACTGCAGCCAGTAATACTGCCACTCAAGAGTCACAATGTAGGTGATTCAAGGGAAAATCATAGACTACAAATAACCTTATTTAGGCATCACTTTGCCTTCAGATGCTTTTAAACACATTTTACATTTATTTATTTAGCAGATGCTTTTCCCTAAAGCAATTTCCAATGAACCCTATGTAGTGTTACCAGCACACACACCTTATTCGCAAAGGTGACTTGCACTGCTAGATGCACTACTTACAATGGGTCACTAATCCATACATCAGTGGAACACACCCTCTGTCACTCGCTCACACGCCATGGGTGAACCTGAACAGCATGTCCTTGGACTGTGGGAGGAAACTGGAGAACCTGGAGGAAACCCACACAGACATGGGGAGAACATGCAAACTCCACACAGACTGAGTCGGGATCAAACCCATGTTCTCTCATATCATCCAGGTGCTGTGAGACAGCAGCGCTACCCACTGTGGCACTGTACTGCCCATGCCACCATCCCACATACATATTTTTGACCAAGATGTTGCCTTCTTAAGTTCTATCCCTCTGCCTTCCTTGGAGAACACCATTAGGTGCTGTAAATAAACACTTCAAAGATCATAACCTTCTATGTTTCAAGACCTGGCACCCTGTCTTGGGTGCTACTACTTTGAAATAAAGTGCAAATGAGCCAGGAATGACAAGACAAAGCTTTCCATTCTCAGGACAGTGAAGAACTTTGGGATTTCTGATGCAGATGTTTGTAGCAGTTGTGATAAGAAAAAAAGCTCAGTCAAGCCAGACAAGAACATAGTGATGTGTGGCTGACTTTTACTTTACCATGCCCTCCTTTAATATAGATTTGTGATGTGAGGACAACCTAACACACAATATGCCAAAAATTGTGACTTTCGGTCGCACAACTATTGGCTTTGCCGTACTTCACTCTAACCATGTAACTTTAATCAACTAAATGGCCATGTTCAAAAGCTGCTGTTTTACCCTACTAATTGTGACCTTTAATTAAATTTGATCAACGGAGAGGTACTTTAAGTAATTGGTAGACAGATTGCGGAACTCTTAGGGAGTAAAATCTTCTATATAATATTAAAAGAGAAGGTCGCATACTACCCTATAGTTGCTAAAGCCTAAAGTATACAGTGATTAGGTTTTATTTTTCAGTCTGAAGGTTTATGCCCGCTCAGTGTAGTTATTTATTGAGAAGGCACTTCAGCAAAAGCAGGGCTTGTAGTTTATAGATTTACATCTTTATTTTTTATTCACTTTGCAATGCATACTAAGGGTACAGAGTTTTGGTACGGCATCTGAGACACCAGAGCTCTTTTCTATATAACAGCTTATGTCATATGCTGCATGTAACACCTGTGTTGCACATGGCAAGGCTCCTTCCACAATGTGAGCTGCACGGTGGGGTGGCACGGTGGCATAGCAAGTAGTGCTGCTGTCTCACAGTTCCTGAGTGGTGTGATAGACCGTGGGTTTGATTCCCCCACTCAGTCTGTATGGAGTTCACATGTTCTACCCGTGTCTGCGTGGGTTTCCTCCAGGTGCTCCAGTTTCCTCCCATAGTCCAAAGACATGCTGTTCAGGTTCAGCCATACTGAGTGACGGAAAGAGTGTGTTCCACTGATGTATGGATGAGTGACCAATTGTAAGTAGTGTATCTAGCAGTGTAAGTTACCTTGGTGAATAAGATGTGTGGGCTGATAACATTACATAGAGCTCATTGGAAGTTGCTTTAAAGAAAAGTGTTTGCTAAATAAATAAATAAATATAATGTAATTTATTCAGTTTAGATTATCATTTTGAGTCATGTATTCTTTTAAATCCAATAGCTGAAAGCATCATTTATCTTTACCAGATTTTATCTTAAACAGTTACATATTGATACCCCCCTCACCCCTGCCATATGTTTGTTCAAATGAAGCCTTTCATAAAACACTAGAGTTCAAACTTTCACCATCCAAGGCCACACTTCCTTTCCCTGAAAAACAGAAAAGGCAGTTCTTTAGTAAGTAAACTTAACTGATTGTTTGTTTTTCAAAATTGTGTGGGCTGATAACACTGCATGTAGTTCATTAGATGTCGCTTTGGAGAAAAGCATCTGCAAAATAAGTAAATGTGAGAGCAACAGGTGGCTGTGGACACTAACCTGGAGTTTCAGTGACTATTGCTTGTGGATTCCAGATGAGCTACAGCTGTTTTTTAAATGTTACATCTGGACACTTCCCTAAGAAAATTAGGTCTGTCATCTACAGGCTAATGGTTCCCATTTCCTTCACACTATGAAGGTAATCATATTTGTTATTTATTATCGTTGCTATTTGGCCGACCACACTATCCCCACTGACAAGCAAAGTTTATGTAGACCTTTGTATATGGAAACATTACGTAATTAACAAAACACCATGTAGAGATTAAGAAGTCATCATTGTTCCTGTTGTAACATTCTGCCATTGTCCTGAGATTGGCTTTTCTCCAGTGTTTTCTGATCTGTTTTTTGTATTTTTCTCAGAAAATAGTATAGGTTCCAGTCATTAATGTCTTATAGGTTCGTGAATTCAGTGCATTGTGTTATCCACAAGCTTTGTGAATTCTGTGAATGTGTGATTGTTTTCCCTCTTTTAAATAAAGACTGCTGTTCTGTGGCCTGTAGAAGCTCTCAGACCCTCATGAACACAGCATTGCAACGACAGTTGTCTACTGAATGGAAAGGACCCATGAATGTGTGCTACTCGCCCAGGACTCCAAGACCAGCCCTCTGGACCCTGTCTTAAAAGGGGGTTGTGGTCAGAGGAGCCCATCAATTCACTCTCTGTTGTTGTTTTTGTTGGTCACACAACTGACACAATCCATCAGTGCACCCTGTTGGGTCGGGTTGGTGGGAAACCTTTGAAAGTTTGTTCTGTCCCAGTGGACCCTATGCTACCAGATGCACGTCTTTCCTGTGATAGGAGAACAACCTTTTTCTTGTGAGTCTCACTTTTTCCATACTGCTATCGCCTCCTGACACAGGCCAGCAGACTCCTGCTTCCTCAGAGTCCACATCACTGTGTGTGAGTGTGTACTACCCTTCATGAAGCCTATCTACAAATGAGTGGTATTTAAACAAGGAAATGCATTTTGGAAGTGGGATTGTAAAAAGGTAACATGTTTCAACCTTGAATCCTCCTACTGCATGACTTAGGAGCAGGAGCAAGAACAGGTGGTATGTTGTACACACTTGGGCAATGAAATGATCCAGCTGTTGTACATTTGCACTGGTAATCACTGCAATGATAATGAAACAAGGATGCAAAGTAACACTCAAGACTGAAACAGAACTAAGAACTACAGACTAGACATTAGGTGACCTTTTCCATTTGACCTAAGACCTTCCAAATTATTAATTCATGCTATCCCTTCAGAACTGCCCAACAATTACAAAAGCAAAAAATGATTGTATTTATAACCTAAATCGTCAAAACTATTTATAATATGTTTTTGTTTTTATTGTCCTTTTATGTCAATCTACAAGACAAAACTGAGTCCAGTGGAAGATTTCTTTTTTAAGAAAGTGAAAAATAAAACATTAAGCCGTATTGAATTTACCTGCTTTGCCATGAAGGTAGACCACAGATTTCTGTGTACAGTATAAGACTATATAATTGGGATAACTGGTATTACAAAAATGGTAAAAAGGAAAAATGAAAATTAACTCAAAAATACTGGTTTTTGGGATAACAGCACAAGTGACTCAGGGACTCAAGGTCTCAGGAAGAAGGAGAGAATGGCAATGTTCGACCCTCTGTGTCTTCTACTCCAGGGCAAGTTATTTCTCAATGTCATGTAGGGGCTTAAACATGAAAGTCCTGTCAGCTAGGTGTTTGTTAATGGTAGCAAGGTGTATGCGTTAGGGTTGTATGGTGACAAGCATGGTAAATAGGTGTAGACCTTTATGTCTGTGTCCTATAGATGGTAGCTGTACGTAAATAGGTGTATTGTCTGCATACTATACTTCACCACTACTGAAAATCAGTTGGGGGACTACCTGGGTGCACTGTCCGCATGTCATAAATATGAGTTGAATTTGTTTGTTATAAAGTCAAAAAGTGAATGAGAAGGGAAGTCAGGACACTGGAGAAAAATTTCCTGTGATGTCAGTTGAAGAGTCTTGTTCCAGGCTGAGAAGTGATAAAACATGAGAAAGCCAACCCTCCCAAGCACTGGGACACTGAGGCCTGCCTGGAAGAAGCATGCATTTTGGTCATGTGTTCTGGAGTCTGAACTCTAAGTAGAAACCCTAAGTAGAGCAGTCATCTGGCTGTAAATACAGCAGTCTGGGGGAAGACATTGTTTGGTTTGGACAAGATTGTGGTCTAACTGCCAAAAGTAAACCAGTCTGGCCTGGCACTAAAAAACAGCTATAGTTGCACCAAGAAGATTCATTATAACTCAGAATTATCATTAAAACTTAATATTTACTCAAATAGACTTCCTCATTATACCTAAGGAATATTTCTAAACTGAAGTACATTCTCTCCAGATCTGACACCAAAAAGTTAGTCTGGGCCTTCATCTCTAGCAAGGCTGATGATTGCAACTCATTGTCCAACAAATTAACAGGAGTCCCCGCTCCTCTTCAGTTCATCCAAAACTAGGATGATTGCTGGCACGAAAAAATACCGTTGTATTATTTCCATTCTTCACTCTATACACTGGCTAACCATCACTTTTAGTGAGATTTGAAAATGTTTCCAACAACCGCTAATACAGTCAGGGGATTTGCACCATCCTACTTTACCAAGATTATTACCAAATACGCACATTTGGATTTACAAGAGGTCTCCAGCTTACGATGGGGTTACGTTTCGATAAACCTATCATAAGTTGAAAATGCATTTAACACAGCTACCCTACCAAACATCATCGCTTCTTATCCTTTAAGATTGTCAAGATCATTGTTTGCGAAAGTCCAAGCTCACGTGTGATGGCCATTACGGGCTTGTTGCCTTTGTCAAAGTCAAAGAGACTTTATTGTCATTTCAACCATATACAGCTGGTACAGTATACAGTGAAACAAAACAACGTTCCTCCAGGACCATAGTGCTACATAAAACAACACAAAGCTACTTACAAAGGACTACAGAAAGTACACGTGTACAAGACGTGTGCAAAACAGCACAAAACACACACACACACACACACACACACACACACACACACACACACACACACACACACCTTCAGAACCGCTTGTCCCATACAGGGTCGCAGGGGAACCGGAGCCTACCCAGCAACACAGGGCGTAAGGCCAGAGGGGGAGGGGACACACCCAGGACGGGACGCCAGTCCGTCGGAAGGCACCCCAAGCGGGACTCGAACCCCAGACCCACTGGAGAGCAGGACTGTGGTCCAACCCACTGCGCCACCGCACCCCTGGTCAGCACAAAACAGTACAGTAATTATGAAACAAGAAACAATAAACACAGTAAAAACCAGAAGGTATTACAATATAATAATAACTACTATAGATATAAACATACTAATTAGAGCTTCTCCTCAAGAGTAATTGCCTTCCCCTTCTCACCAGTAGCAGGAGACACAGATGGGTGTTTCGTAGACATGATGGATGCACAAAACGCAATGTAGATACAGGGGGGTATCGAAAAACACTGGAAACACAGAATAGTGTAGAGTATTGGTTGTATACACTAGCGACCGCGTGGCAGACTGGGAGTTGTGGATCGCTGCCGCTGCCCAGCATCATGAGAGAGTATCGTACCACATGTGGCTTGCCCGGGAAAAACTCAAAATTCAAAATTCGAAGTACGATTTCTACTGTTTATCATTAGCACACCATCGTAAAGTTGAAAAATCCCAAGTCGAACCATTGTAAGTTGAGGAGCATCTGTATTATTTTAGCTGAAGCTTTTCTCTAAAGTGACCTAAGTGATCTTTTCAAGTAGGCTAGTGATCCATGCTTTATCACTTTATGATTGAATGTGCTCATTATTTCTCTTCTCTGCTTCCACATTTTCTGCTGGTGTTATGGTACCTCTCTGGACGATGAGTTTGTCTAGGAACCCCCTGGCTGTGGCTAGACACTAATTTCCACCAGATTGTCCGCTTGATGACCAGACTTCCATCTTCGCTGTCTTTTGCATCGCCTAACTGAACCGGAGTTTTTCATTATAAACATTCCCTAAACAGGCCCACTGTAACACACTAGAATGCTCAGGATGGGTGGACAGTCACTGCTACATAGACCCCCAGAGGTATATTTTATTCGCATTCCTTTTGTTTCTGAGTTTTTCTCTTCTCCTGAGTTTACAGTTTGCTTATGAACTGATTCCTAGCAAATTGTTATCTGTTTTGTCATTGTGTTATTGTATGCTTTCAGTTGTTCAGCACACTGGATCATGTTGCTGAGAAGAGAATGTCACAAATAAACAAATAAATAAATAAACAAACCTGTCTCTGTGTCTGTACATATTTAAGCTGGCAGAAGACATACAGAGATGGAGGAATCGATAAAATCACTGCGTTTGCAAGGTATAGATTTAATGAGAGGCAAGATGGAGATGGGTATGATGTATGGTAGGTGGTGGATCTATGAGTGTGTGTGGTAAATCAGGGGTATGTCAGATGTGCCTTCAAGACCATCTTCATTTCTTAATAAGTTGGATATGGGCTTCTCATACTGACAGCACACCCTCACGAAACGCTTGGATTTGCCGGGTCTGTCCATCAGTTTTCCCCGCCATCTAATCCAACTCACCACCAGATGGTGATCGCTTGACAGCTCACACCTCTCTTCACCCAAGTGTCCAGAACATGTGGCCTCAAGTCAGATGAAATGACTACAAAGTCGATCACTGACCTTTGGCCCAAGGAGTTCTGGTACCAAGTACACTTATGAGCATCCTTATGTTTGAACATGGTGTTTGTTATGGACAAACCATGACTAGTACAGAAGTTCAATAACATTTCACCATTCAGGTTTAGATCAGGCAAGCCATTCTTCCCAGTCACCCTCCTCCAGATTTCCCAGTCATTGCCAATGTCAGCATTGAAGTCCCCCAGCAGCACTATGGAGTTTGTAAGTGGGGCCCTGCCCAGAACCCCACACACCCTCTCCAAGAAGGTCGAATACTCTGAACTGCTGTTTGGTGCAAAAGCACACACAACGGTCAAAGATTTCCTCTCTGCGACCTTAAGTCACATTGAGGCGACCCTCTTGTCCCCTGGGATAAACTCCAACTATATTGCAGCCAGCCGGGGGCTTGTGAGTATCCTCACACCCACCCGACTCCTCTCACCCTGTGCACCTCCTGAGTAGGAGAGAGACCACCCCCTATCAAGGAGTTTGGGTCCAGAGAGACCAGGGTGAGTGGAGGTGAGCCCAACTATATCTAGTTGGTATCTCTCAATCTCCCGTACCAGTTCCAGCTCCTTCCCCCGAGTGAGGTTACATTCCATGTTCCAAGAGCCAGTTTCTGTTGTGAGGGGCCACGATGCCACGCGCCACTCTGCCCTCTCCTGCTGCCTGAAAAGCATCGCACCCGACCCCCATGTTGGACCTTCTGAGTGGTGGGTCCACATGGCCCCCATGTTGCCTTTTCGGGCTGAGTCCGGCCAGGTTACGTGGGCTGCCCAGCCACCAGACGCTCACCTAGGAACACTGCCCCCAGGCCTGCCTCCAGGGCTAGGTCCCGGTGACCCTATTCCGGGCAGGATAAACATTCTCATGTTTACTTTTTTCATGGGGATTTTTGGATCATGTTAGTCTGGATCTTCACTGTATATCTGTTGGCCTTAGGAGACAATATAGCTCTGAAGATCCCTAGATCACGCAAGCCCTTCCGCCAAGCCAAGGCCCCGACCCAGGAAGGGCAGTTACACCATGGTACTGACAAACCTGCCAAGATCCATACAGGCAAAACGCCTTGATGTGCCGGTGAATTCATTAGCTGTTATCAGTCAGCGATGACAAACAGCCATCATCTACACATGTCATCTGTTGCTACTCTCTGTAATCTTTTCATCGGCAACTAACACACAGGAAAAGTGGTTTCTTGGTGATCATGTTTGAGGTACTAGTGTACGCTGCTGTTCTATTTTCTATTTTTGGTTGTTACATCATCCATTGTTTCTCTCATTGTATTTCTTTGCAAAACTGCAGGTAATAACATGTTATTTTTTGGAAGAGCAGTTCAGCTCTCCCCAGTGTAGTTCAGCAATCCTGCCATCTCTTGTCCAGCCCCTGTACAGCCCCTTATAAATCTGCTTTAGGATCCCAGGGTCACAGGGGTGACATTTCATCCCTTAACTAGTTGTACTATACCCATGGGGGTTTAGATAATTATTGCAGGTGCATGTTCTCCCACAATGCATTGCAGTAATAGGCCATGTGAGGCAGGAACTGGACAATGAAACTTTGATTTTTAGACACCCTCTCTTCTACTTTGCCCATCATCTATCCATCTGTCTTCTTCTATAATATTATAATATGTATATGTAACACACATATATACCCTTAGATTCTCTGCTCTCTGCACACACGAATAAAATGTTTATATTGACCTGACACTTTTCCAAAGCAACTTGCAATATTAAACTGTCTACATTTATTTGGCTGTTTGTAAAGCTGGGCAGGTTTTACTGGAGCGATCTAGGGTAAGTACCTTGCTCAAGGGTTTTACATCTAGAGGTGGGAATTCAAACCTGCAACCTTTGGGCCAAAGGAAGGAGCTCTAACTACACTACCAGCTCCACTAGCAATACACTGAAGCACATACACAAAAGCACATACCTTAGTTCTTCAAGTCACAAATACTTAAACACACAGGCTTGCATTCAAGTTCTCAGCGGTGTGGAAAGGTGCCTGTAATTTGAAATGATGCACCAAATGTCCTAGAAGACCACATAGTGTGATCTTTCCTTGCCACTGTCTCTGACAGAGGCTGTACCATCTGCTTGACATCTGCATCTAGGCATTTCTCCTGCTCAGACCTCCAGCTTTAAAGCTGCAGACCTCCCTGCTCCTCAGCTTGATGAATCCCTTGGCCTCACACCTGGTGGGCACCACCAAGAACACAGTTATGCATAAAGTTATATCTCGCACACACACACACACACTGAAATAGCATGTCCTGGCGAGCTGGAGCCTAACCCAGCAACAAAGGGCAAAGGGCTGGAGGAGGAGGAGACACACCCAGGACAGGACACCAGTCCATCGCAAGGCACCCCAAGCAAGACTCGAACCCCAGGCCCATCAGAGAGCAGGCCCAGGTCAAACCTGCTGCACCACCATTCCCCCATAGAATTATAGCTTATAGAGATATTTCAGGTTAAGTTTTATGTTCAAGTGCACATTAGGAGTGTCTTTCTGGGATTTGCAAGATGACTTATCAAGAACTAGAAGATCTATTATTAAAGCATTCATTTTGACCACTGTACAGTGACCCTTCTGCTCAGGTGAGTTGTCCAAGGCCATGTGAGTGAAATTTCATGGGAATGTTGCACCTGGCCACAGCTGGGGTCATCAAGGCCATGTTCAGCAACTTCAGCCCCATGACAGCCGTGACCATATTGCCGTCACATCACCAGTGGGTTGAGTAGCTTTCTAATACAGCTCTTTGATTCAAGCAGCAGAAATTGGGCTTTTTGGTTCTACCTCAGGGGGCATGGTGGTGCAGTGGGTTGGACTGGGTCCTGCTCTCCGGTGGGTCTGGGGTTCAAGTCCTGCTTGGGGTACCTTGCGATGGACTGGCATCCCGTCCTGGGTGTGTCCCCTCCCTCTCCGCCCTTATGCCCTGAGTTGCCAGGTTAGGCTCCGGCTCCCCGCGACCCTGTAGGGGGTGAGCGGTTCAGAGAAACTGTTGTAATGTTTCTACCGCAATGGTTCTACCTCATGAAGAACAACAGCATGGGAAAAGGGATGCAACACACAAAATCCATGTATAGACTGGTGACATAATGAAGCATCAATTATGCACATATATGACAAGAAGACACATACACAGAAAGTGACCTAGACTAGTAGCCACATGCATAAACAGTGACTTAATAAAGCTGCACTCACACAAAGACAGTGACATAGACCACGAGTTATATTCCTAGACACAGAACAGCAGTCATATACATAGACAGTGACATAAACCACAACTTATGCATTTTGATGGTGACATTAACCAACAGTTACACACAGACAGAGACATAAACCAGCAGCCCACACACACAGACACTGACATAAACGAACAGTCCCAGCACCCCCCTGTGAGAAAGGGGCTGTCAGAGAGGTTGATGACTGGCTCACCCCACCCCAGAAGCGAGCTGTCAGCGAGGATGATGATCGGTCCTCCCAATGCTCCTCGACAAGTGTGGCGGAGGGAAGCCGCTGCATTATTCGGCTGATTGAGTTATGACAGCCGGGGTCCGGGAGGAACGTCGAGGCGGGATAAGATCGGGCCGGCAGCAGACAAACGATGATAAAGAGATCACTTTAAAGAACAATCTCCATAATATTTCACGCTCGCTCAGCGACTCCCCAGCAGCCCAGGCTGTGAAGCTAACTGCTCTATCAATTGATTTGATTCACTGCTATAGCTGCTCCCGGACATAATATTTCAAACACACGACACAGTGGATTGAAATAATATCTGCATTAATATTAACCCTGAAAGAATCTAATAGATGTTGGCCACAAAGTGCCATATGTCCCATGAATTGTGGTGGGATCAGGAAGTGGAAAAATGACCATTTTCCTCACATTTTTTTCAGGAAGGGTGCACAAGGAGCAGCATATGTCCCTTGCCGGGAAATGTCCTTTTGAGTGCAGGATGCAATCTGTGCTTCAAAGTTAACCTGCCTCTTGGATCACCTCATGGAGTTGGTTTTATTAAATGCCACCAGCAGTGTGAGATTTAAGGGTCTTGATTTGGAGCTCATGATGGCAGTTTTAGCAGCTAATCAAAGGGAAGGTTTCATGCACATACACACTTTAGTTTAGATTCAGGCAGCAGTTCACTTTAGCTCATCACAGGTTGACTGTTTACCAAGAATGATGGTTTACTGCATTTGGAGCACAATGACTGGACCTCCTTGCTATTTGGGCCATTCTCATTGATCCACTGGGGCATGGAGACCAAATGATCAGATCTGATGCCCTTTTCACGCAAGCTTGAATCTAGTGTAACTGTGGAGAAACCAAATGTTTAACAAGATCTTAGCACCCAAACACACAAAGACTTTGAACATCACTACAGGTTTGTATAATTTGTATTGTTATGTAGAGGAGAAGGAAGGAAGTACCCCCCTTTCACCAGCAAGGAAAATCTCAAAGGTTAGTGTTCAGCCAATAAAAGGACATGATTAATGGCACATCAGATGACAGAAGAGTGTGAAGCCGCGTCCGTCAAACAGCCCTAATGAACGCTATGGTAATGCTGCTTTGTGGGACAAGGGGGGCTTGTCTTGTCAGCCAAATGCAAGTAGCCAAAAGTGTAGTCTCGGGGGTGTTCTCACACCGTGGATTGGGCCGCTAATGAGTCCACAGGAGAGTAGTTGGCTAACTTTGATTGTAATGCATGGTGGGGGCAGGACCAGCATGCTCTTTCACAGGATGCAGCACTTCTTACTAAGATGTGCTTTAAGTATCAGGGTTTTAAGCCATTTCGGATGTTTTGAGTCATCCCATTTACATTTTACATTTTTTCATATACCATGTGCTTTTCAAAGTAACGTACATCTCAGAGAAATACAATTTCTGCATTACATTGTCTCATTTCACATAATCTTTCCTTCAGTTCTAAAAAGGTTCAGACACATGGGAATCGACAGTCATCCATTCAGCAATAGTTTCAATAGCTATGATTATCATGAGCACAATGGTGGGTATTTACATTTTCATGTACTGTAAAGCTAGTGACATTTTGTCACTTAGGCACACTCTTAAAATCTGATAATTATCTTGTAATTTTACCCATTTATACTGCTGAAAAATCTTTTCAGGTCAAATATTTTTCTCATGGCTACCACACCAGAGACCCTCCTGAGGGCTGAACAGCCTCCAAGTTGCAAGGCTGTGTCTTTAACCACTCAACATCATTTAGCCCAGAAAAAGGGTCTTTCTTGCCCTGTGGTAGATCCATTATGAAATATACTAATGCAATGATCTCTGGGAAAGGGCTGCTGTCATAGTCCCCTTTATAGCTATGGTTAGGTAATTGCCAAAACTCTTTACACATTCTGGTTCAGATTAATTATTCTTTTTTTATAAACTAAAAGAATTGCTTTTTGCACTGCCTAAAGTTTTTGTACACTGTAAGGTTTTGAATGTGTTGGTATTTTCCCATTCCACTGAATGCTTCATTGACACAACCTCAGTGGTTTCAGCATCCAAACTCCAAACTGTCAGAAATCTTGTTGAAGCAGCATGTTTTGACAAGGTGAATTGGTGTTAACAATCCAGGACTTGCTGGCCTGTCCCGGGGCTCTGTAAAGAGTTCTAGTCAAGCGTGCTGGCTCCATTAATAATGTAGTTTGCAGATGCTGTACAGAGTGCCATCATTGGCATAAGAGAGATATTAAAAGGGGGCTGTAGTTTCAGAGGTCAATCAAGGTCTGGACACTGGGGTAAAGTAATGTTCGGTGCACCTATGTGTTCACGACATCAGTGATTCATCCCTTGCAATGGTTTGCCCTTGTATCGTCTCCATCACTAAATTATAAATGGTGAATGGCTGAGCTGCCTGGGTTTCCTCATATGTTCTGGCATCTGTGATGTTATAGCAGGATGTCTGACAGTGGGCACTAAATGGCACATATTTGGCATTTGTCCGGTTTCATGGACACACATGCCCCACTAAATGTTGGGGTATGGTAACAGTTTGCCGCTAAATTATTCCCTTAATTATTTTCAAGCAGACATAGATAACATGATGAGCTGTTTACACAAAAGTTGTTATCCAGTAAGAGCAAATATGACTGAATTCATAGTATGAGCCTTTAGGGGTAATATCCACTTACATTTGAAAGACTTTGCCCTGGACACACCCGTGTCCTGCCCACATTGATGCGCTCAGCTGGGTTTAGCTATTATGAAACAGGTACCAGTTGGGGCCAACTGGAACAATGAGACTCTTTATCAAGAAGGAGTCAATGAGCACCTAGAAGTTGTTGATGTGCTGGCTGATGTTTGACATTCTGGAGACTGGTCTAAGAGACCCCCCCTCCCATGTATTGTGGACTTGAGAGTCTAAGGTTGATTGAACCTGCGACCTTTTGCATCCAAACGCTAACAACCTTAACCACTACAGTACCAGCTGTGTCCCATTGTTCCTCTATAATGAGAGCATGTTGTAAGTTTTTATTGTCCCTGAGAGCTTTCCTTGTGTTGATTAATAATTATATAGATAATAAAGCCTGTTGGAAGTTCAGCCACAACTGCCCTGTGTCTGGTCACTCCTCAGACCCAACACATGGCAGTGTGCCACGTTATATTACTCAGATGTTGGTAAATACACACACACACACACACACACACACTTTCAGAACCGCTTGTCCCATACCGGGTCGCGGGGAACCGGAACCTACCCGGCAACACAGGGCGCAAGGCCGGAGGGGGAGGGGACACACCCAGGACAGGACATCAGTCCATCGCAAGGCACACCAAGCGGGACTCGAACCCCAGACCCACCAGAGAGCAGGACCCGGTCCAACCCACTGCGCCACCGCACCCCCTATGTTGGTAAATATCAAAGCAAAATAGTGACATTTGCATGGATATTAAAAAGTTATGTTGAGTATTAAAAGTATATGGTGCTTTGTGGCAGAATGGGCATTGCTAGTGCCTTGCATGGTTGGAATTGCAGGTTCAGACATAGGATCAAACCTTAGATAGGGTGTGTGGCACTTGCATGTTCTTTCCATGTATGGAAGAAGATGGTGAAGTAGCCTTTGTTACCATGGAATCCATTTGATTCCTCACCTGATGTGTAGAGCTTTCAGGAGTTGAGTAACCAGAGAATAAAGCTACATTTGAGTAGTATGTCAAGTACAGTACAGAAAAATCCATACTTAAGTAAATTTCATTGGGAGCGTTGAGGTATAAGTTGAGTGTCAATGACTAAATAAACACAAAAGTTAACCTGCAGGGGAGGGTACACCTTTCATAACCTCTCTGTTTCTTATCTGTAGTATGTTGTAGGTAGTGAATATATACTCCATTGCTATCCAGCAAGTAATATGGTGGTTACCACTTCTGGGACCCAGGTTCAAATCCCACCTTCTGCTTTAGTACCCTTAAGCAAGGTACTTACTATAAATATCTTCTGTGAATATTACCCATCTGTGTAAATTATTGTAAGAATCTTAGCATCATAAGTCAGTTAGCATAAGTGTCAGCTAAATAAATACATTTAATCTAAATGTCTCCTGAGGAAGCCACTTCATGACAGACTGGCTGAGCAGAACACACCATGATAAAACAATACATATTTTCTTCCACCAGGCGTAGGCTCTGCTATGACGTAAGTTAATAGCAGATATTTTTCTTTGCTTCTGGAACTCTTATTTGTCAACTTGTTACTCATCACTGTGTTTGACCTTATTTGCATAACAGGCTATGAATCATGATAAAAAGAAATTTAATCCCAGGCCCAACGTGACAGGGAGGTTGTGACAGGTAAGTGAATAGCTGAAAAAAAAACACAAACATATCTGAAAGCAAACTTTGCCAGTCACTGTTATGCAAAGTAGGTGATGGCAATAACTGAATGTGAATGTGGTCTATTAATGTCATATCGAAAGCTGCCAAATGTTTGATTGATGGCATGTTTGTCATTGAGCCTCAACAGAAAAAGTATGGCAGGTTTCTCGCCTGAGTTTCAGTGTTTAATCCAAATGAACTATCCATCCACCTCTACACCCTGTGTTTACCAGCACCTCTCCACCCAAACCCATAGCACCAGCTGATGACTTTAGGACGAGTGAAAGTGACTCCAGTGTGCTTCCTCTGCTCCATTACTGGCTGGGGCAGCTGTCAGGGCACTATGACTATTACTTTTCTTAAGGTTGACTTTGATGTTTTAACAATCCATACATATTGATCAGGACTGATAATAAACAATTTGATTAGCCTCTTTCTATGGGCCGTCATTTCAATCACTTCCAGGGCTCCAGTAGAGTGGAAGGGAGGTAGGTGGTCTCCAGGGCACTGAGGGAGGCCAGGAGATGTGGAGCGTGGAGGAGAGAAAGGGAAGGAGCGAGGAAAGCCCACCCCCTCTGCTCTCTGCTCCTGATTAGGGCTCTGCCTTCAGTGAATTGGACAAGACAGCTGAGCTGCCGGGTTATTAACTCCCTTAGAAAATTCTCCGGCTGCTCCGCGGGCCAGCTTGGACACTGTGATCTGGATCGATAAGCAATCTCCGGTGTGTACCGAAAGCCTGCTGGATTCATTTGTCTCTGTGCGCCTCGCTCTCCCCATCCACGGGATGAAGCACCTGCATCAGCCACCGCCCTGGCAGCCTCCGACCCCTCCCCTCACACAAGTTTCTGTCTCTTTTTAAATAATGACCCTGGGGCTGAAGGAACAGCTGCCTGCATCTATTAAATCACAGTGTGCCACCCCTCTCTCTTTCTCACACACACACACACACTCCCCAGCAGGTCTGTCACCAGAGAGAGAGACAGTTGTCAGGGGTCCTCTATCCTGGAGTGGCAATGGAATTGGACTGGTTTACGTGTGGTGCTGCTGGTGGTTGGTCTATAAATGATAGAGATCTAGGTGTCATAGAGAAACTTACTTCGCAGTTCTGGGAGGGATGTTGGCACAAACATTGCTTTTCAGTAAGCATTTGTATTTATTCATTTATCTGACACTTTTTTCCAAAGCAATTTACAATGTTAATCTAGTTAGAGTTATTTACCTGTTTATATAGCTGGGTAATGCTACAGGAGCAATTTAGGGTAAGTACCTTGCTCAAGGGTATTACAGCCAGATATAAGATTTGAACCTGCAACCCTGGGGTTTAAATGTACTAGCTCTAACCACTCCACTAGCAGCTTTCCCTGAACAACACCCTCAACACATATTGTGGCTGATTAGGATTAGGGTTAGCATTTAAGCTCTAGCAGATGATTATTACTGTTTTCATATCCTTAGTATTTTGCTTTTTCCTGTATTTTGTTGTGTCATGCTGAACTAGTGTAACCAGTGTAGCATAATTGGTTAAAAACCTAAACATTTCTGCCTACATGGTAAAGGTATATATAAGTTCAATTAAGCAGTTTGTATCTCTGTGTGTGTGTGTGTGTGTGTGTGTGTGTGTGTGTACACACTGTGCATTAATTTTCTCTTCTGGTTTCTGAAGGCAGATTTGCATAGTGATTGTGCTTGCAGATTCAGGAAGCCTCAGCTGATAACTTTTAGTGATTAGCTGGGGTATCGACCCGTTTGATGGATCTGGAGACGGTACAGGCAAGTACCCCGAGGATCACTGCAACAACCAGTTTTTCCTGCAGATACCCCAGGCAGCATCCGAGGGGAAACATGGGAAATTGTTATGCTGCAAGAGAATATTACACCTAGAAAACATCTCTCCATACAGCGTGGACCCAACCATCCACATTCTTTAAAAAGAAGGTTCAGTCCATACATTCTGAGTCCATACTGGGGATGTGGCAAAATGCATTACGCAGAAGTACCAGATCCTCAGCCCCCCCCCATCAGACATCAAACAATATGGGGAAAACAGCGGTGAAGAGGCACAAAAAAGCTTTCATAGACACGGAAGAAACCATTCAGGGTGCACCACTGCCAGTCCAAAAGGGGATATAAAACAGACAAAACAGGAAATCTATAATAAATATTTTGGTCCATTTAATCAACAGGTGGCTGTTAGATTGTTAGCTCATTAGAGGCTGATTGGTGCATTTCTGCATTTTTCCCCATGTTCTCGTCAAGGGAGACCAAAACTAGTTATGTGCCGGAAATCTGTGGCCTGTTTTTTTTTTTTTTTTTTTTTTAGACGTTCCACATGGACTAATACCTGATTAATATCATTACAGGCATACTTCACTGCAAGTGCATATTAACATCCTCAGAGAACTGAAGACCCTTCCCATCCATTTCTGCTTTCCATGTCTTTTGCATATCATATGAAGTACACACACACACTTTCTGAACCACTTGTCCCATACAGGGTCACGGGGAGCCAGAGCCTAACCCGGCAATTCAGGGCATAAGGATGGAGGAGGAGGAGAGGGTATCCAGGATGGGACGCCAGTCCATCGCAAGGCACCCCAAGCAGGACTTGAACCCCAGACCAACCCACTGCACCACCACACCCCCTCTATTCATCTGAAGTATAAAAAGAAATTACAGGAAGGAGCTGTAACCTGCATGATGACTGTAATTGTACTTCTTTTGTCTTGACTTTTGTCATCAACATGTTTTTTATAGCTACAAGGAGCACCTGGAAAAACGCATGGTGTACTACAAATACTGGCATGTGTCAGAAACACCTCAGAGGTGTGACTGCTGAATGAGGGCCTAGTGTGATGGTGGCATGTGTTAGCCATGCAGAACACGGTAAAATCGAAACAAGACATGGTGTGTTCTACTACATTCCTCTCGCTTCCGTGCCAAACCCTCTGTTCAGTAACTTGTACACTCTGACATTTTTACACAATAAGGTACATTATGTGTTACATATTCATATAAAAGTTTTAATTCAATGATTTTTTTTTAATTGACAGTTCACATACAGTATCTTACTATGGCAATTATTATACTAGACTAGAAGGGTATGGTTAATTTCCCAAATGTAATAATTTATTTTGATTGCATCTAGAAGAGTGACAAATACAAATGTTGCTCATGGCTACATCTGCAGGCTACTTCACGTGTTTGGAACTGATGAGTTCCAGAGTCCCTGGAAGTCCTCATCCATTAGCACAGCTCACTAAGCCTCCCACCCTCCTCACTTCATTTATAACATTATAACTTGAGCTGTAATTCTATCCCTGTCAAGAAGTTTTTCATTAAAGCCTTTTTAGAGCTTTTTTCTTTTCTTTTTCAAGGTCATTTGTAACCTGGAATCTATAAAGATTTCAATGGTGGAAGTTATATGAATTCTTACTTTTTAATAGCAAAGTTTAAAATTTCCATTTTGGGCCTGGAGTTTTAAATAGGTTCCACAATCCATTTCTACCAGACGATGGAAAGGCAGGCCTTTAACTATACCTCTCTTTGCCTCTATCCATTCTCCAGCTCCACCTGGCATGCAATGAGCTATTCATGCAGGCCTGCAAAACCATGCATGCGTACACATGGAACTTTTTTTGACAACAGCATTAAAATCAGCAACATGCTGAGCGATATTGGAGCAGTGAGGAAACTTTATCAAAGACCTGATACTGGTGCAGTCAGCATAGTGGTTGGCTATGAGTTAAAGTGGCAGCGGAACTGAAGATGTGATGTAACGTTTCCGCTTCAGGTCTTCACTGGGGCAGTTGAATACTTGAAAAACATACTAAATGTGAATGACTTCAATAGAACTATCCAGCTGTACAAACAGATAAAATATAAGCTATGCACTGAATGCTGATTTGGAAAAACACATCTGTCAAGTAAAAACAATTAATTAATTAATAAAGACCACATCATATTCTTTCATGTTCTTCATTAGAGCTGATTGCTTATTTTCCCACTCATTTACCGATTATGTTATACCTGAGTTGTGAATGAATCCCACCTGTTAGGGCCTTTGTTGGACATTTTTTGAGAAGCGTTAAATTGTGCATGAAAGTCTATGAGAAACCTGATACTGAAATTGGGGATTTGAACATGACTAGACTGATTAAAGCTTTGATGAAGTGACTGGGAGGCAGTTTGGCACAAACTGTACTGAGGGACTGTGGAACCACTGAATGAGGGACCTGAA
The DNA here is from genome assembly GCF_900964775.1 of Scleropages formosus. Lineage (NCBI taxonomy): Eukaryota > Metazoa > Chordata > Actinopteri > Osteoglossiformes > Osteoglossidae > Scleropages > Scleropages formosus. The sequence continues at coordinate 32,729,348 of NC_041810.1, forward strand.
CCAGTTACACAATAAGATTATTATAAAAGCTAGAAGTACCTTCTTTTTAGGGAATAGAAGCTGATCTCACAAGAAGGCCCAAAAAACAGCAAACATATTTCAAAAGTTGAATAATGCCTTTCACACAAGAACTCAAAGATGATTTTTTTAATTGTCTTTGTTGTTCACCAGAATGGAAATTTGTCTTTTGTACCAAAAATTTGATACTTTAAGTGGTAGTTCTTCTCACCTGTACAGAGATGGTAATGCAGGTGAAGGTGATTTACCCCTGGGCTTCGGCTAGGGCCTTCTACCAAATGAAAATGCACGCTTGTCATTGTGGCTTCATATCACAGACACAGCACCTGATCACCCTGCCCACACCCTGCCCACACGGGTTTCAGTACCTCCTTGGAAGTGCCTTTGGCCAGAAAAGATCCTTGCTTAACACAGTAACACAGTACAGTAACTGGTAAGGCAGACCTGGATTCTTCTGCAGTGAGTGATGTAAAATAGTTGTGACAGCATTTTTTTCATGATCAGACCTGAACAGAGCCCAGGGTTTTCAAGTGTGCACCTTGCATTGAGTCAGAACAGTGAGGCAGGAAAAGAAATTAACAAAAGAGTCAGGCTTTTAAATAGCACATAGCAGTCAAATGGAGAAATAAGTAAATGTCTACAATGCTTAGACATTGGGACATTTCCATGTAATCATTAATTATAAGTGTAAGTTTGTAGCAGCCATCTGGATTGCTATAATTTATTAATATTAATTTTTGTTGATTCTTTTCATTATACTGTGCAATGGGAGAAAATGAAGAACTTTGCAACACTGAATTAAAAGTTAGATGCTGCAGCGCTATCTTAAAGCAATATTTCCCCTTCACGAGGCAAGAGGTGAAATCTGCATGTGGTTGCGTCATGCATAATTAAAATTTATTTCATGGTTTATCGATTAAAACTTTGCCACAAATTTGATTGAGGACAGACTACCACATTAGACCCCATTTATCCGGCAGCCCTTATTGTTGCCTTTGATTGATTTTTAAGTTAGAGGAAGGCAATCAGTAAGTACCACACAATCAAGGGCTAAGAACATACAGCAGATTGGGCAATCGGGGGTAATCAATGAAAATATTCCATGATTTGCTGGTGCTCAATTTTCACCATAAATTAAGCCTATAACCTGCAGGTTAGTTAGCAATAAAACAAGTGGCTGTGACAGGACAAACTATAAGAAATGAATTAAGAAGATGGAGAGGAAGCGAGGACTTGTACTGTAATGAGGCAGAATTACAGTCCCCTTCTCCATCCTGCAAACCCCACAAAAGCTGTCAGCAACTAATGGCCCGCCTCAAGAGCCAGCATTTGTCATTTGCCTTCTGCACTGGTGTTTATTTCTTTATCACCCGGATGCAATATCATCATTTTACAGATTGAAGAGTTGACCCTTTTGGACTTGTAGATGTGCCACGAGAGAGGCAATAGGAACACTACAGATGGAACATCTTTCATGCAATTAGTAACAGCATGGGACACAGAGTTGTATGTTTGATGATGATAATTCACTTCTTCTGGCTGATACTATTACTGAAGTATTAACCCCTGATTTTTTCAACAAACATGGGCATTCAGTCTTCTGCATACAACATAAACAGTAGGACAGGTCTTTGCAGGGGTCCAACCAGCCATACTTCAGGCTTTCATGGTCCTGCTATGGACAGGGTGGCCCCAGTCCTATCCGCTGGGGCATCATGAGTACGGCATCATCAGTTATCCCATGTTATTGCCCTGAAAATGAAAAGAACAATTCAGGAGGTTGAGGTCTTCTCCCTGAGCTCTGTCAGTGCTCTGAGCACTCTGGACACAGCAGGCCCAGACCTGGGCCCAGTGATCTGCACCTTGACAGCTGCAGCAGTGTGCCACTCAGCTCTAATGGAGCAGTGAGATGGATGATACTAGTGGCGACACACGAGCACATTCAATTCTATCATCTGATTCCCTCACTGCACCCGGGTCGACCCACTTTATCACAGGAATTACCTAAAGTGCCTCTTATTTCATCATCCTGGATGTCATCAGGAGACATCTCTTTAATTTATATATACCCCATCCGCCAAAAAAACAACTGCAGGCTCATGGATCACACAGCCATTGGTGGAATCTGATTCTTCTGCAACCAGGTGCACAAATATTAGTTTAAACCATGATGCAAATATAGGACTAGAGGAGCACAGTGAAGACAGGGCCCAACCAAAGGTAGGCTTTGTTATTTGAACAGACTTTCTTGCTTACACAGGCACACATCAACAAGCTCATTTCTTAATACCTAATGAAGCTGCAACTGAATTGAATGGGATACATATCTAGGACAAATTGTTATTCATTTCAGTTTGCAATTTGTTCCAGACATTTATGACTCACATTTGTATTTTCTGTACATTTTTGTAAAGGGGATCTCACTCTTTAGTCTATTCAGAGAAATTGGTGTTTTCAGAATAATGAAAGAGGCTAGCCTGTTAACTGCTGTGAAAGGGATAATTTCAAGTTTAAAATAAGTCAACATTGTTGCATTGGTGGTGTGTCACCCACAACGGGATTTTTGTGTGAAGAGGTAATATCTGAAAAAAGCAAAATATGTTAGTACTGCTAAATAGATTTAAGATTTACACCTCCAAACAAAACGTGAGTAATATTTCTTCTTTTGTCTTATCTATACTTCTTTGTCCCAGACAATATTCTGTTACTCTAGAACCTCGTACGGCCTGTCTGAGTTTTCTGCCAGACCTCAGTATCCATGTGGCTTTGTGTCTTTCAATCTTTCTATACTTCTCCATATGTCATATCTTTCACATTTCTCTGTCCTGTTGCTTAATTTCCCTCTGTCCATCTGCCCCTAGTCTCTGCTACCTTAACTCCAAGACTTTCTATGCTTCTGCTTTTTTAACTGTGGCACACCAAGGCATGCTGGGTTGAGGACATGTTCAGATATGAGTTGGTACTAGGTACATTTAAAGTGCAGTGTTTTTCCAGTTTAGTCTTACCTTCACAGTGCAAGTCTCTCCTTTCCTCTTATAGTTAGCAGAGGCTTTACTCTCTTGATGGTATAGAGGTATGGAGGAAGGGCTATGTTAACATTTACACAGCATGGAAAGACAGATAGTTGGACAGTACAGCAGGCCTTGACATTGGCTACCCTTGGACGACCGGCCTCCCAGACCCCATGAGCTAACATCTGAAGAAGGGATAAAAACCCCTCTTTGCCCTCAAAGCAGCTGTGGGGCTTAACATTGTCAAAAAGGGTTTTATTTCCCCGCTTTTCGACCCCCCGTGTGTATTTTATTGAGCTGTTCTCATCCCGGAGAAGTGCTGTCCCACCATAAGCTGTGTTTAAAATATCATTTTGAACTCATTAAGATGGGAGGGCATGCTTTGTACATGCCTTGCCCTTGTCAGAAAGTGTTGGGTGGGTATTGAAATACAGTGGGTCTTATTATGCACTAATTACAAATGCTGTGTCTCTTGTCTGATACTTTTAAAATTTTAGTGAATGCTTTGAGTAACTATATATACAATCATGGAATAGTTCAAAACCAGTATAAACAAAAATATGATTTTTTCACAATGTTCCATTGGGTTTCTGAGAAGAAAACTGTACTTCTGCTGAAGGTAGGGAAGTGTGACAGTTGAAAGCTGTATAAATTGTTTTCAACAGCAGCACCTGGTAAGCATCCAAATGCAGAAATGAAATAGTATATCTGGTCTAAGGACCTAAGTGACCAAGGTCTTGCCTTTCTGTGTCATACTTTTGTCTCTACTGCACATCTGGATGGGCCAAACTGGACTGGCAAGAGAGAAAGACAAACCCAAAATTGTGTTCAGGTTTTTGAAAATAGGTCAAAACATCATTTGAACTGAGGGAAAACTGGCCCAACATGAGACACCTCCCCAGTACCCTGCTCCAAAGCAATATGCATTGTCTTCTTGTACTTGACTTTACAGTATTATATGATTTACATCTACTCATTTAGCTTTATTTTCTTTTCCCAAAGCAATTTACAATAGTTTACCCATTTATACAGCTGGACAATTTTTAATGGGGTAAGACAATGTACAATGTTGTAAATAAATGTGTCAATGCTACTATAGAACACATGCACAGACACATTGACTGAAGCTGCTCGATATCACGGCGAGCTGGAGCCTAGCCTGGCAATGCAGGGTGCTGGGGTCACACTCAGGATGGGATACCAGTCCATTGCAAGGCACTCCAAGCAGGGCTTGAACCCTAAACCAACTAGAGAGCAGGACCTGACCAAACCCACCGTGCCACCACCCCCCCATACTGTAGCAAAAGATGGGATTTGAACTTGGATCCTTCAACTCCAGTGGTAGTAGGGCTAACCACAACTGCACAAATAACCTTATGATATGTTGCAGAATGGCCTAAAACATGAGGTCAGCTCACATTAAGTTTATTCAAAGTGTCAACACTGCCTTTAGTGGTCTATTTTTAAACAAGAAGCCAATAAATGTTTGATTTGACCAAAGCAATGGAAAAAATGACCTGATAGGGCCTTTTTATATAGCTAATGTCCTTGAAAGAAAACTGGTGTTCTTACAGAGTTCAAAGTGTTTGATAAACTCTTCAATCTTAAATACCAAAGTCAGAAAAAACACTCCAAACCAGAAATGTTCCACACAGATGGGCTACATTCCACAATTACGATAAAGCTGCTATGAAAGGGCAATTGAGCATGTTTTTGGAGAAATTAGCATTAGCTCCTCAGCCTGATGTTTTGTTTGAAAGGCAGCACGAGAGAGATGGCTTTTCTTGTGCAGATTAATTTTGCAATGTTATACAATATGCAGCACCATCCACAAAAGGATGGGAATAATATAAGTTCTGATTCCCCAGGCTGACCAGACAACACAGGGATTATCAAAAGGTCTAAACACTTCATTACAAACAGGCACTAAATTATTAAAAGCAACAGTCACAATTACATGCAAACCAAAACAAGCAAACCAGGGACACCAATAACATTAAACTAAACAGGCTAACATCTGCCGTTTCCAGATGTAGCTGGCCGCCAGAAAACCCTGTTTGCAGCTAAGCCAATATCATTGAATTGCTCACTCTACACAGCACTAATAAAAAATAAAATAAAATAAGCTGTATGTCTCTGTGAACAATATATACTGTCAAAAAGTGAACATGTATCCCATTCTCCCCACTTATAGTGTTACCAGGGTGCCCATACAAGCTATCGGTCAGACCTTGCAGGTTCTCCAGACAGCAATCCTGCACATTCAAAATAATACTAGACTCTAGACTGGTCAGTTCCAACGACTGGCCAATAAACATTTAAAAACAGGGGAAGGAGCCGGTTGTTTCGATCGATAGCACATCAGCTGCTTTCCCCTCCATCAGGCTGCCTCATATATAGCAGTTGATGTGGTCACACTTGCGTCATGAGTAGAGAAGGTTTCGGAAGCCAATATGGGTGCAATTAACAGTGAGAATTCTTTTTAAATTTCATCATAAAACTTGCTCTCCTGGCACCAGGGAAGCAGCCCAAGCACATGTCTCACAGCAGCTCTGGTCTTGTTTGCTGCCTAATACTATATTCTTTTTCTGAACCCAATGATAGACCTACCCCAATATCCATGGATTACTCCACCCCGAGTGTTGCACATTTATGTACTCCCGTGGGGGCAAAAACCTACTATTTCCTATGGGAATCTGACATACATGCCAAAAAGAACATAAAAAGGGCCAAACCTGTGCTATTTTGGGTGGTGTTGAGATTTTAGCACAGCTGGTAGGTGTTTGACTCACCAATTCTGCGTTTCTAGAACTAACGTGTCCACCAACCCTAGGAAAGTTGGATTAAATCTGTCAAAGACCCACTTACCTTTGGGGTGATAATGTGTGATCTGATTCTTGGTGCATCCATACATATAACACAACTTCTGTACCATCTAAAATTCAAATGCTACCCCTTAATAAGTTAAAGTCTGCTTGGGATAGCTAAATGGCTGTGTAAGTTGTTTCCAGAAGCCCTCCATACATGTATGTTGTTGGTCATTGGTAGGAGCAGCTATTGCATATTGAGAAAATAAGTCAGTCATCACCAACATATAGGGGAATACATCCCCAGATCATCTGTAGCTAGAATTTGAGACTTTGAGACATCCAGGTATGTTGGGCATGGGCATGTTGATGGTAGAGAACAGCAGCCTGAAGTCAGAATAGAAGGTGTTGGGTATTTACATAATCTTCCATTATTGAGATGGTCTTTTTAGAGGGCCTACCCATGGTGAGATCCATTTAAGCCTAATGTAACCTAAAGAAAAGGGAAGGCAAAGGAAAAGGTTTTTGCCATTTGCCATCATATTGGGGAGGCTACTTATCAGCTGAGGTGCTAAGTTATGGCCCTTTTGCAAGGGTGGAACCTAGTGTTTCAGCCCCAGAGTTTGGTATGATCTTAAGGTTGAAGAATGGGGCATTGTTGTGTTTCAGTGAAGGATCGCAGTGGTGATAGAGGATGGCAGGTTGCTGCTGCATAGGGATGGATTCACCCATAATCCTTTCCAGTGGAGTTGCCCTCTCATTGTCCTCTCACATTGTTAGAGCTTTAACACCCCAGCATGTAAGAGAACCTAAGAAGTTAGTGTTGCATCAGGATGCTATCAAGGTAAGTATACATTCTAGCTCTACAATAAAATATTTGGGCCATTTTGTGAAGCAGCAGGGAAGGGTCTGGGTTGTGAAGGATTAGCCTATCTCCAAAACAGTGTAAAAGGCATAGTCTTTTCTGGGCAGTGGGAGATACTATTGCCAGTTTGTCATCAAATTTGCAAAGACTCCAGCATCCTGGACGGTACAAGGAGAAACTGAGATTTCTCTAAAATAATTTCAGCGGACCTAAGCGATATAGACGTATTCAAGATATTAATCATGAGATATTCCACATTAACAAGCACTCTGAAGTTCATAATGTAAAGAAAAACCATATATTCACATCCAAAAGATCAAAATGCATGGAATGCTGAAAACAGCAACTGTACAGATATACAATTGTACCCTGAGCTTCCTTTGATGTTAGCTACCACAGTCTCTTTAGGTTTGCAACAGGGACATCACACATTTGATGTAAATAAAAAAGGTCACCGATATATATATATATATATATATATATCATATCTCCCTCTCACTTCCACATGGGGTGGTGTGTGTTTTCCTCAAGCTCGGGTCCTCTACCAGAAGCCTTGGAATTTGAGAGTTCTGCAAAGTATCTTAGCTGATCCTAGGACTGCACTCTTCTGGACAGAGACTTCAGATGTTGTTCCCGGAATCTGCTGGAGCCACCCTCCCAATTTGGGGTTCACAACCCTAAGTGCTCCTATTACCACTGGGACCACTCTAGACTTCACCTCGCACATCCGTTCCAGTTCTTCCTTCAACACTTGATACTTCTCATGCTCCTTCCTTCTGATATTGCTGTCACTTGGGATTGCTACATTTATCACAGTTGCCCTCTTCTCCTCTTTGTCGACCACCATTATGTCTGTTTGGTTGGCCAACAACTGCTTGTCAATCTGGAACTTGAAGTCCCACAGGACCTTAGCTCTGCTGTTTTCAACCACCTTTGATGGTGTCTCCCATTTGGACTCTTCGTCCTCATCACCCTCTGTCTTCTGCTGCCTGAGGTGCTCACTTAGCAGTTTGTCCTGGGGGGGCATCTTCCTGATATACTCTTGGATGCTCCTTGTTTCATCCTGGATAGTGGCTCCTATGTTCACTAACCCTTGGCCCCCCTGTTTTTGTTCATCATACAGTCTCAGGGTGCTGGACTTCAGGTAGAAACCTCCATGCATTGTTAGGAGGTTTCCTGTCTTGACATCTGTGGTATCCATCTCCTCCTGTGGCAAATTTATTATTCCAGCTGGGTATCTGATAACTGGTATGGCATACATGTTGATGGCTTGGATCTTATTCCTACCATTGAGCTGGCTTCTCAGGACCTGCCTTACTTTCTGGAGGTATGTGGCTGTGGCTGACCTCCTTGCTGCCTCATCGTGCTTCCCATTGAGCTGTGGGTTACCCAGGTAATTGTAGCTGTCCTGTACGTCTGCAGTTCTGCCTTCTTGTGACTGCACTCCTTCAGTTCTGAGCACCTTCCCTTTTCTTGCTACCACTCAACCACACTTATCCAGTCCAAGTGACATCGCAATGTTATCACTGTATATCCTGGTGAGGTGGATCAGTGAATCGATGTGTCGTTCATTCCTGGCATACAGCTTGATATCATCCATGTAGAGGAAGTGGCTTATGGTTACTCCACTTCTGACTGAACTTCTGAACACAAACAATCTTGGACGAGAAAGTAAAACAAGATGTACATAAGTGAGACCCTGGAAATTGCCAAACAAAGACTCACAGTTCTGTCTGCTAGGCTGAAGAGATACACTACAGAAGCAGAGGCCAGGAAAATGTCAGTACGTTCCCACATACGGTGCATGTAACCCCTTTCCTCGGCCCTGCTGTTAAAGTAGTACTCATTTCAGTTCATGTTCTCATTCTGGACCAGCGATAATCAATGGACTTTCTTCAGAGTCAGCCCATCACTCTCAAGCCCATCTAAGAAGCGGCATTGACCACCCAGCCCTTCACGCTTATGTTAGTCCACCTCCCTTTGTAGCTCCCAAGCCTAATTCTGCCCGGTCTGTTTGCATGTGTGCCACTACACCATGTGTCCATGCATCCACTCGAGGTTGTATGAAATTGACTTGCAGGTTGCACGGCTGACTGTGAATTTCTTTTTTTCACACACATAATTTATAACACAACTTATAATAATACTAAATGTTTTAGGGTGCAGAACCTCTAGCTCTCTGCATGCTATGAGAAAGATCAATCATTTATACTATATAGTAAAATAAATATATTTTATTCTGTGATTGAGGGGTGCAGTGGCGCAGTGGGTTGGACCGCAGTCCTGCTCTCCGGTGGGTCTGGGGTTCAAGTCCCGCTTGGGGTGCCTTGCGGCGGACTGGCGTCCCGTCCTGGGTGTGTCCCCTTCCCCCTCTGGCCTTACGCCCTGTGTTGCCGGGTAGGCTCCGGTTCCCCGTGACCCCGTAAGGGACAAGCGGTTCTGAAAATGTGTGTGTGTGTATTCTGTGATTTTTGCTTACATATACACTTGCAGGCAGAAGTATTGCATAATTGTTTGGTTTTCAAAAAGAAACCTTTTTAATGCATTTTTAGATGCATGGAGAAATTGCCCTAATTGGATTACAAGGATACTGTATGTTGCACTTTGCTTGTGATTGTGCATGGCATGTGAGAAATTTAAACAGGAATGTCAGGAATAAAGGTACGAAAGGTAAACCGCGGATGTTTTCAGTTCTGGCTCCGTTGTGGTGGAATGACTTCCCCCTCTCACTCAGAACTACTGAAACTGTCTACATTCAAGAGGGGTCTGAAAACTCATCTTTTCCGGACTCACTTTATCCATGATCTCTTAAGCTCATGTATGGTATAAATGTTCATACACTGTAACTTTATGATCATGCCTAGATAAGCCTTTACACAGCCGCTACTCCTGTATTGTATGTAAATGTCTGTGTACCTTTGGTGGTGCAGTGGGTTGGACCACAGTCCTGCTCTCTGGTGGGTCTGGGGTTCAAGTTCTGCTTGGGGTGCCTTGTGATGGACTGGTGTCCTGTCCTGGGTGTGTCCCCTCCCCCTCTGGCCTTATGCCCTGTGTTGCTGGGTAGGCTCTGGTTCCCTGTGACCCTGTATGGGGCAAGTGTGTGTGTGTGTGTGTGTGTGTGTGTGTGTGTGTGTGTGTGTGTGTGTGTATACCTTTTAAAAAAAAAAAAAATTGTAAGAAGGTGATCAGGAATATGGGGGCAAGGTGGTGAAGTGGGTTTGGTCGGGTCCCGCTTTCTGGCGGGTCCGGGGTTCGAGTCCCGCTTGGGGTGTCTTGCGACGGCCTGATATCCTGTCCTGGGTGTGTCCCCTCCCCCTCCAGCCCTGTGTTGCTGGGTTAGGCTCTGGCTCACTGCGACCCCGCTCAGGTCAAGCAGTTTCATTCAATGTGTGTGTGTATGTGTGTGTGTGTTTGTTTGGTCAGGAATTGTCTATCCTGAGTTTTGTGCACCTACTAGTGCGATGAACATCGGTGCATAAAGTGGAAAGAAACTATTTTTACTTAAAAATCACGTCTGCAACTATGTTCTCTCTTTCTCCTACTGTAATGCACAAATGAATAAATGTAAATGTAAAGATGTGGCTTGGGCTCTGTCTTGAGTGAAGCATTTCTGACACGATCCTAATACCTGCACAATGGATTCCAACTGACTGGTTTTTTTCTAATACAAATGAGTCTGCCTTGATATCGATCACTTGTGTTCTGAAGATATATTACGAGATGAGTTGAGCTTTTTAAAACCCCTTATTTTTGCGAATGTACAGATCAGCAGGAGACCAGGGTAATCTCCTTTTTTGTCTTGTTTAACATAACTATATCACTGAATTGTGGGTTCTGTCACTGCTATACTGTCACAGGGGGGTCTCCAGGGGCAAAACAACAGGGAGACGGGAGGGAGTACTGACAGCATGCATGCACACAGAGAGGAGTGGGACAGCGAGTGACCCAGGCCAGTGCTCCCATACCCATAAACATGATCTCCTGCAGAGCAGGTGGGAAGCAGTACTGTCATACATGCTTAGGGGCCTCGTGGGGGGTGCCAGACCAGCAGGACCCTAGAGAAGCTGAAAGGGGCTGGGGGAAGGGGGTTCTGACTCATCGCTCAATGCACTGTGGCTTATGCTTTCTCCTCCAACAGCTCTACCCCCCACCACTTGCATGGAAGATGAGATGAGCCCATTAATTAATGAGCAGTGTTAGTGGGCTGGTGATAGCCAGCTGTCAGCCTTCTCCGCTGTCAGGACCCTGGACGCTGGCCCTACCCCCACCTTCTCAGGTGAGCGAGAACAGCAACGCATTCAATAGGCCTATCCTTTCATTGGTGGACTCCGACGGAACTGTCTCTCCCTGCCTCTTCTTCTTATTGCTGGGAAACACCTCTGCTTTCAAGCCAGAGCCGAAATAAGCAGATGGGAACCATCAGCAACATCTATACAGACATAAACACATGATACTCAATGAAAAATGGATGCTTCACTCAAGCGTGACGTAACATTAGCATGGCTGCTCGACACGTGCGAAATATTCTCTGCACCCTACATTCCACAAAAGAGAAACATGACAAGTTAAAGCTGAATGGAAGTTAGCTGCTGTTTTTTTTGCCAGCGCTGTTCTGCTCTTTAATGTGGTTTTTGAACAGCTGCAGAAGGCAGCAAGACTTTAGGGCCGCGAGGCGCTGCAGATCCAGCGTCAGCCCGTAGGGGGCAGTGTTGGGGTGTCGCAGTGAAGGATGCTATAGCAGACAGTAACCGAGGGAGAAAAAGGGAGGGATAGTCATGGTCAGAACAGTGTGCACTACTCTTTAAAGGGTGCCGCTTTGTATCATTTTTTCCACTCTGATCTAGGTAGCTATGACACTTTTATTTTATTCTGAAGCACGTTTTACAGCTACAGGGCATTTCCCATAAACTCAGAAGAAAATTGACCGTCATAGCTAATGGTGTTGTGTTAGAACAGAGCGCAAGATGTCCCAAGAGATGCAACGTTTTGCATTGACCAGGGCCTTCACTCGAACGGGCATCACATTTGATCAAAAGGCTTTATAAGGGACAGGGGGTTCTCATTATTGCTGGGAGACATTCATTTTAGAATGTTTTTTTTTTTATGTGTGTATCCTATTAAGCGCTTAAAGTGCTTTTTGATAATTGTGCTTTGTACTTTTACTTCACTCCAGCCTATTCCCAGTTCAATTTCCTTCTTTATCCGATGCTTGAAATATCGATTTCTGACAGATAAAAGCAAACATTATAATCTCACTTGCGAATGGCGGAGCCATGCATTGGGGAGCCGCCACATTTGCCGGCTTCGTTGTTTTATTGCGTTTTCATCAACAGAATTTACTTACTGCTTTCAGGTATTTATGTAAAGGGCCTGCTTATTGATGAGGTGGTGATATGGGAAATTCCTGCCACCCACCCCCTACCTCACTTTGACACACACGCACCATGTTGTTTTTGAGAGGCGGTGCGGAGTCTCCCACGACGCTTCCAATGATTGCACTTGCTTAAACGGTTGTCAGGGCACTCGGAATAACTGTGATTTATTTCTCCGGCGGTTTACGGAAGTTTAGTGTTTTCTGTTAACCTGGGCACTCGAAAGTATCTGCGAGCCGCCTCGCCGTCACATTAACCTGAATCAATCACGTCTTGATTTTTCCATTAAAAAATAGCGTGCTGTAAATAACACCGCACTCCTGGCCCAGGAAGCGCATAAACGGCATCGTTGTCTTCGCCGCTCTCGCTCCATGTCACCTGCCTCAACGGTTCGAGCGTGGCGCTTCCAGCAGGACAGGAAAGACTGTTGACAAAAACAATAGAAGACCTCACTTCTCCCAGGGTTCAATATTTAGTGTTTCTGACTATGCTGAAAGCTAAACATTTTCTGGGACATTAACCATTTATAAAATGTCATTTGTAATTTGCAGGATGGAGCACTCCATTACTTAATTTATTAGTGCTATGAGAATCTCTAAAGCCTTGGGAAAGGCCTTTGTATATTAGTCAGTGGTGAAGAGCGCTGCAGACACTCGGGTTCGAGTTCCACTGTCGGTATGATGCATAAGCAGTTCACTAGGCGACCTGTCTCTCCTGACGGTGGAAGGGGCAACCAGAAGACATCTGACACCCAGAGCAGATCCATCGGCTGTGCTTTTCATTTCCTTCCTGCTTGTTTTTTGTTTTCTGCCATAGCTGTGTAGACACTATTTACGATTTACTGCAAACATTTGACCGCCCAGCCCACCCATATTGACTTGGTTTGACAAGTGTAATCCTTTTCTCTTTCCCAGTCACTTGTGTTCAGCGATCAATCAAAGCATCAATGACGGCAGACTGCTATGAAGTGAAGGGGAGGTGTTCGATCATCAATAAGAGACCCTGTGGGCTCTTGCTATAATATAGTGATTGATTCATCTTCAAAGAAATCTTAAGTGGCCGTATGCATTTTCCGTAATGTGCTTTTTTTGTTTTGTTGACCACAGCTTTTTCCTTCTGAATCAAGATACCATTTTTATAGCAGTGAAAATAAAGAATTACCTAGACATTCAGTGACTACATTTGTTTGTTTAATCTTCCAGTGAATTTTCCTTCTGGTCTGGGGAATTTTTGAGATTCAAAATAATACCATCTACCAGCAATCTTAAGAGTTGCAACATAAGTCACTGTCACTTTTATTATATTTTTACTATGTATTATTATGCAATGATCTTCAATATCTGACCTGTATGTTTTAATACACTGTATATTGGGATATTACCATGTTGGTGAAGGGAAAATAACTTGGCGAGAAGAAATAACTGATAATGACTTCGTGTATAGCAGTCATTTTGTGTTTAGTTGCTTTGTTCATGCTCAAAGTGACAAATTTGATCATTTTTTGCACTTGATCCACAAACTTTATATAGAAGCCCCAACAAAAATACACACGCACACACACACACACACACACACACACACACACTGACTGAAGGCGCTTGTCCAGAGTGGGGTCATGGCAAGCCGGAGCCTAACCCGGCAACACAGGGCGTGAGGCTGTAAGGGGAGGGGACACCAGTCCGTTACAAGGCACTCCAAGCGGGATCCAAACCCCAGACCCGCCAGAGAGCAGCATCCAGCCAAACCCGCTGCACCACTGCGCCCCCCTACCCAAAAATAACAGTTCCTTTATTGTAGATCATTACTATAGAATAATTCCAGAACTTCTTATTCTTCCATGCAGCAGGACAAAATCTCACACAGAAAGTCAAATATCCTTGTGCCACATAGACGCCTTCCCCAGTAAGATCAAGGACTCGACTATATGTATTTACTCATCAAATTCCTATGCTGTTGCAGCCTACAACTATTTTCCCTTGCTTATAACAAATAGGAAGCATATTATTAATTCTAACATGTTTTATACTTCCATTAATTATAATTAATGTATTTGACTATTATTTTCTGAAAACAGGCCACCTGCAGTCATTTAAAAGTTTATACAGCTTGGTAATCTCACTAGAGCAATTTTAGGAGAAACACCTTGGTCACCGTGTCTCCCTGTAAACTGTACTCGAAACCTGCAAATCAAACTGCAAAAATTTTAAGACATATTCAAAATACTTTTCATCTTCTTGTTCTGGGGGAAGGTATTTTTTAAGGAGCAGGTTGCATTAGGATTGTGCCACAATTTGAATTTTGGCTGAAGATCAGATTTGGTCTCATCTGACTACAAAACCTTTATCCAGATCATACCAGGATCACTCTCTTGCTTTCTGGCAAACTCCAGATTTTAAAATAATAAAATAAAATAATATTATTAACAATAATTCCAAGCAATGTGGGACAGGATGGCGCAGTGGGCTTGGTTGGGTCCTGCTCTCTGGTGGGTCTGGGGTTCAGATCCTGCTTGGGGTGGCTTGCAGCGGACTGGCGTCCTGTCCTGGGTGTATCCCCTCCCCCTCCAGCCTTGCGCCCTGTGTTGCCGGGTTGTGCTCTGGTTTGCCGTGACCCAGCTTGGGATGGGCAGTTTTGAACTGTGTGTGTGTGTAATACCGAGCACACGAGTCTGTTCCTACAGACAACCACAAAACAGCTGATCCATCTGAGTCGGGTTTGTGGTCAAGGGCAGAGCCTCTGTCTAAAGCAGACAACACTATCACTCTAGCGGGACCACAGTGTTACTGCTTTCCCAGTTCTTACTTACTTCTGCTGAACACAGGGGTCGCCCCCCTCGGCCCATGGAGGTGAGTTAGCCCAGTCAGAGGAAATAAATGGCCCACCATCACCTCCTTGTGTGAAAGTCTCTTCTCCTGCTACACAAAACAAGCAGCACCTTCCACAATAGCTATGCTCCCTGTACACCTGTAATGTGTAGAGGTGGATGGGTGGGGGGGGCAGGGGGGTGAGTGAAGAGGAAAGAGCCTTTAAAGATGTATTAAAGGAAGTAAAGTAATTATAGGATTGACAACATCAATGACCTCCACATTGCAATATCTTGTCTCCTTTGTTCATTGCTCTACCACCGTCTCAATGGGTAAAATTGCATCTTTTCACTTTAACTCTCTCAAGGACTCTTGTGCTATTGGAAGTCAGCGAGGTGTGATGTTTTTTCCCCCCTTTCCCCTCTTTCCTCTCTTGTATTGTGCTTTGGGGTCTCGTGTGAAAAGCAAGGTCCTCACAGAGTGGAGGTTGGCCAAAGAGGCGTTTCTTGGGTCATTGAATGACTTTCAGGTGTCTGTCTCCGTCAGTATTGACAGGTGCCAGGTGTCACCTGCTCATCTGCAAGTACTCCAGCATCACACAGTTCCGACACCTGTAAGTGGAGAACACAGGCATATAAAGCCGCGGTACAAAGCCAGTTGGGTGTGTTTAAAGACGTATACTAGAGGCAATATGCCACTCTCAGCTTTCTAGGACTCATGAGATGGTGGCCTAGTGTAGGGCATTTGGAGGGCTACTTAGTTTTTCATTAATACCTGGATTTCAATGCCGTTCTAGTGACCTTATTAAATGAATAGGAAAACAAGGATGCTGTCATTGGACAATATGTGTAATTCACACACATCGTCTGAACAGCTTATCCCATATGGGGTCGCAGGAGGCCGGAACCTAACCCAGCAGCGCAGGACATAAGGCCGGAGGGGGAGGGGACACACCCAGGACAGGATACCAGTCTGTCGCAAGGCACCCCAAGCAGCACTCGAACCCCAGACCCACTGGAGAGCAGGACCCAGTCCAACCCCCTGCGCCACCACGCCCCATATATGTGTAATTCACATATATGTTTAATTGAACAGATAAAAGTAATGAACATGTGATCCACTAGTATGTCACGCTTCCTTCTGCGGTTGAATCTTTGTGTCACAGCCCCACGTTTTATTGTGTCTAGTTCTGACTGTTATGGACGTCTGTACTGTTTTTTTTATAATACCTCCCATTCCCTTGGGGGAAGGTGGTCCGTGTGGATGAAAAGGTAAATCACCAGGTCTCCTGTGTATTGAACCCATCAAACACAGTCAAAATTGCAAATAAGCAGACCCAAATTCATCTGCAGATTTATTGCAATCTGTCGTTGCGTTTATTATCGACCCGCCCGTGTCCATGAATTGAGAGCGTCTGAGTTCTTCCCTGCACCTAACTGCCATTTGTTTAACATATGGCCCTGAAGTGTGCTTGCATGCCACCACCTTTGCATGCTAACTGACTTTGTTCATCTGTTTGGAATGGAAGCAGCGTTCAGACTGAGCGCCGGAGCTCTCGGAGCTGGGATAGCAGGGCAAGCAAAAAAAGATTCTGTGCACAGAGATACGCAGAGCACAAAGTGACACCACAACTTGGGCTTTAGCACCATATGTGACTGCATCTATCCGTCTGTTGGTCTTGAACAATCGAAGCAGCTCATCAACAGCTAAGGGTCACCACTTTACCATTGCAGTCACCCATTTTGCTCCTTCTTAATTGCCACTTCAAAGAAAAATGGAAGGATCTACAGGAAAGTCCAACCTCTTGTCCAGAGCGGGATCGCGGCAAGCCAGAGCCTACCCGGCAACACAAGGCTCAAGGCTGAAGGGACACACCCAGGATGGGACACTAATTCCTCACACGGCACCCAACGCAGGGGTCGAACCTCAGACCCAAGTAGCCGGTACTGCTTGAACCCACTGCACCACCAAGTCCCTCTACAGGAAAGTCCACGGACAAGCTTCATAAATAAAACTAATCATAGATTGTATGGACCATGATTTATAGCAAAGACTGCCTTTAACACAACCAGACCAAGAAAAAAAAATGCAATTTTTTTACTATTTAAAATGTATGTGTTTAGCAGTTACACGGAATGTAGGAGCATAGAGGCCTCACTTCTGTAGTTTCGCAGAGGCAGTGAATCACAAATTATTAGACAAAGTATTAAACCTATAGACTGTGCTTGGGGTTAAAGCTGTGGTCAGAGTCAGGGAATCAGCCTACGGTTTACAGCTATGGAACATGGGGGTGTAGAAAAAACATAGGCACAGAACGTAGTGTTTATAGTGTAAAAATGGCTATGTGGTTAGTAGAGTAAAAATAAGGGTTGATATGGTACGTATAGTGGACCCAGGAGGACATTTGGTGTTGTACTCATGGCCTTAATGCCTCCTATAATAAATCTCTAGTCAATGTGTCTTTTGAAACTTCTGATATCATTTTTACTTGACATATTGACATTTTCCAAGTTATTTATATTTCCCAAAGCTGGACAATAATGATCCTTCAGGAAACAGCTTCGCTGTTGCAATTCGCTAATGTTTTCTCCTTGTTTGTTTTCCCTGAAAGCTTCTGATGTTTATAGTAAGCCATTAAAAAACAACCAAAGCCATTGGAAAAGGTAATTTCAGGGTGGGGGAAATGCTTTCAATCAATGCTGTGGGACTGTGCTTATCTGGTCCGTCCTTCGGTAATGCAGCCCGTATCCCACAATGCTTTGTGACCCCCATTTTGCATCCAATGCAGCCAGATAGCGCTGCAGAGTGTCTGGGAGATACACAGTAATGATTGTAATTATGGCCATTGCCTGGGCTGTCCATGGTAAACAGCAATCACTGTTTTAAGCCACTGCGGGGGATGAGTGTATTACAGCACAGCTTGATATCACACCATGAGCAGCAGATCTGCCCATAACTGTTAAAGGCCGATCTAGTTTGTTTTTAAAAAGTACACAAATAAGTTAAATAAGGAGAAATGTGGGACACAACAGAGGATTCGGTGACCATTGCTGATGGTTCAGTGTAACGCACTTGAGTTAAAGTGTGATGCTTACAACGTTACTTCACCACCTCACCCACTGCACTTATAACCATTTTTACATACAGTATAGAACAAATACAAAATTAGATGTTTGAGACCTTTAAGTCCCCCCAAATGTGTTAATAAGATGAATGTAATTGCAGCTCCTGACAAAATGGTCATTTTCTGTCTCCCAGGGTGACCCACACTGCGCACACAGCACTTACAAAGGCTTTAACTTCTTAATAGAGTCTTTAGTAAAAAGTTATTAGAGCTACACCGAAATTGATGCTTTTGCTGTGTTCCAGCTATTTACTGCATTTTAAATAAGCTTCTTTGATTACTTTGACAAAACATGTGCAAGCCAGTGATTTCACCATGATTAGCATTGAATTATGTATACTGTTGTGCTGGACAGAGGAAACATTATGTAACAGCTGCCTCTGTAAAATAAAAACAATGCAGTTAGAAAAATAGCTTTAAGGCTTGACATATAAGTATAGTTAATTTGTGCATGACTGGAAGATGCTGGAATGGCCAAACGGCCCAGTGCATCGCAGTGTTATTTTTTTATAAATATATTTTACAAAAAAAAAAAAAAAACCTCAAAAAGAGGGTTGGTTAAAGTTAATAAAAATTGAAATTAAACCCAACTCACAGTATAAATGAGCGGTTTTTACGCATACAACTTTTTGTAAATAAAGAACTGAAAGCAATCCTTATATTCTTTGTAGCAGCCTCCTCCATCAAATCAAGGTCATCAGTGATTATTCTCTTTGGTGGTGGAATACCAGGAAAATAAAAAAATTGTTTAAAAAAATACCATTCATTTCAAGTGATTTGTACGAGTACAAGTCTAAATACACAATACAAAAATATTCTGGGAAAATATGTTACTATAGTTTGTTTAAGATTTCTTAAAGGAAAATATATATACATATAAAAAGATTACTATCATGTCAAGATGATTAAGAAAAAAATCACATATATCATACTACTAAAGAGGTGTCTCCCCACAGCTGCAGGGTTGTTCTATTTCCCTGTGAACCCGACCAGCTGAAGGAGCTGTGTGTGAACTTGGTGCTTTCCATTTGCATGGCAGGTGTGTTTTGCACACGTCTGCTGCCACGCCAGCGGCTGGGGGACTGGGTTGGGGGGGTGGAGGGGATGGCAGCTGAAGTCCTGGAGCAACAGCATCCATAAATAATGATAGTGCTAGACAACATAGGCCTGCTCTGTCCTTACTGGTCCGTGTGTCTCAGAGTGTCCCGTTTCTCCGGTTCTGCATCCGGTCCGCTGTGGCCCACTGTGGCCAGCGCGTGAAACAGGGAGGCAGGCGTGGATGCGGTACACTGGAGGACAGTGCCCCACAGTGGTCTAATCGGAGCCTCCCACCGTGCCCTAGGGCTTTGCCTCTTCCTTTGGATCTCCACCAATCACAGCCCTGCAGCGGTGAAGACCCCGCCCCCAAGATCCTCGCAAGTGTTTACAGTGCAATCCCAGTTGATGGATGCTCTGTTAATACAAATTTAACCCTGCATATTTTTATTGCCAAAGGACCAGGGAAAAGGTTCAATTGCAGAGCGGCCTCATTAATTCAAGACCTCGTTACATTAAAAGACGAGCGCGTTCAGGCTCTGGGTTGCAGATGTGCAAAGCACAAAAGCGGCAAATAGGGGTTCTAGCAGTAATCATCTACCAACAGTGAACAAGGGGAGCAGAGTACAGTGCTCACCATTTCCATTTGTGAGTTTTCAACTAAAGTGGACTAAGGTAGAATTTCCTGCCAAGTACAGAGGCTAAGGCCTTATGCACCTTCATATAGCCCTAAGTAAATTACAGGAAGGCGACTTAAAGACGAAGAGTGGGTGTCAGTAGGAATCCAACTGAACGACAGACTGATCTTGAAGAATCTGAGGTCTACGTGGTAGTGAGAACTTCTCAACAGGAAGCTAATCCTCTGTAAAGCAGGAGAACGATGTTACACTATTTGGTTGTAATATTACAATGATATTGTATTGTTTGTAGGGCGAGGGGGTGCGGTGGTGCAGTGGGTTGGACCACAGTCCTGCTCTTCGGTGGGTCTGGGGTTCAAGTCCCGCTTGGGGTGCCTTGCGATGGACTGGCGTCCCGTCCTGGGTGTGTCCCCTCCCCCTCCAGCCTTACGCTCTGAGTTGCCGGGTTGGGCTCCGTGACCCCGTATGGGACAAGCAGTTCTGAAAATGTGTGTGTGTGTGTATTGTTTGTATTCTTATGCATATATAGTGTCTAGATGCATTCTTAAGGAATGGGGCGCTAAATGAAATAGGGCTATATATTCATTTATTTCAAAATGTTCTGCAATTTTTAAAAAAATATGGTAATTACAATAAATTATACAAAGGATTAAAACAAAAGAGCGGCATAGCAAAACAGCACAAAAAGAAGAAGTTTTAACTGAGGTAGTGCTAAGTACTGTATATACCACACTAAATATATATATATATATATATATATATATATATATATATATATCTACACTATGTGTCTGGTTAACAACTACATATAAACCAACTCCCCTAGGCACTGAGGGGCCTATGTCATTGGTGTCACTGGCACGCTGGCCTGAACCCGAGAAAAGTACAGGGCTCTTAGAATGACGCTTCTATTGGACCTTTACCTCAGCCTGTCTCAGGTGCAGAGTAACAGGTGTGCCATGTTCGCCGTCCATTACATAAATCTGTGATGCCAGAAGCTGTGACGAGAACTAAGATCAGGAGTCCCAGGAGGGAACATGCTGGCGGTGATAACACAGAAAACCAGCAAAGTCGCCTAGGAATGGTATTTCAGATGCGTATCCAGACAAAAGGACTTCCCGGCTACAGAACATCAGGGGGCTGTCATGAAACATGCCCAAAGCACGCAGTTTGTCGGCCCGACCACTGTGTGTAGAATTGCTCTGCAGGGGCATCTCAAGGGACGACCAGGACAGCTCTGGGTCTGTTACCCATCACACTATACCTACCACTGCACCGCTTTATACATCTACTTAGCCTGAACACACTCATAAAGGCTCTTTGCAGCATTACTGACTGGGGCTCATCACTGTCAGATTTTGGCCAAACACACAGACAGGGCCTTCCTCCTAGCCTGTTTGCATGGCTGGGCATGGGAACAAGGGCAGGGCCACCCCACTCTGGCCTCCAGCTGTGCCTGTCAGAAGAGAAAAACTCGCCAGCGGAGCTACAATTAGCTCCAGCGCAGGGCCAGGCCTAGGTGGGCATGGGCCCTCTGAAGAGAAGCACAGCCCAAGTTCTTATTGTTGCATATCCATCTGGGGGTAAAATTATTAATGAAATTGGAGGTGTTCCCTGAAATGTATAAATGGATTTGCAAATCATTATTATTATTATTATTATTATTATTATTATTATTATGCTGTGAAAACTACACTGCTGTATAAATGGGCAAATCATTGCAAGTTGTAAGCTTCTATATCATTGTAAGCTGCTTTAGGAGAAAAGTGTCTGGTATACAGAAACATTATATTATATTATATTATATTATATTATACAGCAGCTTTCAGAGTCTCTCCAGGGACAGATGAGGATCTACTGTATTTTTCTTTGCTTTTTAAATGCTTATCATCCTGGGACAGGACCAAAAATGAAATATTGGCCAGTCAGTTTATCATGTATTCTACATAATCATCTTAAAAAGTTTTTCAAATGCCTCACATTTTTTGGCCATTCCGTGTATAATCCACTGAGGTGAATATCTGCTGGTTGGGGGTCTTTTTAATGAGTTTTGGCTGCTCTTGTGTGGCTGGGGGGAGTGTCTCTCTAATGAGATTCTGCTGATCTTGCTTTGGGAAGCTGTTTAAATGACCAGTGTGGTTTTTTTTTCCTTATTTTATATGAAAGGAATGTCAGATACAGTATTATTTTATCAGTACTGATAAACTGGTTTGTTGCTTTGATCAGTATTTTTTATAAGCGTTTTATTCAGTTCTAAAAGTCCTACTATTACAGCTATCTGGGGATTTAAGTCCAAGCAGGGGGAAGAAGTGTGTCTGTGCTCTGTTTGGACAAAAATGAAGGGTGCCATTGTGGTTAAATCCATGGAAAATCAAAGAATATCTTATCAGACTAAATAAAATGGGGAAATGTGTTCATCAAAGTACCCTGAGCTCCATTCCCGTAAACACAAGTTTTTAACAGAATGTGTCATGAATCATCCACTGAGTCACTAAAACTGCAGCTAAACAAATATGTATTGTTTCTCTAACGTGAACACATTGGTCCAGTACAGTCTTTTTCCATATTTGGTCTTAGAGGACAACTTTTGTCTTTCCCTTTACTCAGGACTTGGACAATAAGGTCCATTTCAGCTGGAGTGTTGCATTTTAAAATTTAAATATTAATATTTAAGATCTAAATTAAATGTTTCCCATTTGTGTACTATGCATGTGCAGCAATGCATTTAGTTGCTAAGCAATTATTGAAATAATTCTCAGCCCCCCCTGCGGTCCACAATGTGCAAATTGAACCGTGGTACTTGACAAGGATGTTACTGTGTTACAAATAATGCAGGAGGTTGCAGTACCACCTAAAAATGGATGAGTGAATAAGGTGTGTGGGCTGATAACACTATATAGAGTCTGTTGGAAGTTGCTTTGGAGAAAAGCGTCTGCTAAATAAATAAATGTAAAATATTCTACATTAATCACATAGACTTTTTGTAGATGATATTATTTTTAACCAACACTGACTGATTTATTTTGTAAGCTAACATATGTACACCCGACACTATATAAATCACAATCATCTAAATGAAGTGAGAAAAAGTTTGTAAACTCCTTGGACACTCTCCTTTTTTATCCAGTGTTTTAGAGTCTGCTCCCTATTGATCCTCAGTATATTTTAGTTTTAATGTAAGTTGTTTGGGTGCAACATTCATTTGCAGTCCTTACATCTTTAAATCCTGAAGCAGTACATGGGAGAGACGCTTCGCTCTTTGTGATTTCACCGAATAACCAGCCAGAATATCTTGGCATAAGTACATATCCCTGCCTATCTCTTACCAGCAAAATACCAGTACTCTTTCTCCTTAGCACCACAAAAGAGCTT
The DNA here is from genome assembly GCF_900964775.1 of Scleropages formosus. Taxonomy (NCBI): domain Eukaryota; kingdom Metazoa; phylum Chordata; class Actinopteri; order Osteoglossiformes; family Osteoglossidae; genus Scleropages; species Scleropages formosus. The sequence goes on from NC_041810.1 coordinate 32,752,394, forward strand.
ATTCCAGAAACTGAGGTGCCTACAAAACCTAAAGAAAATATTAACCCCCCCACCCCGGGACTTGCCTGTGTTTTATTGCTTTTCAGGACTACATCACAGTACACCAGTTGGTCCATTGCAGACTCAAGAGTTTTGAGTTTTATATTTGTAATTAATTCAAAATTGATTTGTCAAAATGTGCTTTCACTCTCAAGTTGAAAACTTTCTGTTGAAGTGTCAGCAAAGAATCATTTGCACACATTAATTCATTTGCTGACACTTTTCTCCAAAGCGACTTACAATTATTTACCTACTCATATTGCAAGGTAATTAACTCCATTGTGTTGCAAAGGTGTAAAACAATAAAACATGAAAAGGTTTGGGGGGGATGAATACGTCTTATAGGTGCTGTAGATCCGTTTGGAATAAGAGGAGATCCAGGATACGTCTTCACAACAGAGATTTATAACCCTAAAGAAAGTACAATTAAATTTTGGATATTACTTTACAAGGTCTTATTGCGATCAATAACATCCTGATTTTTGGTGCACTTTCCAGGCATTTCTTTTTTGCCTTTGTTTGGATTTTTAAGTGTAAATAAAAATATGACCTGGAAAAAAAGTGAAATTATTACCAAGTTTTTTGTAAACTGTAGTTTCCAAGAAGGTATTCAAGTAAAGTTCCTTGGTCAAGGTTTATACTTGACTCAGTGATGTAGTACATTCTGGGGTATGGGCTATGAATTCACAGTAAAACTGTGCTGCCTCTACTGTCTGACAGTGATGTGAGTATTGAAATTGTGTCTGAAATCTCTGTGGTACACTGAGAATAACAGGTTAGTATCAGTGGCACAAAGCATAAAATTTTGGCATTTAAGAGCACAAAGGGTAAAATATGCATTTTTAATGAATACTCATATCTCCTAGCAGAGGCAGAAGATATGGGAAATGTGACTCGGTCGATACTATAATTGCCCAACTATTCAAAGATATATCAGTTCTATAAAATTCTCTGAATGCATTATTACTAAAATTAAAACGTTGAACCGCACCAACAGTGTAATATTTGAGAAATTGAATATGAAAGGATAACCACTGACATATGCATGTTCACATGTTGTTGTGCCCAAAAATATTATCACCCTTGCACTTTTTGTAGGTTAAAATAAACCAGAGTACCGTATTCAAACTTTCACGGTGAACTAGGGTTTTCTTAGCACTTCATACTCATATAGAACACACCTATACACAAAAACACAATTGCACAGCACTTTGGACACCATTAACATACAAAAACAGTGCATGTGTGTACACAGAAAGGGTGTTAGCTTTGAGTGTGTTAAAGCAACTGTTTCCCTGGGCTGGCTACGCTTGAGTACTTCATTTGCACATGCAGGGAAGGATTTGGATGTGTCTTCAGCCTCACGGGGGCGAGCTGGGGGTATGCACGACCAGGTGCCACCCCAATCCTCCGAAACATCCGCCCAGCTCCCATGCCCCAGGGCTGCAATACTGGCTGGATGATAGAGGGGTACATGGGAACCCGGTGATCCCAGACACAGGCCTAAGGGTACTGATTCGCACTATTGATCTTCCCACCAAAGTGTCCCTCCTCGCCAGGCAGCTCAAAGCCTCTGGGTTCGCTACATCTACAGGTACTTCCCAGCAGAACGCCCTGCAACGTTCCCACTCGTGCTCTGTGATTAATGGTGGGAGACCCAACGGTTCAGGCTCCCCAGTGAAAGTCAGATGGATTAGCTCTAACACAATTATGACTGATGTTATCTAATTAGAGCTGGCACATCAGGACCGGTCTTGTTGGAGCCGCGGGTGGGGACACACAGCTGTTCACTGCTCCTCCTAGGAGGAGGTAACAGTGGTTAGAGCTGTTGATCTTGTGATTGAAAGACCCAGGTTCGAATCCCACCTCATCCTCTACTGCCTTTAATCAAGGTATTTACCATGAATTGATACAGTAAAAAATTACCCAGCTGTGTACATGGATAAATCACTGTAAGTAGTTTACACTATGAGTTGCTGAAGAAGATCGTTAGTTAAATGAATAAAGAAATAACAAATAAATCAAGTGTTTCTGGGGGGGGGGCAGGTGGTGAAGTTTAGGAACTGTAGCTGTAACAAGGCAGGTGATTCCAGATGCTCAGTAAGCAGACTTGCTGTACTACCCTTCAGAAAAGTACTTAACACAGATTTCTTTAGCGAAATATAGAAATATATATCGTCGGAAAAAAGATGAAAAAATAAAGGGTTTTAACCTTGACTGGATGAAAGCGTATGATATGCAGCTCAATAACAACTTCAATTAAAAGTAATCCGAAAATGCAAAATATGCTAATTTTGCCCATCCACTTTTGTCCCAAAAGAACAAAACCTCCCTGTTTCCAGCCAGAAATTAGTGGGGACCAAGTGACAATGTGTATTAAAAGCTGAAAAGATGAGCCTTTCAACGGTTCCCCACACTGGAGAAGAAAATTGATAACAGCTGCTACAGCATGGCACCAAACTGACACCTCATGCATTGCGACGCATTTTTTACATTTCCCATATGATGCGGGTGATACTGCTGTGAGACATCGGCGTGTGTAAAAGTTCAAGTGATCATACTGGGTTTGTACCCCATAGTTTCTGATTTTGCCCACTGCTGCTTCATTCCCACACACTTTGTGCCATTCAGTGGATGTAATTACAAAACAAAGCATTTCACATCTAACACAAATTTCTTGCACACATTTATTGCTTGGCAAATATTTTGCATTTACACTCTCGCTTTGTGCTCACGCTCAAAGCTATTTCATTGCAAGATGCAAATATAATTATAATATAAAATATTATACATATAATATGATATATTACAGTTTTCTGCAAACTCCCAAAAAACTGCATTCTGTGAAAAACACTTAACCATAAGCACCGTGATCAAAGAAAACCAATTAGATTAATTAAAAATAGCTAAAAATATGACCTGAGTGCAAGAAAATAAGATTTTGTCAAGTGTTTTTTCAAAAGAGTTGTCAAAATTAAATGGATCGGATACACGGATCGGTGTTTCCCATAGAAATACTGCGGTTATGTATGTGATGCTTTAGCTCTGCCCTCTAATGCAAAATGCTGTTAAGTATTTACTCAGCGGCTTCCAGCTCGGTGATGCTCATGCTACTCTCAATCCATCTCTCTGTTTTATTGTGATGTGGCATGTGTTCCCTTTGTAATCCAATTACTCTAGGAAAAACGATAATACAATATATGCACTGTTTATTACAGCCAATTAGGGCAGCATCCCGCCCCAAGACACTGCAAAGGTTAAAAATGTCATGTTGTCATAAAAGGCATCCTTTATGTCACAAAAGGAAAGTTGTAGCATTTTCAGGGTTATGAGTCTGTGGGGAATTCACTTCGTTCACTGGTAGGAGTTGTGTCCCGTGAGTCTTAATTTATCCCGGCAAGCCTTTTAAAATCCATTTTCCCCTCTGATTAAATTAATTCTGTCGCCACTGCTGTACAGGTTGGACCTGTGTTCATTCATGTTTGGAGGAAAAATAAACTTGGTCCAAAAGCTGGCACCTGTTCAGCCGCAGTCCTGGTTTCCTTCTCCTGCATTTCGCCGGTGTATTATTTATTTATATTTTCATCTTATGTACTTAATTTGTGGCCTTTTCTCCACATGGAATGGAGCTTTCAGTGCAGTGCATGAATGGCACACGGATTGCAGAGTAATAATATGCGTAATAATATTTCCACCTTGAAATTAACTTTTCATAAAAAAGACCCACACACAATCCATGTATATCTGGGGTGTGGGACAAATCCTTGAAAATGACTTCCTACCCCCTCCCCTGTGCTATATTGGACCAACCTTCTCTGCTGCCCAGTGTGATTGCTGTAATAACAATGGTACATTAAATTGGGCATAGCAAGGTAGGGTTCCTGTCCAAAATGGAGATGCATAGGGAGCACCAAAAGCTGGATATGCTGACTGTGCAGTAGGACAAACTACAGAATGCCATCGGTTTTTAACCACAGGAAACAGATCCATTCAAACACACTGCATCGGAGTACGTTACAGGCAGTCCCCTGATTACGAACGAGTTCCGTTCCTCAGTCTGTCTTCAAGTTGGGTTTGTACGTAAATTGGAATAGTTAGATATGGTGAGTATCTAATGTCAGGTTGTCAAATGTTTGTCTTAGTATATAATATATCGTGTAGCTTTCTACTGATAAAAACATTAACAAAGCACTTCCAGATACACTAAAACATGTTTAATATAACAATACAGTAATCACAATGCAATGTAACTATGCAATAATAATAATAATAATAATAATAATAATAAATTGTAACTACAGTATTTATAATAGAGAGAGATATAGAAAGAGATAATAATAAATGTTAACTACTCTCATGGTGAACAGAGGACACGGAGGAGGCTGGACCCAAGTGCAAGATCCTTTATTCAGCTCAAAGGACTAGACGTGTTCGCGTGGTCGGGGACAAGCGAATGGTCGATTTGTCAATCGGCGAACTGAACAGAGACGAGGATCCGAAATCGTGGTCGACGGACAAGGCGGGTGATTGTTATCAAAGAGACGTGGAACGGGACTGGGGAAGCATGAGGGACAGGACTTGGAAGAGCAAAGCGAGGTACTAGGTTTAAGAATGCAGAGAAGGAGTTGTCGAGTGAGATTCCGCAACTGGGAAAAGGTTGAGAAGTGTATGCGTGTGACCGTGCAAAACATTAAAGAAACTCTGTTTTCTTTTCCAATGTTTGCTGGCGTTTCGCCTTTCACTTCATTATTGACACTTCAGTTTCAGTCGTGATCATTTCCCTTTCATGCATCACCCTCGCGTGTTTTACCTCTCTCAGACAACGGCGTCTGAGTTGGAATGAACTGAAAAGTAATAAGGAGACCAGACGCAAGTTAGCGTGTAAACGGTTCCGGCGGTGACTTTTATTTCTTTAACTTTTGACCCTTGCCAGAACCAGGGGTTCTTTATCACTGCTACCACCGTCTACAGGATATACCCTGTTGAACAGCATTCACATATTACTCAGTTAGGAACTTTTCTGTAACAACCGAACAAAACACACACACACACATCCCAAGCAGGGCTCCAGCAAGCCACAGCTTAACCCAGCAGCACAGCACATGGGGCTCAGGGGGGGACACAACCAGGGCAGGACACCAGTCCACTGCAGGGCACCCCAAGCAGGACTTGAACCCCAGATGCACCAGAGAGCAGGCACAGGTGAAATCCACTGCACCACCACACCCCCCACACAGAGTGAAACCATTTGCCCCAAGCAGGGTGACAGCAAACCAGAGCCTAACCCAGCAACACAGGGCATAAGGCTGGAGGGAGAGGGGACACACACAGGATGGGATGCCAGTCCATCACAAGGCACCCCAAGTAGGACTTGAACCACAGACCTGCAAGAGGCCAGGACCCAGTCAAATTCACTGCACCACCACATACCTCCCAACCAGAACAAACAAGAAAATGATTTTGGGTGCCCTCTCTTTCTTCTTATATATCCAGTTGTGAGCCCACCACACATGCATTACATTTACATTTTGGTACCATGGCTAGGAGTGTAAAAATAAAATAAGTAAAGCCAAATACAGTAACACACAAGACACTTAACAGCAATGTGGTCCAATTGAAAAGAAGGAAGTCTGTCTTACCTCGGGCTCACGCGCCCGGCCCACAAGCTGACAAACCACTATAGACGTGCAATGTTTTGATGCTCGGCACAAAGTAGATCCCGTTTGTTATTACGAACTATTGTATGTACAGTAACTCAAAATTTTAATATAATAGGCTTAATTATGAAGTTCTCATTTGACTTACTTAAGGGTGACAAAAAATTAACTTGCGATCAGTGAGAGGGTGGTTCGTAACTATGGGCTGTACATAAGTCAGATGTTCATAACCCGGAGACTGCCTGTACATCCTCTACATCTTAACACTGACTGCCCATCTTATTTTTCAGCAGGTAACTGTAACACCTTCACACTTTAAGTTATAGAGAATGTTAGAGGAATTCTCCTAAGAAAAAAAGGGTAGATAGTATAAGTGCAGTGAAGTCGAATTTAACTCATGTCAACTGCTCGAGTAGCTTTCAGGTTAAGGAAAAGTATGGACGTGGTTCAACAGTGCCTGCTCCCTTGCATGTCTTTGGAATCTGAGCATGGTGTTAATTATGTAAATTTTGCACACCCTGAGCTGGATTCAAGTCTATGTCCAAACAGCTCAGGAGCTGTGATTCATAAACTTTACCTACTTTAGCACCACGATGCTTTTAGGGGACTTAAGATCTGTAGACTTTTTGGCTCCTTGACTGTTACCTACTTGCCCTTCTGCAATAATGTGGAACTTACAATAATAATATGGATCAAACCCATCAGCCATTCTTCATCGCTGCCTGCTGCAGTAAAATGGCAAAGTCCAGTCGTTCTTTGCTCAGACAAGTATGAGCCTCAATGCTTGGCCTAATACCAAAAGTCACCCTATCCTCTTCACTCCACTGACTAAGCCCCTGGCTTGTTTCCTGGCAAAGCCTCTTCTGATAGAGAAAGCAGGGAAGTTTGTTGGTCCTCTTCTACTGTAGCTTGAATTCATAGGTCATTTGCTGTGCTGCACTCAGAGGGAATGATTATGGTTGTATCCATCCCCTTCAGCAACCTTTTGGGTTCAACAGCTCAACACCAGGTCTCCTCAGTAAAGTACTATCTGCAGTTCAGGAAGAACACAAGTAGCAGGCCACAAGCCTAGGGTTAGGGTTAGCATGGGTGCAGTAATCAGTGTGTCCCCCCGCTGGGACTCTCTGGCCTCATTGTGACTCATTCTTCCCTCTCTTTTCAACCCTCCCATATGGAAAAGATTTTGAATGAGGGCAAAAAAGCAAATGCTGGAGCATCAGACATCCAGGAAGCATGACAAAGAGCAGCCCTGAGCTCTTGCTTTTGTTCACACTTTTTTCGGAGTTTATTGAAAACATCATTCAAGGGTTTCTGCTATGAAAATCTGGTTGTCTAAGCAAGTTTATAGTGACATTAGGTTGAATGAAATGGCAGAAACTTTCTTTTCCTGATTTAGCCTGCAAAATCTCAACATGTCAGTGGATAAGATGGCTGCACCATTAGTTGCATAGGTAAAACACAAATTGAACTATCTCTCTTAGTTTCTTCTGGAGCAGTTTCAGTTTTAGGCCGTTTCCTATGGAGCAATGTATCTCTAAAGCTGACGCAGTGTGAATAATCGAACGATGTGAGTTCACAGAAGTTAATAAGGTCCAGCTTTGAAGCACACGGTGCTTACAGTGACAAACGGACTGCATTTACCCACTGCTGTGTCGCTTATTATCAGCAACATTGAATATAAATATGCAAATATCCTGCTTGAACTTTGCAGTCTTTAGCCAGGGCTATTTATCTCTTCAGTGCATTCATTTACCTTAGCAAAGAATCCATACATCATTGTATGCCATTTTAAAACAAATATTATACAAATAACTGGGGGTGCGGTGGCGCAGTGGGTTGGACCGCAGTCCTGCTGTCTGGTGGGTCTGGGGTTCGAGTCCCGCTTGGGGTACCTTGCGGCGGACTGGCGTCCCGTCCTGGGTGTGTCCCCTTCCCCCTCAGGCCTTACGCCCTGTGTTGCCGGGTAGGCTCCGGTTCCCCGTGACCCCGTACGGGACAAGCGGTTCTGAAAATGTGTGTGTGTGTGTATTATACAAATATCAATTTTTGGGGGGTACATTGACCTGTAAGATACTTATTATAACAAGTACTTTGTACTTAGTCAGCCAGAATTAATCTATGTCTCCGTCTCATGAAGACGTCACATGATAACTCAGGTGTGGCTTGTGGGTTTATCAAATCCAACTCATAGGGCCTTATCACTGAAGAACACAAGCACACTCTCCTCATATATCTGCACTGTGGATAACACATGAAGCATGTTTCCATACCCCTAGAACCTTAAGAAGTGCAGTCCTATACTGGTAAACAGTTGAAATGTAGTGTACCCCATTCTGGTAAAATGAAGAAGATCAGCCCAATACTGGTATAACTTTTAAGTGTAGCATAGCTCCCATTCACGGAGAACCTTGAAAAGAAGATCAGCCCAGGACTGGTATAGCCTTGAAGTGTAGTGTTGCCCCATTTCTGTGTCAAAAAAGAAGCACAGTCCCATACTGGTAGAAGCTTCAGAAGAAGCAGTCTCATACTAGTATAACACTGAGAAGTACAGTCCATTAGCAGCATAACTTTCAGAAGAAACTCAGTCCCATAGCAGTATACTCTTGAGAAGAAGCTCAGTCCCATAGTGGTATACTCTCGAGAAGAAGCTCAGTCCCACACTGGTAAAACACTGAGAAGAAGTTCAATCCCATAGTGGTACAACTTTGAGAAGAAGCTCAATCCCATAGTGGTATATTCTCAAGAAGAAGCTCAGTCCCAGACTACTAAATTGGTGAGAAGAGCCTCAGTCCCATAGTGGTATACTCTTGAGAAGAAGCTCAGTCCCACACTAGTAAAACACTGAGAAGAAGTTCAATCCCATAGTGGTACAACTTTGAGAAGAAGCTCTGTCCCATAGTGGTATATTCTCGAGAAGAAACTCAGTCCTACACTAGTAAAACATTCAGAAGAAGCTCAGTCCTACAGTAGTATGATTCTGGGAAGAATCTCAGTCCCATACTAGAGAAACCTTGAGAAGAAGCTTGGTCACTTCATGGTACACCCTTGACAAGAGGTGCCTAAAACTACTTTTCCTTTTTGTGGAGTGGTTGACAGAGAAAAATAACAGAAAAATATATTTTACTGAGAACACAGCACTGAACACAAATGTCTGCAGTATACCTGTTACAAAGATCAGGACATCACGTTATACTTTACATTTCTCATGGTGTTATTCATCGTAAAATTGTTGCTTCAGTCAATTATGCCAAGTGAATTAAAAAAAAATTAAAAGCTAATTGCTCATTAATATCACTATGTCAGTGCAGAAGATATTCTAAGTATCCCAGGAACAGTACAAGTTACTTTTTTGAAGTTTCTTGGATTATTTTCGATTTAAGAGACCAAAGAGGTGAAGAGAGTAGTCGTTTTGTGAATTGATTAATTGTGATTGGGAGCGGCACTAAGCTGTATGTGCTGTGGAAGTACTATTTGACCACAGTGCACAAACATACCATTGAATATAAGTCAAATGTGCACTGTGAAGCAGGTGAGGAGGGTGACTAAGGGCACCATTGTTACCTGCTCGTGTCTGATCTTGCCATGACTCACCGTTCCTCAATGTGGGGCATTGACAGCAGCTTGCATCACAGCCAAGGCCTTCATGCAGCACATTAGCATGTTCCACTGGGCTCCAATGGAGGACGGCAAGCCCACTTACTGCCATGCTTAACAGTCCCGCATCCCTCCTGCAGAGGAATGAAGAAAAGTTGCTTCCTGTTAGTTTTTGCAGCCTTTCATCCCAAAGTGACTGCTGACTATTCTCTCCTCTGAATGGTACAACATATCTCCTTTTTAACAGAGATGTCACCACAGTACGAATGGAGCTAATGATCACCTTTATTCATCAAAAAAAGTTTGTCCTTGTTTAAACACAATAATTACATTCCCCTGGACAATAAGTCGAATTCTTATTCGGCTTAATGTAAAACTTTGATAGGATTTTAATGTGACCTCATTAACCCTCGGGTAGTGTTCTGGTCAAATTTGACCCATTTACAACTTTTATTCATCATAAATAGTGCTTTTTTTTTAGTAGGGAGTGCGGTGGCGCAGTGGGCTTGGCCAGGTCCTAATCTCTGGCGGGTCTGGGGTTTGAGTCCTGCCTGGGGTGCCTTACAGTGGACTGGTGTCCTCTCCTGGGTGTGTCCCCACCCCCTTCAGCTTTGCACCTTGTGTTGATGGGTTAGGCTCTGGTTTGCCACGGGACAAGTGGTTTCAGACAGTGTTTATGTTTCTTTCACCTGGTTGCCATGAGGTTTCATGACACCCTCCACGCCAGGTTTCTGAACACATGAAGTGCATGATCAACAGTTTCATCAAATTTTCTGTCTTACTCACATTTTGTACATCTGTGGTTTGTGGTCACTTCTGGTCACTGCAGGAGATGAATGGGTGAGACTATAATATAGAGCAGAGAGTATTAGATACCAGATTCAGGATTTTACCCCTATACACAGCGGTATCATTTCAGGTAAAGTCCTGTAGGCCAACCCGCCCACAACAGAGACGAAGCAAAATATGAAACACAGCCTGGAAATAACACATCATACCAGTGTTCTGCTGAAACTCTCACTGCAAACAAACTGAAAAGGGGCAGTTCACCCAATGAATGGCGAATGCAGAACTCAGAACCCAAGCGGTGACGAAGGCACTGGCGATGAGTCCAGCGAGCAGGCGACTGTTGAGACGCGGAGCCACAGTCACACACAGGCAGCCCCGTTTTGATTGGCCTGTCAGATTTAAGAGCACGTCTGAGCAGCTCGGCCGCGCTTTATTAGTGGCGGCCGCCGCTCGCCTGTCACGTCTGTCAGACCCGCGAGAGGATCGCTTTATCATCGTTTGTCTGCAGGGCAGACAGCACTACGCCGAGCTGCGCAGGCCTGGTCTCTCGAGGGCTCCGGCTGTCATACTGTACACCCCCCAAGTCTGGGAAACTGAACAAGAAGGCGTACTCAGCTCAAGCATTGTGCAAGGTGTCCTTTCTTCAGGAGGTGTGGTCACACTTTTCTGGTAGCCTTGTTAAGAATGCATCAACAGTCCTTTGGGTCACATATCGTGGATCCAACGGCACACAAGTGCTAGGTGGGGAGAGGTTCCTTCATTAAATGGGGGGTTTACATGTTTCCCCTTCTTCTCACCCCATTCCATATTCATGGAAAAACCAGCAAATGTTGACTTCCTGCTCATACTGTAAGCAAGGTTATGTAGACTTTAGGGGGAAATGGGTGGTTACCCAAGGACCAAACCCTAGAGATCATACTTCTTCATGCTGGGGATGTACCACTGGCCAAGATCACCAAGATGTGATAGCTAAGCAAGCCACAGAAGACAATGACCACTATTTGGCTTTCACACACAACCAGTGACACACTCTTCCCCGGTTGTGTCTGAGGTGTCTTTCTAGTTTTGGTGTTACCTTCTGAATCAGTGGCCCATTATAGTAATTTGTAAAGTATTACCAGAAGATAGGCAGTGAATGATCATAAGTTCTACACTTATTTTTCGAATCTGTGGACTATAGACCTCATTTACCTGAAATGAGTCCACTTGTGTGTGTGTGTGTGTGTGTGTGAACTCCCGAATGAACTGAACTCTTTGATACTCTATTACAGCCTCACACACTCATTTCCTACAGTGACCAGATGTGACCACACTCTCCACAGATGTACGAATGTGAACATAAAATTCAAAGAAAACAGCTGATCATTAATTTTATGTGTTCAGATGCCTGGTGCGGAGGATCTCGTCAAAAATAATGGTGATCAGATGAAAGAAACCATATTTGTGATACGTAAAAGTTATAAATGAGTCAAATTCGGAAGGAACGCAACGGGAGAGTTAGGGCAGTGAAATCCCAGCCGATTCTCTGGCTCCCTCAGACGACCGACAGCCACGTGAAACGCGAGGACGTGGAACATCACGGCTACGCAGAAGACATTTTCACGAGATGCCTCTCACATTCGCGCTTCCGAATGCCAGGCGCTACTGTATTTGACGTGAAGGAACAATAAACGGCAGTGGTATCCGCAGCGAGCTGGGGGGCGGGGGGCGCAAAGGTCAAGCATGCAATATCTGAGGAACATCACACTTGGTTACAGCAAACAATAGCACCCAGGAGAAGCGGGCGTCCAGTCCTTTCAACATCAACCAAGCATTTCCTTTGTTAATTATAGTCATATCGCCGTGTCGGGGTCTGGTGTCCCCAAACATATTCTTCTTTATTTTGAGCCCTTTTTCTCCAGTAATGGAATGTCAGCTCTGCGAGATGCCGGCGCGTTGCCTGAGCCGCCAAAAGTGACCTCCGCGTTCCCTGAACCCGCAAATCAATAGGCGCAGCCGGGGGTGCCTGACAGACAGCGGAACAACATGTAATAAATGACAATCACGGATCAGGGTGGCAGGCAAATATGTGACGACTGCTGTTCCCGGCAGTCATTTTCGCACAATGCCGCCTGTTATGTCCCAAGTAGGATTCATTTGTCCGTTTTCCAACACAGGCGGCGATATTACTTTGTTAAAGAAATGCTTCATCTCCCGGTAATAAATTCTCGCAACGCCTGTTGTGCCCAACTGGAGATGGAGGGGACCGTGCTACAGGTGTAGTTTTTATTGTTGCTGTCTCTCAAAGTGACGTTCTATAGAAAGCAATCTTCCTTTTAAGGCCCGAAACTGTTTGTGGGAAATTGTAACTGCCACCCCCTGTATTCCCCTTTGTGCAAACAATTGGACGAGTGTTAATGATAGCAGTGAGGAATAAAAGAATTTCATATGTTGCTGTTGTTTATTTATTTATTTAATTTTATTAATTTTTTTTTTTTTTTTTTTTTTTTTTTTAAGCACAGCACTTATGGAAATGTGCGTTGTGAAAAACGGGTGTGAAATTTCTCGCACTCCGGATGTAAATGGCGGATGTCTGTCAGGGGAGAGGAGTGGGAGTGTAATGAAGCTTGTGGGCTTCGAGGGAGGGGGCAGCAAAGGGAGGGGTGAAGGGAGAGCAGGGTGGGGGGTGTCTGCCTTCTCTCCACTGGCAGAATGGTCCGCGAACTCGGCGGTGGTCTTGCTCAACTCCTGCCTCGTGGGGTTTCTGCTTTTCGAGTGCTGTGAGGGATCAAGAGATTTCACCTTCACGTTTACATTTATTCATTCCACTCAGCAGTTCTGAGGGATAGTGGGGGCTCATTCCAGCACATTGGAGTCAGAATTGAGACCCTTTGGATTTTTCGATTTTGATCCACTTGTGTGTGGGATCACCAAGCAGCCTGAGGGGGAGGAGTACAGCAGTATTCCTAGGGCATAGTGAGCGATCGGATCCTTTAGGTTTCAAGGAGTAGATCCATTAACCGTCATGAACAGAGCTGAATTTGACACAGGCAGCTTATAGGAAGGTGACGGAGAGAGACAACGACAGGATTTTACCTTAACATTTACATTTATTAATTTCGCTGAAACTTTTCTCCAAAGCAATGTTCAACTCAGAGTGAATAAAAGTGCGTTTCACACACAAAGAGATACAGATAGAGACACGGGGTATTCAAAGTACAGTCAGTTTGTCCAATATTACCATTTTTGCTGGAGCACATGACACCATTAATTCCATACAGAACTGATAGGAAATACAGAGGTGATGATGATGGATGATGTCATGCAAGTTTAAGGAGTGGAAATCAGGAGTGAATGGGTCTGAAAGCTAAAAGGGATTCAGCACCTTTGAGGTACACAAGGAGCTTATTGAAGCCATATTGGAGCCAAAGCTGGAGCCAAAAACTTGCCATTCACCAACAAGCCTCCCAGATGTCCAGAAAGTAAGGAAAAGAAGGGTTTGTTTTTAACAGTAGGCTGGTTATCTCCCTGTCAGTGCAAAATGGAAAGTTCACACCACTTCACAGGGTGTGAGCACCTTCAGGCAGCTGGCAATATCCTTTCCATCTCTCTTTTCAAATAGCAAAACAGTACAAATATGTTTTTCTCTGATCGTTATGCATTTCACAAAAGGGTTTACCTTTGCTTTGAGGTTATGTTGACACAACTGCAAACACAAGTCATGCGCAGGTGGCTCTATCCAGGCCAAGGGTACAACAGGAGGCCCCTCTCCATTACCGGGAATGGAAATCCTCCCAGTGGCACCAACAGCTGTGCAACGAAAATTCCTTCTGTGGCAGTCAGACTCTGATGGTAGCGTATTCACAGCTGTCCACGAGCGGGTCTGTGCACCTGAACTGTCACCTATTCCTGGCTGAAGGTCCATGCTCGGAGCAGACAGGCAGGCCCTGAAAGACTGCAGCTCTTCCCCGTGACCGCAGCTAATTGGCTTTGCCGTGACATTTTGCATATCATTCGACGCGCCGTGAATTCCGAGCGTCCCGCTGACATAGGCCATGGACAGACGTGTTTGTTTTGGTGTCGTTGCAGCCTCATCCTTTAGCGATATTGTTTTCTTGAACATTACATTGATTCCGCTCAACTCCAATCAATTTCAAATGGTTCTGACATTCAGATATGACCTTAAAGCAAGGCAATTCCCGGGCTATGATTAGGATTAAACCCTTCCTAATTAGCTAATTTTTCTTCCGCTGGGGGCATCCGGAAAGACCTAACCGGAGCGGTCGGTAAAAATTAGATCAATTATAGTAAATTATACAGGTTTAACTTGATTACCTAGCACGCGCTAATTTGTGTAATTAATAACCTTCTTTGCACAGGAGAAGCAGTTTATTAATAACAATCTATAGCAGCAGTCCGTGCCCCGTTCGTAATGAAATGGCAAGGGTGGGTCATCAGTTAGGCAGGTAATGTCATAATCAATGGTGCCAAACACACATGTTAATTAAAGCGGTTATTAATTGTTACAGTTATACTTGAAAGCTACATGCTGTCTCCTTGCCCGTCCCATTACTTACAGCAGTCTGCAGATTTAAAATGGCAAATCTAATTAGTCATGCAGCGTGTAAACGGGGAATCACAATGAGGCAGCTGGCACCCAGAGGACCGGCACAATGTGCATGGAACAAAACCAGCTTTATCCGCAACACACAATGCATGTATCACTAACTAATAAAGGAATCTGGGGTGCCGGCCTGCCACGTCAGACAATGCGCTGATGAAACGGTGCTTCTCCGTGTCGCTAATCGTGCGGCGAGCCCCTGTTCGAGCATCTCGGCGTGAACGTTTGCACCTGCTTTCGGCGAGCATTTACAGCGTTCAGGGAGGCAGGTCGCATGATCACACTTCTGCCACCACGATGAATTCCGCAACGCTCGGAGAGCACGGACACGGAATTAGCACCTTCCCTTTCGAAAAGGCACTTCAGGCGTGTACTGAAGTGAGCTACTTACTATGAAGTAATATGAATTTCTGCACGAAGCCATACGCAGTGGAAACCTTAGCAAAGTATACTCCATTTTTAACACGCTTTATACTAGGGAAAAAGGAACTTAGGTTAAATTCGGAGTGTGGCAAGGTGGTAGCAGGAAAAGGTGTTAGGGCTGTTGCACTGGGGTCAAATCTAACCTCCTGGTGTCGTACCCTTGAGCAAGGTACTTACTCTGAACTGACAAAATAAAAATATCCAGTTGTAAAAATCAGTGCATTGCAAGCCGTTTTGGGGAAAAGTATCAGCCACATAAATAAACATATTAAAATGGTCCAGATTAGCAATGGGAGACGCAGACACGCACACACACATTGGCTGAAACTGCTTGTCCCAAGTGGGGTCGCGGCAAGCCAGAGCCTAATCTGGCAACACAGGGCACAGGACTGGAGGGGGGAGGGGACACACCCAGGACGAGACTCGAACCCCAGATCAGCCAGAGAGCAGGATCCGGCCAAGCCTGCCACGCCCCCCAATGGGAGACAGAAAAGTTATTTCACTCAAGAAAATTGTGTGACTTTTTGTCATGGAAACCGTAGATCTATCACACCTGCAGCCATTCGGCATGGAGCTCAAACCAGCCTCCTCATTTTATCCTTATCTCAGGGCTGGAATAACCATCCTGCCACTGGTATTCAGTTTCTTGTAAATGAAAGGTGAAGTGGGCTGCATCTCCAAATAATATCCAGGAGTACCTAAATAACCGCTACAGCCACAGCGATTTAGTCTGCTTTTGATAGCACAGTTCTCACTTCTTATGGTGCTCAATGATTTTGACCTGTGAGGTACATCCTGGACGTGGCTCCACAGCACCTGAACTTTCAGCTAATCCTGTCCTCCGTCTGAGCTGCCTGTTGAACCTTGTTCCTTCTTTAGATGTGAAGAACACAACATACCACTGCCGTGCCAATACAACGCCCATTGTCCTGTGTGTGCGTGTGTATGTTGCAGCGTGCTCGGACCTCACGCTCCACTGCAATTTCTGATCACGGGAACCATTGTTCTGATGTGAATTGGCTATATTGAAGTAAGAGGATTTTTTTCCACCCTAATTAGTTCAGCTCGTGTTTATCCTTTAATGCCTGTTGTATTAATGCAAAAAAGGTCAATAATCTAGTTAATTCACTAATTAGAAATGAAAGGTCACCAATTACCTGACACTGTATTATACAACTTTGGAGCAACTAAGAAGAGGGTTAAAGTCTAATAATAATTTATGAAGTGCAGTCTAGCTGCACAACCACAAAGTACATTATAATAAATACATATACAGTATTTGATCAGTTATTTTTTGAAAAAATATATATAGTAGTTTCTAACATACTGCAGTACACTGAGACTCAGTCTGTACTGTTACGATCGCGAAGCTTTATTGCAACAATTTCCTTAGACTATTATTTATGGAAATTGATTAGCTTAAATTTCATTCTCTTTATAAACTGAGTTATAGAAAATATAAAAATATAATGGTGCTATTGATTTGCAGATCAGTGAAACTTTGTGTTTTGTATGATTATATTAACCGTAGGACCCTTCTCTTTTTTCAGTTTTTAAATTTTTTTTTTAGCCTAAAAATTGATCTTGTGCACACTTAGCCGTCATGGACAAAATAAATTCACAAAATAATTCCTTTCTGTAGATATCAAGCAAGTGCAGTTAACTTGGAAGTGGAAACCGTGATAACAATTGATTGTAGATTTATAGTCCCAAAAAATCCCCAAAGTGGTTATACTGGTAAACCATATTAAACTCACCATGCCTTGTAACATCTTTGTTAGGATTTCCTATTATGCCGCACTTACTGTCCAAAAGGACTACAGAACATTTCAGTCTTCTGTGCAGGTCAGCTCTAGGGCTTCTAAACAATAATAATAATAATTCTTCTTCTTCGTCTTATTATTATTATTATTATTATTATTATTATTATTATTATTATTATTCCTCTCTGAAAGACAGTCTTATGAGCCTTTTTTTTTGTTGTTTAATATTTATAATTACTTACACAGAAAATAAAGATGTTACTGTAAGGTATCAGGGTGCAGAGCATCAGTGATCATCAATCATCAAGTCTGCAGATCAAGATTTCCTTTATTTGCTGTGCTTTTCCACTTTCAAATCTCTCCATTCGATTTAAAAGCAGACCAAAAAACTCTTCAAAATAAACTAAGTTATCATAATAAAGATGGGCAAAGGATTTTGTCAACATGTGCATGTTTACTGTGGATTGCATTGACCATCCTTTTCTTTCAGAAGTGAAAAAAAACAGTTGGAAACCAGCGCTTGTGACGCAGGGACGCTGTGCTCACGGTGCAATTGGTGGTTCTACAGCCCCCTCTAGTGGACATGCGGTAAAATGTGCGCTTCTAATTTTCACTCACGGCAAGAAACTAATACTGTAATGCTGATTTAACCATTTGTACGATGAACCACAGCTATTGTGTCATTCGTTTAATTAAACACTGATGTACTTTCCCATAAAACCCTCACTTTACAGCAAACTATGTCATTGCTGGTAAACAGACAAAAAAAATGTATGTGGGAATTAACCTGGAGCCACATGTCTGAGTGATTTTCCTTCCAACAACAGCAATGATGGATGCTAATATTTCAAGACAGAAATTAATAAGCAAATATTGAGAATTTTAAACATGATTTTTTCAATATTATTTATGTAAAAAAAAAAAAAAAATTATTTATATAATATGTAAGGGGGCTCTGCGGCGCAGCAGGTTTGGCCTGTGCCTGCTCTCTGGTGTGTCTGGGGGTTCGATTCCCATTTGGGGTGCCTTGCAGTGGACTGGCGTCCTGTCCTGGATGTGTCCCCTCCCCCTTCAGCCTTACGTCCTGTTTTGCCGCGACCCTGCTCGGGACAAGCAGTTTTAGTCACTGTGTGTGTATATGATATATATTATAGGTATTACATATAGAGACAGGGGCACAGTGGCACAGCGGGTTTGGCTGGGTCCTGCTCTCTGGTGGATCTGGGGTTTGAGACCCGCTTGGGGTGCCTTGCGACAGACTGGTATCCTGTCCTGGGTGTGTCCCCTCCCCCTCCAGCCTTGTGTCCTGCATTGCCAGGTTAGGCTCTGGTTCACTGTGACCCTGCTCAATACAAGTGGTTTCAGCCTGTGTGTGTGTGTGTGTGTGTGTGTGATATATAGAGATATACATGTATAATACGTATTATACTGTATATATTATATACATATAATGCAAATGTAAATACACGCAGCATAAAGACACAGACTGCCACAGATAATTTAAGGAGCCAATATATTTTGCATGTCCTGCCCTTATACCTTGAAATTTTTTTTGATCATAAATATTTATAATGGTAATGCATTTGTGTGATTCATACAGCTGTCACACTGGATTTATATAATGTGTTTTATTAATATATACATGAAGATTACTTCATTCTTCAGTCACCCTATATTTTGAGAATGAATCAAAAGACTTGTTTTGCAAAGAACACAGGCTGTTGGTCACAGGCATAAAACACATCAGCAAGAGTATGGTGTCCCCCAGTATTTCTGTATAACTATATCATATAACTGAAGAGCTCTTGAAACCCACAAGTGACTTGAATCCATGGATGTTGTGGGACAAAACTGTCGTTTATAGGTATAGCATGTCTCAAAACTGTGACTTCAGCTGCAGAAAGCACGGTTGTTATAATATTCTGAGTTGATGTAAAATCCTGAGACCCTGTAACTGAGTGGATGTGCCAGATGTGAACATGGTGAACATGGTAAACATAGTGTGGGCGCAATGGGAGACTGGAGCACGTTGGGCAGGTACTGCAGCATCCCACCTGTAAATCATGTGGCGTTAAAGGTGTCAGTCAAGACCAGGAGGCTGGTGGTGGGGGGTGGGGGGTGGGGGTTGCAGGTGTGCAGTCTACACCCCGGTCCCACACACACTTTCCGCATCACACCTTCATCCGCTATGCTTTAGTAGAAGCCTTAAGTGGAGCCTGGGCCTGCTACTATCAAAGCAAGGCGGGTGACGAGCAGTAAAATCGCCCTATTCACACCCTAAGTGAGAGATACGCCTCTAAATATTACACACACACCTTGCGCATACAGCTTCACAACACCTGGCTCTTAAGAGGACCAACATCTGCTGGCAGCTGTTCCAGGAGCAATTAATTCTCGCCGGTTGTGACTTGCATCCGGCCGTCGAGCGCCACGCAGAGCGTGCTGCCTGCCTGCCAATGAAGGCCCTCGCCTGGAGGGGAGGGTAGGTCTGGGACGCACAGTAGGTAGCGTGGTAAAGACATCACCTTTCCATGGCCAATTGTTAACGCAGCCTCTTTTACAATCAGCAAATAACGCCAACAAATTCAGCACCGTTAAAACGGCACGTGTAATGTAAAACCGTGATATTATGATGTAGGCATATGCAAATTATTTCGCTTTGATACTGTGAGGGGTTATATGATGTCATTACACCCTTGTTGTTTATGGGACGTTGCTTGCTGTAAAACAAAGAAAAAGCCGGTAAACTGGGTAAGTCATATTTTAGCTATCAACTGATACCCAAAATGAGCGGTAAAGAGCCAGTGAATTACCTTGATTAGCACGACGTGCATTGTTCTAATTCCAAACCACGCGATTGGTGGAGAAGCGAATGATAGAAACATTTTTAAGAAGCGTCTAAAAATTCTGGAATAATGTTTTTGAAATGTGCATTAAAGTTCCATCTCACAATTGCATTTTTCCCCCTTATTCTTCCGAACCTCTTCAACTTTCACCCTCTTTAACGCACTGCCAGCCTCGCTCCCTCACCTCACCAGCCAACTCGGCGCACTTCAATTTCTTCCTCTCAAAGGCATCTTCCAATGAGTCTTCGAAGGGTATCGTTAATTCAACGAAGTACGCTATCCGTGCACCCTCGGAGTACAGCGCAATATCGGGTCTCGACGCCGTGATCGCAATGCACTGTATTACAAATTACTTACAAATTACTAACTCTGTTCTTTCTTCTTGTCGAGCATTGTCTCGCTACATAAGACTTGAGGAGGCCGGCCGGTGGCGACGGACGAATCCCATGCTGACTGAAGATGATGACCAACTGCCGTGATGGACGAGACATATTATGCTGAGCTGGGGATTCAAGATACCATATAGCAACAATATCATTATTGCTTGAAAACTGGCTTGCAATTGTTACTTAATCTAGAACACCCAGGAGGGGTGGGCAGCTACTGGCCCTTGGACCCCCAGAGGTTTTTTTCTCCCTCGATTTTCAGTTGGGAGTTTTTTGTTCCTCTCCTCCGTGGCCAGTAGGCGTACTTATAGCTCTATAAAAGTATTATATTATGATATTCCATAGTCAACTGTCTTTGTTTCTTATCTGATGTATTTGTTTTTCTTGCCTTACGCCGGTGTTAAAGTGCTCTGTGTCACCGCATGAGAAGAGCGCTCTATAAAAATAAATTGAATTGAATTGAATTCATGTAATGTAACAGGAGTTTAGCATTAAATGCCTGTCGCTGGAGAGTGGGAGCGCGGTGATGGCTCCAGGTGGGACATGTAGGGTGTTTCTCTCGCTGATGTCTCCCAGAAGCCTGCGAGTACGGCGCCAACAACAGCAGAGCAAACGACAGGGTGTTTATTAGAATTTGTCCACGAGGCCTGGCGCGATGTCATGCAGATGAGCTACTTTGAGGACCATTGAGGACCACGGTAATACCTGTTGCATCACTGGGTTACGCTCACATTAACGTGTGCGTGTTCTCCAAAATGACACACAACTCAGAGCAAAGAAAGTGCATTTCACAACAGGAAAACTTCTTCAGATATTGACAGTCGATCGCTGAAGCACAGTCGGTGTGTCATACCACTGTTTTGGACATTTGGACAGTGAATATACTAGCTGCATATAGAACTGATAGGGAATAGAGAGGTGATGGGGACAGGAGGTGTGATGAAGCTTTATGAAGCAGTTATGATATCAAGAAAGAAGCAGGTCTGAAAGAGATGGGTTTTGAGACCCTTCTTGAAAGTTGAAAAGGATTCAGCAGCTCTGAGGGACAGAGGGAGTTCCCTCTACCGCATCAGGTCCAGAACAGAGAACCTTCAGACTTTTCAAATTAGGACCTCTTGTGAGTGGAACCACCAGGTTGCCAGAGGTGGATGGGCACAGCTCTCTTGCTGACGTGTAGGCAGTGACCAGAACCTGCAGGTATCGGGGTGCAGATGTGCTGATGGTCTTGTAGGCTGTAACCAGAGTGTTGAATTTGATGCAGGCAGCTACAGAGAGCCAGCGAAGAGAGACAAGGACGGGAGATGCATGGGAACACCGAAGGAGGCCAAACAACTCCTGCAGCAGCATGCTGGAGCTGCTGGATTCTGGATCAGTAGAGTTTTGATGGCAAAGGCTAAAAGACCACACAGGAGGGAGATCACAATGGCCTGGACCTGCAGCTGAATACTTTGCTGTGAGATATAGGTGGATCCTGCAGATGTTGTACTGGAGGAGCTGACAGGACCTGTTCACGGCTCCAACGTGCTCCGAGAAGCGGAGACTTCAGGTGATTGTTACTTGAATATTAACTGAGGCCAAAACACACCTAAAGTAGGACTCACAAAGTGTTTTGTTAATATAAACTAGCAACGTCGAATCGGATTCATTCTAGAGGGTTACGCAGTGTTTACACCCCGTCTGGTGTTCCCGCGGGGTCCATAACAAGACGACAAACACCACAAATTTTTATGGGATAAATAAGTATTTTTACGCTCACTAATTTTGAAGTAGACTTGACTTTGTTAAAAAAAAAAATTAAAGATTAAAAAGATTAAATTGTTCAGGATGTATATTTCCTGGATAGGCTCCAGACCACAGGAACCCTGCATAGGATTAGGTTGATAAACACAAAATAAAAATACCTCACTATACTTTAATACATTACAGCATTTTTTTTTAAATAAGCTTGAATAACCAAGTGACCAAGTAGTTTCTCCAGTCATCCTTATTTCCTCCAATTATTGTCATATAACTATGTATATACATTATACATATATATATATATAGAGAGAGAGATTTATGTCTGTGTACGGCTGTTCCACCAAGGTTTCCACACAACCCTATGGACGAAACACATTCCTGTCGTATCATTACTATTGTGTTCACATTACATAAAAGCGTGTGTGTAGTACGGTGTGTGCTGGCCTTATAACACTTTGTCAGTAATGCAGCGGTTAAATTTACAAGCAGTCGAGTTCTAAACAATTTTTCTTGCGTACCCAGTGTTCTGTATACTGTATTTCATTTAGGAACAGGACACGTAAAAGATATTACAAAATTAACATAGTGTTTTGAAAGGATGCCTATTGTGGAGACGTTTCACTGCAGGTTTCCAGGACCCAGGAAAAGCCATCCAGCCTAGTGAGAGCAGGAGCGGGATCCCCACCGGTGCACCCAGGTCAGCCCTGAAGAGAGGCAAGCAGCCACCGGTGCAAGAGCACTAGCTGTTTAGCACGAGCACAGCCCAGCAGTCCCCAGCAGTCCATCTGCCTTGATTTTATTTAGTGGTTCCCCGGGGGATCAGAGCTGGAGTGAGAATAACAATACTTAGACCCATCTGCTCCTCCAGCTCTGGCACGGGCTAAATTATCGCATGCGACGAGCGTCTGGCATATGTTGTGACATAAAGCTACAAGAGGGCATTGTGTGCCAGCTGCTGTGTTGACAAATACTTATCTGGCAGTTACGAAGTTCGCTTCCCAACTTCAACTTTCCCCGAAAGCGAATGGAGGTGCCTTCTGCAAGGTCAACAAGGGCTTTTCCCAACACATGTTCATCGATATGTTTCATACTTGGGGGGGGCGCTGGCAGGAGAGCGGTGAAAAGGGGCTGTATAGTGTTCTTAAGACACTTAAGAGCTGGGATGAGAGGAACAGCTGGACAGGTTCGACCACACGCTCTTCACTGTGCCTTTCCTGAGCCACACTGGAGATGGGCCTGTTCCCTCACACCCATCTGGAGGAGTAACAAGTGAGATGAAAAATGCACAGGTGGTCCTCAACTTAAGGGGCTTCATTCCGACGTCCCCACTCTAAGTCGACTTCATCAAAAAAGTCAAACGCCATCGAAAAAGCCTTTTGCTGTATTATACGAACCATAGCCCCCCTTTTAAACCAAATAAGCAAAATTCCTGACTTCTTTAAACACAAAACGTATAACTCAAAGTCCACAAGACCTCAGCTACACTGCAAAGCTTTAAATCCATGTTCGAAATTGCTTACGCATAACACACCTGTATGCTCCCCTTTCTGTCTCATCATTTATTTTACTACTACTTTCCCTTCCTGTGTCATTTTGTTGTTTCTGGACAGCAGAGTGGCACAGCGGGTTGCACTGGTGCCTCAAAGCTTCCGACACTGTAGAATTTGCACGTTCTCTCCATATTCTTGAGTTTCCTCTCACAGCCCAAAAACATCTTCAGGTGAACTGGTAACACTGCATTGCCCTTGGTGTGGGACTGTCCTGTGATGGACGAGGCTATGCTCATGCACCCATTTACACAACTGGATCATTTTTACTTTATTAATTCATGGTAAGTATCTTGAATTGGGATTTGAACCCGAATCAACCATCACGCAAAAATGTATCGCTTTTCATGACCTCCTTGCTCCATTGGACTTCAGTCTATAGGAGACATATTCCATATACTATAAGTAATAATTATTTATTACTTATTAATTTTAACATCTACAGAGGGTCCATGTATAATCAGTGACTCGGTTCATGTGAACCTCCACATGACACATCCACTGTTCCAAAGGTGGGAGCAAGGAAACTGCAGCCTGGGTTGCATTTTGGGCTCAAGGAAGACATGTATCCCTCACTGCGCTCTGACCCGGTAAACAGACACACCGAGCCCCTGTCTTTCACACAGGTACGGTCAGTCCCCATGGTTACAAACAAAACCACTGGTCCCGCCCCAGACAACACAGCACAGAACAACACAATGCAAACACGGGCACTCTTTCAAAATAGGGTTTGTTTTAATTTAGTTAACATTGTCTTTATATAATTAACATAGAGAGGAACAGCACTGAAAGGCGTAGTAATTAACATTGAGCGTCCAGCTTGTCTTGTTCTTGCAGCTGTACAAGTCGTTCCTTGGTTCTGGTTCAGAAGCTTTAAGGCTACCACAGAGTGCATCCAGTTTCGAATCCACCGAGTCCATGAGCAATGCACTTGGCGCTACGAGAGTTAGCAACCACAGCGGTATCCCCTGGAGAAGCAACCCAGGGCGGAAAGCGAGGGGCAGGAGCAAGGGGGCTGCTTACCTGTACTCAGCACGCACACATCTTTATACACACACCACCTTCAGGACCTTCTACCTCAGTATGTGTACAGCACATACCACCAGAGTCTGTCTTTAAGAGGAGTGACCTTGTTCGCCCCGACAACATCCAGGGTATGGTCTGAGCAAAAGAATGAGGAGACACAGCCAGGACTACAGCATGGTCCAGAGGAGACAGTAAAGGCTGCACTCTCTTACTTTAAAGCAATGCTGTACTCAGGTGAAATGCTGCTACCCTTAATTATCCTGCCATTAATACTTAGCAGAAATACTTTAGCATTTTAGCAAAGACAGACCTGCAAAATAAAAGCTAAAGGTTTGTTAAATGGTAACATGACTCATTCGGTTTGAATGTGTAGGGCTGAAATTTGGATTCGCTCTGATTTCCATGTCCTGCTGAGGCTGACACTGAAGACACTACATGGCTTCTCCAAAAGCAGCCTTACAAACGTACTGGACATTTTTCGTTCATTAGCCTTAGGCCAAGTAAGAGTTCATGCAAGGTTTTATAAAAGGCGGTCGTGGGATTATGGGCTTCAAACTGTCACAGGAAGAGCTGCAGAACAGTCTAGCCTATTTGTGATTCCTTAAAAATAAAAATAAAAAAAAAAAATTAAAAAAAAATTGAAAGAAAAATTAAATTTATAGTTTTTTGGTGTCAATTACACAATAATGTTATGGCTGAAGGACTATTTACAAGCAGACTTTTCTAAACACTTGAAACGCCCCCATCCCCCTGCCCCCTGGCTCTCTTCTGTAGGCCAGGGGGTTTGAGGAGGTAAATGATGGGGCTGCGTGCTGCTCTGGGCATCAGGGGCCAGGGGGTGCCAGCGCAGGGCTGGCAGGGAGAACCTACACAACACTGTCCCCTTCAGCACTGGGAGAGACGCGAGTTCACAACACATGGACGAATGCACAGTGCATTAGGGCTGTCTGCCCCCACCACCTCCTCCTCTCTGAGCTGCATGGAGACACAGCACAAGCAGCGACTCGCACCCCTTTGCTACCTTTCCTTTCCGCCTGCCCGCCTACTTGTACAGGCTCATGGTGGGGCTCTGGTACATGCACATGTAGGCATCGCACAGCAGTCGCCGTGCGAAGCCCTGAATGCTCTTGGGGTCAAGTGCATGCAGCTCCTCGGGGGTCATCTTCAGGTAGGCGCCCACCTCGGGGCACGGCGACACCTGGGGAATGTTGAAGCCATTCTGACCACCTGAGGAACGGCAGTACAGGAAACACACAATCAGGACAAAAATCTTGCAACTCATGTCTGTTCACACATTCTTGTTAAATTAAACTTGTGAAAATATCCATAAAAGTACCGCACAGAATCACTTAAATGGAGCATTCACCCCTTGTCACATTATTTGGAGTCCCCCCATCAAAAATGTTCATTTCCCAAATGACCTAAAGGGCACTAAAAACAGAAAAATGTAAAGCTCAATTAACATTTAATATTAAACATTATCTAACATCGGTAATGAAGTTCCAAATGTTTGTTCAGAAAGTGAAGAGAGAAAAATGAGATACTTTTTTCTTGCCAGCACAAAGTTTTAAATACCATCTTCAGTACAGAAAGAAATGGATAGAGCACACCCCACAAAAAGAGAAGTTTCCTATTGACTGTGGTAGTGGGTTCAATAAGAACAGTAAATAATTCTAACAGAAAAAATAAAAAAGGAAGAAAAAAAAAGATTAACACTGAATGCAATAAAATTCATGTCTTTGATTGTACCCAGATTTCACAACGAACTGACCTTTTTCCTGTATATTTTCGGTGGTAGCTCAAGCTCATTAAATTGTTTATTCTGTCCGCAATGAATTAAGGATCATCTGAAGTACTGATACATACTCAGGTAAGTGTTAAAAAAATTATTTTGTGTTTTATCATTTTTATATGTTCTGTACATTGAGCAATGGAGGCAAGAAGTGAAATGGACATCTGGTCATTTGAAACAGTGGACAGAAGCACGTGCAAAGTGACAGCATTTCCGTAAATTTTACCGTCTCGGTCTGCCATGCTGTCAAAGAAGAGCCAGGCGGACTCGGCCGCACCGTACTTGACGAAGGCCACGTAATGACTGGTCTCGATGCACAGCACTGCAAACAGCTGCATGCGCTGTCGGGGAAAAGTGCCCTGCCTCCATATACCTTCCTGCAGCTCTCGTGGTACCGACAGTTTGCCGTGCTTATGGGCCTTCCTCCGAGGATGGAGGTGGACCTGCACGCACACACACGCATACACAGCTGAAACACCTTAAAGGGATATCCTGTTGTTTGTATCCACACAGTTAATTTAAGAATTTTAGAAGCAACTTCCTTCCAGTCTGTGAGTGTGTATGAAAATAAAAAGAACGCGGTATGGGCGGCACAGTGGAACAGCGAGTAGTGCTGCTGTCTCACAGCGCCTGGGTGGTGCTAGAGAATTTGGGTTCGATCCCTGCTCAGTCTGTGTGGAGTCTGCATGTTCTCCCCGTATCTGTGTGGGTTTCCTCCGGGTGCTCCGGTTTCCTCCCACAGTTCAAAGACATGCTGTTCAGGTTCCCTCATAGTGTGTGAGTGACACAGAGAGAGAGTGTGTGTTTCGCTGATGTATGGGTAAGTGACGCAGTGTAAGTCACCTTGGTGAATAAGGTGTGTGGGCTAGTAACACTACATAGTATCCATGATTGTAAGTCGCTTTGGAGAAAAGCGTCTGCTAAGTGAATAAACAAACGTAAAAATACCTACATTTAGAAATGTATTAATAGCATACCATATCATTTATGGTTTGTCACAGAAACAGGCAAATTATACATAAATGGTAACTTTGGCAATCAGCCTTTGGGATGAACAGAAACAGCTGCATCCCTTGTAAGCAGTCTCCCCCAAGTGGAGAGGAGTGACACCGCATGTGTGTTTAGCGTGGTTCAGAGAACAAGCATGCTACCAGTCGTACCTGCGTGTTGCACGTCTCGCAGAACTGCTTGATCTTCCCGGCCGTAATGTCACTGTCCTCATAGCACTCGCGACACTCAAAGAAGGCCAGTCCCCCACAGATACGACACTCTCTAGGAGCTGAGGAGCAAAGACACACAGACACGCGCTGTATCAAGAAGTTCTGTGCATATGCATACCAATCTCACACACATAAACCTACGCCAGTGTGACCCTGTGGGCTACTGTCCCTGAACATAAGGGACATGCAGGACAGAGTGACAGCTAGTTTTCAAGTGTGATTTAAACTGTTGGCAGCCCCATCAGTGAGTGAGAGCTTACTGAATGTGTCAAGTTCCACCACGGACCTGTCAAAATATACAGTAAATATGTCCCGCTAAGGACACAAAAAAACCAACTGGACAGCCAAGCTCAGCCCCTGATCAGCTATGAAGAGTCCAAATGTGGACACCTCTGTTGTGTACAACGTGCCTGCTAGTGCCCTTTGACCAACTGCGCGACTGTGTCCCACTCCTCGAACTCAGACAGACTCCCGTGCACTGATCTGTGCCGCCTCCTCCTGCACTCACTGTCTTCCAGTAAGTCGGTGATGTCCAGCTCCAGGGATGGGAAGATCTTGTTGAACATCTTAAAGTCCTTGCCAAAGCGAGGCATCTGGATGATAAGGCAGGAGGGAGCCTGTGCACAGAGGAGAGCAGGATTCACAAACACTCCCCATGTGTGGGAGGGCAACTGGGAATTATTGTCTGTGTAGAGACCCTGGTCATGGCCTCAGTACCTCTGCAAACTTGAGGTCGCTATTGATGAAGGACCACTCCAGGAGTTGTTGGCTTGTGGGGACGCCCACCTTCTCCTTTTTGTCCATGAAGATCTGGTAGAAGTAACAGTCCTGGACCTTTTGTCCTGCAGATCTACACAAACCATTGTGGATACCATTTTAGATATGTATGCATGAGGCCGACTGGGAATGTTCACATAAATTTACTCTTAATCTGTTCACAACACAGCGCGCGTCTCATTAACTGGTCATGATTCACTCCTGAAAACAAACCACATATTGGGAAACTGGATGATGACATTGTACTTATTCAATTATTTTTTAATATGGAAAAATTTCAATGCACTCCAATCCCATTCCAAGTTCAATCCAAAATCACCTTAAATGATACTTAATATCATAAGGAAAAAGGAGTGCAACCTTCACATTTTTGTTTTACTTTTTTCCTGGTTTTTTTTTTTTTACTTGTCTCCTGTTTGACATTTTCCATGGTTTGTTCCATGATCGCAAGTGCCTTGCGACGGACTGGCGTCCCGTCCTGGGTGTGTCCCCTCCCCCTCCGGCCCTGCGTTGCCAGGTAGGTTCCGGTTCCCCGCGACCCCGTATGGGACAAGCGGTTCTGAGAACGTGTGTGTGTGTGTGTGTTCCATGATCCCTCCCGTATCTGTGAAGCTTTTTTGAATTGTATGTGTGGCTGTAATAGCAGACAGGGCTGTATATAAAAAGCTTCCTCACCATTCTATATTTGAGTCTTTTTAACTCCATATTTCGAACTATGAATATTTTTTTTTGTTTCCCCTATATTTTAACTTTTTTGTTCTAAGTCATAAATGCAGAAATAAATTAAACATTTGTTATTTATAGGTGCTATTTTTTTTTTTTTTTTGGGTCTATAGGGTAATGGTGAGGTAACCGCCCCTGATAAGCATGAATGTATGAGCACTAATGTATGTAAAATAAAATTTAAAAAGATCTAATGTATACAAAATAAATTTTTAAAAAAGATTTCATTAATTAAACTTACTGTAACACACTGTTTTTGGACTGTCTTTTGGCAGGCTATGGCTATATATCACATTTAAATAAATTAATAATTAGAAAAATAAAAGCACAATGGTGCAAAACACAGCATGCAAACGCAAACATGAGTCTGCAAGCAAGACCAAAGAGTGCTAGAACAACAGAGCATTGGTACACACTTCCTACAATGCAGGGTGTCTCAATCTCTCTAACACAGCTGCCTGGCCCAGTTTTCAAAAGCAGTTCCAGTTTATTGCGCTTCACAGAACGTGGCCCATCGGACACATGAAAATCCAGACAATTAGCAATAAGTAGTATTAATTTCGGATCAGATAAGTGAAAGACTAACGGGGATGAGTTTCATGTTGGTGTGGAGCCATGATATCTTTTGCAGCAGTATTTACTGCTCATCAACAATGAAATAAGCTAAGTATAAAAGTGCTACAGTTTAGAATTACAGCAAATGTTGTAATGAACTGCATGATAAAAGCCTTGGAGAAGAACATTTTTTCTGACAAGCTACACTGTTCACAGTCATTACATGGAGATGCTCACCTCAGTTTGAGTAGGGGGTCCACCCTCAGAATGTGGTGGAACAGGATGTTAAGGAACTCCTCGGGGTCTGAAGTCCAGGATACAAACACAGAGAAGGTGCTGAGAAATGCTGAAGAATAGCAGCCAACATCTTATACAGCCCGCTGATGCCCCACAGCATCATGCCTACCTTTCTCCTCAGACGTGAAGCCGGACGCGGCCTCCACCTTCTCCAGGATCCTTCTCAGCTTCATCACTTTCGTGGCACACACATACCCATGTCTGAGGGAAAAGATCAGTGCGGGATGGACAGACCAACGTTAAAGTTTGGAGACAACCATTTAGATGCACTAAAGCTCTGGACGGACTAAAACAAACTGAACGCCACCTCTGTTATATCTCCAACTCACTACAATGCATCCCAGTGAGTGTATCATATTGAATGTAGTTAATCTTTGGTATTAGTGGGTGTGGCATCATGTGGATTCTTCCTGTATGGGAAGGCATGGGGACTCTGAGGAGGCGGTACGGCGAAACTCACATGCGCAGCGGATTAACAATCTCGGTGCGCAGGAGCTCTTGTGTTTCTCTGTAGTACTCCACGTCTGTCTTCGCCCGTGGACGCAGCAGAACTGTGTCCAAAACTGAGCTGAAGGCGAAGAGACTGCAAACAGAGAGGTACACATGGCTACCATGCAGCCAAAAACACCTGTGTGCTGTTTTTAAGACTGAAAGGTGCTTTTCACAAATATTAATGTGAGGTCTCACATATAAAGCTCACATTTATGCCATGAACTATTGACTAGCTTTTACTTGACAGCCAAGGTAACTTACAGTGCTAGATAATGCTGAATTCCCTACGGTTCTACATATAAAGCAGATAATGTAACACACGCACATACACACACTAAGGACAAGTTAGTCACCAACCCAACCAAAACAGATCTTTGGACTATGGGAGGAAACCATAATACCTGAAACCTACACAACCATGGGAGATCAAGCAAACTCCAGAAACACCTACAAGGAACCAGTGCTACCCAGTGAGCCACCATGTAGTTTCTGCATGAGCAATGCATGCGAATCCCTCAGTCCTTCACCCTGTATCCCCCGGTGGTTTGCAGCTACCAAGATTCATTTCAAAGCTATCTGTTCTGCATTGAATATTCCACTTTTTTGGCCCACAGAACAAACACCCCTATCAGAACTTTGGAATTTATTCATCGGCCAATTCATTATGGGCTTAAATGGGTCAAAAACAAACACACACACAGAGCTCCACCAAAGACTTGGGTTGAAAGCTCATTCAGCTTTACAGAAACACATATAGCTTCACTCCAACCTGTTCTCAGGTTGTGAATTCAGCATGTTCTCACCAAAAGAGGGTGGAGTCCAGGTAGCAGGAGTTGTAGTGTCCCTGAATGCCTTTCTTTTTGCCCACCATGATGTCGAGTCCGTCGTTCTCTGTACGTGGAGGAGTGTTTTCATGTACCACCTCGCTCAGGTAAGGCCCGAACGCTTCGGACAAACAAGAAATAAGAGTTTAAAAGCAAATGCGATAAAGAGAGTAAACCTCCCAACATAGACATGACAGCAGCAGTCAGAGTGCGCCATACAGACGTACTTGGGAACCTTCAGAAATCCCTTCAGAGCCCTATCTATTTGTACACTGAAGTTCCGAGTTTTGGAGCGTTCATTTTCTTTCCAAGAACTAGGATTCATTAAGCAAAAATAACACAATCCAAAAACACAAACCTGCAAACATCAATGAACAAACCTACGCAAATGTAGACAAACTGCCTAAACATTTTTAACAGCAGGTGGTAGTGAAACAACATCTGAGACGAATTTCATGGGCTCCTCGGTTACTAGCAGCCTCCTGTAGGCACGGTGCGCTTGGCCCTCACCTATGGAGTTGCATCGCTCAATGGGGTTCGGGGCGTGGTGCAGTGATGGGAAGCGCGAGTCTGGACGACAGCAGCGCAGCTTGACAAAGAGTGCCTTCTTTGGTGGGCAGGTGAAATAACGGGTTCCCTTGAAGGTGCCATCAGTGCAGCCCACACACTCCTCCTCCTGAGGATACAAGAACAGGAACTGCATAGTCCACATCACTACCATGGCCACAGATTCTTAACAGCATCATGTTAAGTTCAGAAAGATCAGTTCTTGCCCTGATGTCCAGTTTTGTGTTCTTGTCATAGCTTTGTGATCATATTATTTATTGGTACTGAACTGATCAATCCCAACCATGCCAACCGGAAAGGGAGGAGGACTTTTAATTTGGTCGGCACAATGGCACAGTGAGTTGCGCTGCCGCCTCACAGAACCTGAGTGGAGCTGGAGGACATGGGTTTGATCCCCGCTCAGTCTGCGTGGCGTTTGCATGTTCTCCCTCTGTCTGCATGCGCTTCCTCTGGGTGCTCTAGTTTCCTCCCACAGTCCAAAGACATGCTGTTCAGGTTCACCCATAGCATGTGAGTGACAGAGAGAGAGTGTGTGTGTGTTCCACTGATCTATGGATGAGTGATCCATTGTAAGTACCGTATGTAGCAGTGTAAGTCACCTTGGTCAATGAGGTGTGTGGGCTGATAACACAACATAGAGTTCATTGGAAGTCGCTTTTGAGAAAAGTGTCTGCTAAATAAATGTAATTCATTTATATGCTATTTATATAAAATGCTATTTGCACCTCATTGTTTGACATGAAACAGAATCAAGTACTGTTTAGTGTAAATTTAATCAAAGCCTAAGCATCACATAGTGTGAATGGTAATCACAGACTAAACATGGCAAATTTTTG
Organism: Scleropages formosus; assembly: GCF_900964775.1. Lineage (NCBI taxonomy): Eukaryota > Metazoa > Chordata > Actinopteri > Osteoglossiformes > Osteoglossidae > Scleropages > Scleropages formosus. Next base: position 32,784,887 of record NC_041810.1, read on the forward strand.
AATTTTCTCTTCAAAGCAAAACACACACACACATTTTCAGAACCGCTTGTCCCACACGGGGTCACGGGGAACCGGAGCCTACCCGGGAACACAGGGGCGTAAGGCCGGAGGGGGAGGGAACACACCCAGGACGGGACGCCAGTCCATCACAAGGCACCCCAAGCGGGACTTGAACCCCAGACCCACCGGACAGCAGGACTGTGGTCCAACCCACTGCGCCACCGCACCCCCCAATCAAAGCAAAACAACCAAATATATTTATATAGTGAAATTATCTGATGATTCATTCTGTACTTTATGATTTATATTGCAGTAATCTGTGACTAATATAAATTATAGTGAATTGTGTCATTATTTGAGTGCTCACCCCAGTGACATGCTGCGTTACACAAGATGTACAAATTTAGTTGAAATAAAAGCCAGCAGGGGGGTGTGGTGGCACAGTGGGTTTGACCAGGTCCTGCTGTCTGGCAGGTCTGGGGTTTGAGTCCTGCTTGGGGGGCTTTGCGGCGGACTGGCATCCTGTCCTGGGTGTGCCCCTCCCCCTCTAGCCCTGCACCCTGTGTCGCCGTGTTAGGCTCTGGTTCACCACAACCCCGCTCGGGACAAGCGGTTGTAGACATTGTGTGTGTGTTGTAAAAGCCAGCATTATGTAAACATTAACTTATCCAGACTCTGGTAACAAACTAATCCTTCCAGTGTAAGGACTCAGTGCCAGAATGTCCAGACTTTTGTTTGCAGCTGCACTAAATATGGGTGAAATATTTTTGACCATACAAACCCAGTGAGTCAGGGATTAAATCGGTAACTAGTTGCAGTGGATGAACACAAAGTAGAAAACACAACTGTGCATTTCAGTCCCTCTGTACTGCTTGGGGTGTTATTTGTGCTGGTCAGTTTAGGTGTAAAACGCACTGTTGTAAATTAATGTAAAGTTGCGTACAATGATCTGAGTGAGCCACTCACCAGCTCCAGCCCTGCCAGTGGCTCTGTCAGTCCAGGGGGCTGGCCCACCCAGCGAATGACCCCACACAGGGGTGGGCTCTCCTTTACCTCCACCAGAGAGCCCACCTCCAGGCCATACTGATTGCGAGGCGGCGCAGGGGGCACAGGCTGGGGGCTGGGTTGGGGGCCAGACTCGTGCTGGTCTCCAATGACGGACTGCACTAACAGGGATGGTGGGCTGCTGGTCATGCCACCGTTGGGCCCGACCTTCCTGCTCAGGCTGAAGGGCAGCGAATGGAACTTGTTGTCACTGGACAGAGAACCCGTGGGTGTAGCCCGAGTCGGCGGGGACGTCTGGCCGAAGTCTGATGGTGTGTCCGTGAGGGATTTGGCAGGGTCTTCCCCAACTGAGGAGAACAGTAAAACTCCAATTACAATTACACAAAGCACAAGGTGACACCATATTCACCATGAGGAAGGCATGCATAGACAGAAATCAAATTCCACTCCATGCATGCATGCACGCACACATGCATAACATCTAAAATGTACTGAGCAACCCCACAGGACTTTAATTATGGTTTCTGATTGAAATCAACAGTGAAACCAATTAATGTACCCTGTCAATCAACTTGCTGAAATCAACAGTGCAGCCCTTTGCTACATAGCCCACTACCTTGCCGATCTTGAAGGAAGGAAACCCAACAGACAGCAAAATGACCAAAACTTAATGAACCCACCTAGGATGATGGGTGAGCGTCGGATGATTGCTCTCACAAAGATCACGCAGGCAATGGGAGACCCCCCTGTTACCATACACCGTTACCAGTCTCCAAGGGCAACTGGCCAAGCACCAAAACAGGACTCGTGGCAAACACAGAGTAAGTAGATGGCTCACTGAAATAAGAACTGCAGCCTAGCAGAGAGCACTTTTCTAGTTTGGCCATGTATTGAAGCCTTTTACTAACGCGCACAGCCTGCCCCACGTAGCCTAATACCGATATTGCCCGTATACTTATGTTGGAATTTTTTTTTTAAGTTCAATGAAAACGTGAAATGTATCATTTAATGCATGAGCAGGTTTTTGCAAATGTTTTTTTTTAATTCAAATATGTTCAAACTTTTTTAAAACTGTTTTCTAATATAGAATTGCTTTAAAGCATCTAATTCTTCAACAGAGACTTCTAAATCAGCTTTGTAACACCACTCTTAAACCAACAAATTGCTGCTGCGTTAAAAGAATTTTCTCATTTTACATATTGCTTAAAAACTAGACTTCAATCATAGATTTCCAAGATACAGGCCAAATAAATAACTAAATATATGCATAAAACACTGGTAAAGCACAGAAATTCCCAACAGCTATCATGCAGGGGTATCCTGAAGTGATTTAGCATGATCAATTTTGTGTCCATTACTGTTTATGCATCAACACAATTTTCCAATAAACTGCCTTTTCTGCTCTATTTAGAGAAAGTAGCACTAAAAGAACAACACAAGTAAAATCCATCAGAATTTAATGTGCCTATTAATGAATAATATATTACGCTCCAGTCATTGTCTATGATGGTCTACATCTCTTTGCTGCTTTTAAGGTGGGGAATCCATCTCAGGCATAGCGTATTAGGACATCTACAAATAATTACAGCCAGCCTCAACTGCTTTAGAAAATCAGACAAAGATAAAAAGCAAAAAAGTGTCAACTAAGCAGCTTGTTACATGCAAGCACATCTAGGAAAACAGCAAATATCCTTGAGTGAACAGAAATCTGTCGATGTGTCACTTCAACAGTGCTGGTCTTTGGTGAGCTTCAGAGCACCGAATCTACAGCACAGGAAAAATGGCATTCATTTCACTTCCAAACATGTTTAAAAACATAAAATATTAACTGTACCCTCCAGCTTCCTGTCACACACTGCTGTATTTGAGGGGCGTAAGCAGGAATGGAGTTAAAGGACAGTCCTGTTCTCCTGGGCTCTGACTGTCCGCTCACGCTCCACCTGGTCTCAGACAAAGGAGCGTTCAGATGACACCATCAAGGGAAGCAGAGTGTCTGGAGTGCATTGCTAAAAGCTTTCCGTTGATCTATAGAAGGATCGCGCCATGCACTCATGCACAGGAAGCCGCATTTTGACCGCAACAGTGCTCAACAGAGACGGTCTTGATGGCAAGCCTCGGTGTCCAATCAATTAAAAGTATTAAAACAGCACTACGGGTTGGCCTCCAGTCTACTGACCCTAAATGTCTGAAAAGACAAATATAAGCCAAACTTTTTATAAAAAAAAAAAAAAAAAAGATTAAAAATGAAATTTTTGAAATGGCAAGAACAATATTAAATTATACAGCAGCAACCACGTGAAGCTCTGCCATCAAGCTGCCTTCTGGTCGAGCCTCTCAGTTCCTACCCAGGGCATTACCTTCATCAATGTACCATGTGCTTTTGGATTTGGCCTGTGGTGGGTGATCGACAGAGCTGCCATTTAAAGTGTAATAAAACTCAGACTTGCTTCTATTCCCACTCTGCAGACCCAATCCTGTAAGCAGGTTCAGCACAGAAGGGGGGAGAGAGAAAGACAGAGAGAAAGAGAGTGAACCAGACTTGTGCGCATTTATCACATCCATCAGCAGGGCCCTCTCAGCAAACTCGTCCATTGGGGTGTAAATTCAAATGCTGGCAATAGTCCACCCTCCACTATACTCCTTGTCATGACGGGTCTATTTTTTTGTTCATAGGAAGATCCTGTCTCAACTGTAGTACTGTTTCCTAAGTACTAATGTACTGTAACAATCCTGGTGCTGTACATCACAGCACAAAGGAGTCATCTTAAAAACAAAGGAGGGCAGGATGGTACTTTATTAATCCCAGCAGGGAGATTCACAAATAATTTAATTTATATTAAAATTACTTTCAATAACTCAATTGGCATGTTAAACTACAGTGAAAAAAAAAATCCTCAGAAGAAACACTGGAAATAGCCAAAGATACAAGAAACAACAAACAATGCATGAATAAGAAGAGACTAATAAGGCGAAGTGCGAGTCTTTGACTTCACAAGAGCTTCAGTTTCTACTTGGAATCAAACAAGTGCTGAAATGTTCATCGTAGGACAACGGAACCATTTGTAGAAAGGCAGAACCTCCAGGTACTGGAGAAAACAAGGCCGTGCACATCTGCTTTGCATTCAGTGCTTCGAAACTTCCCTTAAAGGCTCAACAATGATTAGACAGGGTGACTGCTGAAGCCATTTGAGGTACTGGAGTTTACTGGGGTACTCCTAAAATCGCAGTGTGTCTGGAGGTATTTGGAATTTTGGAATATGGGAAGATCTCCGATGGATCTTAATACTCCTCGATCACTGTGTGACCACAGCAAACAAATGTCGATGGCTCCCCCGAGACAGCTTCCCATAATGTGACCAATCCAACATCACTTTAACAGCTGTTAAGACATTGTGGGTCGAAAGCAACCTTTGGCTTTTCTCAAAGCACCACTAATCTTGACACAGGAAGAAAGTACAAAATGACTCATGAGATAATTTCAGTGCTCCAGGTTTTGTGCTCATTACTATCTAGGTTATGTTATTCTTGCATTTTGGATTTTCCAACTCCTTTTATTAAAAGAGAGAGAATGAGAAGAATACCACTATTACTTGGTTAACAAGGGTTAGTGACCAAAAACCACACAACAGGGAGACAAGGCCAATCTTATACCTTGTCTCCTTGGGAAATGTCAATATAGTGTATAGTTATTTTAGTACAAATTTGTTGAGATAACCCATTACGTTAAAAATAAGCACCAAAGTTTCAGAATGAATTGAAAAAGACAAAGATTTTTAAATTGTGTAATAATTTCTCTTTTTTTTTGTCCATGATGTCATATAATAAGGAACACACAGTAATACACATAATAAAATGCATTCTTTAGGTATTTATTTGCAAACTAATAAATATTGATATTTACTTGCTGTAAACCTGTAAGCAATGCATGTGTGGGAACTGCCAGATGCAACAAAAGTGACCATTAACTAACATGGTCCAAAATCAACACAGGTGTGAAAGGGCACATATGGCATATACTGCACATTGACCATAGTGGTTTTTGGTGATGAAAGCTAGTGGTGTTTTTTATGGTGAACTGACAGTGATTAAAGATCTTTGAACATTCTGGTTGTCTGTGTGTTTGAGGCTTTTCAGCTGCCTTTTTTTTTTTCACCCAGCATGGCATCTCCTTTCTTATACAACGTACTGACGTGCCTTTTGTTTGGTCTTTGTGGAAGTGCACTCATCGTCTCCTTGAGCTTGGTCACTTCAAAGACCAGACACGCTGCCCCACATTGCTTCACAAACTCTCATACTGAAAATCCAATTTTACAAATGACAACTGGGACAGCTGGTGACATTGTGGTTAGAGCCAATGCCTTTGGAACAAAAGGTCAAAGGTTCAAATCCTACCTCTAGTTGTAGTACCCTTAAGCAAGGTACTTACTCAAGTCAATTGCTCAAGTAAAATTAACCAGCTGTATAAATCTGTAAGAATAATTGTAAGTGGCTTAACATCACAAATTGCTCTGGAGAAACCTGTTGTTATAACAAGGACTGAGTGCATCTCGGGTTCTGGTACAGTCCAATACTGTTGAGGATCAGTGTACTCAAGGAATATGTTTTTCAAACACTTTTAAAATTAGTTTTTCAGTTTGAAGCCTTACTTGGGGTTTTAAAACTGTAACTCGGTTCCTTGGGGCCATACAGGGGACTGAAGTCCATCAGACAACAAACACTAAAGCACAGGGGGAGGAACAAGGGTGAGATGGAGAGAGGTAAAGAATATGAAAGGAGAGACTACCATCCGCTAAGGGTGATCTATAGCAAGGATCTACAAGCAAGAATCTTTCTGTTCAGGCAGCTGAAAGATACCCTGTGACGGAACAAGCTTCTCCCTGGACAGATACAGCCGGGTTTCTGTATATCCTCAACACATTCCTCACTAATGCATCAGCAGGGCATTGGTTTCACAACTGAAGGGGCTTTGCTCTCCTTTGCTCTCTTCCTAGAGACTATACCGCCATAATCCTTTGGACAGTAAAACATCTTACCAGGTGGTTGTTGGACTTGAGGACAGGGATGTATCACTCCTAGAATAAAACATTTCTTTTTCCTTTTTATCTAACAAGAACCCAGTGCTGCAGGCTTTCATTCTACTGATTTTCATTCTAAATTCAGGAAAATTTGTTGCTCTAAACTGCGCATAGTGTGCACGCTCTGGTGTATAGATGGGCAAATGACTGTAGGGAGATTATAACAGTGTATTTGCCACTGTAAGTCACCTTAGACAAAGGTGTTAGCTAAATACTACACATTATACGTTGCTTTGGAGAAAAGCAACTGCTAACTTAAATGTAATTCCCTGGATTCGGGCTAATATTCCACAGATTCAAGCCAAATCCACCACTAGATGTCACTAAAAAATGGCCTTTATCTGGATTTTTTTCTATCTTCTACTATCAAGAGCTGCAAAGAGAGTTGCATTTATAAACAAAAAGCTGAAATACATGTACCTGTGACACACATCTACATTATCATGGCAGCACACAATTACATTTGTGTATGTGTGTAACATAGTCATTGTTAAGTCATTGTTATGGGTCATCTCTGCCCACTGCAGTGCAGGTAAGTGGACCAAAGCACGACAGATTCAGTAAGAGCACAAATGAGATGTTCAGCCAATAAATCAGTACTTCACAGTTGTTCCAAGTATGAAACCCTGTTGCTTTATGAATGTAATAAATATTACCTGCACCTGACCTCAAAAGCTCGATTCATCCATACTCTCATTTGGAAAAACAAGTTCAGCGCCCAGCAGCAAAGATTTCTTAGGCTTTTACGTTAATAAGACGACTTTGGAAAGCTACTTCCTTGCATAAAATCAGAAAGAATACTTAAAGTATGTCTGCTGACATTTTTTTCCCCACTCCATACCATCTGAGGTTCTGCTGTACAACCTCTTACTTGTTTCCCTAACAATGAAGCACCTAAGACCACTATCTCAGCTACGAGGAAGAAACACAAAGGGGTTGCTGCTCCGACAAAAATATAACTCCTTGGGTCCTATGATGAAAAGCAATGTTGACAAAACACCCATGGTGCATCATGTGTTTTGAAGAGATAAACAAAAACCAGACATATTATAGTTGTACAGTCATATAGTTACCATGTTATTCCTCTGTGTGTAACATAACTATTAAAATAAACATGCTATTTGTCATGTAGTATAAGTGATATCTGACAGCAAAACCAGTACCTTTGTTCTTTGGTTTGTTCTGTGAGGACAAGGGCTTATCACTGCCACTTCCTCTGGACGCAAAGTTCGGTTTCTGATGCCGGGGGTCCTGCATTGAGAATTCTGAAAAAGGGAGGGGGGGGGGAGAGAGACTGAATATCAAAAGTACTCAAACTCCGAGAGGCAGATTCAGCCAGACAGTCTAATGGTCTGTAAAACACAACAGATGCCAAAAACAGACAATATTACACTTAAATACTTCAACTAACTGCAAGGTCTCAACAAAGGACCGAAAAAAAAATGCGACTGAGTGACATGTGGAATAAACATTATTTCCACTACTTTATCAGCAGCCACAGTCATGTAGTTAAAACCTCTTCAGAAGCTGTGATAACACACAGAAGGAACAAAGGGTTATAAACAAATTAAAAACAAATTTACAGCTGTGCATCATCACAGTCGTAAATTAGTGGAAAAGCAACACACACCTTGATAAACAATCACATTAAACAAAATAACGAAGACACGTTCTCTACTCTAATTTCAAAAACAAGCCACACAACAAAAGCGCTTCTGTTGCAACTGCCAGTGAAACCCCCAACAAACACGGCTTTGTGCTGCTCGGGTTCCAAACAGAAAACAGTCTGAACAATGAGAGTATCGATGGCGAGAGCAGGCCGTACCTGGCATTACGTCGCAGATCGGGACAAGACGGGTGTGTTCTATGCTGGCGAAATTACACAGCAGCTTGCCATCAAAAAAGCCGTCCCAGTCACCGATGGGATTGTCCTGGAAGAGTGCAAGACGTCACCTTGTTACTCAGCGTCGAAAACCTGCATTTATGCGACACTGAAGTCATTTCCACAGCTGACCTCTGCCCACTCCACCCACTGATGTCAATTTCCATTCTGCACTTCATTCCAGTAGCAGAGCAAGGGGGTCGTCTGTACTGGCGGCACCCAAGGCAAATGGCTTAAGACCAGGCCAAAGGAGGAGGGTTATGGGTTCGGACCATCCACACAATGACATCACTCCACAATCGAGGCTGGAGGAGGAGAGTAGTGATGACGGGAACCTTGATCCTGGTCAAACAACTTCCGCACCTTCCGGCCCAGTAACGCCACCCCCCGTAGGCCCAGGGCACAACACAGCCAGATCCACAACGCTTTTGTACGAATTTACTCAGTTAAATTAATTTATTTCAACATGTTCAAATTTGTAAATATCTTGGAAGTATGACAATTTAAAAAGGAAAAATTTTTCAGGTGTTTCCTTACATAATTTCAAAGCCATGTTGGTGAATTGTGTTTGCGCTCTTTACATAGGCATCCTGTTTGTGGCTTCTTTAAAAAAATAAATCATAGCAGTCTGCTTAAACTATTTTCAGTTCAGAGTAACAGTACATCTACTCTGCAGGCTTCCTGGGCAAGAAAATTTCTCAGACATTAAGTGGCTTGAAGGATAAGTGAAAGCCACACACTGACAAGTTGTAATTAATTCTAACGAGTGAATTCAAACAATTAAAAGATTCACTATAAACAGTTTCCCCCCAGACAAGTCTATAGATAAGCAGTGAATATTAAAGTAAGAGAAAATAAATTATGTAGGGGGGCAGTAGGTGGTGTAGTGGTTAGAGGTGCTAGCTTCCACTCAAAGAATCCAGGTTTCAATCCCATCTCTTGCTGTAGTACTGAGATCCTGAAGTGATACACTAAAAATTAACCAGCTGTATAAATGAATAAATCATTGCAAACAGACCAACAGTGCAAGTTGCTTTGGAGAAAAACCTAATCACATAAATCCCATAAATTTAAAAAGAGGGGGGGGGGGGGGGAAAAAAAAAAAAAAAAAAAAAAAAAAAAAACTACATACAGTGAATATATACTACTGACCTGCACAATTGTTAATCCTTCAATGTAAATTATCACCAGGTATACTAAAATAAACTGACTACATTAAATAATGAAAAATAGAACACAGAATACTTTAAACTCCTATTTTGAATTTACATTTATTCATTTACCAGATGCTATGCTTCAAAGCGACCTCTAACAAACTCTATGTAGTGTTATCAGCACACATGCAGAACACGCAAACTCCACACAGAGTGAGCGGGGATCGAACGCACATCCTCTCAAACCACCCAGGCGCTGAGAGACAGTAGCACTACTCCCTGTGCCACTATGCCAAAGGTTAAAGGTTACAAAGGTTACTCTCTGGTCCTAAAACCCCAAAGAACTAACAAGTACAAAGTCACTTCAGTGCATACTTTGACGATTATCATGACAATTTAACATGACAGGTCTCTCATTGTAAGCATCTGTATCAGAGGAAAAGCACATGCCAAACATTTCATTAAAAAATTAAAAGTATGAAACGTTAATGTCTCACTTGGGGTTAGGTTTGCGGGAACATGTAAAAACTGCAATGAGAAAGATACGCATGGTATTTCGAACGCTGCTTAAAGATAATTCCTGCCCATCATGAAGGAATGTAGTTCAGGCCCATTTAAAAGTTTTTTCCCCACTTTCACATTTCTGAAAGACAGCAGGAAAACTAATGTACAAAATGTACAATCAGAATGACAAATAAAACTCTTCTTACACTTTACACGACCATATCTTTTATATATATTGTGTCCAGCTACAACACTTTCAAACATTACGAAAGCTCAAGTTAAAAGAAGGTTACTAGTAAATTCTTGCAAAATAATGCAGTTTGTCTTTTTCATTTAAAATGTGACACACTTTGTGTTTATGAAGCATAAGAAAACAACTTATTTTACATAATTTGTAAAACTATGTAAAACAATGCAGGTTTGGCCTGTGCCTGCTCTCTGGGGGATCTGGGGTTTGAGTCTTGCTTGGGGTGCCTTGCGGCGGACTGGCATCCCATCCTGGGTGTGTCCCCTCCCCCTCCAGCCCTGCGCCCTGTGTTGCCGGGTTAGGCTCCGGCTCGCCACGACCCCGCTCAGGACAAGCGGTTTCTGACAATGTTTGTGTGTGCGTGTTATTTATGAGAATCAAGTTAAGAAGATACCGTTGTCATATTATTTTCACTTAACCAGCAGTACCACCTCTTCTTGAAGAAAGTATATGCTCAGGAACTGAATTCTCTAAAACAAACTAAATGGGAAACTATGTGTTCTTGAGCCACAAAACATCTCCCTTTTTAAACCAAACATGCAAAATTCTTGCTTTTTCCTTTAAACACAGACAACTAATTCAAAACCCAAAAGTCCAGAATATCCTAACTACACTGAAAAGCTTTAAATCCATGTTCAAAATTGCTTATATATAACACACCTGTATCCTCCCTCTTCTGTCTGATTTATTTTGCTACTACTTTCCCTTTCTGTGTCGTTTTGTTGTTTCTGGACAGCAGAGTGGTGCAGCAGGTTACACTGGTGCCTCAAAGCTTCTGACACTGTGTGGAATTTGCACATTCTCTCCATATTCTTGAGAGTTTCCTCTCACAGCCCAAAAAACAACTTCAGGTGAACTGGTAACACTGCATTGCCCTTGGTGTGCAACTGTCTCGTGATGAACAGGGTTACGCTCATTTACCCATTTATACAGCTGAGCAATTTTCACCAGAGCAAATATGGGTAAGCACACTGCTCATGGATACTATAGCACGAGGAAGGATTCAAACTTAGGTCCTTCAAAGCCAAAAGGTGGGGGCTATAACCACTACACCATCTGCTGAAGTAATACGAGCAGATTGCTCATTATACAAATTTGCGGGTACAAAATACATTTGCTCATAAGTCTGAAACCTCGTAAAAGGAGGGAAGCCTCAATATCTGTAGAACAGGTTACCCGCTGCTGCTTGCTAGACACTGCATAACAGTTACAGATTCTCTCTCGACGCAAATTCAAAGCCAACTCCGTGCAAACAAAGGAAAATTAATGAAAAATTAAGAACAAAATCAAATTTCACACATCCTTCCCAAATTCACACAGAAAGCAACTTGAAGTTTATTTTTGGATGTAAAGGTTTTTACATATTTGAAATAAAAAGCAAAAAAAAAAAAAAAAAAAAAAAAAAAAAAAAATCACTAAATGCAGCTTGATATCATCTCATTGTGCACTTAACTCAAAAGAAAACTGTACATTTTTTTTTTTTTTTTTTTTTAAACCCCAACCTTGATCAGAATTGACAGCTACAAGTCTAATATAAAATCTGCGTTTTCCTTCGCTGGCGTTAATGTGATGATTAAATCTGCATCTGTAAACTGGCCTGGACCGGATACCTGCTGTGACAGTTCCTTTTAATGGTGTGGTGAGGTGGTAACAATGAAAATGATTGACTTAATACTAGTGCATTATTTACCTGTTGCTTGAGAGTGACAAATGCCTTATTCCACTTGTACAGTGATTAATAGTGTTTTTGAAAAAAGAGGGAGGAGAAAAAAAAAAAAACGCTGCTGTGAATGAACCTGATGTTATGTATTCTAGCTAAAGAGCAAACAATATACTAAAAATGTATACAAGAGAACTGAATTTTTTAACAGCTTAATTTTATTCATGTTGTATTTCTATTGCTGTTCAATCAGTGTGCATCCTTTTTGTACACAGAAAGTCAAGGAATGTGCCAATACTGATTCTAGACCGGAGACAGTCCGGATCTGCTCACCATGTCCACTCCCACGTAGTAGCCCAGGCTCTCGTTGCCAGGCAACAGGTCGCAGAAGATGATGGTTCCATACTCTGGGCCATCCCTGGTCTGTACCACAACACGTGAATTGATTTCCAGCGACAAGTCACAATCCCGTGGGTCAGGAGGGTCGCTCAGCACCTCTTCTTCATCCTCCCACAGCTCAAGTTTGTCCAGCGCCACAAACACGCCACATTCGTCCTCACAGCGGAACAGCTGCTGGCCCTGGTAGGACCCATCTGTGAAGCCCTGGCCCCGGCCCTGCTCCTGAGAAGTGGTAGGTAAAGTCACACAATTAGGTACACTGATAACTACACCCACACTTATGACCATACTAACAGTTGCACTGAACACAGATACAACCAGTTTTAATAACACTTAGTGTGTCTATCGGTTTTAGTTTCATAAATTGTTTTTCCACAGTGGTTCTCCACCCAGGTTATGCTGCCATACTGCACCGTAATGGTTTCTGTTTGCTGATCTTTTAATCAATTAGGATTAAGAAATGCTGCTAACACAGTTGCTGCAAAGATGTTATCTTGCTCTGGTTAGCTTTTGTCTCCTTTCAGAAAAGCACATTATGAAACATGTTGAAATATAATGATGTAAAGGTGGTGATGGAAAAGGAAAAAAATCAGTCATTTAATCAGTTTTAGTTTTTAAAGCAAATGTTTCAAGCTTCAGTTTGGTTTCTGTTTAAAAAAAAAAACCATTGAATGCTTAGTTTGAAAAATTTTTATTTTCACCACAACCATACTGATACTGACAGCAACTGAAATGTAAAACATGAAACCAACTAAAGGCTCTCTATGTTGCTGTTTATTACAGAAAACTAGCTTGTTGGGTAGTAAAAATGTTCCTTATCCTAATGACTGCAACAAAAGACAAGACAGATTGAGAGAAAACAGCCCAATTCCATTTTAAAATCTGTCCAGCTGAGGAACACAAAGGGTTAACTAAAGGTACAAGTACTCATGTTGTACTTCGCTGAAGTTTAGGAGAATGTCAAGTTCACAGGCAGGGTGATGATGGAAGAAAGTTCCACCTCAGATGCCTAACTACCAGGATGTGTTTAATTGTGATTTATGGGCGTTTAATATGTAAAGTAAATGTAAAGCATGTGACGATCTCAGAAAGCCTTATGAGGAAAAAAAATATATATAGTTTCAGTTGACATTTTTTTTTTTTACCACCAGCAAGAGAAACTGGCGCACTTGAAAAATTAATTTCCAATCAAGACATTTTCACCTCTACAAAAACATCCACAACCACACCCAAATTCTGTTAAAGCCAACATAATGTTACCACCACCCACACACACACACGCCCACAACCAGCATGCCCACAATCCCACACATACTGACTCACTCAAGTGAGAAATACACATAAACATGGCAATGTATGCTAGGAAGAGATATGCCAGAAGCAGAGGAAGACTGGACAGGTCCAGAATGTTCCAAATACCAGCATTCTTTGGCATCTGAGCTCTGCAACATCACAGAGTTGGAAACTTCCCACACAGAACTGAAAGACGACATCGTTACACCAATCACTACTTTCAGTGAAATATAATTCAAACATGAACAGTGAGCAACACAACCAAAGTGTAGGAGTGAAATGCACTGGAAGTCCTTAGTCCACAAGTCATTACAGATGTCATCAGTGCTGAGCTAATGCTGTCAGTGCAACAAAGACATAAAGCAACCACTTCATATCAAGACTTGTGCTCATGAAGTAAGCATTCCAACAAACGAGGGACACATCTAAACCCTGACTCTACAAGAAAATTTTTTCAGTGTTTCTTAGAGTGCTGTAATTGGAAAAGAAATGAAAGACCTTTCATTCAAAACTGCTGCAGAACATTTTCAATACAGTCTAAGAAGAGCAATTTCTGATGCAATGCCAACATGCTGGAGGGACTCACCAGCAGCTCCACTCCAAACCACACCCCAGAGAGCGCCCTCTCGGGGATGAGCGGCCCTTTGAAACGCACCACCCCAGGTAGTGGCTCGTCACCCGAGCGCAGCTGCACCTGCACCTTGGAGCCACAGTCGATGGCGCGGGCACGCTCCAGACGCGGTTTGTTGCACAAAAGCCCATAGCGCTCCTCACAGTTGTTGACGGGAAAGAGCAACTCAGCCAGCTTCTCATCCAGCTCCAGCACGTCCTTCTCATCCAGGCCCAACACAACATTGGCCTGGTCTAAGATGCGCAGGCTTTTCTTGCCCTTACTGGGTGGCAAGGGGCGGCCCAAACTGTTGCGCTCTAGGCAGGCTTGGCCAATGCTTCCGCGAAGCACCTTCAGGGTCTTCTGTGGGGGCTTCTCCACCATGCATTCCTTCATCACCATGTAATAGCGCGAGTCCTCCCGGAAGCCCCCACTCGGCTTCTCCTGGCTCCACAGGGCAGAGCTCATAGCTGCCACAGCCTCATAGCAGTGAGGAATGCAGGGTTACAGCAACCAGGCAAGTGATGGTAGATGGGTGGGTCATGGGATCCCAGCATGTAGGTCCCATATGTCCTCTCTGTAGGACAGTTGCATCATTTCAACTCGACTCCACGCCCATGTGGACCTGCCCATAAAGAAGAGAATCTTCAGGGTTGAGTTATTACACATATGGAAAGTTAAGCAGATTAAATTCCACCATTCTGAAATCAGAAATTAATCATACAAACAAAATAATTAAACAGTATTATGAAAGAAGCATGCAGCTCCTGGTTATATGGTATATGGAAACAAAAGTCTAGTAATTAAAACAGTTTAGTGAAAGCGCCTACTGAAAGAATGCTATTCTGCAAGCACTAAAATTTCTATTGCTCAACCTGCTGACCATGTTTGGTGTTCATACCTTTAATAAAAATGAGAAAGGTCGGCTCAGATTTAAACATAAGAGCATTCTGACAGCTGCATTGAAGGCCGAACTAATTATCCCCCTGAATCTTTTTTAGGCAGCCTAAAGTACAGGTTTTATACAAAGACTTCTAACAAGGGTGATTAAAGTTGGACACAATTACAGGTTTGCACAAGGAAACATATTCCAACAGAGAGAAAAAAGATGAAAGGACAGAGACCCAGATACATGAGCAAAAGTACTGTGAGGCAGCCGGCTGTGGTACTCATGAAGAGGTCAAACTAACCAGGGTAGGTCCTGATGTGTGAAACCCCAAGCCCAGCTCACTACATTTATTCTTGCATATTTCCAGTATCCTCTCACTTACTGCACACTCTTCAACTCACTCTGTCCTTCGTGTGTTTCTGTCTGCGTCTCTCAAAGAGCCGCAACTTTGTCCTTGGTGCACCAACCTTACACCCTGCGTTCACTAGGAAGAGCACTAAACTGTGAGTCTGGTTCAGAGATTACTGTAAAAAGCTTCAAGGGGCAGCTGGCAGACTAGTAGTTAGAGTTGCTGTCTTTGGACAGAAAGGTCACAGGTTTGAATCCCCCCTCCAGCTGTACCACCTTTCAGCAAAGTACTTACCCTACAATTGCTCCAGCAAAATTACTCAACTGTGTAATGGGTAAATAATTGTAAATAGCTAAACATGTAAGTTGCTTTAGAGAAAAGTGCCAGCTAACTGAATAAATTAGATAAATCATAAAGTATGATGTGTCAGTCACTTTTGATAAACTAAAACAATAACAAAAATTATCCATTTTAAGTAATAAGAGCCAATTCAGACTGCTGGTGGTCCAGAGCCAATCCACAGCAACAAAAGGTGTGAGAAAGTATGCACCCTAGACACGACACCAGACCACTGCAAGGCAATCTTACAGTCATACACCATGAGAAATTTACAGCTACCAATTTACTTGAAACACAATTGCAGACTGTGGGAAGAAACTTAGGCATGAGAACTCCATAGGGACCAAGTTAGGAGCCATGAGGCACTAGTTGCACCACCCAAGAAAAACAGAATAAAACAAAACAAAAAAGAAAAAGGTGTATAAGCAATTTCAACATGTGGCGCTTAAGCCTGTATTTAAAGGTGTCTATAGCAATTATATTCAAGACTCACTTTTCAATTAAAGAAAACACAGATGAACAAGGGGAGAACATGCAAACTCTGGAGTACTGGGGCCAGATTTGAACTGTTACCCAAACCCAGTAGTCCCAGCATGCTGCCCACTATGATCTTACCAGTAACCTTTGTCTAAAGTAAGTAGCCCTGGTAAGTACACTATGTCCACAGTAGGTAACCACAAACTATAATTAATAAGTTATAACTGGCATAGTTCTGGGCTGGTGAAGGTACCCCCAGCAGTGGAAGAACAATGGAATATAATGACTAACCAAAATAAGTCAAAGTCAACTTTATTATCATGTGCCAAAAGTGGTAGTGCAAAAAGTGAGTTTTTGTGCAATAATTGTTTGGAAAAGAGGGTTGGTGTGACATAATGTACAGTAAGTTGATGTGGAATGCACTACAATAGAGCAGCTATATTTTCGGATTTAAGTGAGGTTTCAGCACAGACTGTCAGTGACCTGAGGACAGTCTCTGCAGATTGTACTAAAGTGGGTGGTGTGCCTCTGGATAGAGGGGGTTGATTCTGTTGGTCAGGTCAGGATTCTGTTATGTATTAGGTGGTTATGGGTGGTACAGAGAGTTCAAGATCCTGACAGCTTGAGTGAGAAAGCTGTTGCACAGTCTGGTGGAGCCAGCTCGTATGCTCCTGTATCTCTTGCCAGACCGCAGGAGGCTGAAGAGGCAGCGGGAGGGGCGTTTGGAGTCGCCCACAATTTTGGAGGCTTTTTCGGGCCTCCAGAATAATTTAATACTGTTAGAGTAAGCCCACAGCAATTCGTAAACATTTGCTGGCATACAAATATCCATAAAGTGAGCACCTGTGAGCCAGTGGGCAACCTAGTGGTTAGAGCTGCTGCCTTTCATCTCAGACTCACAATCCCACCTCCTGATGTAGTAGTACCTTGCACAAGGTACTTACCATGAAATGCTCCAGCAAAAATTACCCGGCTGTATAAGTGGGTAAACAACTGTAGGGAGCTTGTCACTGTAACTTACAAGTTGTTTTGGATAAAACCAGATAAACATACATGCACACGCACTGTGGTCTTCACCCTAGTGCACCAGCTTGCCCTGAGAACTGTACACACTCCTACAGTTCTGCAGGAACATGTCAAAAACAAACACCACACCCTGACAAAGCACAGTCAGTGGCACAGTGGTGGCAGACAGAGCTCACACCCTGCCAGCTCCAGGGGGGCAGTCTTACATAAACAGCTCCGTGTTTACCACGCAGCAGGTGGGAGGCCGCTCATGGACCCTTGCACACGAGTGCACAGCCACTCCTCAGAAGCAGCACTGCACCGGTGAGGAACTGACAGTTTGCAGCTGAACTAACTCTGAGAAGAAGGGGGGGGAAAAAGAAAAAAAAAGAAAAAAAAAAAAAACACTCCACGCAAAGAGAAGCAAAAAAAGGCCAAAAACAACGAGCTGCTAGGTGTGTAAATACTTATACGCGGCAGTTTTAGGTTAAAAGACATAAGCAGTGGGACGCAAATACGTGCTGGAAGGGAGCAAGTCTGAAGTTACACGTTAGAGAAGGCGATGCACGTACAGACGGACGGAACACGACGCACGTGCGTTCGCGCGCCTGCCGCCCTCGCGCGAGCCAGCAGCGCTGCTGTGCCTGTCTCGAGCCGCCTCCGGTTCCATCAGAATGACGTCACCGGGAAAACGGACCACGGCTCTCGTCTCGGGCCTCGAGCTCGTACAGTAAAAGTACAGTACACGGTACCGACACGACATGCCATGGCCCGGCGTTTCCAACAGACACGACCGTGACGTTTCGCTGTCGTGTAGACCAAGAAGACCGGCGACGCAGATTTTTCCTCAGCGGCTGCTGGCTAAAGCTAACGGCACGAAAAAGCAACCTCTCTCCTACTCACACGCTGCTGACACACGAAGAGACATAAATCGCCCGTGTTCTTACCTCAGCTTCAGTGCCTTCTTCACCTGGCTGTTCAAGCTTCATCGAACACGGCTACATCCGTAGCTGCAAAAAACAGACAGAGTACTGCAACCAAGCGTATAGCCAGGGAAGGCAGGTAGCTAAGCGGGCGTCTGTCTGCCCTCTTCTTGTTTGTGCTCCGCAGTTCAGTGGTGTTACTACTGCAAAAGGATAATCGCGGGGTATAAAAGAAAAACCATAACAGACCTCTATATTCTGCCAAATTTAAAATTGTAATAACAGGAACCTACTCAACCAACGACACCTGGCCACGAGGGTCTGGTACGTTAATCTCATTGGTCAGTACATCCGTCATATAAGGTGGTTATTGGACAAACGAGGCATCAGTTTCTTCAGTCCCGCCTACCGGGGGTTTTCCGATAGTTCGGTTGATAGGCAAAGGGGGCGTGGTCAATTTGTGATTGACGGGACCGATGATAGTGGGTAGGAAACCAAAATGCTGTGACAGTTTTTCTCTAAATTGCCCGGTGTGTGTGTGTGTGTGTGTGTGTGTGTGTGTGTGTGATTGCCCTGTGATGGACTGCCTGTCCAGTCTAGGGTGCACCTTGCCTCTTGCCCGGTGTGTCCGGGATAGGCTCCGGACCACCGCCACCCTGCTAATGATAAGCCACACACACACACACACACACATTTTCAGAACCGCTTGTCCCTTACGGGGTCACGGGGAACCGGAGCCTACCCGGCAACACAGGGCGTAAGGCCAGAGGGGGAGGGGACACACCCAGGACGGGACGCCAGTCCGCCGCAAGGCACCCCAAGCGGGACTCGAACCCCAGACCCACCGGAGAGCAGGACTGTGGTCCAACCCACTGCGCCACCGCACCCCTTAATGATAAGCCATTGACATTGAAAATGGGGGAAGATGGAAATGGTCACACCTCAGCAGTGTTAATAAAGTGCTCTGTTTTCTGTATTTTTTAATATATTCTTTTATATACCTAATCACCACGTTAGCCATGAAAGTAACTTTGAATAGTAGCTTTAACTAAGTGAATAAAAAATACAATGTTTAACAACATGTTTGATTAGTAATATGACATGTTAAATATTAAGTCTCAAAATGTATGACAAGACAAGGTCTTCTTTCTCGTTATCCGTGTTGAGGGCCTGCTCTTAAAAGCTGCTCTCGATTTCGCCTCACTGTGCAACCACTTCAACCCCATTTCCTCTTTCATGCGTCTCACTCTCTTCCTGCTCTCACGTGTCTTATTTCTGATTCTCTGCAGCCATTCCATTCTGAGCACCTCCGAGCTGTTTCTTGTACCAAAGACTGGAGTTGTGTCTGCTGAATCTGCTCAATACTGAAATTACATAACATCATGTTCAATACAGAAATGACATAGTACATTGTGCTGAATATAGAAGTGACGGTATCAGTTTGAATATAGAAATGGAATAATACATCATATCGATACAGTGGTGAAAACATGCACTTCTCTTATTTCTGTCTTTTTTTTTTGGAAGTCCAGAAATCCAGAAACATTAATTTCAGCTCACAGTTAGTCTGTTTCACCCCTTCTGCGTTCCCAGTCAGTTAAACTTTCCACATGAGCAAGAGAAGGAGAATGATGAACATTTAGAGAACATCAGACTGTCTGTAACTCTGGTTTCCTTCCTTCATTGATGTTGGTACATTCTTTGGATATCTGTATTACTTTATTTCATTTTATTCTGTTTTATGACATTGTTTGTTAAGTATATTGTGAGCTTCCATTGTCAAATACTCCAGAAGTGGATGAGGTATGAGAAAACATTCCCATGATGCATCAGGAGTTTTTGCATTCTAGCAAATACCTTTTTGAAAATTCCTGCAGTTGTTTTTAGTATCTCTGCGGGACCGTAAGTAGTACTGGGATACAATGTGACATTTATATTGTATATTTACAGGAACTTAGTTCATAATTATACTGTGCACGGATATACATAGAATGCACTTCATTCAACATCGCTTTGTTAGGGTCAGGGAGGGCATAGTAGTTAGAGCCATTGCTTTGCACTCAAAGGTGCACTCCAGTGAGATAGATTCTGTGAATGAATTTGAAGTTTTGCTTCTGGATGCCAAGGGAAAACTTTAGCACATATAGATGACAGACCAACCAACTCAATCTTGGTGACTAAAAGACATGTCAAGGTACTGTTCTCAAGTCTCCCTCAGTGCATCAAAAGAGCCAGTACCAGCGCTTCATACAATAGTATATAATGGAGACATTATGGCCCTGGAGTTTTTTATTGAGCTGTTTCTTAAATTTTGTTAATTCTGTCTGTAATCTGTTCTCCTTTTTTAGGGCAGCAGTACAGTGACAGAGTTGTAGATACTGTATTTATAGAAGTTTGTATGGTTAAAATTATTTCTTAGAAGGTTGATGCTCACCAGTGATTGATCTCCAGATAAAAATGAAATATCCAACACCCCATTAGACATCAATTTCTGGAGCCCAGTTTGGCAAATAGTTGGGAGGAAGATTTGGGTTCAGAGCAATAGGAGACCATAATGCCATATTAAACAATGGAGACTGGACCATAAACTGTTCAGGATCCCCAGATGTTTCTTAACATCTTTTCAAACAAGAAGAGTTTTAAATATGACAAAATGTTTGGATAAAGATGGGATCTTATGAAATTTTTAAATGAAAGGCAAAGATCTTGGGTGGCATAAAGCAGACTCCATACTGACCTACAGGGACTGTGGGCCAACCTGGAACCAATTAGTCATTTGTTTATTCTGTGTAGCCCAATAGTAAAATCTCATATTCAGTACAGAAGCCCCACCCTTATCTTTTGGTTGATAAAGTTTCTCTTTCTAACTCTCTCAGCCATTTGGAAAGTGTTAATTCTCCCAAACATTGAAATACGTAGAAGTCCGAGAAGGTAGGTCCTCTTTAATCTTCTTATTTAGCGGCGAGTACTTGGTGTCTAGAAGGTGACTGAGATTGAGAGTGACAAAAATAAATAAACATCTAAAACTAGAGTTTGCCAATTTAAAAAGAAAACACCAAGTAGAATTTAGAGTCTTTCATAGTGGGATATCACTTTTAGTATTACTGGGACTGATGTTTCAGGGTGACTCACATATAACAGTACATCATCAGCATACAGAGAAATCCTCTTCATTTACCCTAGTACCAGATATCTTAATTGCTCCTAATAGCTTCCACTTTTAGATAGCTAAGGGTTCGATCATAAGAGTGAATAATAAGTGGGAGAGGGGGTGGTTTTGTTGGCATCCCCTTCCAACTGAAAAACTCTCTGACGGAAAGCCATTTGCGTTAACTTGCCCCTAAGGATTTGAGTATGAGAGCTTGATTAGGTTTGTAAAGTTACCCATTTTAAGTCTGTCGAGGACAGCAAATAAGAAACTCAATTTTACTCTGTCAAATGCCTTTTCGGCATCAACAGAGATGATTGGACCCGTTTCTTGCTTTCCAGAGATGAAGTTTACAATATTTAAGGCATGACATACTGTATTAGAGCCGAATGTGTACAAGAGTTCCATTTTGATTAGGTTTAATGATGTCTGGGAGGACAGACTGAAGCCTATATATACCAACGTCTTGCTTACAGTTTTCAGATCCACATTCAGCAAACTAACTGGATGAATGGAGGAACATTCTAATGGATTTTTGTCTTTCCTTAAAATTAGACAAATAGAAGCTGAATTCTGAGAGAGGGCAAATGACTCCCTCTGAGCATATTACTTATTATTGACATAAATAAAGGGCATAATTCAGTCCAGAATTTCTTATAGAAATCAACATGAAACCATATGGGCCTGGTACTGTACCAGAAAATATTGACTGAATAGTGTTCCAGACCTCTTCATTGCTAAATGGTGAGTTTAGAAGAGAGCTGTCCTCTTCGGAGATGCTAGGTAGTGCCTACAAGTTTAGCTTTAACTGCGAATGGCTTAAAGCTTGCCCTATGTTGCTGAAGATTTTTGAAGTTTTTGATTATACGATAAATAAATAACTGTCAATGTATGGTTGTATTCATCCATTGAACCTTACCCCTGGGGGAGTAGAGGGACCTGTAATATTCTTTAAAAGTCTTATTAATCACTTATTATTGTCATGCCCCCGGGAACAAGCAGAGCGGCCACACCTGCAGCTAATTGATAAGACCTGGGATAAAAGGAGCTCCATGTCTGCACGACGATGCGGATTCTTGCAAATGCCCTTTTGGATTTGCAGTTTCAGCGTCTTCGTCTTGTTCTTTGCAGCTTGCTTTGTTCTCTTGTTCCTGGTTTTCGACCCTCGCCTGTTTTCCTTGACCACTGAGTTTTGGCTTGCCTGTGTTGTGACGTCTATGCCTGGAAGACCTTCGCCTGTCCCTGACCTTGATTGTGTCCTGTCCTACGAACCTCATGGAAAGAATAAAACCAACCCGCAATTGGGTCCACTATACTTACCTCCTGTCTCTAGTCAACCTGTGTGACAATTATTAGTCATATGTAAGTAGACCTGACGGTGTACACATGGCTTTAACCAACCTCTCATTCTGTTGTGATTTTAGTTGATTATCCAGAGGACGATTAGGTTTATTTATAGTAAGCAGAAGAAAAACAAAGCAAATGGAAAAAAACTCAAACCCCATAGATCAAAAAATTACCCTCTTAATGAGCCAGGGGCAACTTTGCTCTGTGTCCCACCACACCCTATACCACCATCACCTCACTTCAGTCCACTCCTCCTTCTCTTACATTTAAACATGTTCAAATATATTTGCCTATTCATTCCCCTGTTAACTTGTTTATGTACTTAATTCACTTGCTAACTTATTTTTCCACTTATTTAAATCTTTGGTTACTTTACATAGTATATTTACTCATTTAGCTGATGGTTTTCTCCAAAGCAACTTACAATATTAAGGTTACAGTTATTTACCCATTTATACAGCTGGGTGATTTTACTGGAGCAATTTAGGGTAAGTACCTTGCTCAAGGGTACTACAGTTGGAGGTGAGGCTCCACTCTGCAACCTTTGGGTCCAAAGGCAGTTGCTTTAACCCCTATACTACCAGCTGTCTATTGTCTATGTATACCTATATACATACTATATATGTTGTGTGTATGTAAATGTATGTATGTTGTATGCTGTTGTGACAAAAGTGAATTTGCCTTTGGGATTAATAGTTTCCATCCATCCATCCATCCATCCATCCATCCATCCTTGCCTTATGCCTGTGTTAAAGCGCTCTGTGTCACTGCATGAGAAGAGCGCTCTATGAAAATAAATTAAATTGAATTGAATTGAATGCACCCATCCATCGTCCAGCCAGCCAGCCAATATAGAGTATTTTCTGTACCGTGAAGCTGTATAATTTTAATGCACATGTCTCACCAGGCTCCTCGCCCTGCAGTACACCAAATTGTACCAGCCAGGAGAGGACTGATGTATGTGTTGTCCAGTGACTACTGATGTGACCTTCTCCCATATCTTCTTTTACACTGCAGAGCAAGGACATTGTAGAGCAGGTATGCCTTTGTATGGCTTTCATACTTTTTGCCAGTTTTATTCACCAAATGAAATTAAAATACAGAATGCTGTTAGAAAAAGCAACCATCTTAGGGGTTTACACAACCAGCCCACAATTTACACAATATCAAATATACAGTTTCAAAATATCGTATAAAAATAGTAAGTTCCTTAAAGCAAAGTGTGCAAAAGCAAATACTGTGTCTGTGTTTATAAATGAAAATGAACTAGATAACATTATAAAAGATTTCTAAAGAGAGTTATGTACTGTGATCTTATAGGATCCTATGCATTAATTTTGACTGTGAAAAAAAGGATAGGCAAGTACTGCATGGCACTGCAATGACAGTTCAGTGTCCAGTAATCGCCACACACTTTTTTCGCAAAAGGAAATGAAAACCGTTAAAAGGAGAAATATTGAATTATAACAGCAGTCCAATTGCAGAACTATGCCATTGTTGATATTTCCTCAATCTGGGAAAACTGCATGAACACTTAACGGAAAGTTAAGAACAATTCTTAAAACCACGTAAACAGTGCTTGGGGCTCAAGGGTAACTTGTCAAGGGGACGCTGGGTGTGAGGGGTCACCTTTGACCCCAGTTACACTCAGAAAATCAGCCGATTGTCTCTCCGCTTAAGTTCCTCCACATCCTCTGGACTCAGTCTGTTGCCTCCCAGCCTTCGTCAGAGGAGAGAAATGTTAACCAGGCATGTTTTAGGACGTGTGTAATATGAAGCAATTTATTTCAATATGACAGTAAGTAATAATGACAAAGACAGGAGCCTCCTATCAAAGTAGTGCATGTGCAGTAAATGGTAAAAATCTGACAAAAGTAATCATCATCATCATCATCCATCAGCGTTACTAAGGCATAAAAAACCTCTGCTTACTGCCACACCTTCCATAAGTGAGTGCGATCACAAATTGAAGAATTATGATCATTAATCATGGATGAGTGTGTGGGCTGGATACTGTCAGGTTGCCCGAGCCTAGACAGGAGACTGGACTTTGTCTGGCCTCTACCCTTTGACCTTCCAGGTATGATTGGATCTGCAGGTCCGAAAGGACCAACCTGTATAGCTCATTAGGTCACGGAGACGCACAAGCCATCACACCACGCCAAGGTGCAGTCTCATTGTGATGGGACAAAAGTAACGTAAATATCAAATGTGAAAAAAATCACATATCTCGGCTGAGTCACGTTAGTAACTATATCTTAAGACACAGAAAGGAGGTCTGTAAAATCAGCCAGAGAGAAGAGTTCCACCCATGCACTTTTTTGTACATCACTTTTGAGAAAAGTGTGTGTCAAATTAGTAAATGGAATCTAAAACTTCGTATCTCTTTTATTTCCCTTATTCCCTTATTCCTCCACCTGATTTCTATGAGTGTCTTTATATAGGAGAGAGCAGACTGAAAAACCAGTCTATGCAGAGATTTACGATGGTTCTTTACAGTTAAATTCTAGGTATGTACTCCAACAGGAAGGCTTACCATATAGACTTCAAACTGCTGTTTACCTCCAGGGCCTGAAGCAGGTACTCCACG
The DNA here is from genome assembly GCF_900964775.1 of Scleropages formosus. Classification (NCBI taxonomy): domain Eukaryota; kingdom Metazoa; phylum Chordata; class Actinopteri; order Osteoglossiformes; family Osteoglossidae; genus Scleropages; species Scleropages formosus. The sequence goes on from NC_041810.1 coordinate 32,809,783, forward strand.
CCCTCTCTCGTTATGCAGTTTTTAGTTAACCTGGAAGAGACACAATACATGGCTGAAAAAACTGTGTGATTGTACTTCGGGGCAGCACAGTTTGTCCGACTTATAAGTTTTCACATAACAAACTATTCACCGATATAAACTTTGAGAAGTACACACACACACACACACACACACATTTTCAGAACCACTTGTCCCAGACGGGGTCGCGGGGAACCAGAGCCTACCCGGCAACACAGGGCATAAGGCCGGAGGGGGAGGGGACACACCCAGGACGGGATGCCAGTCCACCGCAAGGCACCCCGAGCAGGACTCGAACCCCAGACCCACTGGAGAACAGGACCCGGTCCAACCCACTGCACCACCGCGCCACCACGCCCCTCCTACTTTGAGAAGTATTCTGTTTCTATTTTTTCATAAAGAGAGCTAGCATACTAATTCAGATCACATGACAAAGCTTCATCTAATGCGCCAACAGAAAGCTATCACAAATAGCAAGTGTTGCCTTTAGTTTTCCACAAGAGTAGAGAAGGTGTGAAAGAAGCAAAGAGAAGGTGAGATGGCTGTAGATGATCCTATGCTTTTGACATCTACCAGTTTTGAGTCAGCTGTCAGTGAAGTGCTTTCAATCCGTCACCTTACACCTTAATTCCTCGGGCACCAAGGTGACATGCAGGTGTTGTCAGCACTTCGAGGTGGTTACACAAGTTTTTATATTTCTTATAATCGTCTTTTTTCTCAGTATTATAACTGTATTGGGTATTGGCAAATTTCATGTAATGTCTGTGGTAAAAAATGGAATCGCAGAGGTCGGGTTGTTAATTTCACATTCTTATGAACAATGTGTTGTAAATACTCCTGCCAGGTCTCCCAAAAAATGCCAGGCATGTGCACGAGGCATCCCGGCTAACCAGATGGAGAGTGGTCCGCACCCCCCCGTCCATGTTCAGTGGGACAGAGACACAGTGACAGTGTGGAAAAACCCCACTGTTGCCTCACAATCTGAGGAGTTGACGTTGACATTTATTTATTCAGATGACACTACCTCCAAAGCAAAGGACAACTCAGTAAACAAAAGTGTGTTTCACCAACAGAGGCTGAGAGATACGGGTGCAGACATGCAGTTCTCAAAGTACAGTCAATTATTCCAGTAGCTGCATATAGAACTGATAGCAATTCCATCATATGCTCTTTGTCACATTCAAGTAATGAAGCAGCTCTTGGGTTCAGTTTGTAACTCAGGGACTCACTGTATATGAATCACACACACACACTTTCAGAACCACTTGTCCCATACGGGGTCGCAGGGAACCGGAGCCTACCCAGTAACAAAGGGCGTAAGGGGACACACCCAGGACGGGACACCAGTCCATCGCAAGGCACCCCAAGCGGGACTCGAACCCCAGACCCACTGGAGAGCAGGACTGTGGTCCAACCCACTGCACCCCCCGTATATGAATCACTCTCTTTTAATTAATCCAAAATACGATGGTTTTGTCTTGATTTAGTAGCTGGCTCCTTGTCTTGGAGCGCCGCTTGTCTCTTTGATTTATACAACAGTTAGTTTTTTGTTTGGTATCAAGCATAGTACTAGTGATGGACTTTCTAGTTGTTCAGATTTTCCATCTGCACACTAAGTACCACTTATTTTTCAACGCATGCACATGTCGAGGTATTCAAGGGCCCATCGTCACACTCACCACAGGTCTTCCAGAGTGTGGCTGCTCCTGATGAGGTCAGCCAGAGCTCGTGCTCCGGCGCTGCCCACGCCGTTGTCCACCAGGCTTAAAAAGAGCAGCGAACAATAGTTCAACACACCGCTGTGTCATTCAGTATGTAGCAGTGTGGTAAAGCAGCCCAGAAGGCACTCTTGTTAATATTGTAGTGTTCAAGATGTAAATGTTTACAGTTTGATGTTGTCTTTATCAACAGTGAGAGCACCTGGTGTCAAGATGACAAAATAAGTTTGTTAAATACTACGGTTACGGTCATGCAATATTTCAGTGTTGAGCACCGTAGCCCTAAAGCAGTCTGGTTGCAAAGGGTCATGGGAATATTAAAAGTTCAGAGTAAATGTTTCAGTCTCGTTGCCTATATTGCCTATTATATGTATTCGATCATTGGTCATCAGCAACAACCTGTCCCACGAAGGGTTAACTGTTCACACTCTATCCCAGAAACATAGGGAGCAAGGCACTGTACACCAAAGACATGACAACGGTTCACCAGGCAATCACACACACAAACACACACACACAAAGACCAGTTCAGAGTCACCAACAGAGACCAGGCTGTTCTTCTTCTCTTAGCAGAACAGGCTGAATTTTAATTTAGTTATTAAGAGTAAGGCACCATTTGGTTTTAACTGAGTTATAAATTCTTTTCTTTACTGTAAGCAGAAGGGATCTAAATTTAATTTAATTTTAATTTTATTCCAAGAGCTCTTATATAATATTATACTTATTTTTATAATTTAACTTCCAAGAGAGCTTATATAAACATACAGTAAATGTTCTTGTGTACATCTGTAAATAGATTTGATGATCATAAAGACTACTGTATTGGACACAAAGATTCACTTTCTGGTACTCACTCTCACATACTGGGAACTTTATTAAAAGTATAAGTTTGTCACTGTAAGTTTTAACACACTACAGTGATACTTTTAACATGATAATTTAACACTCAGATGACCAGGGTAGCGGGGGTGCGGTGGCGCAGCAGGTTTGACTGGGTCCTGCTCTTGGGTGGGTCTGGGGTTTGAGTCCCGCTTGGGGTGCCTTGCGATGGACTGGTGTCCCGTCCTGGGTGTGTCCCCTTGTGCCCCGTGTTGCCGGGTTAGGCTCTGGCTCACCGCGACCCCCGTTCAGCACACCACAAAGCAGACTCATCACACATACAGCACCTACTGGAGTGCAAGGCCACTATTCAGACATATGACTGCCCCTCAGCTACTACTGTTCTAGTCAGAAGAGAATAAGTTGGTCTGAGAGAGACCCTACAGTTACCTGAGCCACACCAGGCTGTGGCTGCTCTCCAGGGCCTTGGACAGTGCCTGCACACCATTATCTCCTATTTTGTTGCCCCACAGCCTAGGAAGCAGAAGACAACCACAACAACAAAAATAATAATAATAATAATAATAATAATAATAATAATAATAATGTTACAGACCATCTTTAAAAGGTGCTTTAAAGAAGCTTCAAAAGCTTATCTTTACAGTAGGCAGAAGGATGTAAAGGGCACAGTAATAAAACAACAAGAACAAATTCACAATGAAAGTCTGCATAAAGTTATGCCAAAAAATCAATACAGTTACAAAAATTACCACACTGAGATGAGACAAAAATGGTCAAACAAATGAGAGGGGAGAAAAGGAACAGAAAGAAAGCAGACAAATGTGTCAGTTGAAACAATGAGAGAACCCACAACAGGGTATTCCCATGGTCAGACCTTTGGAAGAACTACTACATGTTTTAATCAAAGGGGTTTGCAAATTTATTGATCCATCCATCATCAATAATGCAGGGGTACCATGGTTCAGAAACTATCATGGAAACGTAGAACATGGAGCAGGATACACCCCAGACAGGACATCAGTCCATCACAGAGCAGTGACACACTAGGGGCAATTTAGCATGTCTTCTGACTGTGGGAGGAAACCAGAGTAACCACACAATCATCCTGCAACCAAGGTTTCAGAAAAGAATTTTATAACTCTGTATGTTTAACCAAGTGGGTCTTTTTTACCTTTGGCCAATGTACAAAGGAGAACACAGATGTCAAAGTTACGATGGAAAGAACTACAACAGGAAGATAATTATGGACTGCGCAAAACTATAATTTTGTTACCATCATATGGTTTATCAGACACTGATGAATATTTCACATCCATTTCAAGTTATCAAATAATAAAACATCAGTGGTGCCACTGACTGCACATCTGAGCTCTTTCCCATGTTGCTCCGGGTTCTGTAAACATGCACTTCCTCCAGTGACAAGTGTGTTAATGTTCAACTTATTTATGATTTTAAAGACCATCTACTGAACATGATCGCTAGTGGATCGAACACAAAGGTTTAGTTTTCTTCACATCTGTTTGTTTACAGCGGAAGATGTTTAAGTAAAAGGGGCCGAAACAGAGGAAAGTCAGTGAAGAAAGGCAGACGAATGTTACGTCATGGCCACGTAAATCACAGATGACTCACTGGGTGGTAACCTGGTAAAGAAGCTCACCAGCTTATTTTTGCACCATGTAAGGACATTCTGGTTAATGCTGTTCAACCTGGCCAGAGTCACACAGATCATGAAGGGCTTGGACTTCCCAGAGTTATTTGCAGGCTCTATTTCGTCTATGGTATTATCATGCCAGAATGGCAAATCCAGCCGAATTGTCAGTTGTTCACAACGCATATTCTTTTTCCATCAGAGTCCACAGCATTATTTATTATGATGGCACTATTTTATATAAATATTTAGTAGACTTCACACAACAAAGTGAACACATTTTGCACAACGGAAGTCTTCCATACACTAGATGGTCCTACACGTGAGCTTTGTTACAGAATTTAGTGTTTACGCTAGCATCATATCAAAATAAGTACATCCCCTGGAAAACTCCATTTTTTTTTTTATATATTAAATCATGCAGAAAGGGGGATGCGGTGGCGCAGCGGGTTTGGCTGGGTCCCGCTCTCTGGTGGGTGTAGGGTTTGAGTCCCGCTTGGGGTGCCTTGTGACAGTCTGGCATCCCGTCCTGGGTGTTTCCCCTCCCCCCTCCAGCCTTACACCCTCTGTTGCCGGGTTGGGTTCCAGCTCGCCGCGACCCTGCTCGGGACAAGCAGCTTCAGCCAGTGTGTGTGTGTGTGTGTGTGTGTGTGTGTGTGTGTGTTCGTGTGTCATGCGTTAGCCTTGTCCTCATTTAAACGCTATCAGAAGGTTAGAGCAATCACAATTACCAAATAAACTCAGAGATTTTTTACTTTGAATTTAACTGGTTATTATTTGCCTTCAGTGTACCAAAAAGCGGGAAATTATTTTGTAGTTAAAAAATAGCATCTTAAACACACTCAGTCAGAGGGAATGTGTCATGGTCAAGTGAGCTGTCAGAGGACCTACAAAGAATGACTGCCGATGGCCACATGTCTGGGAAAGAATGCACACTCATTTCTGGGAGTTTGCAAGTCCATTGTTGCACTGCATGGAAAGTAATTCGCAAACGGCGAAATTTCACATCACCGACAATTTGCGTGGAGCATCTTCAGGTGGCGTCATGAAGAATGAAGCAAATGCTCTCAAATGACAACATAAAGCTTGTCTGAGGTTTGTGGCAAATCACCTAGGACCGGAACAATGTGCCACATTTGTGTTGGTGTGATAAGGAGCCAGTGTATTTCCACTTTACCCTGGTAGCATGGTACTTACCCTGAATTGCCCCAGTAAAATTACCCAGCTGCATAAATGGGTAAATAACTGTAGATAGCTGAACATTGTAAGTCACTCTGGAGAAAAGTGTCAGGTAATGGCGGCATGGTGGCACAGCAAGTAGAGGTGATGTCTCAGTGTTTGGGTGGTGTGAGAGGATGTGGGTTTAATTCCCGCTCAGTCTGTGTGGAGTTTGCATGTCCTGTCTGTGTGGGTTTCCTCCAGGTGCTCTGGTTTCCTCCCACAGTCCAAAGACATGCTGTTCAGGTTCACCCATAGTGCGTGAGTGACAGAGAGAGTGTGTTCCACTGACGTATGGATGAGTGACCCAGTATAAGTAGTGTATCTAGCAGTGTAAGTACCACGGTGAACAAGGTGTGTGGGCTGATAACACTACATAGAGTTCATTGCAAGTTGCTTTGGAGAAAAGTGTCTGCTAAATAAATAAATGTAATGTCAATGTACACTGAAAGTCCCCAGGTTAGTGAAACGGCATGGCAAACAAGACTGCAGTCTGCATAAGTTTCTTCTTAATTCACTCAAAAAAATTCAGTCATATTACTAAGGGATGTATATGATGCCGTTTTTCCCCACAATTGGCAGCGCTCACCCCAGAAACTGCAGCGAACGGTGTCCTCTCAATCCTTCAGCCAGGAGCTCGGCCCCCACAGCCGTGATATAATTGTTTCCCAACCTGTAACACGATTCCCACCAATCAGGCGAAAGGAACACAGGTAACAGTAACCAGCAGGTAAGAATCATATTTCTAACCTCTATCAATTTCAATGAAACTGCTTGCCTTAAGGCGATAAAATTCTGCTTGGCTTTCAGAAGTTGAGCAAAGTATGGCATGCAGGCATCAGTCAGCTTGTTATTGAAGAGCCTGCAAAGGTCATACAGCCACTGTGTATACAACCAAAAAAAAAATCCATTTATACTATATTATCTGTTTATTCTGCTTGAGCTTCAGCAGAAGGTTGACTTCTCCTGTTGGTCTAAATTCAGCTTACACCAGCCTGTAAATATTCTTAATAATAACAGTGATTAAAGCTTGACCATAGATCACGGGCAATACTCACGCAATCTTCAGGAAATTCTCAAACTGTACAACCTTCTCGGTTAGTTTACGGACCCCCTCATCCGTCACATTGTTGTTTCTGAGACTAAAGGAACAAAAGGAATATAAAATGCAGTTTCCACATGCCTCGCATATTACACGGAACACGAAGTACAGGTGAACGGTTTTTATCATTTACATGATGGTCAAGGCAGCAGACCACCCATGGTTAAGGAACTGATCTAAAGGTTGTGACTTCCGTTCGACTGGGGGTCTGTGGTTTTACCCTTAACTAAGGTGCGCTATAGCGGCTGATAGTAATTCTTACCAGTAAAAACAAGAACCGCAGCAATATCAGTAATACTGAAAATAATGGTGACCATTACAATAACCGAAGTGTTTATCAATGAAAAAAGAAGGAAGTGCCAAAAAATATCAGACTTCATGAGCAGTTTCTTAAATTTTTTTGAAGGGTTCATTATACATAGGATTCCAGGCTCTGAGCTGGCAGGAGACAACGCAGAGTCTGACCACGTGAACGTCACATTGCAACAAATGTGATGCAAGAAAGAACACAACTTTTACAGTTATAGTGTCATTATTTATAAAAATAATGCAAAGATATGCATATTTGAATTTAATTTGAATATCTTCCTAATTTTAAGTTATAACCTTTCTTGCGGTTGCAGAACAAAGGGGAAAATATTAGACTGAAGACTATGGCTCACAAGGGCACCTGGTAGTGTAGTAAATAAAGTTACTACCTTTAGACCCAAGGGTTACTGGTTCAAATCCCCCCCTCCAGCTGTAGTACCCTTTAGCAAGGTACTTACTCTAAATCTCTCTAGTAAAATTTCCCAGCTGTGTACATGGGTGAATAGGTGTATGTAAGTTGCTTTGGAGAAAAGTGTCAGCTAAATGAGTAAGTGTGAGTTATTACATTATTTACATAAAACAAAGAACATCCAGAAAGTAAGGGCTTTATACACAACGAAAGTTTCTAAAGTCACTCGCCATGAAATCAATTCTGTGGTGTCAAATTCATGGCTAGTGGCCCTGGTCCTGTTCACTTCAACGTAATTTATCTTCGGTTTTTTTTGGCTTGTTATAGCGCTACTGAGTCAGATTTAGCGGAGATGCTCCCTGATGTAAGCACGTATTTTATACATGGGTGTTTAGATGTTTACATTCTAGCGAGACTCAAGATTGTGCATGTGCATTATACATGCATTATATCTGAGACTTTATGATCATAAGCAGCTTTGTTGTTCAGGAAACATGAGGCCACCGCTCTTACTGAAGTGAGCTGCACATATGGAGACAGGGCAGCAGCTGCTCCACCCCAACATCTCCCACCGAGTTGTAGTCCAGCTGCAGTCCGACGGGCGAGCGCAGGTGCTGTAACACGTAGGCCAGGGCGCTGCACTCCACCGGCCCGATGTTGCAGTAGGTGAGCTTCAGGTGCTCAACCCGCAGCTTGGCCACGGCCGCCCGCGCCATCGATGCATCCTGAGTCTCATAGATGCACTTAATAAGCCAGACAAACTCCGGCATGGCATGCATGCTCTTCTTCTCTCCTTCAACAGGGCGTGGGATGGAGCGGAAGTGCTTCTTCAGGCCCTGGGACAAGGCTCTCGCCACCTCCCGGAACCGCTTATTGATGGCAGCGGCAGGGCAGGACTGCAGGAGGAGGCCGCGATGCCGATGGGACAGTAGTCCCGATACAAAGGTGGCGGTTATTTGCAGATTGGTCTTTTCGGCTTTGGCGGTATGACCTTTGGGTTCGCCCTCCTGCCCACAGTAAGAGGACAAGCAGGGACCGAGGCAGCCGCGGGAGACGAGCACCTGCCGTTTCTGAATGTTGAAGAGTTCTGGAATGGCTGAGTGTTCCGAGTCATTGTCGTCGAGGACAACAAATAGAGCTGCGAAGAAGCACTGCAAGGTAACATGCAGAAACTCGTAGTGTTTTCCATCTGAGCCGGGGGAACCCTCACTGTGGACAAGGAATCCCGTGCCGATGTCATCCTCTGTCATGCTGCATCTCAGCAGCTCCATGTTGGAGAAAACATAGCGGGCAGACTTGAGGCCCCACAAAGCCAGGCGACCAAGGCGTAGAGCCACATCCGCATAACTCGTTTCCCAGCTCGACCCCAGAGTGCGTTGTTGTGGGCAACGGTGCTGAAAGAAGTGCTGCAGGATCATGAGGTAGACATCAGTGAAGGTGCGGGGGCGGTCACCCCTGCTGCCCAGAAGCTCCTTGTAGCACTTGGACACAATCCAGCAGAGGACAGGGATGTGGCACAGGCCAAAAAGAGCCGAGTTGTTGCGCAGCATGTCGAGGACGTGCGCACTCACTCCAGGGTCACGGTGATGGTTCTGCACGAAGTGGCTGATGCCCTCTGGCGAGAAGCCCTTGAGTTGGACTTCTTTGCGGATGTACAAACGCAGAGGAGTGCCCATGGCTTGGGGACGGCTGGTGACCACTTTGCAGACACCTTGCATCAGTGAGCCTTGTAGCAGACTGAAGAGCAGCGTGGACACAGGGGCTGGCTGCGTGGGGCAACAGAGCCTGCGCTCATCCGAGAAAGAGTGCCGGAACTCATCCAGGCCATCAAAAGTGAACAGCAGATGGTGTGGGTGATCCAAGATGTATCGGAAGATTAACTCCTGGTCGCCATCAGGCCAGCAGCAGTGCAAGAACAGCAGCTCCCGGAGGGACGCCTCCCGTTCCTCCGAGCTCAAGCGCCGGCAACTGAATGCAAAGAGCAGTAGCCGGTCCTCGAAGGCCTCCCCCCTGGCCCAGACCAGGTGGATCCGCTGCAGCAAGGTGCTCTTCCCACTGCCTGCCTCCCCAGAGAGCAGCACTGTGTCAGCCTCCTCATTCAGCGTACCCACCTGACCAAATATGTCCTCCAAACCCAGAGGTCGCGGGACCTCTCCACTGCCCTGCGCCACCTCCAGTAGTCCCTCTGTGTACACGTCATCCAGGGATAGGCTGCCCGTGCCACCATAGGTGCTGAGGAAGAGTGACTGTGCCAACACAGAGCTGCGCAGCTTTTTGTGGTACTGCAAGACCTCTGCAGGGGGAAGACACGACATGAGACATGGCTCATCTGATACACACCATATACAATATTACTGCTGCAGGTGTGATACACCTGAGTGATTTTTAAAATCAGATTACTGTTCATCCACACACGGGGGGCAGTGGGTTGAACCGGGTCCTGCTCTCCGGTGGGTCTGGGGTTCGAGTCCCGCTTGGGGTGCCTTGCGACGGACTGGTGTCCCGTCCTGGGTGTGTCCCCTCCCCCTCCGGCATTACGCCCTGAGTTGCTGGCTTAGGCTCCGGCTCCCCGTGACCCCGTATGGGACGAGCGGTTCAGAAACTGTGTGTGTGTGTTCATCCACACAAGACCAGGCACACATTACCACATACTGAAATAGCCGCATTTAAAAAATGGCATAGAAGAGTTGGTTAATGAAAGCGAAATGCAATCAGAATTGTTGAAAAGTGGTGATTTAAATATTTAAAATGATTTTCAAAAATACGGCTCTCATACATAATATAAAACTGAAATGCAGAACTGGATGGAATCGGTGCGTTCTTCACCCTCTCATTAAGACCATCAGTCACTCATGTCCCTAGTGGTGGGATAGTAGGTAAAATGAAATGTGATGTGTTAAAAAATAAGTTAATTGCAATATTTGAAGTGATTTACAAGCATACAACTGAATACAGAAGACAAAAGAATATTTTATTAAAATTAGTTAAAATAATGTATTTTATTTGCATTAGGTGCTGAGGAAAAGCGACCGCGCCAACACTGAGCTGCGCACCTTATTGTGGTACTGCAGGAGCTCAGCAAGGGGGATCATTTGTCTCATCGGAATGAGTTTTGAAAATCTGTATATGACACATTGGAATTGCCAGTCAAGCACGTAACCGCGGATAAATTTGGTCATGCCTGGATGAAGTGTACAAATAAAGAATTTCCTGCATAATACCTTTTTCAGTTTCAAAAATTTAAGAAAAATAGCTGCAGATGACTTCATTACAAGGGTGGCTGCGGCGTACCTGCAGGAAGGGCAGTCTCACCGTCCTCTGACATAGACGAGTTCTCCATCTGCTGCAACAGCCGCAGCAGGGTCTTAGCTGCGCAGTCACCTTTCGACTGCACCAGGTCCAGAAGCCGCCTCGCCTAAATGTGACAACAGGTAATTTATTTGCCTCCTTCTGTACTTCTGAAGCATGATATTTCTCACACACACACACACACACACACACACACACACACACACACACACACACACACACACACACACACACACACACACACACACACACACACACACACACACACACACACACACACACACACACACACACACACACACACACTGGTTGAAACCACTTGACTCAAGCTGGGTTGCGGCAACCTGGGCCCTAACCCAGCAACACAGGGTGCAGGGCTGGAAGGGGAGAGGACACCACCCAGAATGGGATGCCAGTCCATCACAGGGCACCCCAAGCAGGACTCGAGCCCCAAACCCACCAGAGAGTAGGACCCGGCCAAGCCCACTGCACCACCATGCCCTCCCATACTAATTCACACACACACATTTTCAGAACCGCTTGTCCCTTACGGGGTCACGGGGAACCGGAGCCTAACCCGGCAACTCAGGGCGTAAGCCTGGAGGGGGAAGGGACACACCCAGGACGGGACGCCAGTCCGCCGCAAGGCACCCCAAGCGGGACTTGAACCCCAGACCCACCGGAGAGCAGGACTGCGGTCCAACCCACTGCGCCACCGCACCCTCTCCCATACTAATTCAGCCAATTAAAAATTCCATGAGTGCAAATTCAATGCTCAATATGGAACTTGGAAAAGGAAGCCGCATGTCACAAATGGGAACTGGCAGCAAGGGAGAGGAGAGGAGAGAAGAGGAGAGGAGAGGAGAGTGGTCTGGGTGACCTCTGGGTCATTTGTGTCTATATGCAGAGCGATTCAGGTAACTCTACCAGCACACTTGCCTGCTGTGAAGGGGTGTGTATCGGAAGCTGCACCTCATCACACTCATAGGCTGTGAGATCGCCAGACTTCACCAGAGACTGGAGAATTGCAGCAATGCGGCCACGTAGCCTCCGCACCAGGCGGGGGCGCTCCATCTGCAGCATCTGACAAGCGGTGGCAGGCAGAGGCCACGGCACCCCCTGGCCTCCGCCGCCTCCAGCTCCGAAGGACAGGCTTGCCTTCTGCGCCTTGTCGAGGACCTGGTTCAGAGCAGCCAGCAGCAGTCCACAGGCTACCTCACCCTTGCTGCCCACCAGGTCCAGCAGCTCCCTGGCACTGTGGCAGAGGGGCCGCTCAGGTGGGCGCACGCTCTGGTACTCCTCCCACTGCAGAACATCCCAGGCCAGCAGCAGGTCCAGTACACTCTCCAGCATCTCAGCCACACCCCCGCAGCATAGCGCCCGCAGCAGCCCCTCCCTCTGCACGTGGAGCAACCGCTCGGCGCTCATCCCTCATCTGCGGGGCGGCGGAATCGAGACACGGCACCAGGCTCCCACGCAGCTATCCACTTGAGTTCACACAGCATCGCGGCCCGTTACCATGGCACCTTGGGGAGGCACAAATCCAGCAAATCACTGAGTTACTGTTTTAACACCCTGTTTTTTATTTCAGTGGGTCATACAGCAGCAAAAGAGACTAATTTATTACAAACAATAATACTTCTGTCTGTCCTACATAGCTGTTTTTGTACTGACCTTGCTTCATGTATGTTTCTTTGGACAGAGCACTAACTAAACTAAAGAAATGTAAATGGATCACCAGGGGGCATAGTGGTTAGAGCTGAGAAGCTACAGAGAGGCCAGGCGCAACACTGACGACACTGTTGCAGAGCTCTTAAGCTGAAATGGGAGAAACTATGCAGAAATACACAATCTCTTCAGCGCTTCACATGCTGATTCTGCCTTTTTGAGAGACTGGTTAGATGGAAGCCAGTTCTGAGAAAGGCCAACATTAAGTCACACCTGGTAACCTGAAACCTAACAGAAGAAAATGTTGTGGTCTGAGGAGACTAAAGTTCAGCTTTTTTGCCTGAAAGCAAATCATAATGTTAGTTGCAAATCAAATTCAGCCCAGCACCCACGTAACTCCATCCCTACTATCAAGTAAGGTGGTGGCAGAATCATGCTCTGGGTTTGCTTTGGAGGAACTGGAAAGCTTGTTGCCACCAAGGATTACATACACACACACAGAGTAAGAAACTGCTTATCCCAAGCAGGGTCAGGGCAAACTGGAGCCTAACCTGGCAACACAGGGCACAAGACTGGAGGGGGAGGGGACACATCCAGGACGGAACATCAGTCCATCACAAGCCACCCCAAGCAGGACTCGAACCCCAGACCCACCAGAGAGCAGGACTCGGCCAAGCCTGCTACACCACTATCCCACCCTCTCTAAGGATAACATAGATGGAGCCAAATATATACAAACTATTAAAGAGCACCTGATTCAGTCAACCAAAGATCTGCTTTAAGGGTGATTCAATTTCTAGGAGGACAATGACCTAAAGCAGATGTCAGAAACGGTTTGTAAAAACGTTAATATTCTGGAAAGGCCCTACTAGGGCCCATACTTGAATCCAGTTGAACATCTGAGGTATGACTTGAAAATTGCTGTCCACTGATGCTCTCCATCTAATTTGCCAGCATTTAAGCCAATTTGCATTGATGAAAGGGCAAAAATTCCAAAATCCAAATGTGCAAAGCTCATACAGACATACCCGAGAAGGCTCGCGGCTGCAATTGCTGCTAAAGGACTACGTGCAAAGTGTTGAATCAAGGTCAAATACTCTTGTAAATGAGGAATTGAAGCCTTTCATTCTGGAAAAATAAAAATGTCTTGAATAAAAAAGGGCTTTTATATAGATACACTGAATCAACTGTGTTAGTGATGGGAAGATAATTTATTTCAATGTGTTAGCAGGTGTAACAGGATTAAGTTCATGGGGGTTGAACATTTTCTGAAGATACTGCATACGTGCTGTAAAGAAACGGTTGAATGAATCAGGTAAAATAACGACGTGGATGAATAAAAATTCAAGGGGGGATGAATTTTACCTGTAATTCTGAACGGTTCGAAAACGTTCACTTGCGAACTCTGGTTAGTATACAGCTCTATGGCTCCACATGCAATCTTTCTGAAATGTCACTCTTATCTACGTCTTACATTTGAATCGCAAAGTTACTGATACACCCCTTTGAAGTATTATTCATGTAAACTAAATATTCCCCATTGGAACGAGACCAACCACACACACACACACACACACATATCTTCAGAGCCGCTTGTCCCATACGGGGTCACGGGGAACCGGAGCCTAACCCGGCAACACAGGGCGTAAGGCTGGAGGGGACACACCCAGGACGGGACGCCAGTCCGCCATAAGGCACCCCTAGCGGGACTCGAACCCCAGACCCACCCGAGAGCAGGACTGCGGTCCAACCCACTGCGCCACCGCACCCCCTTTTAAATTGGCGCTTACTGCGCATCATCGCGCGCTCACCAGGGAGCCTCGGACCCAGGAGCTGCCGCAGTCGCTCGCCCTGTGTGCTGCATAGATGCTGTACATACACGGTACCCACTGTAAATGGACAGTACCTACTGTAAGCTCGCGATCTCTGTCCGCAGGTTGATAGATAGAAGCCATGCCGCGCTCCCGCCACGGCACGTGGCTCATCTCGGCTTCGGCTGGAACGCTTTTTTGTGCGCGTCGCAATCGCGGCAACGCAGCGGCGCTTTCAGTTTCGCTTCGGAACACTTTATTTATTTATTTAGTTATTAGGAGGCGCGGTGGCGCAGTGGGGTTGGCCCGGATCTTGCTCTTCGGTGGCTCTGGGGTTCGAGTCCCGCTTGGGGTGCCTTGCGACGGACTGGCGTCCCGTCCTGGGTGTGTCCCCTCCCCCTCCGACCTTATGCCCTGAGTTGCCGGGTAAGGCTCCGGTTCCCCGCGACCCCGTATGGGACAGGCGATTCAGAAAATGTGTGTGTATTTATTTATTTAAATACAATACAAAGCCAAATGTCAAGGGTCTGGAATTTACACAAAACGCTTCAAAAAACAACACAGGGATTTTAGGGTGATTATTATTATTATTATTATTATTATTATTATTATTATTATTATTATTATTATTTCTTAAAAATACCAGTTACAAATCTAGAATTCCCAGGAGGGGTGAGCAGCCACTGGCACTTGGACCCCAGAGGTTTTTTTTTTTCCCCTTAACTTTCCGTTGGAAGTTTTTTGTTTCTTTCCTCCATGGCCAGTAGGTATACTTATAACTTGATAAATGCACCGATGATGTTTTACGCCAGTCTGTACTCAGCTGTCTTCTTTGTTGTATTTCTTTGCCTTATCCCTTTGTTCAAGTGCTCTATCACTGCATGAGAAGGGCGCTTTATAAAAATATAGGCAGCCCCCGGATTACGAACGTCCGACTTACGTACAACCCGTAGCTACGAACCACCCCCGTAAAGCCTACTGTATTAAAAATTCAAGTTAAATATAATGGTTGCTAATAACAAACAGGCATTCCTTTGTGACACGCATCAAAACATTGCGTGTCTCCAGTGGTTTGTTGGCTCATGGGCGCGTGAGCCCGAGATAGGGCAAAAACTTTGTTCTTTTCAGTTGGACTGTCACACCCACGACCTCACCCTGAACATCCGCACCTGCCCGAAATCAGAGCACCGGGGTATAAAGAAGCTACACCTGCACGTCCTGGTTTTGGAATCTCATTTCAGAAACCTGTCTCTCCAGTGCTCTCAAGCGAACCCACGAGAAACCTACCTGTCCTTCCAAGTCCCTCATTCTCCTCATTCCCTTGTTCCCGCTCCTGATGTCCACAGCTCCCGACACTTGCATCGCCTTCTTGATTATGACATCGGATTCTCCCCAAGACCTACTTTTGCGCATCAACCAACCAGCGCCTGTCCTCGACCACAAATCTCACTTGCTCCCTTGTGTACCAACAATAAAGATCCTGTGATTGAGTCCGCACACCTGTCCCTGTCTCCTGTCTGTTCATTATGACACAGACCACATTGCTGTTAACAGTGTCTCGTGTGTTACTGTATTTGGCTTTAATTTTTTTTGTTTTTACTCTCGTAATCATGGCACCAAAGCGTAAATGTGATGCAATTGAGGGTGATGCATTAAAGAAAAGGAAAACGATCATGACTGAAACTAAAGTGGAAATAATAAAGCAATCGGGAAAAGGTGAAACGCCAACGAACATTGGATAAGCAAACATTAAAGTTTATTTAATGTTTTTTATACCTACACACACATTCTCTCTCCTCCTCCTCCCGTATCTCTATTATAATACTGTAGTTATATTCATCATTATTATTACATCATTACATCATACTGCGTGTGATAGGTGGTAACATAATGGTTAGAGCTACTACCTTTGGACTTGCAGGTTTGAGCCACCCTTGAGCAAGGTACTTACCCTAAATTGCTCTGGTAAAATTACCCAGCTGTATAAATGGGTAAATAATTCTAACCTCAACACTGTAAGTTGCTTTGGAGAAAAGTGGCAGATAAATGTATACTATTACTGCATTGTTATATAACAGATGTTTCAGTATATCCAGAAGTGTTTCTTCAATGTTTTTTATACATAGAAAGGTACACGATATACTAAGACAAACATTTGACTGACGTTAGACACGAAGGGTACCTAGCTGTTCCGACTTGTGTACAAATCCAACTTAAAGACAGACTTAGGAATGGAACTTATTCGTAATCTGGGGACTGCCTGTAAATTGAATTGAACTGAAGAGGTTAAGATGACATTTATACGCTGCTGAATTTACTGATAAGCCTGTGAAGTTTTGCCGCTAAGAAGAGAGTCAAATACTACTCGTCTTCTTCCCCCTTATGGATGCCATAGAAACCAAGCAGCGACTCTTTAAATAGCAAAGATAAATTATAGCACTTACAAATGGTGGTTGATTAATATATGCAGGTCTTTCCAGAACGTTTGGGGTACAAGCAGTTACGGAAGAGATGTGGAGCAGTTTCTGAGCCGCATTTCAAACACCCCTGATAGGCTCTGCGTGTGTTATATCTTCAAGAGACACTGGTGGTTAGGGGTTCCTCTTACATCCATAACCAAGATACTTCTTACCACAACATTTACATTGTGACTGACACTTTTTTCCAAAATGACTTACAATGTTAAGGTTACACGCACACACACACACACACAGTATAAAACTGCTTGACCCAGGTGGGATTGCGGCGAGCTAGAGCCTAGCCTGGCAACACAGAGCGCCGTGCTGAGGGTGGAGGGGACGCCAGTCCATCGCAAGGCATGACTACACATTATCATAATACAATGTTTTTACAGAGCTGTAGGTATGCCTGCTGGCCATGGAGAAAAGGAACAAAAACTCCCAACTGAAAGCTGAGGGAGAAAAAGCCTCTGGGGGTCCAAGTGCCAGTGGCTGCCCATCCCTCTTGGGCATTCTAGACTTCTAACTCAATTTACAGGTAACAACAGCATTGTTGCTATATGGTACCTTTATTTTCCAGTTTAGTTACTACAAGCTTATGATTATTTACCCAGTTATACAGCACAGTAATTTTCAGATAAGTACCCAGCTCAAGGACGCAGCCAGGGGATCAAACCTGCAACCTTTGGACCCACAGGACATAGCCGTAACCACTACACTATCTATTGTCACATTAGGGAAAGTACTTTGAACAAGGGTACAAGGGGGGGGGCAGGGACTTGAAACTTGGCTCCTTGACAGAAAGGTGGAAGCTTTAACCACTCAGCTACCTACTGGCTGTAACCAAAACCTCACTAGAACATGATCGCATCCCTCTCAGGATATCCCCCTTTCTTATTCCACATGGTTGCAGTACAGTCGTTTTAAAGGGCCCTGATTTAACAGACGAAATTATACAGTTCATATATTGGTACTTCCCCATTATCTTCTGAATGATCGGTCTGTACTACAGTACTTCCCTGTAATTCTTTGCTCGATGCGCAGAAGAGGAGCAAAGAAATTCCTCTTCCTGAGCACGCTACTGTAGTAACTACATAATGTTTACTTTTAATTGTTAAAAGAGGGCAAGAAATGTATTATCTTTACCATTTTAAAACACACGATACAAATATATTCCATGTAAACACGGGTGTCACTGTGCTTTCACTCACACACACACACACACAGTCTGCAACCGCTTGTCCAAGCAGGGTCGCAGCAAAGCCTAACCCGGCAAGGCAGCAAGTGAGGCTGGAGGAGGAGGGGACAGACCCAGAACGGGATGCTAGTCGGTACAGGGTACTCTATGCAGAGATCAAACCCCAGACCAACCCCACAGCAGGCCTGGCTAAAATCACAGCTCCACCAATACTCAAATGGATGTTATACATGTTTATTGTTTAACTGACTTTCTCTATATGCACTTTTTAATAGTCATTCTGTTACATCAGACACTCCCCTTGGGCTGTTAAATCAAGAACCAACCTATATTTTTCTCAAGGACCTGCACACCAAGCCACCCTTCCCAACCTGCTTAGTACCCTGAAATACGGTCACTCCTTTATTTTGCCTGTAATTTCCCCCAGTGGTTGCACACTTTATTCATATTTCCCATAATACAACTCTTTACAGGAAACGGATTTCCCGCTCAAACTCGCGATGATATGGGTTGTTACAATATTTACGTTTAGCTGATGCTTTTCTCCAAAACAACTTAGAACATTAAGCGACTTTACGATAATTCACCCATTTATAATCTTACCGCAGCTGAGGGGAAGTACCTTGCTCAGGGGTACTGAACTGGTGATCTCGTGGTCAAGGCAGCAGCACGAACTACTCTACCAACTGTCCCATTTTTATACAAAGCCCAATCCCCCTTTCCAGAGGTTTTATTGCGCCGTTTCATCCCAAAGGGGCGATTCCCCCATCTCAAGGAGCTTGACGTGTTGAGACAAAAAGAAAATTAAAAATAAAGAGTTTTTGGGGCGGGTAAATCCCCAGACCACTTTCGGTGAGGCCACTTCCTCTCATAAAACTCCCGTTCTCTCCCTGTTCCTCTCTCTGTCCGCCATTTTCCGTCTTTCCAGAAGACATGATGTCCTCCGTTCAGCCCCTTTAACTGGTATTTTAAAAGGAATTTCGAGCATTCCGGTTATTGAACCTTATGAAACCTCAGCCACCGCCTCTCTTCGCTCTTACTGTAGCTCAAGTATGAAACCCAAACTGCTGAAACTGTTTACTAAATCGTTGGAGGGAAACAACACAGTGCAGTTTAACTCAAACAAGTGGTTTTTTTTACCCTGGCTTTCCAGCAACACTTATTCAAAACAACTGAAATTACTGTGTAAGAAACTAAATGTACAAGTCAGAGCGACACCACATTTGGTATGTAGTGGAATATTGTGAGCTGCGGCGCTGGAGTGCTGCCACGAGAGGGCGCTGTTGCCACTAATATCAATCACATTTTCCAACATGAGTGAGTTTCATGATCATCTTTGAGTTAGAAGAAATTATACATATTCTGAGATGTAGAAACTGGATTCCATCCAGTTTCAATAACTGCTTGTCCTGTGCAGGGTTGCGGTGATCCAGAGTCTATCCTGGAAGCATGTGGCGAAAGGGAGTCTCTCCCTTTATCCATAATGTAGAAAAGTTGAGGTCTGCCTTGGCAATATTTCACAACATTTTGGTTTTGCAGTCTGTGAACCTCAAATCAACTATTTTGAAAGAAAGGAACTTTGTTTATCTTTTCTCCCAAGATTGCAAATAGAGAACCTGTGCTGTCCAATATCTTTATGGAGGGAAACGGGCTGCAGTGTTTTTGAAAGATCTGGCCATTAAAAAGCCCGTGTGCCTGGATTTGTGTTTGGCCTAGATCAGATCTTCTAAACATGGGCCCCATGAGATTCTAAAGTTTAAAACCTCACCTTGTTGCTATAATTATGTGCACTGGTTCATCAACTTACGAGCAGAACTCAATTTTTTGTAAATCCAGTCAAGTCAGGTCAAAGTGGCTTTATTGTCATTTCAACCATATACAGCTGGTTCAGTACACAGCGAAATGAAACAACATTTTTTCAGGACCATGGTGCTATATAGAAACAACTCAGAGCCACCAACACAATAAACAATAAATTTCTTTATTTAAGCAATAATAAACACACACACACACACACACACACACACACACACACACACACATTCAGAACCGCTGGTCCCTCACGGGGTCACGGGGAACCAGAGCCTACCCAGCAACACAGGGTGTAAGGCCAGAGGGGGAAGGGGACACACCCAGGACGGGACGCCAGTCTGCCGCAAGGCACCCCAAGCGGGACTTGAACCCCAGACCCACCGGAGAGCAGAACTGCGGTCCAACCCACTGCGCCACCGCACCCCCGGTCAATAATAAACATAAACAATAAATATACAATAAATGCTATAAATATAAACATATCAGTTAGGTGTTTTAGCAGCAATTTAAGAAAGAAGAGTGGAAAAAAATTGCCAAAACAGTGGAACGGTGTTCATTTGAGTGAGTGAGTGTGTGTGTGTGTGCGTGAGAGAGTCCAGACCCTGGAGGATTCTGATGATTTGAGGGAAGAAACAGTTACACAGTGGCCGCGAGGGCATGAATGCTTCGGTACCTTTTACCAGATGGCAGGAGGGTGAAGAGTTTGTGTGGGGGTGCATGGGGTCATCCACAATGGTGTAAATGTCTGTGATGGAGAGGAGAGAGACCCTGGTGATCTTCTCAGCTGTCCTCACTATCCGCTGCAGGGTCTTGCAATCCAAAACGGTGCAATTTCCAAACCATCCAAAGTCACTTTTACCGCTAAATCAAAATCAATAAAAGATTAGCAATACGGATATTCCTGGATTTATCTGCAGGTTGTTTTCTGTAGAAACAGATAGTCTTTTCCTTGGTCACCACTCCTTGTTTGGGTCTCTACTTTACCCTGTATTCCCATTCACAATCAGTCCCTGCCATAAAGCTTGAGAACTGAAGGATAGTCCTTGCTGAGTTTTGCACTGACCCACAGCTGAGACTTCAAGACTCAGTTTTAGTATGCCATTAGTGGTATGTTGGCTTGGTGGCACAGCGAATAGCGGTGTTGTCTCACAGCGCGTGGGTGGTCCGAGATTCCCCACTCAGCCTGTGCGGAGTTTGTGTGCTCTCCCTGTGTCTGTGTGGGTTTCCTCCCATAGTCCAAAGATATGCTGTTCAGGTTCACCCAGAGTGTGTGAGTGACAAAGAAAGTGTGTTCCACTGATGTTTGGATGAGTGACCCATTGGAAGTAGTGTATCTAGCAGTGTAAGTCACCACGGTGAATAAGGTGTGTGGGCTGATAACACTGCATGGAGTTC
Source organism: Scleropages formosus (assembly GCF_900964775.1). Classification (NCBI taxonomy): domain Eukaryota; kingdom Metazoa; phylum Chordata; class Actinopteri; order Osteoglossiformes; family Osteoglossidae; genus Scleropages; species Scleropages formosus. The sequence goes on from NC_041810.1 coordinate 32,830,697, forward strand.
ATTAGAAGTCACTTTAGAGAAAAGCTTCTGCTAAATATAATGTCATACATTTGACGTGTAATTGCTTTACACTAATAAACCACAACACTTGGATTCACTAACCTGCCTTTGTCAGTGTCGTTACACAGACAAAGTTATAATAAATGAAACAATTACCTGTAAATTTGCTTTATTTTCAACTTCAAACATTACAATTAATGTTGTTACTAAAAATTTGTTAAAAGTCATTTACTCTTGAGCAAGGCACTTATCCTGAAGTGCCCAGTAAAAAATTACCCAGCTGTATAAATGGGGAAATAATTGTAACCTTGACACTGTAACTTGCTTTGGAGAAAAATGCCAGCTAAACTAATAAATGTAATCCCAACAGAACTAATGCATTCCATAAGCATGTGTTTGTCAGCTTCCAACCACTTTCAGCTTCTTAACTTTTGAAATGATTGAAAATGAAAATATGTTCTCTCAGAATTCATCCCATACGCATGTGCAATGTTCCTCATTTTACTGATTAGCCAACAAGAAACAAGCTGTAATCACCTGTGTAACAGAGTTGAAAATGTTAGCCCTACAGTCCTATTCTGTTTTGGTGTGTTTAAGTGCTACTTGATGGCAGGTCAGTTTTGCCCTGCAGGAGAAAGAAATGTTAAACTGATAAATGAAGAAAATGCAATTAAAAATAAATGAAAATGCATGCAGGAATACCAGAGTGTATTTTGATTGGTCTACCAATTTCATTAGTCAGCACAGCCTGAAAATGTGATTGGCCTCTCCAGCTAACAGAGATACTAAATGTGATTGGCCAGCACAGCTGCCTGGTTCATGTATCCTGAATTGTGATTGGCCAGTACAGCTATCAGGCTCACATAGCCAGAGCTGTAACTGGCCGACACGGTTTTCTTGTCCGTGAAACCCGGTGCCTGAAGCTCCGAACAGATTACATCACACAACATATGACAGATCTCACAGCGCAAGAGATTCAGGACTGTTTGAAGTTTCCCATCTTCAAAATCATTTCTCTTTGGCTACATATGTTCCGTAAAGATATGTGCAGAGATGTTTGGATTTGGAGGAAATGCGTTTATCCTGGCATCCACAGAGATGACATTAATGGTGCTGTGAGGAAGCAGGATTTGTTGATGTTTATGATGTCAGAAGAACTCAAAATAACTGGACTCCACCGAATCTCCAAATGTAATCCTCACTTCTTTTGGACTCACTTCTCCCGTGATCTCCTAAGCGCTCAGTAAACATGTGCTATGTTATCTGTTTAATAATTTGAAAAGAGACTTATATGGAGCTACTCATGCAACGTATACTGGTTTATGTGGTGGTGTGAGACTCCTTTTCCAGCTGCTGTATACCTCGTATTGCCATCCTTGTATACAGAATGCACCCCCCACACCCTTGTAGCTACTAGTGACAGAGTTCTAGGAAGATGATTTTATTGACTACGTACATGTCTTTTCAACAGCAGTTTTCAGAAAGACAGTATAAGACAGTCCCCAAACACTGGAAAGTTCCCCCAGGTCACTCTAAGCCCCCTACTCCACATAGTAGTTAGGGGGTCATCCCTCGAACCCCCCAGAATTCCCTCGTGGCAAACCAAGCATAAGCAATGTAACAGCCGATCAGAAGGGAACACAGAACTATGTACAAGAATACAAGACACTAACAGCAACTATTTACATTAATCTACATCAGCCCCAGGGGCATGGTGGCATGGTGGCGCAGCGGGTTTGGCTGGATCCCGCTCTTTGGTGGGTCTGGGGTTTGAGTCTTTTTTGGGGTGCCTTGTGACAGACTGGCGTCCCATCTAGGATGTATCCCCTCTCCCTCCAGCCTTGTGCCCTATGTTGCCGGGTTAGGCTCTGGCTCGGCACAATCCCACTAGGGACAAGAAGTTTTGGACAGTGTGTGTACATCAGCCCCCCAGCGCCATTACACTGTAATTCTGCTTGAACACAGTGTTATGTGAAATTTATTCTTCTAACATAATTCTACAATTTAACCTGTTCACAACTCAGGGTACATAAAAGTGCCTTTAACAAGAGGCAAGGATCTTTAGAAACAGACACTTGATTATCAAAGCACTGTATTACTTTGATAACACAGGTTTTTACCAGCACACATTATTTGAATAGCTGCCTACACTTTTGAGAGTCAGCTATGAAACATAAAGGGAATCGCGACCAATGATGTGTTGCAAATTTATGTAGCCGACAAGCACTTGAGGAGGGAAATAGGTCTGAAACAAATTGGTTTTGAGACTCTTCTTGAACACAGATGTACCATACTATCTACCCTAACTTGTTCCTGAAAATGGATTGGAAAAGGAAAAGGAAGATAGCGGAAGCCCATTTCCCATTATTCCACACTGGGAAAATTATAGCTGGTTCTCTGCCCATCCCAAAAATCCCAGCTAACTTTGATAAATGTTTGTAAAAATTACATAAAACATTTAAAATAATAATAGGTTAAAATAACCATAATAATAAAGCAACATGGTATACTGTACGATATTTAGCAGCCCAGAAATATTGTTACAACCCACCCTGACTGTGGTGTCAGAGGTGTTACTGAAAGACAGCTCAGGAAACAGAAGTGTTGAAACACAAGCCCTTGCATCATCTCTCTCACTCACACTCACACTCACACTCACACTCACACTCACACTCACACTCACACTCACACTCACACACACACACACACACACACACACACACACATAGCCAAAAGCTGTTGAACACCAGGATGACACAGGAATCATTAATCCCACATAATTCCCCACAACGGTTTCCCAACAAGTAGCTACATCCAAAGCAGCAGTAGTGCATTATGGGAGAACTATTGCTCCTGTCACTGTCACTGCAGTATGTTTTGCTGCATTGTTTGTCAGTTTGAGTAAGAAAATATCAGAAAATGTATTGTTAGAGGCTAATTTTTATTATATTTCTCAGAGACACAGACAAAAATGTGTTATAGCAGAAGGGGTCAGGGTGGATAGTGAAGAAGGGTATTAATTTTCAAGAGGCATTGTAGTAAAAACAGTGATACCGGGAAGGCAGATAGCTGGATACTTCTGTACATAAAGGGATTCAGTCACTCTGAGGGAAATTGGAAATTCATTTCACGACATCAGAATCAAACTGGGAATGTACAGGCTATTGTACACACCCATACTCAACTGAAACCATTCCACTCCCTTGGCAATTTTTTGCACTCTTCTTTCTTAAATTGCTGTTAAAACCTAACTAGTATGTTTACATTTACAGCATTTATTGTATGTATATATATATATATATATATAAATAGTTTATATTTATTTTTTATTGTGTAGGTTGCTCTGAGTTGTTTCTATATAGCACCATGGTCCTAGAGGAACATTGCTTCATTTCACTGTATACTGGAACAGCTGTATATGGTTTAAATGACAATTAAGCCACTTTGACTTTGATTTTGAACGTCTCACGTATGTAACCAGCAAGCAGCCAGAGGCAGATGAGCTCAGCTTTCTTACTGGGGTGTAGGGAGCGATCAGGTCTGGTAGGCATCAGGGTGTAGATCCTTTGACTGTCCTGTACACTGTAATGTGTGTTGAGCTTGCTACAGGCAGCGACAAGAAGTCAATGGAGAGACAAGACAGAGAAATACATGGAGCAGTATGTTCTGTTACATAAACAGGTCTAATATGACTGAGGGAGAATTATGAATTGTGAGCTCAAGCACATGAAGCATTGAGCTGGTTATCTGGTATTGGTACAGGTGCCAATGGCTAAGAGTCTGGGAGTGATTATTGATTCAAGTCTATCTTTCTCTCAGCGCATCGATGCCACAACCCAGACCTGCAGATACATCCTGCATAACATTTGCAGAATCCGTCCTTACCTCACAACCAGCTCTGTCTAGCTACTTGTCCAGGCCATGGTGACATCTCGTCTGGACTACTGCAATTCTCTCGTCTGGTCTTCCAGCTACTGCCATAAAACCTCTACAGCTGATACAGAATGCTGCTGCACAAGTTGTGTTTGACTTGCCAAAGCATTCCCATGTATCTCCTCTACTCGTTTCACCGCACTGGCTTCCTATAGCTGCCCGGATCAAACTTAAGACCCTGCTTATTGCCTACAAATGCATCAATAGAACTACTCCCAGCTATCTACAAGACTTGATCATTTGCTACATGCCAACCAGACTGCTACGCTCTTCAACATCTGCCCACTTGGTGGTCCCACGCACGAAAGATAAAGCACGGAGGTTCCCAGTTCTGGCTTCATTGTGGTGGAACAACCTCCCCCTCTCGCTCAGAACTGCTGAGAAAAAGTGTTTTATATACAGTGCAGAGCCGTTGAGGTCACACGTCCACTCATCTTTTGTCCTTCACCTTGCGCTTGAGGACTGAGGAGCATGCGTACTGCATGTTGTAGCATCAGTCTGCTTCTTCCACAGGGGAGGCACACACATCACACAGACTTCACTGGGAATCACACACCTCAAAGAAGAGACTCCCTGCTGCAGTGTGCCTCTCTCAAGTATACCATCTCCCAGCAGCAACCACTGTCCTCCTTAGTGACCCGATCCCAGAACCGTTGATTAACACCAGGCGGGTCCACAATTAGTAGCAGCCATATGCCGTTTAACTTCAGATGAAAGTTGAGAAGATCATAGCCATGCTGCCCATGGTGCCTCTTTCCTTATTATCATCAGTATGACTGATCCCTCCCCTACCTCTGTTTTGGCATCCATCACAAGCATCAGAGAAACATCAACTACAAAAAACATCTGGACACTTTCTGCTTTGCGCTGAGATCATAACAATGTTTAATACTAGCAGTTTATGAAAAATGAGAAGACTTGATATAGCCAGCCATATGTGATCAGATAATAACAAAACCTATACCATAAATCATTAGCCATTGTCTGAAAAATCTTCCCTTTATGACTCTTAGGTTTTTATGTATTCAGTCATCCCTCAGGTAGTCATCCAAATGAGGAGAATTCAACTTTATGAGTAGTTTAATTTAAAATCCCTGTTTTGAGGTATTTCTTCCCATTTACTAGGACCTAATTTGGATTTTGTGAAGCTGCAACCAGGGTGACTTTCCCCATGGTGATAAATAAAGTATGATTATTAATCCCCTCTGTACAGTGATAATAAAGTATAATTAATAATACAGCTGCACAATGTAATAGACATACACACATACACTGTAGGCAGTTTAGGGTTACCAGTCCTGCTCTGGAACCTGTATTGGAAACACAGGGTCTAAGAAATGGTACACCATGGATGGGATGTCAAAGGGCAATCACACATACACACCTTGCAGCATATCGCATTGTATGGTGGCAGGGTCAGACAATTTTTGGCTGCATGTGTAGTGTCAGCACCAAAGCAATGCAAGATACACATGTTTGCACACTACTGGTAATTTTGGGTCATCAATCCACCTGAAACACATTTGGACTGTGAGGGAAGTCAGGGCATCCAGAGGAAACTTACGCTATGTTCAGCATGATACATAACCATTATGACAGAGCTGACAGCCTGTTAAACAGTTTAGTACTAGACACACACACACACACACACACACACACAGTCTGAAACCACTTGTCCCGAGCGGGGTCGCGGTGAACCGGAGCCTAACCCAGCAACACAGGGTGCAAGGCTGGAGGGGGAGGGGACACACCTAGTTTGAACCCAAGCAGGTTTCAAACCCCAGACCCGCCAGAGAGCGGGACCTGGCCAAGCCTGCCGCGCCACCGTGCCCCCTTAAATAGTATTACAGAGTAATTAATCAAGTAAAACTGCCTAGTTATGCTGTGCAACAGTAGTGAATGTTAACTATTGAAGTAACTGTGTCCATTCTAATGAAAGATGCTGATGTAGCAACAATGCTCTAGGGTGCCCCTAGGAATAAGACTTGGAACGGAACAATAAATATTTGTGTAATGTAATAATTTACATATCCAAGTTGTCCAGCTCTGGGGGCTGTGTATGATGGTGCTGGGGTGAATAACGTCCATGTGGCTTGTCAGGCTGCATGGAGGTCTTGACCCTGTTGGTGGAGGTCATGGATCAAGACTATGGCATATTCTTCCAAACTGTAATCTCTAGCTGCCTTTCTGCTCCAATAAAAGCCATGTACAGACACCTCTCAATTTACACAAATAGACCGTTCTTCAACCCCTTACGTAAGTCAAAAGTTATGTATGTTGGATTCCCCTCCTCCCTCAAAATTAAACATAACATTAATAATTTTTTCCATCTCAGTTATTGCACCATGATGTTTCTTTGTTATTGTTGTTTTCAAGCTAGCTGTTCTTCTCACGTGCTCCTTTATTTGTTCAACATCCTTCACTGTTGTATTTATAATCGATACGGCTAAACCTGGTTCCCATGCTATAGACGATCATTTTTGTCCATCTTCGTACTTCCTCATTATTTTCAATTTCATCTCCAAATCGATTGCTGTACGCTTGTGAGACGGTTCTCGTTTTCCTTCAAGTGCACGTTTACCACCAGGCATTGTGAATAATGAAAAGGGTAGAAAATATGTGAAAAAAGCATACACCAATGAGAGGAGATGTGTTCATGGCTGAAAACACGTAAGAACTGGGAAGATGCAGCTTCCTGCCTTGTCTGATTACGCCGACTTGCACTTAACGTATTTCAGATGTTTTGTGTAAAATAAAAGCGCTCTCCATAAATAAGTGTATGCCAGGAATTTTTTACGTAAATCCGGATTATGAAAGTAGAGGGGTGTCTGTAATGGCAACCACTCTGGTATCTTCATATATCCTACAGCCAAACTCCATCCATCCATCCATCCATCTTCCTCCGCTTACACCAAACTCGAAACAGTAATTTCATTTTGGAGTGGTGAGAAGTCACCTTAAAAAAAGGTTTTCAAGAACATATTACCTTTGTAAGGTGTGGGAGGACTGTACCCAAGTAAGTGGTGATAATGGCCCATGGGACCGAACGTACAACACAGAGGTCTTTCAACTTAGCGCTTTGGAAAAACATTAATTTTCGGTTTACGGTTGACACGCACAGTACAGAACACAGCATCTAGTCACAGTCAAAAAGAGACATTGCTTTGTCATGAATCATATTTCATGCGTCTGCATGAAATGTTGAAAACAACGTTTCGAAGCTGGGCCACCTAGGAAAGTCCTTAACTAGACATGGCTAGAATGTGTTTCAGGTGGGCGTACCCTAAGCACTTGTGTGTGTGTGTGTGTGGGGCACTCAGGAGGTGGCGTCAATCCGCTTTTAATTGACAAGAAGATTAAAGCTCACATCGATAGCCCTCCACAAGCCAGAGTGTTGATTTAGTCTCCGGCGGCCGGGAACGGAGCCTCGTGTCGGGCAGTTGCGCCAGGTTTGGGAGTGGTCTTCAAGGTTAGGACGAACTCTTCCCGCTGAGAAGGGCTGTTAAGAACAGGGCTGCCTACTTGCTGGACATTCATTATCAAACTCGGTCTTCGCCTTTCATCTCCGGTCCTCTCCAGCACTCGTCGTAAACTACAGAGGCACCTTGCAGCTTGACATCTCTCCATTCATGCTGTACCTTAAACAGCACGCTGCCACATCAAAGGGGGAGCGCTTCCTTTGATCTCGCTAAAAAGAACCCCATGATTTACTAAAACCAATGCAACTTTTTTTTTTTTGGTTGTCTCCATTTCTCTTCTTTTTGGGGAAAAAAAAAAATCTTTTTCTTTCATTCACCTCGCCTTGCCTTTCCCCACAGCCCTGGCAATGTTTTCTACCTGCTGTTGTTTACCGAGAGTAGGAAACGCACACACACCGTGGCTTAGTCTTGTGGCAGAGCATGTGGAAGTTCAGTGCTCACACAAGACTAGAGCCATCCATGCTTTCTGTGGGCCCAGGTGGAAGGGGTATTTCTCCAAATGGTGGAATGGAGAGGAACGCAGAGAAAGACGTGGAATTCATTACTCATAAACCATTAGAAAGGTCAAAAATTTGCTAACTGCACCGGACTATTTCCTACATGGAGCTCAGCCCAGCAAGGAAGTGTGTCAACAGTGACCCACGCTACTTCCTGTGCCTCAGTTCCATCGTCTTGACCCCCTACCGTGGCTTTTTGCATCGCCAGTTCGTACACAGAACATTATCACATAAGAGAAGGACATGAAATATTGGGTATTAGCAATTAAATAAATTGCATCACTCCTCATCCATGTAAGTACAGGTACGCGCTGCTTAACGACGAGGATACATTCTGTGAAACCAGTCGCAGTGCGACTTCGTCGTTGAGCGAACACAGTAGAGCGTACTTAGACAAATAACGCCGCTTAACGACGTTTCAATTAACAACTGACCCCATATACAACGGTGGTCCCATTATAATGGAGCTGAAAAGCGTAGCGCAACATGTTGCTCACATGTTCGTGATGGTGCAGCTGGTGTAAACAAACAAAGTTTACTGTAAAACAGATTATGCTGTGTTACGCTGGCAGCAGGGTTATAAATCTTGTTTACCGCATCTTTTGACTGCATCAAGTATATACCATCTAGGTTTGTATAAGAACACTTTTTATGTTTGCACAACGATGAAATCGTCTAATGACACATTTCTCAGAACATATCCTCGTCGTTAAGTGACGCATGCATTTTTATGGGACCGCCGTCGTATATGCGGTCCGTTGCTGCCCGAAACGTTGTAAAGCGGCACATACCTATAGTCATGCATCGGTTAACATCAGGGATGCGTTCTGTCAAATAGGACATTAGGCGATTTCGATGTTGTGCGAACCCATCATCTACATCATATACTATACAAGCCTATTATGGTATACTGTACCTATATTGTACTTTTACTGACTAAATAGACAAAGTTCTGTACTGTATTTCAACTAACTAACACAGTACAGATGCTCCTCGACTTAGGATGGTTAGACTTGCGATTTTTCAACTTTACGATGGTGAGCTGGCGATAGACATTCAGTGGAAACCGTACTTCGAATTTTGAATTTAGTTTTTTTCCCGGGCAAGCGATATGTGGTGCGATACTCTCTCGAGATGCTGGGCAGCGGCAGAAATCCACATCTTCCAGTCTGTACACAGTTGCGATACAAATACCCGCCCTGTATCTACGTTGTGTTTTGTGCTTCCACAATGTCAAGAAATGCCAATCTGTGTCTCGTGCTACTGCTGGGAAAGAGAAGAGGGAGGAAATTACTCTTGAGGAAAAACTCAAGATTATTGCCCACCATGAAAGCGACAAACCCATAATGGCCATCACACATATGCTAGGATATGACATTCGGTATAGGTTAGTTGTATTAAATGCATTTTCAACTTGTAATATTTTCGACTTATGATGGGTTTCGCAGAACCTAACCCCATCATAAATTGGGGACCACCTTTACTGTACTACTGTATACGTGATTGTCGAGTGGGACATGCCTAACTTGCGAGCAATAACGTTCACTCCTTTTCCACCTTTGTGTTGTTTAATCACCTTTAATTTCATTTCCAAATCAATAATCCCCCTTTGCTTCTTGTTGCCATCACTACGATTGGTCTTGGTACATTTGGGGGCCCTGATGCACTTTGTTTCATGAGATGAAGGTTAACCGAGAGATGATGCACTCAGTTAGACGCGGGATACGCAAGACTGAGATGCTGCTGCCTACGGGATGAAACAATGTGTTACATGGTAAACTTTTTATTTCTAAGTAAGGAGAGTTTACATTAAAATACTGATAAAAAGGACAGTGCAATAAATACATAAGCCAGTAACACAGATGTTTAATATCATTATTGAGCATTATGTATAGATATGTACTGTACCGGGGCACAGTGGAGCAGCAGGTTTGGCCAGGTCCTGCTCTCTGGTGGGTCTGGGGTTTGAGTCCCGCTTGGGGTGCCTTGCGACGGACTGGCATCCCATCCTGGGTGTGTCCCCTCCCCTTCCAGCTTTACGCCCCGTGTTGCCGGTTTAGGCTCCGGCTCACCACGACCCTGCTTGGGACAAGCGGTTTCAGCAAATGTGTGCATGTGTATGTACTGTACCATTATACGCCTGGCAGCGCAGTCGCTTTGTTTACATGTTTTGCAGAAAGATGCACTGTGGTCGTTTACATTTGCTCTGTCCCGTTAGCCGATCGAGAATTTTCAACTTTGTTATAACCTTATGGAACCTCGGACATACCGTGTATGCAGTCCTGTAGATGCAATACTTCAATGTGTGAAGTTCAACCCAACAGCTGAAATAGAACTGAAACAGTTTTTCTTCTAAGAATGACAAAAATTCACTTACCTTTAACCACTTTCCAGGGTCATGGTGGTCCAGAGCTTATCCCGGAATCACAGGGAGCAAGGTTAATCAAGGTATGCCCTGGCTGAAATGCAAGTCCTTTACTTTAACCATGCACTCACATGCAGAAATGTTCATTTTATGTAGATATGGTAGTACATTCATCACGCGGTTAGTGGACGTTCACCTTATGGGAATTCCTTACTGAGCCAATCTCTACCCGTTTCTCCGCTTGGTGAAGAGCTCCCATCATAGTGCACAAAGTTATCCGGAATTTCTCTGCATATTGGTGTTCTTCCACTCCGCAGCAGTCATGTTTTCTATTAAGTGCGGGTGTAGAAATAGAGTCCCATCATTGAACATAACAGCAACGTGACATCCAAATTTCATAACATTAATGATAGTGCTGAACTGTCATCAATGTAAATGATGACTGGAAGGTTGTATTTCAATTCTCAATTGTATGTTTTGTTCTTATGAGAATAAAGAGGAACTGTTTGTTATTGTCAATACTTAAGCACACACAGTCCAAAACTGCATGTCCCAAGCAGGGATCGCAGTGAACCAGAGCCTAACCTGGCAACACAGGGCACAAGTCTGGAGGGGGAGGGGACACACCCAGGACAGGATATCAGTCCATCACAAGGCACTCCAAGCAGGACTTGAACCCCAGACCCACCACAGCACAAGCTCTGGCCAAACCCACTGCACCACCACTTAGTACTTAAGTCTTTTGTTCATTATATACTTTACACATTTTTACACAGTTTATCACCTTGTACTTATTCCTGCACTTATTTTTGGGGGAATGAGGGGTGAGGGAATGGATTATATTTTCCCCTAATATTGGAAAAGTCTTTGCTGTCTAACAGGACTTGACCACCATTATCAGTAATTGTCCCAGGTGAAGGTTACGGTGGTCTGGAGCCTACTCTGGAAACAGTGGGCCTAAGCCAGCCCATCACAGACTAACAGACACACACACTCAAACACAAAGCACAATTTAGAGTCATCTGAATCATGTTTCTGGACTGTGGGAGTAAAGCAGAGCACCCGGAGGAAACCCATCCAAACGTGAGAAAAAAATGCAGACTATACAGAGTGAGAGCGGATTAAACCCATGTCTGGACCCGCTTGAGCTGCAGTAGCAGTACCCATGTCTCATCAACCTGCAGAAACACACCGTGCAAACAGGAACCAGCTACGCCTGCTAACCAGTGGAAGAGTGTGTATTATTTTGCCCAGTACATTGTTCTCTTTGAATTATTTACATAAAACAGTCATGTTCGTATGCAGGTTCATAAGAACCATCAGATACAGAACACAGGACTAAAAAAACTGAAGTAGAAGGGCTCTGCAGATGACCTCATGGCCCACTGCTATAGGCTTTTTGACCTCTCAGTGTTTTTCCTGCAGCGTACTGCATTTTTTGAAAGTTTAAGATACTGTGAGAAAATAACCCACTTTACTACACTACTACCACTACTACCAGACAACGTTCAAAGCTCCGATTCAGGAACAGATGTACATTATCAATTAACCATCTATTTCCGGGTTCTTTTCCACTCGCAATAACATCTGTTAAATCCAGATTTTCCCTGAACAGTTGGCATCTGCCCACTGCAGAATAATAATCCCTCATGGACTGAGTGCACACTTTACAGCGTTCACCTCCCTGAGAGCCAGAGCAAGTCAAACACACCACCATGATGCTTTTGGTGGCAAAATAAGATTTTTTTATACCATTTAAAAAAAAAAAAGACCAGATATCATGTGACATGGAATACCATGCATGTGTCAAGACTTTTGCCTGTTTCTGCAGAAATTAATACTAGCTGTGATACAGCTGATAGCACAGTGGTTTAGATCTCACTAGTGTAATACCCTGGAGCAAGGTACTTACCCAAAATTGTCCCAGTAAAATTACCCAGCTCTATGAATATGAATGAGTAAGTAATTGTAAGTAACTTAACACCGTAAGTCACTTTGGAAAAATGCATAAATTAATGCATAAATTGTACTTTTGCTGAGATGTATGTTGCTTTGGACAAAAGCATCTGCTAAATGAATAAATGTAAATGTAAATGTAAAAAAAGCTTCAGCTAAATTGATCATTGTAAATGTAGTAATGTACATTAATAAATGGAATGTAATACGCTCTATGATGCACGCACTTGCAGCCGTCTTACCTCGCTGTGTCCCACACCTGTTTCCGTGGAGTCGCTGCTACTTACAGCTTTTGTCTGGATTGACTGCCATTGTACAGATCTTTACAGGCCTGTCCTGTGTTTGAAAGAGCTTGCTGGAAATGTAATAACTTTTCCCACCCTCCCCAGTTTCAAGGGTTACACATTACCCTTAGTTGTGCTTCAGATGGCCATGTAAATTGGAAATGACCAAGCTCAACTGCAAACATAAATCAAGTAAATCAAACTTCACAGCAATATTTAGATATATATTAGTAATCAAGGTAAATAAATTTGCATATTGTGAAAAAACAGGACTTCAAGGCATTTCATTTACACAATTCATCCAAAAGAGGGCATTTGTTCGTGGGCTCTGGTATTTGAAGGAAAGAGCAAAAGGAGGCGAAAATCTGTCTGAAGTGCTTTGAGAACAAGTGCAGCTACATATCCATCCATAAGATCTGCATTCCTGTTTACGCTGGAATTTCCAACTGCAGAGGTCATGTGTTATTTACTCTAAGTAAGTGTGCCATTACTTCGTGGAGGACTAATGTGTGGTGCTGCTGTCATAAGCAGAATGCTGCTGTTTTCAGAACAGACATCGTGGAACATTCACTTTTTGGCACAGAAGTGGTAACAGACTGTTGAATTGCATAACACTTATTTATTTGACACATTTCTCCAAAGCAGCTTAGGCTGACTTACAGTAAGGCAATTTTTTACAGTATCAATTCAGGGTAGGTACATTGATCAAAGGTACTACAGCAAGAGGGGGATCCAAACCTGGGTTTGTCAAGTGCAATTTGGTAGCAAAGTTACATATTTAACACTGAAGCAGTTCCTTGCAGAAATGTGCACCACTGAGACATCAACGAGTTTGGCGTTATTTGAGGTGCACCTAGTTGATTTTATTGAGGTGGATGACTTCAGGAAAGAAGCTGTGGAGATGGTGTGAATTCGGAGTCGTGATGGACATTCACTGCCTCTCAAATGGCAGTTTGGTGTGGAGATGACTGCTGAAATGGATAGGATCCCAAGCAGTCTTTTCAGCTGTCTTCTCCACCCTGGTGGTTAACAGGTTTATTATTGATGGTAGCTGACAACCAATGATCTCAGCAGAGCAGACTCACTCGCTGCAGCTTGGTCTTGGAGAAGGTGGAGGCAGGGGGGAAAGAGGTGGTGATGGAGGTAGTCAAAACAGTCTCAATGAAGGTTGTGCAAAAGTTCAGCATGCATTGTGACATACTGAGCTTCCTCGAATGGCATAGGAAGATCAGTCAGAACGGGACTTTACCGATGATGGAGGTGAAGTGCTTGTCCCATTTCAAGGTGTCGGTAATGGTGGTCCCTAGATATTTAAATTACTCGACCACAGATACAGCCTGGCCATTGATTTCCAAAAGGGGGGCAGGCAGGAGGTTGACTGCTGAAGTTGATCAGCATCTTCATTTATTAATTTAGCTGACACTTTTTTCCAAAGCAACTCACAGTGTTAAGGTACTTACAAATATTTACCAATTTAAACAGCAGTGTAAGGTTACTGGAGCACACACACACACACACACACACACACACACACACACACACACACACACATCTTCTGAACCACCTGTCCCATACAGGGTCACAGAGCCTACCCAGCAACACAGGGCAGAAGGCCAGAGGGGGAGGGGACACACCCAGGATGGGACACCAGCCCATCACAGGGCACCCCAAGTGGGACTCAAACCCCAGACCCACCAGAGAGCAGGACTATGGTCCAACCCACTGCGCCACCACACCCCCCTCCGTTACTGGAGCAGTTTTGGGTAAATACCTTACTCAAGCATACTACAGTTGGAGGTGGGGATCAAACACACAACCTTTAGGGCCAAAGGCAGCAGCTCTAACTACTACTCTACCAACTGCTCCACCAGCAATGGCTTGATAGCATTGAGCTCAAAGTTGTGGTGAGTACACCACAACACAAGACTGTCCACTTATTCACAATAGCAGTAGCAACAAATGTAGTTTGAAAGGTGGGAAGGTGGTCTTCTGTGGAACACTGAATAAGTCTAACAGGCATAGTGAATTCCTGGTTTACCTGTATTCTGTAACACTGGGACATATGAAGTGGGATGGCAAGTGTTTGACGATATCATGAGTCCATATATTACAGGCACATGCAGAGCGGTGATGGGTTCTCATGGACTTCTTTCCAAATGCCCCTTCCAGCCACATACGCATCTGCAGCATACCTGTGGTCAATCTTTATTATTTTACTTTACACACGTGTCACAGCAGAAACAAATTCTTGATTGCAGTTTTCATCTACCACACCATGGTCATAGGTCACAGATACATACAGTATATGTACTAGAACCACACAAGTAGGGACATAATAAATACTTGGTCCTCATCCTCCTAGATCTGTCTGCAGCATTTTGCACTGTCAACCCACCGGATTCTACTCTCTCTTGGTCAGCTTAGCATCAAAGGAACAGCACTAAAATGGTCTGAATCCTACCCTTCAGTCAAATCCTACTAAGTGGGCTGGCAGGCTCCTGTTCATCTCTTCAGCCTCTCTCAACTGGTGTCTCACAGGACTTGGTGCTGGGCCCCTTACTCTTCTCAATCTACACCTTCCCTCGTCCCTGTCATCACTTCTCAGATTTAACTACCATTGATACTTCCTCTCATTTCCACCTAGCACAACAGACATTTCCTCGCACATTGCTGCTTGCCTATCGGGCATCTCTGTCTGGATGTCTGATCAGCACTTACAACTCAGCCTCTCCAAAACAGAGATCCCTCACCTCCCAGATGGCCTGTCTTCTTATCACAAACTCTATCAAACTGGCGAACTCAGTGATTTTGCCTACCTCACCAGCTAAGAGTTCAGGAGTAATAATTGACTCAAGTCTGTCGTTTTGTCAGCACATCAAAGCCACAATTCGTACCTGCAGATACATCTTGTATAATATCCGCATTTAACAACAGACTCTGCACAACTACTTGTCCAGGCCATGGTGATGTCCCACTTGGTGGTCCCACACACAAAAGGTTCAAAAGCAAAAGCACAAAAGTTTTTGGTTCTGGCTCGGCTATGGCGGAATAACCTCTCACTCAGAACTGCTGAATCTTTTCCACATTTAAAAAGCATTTTAAAACTCACCTCTTCCAGACTCACTTCGCCCATGATCTTTTAAGTTGATGTAATGTGTAAATGTTCACGCTCCATAACTTTGAGATCATAACTGTTGAATAACGAATAAACTTTCAAGGAGATACTCATGGAATGCAAGTGTTTAATTAAAGAAAAATAGGAATGTGATTAGGAATTGATGAATTGGATAAACCTTTATGTAGCTACTTGTGTGATGTATATTGGTTGATATGATGGAAAGTAAACTGCTTTAGAATCATGTGTCTGCATCTAAGTCTTTCTTTTTGCACTCACTGTATTCTGTGTTCTGAGTGCCTCAGGAATGAAACAGTTCCTGTGCCTTGGACACACAACATGCCCATGGAACTCGATGTGAGGGTGTTCCATCCTGCAGTTGCTGCAGGAGGTCAACGTTCCAGGATTCTGCAGTATCTTGATAGACAACTGCAGACCTGTAGAGTCAGCAAAAGCATCTAGAAAGAGGTCGTTGGCAATTTATCACCATGGCGACAGACAACTACAAGCTGATGGTGAATGGAAGAGCAGATCACTCCAGAGAAAAGATGGGGAGGAGAGAGCGAAAAAAGTCCCTTGAGCAAATCATATTGCCTAAAACTAATCCCAACAAAAGAAATCAAAATTAAATTCTCTGCCTGCCTCTACTTGCATGTTTCATGCCACCGTTAGAGGCACTTAGCAGGTAGCTGAGCTTTGGAGGATCTGTGGGATTGACATGATCACAAATCCTGATGGTTTATGCCCTTTCCTGGTGTTCACACACTACACATTAGTAGAGGACATGTCAAAGGAATGAACCACATGAACTGACAGTTTGTTCACCTGCCCAGATCTATGCAACAACTGATGTTTGATTGACAGCAGGCAGAAAAGCAACTGAAGGAACAAGATTTGCAACAACAACATGGTCACAGGTAGTATCATTGAGTACTGACATGGACTGGAGACGACTGAAAAAAAATAGCGTGATTCACTTTGGATGCAAGTCTTCAGCAAGCTGGAACTAACTGTCCAGCTCTCTTCCTGTGCAAAAAGTCATGTGTTGCTCAGTGACACTAGTTTTTTTAAAAAATATCAAAGGAGGGAAATACAGAAACTGGCAGCATTCAAACAGTCACTACACACTGAGGTCTCCTCCTGCTTGGGAGAAAAGGATGAGAAAAAACAAAAGCAAATCAGACAACTTACGTGGAACTAGTTAAAATTTTATTGAAGGAGGGTTTCTTTTGGCACAGTTCTGCTATTAAATAAATAAAGAATTTAACCAAACCTGTCTAAATATACTAAATAAAACTGAATAAACGTAATGGTAACACATTAACAAAAAAATACACCGTAGTTATGAGTAAAAAAAAAAAAATGTGCGGCAAGTTTCCCATTCACAATATGCACTAAGACATGTTTAAATAGGAGTTCTATCCTTCCTGCCACTGCCTGACAAAGGTGGAAGAGTGACACTCACATACTAGATATGCAAATGAGACTTGCACATTGTTCATATAAATAAGCTTATTTCCTTCTAGAAGATAACTTTCTGCTGTCCATAAAATATTTACAATTTCTTTAAAAAAATGCACCTTTTGTAAATATAATTTAATGAGGGCATACAAGACAGAGTAGCATGTCACTTTAAATACTGAAAATCAAGGTACAGAGCAGTATAGTACATTAAATACACAAGTACTGACATTTTCCCTTTAAAGATTATAGAATCTGAAGTGGTATTTGCCTATCTTAGTCCCCACATTGTGCTGCCAATGCACACTATTGTCTGCACTTAGTCTAAAAAGGAGTGTTTTGACATAAATGAAGGACTGTGTAATCAACTGTCATTCAAACTGAGCCTCTTCTTACCAGATAAATACCATAGTGGATTCTGTGACTGCATCGGGAGTGTGAAGCAGGATGTGATATACGAACATGGAAATGCCCTGGTAATCATGCACCATGTACTCAATAGTTTACAATTCACGTTAAGAAGGATCTCCAACTTCTAAAAGGAAACTGAACAAATGACAAGTGTAACTGAGCAAATGGAGAGGTATGAGAGGATTTTCAGCTGTCTGCCATGATAAATAATAGATTGGAGTTAGTGTCACTGGAATGGCCTGTATTTGGGGTGTGAGGAGGTGGCATATGATGAAAGGAAGCCTACTGACGGTTCTGTATCAGAGCAACTACTCGTGACGCACAGCCCATTTTGGGAGATACATGGTATGCAGGGCATCCAAAGCAACTCTACTGAAAGAACCAGGGTACATTAAAACAAAACTTGCACATAAAGATTACATGTTTTGTGGCGGCATGCTACTGGTGGCCGATTTGGAAATAACAGGAGACAGGTAACTGTGCCAAGAAGCACTCTTAATATGCTCACAATGCACAGAGGACCACTCAAACTCTCTACAAATGACTGATGGCTCACATGCCAAAGTGAGCCATCGAACTTTGGGAGACAGAAGGTTTGGGCAGATTAGATTCAGATTTAGATTCAGATGGCCCAGCAGGAAAGAAGACAGCTGAGGTTGTCTACCTAGCCATCCAATGAAGTGTGAAGCAGACCTGGTCACATTAGACATATGTCAGCACGGGGAGTGCAGCACTAACTGTTGAGGCCTAGGAGATGGAAGGGAATCCCCAAGTGCTACATTGCCCATAAGATATCAGAAACCTTGGATGCCTCAAGTTTCCACTTGATTTTGATAACTAAAAAGAATAACACCACAGGTACAGGGTAGCAGAACTGCATTATTAACTGTGCCTGTGGTTACATTACACTTGAGATGTATACAAAAAATAAACTGAAGGGTGCCTTATAATATAGTCAGATTATGCATATGTTATGTGGGCACAAAGAAGCGCAATGCATTCAGTGTCTATGATTTCCACACCTTCATGCATGTCACTCCCTCACTGTGTTGCTTTACTCCTATGAACCATTAGGGCAACTATAGCACAGGGTTGCTCTAACACTGCGGGAAAGTGGTTTTTCAAAGCAACTCAGAGGGACAACTAGTTATGAAGAGCCAAGGTTAATGGGGAGAAGATACAAGGTTTGAATAAAAACGTGGGAAAAAATAAGGTATGTTCTCTTGGCAAGTGGAAAGGAAGCGTTATGATGCATACACACAAAAAACAACTACAGAGGGGTAAGTCATGTAGCACAATAAAAATTTGTTGAAAAATGTAACATTCATAATTCATACTAGAGGTAGCAGCTGTTCTGAGTTTTCAATTCTCATATCTTTTATAAAAAAAAACAAGGAAAAATTCATGTGAAAAACATGTGACTGATAAGCTTGATAAGAGTCAGGATCTTCATGACAATTTCCAACATCCAAAAGGAACTGCACTATAAAAGATAAAAAAAAAATCAACTGCACCAGAAAGTGCTTTGCAAATGGTATTTAGGGGCATTAAAAGGGGAATTACAGGTTCCCAGGTTTCCCTTGACCTCCAAACCCCTATTTCTTCATTTGGATTATCAGTTGCTCCGCCCCCTTGGTCCTGGCCTTTGGAAAGCCTTGTCCAGGCATGCACATATGGTCCGTTGATAGAGCGCAAAAGAAATCAGTGTGCGGAGCAGCCTTAGTGTTATTAGTTAAATGCTTATCCATACGGCTGCTGAGGAACAAGCCATCTTCTTTACCCCAGTACCCTGACACAACTGGCTATTTACACTCGTAGCACCAGCAATAAGGCCCTGCTTCTTGCACCCACCCTGAGCTTGGTCCTGAAAAAGCCATGTGAGTGCAGCGGGGGGGAGGGCTGCTCAAGACTGGTAAAAGTGGTGGTAATGGTGGTGATGCTCATGGTGATGATGGTGCTGGTGCCTCTGCACCACCTGAGGCAGGCCCCCCTCGTATAGCACCGTGCTGGGTAAGTCACGCACCTGCTCCCTCTCCAGCGCTGAACCCAGTATCCGCGGTCCTGGTTGAGCCTCCCTGGCCCGCTGCTTGTGCCTGCGGTATGGTCCTGAGGCCTGGTGGCCAATGCTGTGGCTGGGGACCACTGGGGGTGGGGAGGCACCTCGGCTCTTTACAGGGGGACGGCCGTGGGCTTTGGGTGAGTGCAGGGAATGTCTTCCTGAGTCCTCATGAGCTGCTACTTCCACGGTGCGAGAACGGCGGTGGTGGGGGTGAAAATGTCCATTCTCTGGCTCATGGGAGCGAGACCGAGTCTGGTGCTCTGTTTTGCTCAGCTCAGTGGCAGTCCCTGAATGGGGATGGAAGACAGTAACACTGGCCAGCCTCTGTGCAGTGTTCACAGCTTCAGCCATTTTCTACCTCATGTGGAAAGCTAGGCAAAGTCAACAGGAACCATAATGACAAAAGTCACAGAAATAATTGTTTTAATGTGAACCCTTTATCAGTACTGATAATCAAAACCCCACTGTCTTAAATAGCATTAACAATGACAGTAACCACACTGTGGAAAGAGCCTGCAGTGAGATCTTAACCCTAACCCTACGTAAGGTACTTCATCTATAATCAGCACAGCAGACCATTAGCTGGTACAATAGTTCTTGAGAGGCCAGAAGCTCCACAGTCAGAAGTGGGTACCCACCTGATCCGAAGCGCGATGTATAGTTCTCAATCCCTGCCAAGTCCAGATAGTGGTTTCTGCGGTCCAGGTTCTCGTCAACGCAGTACCTCTGGCAACCCGGCTGAGTGGGCTGGTCACTGTGGTGACGCCTGCATAATACAAGAATGAGGTGGGGTAGGTTTAGAGATGACAGTCATTAATCAGTTTGTCCTTCACCCTTTCCCTGCCTGCAGCAACTGGCTGAATCTGAATTAGCTCAGTATTAGCAGGAGGTCATTGCTGTAAACATACACCCACTGAGCTCTGTGTATGTGGATGGGCTGCTACAAACAGTCAAATGTCCCTCCCCCCAGGACCCCTGGCCTTGTGGCCAGGATAAACACAGAGTAATCCCTAGTGGCAGTGGGTCCCTATATAGGCTGGCCAGATCAAAGGGCAGCTGTGCAGCGATAAATAGTGGGACTGACGTCTGTGTTTCCCCCACAGAGCAAACCAGCTAGCGGCAAAGGGTACCATAATAGATGACTCGTCCTTCGATTTGACAACCCCAAGCCTGCAGGGAGATCCACAACGCCTGCCTACATGATTCACTCTGAACGTTGAGAAAAAGCCTCTGGTCTGTGAGGTTAAAAGTTATCAATTTATTTCAACTTCCCTTTCCTATGTAAAAGACATGTCTCCATATAAGAGGAAATGTGTGTGCAAAGCAGAACCAGATCAGATGCTGAACTGGATTAGGGCCTTTAAAGACATTTTAACTGCAAGCTTGCAAAGCCCTGGTTTAAAGGGCTTATTTCTGGCATACAATACGTCCAAAAATGTTCATCATCCCAAATCATTTATCTGGTTTAACAGGTCCAATGATTATTGGTTAATTACCTGAAATATTTACTGATCTTCATACTCTAAAACACAACTGAATTATTTTCTGCATACAATCTGTAATTTATGATAAAAAGTAACGCTAACATTTTGACATTGCTGACACCAGTAAATGAGAAACTCCATAGAACCATCACTTTAGTCTCAAACCCAAGTTCTGGGTTCGCAGTACCTGAGATGGGCACGCAACTTCTTGTCAGAGCATTTGGGATCTTCAATCATCTTGTCAGACTTGTGCTTGGAGTGGGGAGGGTCTACTGGGGGGGAGGGGTGGAGAGAACAGGGTGTTATCAAAGGGACTCACATTAAACAGACTCAGCATACACCGACAGAGTCCCTGCATCCTGCTGGAGAAAGAAGCCTTTGTTCCAGCCTTTTACTTTGAAGATTTGGAAGATTATATATATATATAATATATATATAGAGAGAGAGAAAGAGAGAGAGAGAGAGCAAGAGAGAGACACACACATACAGTGTATGTATATATATATATATATATATATATATATATATATATAGAGAGAGAGAGAGAGAGAGAGAAGGGGGGCAATACTTCATTTATTCTATTTTCTTCATTGTTCATGCTAAGACTAGGATGAATGGGAATTCGGTGAATGTGGTTTAAAATTAGCGTGACAACAGCACCACTTTCAAAGGGCGCGATTTGGAATTGTTACTGATAAAAATATCCACCATAACTGGAAGGAGAAAAAGAAATCAAAAATATTTTATGCCCAATAAACCAGTGGAGAGGAAGATGTATAGACCTAAAGTGTAAACAGCTGTTATTCCTGTTACAGTGGAAAACGTAAGGAAATTCTACAATACACACACTTCTCTAAAGTAATTCCCCATTACACATCCTTGTCTCTCCATGAAAACGTCAGACCTTTTCAGTTTGGCTGGTTAACCTCATAAATATGGTTCTTTTGAAACGCTCAACAGCAAATACTAATAAGGCCAAAATCCTGAAGATTACGTTCCAATGCTCTATTTTTGAAGAAAGCATTGGCCAGTTCTGTGCATGGTTTTTGTATTTGTTTGGTGATATTAAATAAAACTGATAGAAAATTTAAGGACCCTCCCCCACTCATTCACCTGCTGCACTGTGTAGTGGGGTCCTCAACTGGCTGGAGTCAGGAGCCACCGACAGCTTGACTCGGAGGGTCTTACTAGTGCTGGGAGAGTGATTCACAGATGCATCCACCACTTCGTAGATGGCATGGAGCAGACTAGTGATGTCCTGCAAGAGGCAACAAGGGAATCTTTTAAAAATAAAAAAAAAATTAAAAAAAGATAAAGAAAACCGATGACAAGTAATGTACCAGTAGCAGGCTAGGTTTAAATACTGTAGGGTTTTTTGCAAAAACTGTCCATTCATCAACCCTATCAGCACTCTTAAGGAGACAAAAAAGTGTATACAGTGCCTTTTTCCTCTCTTTCTCCCTCCAAGAAGCTCCTGAGATAAACTATATTCCAAAAGAACACAAGGGAAAAGTATGGCAGGGTAGAAGAAATAGTCAGTGGTGTGCAACCCCTAAGACCAGGCCGAAAGCAGTCAGTCCCACTGCCCCCTGTGGTTTAGGAAATGGTGGTAGGAGGTGGGTTGTTACTTCAGAGAGCCTGAAGAGGTGATAATTTGACAGCTACAGGGTGCTAATCTTTCCTGAGAATAGCTAGGTAACACTAGCACCAAAGGTCTATGAACACGCATAGGTACCTAAAGTCTGAATAAGTCTAGCAACAAAATGGATTAAACATCACAGTAAAATGACAGTAAATACATTATTAAAGCTGACTACCATCATAGTGAAGTTTTCATTTGACCACATACTATGCTGACTCCAATAAAAGCAGAGCTATGCTCTGGGTGCCCCCTTGACTGCAGGAGCAGGCCACCAACATCTCCTGAACAGGCTGCTTTAGACCCCATTTGCCTGGTTGTTCTCATAATACCGCTACCTCCTTACTTCCCTTTCTGACTAACATGAAGGACGACTTCACTCTCTTTTGGGAACTGTGAACTGTTTCAAGAACAGATACATAAAATATATATAAAAATGCCACTTCAGTCACTTTCGGTTCCTTCTTTTTCTTTAAATATGTGTGAAGGAATAAAGAGCGGTGGGAGAAGAAAGGCAGGTTCCTAATCGCTCTCGCTTGCTGTCTCCTGTGTCGCAGGGCCAGAGGCTATGCCTGGCTGGCTGCAGATCTGGGATTCAGTCTTTTCTCACCACTTTAACTTACCGAGACGGAAAAGAGAAACCATTTTCACTGTGGTCTTAGATCTTTACAATTCCGAATTGGGTGACTAAGTGTCTTGGAGGAAGAAAGAGAAGAAAGACACTGAATGCACAATGCTTTGTTTCCTTAAAGTGCTGACTGGACTAATTTTAATGTAATGGATTTGCAGCTCTTGGAAAGGATAAGCAAAGCTGCTGTTGTTTACCCAGAATTGAGTTAGACTAGACTCAAAGTCAGTGTGGTTAAGTGCACAGAGACGCACGTCACCTACCTCTCTGGTGACCTTGCCATTGTTATCAAAGTCATACAGAGTAAAGGTCCACTCTTGTCTGTTGTCTTCTTCCACAGAGACTGCACATTCAAGTTCCTGGTGAACAAACATGTAGACATAGGATTAAAGTAGGCTTAAAGTGCAGCGTGCAGTCTGCTGGGTTGACCAAACACAGCCCTTGAGACTTCAAGTCCTACTTGCCCCTAATGACTTGTATTTGGAGGAATGAAATAATGATACTCATCATACTTTGGACCTTAATGAATAAGTACGTTTGCAAATGTAAGGAACATGACATGGCAGATACTCCAAACACAATTCAACATACTGAACAACATCAAAGTGTTTGTGTAATCATATAGTAAATTTTGAAGAATTACTTACAGGGATGTATATGACCACATCTAAGTAATACGGGCGCAGAAATTGCAGCAAAATTAAAGATAAACAGGTGTAATGGCATTAGTTTACAACTGGGTGTCAACAGTAGAATCATCATATCCATTCAAGAGTAGATATGAATTATGACGCACTTCAGAGGCTGATAAGGGATGCTGCACGAGGGAGAGAAAAACTATTTTGTGCCTTGTATCTTTATTTCCCTGTATTGCTTGCCAAAAGGGAGGGTTTGGAAGAAGCGATAGTCGAAGTATGAAGGGTCTGTGATGAAGAATTGACTTTTAATTAATGACAATTAAGAGAGGCATATGGTGGTGGTGGGAAGTACAGTTCTGCTGCCTCAGCTGTAAAACTACACTACTAATCAGGCTTGCTACCTTTTACTTACTCTTCAGGGATGCTGGGTAAACTGTTAAACCACCCCACTCCACTTACTTCAAACTTAAGTTGCTTCTGGACACCCCCAGGCTGTGCGCCCTCTCGCCCTTGGATCTTGTCCTCAGCACAGCAGCTGTCCGTCTTCTCTGGGGGCAGGGCCACTGAAGGGGAGGGCGGATAGAGGCTTTAATCAAGGCGGGGGGTGGGGAGGGGGGTTCTCACACTCACTGTGCTCTTTGAAGAGCTGTGAAAACAGGACTGGGGTTGCAGGCTGTGGGCAAGGGGTGGGATTTTGGGGGGAGTGGGGGTTGTGAGTTTCTATGAATATTATATTAGAAAAATAATAATAAAAGCCATCGAAGACTGAAGGGACAATTCAGTGACTGAGCACCTCACCCCTCCAGGAACCTTTAAAAAGACAAAAAGTGGGGAATGAGGGTCCAGCTAGAGGGGACGGTTCAAAGGCGACGCTGAAACGGACCCGGCGTCTGCACATCAAAGAGTTGAGACAGATACCAGCAGCATCACCACAGAGGATCTGCTGTGGGAGCAGATTGATGCTGTGGACACCCTGGACAAGGTCAGAATACAGAGGGGGAGGGAGGCACCTATCACTGACACGAAAGACCCTCTGACCTCATTCAAGGTGACCCCTGTGCTGCCATAAAGACATCCCACTCAAATCTTGCCAGTTCCCCTCCATCATCAAACAATAGCTTTTCAAAGCCTCCATCTGTAAGCAGCTGACTATCGACTCCTTTGTTTTCATTCTACGACACCACTGAAAATTAACACTGTAAACAATTCAACTGAACGGTGCGAAAACATTAAGGGGGGGTGGATTTCCTCTGTGATAAACTGTAAAAACTGTAGTCACCGTTCCAGCTGTGTGATCCAGAGGCACAGAATTGTGTTTGTTTGGGCCTTTGTGTGTCAGATCCAAAATAGAGATGTTAAATGCTACAGATCTGGATCAGTCCTGAAGAGCTACAAAATTGGCTCTCCCATAGGTGCGGGTGGCAGATTAGACGCTTTCCATCTCGCCGCAACACTTTGAAGTTTTACACCCCAGCTCCGAAATGCCTTTTGGAAGAAGATCAGTCGGCTTTAAAACAGAATTACTAATTAATTAAGCAAAGTTAAATTTTAAACACTTTGTTGTGTTTGCCAAAAGGCCAAACACTACAGCCCCCTTTCTCTCCCCCTCCGCCTCCCTCTCCCGTTCCCAAAAGATCAAAGAGGATCCATCCCTTCCCCTCCACTGGAAATGAGGGGCTCAGAGATGGGGGGGGGGTCTTAGGGAGCCATACCAAGAGGAAGTATGGAATATGGTCCCCGTCCTTGATCATCACAGCCACTCAGCGAAGACATCTGCACAGATGAACCTTTATAGAGCCATCTAAAGCAGCAGCAAGATCTTTCTTAAGTAATATTGTACCTGCTGAGCTTTACTGTTGTATCATTAACTCCATTCCGAATGCAAACACACACACACACACACATTTTCAGAACCGCTTGTCCCTTACGGGGTCACGGGGAACCGGAGCCTACCCGGCAACACAGGGCGTAAGGCCGGAGGGGGAGGGGACACACCCAGGACGGGACGCCAGTCCGTCGCAAGGCACCCCAAGCGGGACTCGAACCCCAGACCCACCGGACAGCAGGACCGTGGTCCAACCCACTGCGCCACCGCACCCCCAACCCGAATGCAAACAATGTAATGTAAAGCACAAATTGCATTGTGGCACGCAGCACCATGGGTTTGGATGAGGCAAAGAAGGACGTACCGGCGACGTTCATCTCAAATGTTTTATTGAACACCATCACACAGCTTCAAGCCAGCCTTCCCAACCTACTTAGCATCCCCAGGCTCTCCCCCAACACACTGGCAAACACGGTCACCCCATCATTTCCCCAAGAAGTGCCTCCAGTAGTTGTACACCTACATTCCACATTTTCCCTATAATGCAACTATTTATACCAAACATATCTTCCCGCCTAAACACAGTAACACGGGTTGTTACAGTATTTTCTCTGAGATGTACAGTATGTCGCTTTGAAGAAAAGCATCTGCTAAATGAATAAATGGAAATGTAAACAAAATTAAAGGTATTAATTACAAAAATCACTTGTTTGGCATTGGAAAACAAGGCCAGGACAGACACTGCCAAGGTGGATTGAGCTTATCACAACATAAAGCCCAGTGGGGTAAGGGTGCCACCACACAGACTCTGACACTGCCAAGCTTTCCTATTCTGTCATCCACTGTCCAAGTGAACTACTGACAGTACTATGGTCCACAGATTGTCAGCAAGAGCAGTCAATTAAGGAGCTTGCTGAGCACATCAAAGATGATCCCCAACTTAGCAAAATGCTTAAGGAAATATTTCCCATTTCAAATACTAATACCTTGCTGTTGGTAAAGACACCTGCAAGTTATAGCTGGGGGGAAGCTCAGCAATACACACACACACTGAAACCCCTTGTCCCAAGCAGAGTCCAGTAAACTGGAGCCTAACCCAGCAACACAGGGCGCAAGACCGGAGGGGGAGGGGACACACCCAGGACAGAATGCCAGTCCATCGCAGTGCACCCCAAGCAGGACTTGAACCCCAGACCCACCAGAGAGCAGGACCAGGCCAAACCTGCTGTGCCACCACACCCCTCTTCCTCAGCAATGCAGTTGAGATTTAATTTTGAGGGGTAATTGCACATACAAAGGTAGATACACGAAATGCACAGTGTAAACAGCACAACCTATATTTACTTCCCATGACTCTCCTGAGGCTATGGAAGGAGACGACATCTAGAATACTTTCATCTTGCATTCTTTTTTGTTTTCTCTGGATATTATGCCAGGATGCTTTATTTACCCCTACAAGTATCTCAAGGAACCTGCTGAAACTAGATTTCTGTTTCTGCAACAAACATCTATATGTCTCTCCTTTGTTCATCTATCTTTTTGAGTGCTTCATATTCTTTCAATTCTCTCACCTCAGTTTGAATCTTAACAATGGACCATAATTTCTAACTTCCATTCTCCAAGAAAAAGTTTATATTTTGTGGATTTCCCAGCAAAGTCTATTTTGCACTGACTGTTATACATCTATAGAAGGATATTTCCATAAAAGTGTTCTGACAAGGGGGGTGCAGTGGTGCAGTGGGTTGGACCGCAGTCCTGCTCTCCGGTGGGTCTGGGGTTCGAGTCCTGCTTGGGGTGCCTTGCGACGGACTGGCGTCCCGTCCTGGGTGTGTCCCCTCCCCCTCCGGCCTTACGCCTTGTGTTACCGGGTAGGCTCCGGTTCCCTGTGACCCTGTATGGGACGAGTGGTTCTGAAGATGTGCGTGTGTGTGTGTGTGTGTGTGTGTTCTGACAAGGTTATGAAAACATACACCCTTTGATGTTTGTATCCAAACTGATAAATCCACCTTAATTGCTGATATGGTCCATTTTCAGGGGAAGGGCCGGCAAAAAGTGCCACCCTGTCCTTCCTTTCCGCCATGTGTCAGCACAGGGAATCGGTCTGGGAGTGGCTGCCACTGAAGCACCTGACTCCAGTCATTTCTTACACCACGAAGTTGAATCTCAGTCCTTTTACAACATGTATGTCACCTGCCTTCTCCACCTCAAATGTACACAATGCACTCAGTCTCTCCACCCCTCTAGCTGACATGCCATTTATGTGCAACAGATGCAGAGTCAGTCTGGTAAGGGCAAGAAATGGTACTTCTCCCACTAGAGGCTACAGGTCAGCTGGTGGACACATGTCTCTCCTGTAAAACTCTTATGAAGGTAAGGTAAACAAACACTGGTGTTTAACAGTATAAACTGAAACTTTTATCCAAAGAGCCTAACTACTCTTTATACAGTTGGGTAATTTTACTAAACTTCAAAGTAAAAGTCTCACTCAAGGAAAATATAACAGAAATGGGAGGTGGTCTTTAAAAAAAATGTGTTGAAACGTTATTTTTCTGTTTGTGATCTGTTCACATTTGTGAAGTTTTCCATTTTGGTAGCAATATATCATTTTACCATAATTATATTTAAGTACTGTAATTTTCATATTTAAACTGCAGTAATGGAATAAATGAACTCAACATTAAAAATCTTCTTTATTTGGTGGATTCAAGCTTATAATATCAGAATAACTGTCATTTATAACATGCAGAAATACAGTACAATAGGATATAGAGTGCTTTTTAAGCACAAGACAATCTTCAGACAAGTCCAGATTCTTAATAACAAATATAAGAATTGTACATTTTTCAGCTTAACTGTTAATAAATATTGAATGCCACTGTCAACATCACCTAAATATTCCTCCGGTAGACAGATCGTGACTGTTTTAACTGCAGGCCAACCTGACTCTGACACCCAAGCAGATGCTAAATAGCTAGCCTGGCAACTTGTAGCATGGCTTTTGTGAAAATGCTTTTGGCTTGGGGCAGGCTCTGCTCTCTTCACATCTATTATTACTTCAGCTGCCAAAACTTAAGAAAATAGTTTCTTGACATCAAGCACCTTTTCACTCAGAGAACATACAAGAAAAGGGATGGTGAGAGGCTAGGAAAAAACTGGGACTGGGTGGTAGATAAAGAGGCCCCAGAAAACATTAAGTACCTAATCACTACATGTCATTGACCTTTTCTTTTTTCACCTGCACATATTCTGAAAGATTCCTAAATCTAGATCCCTAGCTTGGGATCAAAGGAACAGCACTAAGATGGTTTGAGTCCTACCTATCTGACAAATCCTATCAAGTGGTCTGGCAGGGCTCCCGTTCTTTTCCTCTGCCTCTCTCAACTGGGGTCCCACAGGGCTTGGTACTGGGTCCTCTGCTCTTCTCAATCTACACCTCCTCCCTTGGCCCTGTCATTGCCTCCCATGGATTCAAATACCACTGCTATGCTAATGATGCCCAGCTCTTCTTCTCCTTTCCACTTGGAGCATCAGACATTTCCAGGCGCATCGCTGCCCGCCTGCAGGACATCTCTGCATGGATGTCTGATCACCACCTACAACTCAACCTCTCCAAAACAGAGATCCTAGAGCTTCCAGCTGGCCTGTCTTCCTGTCATGATCTCTCAATCAAACTGGAGAACTCACTCATTTTACCTACCTCCTTGGCTATGAGTCTGGGAGTGATGATAGACTTGAGTCAATCTTTCTCTCAGCGCATTGAAGCCACAACTCGAACCTGCAGATACATCCTGCGTAACATTCACAGGATCCGTCCTTACCTCACAACTGACTCTGCCCAACTACTCATCCAGGCCAAGGTAACATCCTGTCTGGACTACTGCAATTCTCCCTTCTCTAGCCTTCCTGCCACTGCCACCAAACCCCTACAGCTGATGCAGAATGTTGCCGTCCGAGTTGCGTTTGACTTGCCAAAGCATTCCCGTGTATCTGTAATCATTTTATTGCACTGGCTTCCTATAGCTGCCCGGATCAAACTTAAGACCCTGGTTATTGCCCACAAATGCATCAATAGAACTGCTCCCGGCTATCTACAAGACTTGATCATTCGCTACATGCCAATCAGACTGCTACACTCTTCAACATCTGCCCACTTGGTAGTCCCATGCACAAAAGGTAAAGCACTGAGGTTTTCAGTTCTGGCTCGGATGTGGTAGAACCACCTCCCCCTCTCACTCAGAACTGCTGAATCTTTCTCAACATTTAAAAAGGGTCTTGAAACTTATCTCTTCTGGACTCACTTCGCCCATGATCTCTTAAGTTCACGTAAGGTATAAATGTTCATGATCGTGCTCGGATCGATCCTTTACAGAGCCACTCCTACAGTGTAGTGTAAATGTTCATATGTATCTCAAAAAAAAAAAACCTACTAGGAAGGTGATTAGGAATCGGTGATATTCTGGTAAAGTTTTATGCAGCTACTTGTGTGATGAACATCGGTGTATATGGTGAAGGAATCTAACTGTACTAAAGAGTCACACATCTGCAGCTACGTCTCTTTCTCCTAAGGTAATGCAGAAATTGTACTTTCTATGAGATGTACATTACTTTGGAGAAAAGTCTGCAAAATTAATAAATGTAAATCAAGGTACCAACCTTCCAAGCGATAGTGATGATCACTGGTCCCATCTCTGCCTACTTCCACTGTGGAAGCCTGAAGAGAGAAAAGAACAACAGGTCACCAGGACAGGAATAGTTAAATCCAAAGCAATGTAGAAATCTTTAAATTGCATGTTCAATTTTTTTTTTCTTTTTTTTTTTAAATTGTAGCCAGTGATGATGTGGCTTTTGTTGAAATGTTCACCAGAACAGTCTTGCAAAATTTTAATCAAAGGTCAAAGTCAACCAGCAGGCTATAAAGTATGAAGAACATCTATTCATGGTGCAGTGGAAAAAACTGGAACAGTAGAGAATACAGAACTGAAGCTTAATGTGGGAATGCCTATACACATACAAGACAACAGGAGGAACTCAACTAGCATGCCCAGGAGGCTGGAAAAAGGGTGGAGAGGGCATTTCTGTGGTAGATATGTCATCCATTAATTATATGGTTACTGATGAGATCAGGTTGAGCTAGTCTTCCACTTGATGACTGACTATAAGCAAAGACTGTTATCCGCCAGTGTCATATGCCAGAAGGCTCATGTGTACGTTTAAACAAGGGACACGACAAATAAGATAACCCTCTGCATAGCTTAACCCTGTTTAAGCCACCACTTCATTTCAACTCAGAGAGCTAACATCCAGTTTGATCCTGAATGAGTCTTTGGTGGAAACTGTACACTGACATCACTTTCCTTGTCACATACAACCAAAATGACTTTAAAAAGTAAGTTTTACACACTTTTCATTAATGTAGTAATGCCTTCATAAACTGGAGTAAAGCCATGAACAAAGTTTACTCTGTGCATTTGCACAGAATATATAGGTAGATATGTGTGTGCAGTATTGATTGTCATCTCTTATTGTTAAGTTATTCCAAAAATGATCACTGAGATCATTAAATGCAATCATCATAATACTAAGACTTGGGAAACCAACCCCTGCCTTATTAGTGTGCTGAAGTAAACAAAAGTTAAAATGGAGAATAAGGCAAATTACAGGCACATTCTCTGCATTTTGGACATTACAAGACAAAAAATAATTCTAATGTGGTGAATAAATTTCATATATTTCTCAAGCAAATATAACCCCATTGGACCATGAACACAAGTAAAGGCTCACATATAAATGTGCATTACACAGAAGGCAAAAACATAAGGTTGTACATTTCTGGCATAAAACATCTTATGTTTGATTTGGCTAAGATTAACACCATGGAAGCAGATGATTCTTTTAGTCAGTTATTTGCCGCCATAACCAAACCCTACAGAAGTGAACTGAACTGCCACCATCACAAAACCCAGAATGCCCTGGCTTGTAACTAGCCACATGTTCATGTATGAACTAACACAGAGAAACAAACGTTCAAAACATCCCCTCAAACTACTTTCCATGGTGTTTCCATTTCTCAAGAGCTGGAGTCATTAAGTGTTGTTCAAGTCAAAACTCAAATGTATAAAGTCAACAACAGCATCAGCAGTAACAAAAACAGCCTTGGGATGTGTCAGTGTAAGCAATGATCACACTTTATAAGCAGCCACTATGTCAAGACAGCAACATGTTTATTTGTATAGGAATGACATGGCATGAAGAATGACATGGCTCAGAGAGAAGTCAGCATGAATTCATCGATCAGCCTTGTTCCAGTGGTCCACAAATATCACTGGATATCAAACATTTTCATTTACATTGTCTTGAAGGAGCACAATTCTCACCAGCAGCCTGCTAAGAAATTCTCTTCAGCTCACTGAAGTAACAGTCCACTCTTATTAGTTCCTGACAGCTCTGCTTCACTCTTCATTGTCCTCAACACACTGGGTGGTCCCAGCATAAGTGAAAGGGGGGTAAATGTGCCACTAAAACACAAGAGAGGTCCTTTTTAAGTAAGCCAAAACTTTGCCAGCCACCTCAGCTCCCAGAATGTAGCTTCTCAGATTTTGGAGACATAACAATCAAACAATATGCTGTTAATGCCAAATGGAAAAGTTCTGTGGAATTTCACAGAGAATGACAACTGTCTAGAGAGATTAGAGGAAAGCCAATACTACATAGTACCATTTGCAATTGCCACAGTTTAAAGAGTCACACTTGTACCAGTGCATCAATCCTGTGCTTAGTTCCACCATTTTGGACCAATCACCTCCAGACTCCACCATGTAAAACCCCACCATTTGCCAAGAAACTCATGGTACTTGTGGTTGTCTAATATCTGGATTATTGACTCTGCTGCTTTGTGTGTTTTGTCATTCATTTTTTTGGTATATTGTTACAATAACTTGTCTACTGACTTTGTGTTGCTGTCTTAGGGAAACAGTAGACAGGTAATCACATCATGTGACCTACATCTCCAACATGTAGGTTTCAGCAGCCTGTCTAGACACATCAGACAGGAGGCCGGTGCCAGTCCCTCTACTTTTGGCAGGCAGTAGGTTACTTAGAGTATCCTAGATGCTGAAGAACCTTTTTTTTTTCTGTTTCATAGCTTAGGTAGTCTACCAATTTCAGACAGTTTGGTTTTCCAAAGTTCTTTTCTTTGGGACCATCTTAAGTTTCTTTTTCCCCTGGAAAGCAGCTGTGTTATGTAAATACTGTAAACAGTCAACATAATATCTGCACCAATTAGGGCAGTAGAAAGAACTTGCACTTAAGCTCTTCTTTGTTGTATGTGTGATTTTGTTGGTCCCTTGTTACCACTCATTACCACTCACTTGATGTTACACCCTAGTCGAGTGACTAGATGTCCACGGTCATAACAGCAAGGTTATCTGCAAACTTCCCAAACAGTATGAAGGAATACAGCAATCTTTCACATAACACTGTCACATACAATTGGGGGTTGGGGGTCATTACAAGGCCCTGTGAAAACATGTTTCATTTTCACATAAAGCTGGCTACTAATTCAGTACAATGGCATTTTTACCCATATCGTTTGCATTATTCCAACAAAGATATGTATAAATACACATGCATTCAATTCCATTTTATTCTAACAAAAATACATATAACCACACATGCATGAATTCAGGGAGCACAGTGCTGCAGCAGGTTTGGCCTGTGCCTGCTCTCCCATGGGTCTGGGGTTCAAGTCCTGCTTGGGGTGCCTTGTGACAGATTGGTGTCCCATCCTGGGTGTGTCTCCTCCCCTCCAGTCTTGCGCCCTGTGTTGCCGGGTAAGGCTCCAGTTTACCACAACCCTGCTTGGGACAAGGGGTTTCAGACAATGTGTGTGGGAGCATGAATTTAACCCTACATAGGTGATTCCCAACAAAAAAAACTCCCAACCCTGGTTATTGGTTCAAAGCAGTCATTCAACACAACAGTGAAATAAAATTAGAATAATCACCCATGGGAAGATTTAAGAAAATTCAATTAATTAGATACCAAAACTTAATTATGCTTATAGCACAAGATGCAAGGTAGAACACCCAATTGCACTGACAATCACCTCAATCTGACAGCACAAATAAAAGAGATTCAATGACATTATTAATTCATCTAGCTGATGTTTTTCCTCAAAACAACTTATAGTGCTTTGCTGCCTACAATCTTTCACCCGTTCACACCCAAGCAGGACTGAATATCTGTGAAACTCTTCTTTTATTCATGCTAGTTACAGAAAAAAGTGACTGGTGAGGTATATCACCAAAAATAGGGAAGGTCTGCAAAGCATAGAGCCGTGGAATATAACCGTTTTTATGATGCATCACTATGCTGACATGAACAATTCTGCATCGATGCAAAACAAAACTGATTTTTAAAAAATGTAATTAAATATATATACATACACACAGTACTGTTTTTATTGTAAATGAAGTACTCAAAAAAAAAAGTTGCCTATTTCCTTCGGAAGTAATGCATGTGCATCTGATGCATCGTAGATAGGAGACATGGCGGAGGGAGAGCAGAAGGCAGTGCTGGAAAATGCACCTAGCTGCTTGAAATTAGATGTTTGAACAAATTTCGGTTTTTACGCAGACAACAAAAACGAGCTTGATAAAAATTATGCAGTGTACAAGACATGTCGAGCCAAGATTAAATATTTCGGTAACACTACAAATATGAGGAATCACATCTCCCATTTTCACCCAGAGGTAAAGTTAACAGCAACCTCCCATATGCAGCTAATCAGCCAACAACAGAACAAGCGATGGTATTAACTTTACCTCAGAACTCCGAAAGGGCAAAGAAGATCACACAATCCATCGTCACATTTATTGCAAAGGATCTCCGCCCTTACTCGGTCGTGGAAAACACCAGCTTTCGTTTCCTCCTCCATACCCTGTAATAGAGCTGCTACTGAAGTTTGTTTATAATGTCAAAACTTTATTTTTCTTCATTATATTTACAGTGTACTACAAAAAAAAGATTTTGTGTTTACACATCCTGCTGAGTAACTTTAAAAACGGACCGACTGTCATGTAATTTGACATGTTCTTTTGTTTGAAAACAGCTGGTTAATAAAAAAAGAAAGCTGAAAGAAAGTTTCCAGTGTGTGTATTATCAACAAAAGAACTGGAGGACAAGATGTATCGTGATGCATCGAGAATCGATATATAATTGAATCGTTACCCTCTGAATCGTAATCGAATCGAATCATGAGGCAAGTGAAGATTCACACCTTTAGTAAAGCATATTTTCTCTGGCATGGACATGCTCGCTCTGGCCTGCTTTCCAGGCTCCTACTGCGGTGAAAGGTTTAAATCAACGGTGATTAGCACACTGTCCCTCCTCCCACATCCCTTTGTGCTGCAGCAGCCATGTGCACCACTATATATAAACAGCTATAATAACATGAATACCCACAGACAAGTGTAAATAAAGCCTTAATCTCATGATGAAATGGAAATCATCTAGCATTACTGTCATACATAAAACACTTTAGTTTTTTTTTGTTTTTTTTTTAAAATTCACTTCAGAGTATAAATTTTTCACCCCAGAACCTATTACTTTTTTCTGTAATCATGGCTTGGCTTCGCAAGCGAAGATTTAGGAAGGGGGCTGCCCATGCCTGCTGCACAGCTGATGAGGCCAATGCGAGACAGGTAGGTCCAGCCACAGCGGCTGCAAGGGAAAGTCTGTTCTGGGTTTGGTGCTGCAGTGTCATTTCTTCATCTCTTTTTGTCTTCAAGACCAGCCCTGTGTGCATTTTTGAAAGGAGGAGACAGCCTGGCGAATGGTGTGTCTTCAGGCCTCGCGGTCGGAGGCTAGAGCAGACTACTAGCGATGGTCAAAGTAACAGGCTTTCTGGGATTACTTCAGAGAGTCCTTGTACCTCTTCTTTGGTGCCCTGCTGTAGCGGTGGCCAGTGGTGAGTTTGCCATAAAGCACAATCTTGGGCAGGCGATAATCCTGGAGATGTGCCCTGCCCAGCGCAGCTGCATTTTCATCAGCATGGCCTAGATGCTGGTGACCTCCACCTGTTCGAGGACTTCTGTGATGGTGATGAAGTTGTTACAGTGGACGCTGAGGACGGTATGGAGGCAGCGCTGGTGGAAGTGCTCAAGGAGTCGCAGGTGGTGACGATAGGTGACCTACGACTCGGAGCTGTAGAGTAGGGTGGTCAGTACAATGACTCTGTACACACTGATCTTTGTGCCTTTCTTCAGATGCTTGTTGTTCCAGACTTTTTTGTACAGTCTGCCGAATGCACTGTTTGCCATTGCCACTCTGTTGTCAATCTTTGACGACCTTGGCGTCTGAGGAGATGATGCACCCCAGATAGCTGAACTGGTGAACTGTCTTCAGCTCTGACTCGTCGATGGTGATGGGGGGAGGGTGGTAGTGTTCCTGAGGTGCAGGATGGTGGATAATTTCTGTCTTCAAGCTGACTTCTAGTCCGAAGAGCTCGACAGCCTCCTCAAAGCAGGATGTTACATGCTGCCCAGCTGTCACCGTGTGGGAAACAAAGGCAGCATCATCGGCAAATACCTCTTGAATCATATGCTCCATTGTCTTGGTGTAGGCCTTTAGTTGCCTCAAGTTGAACAAGCTGCCATCGGTGTAGTATCGAATATAGACACCCTCTTCATCATCAAGGTCTACTGTGGCCCTTTGGAGAATCATGCTGAAGAAGATCGTGAAAAGATTTGGCAGAAGGATGCAGCCTTGCTTTACAGACTTTTTTCTGTAATAATTTTATTTCAGTCCCCTCAATACAGGAATTTGTCAAGCAGGATGTTTTCGCATAATTTAACCCATTAGCAAGGGATAAGCGTGAGAGCATTGTGACTGATTTTTACTCCTCCTACAGTGCTCTTATGCCTGTTAGGCTCCAGGTGACCGTGACACCCTG
The DNA here is from genome assembly GCF_900964775.1 of Scleropages formosus. Taxonomy (NCBI): domain Eukaryota; kingdom Metazoa; phylum Chordata; class Actinopteri; order Osteoglossiformes; family Osteoglossidae; genus Scleropages; species Scleropages formosus. The sequence goes on from NC_041810.1 coordinate 32,867,422, forward strand.
TTCAGATGAAGAGTATCCGTCAGCTGAAGGATCAAATTAAATGAGCCAAAACAAAAATAAGTGCTTATTTAGACAAGTGCTGATCATAGCGTAGTTCTGCACAGGAAACCTAAAGAAAATACAACAGGAAAGTACAGTATGATGTGAGAGCTGCAGCCTTGCATAGTCCATACCCCTGTGTGGGGTACACTTTGAAACCTTAATGATTGATTTCTATAAAACCTCAACCAAGCCCACCATCAATCATAAAATCACAACCCTTAATTAACATTCCTTTAGTCTCCAAAGAAGTGTGTCAGTGGTCTGTAATATAAGATGGGCTTTGTTTACAGCACACAAATATAGACTGAAGAACAGTAGAAAAGGCACAGAAATGTGCTGATGAGAAGTTTTCTGCTATAATAGATGGCTGCATTATCACTCACTAAATGGCTGAAATACAGACAGAATTTAAACATGGTGTCAAGGTAAATGTGTTTGTTTTTCAGCCTGTCTTTCTTTCAAAACACATTCCTGAATGAAAATGTTAGGTCATATCTGCTACTTTAGGCAAGTTTTCTGTAGTGCAGACCTTAAAGTACACACAGCCTGTAGCATCCGGACGGGAGTCCGACACGGACGCAAGTTGCTATTACGTCCGAACACGGACGAAATGTAAAATGACCTCACGTGCAGTGCAATGTTAAAAGTGCACTGTGCGTACTGTAAGACACTCGGTGGAAGTGAAACAGGAAACACGAGACCAGGAAACACACACAGTGTTTGAACTACGGTGAACAGTGAAACGCTACTCTGTGAGTATGACCGCAACCCTGAGACGTGACAAAATACCGGACTGGAACACTGGACCAGGACTGGAGAACAAGAGGCAGGAACTGACAAGACGGGCACTCGGGACTGGAACATGAACACCTAGGAAACAGACTGAGGGAACAAGAGACTACGAATCGCCAAGAGAGCACAATAGAACCGCTGATTAAGAATCCGCAATTAGTTCTGCTCCGCTGGCTCCTTTTATACCTCCGTGTCTTATGAGACTGTGAGGTGATACATGAGCGTTACCTAGCGGCACTGAGTGGCGCCGCCTCTGACCAGGAGGGGCAGTGACCCCGTGGGATGTGACACAGCCTCTGACCAAAAATTTTTTGAGCACTTATTCCCCAGTAGCCACCATGGTTCTGGACCAGCAGTCACATTAGAATTTGTACAAATTGCCTTAGCATCTCAAGGGGAACAGTACAATCACATCCATACTTCTCAATAAACTTGCAGCAAGTCCGGTAAGGCTGGCTCTTACACCCTCTCCTAAAACACCGAAAGGTTGAAAGCTCCTGCCTTGTATTTGAACCGCCAAAAAAGGAGGATTCAAAAGAGGCCTGGAGGCCTATCAAAACCAAGGTATGAAACAAAAGGCCAGCAGAGTTTAGGACAGAACTGCCTTGAACTTGCTTATAAACGTATAGACATAATAAAGAATACCAATAACTAAAATGGGACAAGGGGGCTGGAATGGAGTGAGCAAACCCACTCCTCAGTGGGTCCATTGGAAAAACCAGAATATATGTGGATATATAGATATAGGATATATGACAAAAGATGGACCCCCAGTGCATCTGACAATAACACGTAATTTATAGACAAATTTACAGAAGAAATTGAGAGACAAAATGCAAACCTCTAAACTCCTGATGATCTGTAATGTATTAGCTGTAGCTATTGCCACCAAAACAAGCACAAATCAGTGCATAAGGAAGGCAACTAGTTGAGCTGAAGGGTACACAGAGGTCTCTGCATTTGCTCCAGAGCTTGGACACAGCAGTTGGGTTGACAACCTCGTTGGGGTTCCCCAGTCCTAGAGGAAAGTCGCTGAAACAGTCAAGCTGCTCAAAAGGAAATGGTCTGCCAATGTTACAGGTCTGCAAGGCCTTGTGAAAAAAAATAAGAAAAACAGCACATTTCTGAACTTAAAGGAAAGGTGAAAAGTCACTGCTTCAGCATGCAGGTTGAATTCATTGTAAATGCTGCATCAATTAAAACAAGTCCCTGCTTAACCATAAGACAACATTAATAAGGAGCATAAATTGCATTCTTTAGGAAGTCAAGTAAAAGTTTGAGCTTTTATATTTGCCAGAATAGCTTCTAGGCATTTCTTCAATATCAGGAACAAGGACTAACCATTGTGTATATTTGAAGTTGTGAAAGCTTCTTCAGAAATAAACCACTCTGGGTTTGTGAAGTTTTCACTGGATTGTGGTGATATGCAGCAGTTTTCCCAAAACTCTTGAAATCTATCATTGTGTCAGGCACTCAGTAATAGAGGTCACTAATAGCAAAAGAATCAAAACATTCATAATAAGCAAGCAAAGCACCACAGGAGAAAGAGTAGACAAGGTGTGAGAAAACAAGACAGTATTGTTGGCATTTTTCATAGGTTCCACAGTACGCTTGACCTGTGGATTTGATGACAGGATTGCCACTCAAAATCCCTTAAGATTTCTCAACAAGCTTAAAAGTACCTACAAGTGAAACCATTTAGCAAGAAATCCAGTCATGCACTGGATACTGCATAACAGAAGTTTAGGGTGATGTGTTAAAAATGTACTACTGCTGACGACTTACCAGAATTATTTTGTCCAGTTCTTCAACCTCAGTGAAAACTATCAAAGATATTAAATCAAAGGGGTTGGCATTAAAGTGGAATTCCATATGGAAGGTACTATGCAACACAGAGAGAGTAAATAAAGTTTCCTCTTAAGAGGCTGCAGATCACATGTTTGTAAGACACAATACATCTCCAGTTCCTCACAGATCATGTTCCCCGGATGGTCTTTTTGGAATAGATTTAAAGCTGACAGTTTTCCTAGACCAAATACGCTCAGGGTCCATGAGCAGTGGGGAAACAGAAATTGCACAGCACTGAAGTGACTCATACAAGGACCTTAACAACCACTAGGATGCTACAGTCAATTTATATGTAAACCTACCAATCGGGGGGGGGGGGGGGGGGGGGGGAATCACTCAAGAATAAGCCATAGATCTGGGCATATTCACACATCAGTTCCATAGATCTAGTGTAAGAGGTTTCACACCAAAACAGGGTGATGGAAGTATTATATTAATACATGACAAGTAAGGTAAGGTACATTAAAATAGCAGTGGACTGGCATTCCATTCAGGGTATACTCTGAGTAGCCTAGCTTCCTGTGCTTCTATGATAGACTCCAGACCATTACAACTTGGGAGAAGCAATTACCTTAAGTATGTGTACTTGAGGTACAGGAGAGATGGCCTTTCCCAATGAGTTGCATAAATAAACCTACAATTTTATACTTCACTCAAAAGACAGCTATTTATTGCATGAGTTCAACTGAGATAAATAACCTTTGAAGATAAAAATGATGCATTTGTTCTTGGGACTTGTGACTAAAAGGCTCCATTTCTTAAACATTATGGTATCCTGCAGCCTAGTGACAAAGACCAGGAGCCTCAGACGGAAACACTCTGGAGTTCTGCTTTTCCACCCCTCTTCCTTGGCACACAAATCCCAGCACAATAAAAGCACACAATGCTGGCCTATGTGACCTTCTGCTTTTTGTTCTCAGGAGATGCAACAGAAGTGGTGCATGACTAGACGCAGCTTGAGTCCTTCATTTCAACAGTTCATCAAATAAACCAGTAATCATCTCAGGCAACACCAAACCACCCTTTGGACCCCTTTGTATTCACACAGCACGCCTCACTGCAATTATCTCAGGATTAAAATGTCTTCAATTTATAAAGGGGACTCAAGCTGCAGCAGCAGCTTCAAAGAGGATAACTTGGCACACTTGAAATCAATACCCAAGACATTTTTTATATGAATAAAGTTTTTTCAGAACTGAGGAGATTAAGTCAGACACTACTACCTGGAAATTTTACTGTAAGTCCAGAATCCCAGACTGATCATCAGAATCCAAAATTTATAGTAAATGGGTTTATATAAGACAGGGCAGCATGAAGAACAATGGTCAAGGAAGCAGACTTGCAATGAAAAGGTTGCAGGATAACAGCCAAGAAGAAGCCTTGAGTTACTTAACCTAAGGGTCTTCAGCAAAAAATTCCATTGCCTACACCAGCAAAAGACACTGTGAACTTTACCTCCCAACAAATGTGCAGAGCCAGCAATACTTTCTATCATAAGCTGTTCTGCAAATCATTACCAATTTTACCAGAGTATTTCAGGGAGCAACACATTGTGGGAGGCCTGGTGGTCAGCCAGGAATCCAGTGTTTTATGTCCAGACAAGAGAAGAGCTTTCCACAAAAACCTCACCACTACCATTGTGCAGGAAAAGACAAATGCCACATCAGCCATTGCCATTACATTAAGTGAACACCTTCTGCAGTCTTAATGGTCCTGTGGCTAACAGCCCTCTGTTCCTGTCCTGCCATTCACCTTCATCTAAGTCCTTCAATTGCTGCAACAAGTGAAATAAACTGAGGTGGCAAGGCAGACATATCATTAAAGACTACAAACATGTATGTTCAGCTTGATTTAGTGTCACATCTCTTCCTGCACACCACACGTGAAACCAGGACTGCCTACCAGTCTGGTTCACTGTGCTAATGACACCAGTAGCAGGAAGGAGGAAGGGGGAAGGGGTAAGGGGGGGTAGAGCTTGTTGAGCACTGTTCACTTCTTGCTTTCTTTGTACTGAGTAGCTTGTGGGGAAAGTGGTCCTAAACCTTCAGTAATCGTAAACAAATACAACCCCCACTGAGTATTACATACAAAGACAATGTTAAGAGTATATACACACGGGTCATATATACATACAGTACTATGCAAAAGTTTACGCACTTGGGGAAAAAAGCTGTAAAGGGAGAATGCTTCCAAAAACAATGATCTTAATTAATAAACCTTCTACAAAGCTGAGTAACCATCTATCGTTGACAACCACTTGTCCCAAGCAGGGTCGCGGCGGGCTTGGCTGGGTCTTGCTCTCTGGCAGGTCTGGGGTTCAAGTCCAGCTTGGGGTGCCTTATGATGGATTGGTGTCCCGTCCTGGGTGTGTCCCCTCCCCCTTCAGCCTTGCGTCCTGTGTTAGGCTCCGGTTTGCTCCGACCCTGCTTGGGATAAGTGGTTTCAGACAGCGTGTGTGTGTGTGTGTGTGTGTGTGTGTGTGTGTGTGTGTGTGTGTGTGTACTTTAATGAGATACAAAACCCTTACTGTAATACTGTAACTTTTTGCAAAAGGAATGCTTGGAAATCTAAAATATGCTCTTTCCCATTGAAACTAATGCAGAATACATTAAATAAGTCTAAAATATTTCTGTGAAACATCTAAGTACCTAAGACTAATGCACAGTACTGTATGACATCTTTAGCACTGATACTGATCAGTCCCTCACAACATGGACAAGTATATTCTGTAAAGTACAAGGACCAAAACTGAGGTTTATAATTCTGCTATATAGTATTTGTAGACACCTGTTATAAAGATGTTTAGGTATTTAGATGTGTTCAGGAAAAAAAGACTACTATTTTAAACAAGCACTTATTCAAAAAACTGGATGTTTCAGTAAAAGAATTCAAAAAACAATTCTCAAGGGTGTAATCAAATAACCTTTCAGCTTTTATTTACATGTAGCCTACTAATTTCACTGATGGTTTTCTCCAAATAACATACAATGACTTACATATTTACCTAGCTGGGTTATTTTTTACTGTGTTAATTCAGAGTAATTACTTTGCTCAAAGGTACAACAGCAGGAAAAGGGATTCAAACCTGGGTCCTTAGAATACAAGGCAGCAGCTATAACCGCTACCTTACCTGGTACCCCAGGCCACCTGCAAACTTGAATGAATTGTACAGAAAAGGCTATTTTTTTTTTTTTAAACACTCAGAACCATCAGAAAGATGTGATTTCAGGAGAGCGGTACTTTAATAACTAAATGTTACACCATACACAGGGTTAAAAATGAAAAGGAACTCCCCCTAGAGTAAGTGAAATAGTTTCCTGCAGTCTGTAAATGGTCCCAGTGCCTCATTTCTTCTAGGGCAGGCTTACAGAGATGGACTGGAGGTTGTGAATCACATATGACATGCAAAGAGCTTGTCTACCAAGCAGTAAAACAATTCCTAATTTCTGCTTTTATATAGCATGGTTCATTACAGAGGAATGGAGACCAGAGTCAGACTCTGGATGGTCAGTAACAACCAGGCACCCAGCCAAAAGCATATCAAGTTCGTGTGTGTATGTATGGCATATTACCAAAGAACTACCATAGCCATGTGCAATTCCTTTGAAGAATCAATGAAGTTCTCCATCTTTCTATCAAATCAAAAACGAAAAGTCAAAAGATCAAAAATCAGTGTTTTTACATCTTTAACTGAACAGTCTGCAAATGAGAACTGATTCTGTGCATTTTTAAATGATTTATTTTTGCTTTACAAGGCCTGGTCACAGAGTTAATAACCTCCCTCAATGACTTTCATGGGTACACAAAAATCAAAACATGGTAGAAATTGGGTGGAACATGTCATGGGGCCTCTTATGACCAGGAAAACACAGAGCTTTAAATCTGCTCAGTATTAAAAGGTTCCAAATGCTTAACCATAACCCTTGGATCTGAAAATTTAATTAATAATTTTACAGATCTAGGTTTTATCCATCTTTCAAACAAATTGTTCTCACAACAATTTTTGGACGTGTTACTTGGATTTTTCACAACTGCTATGAGTGCAGTGGCAGTTATAACTCACTGTCAACATCTTACATTTATTCATTTAGCTCATGCTTTTCTCCAAAGTGATTTACAATGTTAGCCTAACAACATTTACCCATTTATACAGCTGGGTAACATTACTGGAGCAATTTAGGGGAAGTACCTTGCTCAGGGGTACTACAGCTAGAAATGGGGATCCAAACTGCGACCTTTGGGTCCGAAAGCCATAGCTCTAGCCACTACGTTACCAGCTGTCCCCTATCTTACAACATGTACTACAAAGAAGTAAGTGTGGATCCCCAATTTCTCTCACTTTTGAAATGTACAACCTTTACCCCAGTTTGCTGGAGCTGGCTAGACAACCTAACCTAATTCCACATTTGTCAGGCTGGGCAGACAGGTTGAGTAGTCCAGAGAGCCTTTTCAATAAAGACCATGATAAAACAAAAGTGGCTGGAGACCTTCTGTGCTCCAACTCTAACTCAATCAAACAAAAGCTACAGGGAAGACTACTTTATATACGAGGCCAAGGTAAACTTCAGACTTCCCTCAAGCCCACAGAATTAATTTACACACGAGGAACAGGCTTCTTGTATTATTGCACTGGGAAACTTTGTTGTCTTTGAGGTTCTGAGACCTACAATCCATATCTCAAACCTAAGTCGAACACCTCCTCTAGACCTCCTTGTGCAGACAAGAGAAGCCACAAAAAACAGAAACGTAGCAGGAACTGGCCCTTAGGTACAGGAATTAAAATGTTCAACTCTGGCTACCTTCTGAAGGTCAGCCACAGCTCCAAAGTGTCAAACTACAAGTAGCACACATTTAAGGTACAAGGCTGCTGCACCCAAAAAAATTAGACTATGAGAACAAAGTTGCTCTGGCTGCCATATTGCATTCCTGTTCTGTGAAGAGAGGAGTTTTATTTGGATATAGCAATCAGTGGCCATTACTGTATTCACTTAGTTTCATTCTTAGTTCCCTAGTCCTAGCCTCATTTCTTGGAGTAACATTCATGCAATTACAGTTGCTGGGCAGGGTGACTAATTCTAAGAAAAGAAATAAAAATTTACAAATACAGATATCTGGGTAAAGCATGTATTTTTCAGCAGTGTTGTGCATCATTTTACTGAGTGGACACAGAACTATGGTACCACTTTTGACAACTCTATTTTTATCAAAACACATAGGCTTCCGCAGCTGGTGTCAACTGAGTGGGGTTTTAAGTCTTCTGAATGAGACTGCGTCGTGTAGGAAACTGGTTACGATGTTTCGCTTCGCTTGTTGGAAGCATCTTCAGGGAACTTCCACATCTTGCGAAGGCTGGATGTGAAATGGAGTGTTCAACGAGGGTGGACATCTCTATGGGTGGGGTTGGGGTTGAAGGTCATAGCGGGTGGTCCCTGTTGTGTTTACAGGTGCAATAACTACACTTGAACACAAATAAAGATAAGACGCGATGGATAATGTTTTCTTTTTCCTTTACTGAACCACGTGCAGCAACAACTCTTCTACCGTTTTCTATACATATTGCCGGCCAACCAAACTCTAACCCATGGTGCTATTAAGAGTGGCCTATTAACACTTATCCCGGAGTTTTCACTATAATCAATACACAACAACTCCTCCCCTCTAGATAAAACAACCCTCTAGAGAAAGCAACCCATAACAATAACACAACTGCAAGTCCCTCTGCATGACGTCTTTGCCTCGGTAGGATTCCAAACCCTATAAAGTAAGACGGTCTGGGGGTTTCCGTGTACGGGTAGGGTAACGTCTCTCCTCACAAGGTGGGATAGGCGTTTGTGGCACTTCCTGTGAAGACATCGCGGCATCCTGTGGTGTAGCTGTGTCGCTGCCATCGGAAGGGGCAACAGTAGACGTGGATGGCACATTTCCTGGAACACCTTCCAAAGGAATATCTGCCTTTCTCAACTGATCAATATGCCGTCTCCAGGTGGTGTCTGGTCCAATCTCTACTGTGTAAGAAAGTGGTCCTGTTCTTTCTTTTACCTTCCCAGGCATCCACTTGTGATCCCCGCGGTAGTCCCTAGCGAGCACACTCTCACCAATTTCCAACTCTCGTACCGGTCCGTCTCTTTGCACCTGTCTCAACTGGTTGTCCTGCACAACCCTCTTCACATTCGGTCGCAACAGGTCCAGCCTTGAACGTAAAGGTCTTCCCAAGAACAACATAGCTGGCGTTCGATTCGTGGTAGCATGTGTTGCGTTACGATACGCAAACAAAAACCTTTGCAACTTATGGGTTAACGTAATCTTGTCACCCACCATGGCACGCAGCGCATTCTTCAAACTTTGTACAAATCGCTCCACTAATCCGTTCGTAGCAGGATGGTATAGGGCAGAGGTCAAGTGCCTGATCCCATTGTTCTTTAGGAAGATCTGGAACTCCTCAGATACAAACTGGGGTCCATTGTCACTCACCAGTTGTTCTGGGACACCAGTCCTCGCAAAAAGTTCTCTCAGCACTGTTATAGTTTGGGTAGCGGTTGTGGACGACATGCTAAACACTTCTGGCCACTTAGAACATGCATCGACGACCACCAGAAAGGTAGTGCCCATGAAAGGTCCTGCAAAGTCAACATGAATCCTTTGCCACGGCACAGCAGGCCATTCCCAAGGGTGCAACGGTGCAGGTTTTGGCATATTTTGAACCTGTTGGCATCCTGGGCAATGCATGGCGAGCTGCTCGATCTGCTGATCGATTCCTGGCCACCACACAAAACTTCTAGCGAGTGATTTCATCTTCACCACTCCTAGGTGACCAGCATGAAGCTCTTCCAAGACTCGAGCTTGCAACTTCGGAGGTATAATGATCCTTAATCCCCACATGAGGCAACCTCCATCCAGAGTGAGTTCATCTCGGCGCCGATAGAACTGCGGAAACTGTATCTTCTGTTCTTCATTCCAGCCAGTCTGAGTAGCTGTGTAAACTCGGGACAATATTGGATCTCTCCTGGTTTCCCTCTGAAGCATTTCAGCTGTAACAGGGGAACTCTCAAGCTGAGCAAGAGTAAAAACATCCAAGGGAATGCTTCCTTTTGCTGGATTTGCGTCATCATCACCACCTAATGGTAGTCGTGAGAGTCCATCAGCGTTTGCATGACTGTAAGTTCTTTTGAACTCAATCTTGTATCTATGTCCTCCCAAAAACAACGCCCACCACTACATTCGCGCTGCTGCTGTCAGTGGAATGCCTTTCCGTGGATTAAAAATGGAAACCAAGGGTTGGTGATCAGTACACACACACACACACACACATTTTCAGAACCGCTTGTCCCTCACAGGGTCACGGGAAACCGGAGCCTACCCGGCAACACAGGGTGTAAGGCCGGAGAGGGAAGGGGACACACCCAGGACGGGTGGTGATCAGTAACCACAGTAAATTCGTTTCCATACAAATACTGATTGAATCGTTTCACAGCCCATACTAGACTCAAAGCCTCTTTATCAATTTGTGCATAATTTCTTTCTGCAGCATTGAGAGAGCGTGATGCAAAAGCTATGGGGCGTTCAGTTCCATCACCCATGACCTGTGATAACACTGCTCCAATACCATACGGTGAAGCATCACAGGCTAGCTTGATGGGTTTATGTGGATCAAAATGGGTCAACACTGTTTCTGATACCACCAGTTTCTTCGCTTCCTGAAACGCTCGTTCACACTGTTTTGTCCACATCCATTTCTGTCCTGCTCGCAATAACGCATTCAAGGGGTGGAGAACAGTGGTGAGGTTTGCCAAAAACCGGTTATAATAATTAACAAATCCAAGGAACGACCTCAGTTGTGAGACATCTTTTGGTCGTGGGGCATCTGCGACAGCCCTTATCTTGTCATGACACTTGTGCAAGCCGTTTGCATCAATTTTGTGTCCACAATATGTAATAGTACTCCTGAAAAACTCACACTTATCACGCCTCGCACGCAGTCCATAACTTCTTAGTCTCTGTAGAACACGTGTCAAGTTCTCCAAATGACTGTCGTCATCCTCTCCAGTGACTATAATATCATCAAGGTAGCACTGACATCCTTGAAGTACCTGCTCCATCGCTCGTTGCCATAATGCTGGCGCTGAGGCAACACCAAAAACCAGTCTATTGTATCGATACAAGCCTTTGTGAGTGTTAATGGTCAGGAACACCTTTGAGTCTTCCTCCATTTCCATCTGCAAATATGCTTCTGCCAGATCTATTTTACTGAAAAACTGTCCTCCTGATAAGGAAGTAAAAATATCCTCTATTCTTGGTAGTGGATATTGTTCTGCTTGCAGTTCAGAGTTGGTGGAGACTTTAAAATCCCCACACAGTCTTACAGTTCCATCCTTCTTGGCAACAGGAACAACTGGTGTTGCCCAGGGGCTCCAGTCGACTTTGGACAGTATTCCTTCAGCTTCTAACCGATCCAGCTCCGTTTCCACCTTCTGACGAATAGCATAGGGGACTGGCCGCGCTTTGTGAAATTTGGGTACTGCACCCTCATTCAGGGTTATTCTCCCTTTAATATGCTTCAACGTTCCTATTCCTGGTTGGAATACCACTGCAGCACCATCCAACACCTTTTTCAGTTTCTCTTGAGTGCCTGACAAAACAGGACAGAGATTTGTAGACTTTTTATGGATTTCCAGTCCAACTGTAGCTTTCTCAACCAGTCACGTCCCCAAAGTGTTGGTCCTGCCGTTGGAACTATATACAGATCTAGTTCGTGCTGTTGACCATTGTACCTTACAGTCACTGGCATCACACCCAGAGGAACTATGGGCTCACCAGTATATGTTTTCAATTTAACAGGCGATGGCTTAAGTTCTGCTTTTGTGAAATGTCTTTCAAACTCAGTCTGTGACATGACAGATACGGCAGAGCCTGTGTCCAGCTCCATTCGGATTGTCTTTCCATTCACTCGTGGTGTTAGCCAGATCGCTTGTTTCAAGTCACCTCTCAGACTGTAGATTTCCAGAGTTGCCAACCTTGTGTCACTTTCTTCATCAGATTTTTGAGCAACAGCATGCACATCTCTACTTTTCTTTCTCTGAGCCTTGTACTGTTTGTTTTTCTCGTGGTGTGAAAGATCGGAGCGACAAGCTCTTTGTATGTGTCCAACTTTGTTGCATTTTCTGCACGTTTCAGTTTTAAATCTGCACTGGTTTGCTTTGTGTCCGCCCTTGCCACAACAGTAGCACAATTCTGCATTTTGCACTGTCTCTTTTAATTTATAAACAGTGGTCACTTTGTTCACCGACATTTTTACTCCGGATCGCAACTCTACAGCGTCTCTGGCTGCTGTTTCCATGGCGACAGCAATTTCAACTGCACGTTTGAATGTGAGATCCGATTCCGTAAGCAATCTTTTCTGGATACTCTCTTGTAAAATACCACAGACTAGACGGTCTCTCAGCGCATCACTCAGTCCATCTCCAAACTGACAGTGTTCTGACAGCTTCTTTAATTCAGCCACATAAGCTGCGATAGACTCCCCTTCGTTTTGGTTACGTTTATGGAACCTAAAACGTTCCGCTATAAGCAGCGGTTTTGGCGCTAAATGATCCCGCAGTGATCATGACCGTTAGTGTCATTCTCGTTTGGGCCTTCACAGTCATGGCCGGCGATGCAAACCACCGTGAAGTGGACAAAACCAAGGCGCAATTCCATGGTCTTTCTAGACTGATGGATGCCATTGATGATGATGAAATGATCCCGCAGTGTTTGCACAATATTATCAAAGCTGAGGTCTGCCGGCTTTGTGGGGGCAGTGAGGGTTCTCAGCAACGCATACGCTTTTCCACCCATCACACTTAACAGCACCGACACCCGCTTGTCGTCGGCAATGCCGTCGGCTTTGAAATACTGTTCGATTCGCTCACAGTACATCGGCCAATCATCCGTAGCACTGTCAAACGCATATATCCAGCCATCTTTCCTATATATTATTTCACTTACAGGTCTGTATTCACTCAGTATTGCGCTTCCCCCTCGGAGCCGGAGCCGTCGCACGTCTTTGTCCCGTTCGTCTCCCAGGAAAGAAAATGTCCATCCACAAAAAAAAAACCCAGGAGAAACTTCAGGGCAATATCCGAAAAATCCTCGTCGCCAACTGTTGTGTTTATGGGTGCAATAACTACACTTGAACACAAATAAAGATAAGACGCGATGGATAATGTTTTCTTTTTCCTTTACTGAACCACGTGCAGCAACAACTCTTCTACCGTTTTCTATACATATTGCCGGCCAACCAAACTCTAACCCATGGTGCTATTAAGAGTGGCCTATTAACACTTAGCCTGGAGTTTTCACTATAATCAACACACAACAGTCCCATTTGGTGGTTTCCCTGCTGTGTTTTTCACCTGCACTGTATCTTTCGAGTTACTGGTCGGCTCGTTGATCTGAGCTTCCATGTGAGGCAGTCGGGTTGTCGTGGGTCTGGAATGAAGATTGGAAATGAGGGGTGTCCAGGTCCTTGATAGTTTGAAACCCTTTTCTTGATTGAGGTTATTGGGGTGCTTTTCTATCTTGATCGTTTCTCTTACTACGTGGCTCTTGTATCACGGAACAGGTGCAAGAACTGTGGTCTCTTCGAAGTTGATCACATGATCGGTCTGTAGAGAGTGTTCAGCTACTGCTGAATTGATGTTTTTCATCGCTCTTATGTGTTCCTGGAACCGGGTTGAGATAAGTTGTCCTGTCTGCCCTATGTAGGTTTTGCCGCAGCTGCAGGGTATTCGGTAGACTCCACTGCTCTTCAGTGGCAGGCTATCTTTTAGTGTACCAAGCAGGCTTCTTGTTGTGGACCCGACGGTGAAGGTGGTCTTGATGTCGTGCTTTTTGAGTAATCTACTTATCTTGTCGGTAGTGCCTTTGACCTAGGGGAGGTAGGCTATTCTAGTTGATTCGGTCGTTGTTTGTTTCTTTGTGTCTGATGTTTTTGGATTTTCATGTCAGCAAATGATTTCCATGACTCAAAACCATTCGTTGAGAGAGCTTTCAAGAGCACCTGTTTTTCTTCCTTCCAGGAGCTTTCGTCAATTCGACACTCCATTCCACATCCAGCCTTCGCAAGATGTGGAAGCTTCCTGAAGACGCTTCCAACAAGCGAAGCGAAACGTCGGAACCAGTTTCCTACACGACACGGTCTCATCCAGAAGACTTAAAACCCCAACTCTATCTTTATTTTGGAATTTGTGTAATGTGTGCTAATTAATGGTTGCACTAATGCATTTGCTGACATTAATTTGCCAAAAGATATTGTTGTAATGATGGTGCAATGATGCATTGGGAAGTGCTGCTGTCTCAAACAGCCAGGGCTGTTTAAATCCATCTCATTCTATGTGGAGTTTGGATGTTCTCTGTGTGCCTGCATGGGTTTCCTCTAGATGCTCTGCTTTCTGCTATGGACAGGCACCCCAAAGCCAAAGCCTTTTACCCAGTGATTATGGGATAAGCTCCAGACTGCAGCAACTCCGAGTAGCATAAATGGTTAAAAAGTGTGAATATTATTATATATTAAATGTTAACTTGATTTTTTGGAGGAGAGTCAGTTAAAGTGTTAACTCTGCCAGCTAATAAAACTAAATTTTCTTCTGCCAAGAAAGAAAATTATGCATCACATACACAGTCATACTACAGAAATTCTGCTTAAACCAGATCATGACTTTGGCTGGTTTTCAACTTGCCCTGGGCAGTTAAGTAGAAGAACTGGTGTAACTTGATTTCCAAAGACAGAACTATATGTTATCCAAAAGAAATCGTTTCAATTTTTGCTTCCTGTTGGGTGAATCAGACAAAAACAGGTTATTTGGCTTTGGGAAATACCCTTTGTGGATTTAAAGGAACATGAAAACCATTTAAAACTCTCACACTATCACCATGCAAAATTAAAGGTTAATACTATAGCGAGGACCCTCACTGTCACACTCTTTGCCCTTATAAATTGAGACAAGTATATTTATTTTTTCCATAAAGAATAGCATACTAATTGAAAGCTTCATGCAGTGTGCCAACAGAAAGCAATCACAAATAGCAAGTGTTGCCTTAAGTGTTCCACAACAGTGGAGAAGGTGCAAAATCAAAGGGAAGGTGAGCAAGCTGTAGATGCCTTTGACAACTACCAGTTTAGAACCTGTCACTGAAGTGCTGTCTCTGTTATCCTGTGTTAAGAGATCACAGAGTCATGGTGGAGCAGCAACACCCTGATGTAGCGGGCGTTCTTTATTGGGATTTCTTATGCATTTCTTAATATATGAATTATCCCTGCCAGGGGGTTCCAAGCATGCAGGTGCATGCAGGTGGCATCCTGGCTCACCAGAGGGAAGAGCTGCCTGCCATCCTGGTCTCTGTTGCTGAAAATAAGACACTGCTGCTTTGTTACAATCCAAAAACTACCACTGTTGCCTCCCTCTCCATGAACCTTTCTGGGCTGCTGACATTTACATTACATTTATTCATTTAGTAGATGCACTCCAAAGCAACATATACCTCAGAGGAAAAAAAAGTGTATTTCACCTAGAGATACAGATGCAGACACACAATTTTCATAGCACAATCAGTTTGCCAAATACAGAAATTCTTGTTGGTGCAAACTGCATAAGCAGCTGCATATAGAATTGATGACAAGCAACTGATGCAGCCTGTGCTACATTTGACTAACAAACTTCGAGTACCAAATCAACTCTAAGTAGGAGACCCAGATGCTCAGGATTTAAATCCTACTGTGTTAATACTTCCCTGGACAAAAATTCAACACACTGTAATAAAAATATGAAACTGAACATGTGTAAACAAAGATGTATTCCATTTACACAAATAGAACTTCAAATTTCTAAAGGAAATGGCAGTCGGACAAGCAAATTATTCTGTTTAAACCTTTAACCTTCAACTAAACACACTTACGCTAATGCAGCAATCTTGTGTCTAGTAATGCAGAGTGGTACTAGGTGAAGGGATATAATATAAATTAACTGTAAACACATTACCGATAAAATGTTGCTGCTTTCCAACACTCAAAGTCTCAGAAGCTATTCAAGGGACAAAATTAAAAAGCTAAGTAAAAAGGCAAGCCTGTTAGTCCACTATTTTCGCTCATAGAACTACATCTTACAAAATAAAGCTCAACATTACAAAGACAAAACAATGGGATAAGGCCAGAAAAAGTGAATGTGATAACCTCTCTTAGGGTAAAATACAGATTTTAATGGCAAAGCACAAACAAAAGTCTAACCCAAAACAACAAAATAGATCATCACAAACGTTGAAACACCTAATACATTCATAGACACCGCATTGCATCCCCAGTCTGAAGTAAAATTGTGGTCTCTCAGGTGTGCTAAAATGACACTGGTGTAATACAACAGCAGAGTGAGACGCAGCAAGACAACACAGCCTATGCATTAAGGTGCAGGATGCCCTCCCCTACCCCCAAACGCTGGATGTTCCACACTCCACAGATATTTTCGAAAATAAAGCTGAAAATCGCAACTGCTAATCCCCGGGGATTCGGGTGCGCATTTTCCAGGAAGACTTTGATCTGAGAAGCACATTCATGCCGCCAAGACCCAACACACACGCACACAGCACTCACACAGATACGTGACTACCACTGTACCATGGACACAGGCTATGGGCAGTCCCACAAGCTGTATTATAGTATCACGACACATGATCATGTCATTTAAACATATGTAGATAAACAAGCTAAATGTAAATTTGACAGCATGTGCCTGTCACAAGAAAGCATTAGGTTAGGGATTGGAAAGCTTCCCAAACACTTGTTCACCCAATTCAGTTACTATACTCAAAGCAGATGACGATATAACTGTCGTTTAATTCTAATCAGAGACACTAAAATGTACAGGATTTAGAGCCACTACTGTAATTCAGTAAGCAAACCAGTACCCACATACCATGCTTACTATACAGTAAAAGAACTGTAAGTGATCACCAACTGAACAATCAACTCTGTAATAAGTTAGGCAGAAGATAGGCAGATCGCTGGACAGTTGCATCCTTTATCCATCCTAGCATTCAAGCTAAATTAACCCAGGACTTTTATCCTATATTCATGAGCCAAGTAACATTTCCATAAAGCCAGTAGACAATACATCCCCAAGCAGCAATTTCACCTAAAAAGAAAAAAACTAAATAATGACAAATCCTTCTAAATCATAAAAAAGCAGGTCTTTACAATGTGTCATGGAATAATATTTGACCACAGCTCTAGTATAGACCAGGTATGAGGAGGAATGGCGCAGAACAGTTTCATACAGCCTCAAAAGTTGAAAAGACCAGAGATGCCACAGAAGGCGAACAGAGGTCTACTGAGCACACTAACAACAGAAAGGTAATACTAGACAGTAGGGGGTAAAAGTACTCCAGCACTTTCAATGTGCATGAAATTGTTAGTTGGCTTCTCTGAGTAAATTTTCATTGCAGCTCATTTTAACATACCTGGTTTGAACAGCAGTATTTCTTCCTGTCAACTGAGGGCTGGGAAACCCAACAGGGCTGACCATGAGAAACTAGGATCTTTGACACAGCTCACCACAAGACCACCCTCAGAACAGGAAAGCAGGTCTCAACTCAGGGAGAAGAAAGCACCTCAGCTTCCACACACACACACACACACATTTTCAGAACCGCTTGTCCCTGACGGGGTCACGGGGAACCGGAGCCTACCCGGCAACACAGGGCGTAAGGCCGGAGGGGTAGGGGACACACCCAGGACGGGACCTCAGCTTCCACTGTTGTTTAAATAAAAAGATTAGAGTTTAAGACAGAAGTTAAGACAAGGAAGAATTAAGGTGGAAGGAGGGAAAACAAAAAATTCAGCTAATATTTTTCAAACGGAACACTGCCAACTAAAATTTACGAGCATAAGTTTTGAATACTGATGTAATATAGGATCAGGGCTGAAAACAGGTTATAGACCTACCGAAGAAAAGAAAAATTTATGAATTTGATTCCTTGTGATTCCTGAGCACTTTGAATAGATGGGGACTGGAGCAGAAAGTGTCTAAAACAAAGTGAGAAACTAATGAGAGAAGTACTGCTTGGATGAACCTGAAAAATAAGCATGAATTTGTATGAAGTGGGAACCCCTATCCACATAAAATGCAAACCAATTAGCTTTATGGTCTCCAAACCATTTACCAATCTTACAAAAACCAAATATTTTAATGATTTTCAGTTACCTTCAATACAACAGGCAAAGCTGACAAGTGCAAACTTACATAAATTTTAATATTTAAAGTAATTTAAATTTTAAGAAATTACATTATTCTGCTCTGCCCACTTTATTTGCCCTGCAAAAATGAAGTACCTTAAATCTGAAGGGTAAGTTTAAAGAGAACAGCTGGTAGCACAGTGGCTAGAGCTGCTTCCTTTAGACCCATGGGTTGCAGGTTTAAGTTTTACCTCTGGCTTTAGTACCCTTGAGCAAGATGCTTACCCTAAATTGCTCCAATAAAAATACCTGGCTGTATAAATGGGTGAATAATTGTAAAGTACCTTAACACTGTAAGTCACTTTGGAGAGATGTATCAGATAAATGAATAAATGTAAGTAATCTGAAAAAGCTAGCACATTCCACCATAAACAATTGTAGTCAGTTTCAGAGAAGAGTGGCAGACTCCTTTGACTACTTCTGCAGGGGATAACTAGATCCTTCCATTTGAAAACATTTATGGCCTAGACAGAACTACCACAGGGGCCTCAGACTAACATTGGAGACATCCTTGACCTCAAATTTGATTTTTTTTTCAAAACCCAACACATAATTCCAGTCCAGACCTCCTAAAACCTCCATCTTCAGTCCCTTCAAGCATTTTATGGATTCTTAAACAGCTGCCAGCATCATTTCACATTTACTGGTTCTCAAAACACAACATTAGAGACACAGAAACTACCTAGCTTTGCAAGACAGAATTTAATATTCCATTAAACATTAAGGCTTCCAAAGACTTTTGTTCAAACCAAACAAACAAAGTGCAAAACGGTGATCCAATAAATATTTATGTGCAACACGTTTCACCCTTTTTTATCCGCATTGCTGAGAGAGCAATCATAGTCATAAACTTCAATAATTTATAACACAGGGCTCTGGAGGAGCTAAATGGTCCACATTTTTTGTACATGGTTTCCCTTTCAACTACTAGAAAGTAAATCCATTCACCAGAAAACCTCATTCTTTCTGATGTTTTCATGATGAGGTCTAGCACTGCTTTCAGATGCTGCACAAAACCATTTGCTGATGAAATGAGAATTCAGTTGTATTACAATGCCAGATATCACAGGAAAATAAGCCAAATGTTTAAGGTCATTGAAGCATGGGGTTTATTCCCCCCATTTTTTTATTCTTCAGCTATGTTCAGTAATACAATCCATGGCATAATAAAAAGCTTAAACACAAAACTTGTCTCCTCCTTAATAAAACACCCTGAGGACACAGCAATATGTTTCCATGCATTTCTCCTTAAGCTGCAGTTATTGCAAAGCAATTTAAGAAGGAGTGGCTCAATTATGCTTTTGTTCATTTATATGCTTAGAAATTGTCATTGTTAAATATTGTATATTGCTAAAAGAGACCGCTGGACTCTGCATTTGACTTCTACCCATAACTTTTTGGGCATTCATAAACTTTAATAGGTATGTTACCATTATGTTTTTATTAAGTGTATGTATGTTTTTTGCAGAATGATTGTCCCAAAGGTATGGAATTCCAGGTATCCTTCACCTACTTGGCTCTCAGCAGATGCACATAGAGAGATAACTTCCTGCTCTTCACAGAGTTCTACCCTTCTAGGAAAGGCCAAGTGGTAACATGCTGCTGAGCCCATGTGCCAGGTGTTAGAGAGGAAGACCACTACACCCTGGTAAGCACCAAGACTATCAGCAGTTAAAAGTATCACATTTTGTGATCCACCTGAATAAAACTCACTTCACATAGATTGATGCTTTGAATAACAGTAAAAGCTCAATACAAAAAGCTCTTCCAGTATTCATGCACACAAAAGAAATATGTAAAGCAATATGTGATAATGTACACTTTCCAGAGAGCCGCCTCACAGTAGCTTTCTTTTCAAGCACCTCCCTCTTTTACTGTAGTTATTGTATTTATTGTATTATTGTAGCTTTATTTATTGAAGTTTTAGAGTATTTATTGTGTACACGTTGTTTTTACGTTTGACTCTCTCAGCATCGCGCAAGAATTCCTATGTGCCCGGACCATGTGTACGTGTACAAATGGCAAATAAAGTTCTATTCTATTCGATTCCAAGTAAGGAAGGGGTGAAGCCATTTGGAGAGGATGGGTATGTGATAAGGAGCAAACTCTCCAAATGTTGCTTGTTAAAGGAGCAGGGGGATTCACTAAAACCTTTCCAGAAGACGCCTTCCCCAAACAACCTTTTTTTTTTTTAAGGTATCACTTTACCAGGATATCATACAATACATTTACATTTATTCATTTAGCAGATGCTTTTCTGCAAAACCACATATCTCAGAAAAAATACAAAGAGTACATTACAACCCACAACAAGATCTTGGCCCTCCTTATACCCATGATACAGAGGAGCCACCAAACCATAAGGAAGCTATGCATTCAACTAAGGTGTCCACGCAGCTGATGGAAGTCTGTGCACCACTGTCACAACTGTTGCATTAGCAAGTATAAAGACTAAACTTCAGACAAGAAACCTCTATTAGACCAGCAGAATCATCAAACCAGTAGAAGACAGTGAAGCACTTAAACCTAATGATTTTTCAAGAAAATAAATCTTTATCAAATACAGAAAATTCAACAGGCCCTCTGACTCTTAAATGAACTGCTATTACTATTTCAAAAATAAGTTGCTAACACCCCAAAAAGTCCAACAGATGCATTTTATCACCAGCTTTCCGGGAGTCCTGGTTCTGAAATGTGTTTGTGTGAATGTCGGTCAGTCATCATCTGTCTTGTGATGACTGCGGTGACTCAAGTAAGCTTACCATGAAGCCATCTGCTTTCATGGGCAGTGTCTCCTGAACACATCAAAGCGTGTATGTCTACATGTTGAAATTCACTTGGGGTTTTTGGTTAGTTGCTAACTTTTAGGATAAATTTCTCAAACTGAGCTGTACAAGAGAAGCGTAGAGAACAAAAAGGCTTTGGTCACATGACTGGACTAGAACATGTTCTCAGATTACAAAAACATGCTCAATTCATCAATATTTTAGTGTTATCGGTAAAAGCAGGTAAAGAAACCTGCAATTATGACAAAATAAGTACGCAGCTCCAAAACAGTGCACAAGTCTCAATCAACAATTAATGGTATGCTGCCTCAGCATAATATCATCATGCACTCCTCTCAACAATAACTGCATTTGTAATTGATTTTTCCGGAAAGTTTCCTCTGCGGTGCGATGAGCAAAGACTTCACCTTTACAAATGTTAGTTATCACAGGCAAGTTAAACTGTGAAACAATTAAATGTTGAGACGTTTCCAGGCAATATTGAACAGGGTCGTCGTCGTCCCAGTCCGCCTCAAAAGCGCAGAGCTGAGAGCGCGCGCGACGCTCTGACAGAAAGAGCAGCCAGTCCGGACAAGGAGCACGCGCCACTTACTTACCCGCGAGGCGCCGCAACCCGCCCTCCGCGCGCACTCCGAGCTCGTGCAGTAGTACTTGTGCTTGAGAGCGCAGTCGTCCATCCCCTTTCTCGTCAAACAGGCATTAACTACAAAACTGTCGCCTGAAACACACAAAATTGCCTCATAAAGTGCAGCAGACGTCCACAGCCGAAATGGCCCACAAGTTCGTTTGGAGGTTTCCTTACATAACGTGCCACTTCTCCTTCCAAACGTCCAGAGCCTAGACTACGTTTATTCCAACTATACTTTTAAAAGTAATGAAAGCAGAGAGCGGCACTCTGCGACCGACTCCCTCAATGTACTCACCTTCGGGGCTCTCCCTTGGTTTGCAAACTGTAGCTTTTGGACACAATTCCGTGAATAAACGAGAAAACAGCGGAAACAACGATTAGTTGCCTGACAACCTTTCATCGACTCGCGACCCCGCCGTGTTTCAAAAACGAGCGACGGTACCCTCAACTTACCATGATGTTTTGAGTGAAGTTTACCCATTTCTCCGCATTTGGTCGCAAATCATTTGAGTTTATATAATCCACAATTTAAGTATCGTAGGCGCGCGACACAGGGAGCGCGTGCCTCCGGACCGTTCGGTCGTCTCACTCGCGCGCAGAGACTAAGCGCTCGGTCCGCGCCACCGGTGCGACTAAGAGCTCGCGCACGTTGGACCGCTGGGATGAACACGAGCAGGACCCGCGCGCATTCTCCACGTACTGAGAGTCCGAGCCGCGAGTAGGAGGAGGCATGAGGACAAACACACGTACGTTAGTGTGACATCCCAAAAAAAAAACACGAAAAACCGCAGTCCCTCATGCCCCCCCTTCTCCAGAATGATGTGATGTAAACTTTGTAACAACAGTAATTGTTGATATATTGTCTATAAAGTTAACGGCCTCTGCTCGTCTAGAAACCCTCGGAAATTAAGGACATGCCATACATGGCCCACCAAACTGAAGAACTTATGAAAGTGAATGTCTCATTTCTTATTTTATAAAAAAATTACAGTGGAGAGTTACAGCTTTTCCTATTCAGGATTTAATTCATTTTAACAATTTTTTTAAAGTATACAAACAAATAAATAAATGTAACCTGTTATGACTTTGTATTACTCTTTTAATAGTTTTCGTCATAGTGCGCATGTATAATTTAAAATTAATTGCATTTAATGTTGCAATCAGTTTATGATTTTCTTTTTAAGCTTGATTTCCATGTTATCAATAATCACAACAGTGACCATACTGTATAAGCATTAAAGCCTATATTATTTGTAATATTTATTGGTTGAAATTTCAACTGTAGTCTGCAGGCTTTAAATAAAGACAAAGTGCCTCGTAATTATTCTAAGATATTGATTAAAAGTTGGTTATTAATGATGGTATAGCAAAGTTGTCCACTGTGGTAACAAAGATGATTTTCTAATCAATAGGTTATATAATGAAGTGGACCTACATGGGGGGTCTTTCATTTTGGATGCCACCCTAAAGGCAACTACATCCCTCAGATGGGCCATTCAGGTCCCAACTGTTCACAAAGGTCTTCCTGAGACCTGCACCCATGGGCTGAAGTTTCGTGGTTCTCGCGAAGGCGCAGGCTACAGCTCATGAGCGCCACCCACTTTGACCTCTATGGACAGATCCGATCGCGGGTGCAGACTGTGGTGTGACCGCCGCACCGCCACCAGCACCAGGAGCACTCAAATGTGGTTCTGGCTCTCTGCTTCAAGTGCAGCCAAGGGCTTATCTCAATATGTAGTGGAGTTTATGGTTCTGGGCAGCAGGGAAATGAAGACCAGGGCTTGCGAGCGGGAGGTCAGAGCATCCCTACAAACAGAACATAAGTCAAGGGGTGGGCAAACTTCAAACTGAACATGTTGCAACACTTGGGAAACTCAGAGTACTAAACATAAGGCAAAAGGAAGAGCACCTCAATGGCACAAGCCATTTTCTACACATATGCAGGAGATAGATAGATAGATAGATAGAGAGTCACACTGTAGCCACTGCTTCAGCTGCACTAAAGACACAATGACAGAACACAAACAATAAATAAAGGGAAAAAAACTGAAACTGATAAGAATACTAAAGAAAGAACAGAAAACATGAAGTCAATGTAGCTAGCAACCTTTCTCTCACCAAGTTGAGCATAACAATGAAACAAACACAAATGAGGCATCTAAAACAGTACAGTTGAAGCCATAACCTACTTGGGGACTTGAGCTACATGCTGATATATTGAAACTCAGAGTAGTGTAAATGTTAAACGTACCCACTTATAGCCAATTGCTGCATAGTTTGTTTGCAACTGGGACTTCCAGTAAACCAAGGGACAAAGGCATTTGCATGACACAGCCCTTGGAGCGGATTTCTGGTCCATCGGTGGTTTCCACATCCTGAGTCTATCATCACATGTTGTACCCGAGGAACCAGGCATCCCTTTGAACTCCCCAGCTACAGACACGCAGATGAGCTTGTTATTATAGCCGTCTGCCCGGGTTGCTGGGAAAAGCGAGGAAAAAAAATCAGGCCTGTCTCTCTGACACACTTCCTGCCCTTTGAAGAAGTCAACTGAGAGACAAATTTGCACAAGGCCATAGCTGCATCCAAAGGATCTGTAGCTTCACTGACACCAGTGTCCCTTCCTGAACAAAGACTGCAGATGAATCAGAAGGAGAGAATTAATCCAGCCATCCTGCAGTTGAAAGAAGAGGGCCTGTCATTATACTTTTCCATAACAAATGGAAACTTTGAGCCACAGATGCTGTAGACTGTTGAACTGCATTACAACCTTGCTGTGCAATAGGCTGTGTACCAGTGATAGGACAAGTCCAATTTATTTACCTGCCTGTTTAGCCAAAGCATTCCTAGAGCATCTGTTTTTGAGACAAAGCTATGAGCTGAACTGCACACCACACAAAGAATCCATATCCCCCTGGAGACAAACAAAGGGGGCATTCAGCTGGGGATAGCCCCCCTCCCATAACTGGGGGCAGAAAGGCTTGTCTGTGTTTATGTCCTTGGAACAATGCTGGGAGGGGACTGGGGGCTGAGGGCTGCTGGGACTGGGCTGAAACAGGACTGAATGAGCAGCTGCTGCATGTTTAAAGCGCAAACATGTGACTGTTTCCTTTTTTTAGGGAACAAACGGAGTGATATTGTAAAGGGCAGATGACAATCGGAGTGGATAAGAGAGTGCTTTGCCGGGGTTGTCCGTCCTTGACAACGTGATATCTGATGGCATATCTCTGATTTCCATGGACTATCGCTCAGTCTTGACACTTTTACACATCTATTTTGTTCTAAAAATATCCACACTGGTCCCCCCTCACCACATTACAATGCCTGGGAGGACTAGGTAGCCACCAGTTACTTGGACCATCAAAGATTTATTTTTCTCCCCTTCTTTGTACTATTTTGTTTTCCTCTCCTCAGCTGTCATCTGTCTTATCCTAGTAGTGAACTATAACTGCTGCTTGTCACACCTTGAAACACTGGGTCCTTTACACTGACTGTATTTAGCACTCTGTGTCACTCTGACGAGAGGAACACGTTATTAAACGAAAATTGAAATGATTTGAATGGAGCAAAGGTATACCACTCAGCTAAAAACTTACGTATTGTTGGAAAATTTTGTGGATGTACAGAAGTATCTCATTAATAAACTAATTTCACCAAATAGTGCAAGTAAGATCGTTGGTAGAATTGTGTTTCTTGCTTCAAGTAGCTTCAGGTTCCTTTCTAATGACAATGCTTATGAAACAGATGTCTTTGTACTGTAAAAGAAAAAGCATGCAAAAATAGGAAGAACATGTAAACTCCACACAGACTGTGTTGTAGTCCACTGCACAGTCACAGTGAGGCCCCAATGGTACCTGCTAAGCCATAGTGGTATCCATGGCCTTCAGTGGAAACATAACCATTTTCCAACCAACAGATATTAGCATTAATGAGTCTCTTGAACAGCTAGTATGGTCACAGAACTATAAGAAATCCACTTGGACGACGGTTTGTGTCATATTGTACGGGCCAGCCTGTGTCCTTTCAGTTTATCTGGCAAAGGGGAATGCCAGAATACTAGAAAAGTTACGTTGCACTTGCATGTCTACACAGCAAACATCTGAAAACACTGGGGTATAACAAGAAAGCAGCAAAACTTTCGGAACATCTTTCATTGGCTTAAAATTATTAGCTACATTTAGAATTTCCTTTTTCTTTTTTATAAAGGCCATTTTAAAAATACTTCTGAAATCCAACAAATAACCAAAAATCTATCTCAAATTACTCCATGAAACAGAAATGGAATTTCTATAGCTTTTTAAAAAGGTCAATTAAATTGATTACACAGCAAACTGTAATGTACTCGGTAATTTGGAAATGAAAGCATTGTCTTGAGCATTCAGTTTTTTAAATATTTTAACTAGCTCTTGACCAAATTTAATTGTGTTCAACTGCGGTAGAAATGAGGTAAGATTTTTTTTGTTCAGTTAGAACAAACGTGATAAGATGTAATAAGGGCAGTGTGGTAGCACAGTGTCTGGGTGGTGCAAGAAGACGTGGGTTCGATCCCCGCTCAGTCTGTCTGGAGGTTGTATGTTCTTCCTGTGTCTGCATGGGTTTCCTCCAGGTGCTCTGGTTTTCTCTCACAGTCCAAAGACGTGCTGTTCAGGTTCATCCATAGTGTGTGAGTGACAGAGAGAGTGTGTTCCACTGATGTATGGATGAGTGACCCATTGTAAGAGGTGTATGTAGCAGTGTAAGTCACCTTGGTGAATAAGATGTGTGGGCTGATAACACTACATAGAGTTCGTTGGAAGTTGCTTTTGAGAAAAGCTTCTGCTAAATAAATAAATGTAAATTTGACTTTCCTTTGAATGTAATGAAAGTACATGGTGGTGCAGTGGTGCAGTGGGTTGGACCACAGTCCTGCTCTCCGGTGGGTCTGGGGTTTGAGTCCCGCTTGGGGTGCCTTGCGACGGACTGGCGTCCCGTCCTGGGTGTGTCCCCTCCCCCTCTGGCCTTACGCCCTGTGTTGCCGGGTAGGCTCCGGTTCCCCGTGACCCGTATGGGACAAGCGGTTCTGAAAATGTGTGTGTGTGTGTGTGTAATGAAAGTCATGCGCATAACTTTGAAAGCAGTTTGTCAAATTGTACCCAGTACAAAAGGTATGATCAAGAAAGATAGCATGGTACAGCACGGTGTGCAGAATATTTCTCCTTTGTCAGAACACGAAACACGTTGTCCAGATTTATCTCTCTTCTCGGTGATTTGCTCTTTCATGCCCTTTTTTGGCTATGTGCGAGCAGCTCTTTTCGAGGCCGGTGCAGAGGCTCTCCCAGGACGAGCTCACAATTAGTGTATTGAGCCGGAAACAGTGGGGATCCCCCTTTGATGTGGCGATCAAATGGAGGAGCGCAGTGGTTTCGTCCAGAACCGCTAGTCTGCCAGGTCCCCTAATGGAGAGCTAATAGAAAGAGAGGTTTACGATGCACGTTAATTATGGAGCCCATCACTTGCTGGAGGGGGAGGCGAAGGGGAAGGGATGCCACAAAAAGAGTAGAGGCAAAATGGGGTGACAGAGGTGGGGGAGGCAAAAGGTGAAGGAACCGGTGGATGCTGAAAGGGAGAAGATCCTAATGGAAGAGGAGCAACCAGGTGGAGGGGGTGGCAATCGGAGGGGTTGGTAACCAGGAGGAAGGGAGATGGAGACGGGAGGAGAAAGAAGAGATGGAGGGAGGAGAGAAAATAATCCTTTCCTGAGATAAGAGAAGCCACCAGGACAAGAGCTTCAAAGGATGGGGGGGGGCAATCCCACGGGAGCGTGCGGCAAACCTTCGGCGTATCA
Organism: Scleropages formosus; assembly: GCF_900964775.1. Classification (NCBI taxonomy): domain Eukaryota; kingdom Metazoa; phylum Chordata; class Actinopteri; order Osteoglossiformes; family Osteoglossidae; genus Scleropages; species Scleropages formosus. Next base: position 32,894,601 of record NC_041810.1, read on the forward strand.
TCAGAGGAAACCCGGCGGCTGATTCGCACGCAGAGCGGCAGCACCCACCTACCCCAACACACACCACCACCTGGGGTCCTACTCGGGCACACTAGCGCTGCTTCTAGGCCCCACATGGTGTGCTGACGGAGACATACACAGCAGAATGCTAATACAAACAGCAAATGAGGATACCCCCTACCCCATTAAAGGACTCACACTTCCATTGAAAAACCCTTTGATTCTTGTTACATTTTACTTTATACAGGATCTCAACCAAGCTCTATTAAAATTTAATATGGATTCGCCTTTTAAAGTTACATTTCAGTTTTTATTTATTTTTTTTATAATAAGACAAGAAAAAAAGACTTTTTACAGTCTTTTTATGTGCAGCAACAAGGAAATGGGCAATGAAGTCAACAGTTCCAGCACCAAGATGGTCCGTGCTGTTGTACGTTTTGGCAAGACTTCCTTCAATAAAATTGCAGTGACAACTGTAGAAAACCAAAAAAAAAAAAAACTATGTGAATAAGTCCAGCAGAGATAATTCATATGCAAAACACAAAATTACATTCATCATAGTAAAATAAGTGCATTATACCATTCCATACATATGTCTGGTTGGTCTAAGTGCCTTCATTCCATGAAGGCAATGTCCTCCATCATTTTAGAAAATGGGAAGCTGTTCACGTCTATTTCAGAGGGATATCATGAAACTCTGACACATCTGAAGCAGTGATAACCCCTTGCTACTGTATGTTTCTCATCATGGTGGAACAGTGGAGAATGCTGGTGCCTCACAGCTCCTGGGATGTGGTTGCAGATCCATCTCAGTGTTGTGGAGTTTGCATGTTCCTCCCAGAGTCCAAAGTCATGCACAAATGAAGGCAATGGTAATTCATGTCTATACCTTACTTTACCATGCAAACCACACAAATGGTTGTCATGCATTAACTTTGTCTCTGCTACTCTCTCTAACCCCATGCTTCAGAATGCTTGTGCTGTTTAGAAGACCCTGGTAGGGACGGAGAACACAGAAGCTTGGCCAGCCCAACTCGGGGGGCTCAAGCTGTGACCAGGCCAAGCCAGCTCCCGACAGGGGGACCGTATTTCATCAAGCTGTTAGCTTCCCACACACTGAGGGCAGGATGTCACTTGAACCCATGACCTGGAGTCTGGACACAGGGTAGCTCTGTTTGGCTGGAGTAGCTTGAATGTCCTTTGAAATGAGTCACTTTCAAGTGGTGCCCCTCCCACAAAAACAAGACTACTGCAGTGCCAAAATATTTACGGTATCTTACCCCAGCCCTGTAGCCCAGTGGAATAACATCGCTGGCTACAGGGGGTTCTACAGTGTACTGAGGTGGCATGGGGGAGCAAGTGCACTAAATGGGGTAACACTTTTTCTTCATGTGCTTCACCATTGGGCACATGACCTGCAAAGACAAAGAGAATCTAAACAGAAGAAAGAGAAGGGGCAATTAGGAGGAAAAATGGAATAGGTCATGCAATTAACAGGTAGCTGGTAGTGTAGTGGTTAGCACTGCTACTTTTGGGCCTAGAAGTTATAGGTTCATTTCCTACCTCCTTCATATCGGTATTTATAGTAGGGCTGCTTTTCAGAAATATTTTGCATCAAAACAAAAGCATAATCCAAACTTGAACCCCTGAGCAAGTAATATGGGCTTCTGTCTTTTTATGGGTTTATGTTTGAAGGAAGTCAAAGAATGCCTTTCATTTATATTTTCTGTTGCCAGCTGCGAAATATGGGTCCATGTATGAAATGGTATGGACAGCAGCTTTGCAGGGATCACTAGGTCCAGCTATTTCTTTGTGTGCCTCACCAAAGAATGTAAGGTGAATTTAGATGACCACGTATACACTACTTTCTGACAATGTTCCTGTATTCAAAGATAAATTGTGCATGTACACTGATCGATGGATTCCAGTATGATTTTATGAATACCAGCATAAAGGAATGTCCCTTCTCCATATTAACTAGATTTAAGCATCACTAAACCCTTATGAGAAGTTCTGGAGAACTTATCTAGTTCTATACTTACCCAGATTCGAGATCATTGTTCATGAAGCCTTTTCTTCATGAAAAATGCTCTAATATCTCATATCATGCTAAAAGTACAGTATATGTCAGTATTCCACATTATCTAAACGTGTTATGAGTCTAAAGGATAGCCCTACTTCTTTATTTTGTTGTCTACCACTGTAGATGTTTGTTTGCTGTAAAATATTTGACACATTTTAAATCTGCCAAATGAATGTTAATTTAATTTCTATTTGTTAGTATACTCTTGTCTGCAAAATGAATAAGTTCACAGTGCTCTTGTAAAATATTATTTAAAACTGCACTTTAATATCTATAAAATATTTCTAATGTTCATTGGTTCCCAAGAAATTTTGTACGCAATTGTTCCACTTCAGACCAAGAAAGACCTCTAATTAAAGCAAAACAAATTTTGCAAAGAGTTTCAAAGGCAGATTTATTCCCCTATAATGTATTTATTTTAACAATAGCTGAGGAAATGGTTCTAAAAATACATTTAATTAACATTTTTAGCACTATTTTTGAAATCAAATCAAAGCACAGAATTGCTGCTCCCTTTTATGATGAAATGAAGGAGTAATTGAGGGGGTGCTGTGCCTGTCAGTCAGCAATGATTTTAAGCCACATCTATTTATCCGTGCCAAACTGGTTCTTTTCCAAGTACTGAGGGTTGGGCCCAGCTTGTGAGCTCACCATGACACAACTGGCCAGAGCATCCGCTTGTGTTCCTCCATTTTCCTGCTACACTTACAGTTGTGTTGCTAGCTAATACTCACGGTTCCAGTGTAGATCCCCATTTGGTAGATGGAATCATATACTGCAAGAAGCAGTGTCCATGATCCAAAGCTGACAGTGATTTTTTTTGGTTTGCCAGAGAGCAGGACCTGGCCATACTCGCTGCGCCACCGCACCCCCACAGTAAATATATAATACTATAAAAATTTATTGAATTGAATTGCGAGGGGGGCATGGTGGCACAGCAGGTTTGGCCAGGGCCTCCTCTCCAGTGGGTCTGGGGTTTGAGTCCTGCTTGGGGTGCCTTGTGACGGATTGGTGTCCTGTCCTGGGTGTACCCCCTCCAGCCTTGTGCCCTGTTTTGCCGGGTTTGGCTCCAGCTTGCCACGACCCCGTATGGGACAAGCGGTGCAGACTGTGTGTGTGTGTGTGTGTGTGTGTGTGTATATACTATGTACAGTATACGTACGGTCTCAGTCAATGTGTGTGTGTGAATTGAAATAACTGCATGGGGACACTTTGGCAATTTATTGGATCCACAGTTAGTTACGCCTAATGTAACGCATTAACTTTACATTTATGGATTTCCCAGGCACTTCTTTCCCAAGAACTGTACAACACACAATATATAAAAATGAATTTATGAACAAACACTTTTAAATTACAAATCTTTAGTTGGCCACCATTACTAAAACGGTTGGCATGGGAAGTGAAAGTATTGGTCAAAATGTGGAGTGCAGTCTTCTCCCACCTTATGAAGGTAATTTGTTCCTGAAAAAACATTGTAAGGTGACTTCCAATATATCAAGGAAGGAGGAATGACTTCATTTTGACATTACTTGCAGTAACAGTTTCACTATGTTACACTGCACAACTGGACATCACTGCCATGTTTTTCAGATACTGGCCAAACTGATCACAAATGCAGGGAAGCTGAATTGCGTGCTGTCCAACGAGAGACCCCCCCCCCCCTCCCAGAGCTGGACAACAGCACATTAGGGGTAATCAGCCTGACTGTACAATGGATAGCTTCATGTACCTAATGAACCATTATCCTGGAGACGGGGCGTTTCTCACTGATGTTCTTATCTCAGTAGAATGGTAGCGTTGGGTCCCTTTGTTGAGGTGGCAGGGGATTTTGGGGCGAGACGTGGGGGGGATGATGTCACCTCACTGAATGCCACACTGTTTTGCCCACTTGAGCCTGAGAAAAAGCTTCTGGATGACAGGACAGAGCTCTACTAATATGAGTTAAACAATTCCACATGATGGGCTCCCCTGGGCTACAACTGGACTACAACTGGACTCACAGGGATTTAGAAACAGTGGGGGCCGAGGGGCTGTGTCACAGAAAAGGGGAGAGTTGAGAACCACGCCATCACATCTCCCGGAGTGGACAAACAGACAGTCATTGTGGTGGCATTCAGGCAATTAATTTTTCATTATTGTGGTTCTTTTAAGAGACAAATTACAACAGAATGCCACACATATTCGTAGTGGGTTGGACCAGGTCCTGCTCTCCCGTGGGTCTGGGGTTCGAGTCCCGCTTGGGGTGCCTTGCGATGGACTGGCGTCCTGTCCTGGGTGTGTCCTCTCCCCCTCAAGCCTTAAGCCCTGAGTTGCCGGGTTAGGCTCTGGTTTCCCGCGACCCCGTATGGGACAAGCGGTTCAGAAAGTGTGTGTGTGTGTGTGTGTGTGTGTGCGCGCCACACATATTTGTGTATTTTTAGAAAACTCCCCTATATTAATGTTTATTCTGTGAAAAGCAGAGGTTGTGTGATGGACTAGTACAGTGGGTCCCAGTATTACACACACCTGAGTTGTGAATTCTTAGAGATACTAACATTTTTAAAAAAGTTTATTTTGAATTTATTTATTTTTTCACTTGTCTATTGTCCAACATTTCAGGTTGTTAAAGAGTTGATGCGACTTGTTCTACATACCCAGCCAACAGTTTGCAGACAAGTGCACTGCAAACAGAATAAAAATGAAGTATTATTTGAGCAAGTGTCTTAATTAAAGTGTTTGCAGCCCAGCTCTGGTGTTTTTGAGTGCCAGTGATCAATAACAAGATGCAGAACACTATACATGTTTATGGGATGAATGAGTCCATGGTTATTGAGCAGCAGTTTGTGGAGAAAACATGTTTTTATATTTAATATTTTTCAAGTGCTTAGGTTTCCTCCCACAGTCCAAACACAAGTCTTTCAGGTGGATTGGTGACTCTAAATTGCACATTTTGTGTGTGTGTGTGTGTGTGTGTGTGTGTGTGTGTGTGTGTGTGTGTGTGTGGCTACGCTGTGATGGACTGGTGTTCCATTCAGAGCGTACCCTCCTCATACTTGTACAAGTTTGGACCCCTGCAAGTCTGCAGTTGTTGGTAATGGCAGGATGAATTATTGACTATAGACTGTATAGATATATATTATTTTTAATATATAATCTATATTATTATATGTCAGTAAATAATTTATATTATTACAATATAGATAATATTAAGGTGACTATAGACTGTAGTTAAAAAGAACAATTTAAGAATTGACTTCTGGTTCCAGTTGTATGTATAAGGCAATGAGCAAGTATAATAACTAACTGCAGTATTGCACTATGGGAACATAATTAAGAAGCATTAAAGTTTAAAACATCTGCATGAGATGAAGCAAGCGATTCCTTTTTGTTTTATTGCTCAGACTTTACCTGTTTCACCTGATTCCCTAACTAGGCTATGTTTCAGAAGTTACGGAAAAATATATTTTCTGAAAATGTTTTTCCAGCACACACCCCCCACCCCACCCACCACAGGCCTTCTGTACGGCAGGGGGAATGGATGGTCCAGCCTGATTTTAGACACATCAGCACACTACACTGCAGCGCATTAAGATCACCAGAATTTTTCACATTCTTTTCTTAATAGAGAAGTGTGTGTGACATGGAGCACAGAGCAGATATATATCTACTCATATACTAAGCAGCTGCTTTCATACTTACATTCACTACTTTACACAAATGGATATTTTTACTAACGCAGCTCAGATTAAACACAGCGAAAGAGTTCCTCCTGGCAAGTGAACCAGCAATGTACTGGGGCACAGGTTTAGTGCCTTAACTGTTGATCCTCATGATCAAGATCAAAAATCAATGAATGTTGGCAACACAGCTCAGCCAGGGCTAAACAGGTTGGACTCATATTCTTAAAAGCACCTCTTTGGTGTGGCCTCCACAGACATTAGCCGCACTGTCTTACACAGGTAAGCTGTCAATACACGTCCAGTGTAATTCCTGGGCCCAGGTAATATTTCTGACTGCTCCATTGTTAGCAGTCACATCACTGATGGGTCCAAGGCTCTCTACTGCTATGCTGGTAATCAGAGGTAACTTCAGTAAAGCCATCCCTCGAGATACAAGCATTTGGTTTACAAGAATTCAAGGTTTCAAATGGTTTAATTAGTACCACTATTTACATTTACATTACATTACATTTATTTATTTAGCAGACACTTTTCTCCAAAACAACTTCCAATGAAGTCTATGTAGTGTTATGAGCCCACACACCTTATTCATGAAGGTGACTTACACTGCTACATATACTTACAATGGGTCACTCATCGATACATCAATTTACAAAACACTTCTTTGCATTTACAAGGGGTAAAACTGGATTTTGTGCACCTCCCAACAGCTGAGCACGGTCTTCTTCATATTTATAGTTTGTGTTGTGCTGTATTGATTTCCGAACCTCGATTACCCCTGGTTTACTAGTTTCACCTGTTAAAATCTCAGTGATCATGACCTGGTTTGGACTGTCCAAACCATGTCCACTTGTTTACCAAGTCTCAATTAATTTGCCTTGTTTTCAATGATTTCTATTGCATTTACTGGTCTGTTTATTCAGTTACAGTTGAATTAATACATAAACACTCACATGGTCGTATGTATGTATCTTTTGTTTGTGAGGTTGAGTGTGTATGGTATGTTAAGAGCTTTATGCGGCTACTTGTGTGATGAATGTCGGTGCATATGGTGAAGGAATCAAACAAACCGAACTTGAGTCACACATCTGCAGCTATGTATCTTTCTTCTAATGTAATGCACAAATGTGTATCTTAAGACGTATGTTTATGTAAAAAGTGTCAGTTTTGAGGCTCAATTTAAGTTCAGTATGAAGTACATTGTTGTGATATGTGCGCAGCATACAGTGAAATTCCCACTTGCATGTCATCTGCACTGTTAAGTTAATAAACAGACAGCAGATTAGCGGCAATAACATACACTCTTACTTTAGATAAAGAAAATAGTCAATAAGTATAGACATTAGAGCAGACATCATAATACAGACTCATATAGTTCAGGAATGCATTCAAGTTTTCACCACTGAAACTTATTATGTTCTTTCACACACAATTTCACCTTATAAATGGTTTTTCAGGAACAATTTGCCTTTGTAAGGTGGCAGAAGACTGTACTGGAGAAGTTATTTGAGATGATACTTTTACTGAAGTATTTTTTGAACAATATATTTTCTTGAGTACTGTATATATATATATATATATATATATATATATATGTATTCATGGGGGGGGGGGCGCGGTGGGTTGGACCAGGTCCTGCTCTCCGGTGGGTCTGGGGTTTGAGTCCCGCTTGGGGTGCCTTGCGACGGACTGGCGTCCCGTCCTGGGTGTGTCCCCTCCCCCTCTGGTCTTACGCCCTGTGTCACCGGGTAGGCTCCGGTTCCCCGTGACCCCCTATGGGACGAAGCGGTTTTGTGTGTGTGTGTGTGTGTGTGTGTGTGTGTGTGTGTGTGTGTGTGTGTGTGTGTGTGTGTGTGTGTGTGTGTGTGTGTGTGTGTGTGTGTGTGTGTGTGTGTGTGTGTGTGTGTGTGTGTGTGTGTGTGTGTGTGTGTGTGTGTGTGTGTGTGTGTGTGTGTGTGGTGCAGCAGGATTGGTCAGGTGCCACTCTCTCGCAGGTCTCGGGTTCAAGTCCTGCTTGGGTCACCTTGCAACAGACTGACATCCTGTCCTGGGTGTGTCCCCTCCCCACTCCAGCCCTATGCCCCGTGTTGCCAGGCTAGGCTCCAGTTTGTTGCAACACCGCTTGAGATAAGCAGTTTCAGGCAGTGTGTGTATATATATTATTTTGCACATTGCAACAGTACTTAGAACAGACCGGTATGTCTAATTACCTACCTCTGCCAGTAATGCATAGTCACCTTACCTGCGAGATCAAAGACTCATCTGGGGGTCACTCCCTGACCACAGCTGACAATGCGCCACATACTCAACAGGTTCTGACTCTAGACACAGGCCAAATATTCTTACACAGCATGTTTTAAATTATAGTGAGGCCTCTGACTTTGGTGCTGGAATGCACGGACCTTTGACTCCTGACTGGCTTTTCTCTCTGGCAGGTTGTTAAGAAGCCTCATATATGTTGCAATACATGTCAAGAAGGACTTAAATGTTATGACAAACCAGTCTAAGCATGCAAAGAAAAGAAAAGCATGGACTGATCACTCTATCATTGAGCTGATATTGTAGTTCATCTTATACTTCTTCAAGACTCACACATAGCTTTCTGACCATAGCAGGGACTAACTCAGCTATGTCATGTATATTCAGGGAGTCTTGATCCCTAAATGCTTTTGTAGCTTAATAAAAAATTAGAAATGCTCCCTCTGCTTGCCACTAATTTTTCTCTATCTATAATCTGAGGAATGCTTTTAAAACACTGCTGACTGCCAAGGAGAAATGGGTTCCATCAAGGCTCTGAGTCCACTGAACCAAACCTGGCAACGGAAGAATTCAGCGAGGAACGACAATGAATATATAAAACAGACTTTAAAGAGCCAGAAAAAAAAAAAAAAAAAAAAAACAGAAGAAACAGACTTGCTAACTCCCTTCCAGATGCAGTCTCTGTTTTTATTTGACCTCTGCTGGTTGAATAGCTTAGACACACTGGTGCCTGTTGGAATCAGTTGTTTCTTAACTTTTCTTGCTCTGTTAGATTTTATTACAGATTTGAAGTGTTATGCAACCAAAGATTAACACAGCACCCTGTCTTTTAGCAGTACTGTACAAATCATATTCTCTTCAGGTGTCTGCAATCACAGATGTTTAATTCATCCATATCCCAGAGCTTAGAATACTGATAGAAGATAACAGTGAACTTCAGAGACACATATTTCATTTAATCCTGTTTGTTCGTCTCATCACAGACACTTTATTATCAGAAATCATGAGGCACACTTCTGGTTACCAGAAATGCGTAAGTGTATTGAAACTGTGAATGTGTCGTTTGTACAGAATTAACGTTCAAACATAACAATAGCCATCAGACAATCATGATCTCAGTCCTACAAAACATCTTTTTGATGAACTGAGTTTAGGTCAAAATGTCAATTTTCAGTAATGTAACTTACTGAATACATTAAACAACCTACATTATACAGTAATGTAACTTCAATAATGCTTTATTGAAGTTATGGTATGTATTACCTTGAGAATTCCACATACATGTACAGAATTTGTAAATGTGTCCATCTGAAACTGTGACTTGTGATATAATATTGTACTTCAGTGTTCACAGTGCCCCATGGCTCAACAGTATGCTGTGGATAATTTCAAAAGTGACAGAAATGCAAGGTGTTTATTCTCAGGACATTAAGGGTCTGTCTCCTAATCCTTAATTTGTAATATTTTAAATTGCTGCATTTACGCAGTCTGTTCTTCTAACTTGCCGCAGATGTACGGCGGCTTTACCCATCTGGGACCGCATGCCCCCTTGACCTCTCCCTCTTGGTGTTTTTGCATGGCAGGGAGCAGGGGCCAGGGGAATGTCGGGGGCCAGGACATCTGTAAAACGACGCACACAGCTGGGCCCCAATGGCTTCATCTTCACATACAATGACTAAAGATCACCTCATGTAAATGCTCCGAAAGCTGTAACATTTCTCAGGTGACCTGTATGAAAGCTTTCTTCACCTGAAGCACATGTGAAGAGTGTGCCACATCATCATTGTTAGAACCATGCCTATATTTAATTTAAAAAAATGCATATGGAATTTAATCCAATTTATTTATGGAATTTATGGAATTCATTTATGGAATTTAATCCAACTGGGCACAAAGTTTGGAGTCCCTGAAAGTGCTTCCATTTCTAGAGGCCTCAACACAGTATCTTAATTATACCATTTTGTTTTCTGTCAGGTTCGGTGATTTGGGGCACAGAGCAGTATGCTCACCCTGAGCTGTCGTGACCTATTTCGCTGCACGCAGGACATCGGCATGAAAGTGCTGCAACTTGACGCCAGGGTAAACATCAATTATAGCTGTCATCTCTGCACTGACAACAGCTGCAGCTTTAAACAGCCAACACAGCAGGGCTTTGAACAGCAGCTTTCAAGGGCCGCCACAGCAACACCAAGGCCGTGCCTGAAATTAGGCCAGGCTGGGCATAAACTAAATACATTCCAAATAAAAGTGGGTAGCACTTCAAATTTAGGCTGTATTTAATATAACACTTGGGACTCAGCCCCTGAGTCTGGATCCTTTAATATAAAGAATATGAAGCCAGGAAGTACTATTTTTGGGTTTTGCAGGAAATACAACAAACACCTTTTCAGGCCTTTTGATTAGGTTTTGTTGTCATGTGGAAGAGTCAGGCATGTTGACTCCTTAGAAACATTTTTTGGAGTAGAAGGCAAGCCAACGTAAGGAGAGTAAAAGCCAAGGCATCAAAACTATCCTCTTAGAAGGATGCACCTTTACCTTCTTGTGTTTCCTTAAGCACCATGAAATTCCATGAGGGCAGGCAGAGAAACATTTTTAATCACAGCTGAAACAAATTTAAAAGAAGTTGAAAAGAGTTGACGATTGATTGTACTATTATTGAAGACTGTAGGGAGCAGGATTAGGTGGTCTGCACACCCACTGTGGAAGAGATGCACGTTTCCACACCCCACAGAGTCTCTGAGCCAGGATCACACATGACTGAGGCCATTGTTGGCACCATGCTGAGACAATGAAACAGCCACAGGGGTCAGAGGTCACCTACCAATGCACGCTGGGAGCAGCCATCACCACTGCGAGAATGTAGGGTAATGGGATTCCTGAGGGTAGATGGGAGGCCTGCAGAGGGCTGGAGACACGGCTACACACCTCTTTCTTTGTCTCGGTGGGGCTTTGCAGACAGGGCAACTGCAGACAAGCAAGGGACCGTGCACATCCTTGAAGATCGAATGTGGTGGTAAAACAAATAACTAAGATAAACTGGACCTAGTCTATGATTAGATAGACCTATTAGACTATAATATTAGTAACGTTTTAAATGTCACCTTTTTACCTTTGCATTGCCCTAAAATATTCACCCTTGAATGCAGTCCTTGAAGACATAGAGAAAGCTTTCCAATGACTATACCTCTGGAACCCACCCAAGCTCTCCTATCCCTGATTCATTATTCCCTTCCAGTACACCTAGCTTCCACTATGTAGTTGTGGTTGGGGTCAGCAGAAGCCAGCAGAAACATGCTATTGTAAGGTCTTGTATGTTCGCCTGTGCTAACACAGTCCTTGAAAATATGCATTTTTTGTGTTTGTCCCTGAGTTTTCTTGCAGCCCCGATCTTGCCTGTATGTTCATCATTCTTTGCTCATATGAAGATTGCACTTTATTTTTATTATGAGCATTGTAAGATGCTTTAGAGCAAAGCGTCAGCTAAATGAATAAATATAAATGTGATGTAAATATATTCAGTGTTAAGTAAACTCTGCACTTGGATTCACTTTCAACCCACATGCCAGTATCATTGTAGTCATATGTGACAAGCAGGCCCCTTGTACACACACACACATACTGGCTGAAGCGGGGTCACAGCTATCATAAAAGATGTACAGAGTGCACAAACTGCACTATTCAGTCTGGAAATAGATCCACTGGTTGTTTTGACTGGAAAAACTTCACTGAAAAACTTTTATCCAAAGAACTTTACTCTTTTTTCAGTGTTCAATATGAAGCATATTATAAATTCACTTCAAAATGGCTAGGTATAGCCTTATTCAGTAATACGCCTGGAAGTTGCTTTCTAAAGATTCTTATCACAGCTCGCTCGCTGGGAGTCCAACATGTAAATTAGGGAATCCAAACTTTTGATGCCAAGGGCAACAGTCACATTACTGTAAACAAGTCTGAGGGTCACAAGTGTAAATATCATTGCAAGTTGCATAGCATATCTTAAATGTCTAATTTAAAAAATATTGTTTCATTGGACAAAACAACAGTATCAATTACATTAACTGCTTTATCAGCTAAAAGACAGTTTTATCATTTGGTCATTTACCTGATATGTAGATGGATATGACAGTTTTCTTGGAAAGAGAAAGTGTTGAACTTTTCCTTCAACGGAGACACATACTAAAAACAGCATACTCCAATAATAATAATAATAATAATAATAATAATAATAAAAGAGGGGTGCGGCAGGTTTGGCCATTGCCTGCTGTCTGTCAGGTCTGAGATTCAAGCCCTGCTTGGGGTGCCTTGTGACGGACTGGTGTCCTGTCCTGGGTGTGTCTCCATTTGTTTTTTATTGAGCACTATTCTCACCAGGATCACACAGAGCTCTGAACATTGTTTCGAGGAGTGGTAAAATTGAGAAAGAAGTGGTATAATACAGGTTTTCTTTCGGCTGGGGCCCGCTGTGTGGCAGGTCTGGGGTTCTAGTCCTGCTTGGGGTGCCTTGCAGCGGACTGGTGTGCCGTCCTGGGTGTGTCCCCACCTCCTTCGGCCTTGCGCCCTGTGTTGCCGGGTAAAGCTCTGGCTTGCTGCAACCCCGCTTGGGACACACGGCTGTTGACGATGACTGGCTGGATGATAATGATAATGTTTTAAAATTTAATCTCAAAACTAGTGGCAAACTGGTTGATATGGGTAGTAATAGTCTGTTGTTATAAGTGCGTTTCAATCAGGTGCATTTTTTCCTCAGGAAATATTTTATATATTGGCGGCATGGTGCAACAGCAAGTAGTGCTGCTGTCTCACAGCGCCTGGGTGGCGTGAGAGGATGTAGGTTCGATGCTCGCTCAGTCTGCGTGGAGTTTGAATGTTCTCCCTGTATCTGTGTGGGTTTCCTCCCACAGCCCAAAGATATGATGTTCAGGTTCACCCATAGTGTGTGAGTGACAGAGAGAGTCTGTTCCACTGATGAATGGATGAGTGACCCATTGTAAGTAGTGTATCTAGCAGTGTAAGTCACCTTGGTGAATAAGGTGTGGGGGCTGATAACACTACATAGAGTTCATTGGAAGTCGCTTTGGAGAAAAGCATCTGCTAAACATATTGATATGAAAGCATAGACCCCCAACTAGGTTTCAGGTACTGGTTGTCTGGAAATTGTTGCACCTAGAACTCTAGGTTCTAGAATACACACGAGGGGTGGGCAGTCACTAACACATAGACCCTCAGAGGTTTATTTTTCTCTCTTGCCTTTGGTTGGGAGATTTTTGTTTTCCTTTCCTTGCATACCATCTGACTTATTCTGTAGCTTGTCTAGCTTTTCAGAGTCATGAAATTTGTATCTAACCTCTTTCTCTGTGCCTTTATTTATATCTGCTCTATCTCTTTCTGCTATGTCACTGTGTAAGATCGCACTATGAAAATATAATTGGATTGAATTTAATTTAATTTGTGAGTCATCAGATGAGATGCCTATAAATATTTATAACGATACATTTTTTTAAAACAGATTACACCAGTTTTGTGTTTTGGGACCTGGGAGTCTAAATAATCAAAGAAATATGTGGCTGCTTTATCAGATACCATGAAAACAAATTAACAATATGACCAAACTATCACTGACTCAGTTAGGTGGTCAAAAAATAGGTTCAAATTGCTTCAAATTGCTTTGATCTGTCTTCTTTGCAAAAAATCTGCTTCATGACATGTTAATCTACCCTCCCTGTTACAGATTAGTTCCCTGTCTATAAAATATGTTTTTTTTCTTGGAACGTCAAGGTAATTCTGACCCTCTTAGGCTGCTTTGATCCTGAACCCCTTTCCACACGTCTTCCATGCGAGAGTTCACACCGATTTTGTCATATCAGACCAGAGCTCACTGCTGAGATCCCAAATCTGAGCTAATCTGTTGCAAGTTGCCAGGGCTGCCGACGGCCAGCTGAGTTGAAAGTGCTCTCTGATGGTGACGATCAGCGTGGTCGACTGGCTGCTAATGGCTGCTGATTCTTGCCTTTCTGTCTGCATCGGGACAGCAAACATTTTGTTTCCTCCAGAAAAGTGATGCTTCCTTGGCAAATGTGCTGCTTTATTACTGTAGCCTTTGGATTCTTTCCAGCATAGATGCATGCCTCATCAATTACATTTACATTTATTCATTTAGCAGACAGGGGGTGCGGTGGTGCAGTGGGTTGGACCACAGTCTGCTCTCCAGTGGGTCTGGGGTTCGAGTCCCACTTGGGGTGCCTTGCGACGGACTGGCATCCCGTCCTGGGTGTGTCCCCTCCCCCTCCGGTCTTATGCCCTGTGTTGCTGGGTAGGCTCCGGTTCCCTGTGACCCTGTATGGGACAAGCGGGTGTGTGTGTGTGTGTGTGTGGGTGTGTGTGTGTGGTGCAATGGGTTGGACTGGGTCCTGCTCTCCAGCAGGTCTGGGGTTTGAGTCCCACTTGGGGTGCCTTGTGACGGACTGGTGTCCTGTCCTGGGTGTGTCCCCTTCCCCTCTGGCCTTACGCCCTGTGTTGCCGGGTAGGCTCCGGTTCCCTGCGACCCCGTATGGGACAAGTGGTTCAGAAAATGTGTGTGTGTATTTAGCAGATGCTTTTCTCTAAAGCAACTTCCAATGAACTCTATGTAGTGTTATCAGCCAATACACCTTATTCACCATAGTGACTTATACTGCTAGATACACTACCAATGGGTTATTCATCCAAGCATCACACACTGTCACTCACACACTATGGGTGAACCTGAACAGCATCTCTTTGGACTTTGTCATTAATTTACTTTTTACTATAACTGCCTCCCAGCTAAGCCTCCCATATTACTTGGAGTGCGCTAGTAGAGAGTGGAGGGTGAAGCTAACCAGGCTCAAAAAGTCAGTTAGCAGTAAAGGTTCTCCTCATTGTTATCCAGGAACATACATCTTCACTAAACTGTTCCTCAACTTCACTGCAGAAAAATGCATTATTTCCAAGTCAGAACAGGCAGCATGGTCATGGTCTCCAGAAGTTCCACAGAAGCAGCTCAGGTCTATACAAATCCGTACCGCTAGGTACAGGAACAGCTTTTACCTCAGTGCTGTAAGAGTATACAACACTCATCAATGCGCCACCTTCAGTAACTAGAGTCGGACTTCTCCACCCAAGCACATTGGTAGATCACATAGTCACTTTAAGCATTCTCATGTTCTCAGTTCTCTGGCTGTCTACTGGTATTATTGTTATTGCTGTTAACATTATTTATTCTTACTGCTATTTGCATTACTCACTGTCATTTCCATTGTCATTGTTTTGTGCAGTACTTCTATTGTCTTTGTCCATAGTCTGTGGAGAAACATTCAAGAAAAGAATTTCATGATACTTGTACACGGTACTTGTACCTATGACAATAAACTTGAAACTTGAAACTTGAGAAGTCTCCAGAAAGAACCTGCTCCCTAGTCAGAATAAGAAGCATTTCACTCCCCCTTCCATCATAGTGTATAGAGTGACTCTCTGACATGGGCCCATTGCCTGGTCATGATAACCGCTGTGCACACATTCTCTTATATATATATATATATATATATATATATATATATATATATACACACACTTTTTTTTTTTAGACTCACTGGCCACTTTATTGGGTACACCTTGCTAGTACTGATTTGGACCCCCTTTTGCCTTCAGAACTGCCTTAATTCTTCGTGGCATAGATTCAACATGCTGCAACATGCCATGCTGGAAACATTCCTCAGAGATTTTGGTCCATATTGACATGATAGCAGTTGCTGCAGCTTTGTCAGCTGCACATCCATGATGTGAATCCCCCGTTCCACCACATCCTAAAAGTGCTCTATTGGATTGAGATCTGATGACTGTGGAGGCCATTTGAGTATAGTGAACTCATTGTCATGTTCAAGAAACCAGTTTGAGATGATTTAAGCTTTGTGACATGGCGCGTTATCCTGCTGGAAGTAGCCATCAGAAGATGGGTACACTGTGGTCATAAAGGGATGGACATGGTCAGCAACAATACTCAGGTAGGCTGTGGCGTTTAAACTATGCTCAATTGGTACTAAGAAAATAACACCCACACCATTACACCACCACCACCAACCTGAACCGTTGATACAAGGCAGGATGAATCCATGCTTTCATGTTGTTTACACCAAATTCTGACCCAATCATCTGAATGTCGCAGCAGACATCAAGACTCATCAGACCAGGCAACATTGTGCAATTTTGGTGAGCCCGTGCAAATTGTAGCCTCAGTTTCCTGTTCTTAGCTGACAGGAGTGGCACCTGGCGTGGTCTTCTGCTGCTGTAGTCCATCTGCTTCAAGGTTCGACATGTTGTGCAGTCAGAGATGCTCTTCTGCACACCTCGGTTGTAACGAGTAATATTTAAGTTACTGTTGCCTTTCTATCAGCTTCAACCAGTCTGGCCATTCTCCTCTGACCTCTGGCATCAACAAGGCATTTTCGCCCACAGAACTACCGCTCACTGGATATTTTCTCGTTTTCTGACCATTCTCTGTAAACCCTAGAGATGGTTGTGCATGAAAATCCCAGTAGATCAGCAATTTCTGAAATACTCAGACCAGCCCATCTGACACCAACAACCATGCCACATTCAAAGTCACTTAAATCACCTTTCTTCCCCATTCTGATGCTCAGTTTGAACTTCAGCAGATCGTCTTGACCATTTCTACATGCCTAAATACATTAGTAATTTGCTACATAATTTATTATGCATTTTTATAAAGGTGGTAAAAAACAACCAAGGCAAGTGGAATTACATTTCGAGGTGGAATGCCTGAGTGAACATGTAAGTCTTTAGTTGAGATTTGAAAACAGAAACAGATGGGGCATTTTTGACAGTAACTGGTAGACTGTTCCACAGTTTAGGCGCAACCTCCTACTGAGGTCTTATGGATCACAGGTACTTTAAGGTAACCTACATCTAATGAATGAAGATATCGTCCTGGGGTATGAGAATCAATAATCTCACAAAGGTACGTCGGAGCAATGCCATGTACTGCCTTATAGGATTTTATATTCAACTCTAAATGTGACCGGGAGCCAATGTAACAATTTAAGTACCGGTGTTATATGGTCAAACTTCCTACTTCTAAAACATTTCAGTAATCCAGGCTGCTTGAAACAAAAGCATGAACCAGCTTCTCAGCATCCTGTCTACATAGGAATCGCTGCAATTTAGTTATTTTTCTTAACTGAAGGAAACACGACTTAGTCAAAGCATTTACATGAGAACTGCAATGAACTGGTGCACCATTCACAATGTACCCTGCTTAGCCTTGCATCCAGTACTTCCAGGAAAGGCTCCAGACCACCTCCACCTTGACTTGGACAAGTTGTTAATGACAGTGGGTGACTGAGTGAGCAAATAGTTTGTAGCTGGATGCAAACAGTGGAATCTTAATGTTGATTTAAGTGTGGATCTGGATTACAATGTGTGCTTTGGAGATTGATATGGGGTAATGCTTGTAGGAAAAAAAAACCAAACTATTTTTGTGCCTTGTTGTCTGAGCCCTTATTGCCTTGTATTGCTTCACAGAAGAGAAGGCTTGAAAGATTCAGTTCAGTTCAATTCAGTTTATTTTTGGAGTGCTCATCTCACACAGTGAGACAGAACACTGAAGAAATGATAAGAGGCATAATATAAATAAAAGTTTGCTATACATTAAATTACTACAATAACTATGCAGTTATTAAAGCTATAAGTTAGGCCAGAGGCAAGGGAGAAAAAAACCCTCTGAGGGTCCAAGGGCCAGTAGCGGTCCACCCCTCCTGGGTATTCTAGATGTGAAAAAACTTAAGTCAATTTACAGTTATTTATACCATTGTCGCTAAATGCTAATATGCTGAGATGTGATGCTCAAGCTGGATGCAGTCAACACTGCTACTACAGAGAAAGTCTTGTAAAAACTTGTACCTGAAGATTCTCCAAAACTGGACAACATCCAGATTACTTGGACTTAGAAAGAAAGAGATAAAAGAAAGAACAACATTCAAATTTTTTAGCCGAGACTTTATGTTCATGAAGGATTGTCATCTTTGAAAACAATTTTTTTTTCACTCAGTTGCATGGGAGGACTTTATTTGACATAAATCTTGCCAATTGTTCATAATTTAAATGTGCTGCAGAGATGTTCAGGAACTAAAGTGCTCATTGGTCAGCTATATGATGCAGAGACGTCCTTAGCATCAAGGACAAATGGTTACCTTCCCACAGGGGCTCCATTGTGCATTCCACTGGTGCAGCCAGAACCAGAAGACACTCCCTGCAGCAGAAGGGCAAGTAATCACAAAGGCGGGATATTTGGTCTGTTGTTATTTTAAAACATTTTTTTTTTAAAATCGAGCTAATGATTTAAGATTTCCCTCATTTGTTACTCTGAATATTTCATTGAGAAGATTGAAGTTAGGAAAGTGGCTGAAGGGTAGAACAACAAGGCTTCTAGGCATACATTTTGTCCTAGGTTTTAAACCAACATCCCCTCAATCACAAGTTCATGTCCACACCTACCATGCTGCAAGCTGCTCCTGGACATGTGCTACCCAGTCCCTAGCCATGGGAACCCACTGGGCATGTTGGCATCAGCCCAAAATCCTGTTAAACTGTTAAAATAACTGCACAATTCTAATACTTCCCTTTAAACCCAGGCTTAAAATACACAGAATTATTTTCATATAGGAAAGGTACATACTCTTCTTCCCTCTTTGTCATTTTTAATTTTATTGCAGTTTCTTTTGTTTTAATCTTTAGTTTTTTTTTATTTTTGTAACCTATATTTATTTATTTAGTTTTACATGCACTGAGAAGCCACTTTTAAAGGCAATATATGAAGCATGTTGGTTGATTGATTGATGATTGACTGGTTGATTGAACTAACTTCAATTTCATTTTATGCAGCATTCCTTCAGATTTCTTATGTATAAAGGCTGCTGAATACCCACTTAGAAAAGCAGAAGACAAAGGACTTTTTTTCTGCTATTGTTGAATTTGATCCCTTTTAAGAAAACAGTTGTACATTAGTGCTATGCTTAATGAACATTAATCAGTTTTCCCTTTTGTAAAAATATAGAGGCTTTGAAAAATTGAGTGGACTTTAAATAAAGTCAGTTTTGAAAAGGTTTTGATTTCAGTGGCCCATATAAGCAAAAATTTTAAATGGGTGGAAAGCAACAGCAAAAATATACTTACTGTAATTGCTATTAATCTGCTACTCAGGACAAGGAAGAGACAAGTGCGAAAACCTTGCAAGGGAAATAGTGTCTAAGAATACATACCTGAATACTTCCAAAAAAAAGAAGGACAGAACTTCCAGGAAGTGCTGAACATGGTATATACACATCTCCTTTAACAGACACATGTCACCATGAAGATTTTACACTTATTCATTTAGCTGATGCTTTTCTCCAAAGCAACTTACAACGTGGAGGTATTTACAATTATTTACCTAATTATACAGCATGGTAATTTCAGGGTAAGTACCTTGCTTAAGGGTACTACAATTGGAGGAGGGGATCAAACCTGTGACCTTTGACTCTAAAGGCAACATCTCTAACCACTACACTTCCAACTGTCTAGTTATTGAAATATAGTATATATTATCAAGAATGACTTTAGTTTCCATTTCAATCGAGAAACAGTAGCTTTGTTACCCAGGTGTCAGTGAGAAAACTCAAGATACACTTGTTACTGCGTATAAATAAATGTACATTCAACGTTATTCTTCATATAAAAAAAGAAAACTTTAAAAGCTGTTTTATGCTAATGTCAAGCTTAATTGGCATTAGAGAAATTGCTCCGGCATGCTGTGAGGCTGTGAGATTAGCTAAAAGAGAAAGAACAAGATAAAGCCTTCAAAAGGCCTATTTCAGAGGAATTATGGATTTCCTTTGAACATCTTCCAAGTTTTAAATACGTTAAAGCCTGCTGGCACACATGCAAATTAAGCGGTACCAAAGCATTCCAAAAAAAATTGTCATGAATCAGACCAGAGTGTGAGGACGGGGCACACTGAAACAAGCCACTGAAACAGAGCAGGTCGACAGCAGAATGTATGAACGACAGCTCCTTTTTCAAACAGGTGTAGGAAGGATGTCGCAGGGGGAGCTGGTAGTGTAGTGCTCTAAGGGTTAAAGCTGCTGTCTTTGGACCCAAAGGTTGAAGTATTGAGGCTCACCTTTAGCTGTAGTACCCTTAAGCTAAATAATTACTAAGCTGTATAAATACTTTTTTTTAGCAGACACTTTTGTCCAAAGTGACTTCCAATGAACTCTATGTCGTGTAATCAGCCCACACACCTTATTCACCAAGGTGACTTACACTGCTAGATACACCACTTACAATGGGTCACTCATCCATCCATCAGTGGAACACACTCTCTCTGTCACTCACACGCTATGGGTGGACCTGAACAGCATATCTTTGGACTGTGGGAGGAAACCAGAGCATTCGGAGGAAACCCATGCAGACATGGGAAGAACGTGCAAACTCCACAGAGACTGAGCAGGGATCGAACCCATGTCCTCCTGCACCATCCAAGCACTGTGAGAGAGCAGTGTTACTTGCTGTGACACCTACCAAATACGTAGGTAAATAATTGTAAATAGCTTAACATTGTTAATTGCTTTGGAGGAAAGCATCAGCTAAACGATTGAATGCAAAAATACCAGCCAGCCAGATAGAAAGTAGAGTGGATTCTGTCTCTGTGGTCTTAGGACTACACTGGGACAGGGACGCATTTCACATAAAGCTTGTTGTTTACAGAAGTGCATTACAGGCTGTACCGTGTTAGTCTGCATTATAGTTAGCACCAAGTTATAGTAGGTATTATAGCTTATGTCACATAATGGCTTAAATCATGTCTGTTTGTGTTACAGCTGGAGCATGTATTGGATTTTATCCCACGTTACAATTTACACCTCATTACAATGACCATTTGTCTCTTGCTTGCTGGGCAAGAGGACAGCAACTCAGGATTTATGCATTTTATAGTCTTGGTTCTGGACGTCTTAGGCTGGACAAGGTAATGTGGAAATGGAAATAAAAACTTAATCTCTGGTCCTTCGCCATCTCTCAGTCTAGAGTGAGTCCCTTCTTGCTCTCAAACAGTGGCTTAAATAAGGGCAGTCATTGTTTGTTGGTCATTAGGTGTATGTGTTGGGGTGACAGAAGACAGATCAGCAGAAAAACTTTGACACCCTGCTTTTGAAAGGGACATTGCTGTGAAAAGATTTAAACTAGGACATACATGGAGTAGTCCATGATAAAGATGATGCTCGACACATGGACTCAGTCTTACATTTACATTTATTTATTTAGCAAACGCTTTCCTCCAAAGTAACTTCCAATGAACTCTATGTAGTGTTATCAGCCGACACACCTTATTCACCAAGGTGACCTACACTGCTAGATACACTGCTTGCAATGGGTCACTCATCCATACATCAGTGGAACACACTCTTTATGTCACTCATACACAAACGCACTGTGAGTGAACCTGAACAGCATGTATTTGGACAATGTTAATGTGTCTGTGGATGCACTCTCAATGATATGACAGAAAACATCCAGAGATTTTGCTTTTTAACCTTTATATATCAAGAAATGACTACTGAACAACGGCAAAGGTACAGTACTACAAGCAGAAAGCCCACGGGAAAAACTAGCTAGCTAGATACCATAGTAATTATGAGAAGTGATCGTGCGGTAATTATGGGGAATTATCCCCGAAAAGGTATTTGTTTTTGAACCGCTTTTGTAAAAATATTATGTACACATTTTTAGGCATTTAAGTTGCTCCGGATTAAAGTGTTTGTTAAGCACCAAAAATAAACTAAAGCAGTAGGAGTGCCAGTCACTGCCTTGTGTTTACTGCGAGATTGTACCGCCATCACATTAACACGGACGTCTGCAAGGCTGTAGCAGGCAGCAACAAAAGAGGCCCTAAATGAGCTGTTAGAAACACCAAACACACATTTAATGTGTCAATTATGTGTGCTGGTCCATAATGGTGCTGTGGTTTCTGCCCAGTGTTACTAGAGGTTCGACTCCTCATTAGAGGCATCCGAGGAAAATCGTTGTCAGCCTTGCGGAAACAAGGTGGTGGAACGGCTCCCGGCAGCCCCCTTCGCGGCCCCCGCTCCACATCCCCCACCGCTCCCTCCTGTTTATGGCTTGTTGTCTGTTTGTTGAATAGGCCGATGCCCAACAGATTGGGCCTCAACACTGATCTTTTCAACTGCACAGGATCAAATTATTTATTTTCCAAGAGGCTTTGCGTCTGGAGATGAATGCTGACTTGAAAGGCCGAATCTTCAAAAGGCTAAAGCACTTCGTTGGAAGTTAAGAAGATTTAGATCAAAAGGTTAGAAAAGACACATTCAGAGGGCCCCTTCAGAAGAGCGCACTCCTCCCGGTTTTAAACCGCACGGGTTCACGGCCGTGGCGGGACGCGGCCCCCCGTCCCTGCGCCGCCTCGCCGAGATGAAAGCGTCGATCACCGGCGCGCGGAGAATGTGCTGCCGCCTTTCACTGGGCCGACGATCTGCATCATCCAGAGAGCGGCTTGCTTGCGGAAATCCCGAAGATGCTTTCCTGGAGACCCCATTAAAGCGAAACAGGCTGCAAGAACAAGCAAAGCATTAATTGCTCTGCCAATGTGAGGCAGGAACATGGCCGTTTGCCGTGCCATCTTTCAGCTGCGGTCTGTTAAGCAGATGCAGAAGCCTGGAATCCCCACTTAGCATAAGCACAGGGACCAATATGCTCCTATGGACTGCAGATGCACTGCAGACAACATCTTGCACAGTAGGTCTTGTAATTCGGGGAATGGGATATGGCACAGTGGCACCGCGAGTAATGCTGCTGTCCTACAGCACCTGCGTGGAGCAAGAGGGCTTGGGTTCGATCCCTGCTCAGTCTGTGTGCTCTCCCCGTGTCTGCGTGGGTTTACTCCCACAGTCCGAAGACATGCTGTTTAGATTCACCCATAGTGTGTGAGTAACAGAGAGAGTGTGTTCTATGGATAAGTGACCCATTGTAAGGACAGACAGTCCCCAACTTACAATGGGGTTATGTTCCAATACACCCATCATAAGTCAAAAATGCATTCAATACACCTAACCTACCAAACATCATCGCTTCTTATCCTTTAAGAATGTCGAGATCGTCAATTGCAAAAGTCCAAGTTCATGTCCAATGGCCATTACGGGCTTGCCACCTTCATGCTGGGCAATTATTTTGAGTTTCTCCTCAAGAGTAATTGTCTTCCTCTTCTCATCAGTAGCAGGAGATATAGATGCGCATTTCGTAGACATGATGGATGCACAAAACACAACGTATAAACAGGGAGGGGGTATCCAAAAACTCTGGAAACGCAGAACACTGTAGACTATCGGTTTTATACGCTACGTGGCAGACTGGAAGATGCGGATCACTGCCGTTACCCAGCATCACAAAAGAGTATCATACCGCATATGGCTTGCCCGGGAAAAAAATCTGAAATCAAAATTTGAAGTACGGTTTCCGCTCAATGTGTATTGCTATCACACCATTGTAAATTCAAAAAATTGTGTAAAACTCAGGGACTGTCTGTGGTGTGTCTAGCAGTGTAAGTCACCTCGGTGAATAAGGTGTGTGGGCTGATAACGCTACGCAGAGTTCATTGGAAGTTGCTTTGCAGAAAAGTCTCTGCTAAATAAATAGCTGTAATTTCCCTCCATTAGCCTATATGTTAGAGGTGTGTGCTGGCACAGCAGGCTTAGCCAGGTCCTGCACTCTGGTGGGTGTGGATTCAAGTCCTGCTTGGGGTCCCTTGCGACAGACTGGCATCCCATCCTGCGTCCTGTGTTGCTGGGTCACGTGTGTATATGCATAGTACACACACACACACACACACACACACACACACACACACACACACACAGTCTGCACTGCTTGTCCCATACGGGGTCGCGGGGAGCCGCAGCCTAACCCAGCAACACAGGGCGTAAGGCCAGAGGGGGAGGGGACACACCCAGGACGGGAAGCCAGTCCGTTACAAGGCACCCCGAGCAGGACTCAACCCCAGACCCACTGGAGAGCAGGACCCAGTCCAACCCACTGCACCACCGTACCCCCTTATATATGTATATGTATAGAGGCTACACACACACACACACTGGCTGAAACCGCTTGTCTTGAGTGGGATTGCGGTGAACCAGAGCCTAACCAGGGAACACAGGGAGCAAGGCTGGAGGGGGAAGAAACATACCCTGGAGACACGCCACAAGGCACCCCAAGAAGGACTGGAACCCCAGACCCGCCACACAGCGGGCCCCTGCCCACAGAAAACTTGTATTATACCACTTCTTTCACAATTTTACCGCTCCTTGGAACACTGTTCAGAGCTCTGTGTGATCTTAGGGAGAATAGTGCTCAATAAAAAATAAACTGATCTGAATTTTCCTTTGATTCAAAATTTCCAAAACGTGTCTGCGTGAGTACATCGTAATTGTCCAGCTTACAGTTCACTCAGAGTGTGCAAAACCTTGTGCCCTTTGCTCTCCACAGCATTAGCTGCAGACCACTACAACACAATGAGTGATAGAAGTATGCAGTACAATTAATTTTTTTCCAGTGTTTTTTTAGCTACTTACATTTTCTAATCTAATGGTTCTTTGTCTAACACATGGAAATTTGTATACTAATGGAAGCATATGGAGGGGTATCCTGGGCCCATCTACTCAAAAGCCATGAACAAAGTTTTCTGAAATATTGTTCAAAGCTGATCATTTGGATGCTACTTAGCAGTGGTAGGTTTGACCCCTACTCAGCATGTGTGAATTTTGCATGTTTACCCTATGTTCATGTGAGTATCCTCCCATAGTCCAAAGGTGTGGGTCATTTGGCCCACAGTGTGTGTATATATAGGGGTGGCGTGGTGGCATAGTGTGTAGCACTGCTGTCTCATAGTGCCTGGGTGGTGCGAGAGGACATAGGTTTGATCCCTGATCAGTCTATGTGGAGTTTGCATGTTCTCCCCATGCTTTTGTGGGTTTCCTCCCACAGTCCAAAGAGATGCTGTTCAGGTTCACGCATAATGTGAGAGTGACAGAGAGAGTGTGTTCCACTGATGCATAGATGAGTGACCCATTGTAAGTAGTGCATCTAGCAGTGTAAGTCACCTTGGTGAATAAGGTGTGTGGGCCGATAACACTACATAGACTTCATTAGAAGTTGCTTTAGAGAAAGTGTCCGTTAAATAAATGTAATCTAAGTGTTACGCTGCTCTGCTGTACAGTGGTGAATGACTGCAGGGAGTTTGGTGTATGGCACATTGTAAATCACCTTGGAATAAAGTGTTAGATACTTTAGTAGGTACTAATTTTAACTAATATCATAATATGTAATTCTCATCATATGTCGCTTTGGTAAATTAATAAATGTAATGCAAATGCAAGACCACCGTCAGCTACAGTAAACAATGCTGAATAGGGTACAGAGGGATGCGAGGTGTGTGGCAAGGCGTTGTGTAGCAGATATGACAAAGGGAATACCTTTCAGCACATATCCCAGCAGCTTGCTGGAGGAAAGCACTCTCATTAATCACGACTGTGGCTCGCGCTCTAGATAAGGAAGCTCAAAAAAACGCTTCAGGAGCATCTCGCATGTGCTGACAGACCAAGCAGAAGACAAAGCATCTTGATGCTAAACAGTGCTGGCAGGTGTTAATTTTACCTTTATTTATTTAGCAGACACTTTTCTCCAAATCGACTTCCAATGAACTCTATGTAGTGTTATCAGCCCACACACCTTATTCACCAAGGTGACTTACACTGCTAGATACACTACTTCCAATGGGTCACTCATCCATCCATCAGTGGAACACACTCTCTGTGTCACTCACACACTATGGGGGAACCTGACCCGCATGTCTTTGGACTGTGTGAGGAAACCGGAGCACCTGGAGGAAACCCACGCAGACAACATGCAAACTCCACAAAGACTGAGCAGCTCAGCAAATAGTCCTGCTGTTGAGGATGTAGGTCTCTGGCTATACACAAACACACAAGCAGTTATTGCAGCAGTTACGGTATAGGTGTATACCTACACCGTAGGTGTTCGGTGTACATGTGTAGTGTTTGTGTACAGCCAAGGTCAGCAGATCATTCGCTGATCTTGTGTGTTTGCTTACATAGCAAGCAAACTGGATTTCTAAAATCAGGAAATGATGGGATATCAGGAGACCAAATAATTGTTTTCAAGTCATTTTTAATGGGGCTCAGCTCCATCAACATCTGATCAAATCAAAATACAGGTCTCCCTTTCATGTGGATGGGCTTCGGATATTCTGCCAACTTTTGTTGCCTGGGTTCACAGCAGTTTCTCTGAGGTCATTGATAATGTAAAATCTGATTGCTCGAATAGTCAGAACAGCACTTTGGTAAAAAGTAATTTGAATTCCAAGTTTTCCCTTTTAATGCAGGAGTTTAAGAGCAACTTTTCATGAATTATTCATCTCATGTGCAGCTGGACTCGAAACAGGGTTGCTGTTGTACTGTATGGTACCCTTGTTGTGTTTGTTATGAAAGAGTGTGTGGGGGGGACTTTTGCCTGACAGGGTCACTAAACAGTAGGAGCTACACTTTAACTGAACTGTTTATTCCTTATTATCAATAACTGCTTATTCTAAGGCAAGGTGGCAGTGGTCTGGAGCCTATTGTTGAAGTATAGTGCACTTGGCTAGCCAGGGTAGATCCTGGATAGATTATACAGCAGTCCATTGCAGGGTAGTCACACATACTAATTTATTCACTCACACACAGGACAATTTAGAATCACCAGTCCACCTGAAGCACACATCTTTAACCTGTGGGAGGAAACCAGAGCAGCCAGAGGAAAGTCACAAATATGAGGACATGCCAACTTCACAAAGACTCAGCAGGATTCAAACCAATACCTAAACTACTCAGGTGTTGTGAAACAGCAGTGCTTCTTACTGCACCAATAATGCTAGAAACCCAAAAAGGGTGAAATAAAAACCAGAAGAGATACGCAATTCTTCCATAGATAAAAATTCAAACCCTTGCATTAAAATAAATTCACACCAACTGAACAAGAACCAAAGCTATGCTCTATCTCACTACCAGCTGAATTTCCATGCTGTGTGTTTATTACATAAGAAATTAAGTACCAAAAAATGGGGACATAATCTCTTTAAACTAGGGCACAATCAGTAACATAAAACTGGATAAGAATGTCTACAACAAAACTAAAGGCCATCAACAATGGTGATGACCCAGCAGTGCCTCATCACCTTCTTACTATGACCCATTAGTCCATCTTCTTTCACATAAGTTCCTTTCCTTTGAGCACAGACCAGCTGCCTTACATCATAGTCTTAATTGTCTATTCAATTAAAGTCAGCTAGTCATCATTTACATGTGGTCTGGTTACCTGCTACACTCCAAAGACATGTTTCAGGTGGATTAGTAATGCCATATTGTCCATACTATATGACAATGAGTGGATACCCTGGCATGGGCTGGCATCACTGCCTACAATGAAGGTTGATTACCCTAGTGCCCTATGCATTCAGGATAAACTCTGAACTGCTGTGACCATGACTTGGGATAAGCAGTTACTAATAGTGAGTGAGGAAAGCTTGCAAAAAGTAGGTGTTGTGAACTGTCTATCATGTGAAGCTCAGGTCTGTGCTACAATTGCACCTGCATGATTTGTATTATGTACGACACCTGTGTTCAGTATCCCTCCATGGTGCCTGTGTATGGATTCTGAATATAATATGCCTATTTAATGTATGAATAGTGTCTTTGTCCAG
Organism: Scleropages formosus; assembly: GCF_900964775.1. Classification (NCBI taxonomy): domain Eukaryota; kingdom Metazoa; phylum Chordata; class Actinopteri; order Osteoglossiformes; family Osteoglossidae; genus Scleropages; species Scleropages formosus. Next base: position 32,922,439 of record NC_041810.1, read on the forward strand.
TGTCCCTCTGTAATACTAGTGTTTAGTGTACATGTATGGTACATGGTCACATTAGTTAAATGACAGCATCAGGTTTCCAGCCAATGCTTGACACTGTGGATGTCACACATGCAAAAAAAAAAATCATGAAGTTGAGGCTCTTTGACATTCTCAAAAACAGTACCACAGAACTAATGTATGTGTGGTGGGGGTTACCAGGTAATGCTGCAGTTATACCTGTCATTTGCAACTTGCAAATTTATAACTGTTCAAATCCAGGTTCTTGCTGCTGTACCCTTGAGAAGGTATTTACCCTACACTGCTCCAGTAGAATTTACCCAGCTGTGTAACTGTCACACTCATGCACTCGAGCCAAATGATCACACCTACCCCAGATTAGAGTAGCAGAACATAAAAGAAGCTGTACTGGCTCAACTGGTTGTGGAACCTTATTGAGTTAATCTGCTTTTCCTGAAATAGTGAAAGAACCCCACTTACCACCTTGGTCCTTTGCCCTTCAATCCCTGTTCTCTGCCTTCCTGGTTCCTGATCTCCTGCTTTGTCTGATCAACTTGGATTCCCATCTTGTCCCAAAAACAATGCCTGCACCTCAAACAAACCACACCTGTCCCCAACTACAATCCTTGCTTGCTCATTGTTTGTTACCCCCATTAACAAACCCATGATTGGGTCCACACCAATGCTTTGGTCTTCTGCCCTTGTCCCTGACACTAATAGGAAAATATTTGTGAAAAGCTTATTTATATAAACCTCACACTGTAAACAGGCTTGGATAAAGGTGTTATCTGAATAAATGAAATAGTATGGTTCAAAATATTTCAAAGTGCAGTACGATAACACATTTGGGCAATCTTTTCAGTTTAAAGTCTGAGTTAGGAAATTAACAGAAGCAGCCTGTATTTTGACTAAAGGTATGTCGTAAACTAAAGTCTAAAAAGGGATACTGAAAGTACAGCAAAGTACACATCCAGAATGGGATGCCAGTCTGCCACAGGGCACCCCAGGGGGGGATTCGAACTCTAGATTTACCAGAGAGCAGGGCCTGGCTAAGCCCGCTGTGCCACCGCACGCCCCCCCCAGAAACCAGACAAGTTGATTTCTTTTTCTACAACAGGCTGGTCCACTTGGGATACTCCAAGGGGCTACCGGCAGTCATTTGTACCAGCATCTATCAGACTCTACAATGAGTCCTCACACTGCCAGGGAGCAAATAACCTCTTAATGACTGAGTGTCACTGAGCTGATCTGTGTCCCACCACACCCTGCACCACCTTACCTTCACTCATCCTCTCACTTCAATCCATTCCTCATCTTGCATTTAAATATCATTGGCTCTTTATTTACTTACCAGCTTATTTATCTGGTTTTGTCACTTAACCTATGTATGAACACATGTTTACATTGCATGCTGCTACAAGCAAGCAGAATTTCCCTCTGGGATCAAAGTAAAATGGCTTTATTACCATTTCAGCCATATACAGCTGGTGAAACATACAGTGAAACAAAATGTTCCTCCAGGACCATAGTGCTACATAAAAGAAAAATTCCTTACAATATAATAAGAACAGCTGTAAAAAAAAAAAAAAATTTATATATATATATATATATATATATATAATTGCAAAGAGAATGGCATGGTGCTCAGTTGCATATGAGTGTGGGGTTTGTCAGTCCAGATCCTGGGTATTGAGCAGTCCAATAGGCTTGGGGAAGAATCTTATATCCTGTGACATAATTGCCTCATCTGTTTAACATCACCTGTTTCACATCACCTTGTTTTTTCAACTTGTCACATTTTTTATTAGTCCTAAACTACCCCATTCCAACCTTTTGGAATGTGTTGCTGACATCAATTTCAGAATAAATTTGTATCTTCAAAAAAAAAAAATGCAGCTGATAGGTGAAACATGAAAATGCCTTGTCTTTATACTGTACTGTTTTCGTTTGAATACAAGTCAAAGTAAATTCACAAATCACTCCTTTTTGTTTTTATTAGCATTTTCTATACTGTCCCAGCATTTCTGGAACTGGGGTTGTACAATCACAGAGTTTCACACTCTAACAGTCACACCCTAAAGGGCAAATTAGAGCCATCAGTTCACCTTAAATTCAAATCTTCAGACGGTTAGAGGTAGCTGGCGCTCAAAGAATCTCTTTAGCTCTCCTCCAAATCCAGTGTTAATCTAGTTTTCAGAATCAACAAGGCCTGTTCCTTCTTCAGATGCCTGAGGTCTATACTAATACAGCCCTAAGTTCCTATGTCAACATAAATATTTTCATAAATATTATGGAACAGGGGGGCGCGGTGGCGCAGTGGGTTGAACCGGGTCCTGCTTTCCAGTGGGTCTGGGGTTCGGGTCCCGCTTGGGGTGCCTTGCAACGGACAGGTGTCCCGTCCTGGGTGTGTCCCCTCCCCCTCCGGCCTTATGCCTTGAGTTGCCGGGTTAGGCTCTGGCTCCCCATGACCCTGTATGGGACAAGCGGTTCAGAAACGTGTGTGTATTATGGAACACCCAGGGTGATATTGAAGCTACAGTGCAATGAATGTGATCTCTACAGTTGTGTCAGCACTGTGAACACACTGGTGCTAATGCATCTGAAGAACCATTCACTGTTCTTCACCAAGATGAATAGAATTCATCATGCTTCTGGCTCAGTTTCCACAGTGGAATAAGCATGCTCCTCGGGCTATCTGTGAAAGCCCTATGATGCCTATCATAGCTTACCTCCAGCCCCACATCATTTGTCTGTGATGCTATGTTTGGCATATTCTTAGTAATTCATTTCATTTTTTAGCTGAAAAAGGTGGAGACAGTCTGATGGGGTCATCCTGTGACCTCTGTATCTCATTTCACTTAATTTCTTCAACCTGATGTTTCTATCTAAGCATTAAGATGTTGGCAGTTCTGTTTTCATGATGAGTTGTGTTATATGTGTTGTCCCGGGAGGCAAAATTCAGTATAGCATTTCCTCAGAAGATGCAAAGCCCCCTGCCGCTGACATTGAGGCCCCCTGGAGATATTCTGTTCTCTGTGACATCTACCTTTTATGATGTGAATAGAACACCAGGGAAAAAACAGGAATTTTTCTTCGGCTAACATCCAAAGGGCATCCCATAATGCAACTTCAAGCTATATTATTAATGGGGCCCAAAATCTAACACTCACCAAGTCTATAGCTGGGAGCTGAGGCCCATTTACAGCCACATTCTCTGTGCAATATTCATAAAACTATGGAGTATGCCTGTAATGTAGCCTACATCCATGATACGTCCTCAGGAAAACTAATTCACATTATGGTTTGTCAAAGGCAAGAATGACCTGTCAAAGGTGGGTGTAGCCCAATGTGCAATGTGCTCCAAATTCTTCAGACAGTCATTTGCCTCTTCTCTTGGGTCTTTCACCTCATGATTCTTTGCTGTCTTTTTTTAGTTAGTTCCTTTGCTGAATTTTGCAACAGCATTTGTTTAAAGTATAAACTTGCCAATAATTCACCCGATTAACCTATGACCTCTGACGTTGCATATAACTCAAACATTATTCAGCAGAAGGTTCTCGATACACCATCTAAGGTACTTAAAGTTGGGAATCTTTCGTGGATCTCCCATGTGCCATCGCAAGATGTGGTGTGGAAATCTCTCTTTGAATGATGATTCAAAGTCACCTTCATCTCTTTAGATCATGAAAAAGTGAATTGTGAAGTGTGCTTTCTGCAGGCTCCAGATTCCACACCACATTTAAAACTGCGCGGTGAAAGCGCTCATAATTGAGCAGCGTCTTGCAGTACCTCAGAAGTGTAAAACACAAACAGAGACATGCATATTCCAGCAGAGACCTTGTAGAACTTTTCTGACAAGGCCTTGAAGCTTCTTCGTTGTTGTTCTGTGTGCGTTTTTAGGTGGGAGATGCAAGCACCCCGGCAGATACAAGCAAAATATATATACATCACAAACGCTTTGTAAGGAAGCCATTCCGTCTAAACCCGGTGCTGGAGCAGTTGCACAACAAAAGCACAAAAGGAATATCAGATAAAAGCATTAGCGACGCAAATGACGATGATTCTGGAGAGGTAGACTACGCCAGAAGAAGCGCAACCAGCCCAATTAGCAGCTCCGGTAACGGGGACGGGGCGATAGCTGTGACACCCATCTGCGACTGGGATGCGAGCAACAGTGGCTTTGCCACTCAACCGGCAGCCTATAAACATGGCATCCTCTCTACTTCGGAGCCAGGAAATTTGGCTGAAGAAAGGAAGATCCATTAAACAAGGAATTTCAGTCCAATTTGTCTTCAAAAGAAGGCAAAGGACCTCATTATGAGAGCCCTGCTTTTCTTGACTATGAGATTGGCTGAAAAAGAGAGGTTAGTCATGCCTGCTTATCTCGCAACCTTATAAGCACAGGATTAAAAGATCAAAGGCGGATTTGGTTTAATATTATAGAAAATGTAAGCCCTTTATAGAGGCTCCCTGGACCATGCCCTTTTTTTACTCTCAATACTCAGATCAAAATACTGAAAATTAATATTAATTTGATACATTATCCCACATGAAATTAATGGCACTGTTCATATCCACAAAAAAGAGAAATGACAATGGTGACAGTCATGTTCTAGAGCAGGACTTTCAAAGAGTTGGTTCATCCTGATTACACATGATGCTACACACACACACTTTCCAAACCGCTTGTCCCATACAGGGTCATGGGGAACCGGAGCCTACCCAGCAACACAGAGCGTAAGACTGGAGTGGGAGGGGACACACCCAGGACGGGATGCCAGTCCATCACAAGGCACCCCAAGCGGGACTCGAACCCCAGACACACTGGAAAGTAGGACCCGGTCCAACCCACTGCGCCACCACGCCCCCCGCTATGATGCTACACTCGTTTTTTTAAAAATATGTAGAAATACCGCATAAATTCAAGGGAAAAAGAACCATGTGAGTATGTGTAAAACAGGAAGAAACTTGTTTATAACTTACTCTGCGGTGTGGAGGTAAGCTTTAACAAATCTCTCACAATATTCATTTACATTTATTTATTGGACACCTTTCTCTAAAGCCACTTCCAACAAACTCTATGTAGTGTTATCAGCCCATACACTTTATTGACCATGGTGACTTACACTGCTAGATACACTTACAATACACCAGCGGAACACTCTCTGTCACTCACACACTATGGGTGAACCTGAAATGCATGTCTTTGGGAGGAAACCAGAGCACCCAGAGGAAACCCACACAGACATAGGAGAACATGCAAACTCCATAGAGAGTGAGCAGGAATCAAACTCATGTCTTCTCACACCACCGAGGTGCTGTGAGACAGCAGCACTACTCACCGTGCCGCCTTGCTGTCCCATTCAAACATTCAAATAAATCAACAATGAAAGTTTCACACAAGAGCCATGAGTTCAGTACCAAAGAGTGTTCATGGCTTTCTGCACGGTGTTATTGCACCAGTTGTGCTTAGGAGCAGTGCTGACAATGTCAAGAATGCTTTCAACATGAACATGGTCTAATGTGTTCCATCAGCTGTAAGCCCTAACATTAATTTGACCGTGAAAGTGACAACTTCTGAGAAAACCCACCAAGTCACGCTTCTGTTTCAAAGCTGGCAGCCCAGAACTGGACACTTGGTTAAATAAACTAACCCACTGTGGGTTTTGGCTGCCAGTCAATGTCACATATATACAACAAACCTCAGCACTTAGTACCATACATGAGACTGCGGTTAGCTGGTCTTCAACAGAGTGCTGATTCACTTGACGGGATCAGCGGAGTCCCCGTGCCACGTTTACACTGATCAAAGTTCTCATGATCAGACACTTTTACGGCAAGCTGTTAGTGGCATCACTCTAATGGGATAATAGGGTTCTCATTGTTGGAATAATTGCCACGATGAGGCTTTGAGAGGTGATGGGCGCTTTGAAGGCATCTGAGGGACGGGTTAGCTCGGCATACATAGAAACGTGCGTCAGAGCTACGCTGCACCAGAGGGAAGCAAAGCGACCAGCCTGCCATCCTAGTTTTCCTGAAACAGGGATTATAGCACATGCAGGGGAGAACAAGTTCCTGTGAAAGGCAATAATTAGTTCTACCATCCCAGTGCTCTCATCTTGTCAGGCTTTTGATGAATTACCTGCCACTGGCTGCCACATTTCAGCTGAAGAAGGTGATTCCCTTCCTCCAGAATGAGCTATAGTGTACTTCCCCCTTCCAGCACCTGGGAGGGGATGGAGGGTTCGACAGACACATCCATGAGTAAAGCAATGGTTTTCAACCAGCATGTCACTGATGGAGTCCATGGTTGCAGCAACATTTTCAGCAGTTTTGCCTTGGCTTGATCATTTTAATTATTGTTGTAATTTTTTTACACAAGCATTTACTAATACAGCTGATATGTAATAATATTCCGGAAAAGATGGCCTTTCCTTTGTACTGGTACACATAAGGGTATTTAATTAATAATTAAGATAAATGGATGTAATAGTCATTGTTTACTTTACATCAGTTTTTTCGCATATAGTTGCTTGCTGTCAACTATAACTAACTCATCTTAACTCATTTACCAAGTGTTGCCAAGGAAATGGATTCAATAGAAAATTGATAGAATATGATATGTGATTTGAGGGTCAATCACTGAAGATAAGTTGAAAACACTGTTGCAGTGTATACCAAAAAGTGCAGTGTAGCTATTTTTTCACTGAATAAAACAAACTTAATACACTATATAGGGAGGTCATGGTGGTGTGGTGGCATGGTGGCGCAGTGGGTTTGGTCAGGGCCTGCGCTCCGGTGGGTCTGGGGTTTGGGTCTTGCTTGGGGTGCCTTGTGACGGACTGGTGTCCTGCCCTGGTTGTGTCTCCTGCCTTGTGCCCTGTGTTGCCAGGTTAGGCTCTGGTTCACTGCAAGCCTGTTTGGGACAATGTGTGTGTGTGTGTGTGTGTGTGTGTGTGTGTAATACAGTATATGTGCACCTTTGTATGGGCTCATGACAATCACAACCAATAGATTAAATGAGATGACTCTTGATATCTCCAAGTATGATTTTTATCCTGTTTGGGTAATAACACAGCTAAGGAGATAAATGTATTTTCAGTCAGCTTGTCTGCACACCCTAAGTGCCTAAGCTTGCCCTCACTGTCTGAATGAAGGGATTTGCTGATAGAGGATGTCTTGTGTATGGGGTTAGTCTGCTGCCTGAAGTAATCTCTTTAAGCCTGACCCAGCAAAGGGGGACTCGGTAGTCCACACAGACACCACAGCCACACTGTGAGAGTTTAAGGCCTTGACATACAGAAAGATTTGTAACCCCTTCTTCCGGCTAGACTGACCCTCTTTTAACAGCTCCCACCCTATAGCCAGAATGGTTCTTTTGAATAAGGGCTGGGGTGTTAGATACAGGGAGCAGTCTGGCCAAAACATGAAAGAATCTTACAAGGACAGGTGTCACACAAAATCAGCAACTCTCAGATTCAGCCTTCTTTCCTGCCCAACTGAGCGCACCTTCAGCTGATCAGGAGGCAAGGGATAAAGGCAACTCGGACGTTCCCGAGTGCAGAACCTCATCAGACAAAACTGCAGCACTCCATGGTTGTCCTGTGTACCTTACATTACCCTTGTGTTTCTCCTACTCGGCTACTTGACCCTCTGCTTCTGTCCTCCAGGTTTTTGCTTCTGCCCGCCCCACTCTACAACATTGTAGATCGACCAACCGGTGCCTGTCCTTGACTATTCACTTGCCTGCCCCATTGAATAAAGACTGTCATGCACCTGCATCTGACTTCGTCAGCTGGATTCCTGAGTACGGCGTGACAGGGGCATTCAAACCTGAAGCCAGAAAGAGAAATCTGACCTCAGAACTACTAGACTGGTCATACCCACCACCTGCTTTTAAACATTAACACATTTCTGTGTATCAACAGACCATTGGAATTTTCCTAACAGACAATTATTTTTTTTTTGTTATATATTCAGCTTATGTGTTCCTCCAGAGCAACGTACAGCATTAAGATACTTACAGGGAGATCACTGTATTAGTTTAGGGTAAGTAGTTGACCAAAGATACTGCAGCAGGAGCTGGGATTTGAACCTTGGGATGAAAAGCAGCAGTACTTACCGCTACATCAACTGCTATCCCATTTTTACCCCAGGAGATTACCAGGTCAAATTTGTGCCAAGTCTGCAAAACATTGTCATGCTCAAATTACAGTTTCAAGGACAATTATAGTCTAATTGCAAACCATATTTAGTGGCTAAGAAACACATTCAAGAGTCTGGAAAATAATTCACAATTCTTTTAACTAAAGGGTACCTTCTCACATTACTGAAACCAATGATAATATAAAAATTCTTCACAGGTAATATATGGGAAATAAATTTTAAGAGTTTCTAAAAAAGATACCATGAAGTGCAATATCCTCTGTCCCTTACAATGAGATTTCTTCTCTCCCGACATACCGGAGCCTAACCCGTCAACACAGGGCACAAGCAGGAGGGGAGGGGACACACTCCAGAAAGGACACCAGTCCACCACTAGGCACCCCAAGCAGGACTTGAACCCCAGACCCCTCACAAAGCAGGTCTTGGCCAATTCCTGCTGCACCACCGCACCCCTTTCTCATGTTTAATTCAATTTATTTTTTATAGAGCGCTGTTCTCACGCAGTGGCACACAGCACTTGAACACAGGCATAGAGTAAAGAAACAAATACATCAGACAAGAAAACAAATAAACTACAGAACTAGTATAGTATATTATCAATGCTTTTAGAAAGCAAAAAGTATTCCTATTGGCCACGGAGGAAAGGAACAAAAAAATTCCCAACTGAAAGTCAAGGGAGGGGGAGAAAAAAACCTCTGGGAGTCTAAGTGCCAGTGGCTGCCCACCCCTCCTGGACATTCTAGATTAAATAAGACTTCTAAATCAGATTACAGGTAAAAAAAAAAGGCATTTTTGCTGTATGGTAGCTTGATTTCCCAGTTCAGCAAGGCATGCCTCGTCCATCATGGTGGTTAGTCATCACCCTGTAATCTCCACACTTACAACCCTCCCCAGAGAGCAACCGCTATTATCTCCAATCTAACACTTTCATGAGGACAAAATCTAGCACATCTTGGCAGAGGAGTCTGCATCAAATCTGAAGTGGAGCTCATCAGTAGAAAGCAAAATCAGAAAACCAGCAGAGAAAATGCAGACACAATACAATGCAATGCCTCCATGCAAACACCCTTATAAAATCCACTATGAAACTGGTAAAACTGGTACCTGCAGTGTTGGGAAGACAAAATGGTCATGAGTTGAGGCATTGTCTTCATCAGATCTCTATCAGAGCAGCAAGAATGTAACAGGACACTCCTGAGCTTTGATGGCACAATTAAACAACCGTATCCCCCGCATGTTTCACCAACCTTATATGTCACCTATGCAAATTCTTCATGCCAGTTAAATGACTAAGGTTTTTATGTATTGTTTCTCTAGGTTGTCCAGTTTCTCCTTAGAAGATAAGACAGAGAGATGGGTGTGTGTGATCACACTGATGTGAAGTCAAGTGACACAGTGGATCCCCTGTTTTATCCTGAGACGCAAGACTGCAGTGATCAGCTACAGATGAAGGGTCTGCGTTGTGCATTTCCTCATGATAGGCATTGGCAAGGCCAGTGTACAGGGTCTCTCATGCCTTTCCATGATACGTCTCACCTGCTGAGACTAGGTGGCATAAATGCATGACCAAATATACATGCCATCAGTGTTCTCAAACCTCAGTGTGCTGCCGCTGACAGCCCATTGTGATCTGGCATTAGTACCAAAATCCCAAATCATAAATCATGATTCTAAAGTGTGTGATCCAGAGAGCATAGCATGGAAAAAGTCTGACCTTGCAAAGGATTCAAGACAGTGCTCTCTCTTGTGTGAAACCCTATATGATAATAACTTAATTACTAAGTCAATACATTTACATGTATTTATTTAGTTAGCTGGTGCTTTTATCCAGGGTAACTTTCAATGTTAAGAAATTAAAGTAATACTGCTCATTTAAGTATACAGGTGGGTACAAGGTGACATTTCTAAACTGTAAATTTCCTACCACTTCCAATAGTACATTACATTACGTTTACATTTATTCGTTTAGCAGACTCTTTTCTCCAAAGCGATGTACATCTCAGCGAAAATATAATTTGTGCATTACATTAGGAGAAAGTGAGACATAGTTGCAGACATGTGATTCTTAAGTAAACCTAGTTTGTTTCTTTAGGTGCATAAAATACAGGACAGACAAATCCTGATCACCTTCCTACAATTTTTTTTTTAAAAAAAGGTACACAAACATTTACATAGAATACAGGAATAGCGGCTGTGTAAAGGCTTATGAAGACTTACACCATACATGAGCTTAAGAGATCATGGATGAAGTGAGTCCGGAAAAGGTGAGTTTTCAGACCCTTCTTGAATGTACACAAAGTTTCAGCAGTTCTGAGTGAGAGGGGGAGGTCATTCAACCACAACGGAGCCAGAACTGAGAACCTCCGCGTGTTACTACTCGTGTGCGGCAATTGTAGGTCATATTTACTTATTTTTAACAGCTGTATATTTCCATGCAGATATATACTCTCCACATGAGCACTGCAGAGGTCAGCATGACAACATGGGGCAATGGCCTGGTCACAGTCTTTCATTTACTCTCACTCTATATATGATATTCTGTTGTCTGTATTCTATGTGCAGCCACAATCTGTACACTCTTTATTATTCAGCCTACATTGTCATCTTTGTACCCTACATCCTGCCTATGCTCTGCATTCAATGTACTGTGCTTTGCTCTGTTTTTTACTCTGTGTTCTACATGATGTGCTTTTTGCTATCTAAAGCCAGGATCTGCAGTCTTTAGGATTTTTTCCTTCTAATGCTTATTGCAGATTAAAAATATACACATGAATAGGACTTCAGGCAGTTTGGCAGAGAAATTGTTGCTAAAATATATATGTCTCCATGTCAGCATACGAGATCTAATAGATTCACGCTTGCTAAACGTGAGCGATTAATTCAATATGCTTTTGAAGTGAGTTCTGCAAGCTCTTTGCTCTTACAAGGGGAGGGAGCATACAGAGGCATGGTTTGTTTGTGTGGGAAATGAAAAGACAAGTTAATCAAAACAGACACAGTTGAAGCCTACCCCCCCACCCCTCCCCCGGGTCCTTTCAAGCACAGCTAAACCAAAGTCTTGACCCTTTTCGAGTCTCCCAGCAAAGAGTTGTATCCTCACCTTGCCAGAACCACAGCTTCAAAAACTTTAAACTTCAGACATCAAGCATGAGCTTGACCTCCCCAAGGTTTCTACGACCAAACATCATCAATGTAACAATCAATTATTAACTGAATGAGGCAGACCTTGTCTGCAGTCGTAACGATTAGCTACGAAACTGAACCACAGGCGGACATAATTCAGCAGGGTAGCAAAGTTTATCATGTCTGTATGAGTCTCTTGCTGACATAATAGGCCCTTTAATTAGGATTTCAACAGGAATTTGAGGGGGTGCCTAAGTGATGTATTCAGCTGTCACAGGTGAGCTGACTACATAAATGGCAGAGCAAGTTCAATTCATTGTGAACACCCACCTGTTGTACCTGTATTCACTCATAACGGTTTATCTTTGTCAGGGTCATGGCAGTGCACAGCCTATCCCGGAATCGTATTCAAATTTTTTTCAATTGTCTGACACTTTTCTCCAAAGCTACTTACAGTGTTAAGCTACCTACAGTTTTACCCATTTATGAGGCTAGGCAATTTTACCGCGACACTTCACTACTGGTGTTTAACCTAAGCTCGATTTCAGGTCTGCCATTTTCAAACAACTGGGGAGGAATACACATGCAGACACACAAAACACCCAGCACCACCTCTCCCAAACTGGAAGCAGCACACCCTTGCAACTCTTTTAAGATGTTCCGGGGGTGGCAGGGGGTGGCTGAGGGTTGGGTAGCAGAGGGGACATAGCCTCAGGAGCTCAGGCTCTCCTCCCAGCAGGTTTGCTCCCTCTTGACGTCCCCACCCCAGGGCAAAGGAAAGATTAAAACAAATGGGAATTTAATCAAGGCACTGCGCCTTTTTGAGGAGGAGGCACGCCTGCTTGGCCCCCAACAGAAGGCCCCCGCTCCAGGAAGGCCGTTGCAAATCAAAGCTTCCTGCTGGCCACTTGCCGCTTTGCCGATCCACATCACAACAGCAAAACCAGCAGAAACAATTATTTATTCTGTTTCATGTCTGTTTTTGAAGTCGCCCCATCCCCCCATCCCATCCCCCCAACTCCCTGCTCTCTATCCTCTGCTTCTGCTCTCGGTTTTCCCTCCAAGGAAACAAGTTCACGGGAGATGCTCCTGAAAGGACTCCCTTCAAAGGAGCTGGAAGTACGGAAGGCCTTGCCTTCTCTTTCAGAAGGTCATTAATTAAAGGACAATCTCCTGCTTTGCGGTCATGAAGAGCAGGAACTAGGTGGCATCAAGCTGCTTTCTTTTCCAGATCAGGAACGAAGGAACAGTCTACAGTTCTCTCTTTTTGAAGACCTGGAAACAAGGAACTGTTTCCTGTGCTGTCCTTCTCAAGAACAAAAACTGATCACAGGTCACAGAATCACAGGGAAGGCAAAGACCTGGTTTAGTAGAGAAGAATTGGGTTATGGAGATACTGTTGCTTGAGCAAGTAAAATGGCCAGAGCAAGATTCAGTTGAGCCCCACCATGAGTATGGGAGAAGTTTCCGCAGCACATGATCCTAGATGGTTGATCTTCATGATAGACTGTTCAGGTTTTCATCATGAGCAGTTCTTAAAATTTTAAAATCTTCATGTATGTTACAGAACAAAGTGCTGTTTTAGATCCAATACTGAGTGCTAAAATATAGCTTCCCACTGATCTTAGGCCTTAACTATTTCCCATAATTCAAAAGTTTCTTCAGACTCTAGTCTCTGCACCATTTTCTAGAATTACAGAAGTCTGCATGCCTTCCAATGGGTGGCGAATCCGAGGCAGCATGTGTCCCCCCTTTGAGGTCACTGTCTTAAGAAGTGAGTCCAACTCTCAATGAGAGGTCAGGAGAATTTGTTTCTCCAAACAACCAGTGCGTACCACCTCATGCTGGGCACCATACGCTCATGCATTCACCCCTAAACACATGTACAAACTAAAAAATACAGTACACTCTTCAATAAATAGTAACGTATTCAATGGAAAGTATCTATTCAAAGCAAAAAATATGAAAATATGAACAAATCACAAAAAAAAAGCATTCAGTTTATTTTTATATAGTACTGTACCAAGCTTTTCAAGGCATTGACACAACCTACATATTTAAAGAAAGTCCTCCTTTTTTCAGTCTTAGAACTTTGGATAAGAGAAACTGTGCTGTTTGTTTGTATTTTACCAAAATGAGACAGATTTCTCTATTTAATTATTGAATCAGAAATCCAAGAAGGATGCAATGTTACAAATAATATAATACGGAGAAGGAACATAAAATCTTGGAAAGATCATTTCATACTGCTGGAAAAATGGGTGGCACAGTGAGTAGTGCTGTTGTCTCACAGTGCCTGGCTGGTGCAAGAGGATGTGGGTTGAATTCCCTGCTCAGCCTGTGTGGAGTTTGCATGTTCTCCCTGTATCTGCATGGGTTTTCTCCCACAGTCCAAAGACATGCTGTTCAGGTCCACCCATTGTGTGTGAGTGACAGAGAGAGTGTGTTCCACTGATGTATGGATGAGTGACCCATTGTAAGTAATGTGTCTAGCAGTGTAAGTCAACTTGGTGAATAAGATGTGTAGGCTGATAAAACTACATAGAGATTGTTGCAAGCTTTGGAGAAAAGTGCCTTCTAAATAAATAAATGGAAAATTTATACACAAGACACTTGGCAGCATCACACAAACAGCATCCTGCGTGTTTGAATCTGTAAGTTAGCAGAATGCAGGAGCCATGAGAAACTTTGGGAAGGTGTGGTCACCATTTCTGCACTTGAATGTTTTCTGTCAAAGATCAAATTACTTAGATGATGTCTTGTGGTACAATATTTTTAGCTATAGTGCTAAGTTATGACAAAGATAAAAAATTATAATGGCACAGCATTGGGTTGTATAACATGAACTCTGCCTGGTCCATATTGTATCCAAAGTCTTCTGTAAAGCAAAGTCAATTTAGTTCAATTCATTTGTTTTCCTTATTTATAATTAAAGGCAGGGTCATCTCGCTCTGGGTGCAAGGGTAAGCAGGGTGAACCTTGGATTGGATACCAATTCGTTACAGGGTAGCCACACACACAACAGGCAATTCAGTCACCAAGCATCCTGAAAAACATGTATTTGGACTGTGGGAGGAAACCAGAGCATCCAGAGAACATACAAACTCCACACAGACTAAGCTGGAATCAAACCTATTTTAAAGAAGTATTTTCAGCTGAGTGATGCAGATCACTGGATTGCTGTGTGCACAATAATATATTTACTGGCCACTTTATTAGAAACACATGTCAGTCCGCTTTTTCATACAATTATCCAAACAGCCACTCTTGTGGCAGTAAGTCAACGCATAAAATCATGCATACAAGGGTTAATAACTTAAGTTAATGTTCAGATCAAACATCAGAATGGGTAAAAATTGTCATCTAGCTGATTTTGACCATAGCATGGTTGTTGGTGTCAGACAGGGTGGCTTGTTTTAGAAACAGCTGAACTCCTGGGATTTTTAGGCACTGAACTTTATAGAGTTTACACAGACTGGTGTGAAAAACAAAAACATCCAGTTAGTACCAGTCCTGTGGGCAGAAATGCCTTTATGATGAGAAAAGTCAGAGCAGGATGTCAACTACAGTACAGGAGCTACAGTAACTCAAATAATCACTTTTTCTATTGAACAGAAAAGCATCTCTGAACGCACAACGTCAAACCTTGAGGTGGATGGGCTACAACAGCAGAAGAGCATATTGGGTTCCACTCCTGCAAGGTAAGAATAGGAATTTGGTGGCTACAATTGGCACAGGTTCACCAAAACTGGGCAGCTGAACATTAGAAAAATGTCTCCTGATTAGATGGATCTTGATTTCTGCTGTGACATGTAGACGGTAAAGTCAGAATTTGATGTAAATAGCATGAATCCATGGGCCTGACCTGCCTTGTGTCAACAGTTCAGGCTGGTGGAGGTGGTGTAATGATGTGGGGAATGTTTTCTTGGCACACATTGGGCCCCCTAATACTAGCTCAGCATTGTTTTAATGTCATAGCCTGCCTGCATCTCCTTATGGCCACAATTTACAAAATGCACCATTTCACAAAGCACAAGTTATTTCAAACTGGTTCCATGAATATGACAATGAGTTCAGTGTACTTCAATGGCTTCCCCAGTCACCAGTCCAATAGAGCATCTTAGGGATGTGGTAGAATGGGAGATTCACAGCATGAATGTGCAGAATCTCGAAGCAATGTTTCCTGCACCTTGGTTGCTAGAAGTTAGAAGTGTTTCGTTCTTGACTCAGGACACTTAACCACAAAGTCTGGATAAGCAGAGATATCCTTAGTCCTTATGATGGGTTGAGTGTTGCAAATTCTTGAAGTCTCAATAAGTTAATACCTCTACAGTGAGTGTCCCTATAAAGTTGGGTATAAATGCTAATAAAACCAACCTGCTGATATTGTTGTCCCTTGATGCATTCAGTTGTCATTCTGTTGTCTGTTTCTGTGTTTACTATTCTGTTTGTATATTGTGACCTGGTGCTATTCATAAAACAAAGAAACATGTCTGTTTTTAATGTTTTTTTGTTATGTCTGTTGTGAAACTTCATGTTGCTCTCCTGACCTGGACTCCTTTGAAAATAATTGGATAATTTCTGGAAAAAAGTCTTGTATTTATTAATAAATAAAATGCTGGAATGCAACCTTAGAGACATTGCTAACAACATCTTGGCAGTGCATTTTTCAAGCATGTCCACAATTAGAAGACTACACAATTCTTCAGAAAGAAATTGTACTAAAACATGAAACAGCCAGTCTGCAGTTTTATGAGGTAAGAACTGCACCAAGATCTTAACAACAATGTAGTAATGTGGCTTCCATGTGACCATATGCACAGAGAGAGACTGCAGAAGTCTACAGTGTAAACCATATCCTTGAAAGCAAGTATCAAGGCTTCTTGAGTATTTAATCTGCATTTTACAAGTTCCTTTAATTTGCTCTTCAGACTGCCCATCTTAGATGGCTCTTTATAATTAAAGTCTTCAGTAACTACACAACTGTTAAATGGTCTTTAAATCATTCTTGTGAACCTTGATCTCTTGCTAAATGCAAAAAACAGCTCAAGTTTAGAAACCAGTTTCTTCTGAAGAAATTCCCTGAAATAATCTGTCCACTAAAGGAAAAAAGGAGGATAAACTGAGTCAGTGTCCAGAGCTCCTTTGAACGCAACTACACCTACAATTACATTTTAAATCCTTCATATTTACAAAATTTTTAATAATAATACATCTAATACACATACATACAGGTAGGGTACTAGGGTAAATACTCAGCCCAAGGGCACTACAGCTTGAGGTGGGAATCAACTTTGTATCTTTTGGGTCCACAGTCAGCAGCTCTTACCATTACGCTACTAGCTGTCTTCCCAGCTTTCCTGAGCAGGAATCATCTCACACACAGCTACAACTTGGTCTGTGTACCAAATGTATTCACACACACACACACACATTTTCAGAACCGCTTGTCCCATACGGGGTCACGGGGAACCGGAGCCTACCCAGCAACACAGGGCGTAAGGCCAGAGGGGGAGGGGACACACCCAGGACGGGACGCCAGTCCGTCGCAAGGCACCCCAAGCGGGGCTCGAACCCCAGACCCGCTGGAGAGCAGGACCCGGTCCAACCCACTGCGCCACTGCGCCCCCCCCAAATGTATTCATTTACATTTATTCTTTTAGCTGATGCATTTCTTCAAAGCGGCTTACCACTTTCACCTACCTGCAGTTATTTACCCATTTGTACGGCTGGGTAATTTTTTACCACTCACCGTTCCCTCTTTTGCAAAAATAATATGAAGAGCTGAGGGTAACGCAGAGTTGGATGTGGGGAAGAACATCAGTTCCCCTCCTCTTAAAACCAAACTGAAATGACACAAGAGCTTTCCCACATGAAAGATCATAGCATGAGCTCACCTTTCAACCTACTTTGTGGGTCACATCTGTCAGTGCAGCAGTGTGAGGAAAGCTGCTGAATTGTTTGAGACACCTGAAAGCCATACGTGAATCTGTTCAGGTGGGATTCGTCGGGGAATGACAGGTGGAGACTGATGGGTAAACCTGCTGTCAAATGAAAGAGAGAGGAGTTGCTCTCTGACAGTGCTGTAATCTTATTATGCAAAATGCATGTTGACATGTTCCCCTCCCTACCGCAAGAGCATGTTTTTGGGATCCACAGGGCCAAGCAGAAACATCTGAATGGCAACGTAGAAGAAGCTGGATCCATAACTGGGAACTTTCCATAACGCACTCCTATGTTCTGGCCTTGGTCCAGCAAGAAGGGGAGGCAAACAGACAACTTGATGAGCCAATGTTCATCTTGAGCATTGGGGTTTAGGGTCTACAGTAGATGGAGCAGTACAACACGTGACCAAGTTGAGCTCTACGTAAGAAAGGCATTCTGGGTTAGCTCTGAAAGTGGCAATTGTACTCGTCAGGGGGCAGTGAGGCAAGCAGAGTTGCCAAAAAGATCTCAGGAGATCTCCATTTGATCAGCATGTGCCAAGTGCTAACATTCATGTTTTGCCTCACAGATGAAGGAACGATAATAGAAAAAATCTATTCAGTGCTCATGACCTCAGCCAAGGCCAAGGAAAGGAAGTCTGTTCTTTAAATACCAAGGACTGAGCAGTCATTAAGAACTGAAAAAAGAGAAGGAGGTAGCTAAAGGTAACCACTGATCCATTAATAATATAATTAAGATGCCCTTAGGGATTAAAGTAATACAGTAGGAAGATACAAATATGCTGCTCATCTGACAGGTTGAACTCAGATCTTTAGCATGGATTTCATGTCACATTATTCATGTACCACATACCATACTGAAGCCGGTACTTATAACTGTGAGTTATTTCTGACAGTTCTTTCTGAGAAAAATTGTATCTGAACCTTCTTCCAGGGGTTTTCAAATTTTACATAATCATTTCTTACAAGAACTCTGACAATTCTTTTCACCATAAGAGGAAAAAACCATTGGACAGACACCTTATCAAAGGACTTGTGAAAAGAAGAGGCCAAATAGTGCAGTGATCTTCCTGGGTTTGTTGTGTTTCCACATCTTAGAGGCTGTTTATCTGCCTTGTATTAACACCACCTTGGCCTTCCTCTTAGCAAGGAAAACCTCTGGGAGCCATTCTTTCCCTCAACCCCTGTGATGCTCCTCGATCTTACAAAAGGGCTTTGAAGCTACTGCCATTCTTGCTGAGCACTTTGTCCATGGAGGACCTTACAAGGTCCTGGCTTCACCTGGCAAACTGGCAGAAATCACCACAAAGCAACTGAAAAAAAGGTGGCAGCAGGATGGCCCTCTTGGTTCAGGCTGCCCTGTCATGCCATTCCACATCCCACTCTAATCCTAACCCAAAACCTAACTGTTACTCTAACCCTAAAATGTAACCTTAGCCCTAACACCTAATCCTAACCTCACCTATTCTCAGGCCTCAAACTTCTACCTGATAGAGATGGCTTTGCGATCAGGAGCATAACATGCTTGAGTCTCCCCCTTGAAAATGACTTCTATTGCTATGGGTTTCCTCTACGTGCTCTGGTTTCCTCCCACAGTCCCAGTTCAGGTGAATTGGTGGTGCATAATTGCCTTTAATGTGTCAATTGCTGTGTGCATGTATGACTACCCTGCGCTGGACTGCCATCCCCTCCAGCATGTACTCCCCTCAGCCTTGCATCCAGTGCTTCTGGAATAAGCTCTGGTTCACCGTGAGCCTGCTCAGGACAAGTGGTTATTGAAACTGGAGGGTTGCATGTGGGTGTACATCCAAAACTGGGACAATTAATACACCCCTAGCACACACACACCCCTCTGAAAAGCAAATGGAGGGAATTAGGTGTCATTTGCAGAAAAATGACTTGTGCTGGAAGGTCTGAGTGACGCAGGCCTTGCTTTCTCACACAGGCCTCTGCTGTAAACAGCAAGTGCTGGCAGCTCATCCCATTCCATGGGCGTGGTGGCCCTTTGCTCTCAGGATAATGAGGAGCGACGTAACATTTCTCCTCACATCTAAAGGATGGAGATGTGTGCTTTGTACTGCGCTGTGTTTACTGCCTCAGAGAACACCAGGCGAGATGAAACAGCCTAAATGTGGCTCATTACACAGGGAGGACTGGCTTTAAACTTGCTGAAAGCAGCAAATGAAGGTCATGTGCTTCAGTTCGAGGTTTGACACTGTACGATTTGTCCATGCAAACAGCTGCAGTGAGGAGTAGAGGACATGGCTTGACACATTGCATGAATGGACCACTGTGGTGCTGTCTACAATGTGCGAGGGATTCCTGGGCCGAGCGGCACACAATGTGTTCATCTGGTAGTCCTTGTGGTTTCTTGTTTATTCATAAATGATGACCATGGTGCTCAGTAATAGACCACCATCAAGTTATTTAGGCACAGTCTCAAAAATTGCAGACTTCAACTAGAATTCTGGTCCAGACTCAGAACCTGAAACAAGCTGGTTCACTTGGTGTGACAGCTGCCGGTTCTTGCGCTCAAAATGTTGGTCTGTATGTGTACACTGAGCAATTTAAAGTGATCTAATATAATTTTAGTTGCCTAACAACCACTTTTATCCAAAAATACTGAAAGAGCTTATAGCAGCTTTACACTTACATAACATTGTTTGTTGCTTTGAACAAAGGTGCCACACAAATAAGGAAAGATAACAACTGTAAAAAATTATCCATTATAGCTCAACATTTCACTGATGAATTTAACCCTTTCTAATTTGTTCCTAAAAACCAAAAATCCAAAATTTAAAAACGAAATTATTTATTCCACTATTTTTATGTGAAAATATTCCAGTTTGTTCCAATTCCCATCCCATATTCACCCAAAAATCATCCTAAATGATTACAAATATATATACACACACATTTTCTGAACCGCTTGTCCCATACGGGGTCGCAGGGAACTGGAGCCAACCCGGCAACTCAGGGCATAGGGTCGGAGTGGAAGGGGACACATCCAGGACAGGACACCAGTCCACCACAAGGCACCCGAAGTGGGAGTCGAACCCTAGATCCACCAGAAAGGAGGACCCGCTCCAACCCACTGTGCCATCGCACCCTCCATGATTACAAATATCATTAGGAAAAAGTAATATAACACATGCAAAATCTTCCAGTTTTACTTTTTCAGTTTGTTTCTGAAAAAATATTTTTGTAAACATTTCTGTTTTATTGCCCCTGTGAAGCATTTCTGAATTGCATGTGTGTCCTTGGAAATTTTTAAAATTCCATGCACAGATTCCGTATTAAGATTCCATATTAACTATTGTACTGACAGTAAACTTTTAAACCTCAAAAGGTTGAAATCCAAAACCAAAGTTGCAACAGATACCATCAGGGATTTTCTGTTTGCTGATGACTGCACTCTCAATGCTACTACGGAAGCCGACATGCAGTATTGCGTCAACAAGTTCACCATGGCCTGTATTGATTTCAGCCTCACCATAAATACGAAGAAGACTGAAGTTCCTCACCAGCCTGCTCCAGGTAAACCTTATGGTGAGCCTAAGATCAAAATAAATGGAAAAAGGCTCAGTGCAATGAATAAGTTCACATACCTTGGAAGCCCACTGTCCCGAAACGTTCTAATCGATGACAAGGTGAACGCAAGAATCGCCAAAGCTAGTGCAACCTTCGGCAGACTACATTTAAACATGTGGAAAAGAAGAGGCATACGTCTCCAGACAAAACTCGCTGTTTATCATGCAGTCATACTATCTACATTGCTCTATGCAAGTGAAAGATGGACAGTTTACAGTCATCATGCCCAAAAACTAAACCACTTTCACACAACATGCCTACGCAGAATTCTTGCTATTAAATGTCAAGAAAAGGTTCCCGATATGGAGGTTCTCGCCCATGCAGGCCTACCAAGTGTTCACACTATCCTAATGCACTCCCAACTTAAATGGGTAGGTCATGTGGTACTCATGTCAGACCAACAGCTTCCCAAACAACTCTTCTATGGCGAGCTATCCCAAGGTAACCGATCTAGAGGAGGTCAGAAGAAGCGATTCAAGGATACGCTTAAATCATCCATGAAGACATTTGCCATCGACACGGATAGCTGGGAAGAATCTGCAAAGAACAGAACGAGACAGCGCACCTCCATACACAAAGGCGCAATGTTGTATGAAGCTAATAAAACAACTTTACCTGTGCCAAAACGACAGGAATGGAAATCTTGAGGTGTTCGTTCCCAACAAAAGGGCACAATCACATGTCTACAGTGTCAGAGAACGTTTCATGCGCAAATCGGTCTAATCAGCTATCTGCGCATACACAACGCACCCCGGCCCCAACCCCAGTCTGACTAGATGGTCCTCGTCGACTACAACGGACAAACAACATCAACTGCCACATTCTGGATATGTAGGATAATGCTGGACTCCGTCCATCCATCCATTGGCAACAACCTTTTGTCCCGAGCAGGGTGGGGGCGAACAAGAGCTGTACCCAGCAACACAGGGCGCAAGGCCGAAGGGGGAGGGGACACATCCTGGACGGGACGCCAGTATCCATTGTCAACAACCGCTAGCCTTGAGTGGGGTCACGATGAGCCAGAGCCGTAGTCAGCAACATGGGATGCAAGGCCGAAGCAGGAGGGAACACACCTGGAATGGGATGCCAGTTAACATTGAACTATTCAAGGAAATTTCATGCATGAAGGCTCTCTGGTATATAAAATACGTTGTAAAAAATAAATTCTGAAGATAATTTACCATAAAAGTGTGCAGGAACTGGCTTGAAGAACATGAAGGCTATATCACATTTAAATAAATGAGTAATAAGAAAATGAAAGCCTCTTACAGTCTTTCTTGTGGAACGTCTTGGTGCAATTTTCAAATATGATCCCAGTTTATCGCCCCATGCTGGGTGTCACATCCTGGACCAGATGCGGTAGATCTTATTAATGACAATCTAGATTAATTAATGGTAAGTGGTATTAATATTCTCAAATGGATACCTGAAAAATTTGGTATTGGAAGATCGAATAATGTGGGATTATTGTACATTACTCAAATACACAAAAGAGGCTCCCTACTGGGTCTTGAACCAAACTATTAGCTTGAAAAGGGCTTTACAACACTGCTGGCAGTCTTTAGGATTAGAGTAATGGTTAGGGTCCTTCACTCAATTCAGCCATCAACAGAGCTTGTGCAGAATGAGCATTGGGGTGTGTCAGATATGTGCATGGCTGCAGATAATGGACATTGAGGATGGGCTGTAGGGTAGTGCTCACCAGTGAGAAATCAAACAGGAATAACATGTTGCAGGTGTCAGAGCACCATACAGCTTTCTGTTTAAGCCTGAGATTAGAGCTCACAACCAACTGCTATTTGTTCATTACAGGCATAGTTCAAACAGTTTGCCCCTTTGGGGTAAGTTCCATCAATACATGTTTGTCAATACCCTTTTACGCAATACAACAAACTGCTGTTAATCCCCTCTGCATAGCGCTGTGTGACTGAGCTTCTGGGAGGAATGGAGAATTTCAGCATCAGATTATCTTCCAGCTACAGCATCAGGTTCTGTAGGCCAGAACTTTAGGTTTTACGTTCAGCATCTCCACTTGACACTGCTCTCATTTCTCTAGCTCAGAGAAGGCCACGCCTAGGGCTAACTTACAGAAGATGGCGTACGGTGAATGGGCAATCCTCTTCACATAGACTAAACTGGTGCGAGAGGCAAACCCAAAGGAGCCGACAGAGTGATGTGTTTAACTTTCCTGGGGAGCGGCATACAGTGGCCATATCTCTGGGCCATAAATGGTGCTGAGTGGTGCAGCAGGCTGCCAGCACCATTGTTTCATCTCCAAAGACATTCCCGTGATCTATGTCACCTGTGCCAAGATGCGGGAAGGGAAGATGAGCATAACCACCAAAACAGAAAAAAACTGGAAACACCTTGTTTCAGCAACTCCCATCTGGGACGAGGTAAAGATGTCTAACCCTAACCCTAATCCAAACATCTATCCCCTAACCCTAAACTCTAATCCTAAATCAAATACCTAACCCTAACCCCTTACCTTAACCCTAACCTCTCACCGTAACCCTAACCCTAGCCCTAACCTCTTACCGTAACCCTAGTCCCTAACCTCAGCTCACACAGCTAGACTCAAGAACAGCTTCTCTCCCAAGCCTGTCATCCAGATAAACTGTTAATGTCTAGACTTTGTTCCCCAGCTGCTTTAATCAGGTGAAATATCCCCCCAACAATGTCTATATGTGCAATATTTGTAACCTTACACTGTTTATTCGTACTGTACTTTGCCAGTTGCTTTACACTTTTGGTTTTATATGGCACTGCTCCTTTTAATTTATATACTTTTAATTTAAATTATTTACTGTTTTCCTTTTTTTTTTTGCTGCCAACCTCATATTTCTCTAGCCATACAGAGTTTCCAAGTGCAGCAGTTTATGAGTGCAGGACGTCTACTCTGAAACCCATTGACGGACAGAGACTGACTTCAATGGGATAAGCAGCCTGATTCCACTCTTTCCTAGTAATAAATGTTTAGTCATCCGGAGCTAAAGGCTCTCCAAAACCTGGTTAATAGTATCTGAACTTCTCAGATAGCCCAAGTCTGGTAAAACCCATTCACTGAGCACTTGCATTTGGCTCAAGATTGTGTACTTGCCCAATCCCAAGACCGACAACTTTCTGAGGGTAGGGGAGATGAAAAGGCCTTGGGTGACAGAAATGAACAACCCCAAAGGATACATAGACACATATACACACACACACACACACACACACACAAATCCAGCGATGCTGAGTCCCTTCCTCTTCCACAGGGGAACACATCACAACTTCCTCCAAAAAAAAAAAAAAAAAAAGGAGGCACATCAATTGTATAAAAGAGAATAATACATCACAAAGGAAATACGACACTGAAGCACAAGACACAAAGCAGCACATTAACATATAAAAACAATAAGATGAATGAAATATACATGACAATAATTGGAACAAGGCACACCAAGTTTGGGAGTCCCTAGTGGAAAAAGGTCCCCATGACATTTCTTGGACCACACACATCATCTGAAGACCAGTCATCAGAGACCATGCCACCTCAAGACCGATCATCAGAGACTTCATGATCCTTGACATCCTTTAGTAGGGGAGGATATATGGAGTGTCCTGTAATGTTCTATAATGGGGAAAAGGAGCGGTTTTGAACCCAGCTCACTGAAATAATTAAGCTTTTATAGAAGCTCATGTTTATATTGAAGAAGCTTTGTAGAATTTTTTTCAAGATCTGGAGCAAAAGTTATTGTTCTCAGAAGTTGAGTACAGAAAGTCCTCGCATGTGACTTGACTATAATTGGACTTCTCAACTTTAGCCTAGAACTGCATTGTGAACTTGCAGAACCCGCTTAGTCAAGAAACCAAAGCAGAGCACATCTAGGGCACAGTTGTTTCATGTTTCCCCGACTCGTGAACTGAATTCGTAGGGACTAATTTCGCATGAAGTACAAAGCAGGAGGGGATTCAAGATGGTTCCATGCCAGCGCATCGCTGGTGTGGAAAAGAGTTCCCTAAATCCCTTCTGAGCCTCTGTTGTGGCAGATAATGGATTTTCCCAACATCTGCCACTGGTTAGCTCTTTTTGGTGTAACAGATCTCCTTTTAATCCTGTAACGCACATGTTTTCTGAGCTGTGGCACAGTTCCAGGTTGCATGGCACCTCCAACTTTGGGGGTGGAGGAAGGTCAAGGGTACTGGTGGGGGTGGGGAACCATTAGATCCATTGGGCCACCAGTAATGGCAGCACCCTAAAGAGGGGTTAAAAAAAACCTTGAGCAAAACAGGTGCAGAATTGTGAACTGCTTATGGCACAGCTGCTAGCTCCATCAAGGGTTCGAAAGGGGGTTGACACTGCTAGGAAAATGCTTATCGTTGACAATACATAGCGCCTGAAACATACCACAACAAGGATGAGCAGCTGAACAAATTTTATGACTAATCAGTAGTCTTTCTCAAACCATGGATCCATGTACTGCCATTTGAGAAAAAAAGGCACTTTCCCTTTAGGTTTCCTCATAAAGACATGACTTAGATAAATTTAATGGCAGTGGTGGAAAGCACTTATTCAAACAGTTTATTAGTTTGAAGGTACTTTTATGAAGGATAACAGAAGATATGTCCTACTGTTACTTCACTGTGGCTGTTTGTGGGGTAGATCATCCACTTTATGGAGAAGTTTCAACTGACTGATTGCAGACGCACACTGGCCAAAGCCACTTCTCCCAAGCGGGGTCGCGGCAAGCTGGAACCAAACCCAGCAATACAGGGTGCAGGGCTGGAGAAGGAGGGGACACACCCAAGATGGGATGCTGGTCCATCACAAGGCACCCCCAGCAGGACTTGAACCCCAGAACCACCAGAGAGTAGGACGCAGCCAAGCCTGCTGCACCACCACACCGCCACTCTAGTGCACCCCCCTTCTGATTGCAGACAGCTAGTCATTATTATTTACAAAAAACTGGCACAGGACAGGCACTAAAACCTATCCATCGCATGTAGCTCCACCCCCTTCAACAATTCTGCATCCCAAAAACTCACACTACCTTGCCAAGTTTTTTTATTCACATCTAAACGATATTATACAGGAAACAGGGGACAGCAAATGTCATCCTTCAAATTCTGTCTGATCTTGTGTAACTGCAGTATCAGTCTGTTATTTAACAATAATTACAGTTTCAGTCAGTCCTTAACCACAGTATCAGTCAGAGAAATCATTCATCCAATTGTAAGAGAGTTCAGCTTCCATACATGACAAGCTGCACCATAATTATAATCCAAACCATAAATCAAGCACCTAAAAAACCAATTCAAATTACTTTCAGATTCTTAACACAACTGCTCATAAGGCCTTTTAGGAAAAAAAGAATGTCCGTATAAAACCCCAGTTCGCCAGTGATTCCATATAAACAGAAAATAATCTGCCCAAGAGAGACCCAGAATCACATCCTTCGAAGACGAAGAGTTGAGGAGGGCTCTTGCACTTATTCTTCATGTTTCAATTAATTCTGTTATGAACACTAAATCCCAGGCCCTCTCATCTGTGCCTCTTCATAAAAGCTGGAATGTACTGCCAAAAATGTAAAACATGTCTGTTCTATGAAAAAACATCTGTGTTCCATTGGTCTGTACAATACATACTGCTTTAATAGAGCCAGCATCACTTTGAAGGAGACAGAAATTGAGAGAGTGAAGGATAATGTCCTCATCTGACAAAAAGTGCTGAATCGCTCATCTTGTTTTGTCACAGATTAGATTAGACTCACCTGTTGTGAATTAAAATTCAGGACCTCACTGCCAGACTGTGTAACAGTTCCTTCCCCAAAACCATCAGAGTCGTCAATACTCAGAGTCCGGACTGACACGAACTCACACACACACGCAGAGTTACGTTTACATTTTTAGAGCATTTATTATTATATTGTTACATATTGTTTTTTATTGTATATATTATAATAAATTTTGATATATCGTTGTAATATAATATATTGTAATATATTGTTTTTTATGTCACATGATGGTCCTGAAGGAATGCTATTTAATTTCACTGTATACTGTACCAACTGTATATGGCTGAAATTACAATAAAGCCACTTTGAAAAAAAAAAAGATTTCACGGCAATGGCATGTGATAGAGCACTTACTCCACACACATAAACAGACATTTTGTTTATAAGAATATTTATACCATGAATAAAAATGTTTAAATATGTTTATATATTATATAGAATTGAAATTACATACAATATTGTTTATGTACATTAGGACTGTGAAAATGTTTATAGTACGCACACACACTGGCTGAAGCCGCTTGTATGCTAGGCCATCACAGGGCACTCCAAGTGGGACTCGAATATTCCAGGAAAAGGCAAATACACACCTTGCCTTTGGGTAAATGGCAGCTTGATAACAGAATAGTAAAGGGGGAATTGTGGGAATTTGTGTTCTTTAAGAACCACCAAAAGAAATTCATCTGGAAGATGGGTGGTAGACAAACTGATTTCATGTTACTGTCTGAATTAAAGTGAAGAAAACAAGAAGCGTTGCACCTTGCAAAACATTTACGTTATTGGTTTTGCTATTTTGCTGTAGTTAAACTGAAAATAAGTTTTTGTTCATTTTAATTTTGTTGTGAATTGAGGGAGGAGCCCCTTGTAGAGAGACAGTTGTTTGTTGACTAGAGATAATCATAAGCCTGTATAATGGTTATTGTTTTGGTTGTTTGCGTACTATGACTGAGTGCAGTGGGACATTTGTTGAAAATAAACTTTGTGCGTCCGCACCTCCTTCTGTTTCACTCTGCATAGTCAGTCTGGTCACATGGCTGTAAATACCATCCTTAACTTGTATATTGCTGTTGCAGTGTATTCAATTTTTTACTATAGAGGTTCAGTTTGTCCTATACTGTACAAGAGCATTAATTATTGGAAAAAAAAACAGCAGAGGTTGTGTAATTTTAAGTGATCACCAACCCATCATAAAGCACATATGGAACCGAGGGGCAAAGTCATGACACAGAGTGACAGTGGGGACGTGACAGACTGTTGCTAATTATAACAAGTCCAAATTCATCTGCTCATTTGAGAAAAGGAGGAAAAATGAATGATTTAGGGCCTCTAGGATCTTTAACCACAAGTGTGTACTTGTGAGAGGCCACACATACAAGGAAAGAGATATATGCTGTCATTTGGAAACACTTGGGTGGCCCAAGACGGTCTCAATGTGGGAAATGTGAATTTAACCTTAGATGCCCTTTGGCAGGCAGCACTGAGCAGAGCTGTGTGTGGGTTGGTGAAATACAGAGAAATAAGGTCCTCCAGTCGCATGAAATAAGCTCCTCCAAGTGCCATATCTCATGCATGCTAGGCTCAGGGGGTTTATATTTTTAATTTCCTTTATTTCTGGGAAGCTTTTGTTTAAAGAAACTGTTTGGTACACAGAACTGCAACTGTTCCTGGAAAATATCTGAATGCAATGGAAATTTTATTCAGTAAAAAAACATACAAGCATTATTAATACTCATTATTTGGCACACACTTTTCTCCAAGGCAACTTAAAATGTTCAGTATGTTTACTGAGCTACTTACAGTTTACTTACAGACCCATTTATACATTGGGGTCAGTGATGGATCAGTTTAAGGTTTTTGTCTTGATCAGGGGTCTACACCTGAGACAGGAACCCCTGAGTGCGAGGTGAGGAAAACCATTATGATATCCTCTGCCCAGAATGATACCATTAACTTAGTAGAAAATCTCAGCCTTTCTTCTGCATATCTATGTAACTTCGGAAAAGAAAAATAAAAGAGGAACTTTCCATGGCCTATTCATTTATTACATTTTACAGAAACTTTACTCTAAAGCCCCTTACAGAATTTGTCCACCTAAATGTACACTATATTTATTAATTTAACTCATGTTTTTTCCCAAAGCTACTTACAATGTTAAGCTACTTACAATTGCATACAGTTGGGTAATTTTATTGGAACAATTTAGTCTAATACCTTGCTCAAGAGTGCTAAGATTCAAACCTGCAACCTTTGGGTCCAAAGGTAGCACCCATAACCACTACATTACCAGTTGCCCCTACCTACAATTGTTTACCCACTTATACAGCAAGGTAATTTTTACTGGAGTAATTTAGGGTAGGTGCCTTGCTCAGGGTTGTAGGAGGTTGTGGGATTCAAACTTGCAAGCACTTGCAAGTCAAAGGTAACCACTGCACCTCCTGCTGCCCATATGACAGACATCACTGTGGACAATAAAATAAGAGGGGCAAAGAAAAGCTTAAATGACAGCTACACTACTGTGAGTTTTGATGGGCACCTACAATTAGGCAGAGAGCAAGGAGAAGGTGGTCAAACTGTCCTGAAAAAGGACCAAAACAAATATGAACATTGAAGGCTCTTGTTGGAGAGGAGCAGTCGCTTTGAGGAAGAGCAGAGAACCAGCTGAAGTCCCATAAGGACATTGTGTGCCCCTTACACACAATTTTCCACTTTACCCGTTCACCCAAATGACTGTTTTACTGAAAGAATTCAAGTACTCATACAAAGAGTAAAAAAGATCCCAAATGCAGCATAACAACCTACTGGTCCCATTCTTTGAGTCTAACTGAATGTTGTTACCCTGCAATGCTGATGATATATGCAAGCCACGTGGGCTGATCAGTGCTTGTCAAAATGTGAAGTTCCCTGAATTCAAGTTATAATACAGCTGCACTACATCAAACAACAATATCATATTACTCTGAGTACAACAGGGCTTTAGTTAAAAATCTACTGTAAACAGGACAGGTGGCAAGCAATTGAGAGGAAGCATTGTCACATTACAGCTGTGTGGCTGCAGGTTTGAATTCGACTCAGGTTATTTTTATACAAGTCTAGTGGCTCTTCTCTCGAGTCATAGTTAACTATAAAGTAAGCCAGATGACAGCTGAGGAGAGGAAAACAAAATAGTCTCAGCTGCAAAGAAAGGGAGTAAAACAAACCTGAATGATACCCCAGCTCTGTTTAGGTACTTTTTGAGTCTCTGTTGTGAGACAGCAGGCTAAATATGTGCTTGTGTAGTCTGGTAGACAAGGATGCCCCCAAACCTCTGCATTGCTGCCATGGAAATTCATAATAATATAAAACATTTGGTGAATTCAATTTGCACATACAAGGAATGCAACACATTTAACATATTGAGCAACATTGAAGTGTTGCGGTAACCATACCGTAACAAATTTTCAAGAAGATGCAATAAATAATTTACAAACAATAAACTGCATTTTTTTACAGAGATTTACATGAGCATATCTAAGTAACATGGATGAGGAGGTAGAAAAAGCAGCAGGATTCAACATAAATAGGTGGTGACACATTAATGAAAATTATGTACAATAGATTATCCACTGTTTGAACAGTGCAGATTTCAACTGCATTGAATTTATGCCAGAAATAATGTACTCTATTCACTATAATGTGCACTTCAGAGGTTGACAGTGGACATACGTTGATAAAAAAATGATTTTTGCGTCTTTTTTTTGGCTAATTTTTGCCTTGCGCTGTTTTACAAGAGGAGAAGGGCTTGGAACATGTGATGGCCAGGTTGAGAAAGGTCACCCATGGTTTTTTCTGCATGCTTTCTGGTCCTGGAATTGTAGCTGCTCTGGAGATTGAGGTGGTCACAGCCAACGGTCTGCTCTGCTAACCAAGTCTGGCTTTGTCCCATGTGGAGGCTCCATTGAACCTGAGGTCCCTTGTGGAGACTTTCTACATAACCATAAATAGAGGAGGTAAGAATGGACTCAGTGTAGAACAGGATAAAAATTGCTTGAAGTAGGATGATTTTATTTAACCCTCTCAGAAAGTAAATCCTCTGCTAGGCTTCTTTACATCAGAGATGATGCCAGCTTCCCATTTGAAGTCTTGGGATGAGAGTCTCCTAAAATATAAAGGACTCCATCCTGCTGGATCTCTTACAAGGGCCAAGGCAGTACTTTCCCACTTTTACAGATGGGAGGTATTAGATCTCTGCTGAAGGCACTAATGGTTACAACAGGCCATGTATATTTTACCAATGTGCCAAAGGCTGTGCACAATTCTGTCACGTCTGTCTGTTTACATTCATTTTATTTAGCTTGTATTAATAGCGCCCACTAGTGGTACAATTTGTGAAGCACAGTAGAAAAAAGCACCTGTAAGACACTGAAGTTTGGTGCTGTATCCTCTGGCTATTATTTACCTTAAAAGCACATAAAGGGCTGGAAATATTAATTTATTCAGTAAGAGCTTAAATTAAGGCATTTAGGTTCAACAGCATTTTCACGATCTGCGTTGCCTCTTAAAATATATGTGTAAAATTGTGCAGATGAAATGTATAAACGTTGAATTTTAAACTAAGTGCTGCATTTTGGCTTGAAAAGAAAGGGAAGTAAAGTACACTGTCTGCCACAGTAAAACTGATTTACTCATACAAACCGTGCATTTGTGCAAGACAGTCACCCCACTACTCAGATGAATTATTCTGCAATATTTCCAGTTTTAACTAATGATTTTTCTTAGCAAAAATACTACAACAATGTAACTCCAGCATTTATGCAGTCATTGGATGAACATTTATACTTTTACCTCTTTGCTCTTAAATGAAAAATGAGATTAGATTCAGAAGAAGTCATTTCACACTGAAATACTGTTTAAAGTTTGCAGAAGGCTCAGGTCCACCACACAAGCAGGGTCATGGCAAGCCAGGGCCTAAACCAGCAACACAGGGAGCAAGGCTGGAGGGGGAAGGGACACACCCAGGACAGGACACCAGTCCGTTGCAAGGCACCCCAAGTGGAACCTGAACCCAAGACCCACCAGAGCACAGGCACAGGCCAAACCCGCTGTGCCACCACACCCCATTTTCCACCAGTCCTTTTCACAACCAAAATGAATGTGTGAGACATTGATCCAGGCAGCTCCTTGACAGCACCTATATACATCTTTGACCCTGAAATGCAGGCAAGGTGAAGTGTAACAGGAGGACATCAGCAACAGCACAGCTGTTGGTTTTCCACATGTTGTCACTGGGAAAGACAGCAGAGGGAGGTACTTCACTGCATTTAAGGCACTGTGGCCGGATTTTGGCCGATGTATTAAAACTGTACCTATGAGTGAGGAAAGCTGGGCTGTCCCAGCATGTTGGAATCAGTTATTTCCAGACAGTTTGTGGTTCCTTGGAATCTCAAAAATGAGACATAATAAAGCTTGAAAACAGTTTATTACAGTTCTCACATGCCTACACATTTCATTCACCATCTTTTTATACTACCCAAAACTTGCTCATCTACTCACACCCAAAACAAAGACCACCAAAAGTCTCCAGCATCCAACCCCAGTAAGAGGAATTTACCAGTAAGGGAAGTGCTCTCTTCTAGAAATTTCTACAGCAGTCTGTGTCACAGGCATACTGTATATGTGTATTGGGTGTATTAAATGCATTTTCCACTTTCGATGGGTTTTGCCGAACGTAACCCCATCGTAATTCGGGGACCACCTGTGTCATATTTGGTATTGGGGACTTCATTAAGTATTGCACATAACCAGTTCACAAGCTCTCTGACTTTTTGCACATGAATCGTCTGACGTTTACAAATGTAAATTCGGCATATGTAATAAATATGATATTTGTTGTGTATCATGATGAGGGGTTTGGGAAGAGGAACAGGTAGAGAAAGACACAGCTGAAAGAACAATCTGGGGTTCAAAAAAAGGACGTGCACAGGGAGCAGCTGCTAGACAGGGATGATGAGTGTTGAGCCACAGCTCTCCCTGGTCTTGGCTTCAGCTGAGCTCTTCATTCATTGGCTGTGATTGAGTTGGAATTAGACCAAATGGATTCCACCACAACTTGCTGTCATGTAAAAATTTCTCTCTGCCGGTCTTGACCTGTACTATCACAAAGACTATATGTTTCAACTGTGCTTAGGACTTTATTTACCTTTATTAAAAAGTATACTTAACTTTTATTATATGAAAACATTAAGCTGATGAATCTTTCAGTCAAGAAGAACGAAGAAGCCTAATCATTTGTTATTAGAAATTATGCACATTGATATTCAAGCAGCAAAAATATAAATATCTGTCCAGTACTGTATTCTCCTGCCTCATGAAGATAATGTATTCACGAAAAACACTTTTGTGAGGTGAAATTTCATAAGGCAGATGTAATTAGTGTAAGTTTCAATGATAAAAATACTTATGCAATCCTGAGCCCCAAAACTGACACCCATTTACGGTAAAATGTCACCAGATTCTGTTAAAAATGTATGTGACTACTTCAACAGTTAGCTTTTGTTATTATAACTTGGCATAATCATGCAGTTTCCCTTTGTTAATTATTGTATAATGTACTGCATATGTGTCTGCCTGCGCTCTTTTGTACTGCACACCTTAGAAACACACATAAGCAAAGCATTCATTTCTACAATACTCAGGTGGTTCAAGTGTTTATGTAGTAATTCAACATTTAATGCAAAAACAGAACACACACACACACTTTTGGAACCACTTGTCCCATACGGGGTCACAGGGAACCAGAGCCTACCTGGTAACACAGGGCATAAGGCCAGCGGACACACCAGTCCACCGCAAGGCACCCCACGCAGGACTCGAACCCCAGACCCACTAGAGAGCAGGACCCAGTCCAACCCGCTGCACCACTGCACCCCCAACCAAAAACAGAACAGTAAATGCAAAAGGAATCAATGAAAACAATGTGAATGATTTGATGCTTAGTGGACAAGTAGACATGGTTTGGAGAGTCCAAACAGAGTCATGATCACTGAGATTCTAACAGGTAAAACTAGTACAGTAAATTAGTAAAGGACTAATGGAGGTCCAGAACAGAACACCACGCAATTCAATAATTGTAAAGACCACGTGGCGGTCCTGGTCTCACTCTATTCAGCTGTCAGGAGGCACGCAAAACACAAATTCAGTCCTTGTAAATGTGCAGAAATACCTCATAAGGCAAAGCATGAGTATTAAATTAAATTGCTCATAAAGTTGAATACTCATAACCCGTATGGGAGTATCTCAGAGAGGGCTGTATTCCAACCATATCAATACTACCAATATTGCTCAATGAATGCAATTTCTCAAAAAGTCCTAAAAAAATCTATTTTAATGCTGTGAAAATGCAGGTTTATGGAGGTTTGGAATGATAATTTTTTCAGATGTTCAGTGTAAAGATTAGGAGTGGAGTTGTGAGGTTAAAGAACAGCACCAGGAGAACCTCATAACACTACAGCATGAGGCTTTATGAAGATGCCACCCAGCAAGAAGCAAACAGCAGGAGAACATGTTCAGCCAAACAGCTTCAACCTCCAACACTTATGATCGACAGCTTGTTTACAGCACTGGAGTTTACTATTTACTCTTCTCCCAGACACACATCCCTGATTTTATGGGACTTGATGCTGCACAATGAAATCCTTAGAGACTATTTATTACGGCTTCATTGTGGAGACAAGAACTTTGATTAGTTTCAGCCTGTGTAAGTCATCTCACACCTACTGGCACTGACAAAGGAAAGGGTTTTCCTTTTCTGTTACTAGACTGAGTCCAGAATCCAGAATCAAGCTTCTTTATTAGTAATACAAGAAGTTTTTCTGACCCCTGCCAGCTGCAAGCACTCAGATACACTAATACAAAAAAGACCGAGGGAGGTCAAGGATTTGCTGCTGGGGAAACAGGGGCACTAATATCCTACATCATCTTAACGAAAGTACGAAAAAAGAGCCAGACACAAATCACAGGTTATCAGCTCAGGTCACCCGCGCTAAGCGGTAACATGCTGTACTTAGAGTGTAATGTTAGGCTATGGCTGGTTTTCTTCATAATAAAATCAAACTGAAAGTGGCGAGATGCTGACAAATGTTGCACGTTTTTGTGATGAATCAGTCAGAAGTCGGTAAAGTTGTGTGCCACACAGCGGGCCCAGGCCCGGGCCAAACTCGCCATGCTGCCACGACCCCCTAACTGATGAAAACAGAATGAATGCATTAAAGAAGATTTCTCTTACAGATTGTGGTAAGGGGTAGACCCCTTCTTTAGGCTTAGGGTTAAGCTTGATGATGTTGTAAAGGTACTGGGACAGCCTCTGTCCAGTCATTTCTTGGTCACTATTGAGTTGGTCTTCTGGTCATAGCTGCTTCACTGAATTTCTTTTCAAATGTAAGTCCGAAAGTTTGGCAAAGGCTGCAAAATCTGTGCTGTGAGGTCTACAAAGCCATTGTGCGCCTTGGAATCACAGATACATGTTCACTGGACATCCCTGTGTCAGCAAGGATTTTCCAAATTAACTCTCAGATTAGTTTTATCTGTTCTGAAAACTCCCACAGATTATACCCTGGAGCTTATGACATAAGCGACTTGGGACACACACTCACACATTTGCCCATTCTGGATCATGACGAAAGCCATGGAGCAGACATTTAGCTCATTTTTCTGTTACTGATTTGCTAGTAACATCCTTACAATTAAAATTATACATACACACACCTTATCTGAACCGCTTGTCCCATACAGGGTCACGGGAGCCTACCCGGCAACAGAGGGCGTAAGGCTGGAGGGGGAGGGGACACACCCAGGACAGGACGCTAGTCCATCGCAAGGCACCCCAAGCAGGACTCGAACCCCAGACCCATTGGAGAGCAGGACCCGGTCCAATCCACTGTGCCACCACGCCCCCTGCACAATGAAAATTAAGTAAGTAATATTTAATGCTGAGCTTATGGCCAAAAATACATGGGTCATTGCTTCAGGACCCTGTGTGATAGCTATGGACATGACAACCATCTGCCCCTGTTACAGAAAGCAGAGTTATTCAGCTTCTGTGACTGTCAATCACTCAGGATCTTATATAGCATATATGACATTCACAAGGAAACCTGGTCTTACACAAGTCACATGATATGCTACATGGATAATCATGTTTTTAAGTACAGATACAGGGTCAGATGACGGAAAATATGCCATTATTTTATCATTTATTCTAATGTATTAATCCACAGGGAAGCTGAAACGTTTGCTGCAACAACAGAAACACATGGAAAAACAGAAAGGAAACATCCTTAACTGGCACCCTACTCTACAACTTTTCAATGACAAAGCCAGGTACCCCATATTTTTCAAAATTATTAAACAAGTGCATTTTACACTTACACTTACTTATTTGGCAGACACTTTTCTCCAAAGTGACATACCACTCCAAGTGAAAAAAGTGTATTTCACCTACGGACGAAGAATTAGCACTACCTGTAAAAAACAACATTAATGTAGATAAATTACACACACACACATTTTCCAAACCGCTTGTGCCATACAGGGTCACGGGGAACCGGAGCCTAACCCAGCAACTGAGGACGTAAGGCCGGATGGGGAGGGGACACAGCCAGGACAGGACATCAGTCTGTCATAAGGCACCCCAAGCAGGACATGAACCCCAGACCCACCGGAGAGCAGGACCCAGTCCAACCCACTGCGCCACCACATCCCCGCGCCCCATGTAGGTAAATTAATATTCTCCAATTCCAGATCAACCAAATCTACACAAAACACTGAAATATTTTGTTTCAGAAAACAGTCTGTATTAGGAAAAAAATTAGGATCCACATCAGGCCTCGCACTCCAGTGTTATAGGTTGAGTTTTCATCATGCAGTCTATGATTTCCTTTTCAACCATGTACTAGTTCCATAAGTATTGCTGTGCACCTCACCTACCTGTGTGCAGTAGAGGCCTGTATGGACTTGAAAATTCCCTCATCTGCATCTTCGAGACACAGCTGGGACCACCCAAGGTACACAAAAACTAGAGCCACATGGCAGCGTTTGCTCATTCAGGTGGTCTTCAGCTTTACAGTGAGCAGAGAGACAAAAGAGCTCTTTGGCAGAGATTTATTGCACACTGGCACTGTACAAACTGCTCACTCATTTGTTCCACAGTGACACCACACACAGCATAGCACAGCAACAAGGATAAAAGCAGATCAGAGAGACTCAACAGATGGCCATGCTCAATAAAAGTCAAACAGAAAGATAACATTCATATATAGTCTTTTCTTCCCATAACCACATTGGTGGACAATTTTTAGACACACCTCAGATTCTGTTACAGCCACAGCTGTGTTATAGTCTTGAGACTGGCATTCTGTATCAGCAAAGTAATTTACATTTATTCGTTGAACAGACCTTTTTCTCTAAAGCAGCTTACACTCATTTACCCATTTGTAAAGCAAGGTTTTTTTTTACTGAAGCAATTTAGGGTAAGTATCTAGCTCAAGGGTACTGCAGCAGAATTTGGGCTTTGGAGCTGTGAACTAAAAGCTAAAAGGCAGCAGCTGTAACCACCACACTATCTGCTGCCCCATGCTTTACTCGCTTGTCCTTGTGAAACAATTGTCTACTTATCATAAAATCTCATTCCTGACATCAGCTGATATATATCTGTTTGTTGCACAGTACTGCCCTATACCAGTGGTTCTCAGTCCTGCTCCTGGTAGACCCCTATGCATGCTTTTTGTTCCATTTGAGCTGATAGTTTCTCTTAAATAAGCAGCTAAGTTTATAATACTACTCAAATTACATTAAGCTGAATGCTATAGATGAGGACCGGTCTCAATCATGTTATTGACACCAATTAAAATTCATATCAGTGAAGATACTTGATCATTTGCAAAACTGAAATAAGTCATGAACTTATAACTAACTGATACATAGACACTAATCTTTCACATTTGTCAAGCAGGAAAGATAGCTGTTAACTTTTTTCAAATTTTTATTAATACAGATTACATATGAACTCATTTAAGCATGACTTGAAGTACACCATTCATCTATTGAGTCAAGATGCTCAGCTTTTATGCAAAATCAATACAGAGACGAGCCAGTCAGGACAGGGGCCAGGAACCATCACTGCGGGGTGTGGGCAAGAACACAACCTCATTGTGTGTTTAGTTCCAAAGTGACCCTGGGCTGAAAATGGCCATGACATATGTCAATATGTCATACTCTTCAGAGCAGCAGGGTGCCCACAGTGGATGAGTGGCTTATCATATGGACAGGGCATGAAGTATGCAGCATGCAGCTAACATGTAGTCAATAGCACTGAGTTAGGATGTAGCCCATAACACTGAGTTAGCATGCAGACCGTAGCACTGAGTTAGCATGCAGCCAGTAGAACTGAGTTAGCATGTAGCCGGTAGCACTGAGTTAGCATGTAGCCAGTACCACTGAGTTCACATGTAGCCTGTAGCAGTTAGCATGTAGCCAGTAAAACTGAGTTAGCATGTAGCCCGCAGTATTGGGTTAGCATGTAGCCAGTAGAACCTGAGTTCATAGGCAACGTAACGTGTAGCATTCAGTTAGCATGTAGACCGTGGCATCAGGCCATGAGACAGGTGACTCACTACACACCAACAGCACAAAACTTAAATAAAAGATGTTTCACAAATGCTTTCCACATATAGATTTACTGTGCTGTTTTAGTATTTCATTTTTAGTCTTTTTGGAATGATGATGAAAATTAACTTACCGGAGAGGCCTGTTTTCTCCTATTGTGTTTGATGTATCAGAGCACTAATAGCATTTGTTTCCGATAATGAAACATTTCTATGTCACACACCTCACATTTCAACATTACACAGTAATAGAACATGGAGTACACTTTAGTATCAAAGCTGGCTCGTTAAAAATGTACAATATTTGGTATCAATGTGTTAAATAATCCCATTCCACAAAAAAACAGCTTGAAAGGTAAAGGAAAAGGTGATGAGAAAAAATAACAAAACTCAAGCGGCTGGCTTGGAAACCTAAATAATATGTCTGATTCACAAATTGTCAAATAAAAACACATGAATATTAACATGTTGCTCGAATATTAACATGTAGATGGTGGGTATTAACAATGAAATAGCTATGAAATCGATTAGCGTAATAATTGCCCAATCATAGCATACAGAATGAGCTGTCTTAACTAATATGAAAGCTAATCTTGTTCTCAGACAATTTATTTTTAATCTTCATCGGTAGAGGGCAGCAACGACTGGGCTGCTCTCCTGTGGTCAGTCCATTGCAGAGGTCAGTCAATTTAGTCCATCACTCCACCCTGTCCCTCTATATTTTGGTCCCTTTGTTATGTCAACAGCGGTGGGGCTGCAGTCACTGGAGCAGCAGCAGCTCGACCACCAGCCACATGCACCCTCAGCTCAGCCCTATACCCTGGGGCTTGCTGCTGTCCGTACACACAAAGTAGGTCCTCAGCTCGCCTTTGCCTTTGACATCGATCAGGCCACGGCATTCACAGGAGTAGCCCAGCTTCTGCAGCACAACGGACGTTTCTTCTGTCACCTGTACCAGGAGTGACAGGAGTCCACGTTCAGCAGATGGAGAGGAAAGTAAAAACAAACACTTTGCAAATCGTGTTGTGTCTATGTCCTGCACTACTGTCTGCACTTATCTAGCTCCAAACCACCGCTGTCCCCTGGAATTGTGTAATTCAGAATACTCATTTGCAAATCATCATTTGAACTACTGAAAAAACCTATATATGAGGATGATTAAAAATATCAACAATATTTAATTTCTCCTGTATAAATTACATATCTCTTTTTTTATGATAGTATCTATGTATAAGTGGTGTGGTATTAAGAATGCTTAATTTCCAGCAACTTATTGTAGATAATTTTTTACTTACTTTCATCTTTATGTATTTATCTACTTATTCCACTGTTCTCATTTATATATAGCTGCAGTTATGTACTTATAAATCTACACTACCTCAATCTTGTTCTATACCAGCTGCTAGCTGATTGCCACTTGGCTGCTGCTATTTTGTTAAATTATATCTTTCAAGAATATTGATGCACCATGGCCCAGGAAGAACTATGTTTTGTTATCTCTTGTACATTTGTATAACAGTGGAATGAAATTAGGGTTAGGGTCAGAGTCCAGGAAGTGTAAGTGTCCCTTGAACACTGAAAAATGTCACAGCAGAGATTACTGCATAGGAAGATGGAAGAAGAGGGCATATACCTGGACTGTACATATCTGGACACAGATGAATGAACAGGGAGCATTGGAACCTGAACTGCTAACTAGATCCTAAATGGATGGTACCTGGATTTTGCCCAGCTCTCCAGTGCTCTCCATTCTGCTGGCCACATTGACCGTGTTGCCCCAGATGTCATACTGGGGCTTTCTGGCTCCAATGACACCGGCGATCACAGGCCCATGGTTAATCCCTGGGAAGTGACAGGCAGAGTACAGCACACAGTGATACAGTGAACCATGTGCGGGAAACAGAATTAGATTTGTGCTAAAATAAGAACATACAAGGCAACATGGCATTTTGGCTTTGCAGAATTACAGTGTACTATGTTACATGCCTGCAGCTTGAGGAAATGATGTTCTGAATTTACATAACTGGGATCCCACACTGGGCTGTACAGCATGAAAGCCTATGTCCAAATAAAGATGACAGTCATTGTTTTACTGCACAAAATACATGTTACCCCTCCATTTTGAAATAATTTTCTATTCAGAATACTCTTTGCTAGATTGAACTGTCAACACTTAAAACACTATGGAAAGTCTATTGTTCCATGATGATAGCTGCTTCTACACCAATGCAAATAGCCAGCTGGATAGGTTATCACTCCGTTTCTACTGTTATCCTTCTTAATCTCCATTGTAAATGTACTGAATAATAATAATAATTCTAGTGTAGGACTAGGATAAATACAATACACTGACTAACTGAAGCATTTAAAGATTAGCAGCAGACAAACAATTATTTTAACAGAGAGAGCTTTCAAAGAAAACAGTAAATGTGAAATTATGAATTATTAATAATAATACGATGAATTATTATTAATAACTGAGAAATTATTAGTACACTTTAATGAGCATTACAGCATTGTGTTTTATGTTATTAATATATGTTTAAACTTCAAGTGGACCAATTCAACACAGTGATACTGACTTCCTGCAAGTCAACACATCGACTTATCAGGCGTAGCATACAGCTGGATTCCACAAAAAAGCTTTTTTAATTTCAATGAACGCTATGCAATTTCAGCTCCAGGTTTCAAGGAAGATGTATAAATCTAGCTAAGCACAAGTGAAAAAGCTGCAGAGTGTCCTCAGCTAAGGCTTTTTGGTTTAATGGTTTAATTCATACAATTCATGTCAACAGCTCAATTACAGTAAACTAATTAAAAGGTGAGCTGGAACAATAACTCAACTGTTATTGTTCCAGCTCACCCTAGAGCATGAACGCCTGGAAATGCTACTCGTGATCAGGATGTTTCCAGAAAGCATTGTGCTGCGATAAGCCTAAAAATGAGAACTATGGGTAAAGGTATCCGTGGAAGCAAAAACATACAAAAGGGGCTCTTTTCATCTGGCTTAGCCAAATGTGTGTGCTGAAAGTGAAAGATAAGACGGAGAAGAAATACGGGATGTCCAGCGTTTTACCTTTTTCTACATCTCACATAAAATACCTACAGTAAAAATGTCCCTTTGTTGTCTGCAAAGCAATTAAATAACAAAATGCCAGCAGATTAGACATAAATTCATGAGTCATGTATAGCTTTTGTAAATTGGTTTTATGCAAAAGTTTATAATTTATCACAGATATACTCATGTAGCTGTTTCTAATAATTTGCAGAAGGGTGGCCAGATTTTTCAGAATTCATTGGAGTTCTCATGCAAATTAAATGTAAGTTTTTCAAGCGGGAGAAATTGACATAAATGCTTCCGTCTTCCACATGTCTACAAAGGGAACTTAAGGTGTCAACCAGAACACTGAAACACATTTCTTTGGCAAAAATTAGAAAATGTTTAGTCCATCTACTATAACATGAAGAAACGAGTTTGGGCTGGGATTTAACAGGAAAATAGCTGAGGAGAAATCAAATGTTTTTGTTAAAGGTTCTCAGTGGGGTGCAAGTACCCCACTCCAGTGACCCTGTATCTTATTGAATTCCTAGACAAAATGCGTCAAAGTTCCTGGAGAGGCTTTGCATTTAAAACACAGCTGAGATGAACATTCTGTGAAGGAACACTGGAGTGAGATAGATTCCGTGAATGAACTTGAAGTTTTGTTCCTGGATGCTGGGCGGGGGGGGGACACAGTGGCACAGTGGGTTGGACCGGGTCCTACTCTCCAGTGGGCCTGGGGTTCAAGTCCCGCTTGGGGTGCCTTGTGACGGACTGGCGTCCCGTCCTGGGTGTGTCCCCTCCCCCTCCAGCCCTACGCCCTGTGCTGCTGGGTTAGGTTCCGGCTCCCCACGACCCCGTAGGGGACAAGCGGTTCAGAAAGTGTGTGTGTGTGTATGTGTGTGCGCGCTGAGAGAGGTACAGGCAGGAAAGACTTTATGACACACATAGTCACTAAAAGACATGTCAAGGTCCCGCTTCCAAGTTTCCTCAGTGCATTAAAAGAGCCAGTACCAGCACTTGGTACAATGGTATATAATGGAGAAATCATGGTCGTTTGGTGTAATGAGCTGTTTCAAAAATTTTCTTAATTCTGTCTGTAATCTGTTCTCGTTTTCCAGAGCAATTGCTGATGCTGTATTTATAGAAGTCTGTATTTTGTAGGTTGACATTATTTTGTAGAAGGTTAAAGCCCACCAGTGATTGATCTGCAAATAAAAATGAAATATCCAACACCCCCCCATCTTGGGTGTGTCCCCTCCCCTTCAGCCTTGCTGGGTAAGGCTCCGGCTCGCCGCGACTCCACCTGGGACGAGTGGTTGTAGACATTGTGTGTGTGTATCCAACACCCCTTTAGATAACCATTTCTGGAGCTCAATTTGGTGAATAGCTGGAGAGAGATCTGGGTTGAGAGCAACAGAAGACCATAACTATAACCCCAATTCCAAAAAAGGGGGGAGAGTATGAAAAATGCTAATAAAAACAAAAAGGAGTGATTTGTAAATTTACTTTGACTTGTATTCAAACAAAAATAGTATAAAGACAAGTGTGTGTGCATCTTCCAGCAGGACAACACCAAACCACATCCTGCTGGGACTACAAGTGCATGGCTGCGTAAGCAGAGAGTACAGGTACTAGACCGCCCTGCCTGCAGTCCTGACCTGTCTCCAATTGAGAATGTGTGGCACATTGTGAAGCAGAAAATATGGCAACGAAGGGCCTGTACAACTGTACAGCTAGAGACCTGTACAATGGATGAATGGGGGAAAATTCCGCTTGCTAAACTTAACCAGCTGGTGTCTTCAGTGCCCAGATGCTTAATAAGTGTTAATAAAAGACACGGTGATGTTACACAGTGGTAAACACTCGACTGCCCCATCTTTTTTGGAACGTTTTACACAAATCAATTTCAGAATAAATGTATATCTTCAAAAAAACAATGCGGTTGATGAGATGAAACATGAAAATACCTTGTTTTACACTGTTTTTGTTTCAATACAAGTCAAAGTAAATTGACAAATTACTCCTTTTTGTTTTATTAGTATTTTCCATACTGTCCCAACTTTTTTGAATTGGGGTTATATAAAAACTGTTGAGGATAATGAGATTTCTCTTAACACCTTTCCAAAAAAGAGTGTTTAATATGAGTTTATACCTTTTTTAATGCCAGCAGAGATATTACACTGATCAACATCGCGAGCTTTGTTGAGGATTAGGGTTAGGGTTATGTCACCTGTCAGTTGTCTTAGGACATTTGTCTTTAGTCTCATCTTGTGTGGCTTAATTTTTTAAGTAAAACTCTGGACTGTACAAAACACCTGACTGGAGAGGGAACAAAATGTCTGAACTCCAGTTTTTTCATACCACCACTGCTTGGACAGAGTTACTTCAGTTGTTAGCATGAATTACTATAACACAATATAATAAGGCAGTTTTCTTAATTAATTACTCTGTAATAATGCTGTATGTCTACCTGCACTCGCTGAGCTTTCTCAGCTATTATGTACCATACATTTGCCCACAAACAAGTGCTCACAAACAAACTACACAAAACATGGACAGCCCAAGGCAGGGCTAATGATCACCTATATTGTGAGAGGTTCATCCCACCTCCTGCTCACTTGAAAACAAGGGCTGGTGGAGGCTGAGAAATTAACGCAGAACAGGGCAAACCATAACAGCAGAGAAGGCCGCATGATGGCTTTGATCCCATAGTGTTCAACTGTGTATGTGACAAAATGCAAATTCAGTCCTAGTAAATATGAAGAAATGTCCTTGTAAGTCAAAATAGGGGTATTAAATGAAATTCCTTGTGAAGACAAATTCTTGTAACTCCAGTGGGAGCATCTTAGGGTTTGACTGCATTCATTCATGCACTCATCAACTAATGAATTACATATTGGACACTGATGTCAGCAAGACACACAAAGTTTCTACTGTGCTCACTGCAGAACAAACTCCTAAAGCTAGATGAGGAACATGACCTCCAGTCTTCGCATACTCAGGACCCTAGAACCCCACATGACACGGGGCTGAGCTTTTGGCTGGAACACATATCACTTATGGCTTTGGATCTGGTTATAGTAATGTTCATAATGAGATTATTTCAGTACAGCTTTGGTAAATAAGATGTGGTGGCCATGCCTGCCTCCATCTGTTCCTAAGGCCCAGCTGTATTGTCAAAGATTCAGTTGTGGTCAACTCTTGGCCTCATCATAGCAGTACTTAGCTGGCTGTGTCTCTAATTAGCTCTGAGTGTGTGTGTGTGTGTGTGTGTGTGTGAGAGACAGTCCTGAGTACACTCACCCACTCGCAGCC
The DNA here is from genome assembly GCF_900964775.1 of Scleropages formosus. Lineage (NCBI taxonomy): Eukaryota > Metazoa > Chordata > Actinopteri > Osteoglossiformes > Osteoglossidae > Scleropages > Scleropages formosus. The sequence goes on from NC_041810.1 coordinate 32,967,032, forward strand.
GGAAGCTATTGAAGGAGTGACGATTGATTCCGTCCAGCTTGCCCATGAGGGCGATGGCAAACTCCACCATGATCCCAATCTGGGCCTGCTGCTTCTCTTTGTCCTTAGAGGCACAGAGACAAGCAAACGGTTTTACCATGATTAGCCAAAACAAACAGCACTCATGCGCTTAAAAAAACAAATGTAACATAAAGGGGTTTTTTGATATACAAAATAATGCAAATTCCCAGCACATTCTCACGCTCAGCCTGCTCTATAGTGGCATCTTTCTGCAGATGTCCATCTTTTCATAGGTTTAAAATATTGAATTTTAACTGTCCACTGTTAGGGACAAAGAGAAAAAATATTTTTTTCGCTGAAATTCTAACAAATGTAGTACCACACTGCAAAAGCAAAATGCACAGTGAACATGGATGCTAAAGAGAAAAAAACTAAAATGGGATTTTTTTTATTTTTGTGGCATACATAGTTATACATGTAGCAATGTACAGTGTTTTATTGAACACTCCCTGTTCATTCAATGCTCTCTCTGTATGGAGAACCAAAAAATGTGTTATGCCAGTAGACTTAATAGGGACAGAAAACATATCTTTCTACACAGCACATATCTACAGTCAGCATTACTAATTAGGCTCATATAGAACACATTCTGGTGACCTTAACGTATTTATGCTGGGAATGTGACAGGACACAAGCTCACCTGATTGGGGTTCAAAGAACCATTCAAAGAAACATTTAACAAAAGTTTGATTTGCCCCCTCTATATTTCTGTTAAAGTAGTTATGGAACATAGGTTGAACACTCTTACACACACAGCAAGGAAATGTATTTTAATGCTACAGTCTACACCCGAAGTGTCTTGTGTAAATATATGGATGCGCACGGTGTTTAATTTTCTTATACTTGAAAAATTAATATTTGATCTGCACAATAATTCAAAGGAATTCCAGAAGGCCTGGACACCCTTCTGGAACTTATTAGACACTTACACAAAATATTGTGTATATAACATAATCTGCTCTGGTTTTAGGTATGTGGATGTTTTTGCAATTGTACTGTTTTTGCCTCTATGCTTCTGTGACCTAGAGCTGTTCATAAAACTCAATTAAAATGAAAACACTCTGTCCAGTTGTTAGACTGACCATGTGACTGGAATGAAGCGAGTACCTGGTTGTTCTCCTGCCCCAGGGTTCCACTGAGCCCAGCAGCAGCCATGTAGGTGCTGCCAATGGTTTTGATCTTCTCCACCCCACTGAATTTGGGCTTGGACAGCAGCTGCTGGGACAGGACTTTTGCTTGACTTTCTCCAAGGTAGGCTTGTTTACATGTGCTCACCAGCACGCGGCCACACACACAAATGCAGACAGATCCCACGTCCACACATGCAGACACACACAGTTGCTGACCTCATCAAAGTCGGCGATGATCTCATTAAGTAGCCTCAGACACTCGAGACCCTCCTTGTTGATGTCACATTCAGTATAGAACTCCTTGAAGTCTGGGACTGAGGCAAACATGACACACACGCAGTCGTAGGACTTGTAGTACAGGTCCTGGAAGAGAAGCAGAAACACCGTGCCCAAGGGCAGGGTCACCTCTGAATGCCAGAGTGACCTCTGAGTGTTTGTCACCATTTGCATCCTTGCACAACACGACAAGGGACAAAGGGAAAGGGCTGTGGATACCACAGCCTATTTACCTTAGTGAAATACCCTGAAGAAACTATTGTTCAGCAAGGTTCGTGTCACAGAATGTAGCACTACTATACCCAGTTTTGTACAGCGAACATGACATGTACCAAGGTAAGTCAAAAAGTATGCGCAATAATACGTCTTTGACCTGATATTCAATGTTGGGGCTACTTTTTTACAAATACTTTTTGATGTACACTGGAGGCAAAAGCTATGTGATAGAGGGAGATTAGTATAAATAAAGGCACTGACATACATGTATTCATTTAGCTGTTGCTTTCCTCCATAATTACTTACACTGATTTTAGCCAGCTGATTCAGACAGTTGGTATCAAAGTGGTTAGAGCTGCTGCCTTCAGATTTAAAGGTTGCAGGTTTGATCTCTGAGCGTAGTACCCTTCCACAAGGTACTTTCCCTAAATTGCTCGAATAAAATTATCCAGCTGTATAAATGGGTAAACAATTGTAACCTTAACATTGTAAGTTGCTTTGGAGAAAAGCGTCAGCTAAATGAATAAACGTCATTTATACAGATGAGTAATTTTTACTGTATCAATTCAGGGTAAGTACATTGATCAAGGATACTAGAGCAGGAGGTGGGATTGAAAGCTGGGTGCTTTGAGCACACGCAGCACTAAGCACTATGCAACCCAATTTGACTTCCAAAAATATTTCACCATGTTGGAGGAGAGGAACTAGAGCTAGAGCTAGGGCTGGTGTGTACAGTCATTCCCTGTTGAGACACAGTATCTGGACGGTTTCACTGCATTCTCGCTCTTAATTAAGTGAAAGTAAGTGCTGAGTGGAAAGTAAGCCCATTAGCAAAAGCAAGGTGCTGCAGTACAGCGATGAGTTTAAGTACAGCAGCGTATTTAAAGGCAGAACGCAACAAAAAGCCACACACACCACGCTCTTTGTGGGGCACTGCAGCCAACCACTGGCGTGCCACAGAAGGAACTGTGTCTGGAGTGGCTTTTAAAAACTGCATGCCCTGGCAAGGTACCCAGCACCAATAAAGTGCTTTTGGCCACTTGAATAGGAATCTGCAAACCCAGGAACCCACAGCTAAATTATACATATGGATGGTTCCTTATCCCTCACATTCTTCCCAACTCCCCTAAACAGGGCCGCCAATGTGTACTGTTTCTTAGAAATAAACACTCAGTGTGAGAACTGAGAGCTGTGAAGCAATTGCTGCCTGGCACACCCTAAATGTTTACCTTGTCTTAATTAAAGAAGTTTTTATAAAACAGTAGAAAACTCTGAAAAAGTTTTTAAGTGTTTTATTAGCTTATTTTAACCCTATGGTTTAAGTTAAAAACTCGACAATTACTGCTCAGAGCTCAACTGTGATGGATGTCTATCCAGGATAGGAAATTTGCTTAAATTTTTAGTTGGACAGGCAAAATTTTTGGACAATAAATTAAGGTAAAATAGTAAGAAATTCAAAGGGGGGTGCAGTGGTGCAGTGGGTTGGACCAGGTCCTGCTCTCTAATGGGTCTGGGGTTCGAGTCCTGCTTGGGGTGCCTTGCGATGGACTGGCGTCCCGTCCTGGGTGCGTCCCCTCCCCCTCTGGCCTTACGCCCTGTGTTGCTGGGTAGGCTCCCGCGACCCAGCATGGGACAAGCGGTTCAGAAAATGTGCGTGTGTATTAAGAAATTCAATACAAAACAGTTATCACAAAGAAACCACTCGACGTCACTAATTGCATTACCAGCATTTTTCTTACAAAATCATTTCATCACTAGAAAGTGGCAAAATTTGTTAAAAATAAAGGTAAACAGCTCCAAAATCTTCATATTTTCAATGATTTCTTTCAAGGAAATACCTTTATTCATTTAGTTGACACTTTTCTCCAAAGCAACTCATAGCACTGAGGTTACAATTATTTACCATGTATAAAGCTGAGTAATTTTACTGGAGCAATCTTGGGTAAGCATCTTGTTCAAGGGAACTACAGCCCAAGGTTGGATCAGACCTGCAACCTTTGGAGCCAAAGGCAGTAGCACTAATCACTACACTACCAGCAGTCCCACTTAGCATTACTACTACCTTTAGTAGTACTATGTAATCAAAACATCACACAATTTATCACCAGTTTTTTGCAGCAAAAGGTTCCAACAGAAAATGTGAGGAAAAAGAAAGAATTGATTTTTTTTTTATGTTTGATCATTTTAGGGAAGGAAAGTAATTTAGGCTAACTGTCAAGTTTCATACGGTGAGAATTCATAGCATTTTACAGAGTACAAAATTTAAAAATGAAACTGAAGTACAGAGTTATGACATATTGAAAGGTAAATGAGCATGTAAATCTCTATGGAAAGAATAATTTCCTGGTGGCATGATATATAGAAGTGCAGAAGTGCTCCTGACTTTCCTAAAAAGAATCAAGTTTATTACATGCTGTAAATCACATCACATAGAAAATATAACTGTGTGAACAATAAATGAATGTGTTGAGCTTCTTAAGGGATATTTTAAGGGATATTTTAAACATTAACAATTATTTTTCTCCTTCTATTATGTTCAAAAATTGGACAAGAGAAACATTTGATGGGACAGGTGAAATGTAATACATATACCTGTCCCACAGACAACCAAACACAAAAACTTAACGCTGCACCGCTGCTCATCCTGCTAAGTGGTTATCGAAGATGACAACTGGCATATATTGTACAGGGCAACACATTCCTTTTCATTCACTTTTAATGAGATTCAGTCACAACCTGTATTTGAGTGCACATCGTGAAGGTGAGAGGATGCACACTCCTCCTCCACAGTTTCTGTCACATCCTGGCTGTATGTCACAAGTACAGAGGCCCTGTGGTGAATCACTAAAGCTGACCGGAGGAGCTGAAGGTTACTCATCACAGGCAACATTCTAGTCGCCAACATGCCACAGACACTTGGTTTGATTTCAGCCCCACCGTTTCTTACGAATCAACTGTCCTTTCACAGAAGGCGTGCCAATTGTAGTGTGAGTGAGCCCAGCTGTTACACATGCTATTGCTGGCCCACCTGCAGACCATGCCCACCGTGACCATTCGCACAAACATGTTACACATGGGTGTTCCAGTGGAGGGAATGGAGTGACAATGCAATGCACATTAACACCTTCAACAGCATTGCTTATAGGGAAATCCAGGTAGTTCTTCGGAAAAACCAGACAAGTGATGGCACAGAGCATCACTTTACTTTTTTGCTTCATCATTTGATTCATTCAGTATATTTGATTTTAGTTAAATTCTGAAAAGTCAAAGTAAAGACAAAAAAAACCCAGTACAGGATGTCCTCGACAAATTTGACTTCATTAGTCAAAAAATTTACAGTGTTATATTAACTATAAGGCATAAGCAACTACCATGCGTGAACGCTACATTGTATAAAAGAGCTTTGTTATATTTTTCTCTAATTTCTCAAAGTATTCAAGTAAAAATAACACTAATATAGAAAAATAGTCTCATAATTACATTTTCACGCTGCAGCATTATTTTCACTTTCATTTCTAAATCTCTTGTCTTTTGCTTTTTTCTTTCCAGCACCACCAGAACTCTCACTTTTTCATTCATTAGTCAATTTAAATAATTGTTAGACACCCAAGCACTCACGAGACTCTGATAATAAGAAATACAGTTTCCTGAGAAGGTTAGGCATACAAAAGAAGTCAAGGACCACCCGTAAAAGGCAAAAGAGAATTCTTTAGCATGACCATTAACATAACAACCTGATAACAACTAAAAGTAACAACCAAGCCAATTTTTTTGGCCATTTGAGCACATTTTTGTAAGAAAAATCCTGGGTTTCCTCATACCACTGATCACACTGGCAACTTCGTCATGTGCATTTTGGGCTTTGACACCACTGTCAGTGTGAACCAGAGGCCATGGGATCCTGCAGCTGTGAGCACACGTGTGGTGGGATGGATGACCAAGTAGGATGGCAACCTCCCGGGGCTCCTACCTTGTGTTTTCCAGTGAATATAGTGTTTGTGAGGAGTCCCACCTCATTTTTTTTGTTCTCCCCAACGAAGAGTGCGGCTACATGAGCTGGCAGCACATTCTCCAGCAGCAGCCGGTTGAGGTTCTCCCGGGTTTCGATCTCGTCTTGCTCTGTGCGGTTCTTATGTTTCAGCAAGAAGTCCTGGCGGCAGCAGTACTCGTTCTGTCGCAGTGGGAAGAAAGGTGAAGATGGAACCTGCCAGATAGAAGCTTTGGGGACATGGTGCCATGAAGAGGGTTTTTCTTACCTGTCGTATGATGATGAGCATGGTGACCAGGAACAGAGTGATGTACATGCAGCTCATCACCTGAGGGTGCTTCACTAGGCCCAGTTGAAGCAGGATGTCTATGGACATTAGGCTGCGGGATGCAGGGAAACACAGCCAGTGTCAACATGGCATCAGCAGTGGGACTATGGGTTAATAATCCAGACTTCAGGCAGGAAACAGAGGGCTCTATTTCTTATCCTAATTTTATTTAAAACACTGTGAAAAACCAAATGGATAACATATGCACACAGCCCATAGTGGCGATCTTGTATTAGTGCTATTATCCAGTTTATATTCTTTTCAGGTGCTTTTATCCGAAAATCTGTGGCACAGTAAAAGCACATCATAATATTTACCAAAGCAGCTCATGGTACCCTGGACAAAGAATAAATATGAACAATACACATGAACTTGTTTACGTTATCCCTTGTTACTTTTTTGTTAATGAATGAACGAACAAACTAATGAATGAACGAATGTATTTATTTATTCATTCATTAATTAAACTTTATTAATCACAGAGGAAAAGTCTACTCGGTTACAACTACATCATAAAATATACAATAAACATGCAAAAAATAGACACTGTAAGCCTGTGGGTGGTCCAGTCGGGGGCCTCTGTCCCCTATCTTGAGAGCCAGCTGCTGGTGCTTAAGGACCAGTTGAAGGGACTGTAAAAGCAGTTAGCTTAAGGACTTGAGGAAGGGGCATTTGGGAAGATGTCAAACATGTGGGCTGGCAAAGGAAAGCGTTTTATTTCTATTTTGCTTTGGTTATAGCCTTTCACCAAGCAGGGCCTGTTTCGGTTGAGGTTCATAATAAACCTCTTTTGTTGAAACGTCCTGTTGCCCCATGCATTAGTCCTGACCTGTGGCTACCTCCGCCCTAAAACCGGTCACAAGTCATGGATACATACATACAGCAACAAAACTGAGATAAATAAGTAGATAAAAAAGCCTTAAATAAGCAAACATATTTCTATACAGAGGGAAAAGGATGAAGTGAGGTAGCACAAGGTGCAGTGAAAGAGCACAGAAATTATTTTAAATTATGCTAAGTCTTTAATAGCAGAATTTAAGAGTGGTTCTCAAACCACTGTCTTAAAGAGACATGTCTTTATTTAACTCTTTACTGGTTTTGCATTTCTACTACTGTCAAACTTTTTCAGTAATATATTTTAAAAAACAATTTTTAAGTATTGTAAGTTAATATTGTTTATTTGAATAGGAATGTGGCATAAGTAAATTAAACAATAATACATTACACAATGTAACAGAAATTTTATAATGTCGATTTTTCTGCATTTTCCATTCAGTTTAAGCATTATTTCATACTATATGTAAGTTTTTATAAAAATATTTCACATTCTTGAAATGAGTGAACTTTGACACTGGATTCCAAGCACTGAATATTCCAGTACCTTTTCAGATCTGATGCTTTCTACAATGTTTTGGTACTTTCTAAAATGTTCTGGTGCCTTCTAGAATCTTCCAATGGCTGTAAAGTACCAATTTAAAACTTACACTCGAGAAGAACTAGTGGTATTTTTGTACTCGGTAAACTTTAACTAATCATAGTCAACACAAAAATCAATATAACTAAGAAATTAGAAAAGTGTTGTTGCATTGGTTTATTTTAAAATGAAACAAGCATGCCTTTTCAAGGCAGGCAGATGGTCCTAATTGGAATACCTGCTGTTGTTAACATTGTGGTAGAGGATGCGTCCGTAGCAGTGGAAGAGCTGACCACCTGAACTGAGGATGATGATGTAGTAGGCTGTGGAGGCTATGATGAGGAAGGCCAGCTTCAGCTCAAAGCTGACCCTCAGGAACACACCACAAGCAATGAGAGCCAGGACACAGCAGTACACAGAGTACTGGGGGGACAGAAGAAAGCTGTCAGGCTGCAGCACAGCTATCCAACAGAACAGAGCCAACCAACACTATCAACATAATCTTCTCATAGTACCAGCTGTTATGGATCCCTGTGCCCAGAACAAGAGGGCATCACAGGGCTTTAGATAGTTGTGCACCATCACTGTGTTACTCTTGGTGGGATTGTAGGGGCTTCTTATTGCTACCAAGGAGTCTGGCACACAAGGACCTGTGCGAAAAGCAGTATTACTCACAGGCAGGTAGAAGAGCGTGTCCTCCAGGTCCAGCAGCTGACTGTGGTTCAGATAGGTTATGGTGGTGTTGTTGGCCTCACATGGGCTCCAGGGGCTCACAAAGCACTGTGAGAGTAGAGTTTGTGGGAGTTTACATTGTAAAGGTCACTAGTCCTATTTAGATATTAGTAATACTCCCATCCGAGTTCCGAGAATTCAACTTTACAAGACGTTTCACTTAATACACCTACTTTGCCTTATGACTTAATACACGTACTTTGGCTTACGAGGCATTTCTTCTTGTCTTTATGAGGACCGAACATGCATTTTTTGCAACAGCTGAGCAGTGAAACCAGATCAACTATGTGTTCTTCACAATTATTGTTTGTATCAAGCTTCATTAACTTCTGAACTTCAATTGTTTACTGGTTTCTCCAGGGTTAATCTGACTGCATTTGAACTGTCCGAACTATGTTCACTTTTTTAGTTAGTGTCAGTTCATTTGCCTTGTTTTAATTGTTTTCTTTGACTTTACAGTTTTTTTGTTTAATTAAATATTTAATTATGGCTGTATGGTAGTGCAGCAGGTAGTAATTCCACATAAATTTTTTTAATATTGAAACTAATGATAATTACATACTTGAGACACGAGAACAGGAGAACATACATGAGAATTCATGTCACAATGGGTTTTTCTGGAGTTCATCAGCTTTGTAAGGTGGGGGAAGGCTATTTAACTGTAACGTCATTAACATCAGTAACTGAATTGCACACGCAATAATAATAATAATAATAATAATAATAATAATAATAATAATAATAATAATATGAGCTGCATTACCAGGCTGAAGACAGCAACAATGATGATGATGGTAGTAGAGAAAATTGCCAGGGGAAGACGCACCCATGGCTTTTTTCCCACCGCCTCGGACATGGTGGACAACCACTGACATGATGCCAGCTTATCTGGGAACAAGCGCTGCAAGGGCCAAGGTGAAGGGGGTGGAGGTGTGGGGAGGGAGGGAGAAAGAGGTGAAAAGAAAAGAAAATGGGTTGAGTTGAGGAAAAAGGAGGGCAGATACAGAGGAAAGAGATGCAGAGAATAAAAACATTTTGCCGGAAATGAAGGAGAAAAAAGAAGGGTTTGGCATCGGTGACACAGGAGGGAAACAAAAACAAGATTAGTACAGAAGGAATACAAAAGCACCATGAGACCGGGTTCGAGGGAGGGAACAGCAGAGAGAAAACAGAGATCTCAGAGCAGTTAATTAAATCTCGTGAAGCCAGTAATTAAATATGGTAAAGCACAACACTGCAAGCCATCAGAGACTAATCTCATAACAGTGAATGATGCTCCTTCTTACACACTCCTCTTACATCACTTCAGTCACTTAAATATTGCTGAACTAGAGGTGAATAGACACAGCCTGCCTCCACGACAAAACCTTCAACATATGAAGTTGAACGCATTGCAGGAATGTCTGTGTCATGAGAAATCACTCTATATGTTTTCACTAAGCTATCACACTGCTGAATGACCATGTTTCCTTGGGGTCGGGTGGGTGCAAGGTGTACCGTCCATGTGGCTCTGAAATGCATCCACCACACTACATAGGTGTGAAGAAACTATCATGAACCACTGACCTGGAGGTGACCTGCAAAACAGACCCCTGCAGTCACCAGGAGGATAAATGCCAGCACGCCAAAAGACACCCCCAGCGTTTGGGGCCTGAGGGAAAACAGGGGTAAGTGAGCACCAAAAACAAGAGCTCAAAGGAAACTTTCTTGCCATGATGAGGTTAGTAATGTTGCAAGTGCAAAGAACTAACATAACATACCAGACTAACATGGAAAAGCATAGCTACTAAATATGGCTTCTTGTTTTCTCATAGGACAACCTGCGTTAAGAAGTCAGGTGCTCATGTCCCCGTCGCATGTTGTAGAAAGGACATAGATGTCAAGCTGCTACTTTCAGTTGTGGCACAGTTGCAGATATTTCTGGGGTGATACTAGCTAGTATTTCTGGTTTATTTGATTAAATGAGAGATATGCAAAGGAATGAGGTGAACATACTGAATCATTTTTGTTCAGTAAAGGAAGACATATAAAACAATAAAGGTCAAAGTAATTAAACTTGAAGAAAGTAACTAAGTAAACCCATAAAGGCACAACCACTGAATCACTGAGATCAAGAGATCAATAATTACGATAGAAATGTTATTTAATCAATGCTATATAATCATACAATGTACATGCATGAACAAAGAATCTATACTGTTAATGGTGTTTTTCGGCAAACCACATCTCACTCAGACTCTATAGATAAGCTCTTACTCTTTTGTGATGAACATCTGGATAAAAAAGATGCAGAAGAAGATGAATGTGGTACAACCAATGTAGTACTTGAAGCTTGGAAGGTCAATAGCTCGGTACTAGAGAACAGAAAGCAATGCGTTTTTAACTCCTTAAAATAATAGCTCTGCGTTCATAACCTTTAATGAGAGAAAAACATTTAAAATTGGGTTTATTTTCCATAAGCACAGTTATACACTATATTACAGTTTTTTTGTCTGCAAGAGTTTTTCTAACTCATGGACTTACATTAATGACTCTTATACAGAGGAAAACTGAGATGATCTTCAACCTTCACCACCATCTATTTTACATCTTGGGTGCAACCTTACCTGTTTCTCCAGGTCTTTCTTTGTGAACCAAAGCGTGAGGCTGCAGATCTCCTCCGACTTGACCCACTGCCTGAGGAAAAGATGAACACAAGAGCTGAACTCTACACAAAACAGGCCTCCCACCTCCCATACATATCTCATCAAATACATAAATCCCCAAATACTTGCAACACTTTCAGATACCTCAGCAGGTGACTGCTTACTAAGTGCTAACAAACTTGGGAATAATCTACCAGGATAAGCATGTAAGGAATCCCCAGTAGCTGGTATTAAACAAGCCTAAATTGTTCAATAAAAAACAGTGGTATACATACAAACAGATATTTGTATGTATGTATGTATAGGATGTATTTATTTATCTAGTATATGTATGGTGGAACATGGAAGTGCTTACAACATTAAGAAGGAAGGAAAAAATATTAGACAAAAATGTTACAAGTGTAAAAGATTAATCCTTTTATCATAAATTATCCTAAACATAAGCAACTGAACTACTTAGCTAGTTAAAGAAAACTGAGTGGCAAGAACGTGAAGAACAGCTAAATTAGTCCATCCATCAGTGTGCTTTGAGAAAAGAAGAACAGAATCATACACAGAACATTTAATTTTCATTTAATATTAATTTAAACATACTTAATAGTAGTGTCTATTGCAAGAAACTACAAATATCAACTTACACACACACACATTTTCAGAACCGCTTGTCCCATACGGGGTCACGGGGAACCGGAGCCTACCCGGTAACATTTACCGGGTATCAACTTACATTTCTTTTCAAATGTTTTGAGGGACATTTTTATCACAAAAATGTTCAGAGTAGTTTGATTTTTTAACAGTAAATAATCACAATACACACCAAGCAGCTACATTGTGAGGAAAAGCACAAACTCATATGGCATTCATTCCCATAGTGCTCATCTCCAGAGAAATGTAAGAACGGGACTGTTGGGTGTCAATTCAAAGCAGGGCACTGACTAAAAAAAGTTTGCATAAATGTGTTTCATTTACGAATGGATGTTTGCATTTCTGAAAATACTGATTATACATCAGATATAAAGGTATTAATTAAATGGGTTTGTAAAAATAAACATTTGCAATTCAAACATTCCCAAATCAAGGAATGGGTGTACTTTAAAAACAGGGTTTATTTAAAATAATCTGAGATTATTTATATATCTATATTTAGCATAGATGGTAGTTGTTAATCTTAAAATAACAGCAGAAGAGAGCAGAGGAACCCACTTGCTGGAGCTAAGTTCATCGATGGTCGTAGTCATCTCATTGTGGAGCTCTTCATCAAACTTGCTCTTCTGGGACTTGTTCCTACATGGAGGTTTGACAAAACAGTGAGTAAGAAGCAGACATATGGAGAGGGAAAGACAGACACAAGAAGCTGAGACTTCTGCAGGTTACTCCATTCCAAGTCAATCTCGATGAGCATGCTGGGAAAGTGAAGGTTTGCCGTTTGTGAGTAGGTAGCAAAGCACATGTCTGAATTTGTTTGTGCATATGAGCAGGAAGTAGAATCCCATGTGGCAAAGTAGTCCCTGTTCGTGAGAATGCACCTTATCCCCCCAGCATGAGGAAGGAAATATGATGGTTCCCAACACACAATAGTTAATGGTAGAAGGAAACTCTGTCAAGGTCAAACAGCAGACCATGGAGGCTTAGTATGAACAGGTTAATACCCATGCCTGTGTGTTGAATTGTGTACACGGGTCAAATAGCCAAGCACATGAACAGACAGGACGAAGGAAGGGAGGATAAAGAAGGCGCCCATGGCGTTAGTGGTGAGACCATCCTACTTGGCTATGTGGACAAGCCAACATGACTCACTCACTTATTGATTGTGAGTGGAGGGGCAGGGGAGGGAAACGGCTCCTCTAAGCACTCATCTGGGCTGTTGGGGACCAACAGTTTCAGAAAGTCATTGAGCACCGAGCAAACCAGGAACAACAGCATGCATACTGGGAGCTTCTACCCATCAATTTCTCAAAAGACAGCACAACCCAGACATCCCTTATCAATCTATGGAAATGCTTTTTACTGAAGGGAATCCTTAGTTCACTGTCATTGCCTTGATTCAGAATTTAAGCTTTTTAATGAAGAAATGTATGAACAAAAACCGTTAATTCCGCAGAGGGAAACTGCAAAAGGTTGCAGTAGCATGCAACCTGCAACATACAGCATACACACAACAAAGAGCAAGTCTTCAGATGAGCCAGTTAACGTACAGTACATCATACACCTTCCCACATTTCCAGTTACACACCAACCCGACCTTGCTTAAGTTAGGACATATTGTACATTTGTTTTAATCACTTTCATAAACTAACACAAATACTTTTTATTATATGAATTATAACAAGGTGCAGTGGTGCAGCGGGTTTGGCTGGGTCCTGCTCTCTGGTGGGTCTAGAGTTCAAGTCCTGCTTGGGGTGCCTTGTGACAGACTGGTGTCCCGTCCTGAGTGTGTCCCCTCCCCTCCGGTCTTGCACCCTGTGCTGCTGGGTTAGGCTCCGGTTTGCTGTGACCCCACTTGGGACAAGCAGTTTCAGACAGTGTGTGTATATGAAGTATACCATGACATTTAATAAGCAAGATTTGAGGCATTACTTTGAAGACCTGTAAAATACATTTGTCAGTGTTGTGTTGTTGCATTCTGGGAAGATGTTCTGTAATTGTCTCTGGAAAGATTCTTGCTTACCTTTCCATAATTTTGGAACAGGGCACCGATCGCAAAGGGATATCCTGAAAGGAAGAATGAGAAGTTTTCTTTACAGTTAAGTTACTGGCCTAACAACTGACTTACAGAAACCATCATAAACTGCCAAATAAACCAAATAAACTGATAAAGATTGGTGAAAATCAATCCTCTCATCCACATCCTCCAGTTTACTATGATAAAGCATTCCTGAAATATTTCCTCCTTTGCCTCTCCCTCTGGAGCTCCATGGCCATTCAAGAAGTATCAGCCCACTTGCCTACTCCTTAGTTCTGATACTATCACTACGTCTGGAAAACCTTACAGTTTGGCAGAATGTTTCTGTCTCCTCAGTCATCATAAAGAAGTAATCCACTTGCCTTGCAACGAGTTTTGCCATTGACCATGGCTTCAGCACTGTAAGCCTCCCGGCCCTGTAAGTGAGCGAAAGGCTTGACGGCACCCCAGGACTCCAGATAGCGGGTCATCCGAACAGAGGCCCGCATTTTCAACCCGTCGCTCACGCGTGCTTTTGTGAGATTACGGTCATTGGGGCCTTGTTCCTTGGACTGCTGAGACAAAAAGAGAGGACCACAGAGGGCTGGTGAGCCCAACCGCACACTTGACTACCCCTCTGCCCCTACCAGGACAAAAATAAATCTGCAAAAAAGATTCTGCATTGTGAATGGCTCAATCCGATTCTTACCCGAGGGTCAATGACCAGGTAAGTCTTGACGTTCTGCTCCTTCAGATACTGGTCTCTTAGATGCCCGTTTCCTTCTTCCACTTCATAGGCCTTATTAAGGTGCTTTAAAGTAGCTTCTGTGATGTGCACACGTCTGTCCAGACAGGAAGGCAATTCAAAAACTGCAAATAACCTTCTCTGATGGTCTGACGTACTGCTGATAGCAGCATGGAGTTCCATACTTACCCTGGAACACCTCCGGACTCCATGTGATTAGCCAGGGTGACATCATGGGACCACACATCAAACTGCCACTTGCGAAGGCCAATCACACCACACAGCACGTTGCCAGAATGCACGCCCACTCTCATGTTAATATCCACACCTGTGGCTTCTCGCACCTGTCTGAGATGTTGAAAAGGGACACAGCTGTGCTGATGCAGAGTTGAAAAGTGCTTCTGTATAAATCTGAGCAGTAATAAAATGCTGCTTGTTTTTTCTGTGACACAGGGCTGCTTGTGCTTCCTCTTGGCTTGGCCAGTGCCACACAGTATGCATCAGTAGCAGCAGCTACACAAGACCAAGAAGCAGCCACAAATACCTTTCAGTGTCAGCTGTACACCTGACACTCCACTCCATCATCACTCAAGCCTGTGTACACAAAGTCCCACCCCTTATTAACTCCGCTTTTGTCATTCACCATCAGCGTGGACTCTGTGGAAGAGCATCAGGCCTTAAAAGGTCAGACTCATTGGATTACCATCTTTTTTTTGTCTATTGTTTTGAATATACTGCATTCACAATATTATGCCAACAGTGACCACATTACAGCACTAAAACAAAGTTAAAAGCACAGCTTTAAGAGATTGCAGCTGAACTAAATATTAATTCTGAGTTTGAATTTGGAATATAAATATTTAAGTGGAAATGCCCAGTGAGAAACTGTGAAACTTCTACTTACTTTTCTGTCAATTTCAGCAAATATGAAAACAGTCTGCACTCATATAGTATCAGAAGTAACCCATAGAAACTTGGCGAAAATTAGTGTTCCAAGCCCTTGATGTAACTGTACTTTCAAATTGGCACAGAGTGTGTCAGATGAACTGTAAGCTGGAAGAGCGCATTAAAACTCTGAGATAAAGCCGCTGATGCACCACTTGTTTCACAAAAGAAATTCATTCAGCTTAGTCTGTTTAAATCTGAGGTTATTAACCTTTTCTATAATACAGACCATTTCAGGTATTTGATGTAAGCAAAAGATCCACTTCTAAAGTGTCCATAAATATATTACAGGGAAATTTTGGACTCATTTTACATTTATATTTACATTTATTCATTTGTTTTTCTCCAAAGCAATTTTCAATGAACGCTATGTATTAGTCCTTCACCTCTTCACCCAAGATGACTGACAGTGCTAGATATACTACAGTATAATACTTACAGTGAGTCACTCATTTACACACATTCTCTGTCACACATATACACTAAAGGCAATTTACAGTCACTACTTCACTTGCATGTTTCCGTGTCATGACAACTGAAACCATATCTTTGACTGTGGGAAGAAACAGGAGCACTTGGTAATTGCACTGAAAAATAATTCACATTGAATTATTTCACAGACATTTATAGTACTGATGGGGTTAATAATGGTCCCCGATTTACAATGGGGTTCCGTTCCGTGAAACCTATCATAACATGAAAATATCCTAAATTGAAAATGCATTTAATACACCTAATACACACCTCTGCGTGACAGACCGGGAGATGCGGATCGCTGCCGCTGCCCAGCATGGTGAGAGAGTATCGCCCCACACATCGCTTGCCCGGGAAAAAAATCTAAACTCAAATTTGAAGTACAGTTTCTACTGAATGTCTATTGCCAGTTCACCATCATAAAGTCAAAAAAATCGCAAGTCAAACCATCATAAATCAGGGACCACTTGTAATAGTACAGCAAGAGTGTTATTTTCAAAGTAAGGTTGCATTTCTCAGACCCCCTGAAGTCCACAGATCTCAGGCTAAGAAGCCTTGACTTTTACATTATAAGCTGGCTCTCTGATGTTCTCCTGACCCCAGTCCTTCAAGAGAAAGGCCTGCACCAGCAATATATGCAGGTTTTACCACAGCAATTGCAAGACTTTTTAAGGGGAGTTTCAAGGGGGGTCTCAATGTTCAAATCCAATCATCCTTGAACACCAGTCACCAATTCAGACTGAGAATGGCTGATCTACCCTTGTCAGCTCATGTAACATGTTTATGTAGTGTTCATTATTACTGTTTAAAAAAAATGAGAGGGAAGGATTAGACCAACATATAAATTATACAAAAGTATAAAAATCTCTACCAACCTTCATTCTTTGCATATGCTATTTTCTGAAGTTCTTCAAAAGTTGAACGATTGGAAGAAAAACACAATTTAACAAAGGGGCTCCGTCACAGTTCACTGATCCATTGAAGACCTAATTTTATTTTGCTCTGACGCTAGAACTCCTGAAGTCACTGTAAATAAACTCCACACCTGCGCCCACCACCATCTTTCATCCCTGTGTTAAATTAATATAGAAAGATTTAGTCTGAAACTTTATACATTAATGCTCACTCTCATTGGAGTGTTTCAAATTAGAATACAAATGGAAATCTTCTAAGGTGCAAATTCCCAAGCAAAATAACAGGCTTGCATGCTCCAAAATATGTCTAGTGATAAATTATTTTAGTTGATACTTGCTCAGGAATAAGTTTTTTTTTTTTTAACTCTGATTATCATACGTAAATGTATTATCATTTGTATCGGCCTGTGTCAGTCTCTGTTGGTTTTTCAGAAAATATTCTTTATAAAACTGTTCTACCAAAACTTCTGCAATTCAAGCTTCAAAAACATGTCTCATCAAGATAGCACACTAAATAAAAAAGTGAATAGTAACTGAATCTAATATTTCTAGTGGATTCCTTCCTAATTTATAGTGACAGATTTGAGGTAAAATTCTGAGCGAAATTTCCAGGCAGTATTATAGAAACATATAAGAGAATCGGTTAGAAACTGTCTCCACAGTACAAGGTACTAGATACCATACACCACGGTACTGCAAGAGCTAAAATATTGATCTCTTATTAAGGTATTTAAAAGTGACATCTGATGCTTGAAACGAAGGCTGATCTCACCCACTGTATGTCTGACTCCAGCATAAGGCTTAAGCATGTGTATTTGTCAAGGTAACGCTACTTACTAATGGTCAATTTTTTTTAACTTTATTACTTTCAAGGATGTTTTCCCGATGTCAGCTACACATGACAGAGTGTTTTCTATTTTTACCTCTGTAGTGTACTGCATGCCTTGTTCCTCTCTCTGGATAAGAGTAACATGAGTGTCATGTTAACATTAAGGGGCTACCTTTTACATTCCCCAAGACACACATTACGTTTCTCTGAAACTGATTATGTGCTCACTTATAAGTGGTGTTTATTTTGACTCTGGGAATTTGCTGGACAGGATTTGCATGTCAGAGCAGTGCCAGCCATTTGCGCACAGCTAATTAATTGCTGGCGCCAACATGGTATGTTCTCTGCACGCTGTTACTTTGGCAGTGCAGTGCTGAGGGATAATGAATGAACTCTTATTTTCTTAATAAACTGCCAAAGTACATCATGAAACAATTTTCTTTCAGTCTGTAAAAGCAATTGCCGCAAGCTTCTGTAATGTCCCTTTGGGAGAGTGCTGTGGATTTCTCATTGTCCAGAAACTGAAGAAAGCAGGTGGTGGACGGCTTGTCCCACAGTGCCTGCTCGTGGCCCTTGATCCCCTCTTTAACCTTAGTCACCACCACTTCATTCATGCTTCCCCAAACTTACTTGATGGCCTCACACATGTCCAGCCCCATTTTCACACAGTTCTTGGCATGTTTGGGCAGTGAGACGGGAAGACCGGACACACAGTAGTAACAGTCTCCTAGGATCTTGATTCTCATGCATTCGTTCTCCTGAAATACAACCAAAGGCAAACTATTTAACCCACTGGCTGAAGAGTAGTACAAAATATTACTGATTACGCATGATAACTTTTCAAAACTTTTAAAATAATATTAAACATACTGAACAATCATTAGATGATGAAATGGTGTTAGAGTTAAAAGAGGTACAAGTCAATATGTAATTAAATTATATGGAAATGTACAAAATGTAATAGTGTTATAAGGTCAGCCCTTATGTATATATAGATTTTTTATTTAATGTAAACAAAAAAGTGATGATATAACACAAATGCATTAATGAGGAAGGTGAGTGGCCAAAATGTGTTCATGTTCTATCACCATTTTTTAATTTAATTTTGTTAATTTAGCTTACGCTTTCCTCCAAAACATTTTAGGATGTTAATCTATTTACAAATATTTACCCATTAATACAGTTGGAGTCTTACTATTGCAATTCAGGATAAACAGTTTGCTTATGGACACTACAGCTGGAGGTGGGATTTGAACCTCCAACCTTTGGTAGCTAAAGGGAGCAACTCTAACCACTGAACTACTGATACTGTTGATACAAGACCTTTGTTGTATTTTTCTGTGAGATGTACGTCGCTTTGGCAAAAAGCATCTTCCAAATGAATAAATGTAAATGTTAATGTATCGGCTGTCCTTTTGTGTTTGTATTAAATAAAGAAGTATATATATAGTTACCGCTGTGAGTGCTGGCCTGATAACACTTGATTTCAGTTTTTCTGCAGGCTTCAGCACCAGTTGTAAATTTCGCCAGCATTTTGGTGAGCACATATTTAACTTCCTATTACGTAAACTAGAAAAATGTACTACACATCACCGTAACGTAGTTTTGCAAAAGATTTTTCTTTCCTTATTCAAACTACATAATAGACACTTTATTCCTAAGTTACTTAGAAAGTATCATATAATCACATATAGATATCCTCACTGACACTGTTCTGGTATGCACCATATAAGACACTTGGTGGACTAGAACGGAGAACCTTATGGGGTATGTTACACCTGCAGATCAAGATAGATTTCAGCACTCTAAACTGATGTCATGAAATGGAGAGACTTCACCTTGGCAATCTGGTCAAACTTTCCAAAGAGTTCATTGAGCATGATGACCAGCTCCTTGGGTGAGCAGTCGCTGGCTAGCCTGGTGAAGCCTACAATGTCAGCATACAGGATGCTGCCATGGAAATGACACAATATTTAATCCATCCATATAGCTACATATTTACTATCAAACTCAACAGCACTGCAAGTAGAAAGGCAATGGTAATAAATGTAACTCCTCACAGGAGATATGGGAGCCTTCTGGATGCAAACTGAAACAATGCTACTGGAGGTGTCAGGGCAACAGCAAAACACAGATGACGATGCCATTAAATAATCATTTTGTAAACACTTGTCTCTATATTAAAAATATAACACAAGGTTTCAAATTGTATAAACACTGGGCAGACAATGCATTTCAGAATCAACATTAAATTATTGAACTTGGCCCATTCATCTGTACACAGTATGCTGTTGTTGTGCAGAAGTCATGCTTGTGTAGCGCCTGTCTGATAAACAAAAAATATATATAAAGACATCAGATTAAAGAATAACAGAGCTCTGATCTCTTTATTTAAGGAGATATTACAGTTTCACAGCAATCTCCAGGAATGTGGGCGATCCCATAGGTCTATGTCTTCTGCTGCGGTGATGTTACAGTTCGATCTACTGGTGCAGCTGTCAGTACCTGACATTCTCGTGCCTCTTGACATAGAGACTGTGGAAGTTATTGTCTCTGACCAGGCGCTGTTGTTCCTGCTTGTCCTTGCAGTCCTGCAGCCGTTCCATGATGGCCAGCTTCATCTTCATGGAGATGTAGACGGGCAGCACCGACTGCAGAAGGTTCTCCTGGACACATGGACATGGAAGCTGCATGGTGAGCCAGGGGCAGTTCTCTGCCATAGCAACCTTGTTCCTGAAGACCTGGCAGAGGTTCATATGAAGTCTCAACTCATACTCACCACCTACTCTCATAACTTCTAGGTTGCTTATCCCTGAAGGGGTGAATTTCTGCCATTATAATTATAAAACAGACCAGGCTCAAGCAGTGCTATGGTGCTCTAGCCATCTGTGGCCAGTGAAGGTCTTGCTCCCTTCTTTGCGTGAGAGGGCTCAAAGTGCAACCAACAGTCATGGATACCCGTAGGCTTGAGGGGAAAACTGGCCAAGGACCATTCCTCTCACATTGGTATTTCGGGCAATCAAACCTGTAACTCAAACAGGCTGCACAGGGTACACACACTGGAGTTGGGGTGAGTGTCGTGCATGGAGGAGACCACATAATTGAATAGTTAGCTATAATTAAACTGTGTGGGGGGGTGTAAAAAAAAATAAAACAAAAAAGGTTAGCTAAACAAATTGTTTGCTCGATGAGTCTATCTGTACTGAAACATTGCGGAGATAAACAGTGTTACTATTAAACTGTACCATGCATTTCAGATGTAGGCAAATTTGATCTTTGACCAATAAGTTTACTCAACCCTCTTAAGTAATTATGAACACAGGTATACAGTGAAAGCAATTTGGAGTCAATAGTTTATCTGAATAGCACGTCTTTGAACTGTGGCAGGAAACCAGAGTACATAGAGGAAAACCACACAAACAAAAAGAAGAAAATGCCAGCCAGAAGCTCTGAGACAACTCCTTCGCCAAATTTACTGACATGTCCCAACACCACATGCTGAGTCCCTGCACCTCTCCAGCTGACCCAGAAGGTCACACTTGTGTTTGGCCTACCAGTGTATGTGCCTTCTCTCCTCGCCTCTTTCCATTGCCTACTTATAGCTGCCTGCATCCGAGTCCAAGATTCTGGTTACAGGCAACAAGGTCAAAAATCTGCATCCAATAAATACTAAATCAAAATCTTGGAAGTTCTTTACTTTGGCTCTGATATGGTGGAATGAGCTTCTACTGTCCCTAAGAGCTGCTGAATCCCTTACAGAATTCAAGAAGGGTCTTAGAATTCATCCCTGAAGACCCACTTCTCTCCTGATGTCCCAACTGCTGTATTAACTTCCAACAAATCTGTCAAGACCACATTTGCACTTCCTGTCAGACTCAAGTCTATAGGCAGATATTTGTGTAATATATGCTATAGAATGCTGCTGCACAAGTTGTGCTTGACATGTTGAAGTGTTGCCATGTATCTCCCCTCCTTGTCTCTGTATTTCCTTCCCATAGCTGCCCGGATCAAATTTAAGACCCTGGTTTATGGCCTACAAAAGCATCAATGGAACTACTCCCAGATATCTACAAGACTTGATCATCCACTATACCCCAACCAGACCACAACGCTCTTCCACATCTGCCCGCTTGGTGGTCCCACGCACGAATGGTAAAGCACGAAGGTTCTCGGTTCTGGCTCCATTCTGGTGGAACGACCTCTCACTCAGAACTGCTGAATCTCTATCCACATTTAAAAGGGTCTTAAAACTCATCTTCTTCAGACTCACTTCACCCATGATCTCTTAAGTTCATGTAATGTGTAAATGTTCATGCATGTTAAACAATGGATCAACCTTCACGCAGCTACTCCTGTGATGTAAGAAAAATGTTTAAAAATAAATATATACAAAAAAATTACTAGGTGATTAGGAATCGTCCAGATTAGGATAAAGTTTTATGCAGCTACTCGTGTGATGAACACTGGTTTATATGGTGGAAAGAAACAAACTAATTGCAATTAAGAATCACACATCTGGATCTAAATCTCTTTCTGCTAATGTAATGTACACATTGTATTTTCTATGAGATGTACATTGCTTTGGAGAAAAGCATCTGCTAAATGAATAAATGTAAATATGCTGGTATGAATAGTAATACTGTATAAACAAGCTGTGCTTTGACAGTCAAGTGTCTGCACCTACATGTCTTTGTCTGTTGTTTCCATTTTTCCCCGTTAACAGATGTCACAATATGTGTGTGCTCTATGTATTACTGTATGTCTGCTTTATTAAGGAGAGGGTGCGGAAGCGCAGCGGGCTTGGCTGGATCCTGCTTGCTGGTGGGTATGGGGTTCAATTCCTGCTTGCAGTGCCTTGTGATGGACTGGTGTCCTGCCCTGGGTGTGTCCCCTGTCCCTCCAGCCCTATGTTTTGCGTCGCCGGGTTAGGTTATGGCTTGCCATGACCTGTTTGGGACTAGTGGCTTCAGCCTGTGTGTGTTTGTTTTATTAAGTGTACCAAGCTGAAGAAGCACAGTAGACAGTCATACAGTGTTATACAGTAATTAATGAAGGGAAACTAACACACTATCATAGGGGATAGCTAGTAGTGCAGTGGTTAGAGCTGCTGCCTTTAGACCCAAAAATCATAGGTTCAAGCATCCCCTCCAGCTGTAATACCCTAAAGCAAGGTGCTTACCTTAAATTCCTCTAGTAAAATTAGCCAGCTGTATAAAGAGGTAAGTTGATTTGGAGAAAAGCATCAGCTAAATGAATAAATACTATAAGAAATGTTACATCTTTAATTGTGTCTTTTCAAATTGTTTTGGTGACATTTTAGTATAAATGGATGTCAGTTTTGTGGCTCGCGAAAACATAAAAATGTTTATTATTGAAAGATGTGGTAATAATGTCTGTTTTACTAGAATTCACCTTATGAAGACTTCTTACAAACTGTTCTTCAGGAATGCATTACCAAGGTGAGGGAAAACAAATTAAATAATTATACATTTAACTGTTACTACACTTGCATGCACAGATGTTATTATTATTGGAAATGTTTTTAAGAAATTAAGAAGTTTTTATATACCCATTTATGCATTTAGATATTTTTACCAAAGAAACTTGTGTATCTTCTGGCAGTGCCTTTTCTGGGACTGGAACCGCTGAAAGTGAGCATTTTTAACCAAGCAGCACTATATAGCATAGTGAGAGATGCTGCAATAACAGCAATTATACACCCCTATAGGCAACTGCAGTGACATCAGTAACTACAGTATAGCGGTGTTATTCTTCCCTCTGCTCAGGTGAGGTGACCTGGGTGCCTCCATACTGACCTGCTGCCTTTTTTCAATCTCTAGTTTCATGCGGATGGCCAGGCAGCTGAGTGTGTCTTGGAAGGTCTGCCGAAGTGCCCTCTCCATCAAGACCTTGTGAAAGGCTCCCACCACACTGCCACAGAGGAACACCACTGCGTTGGACAGGAGCTGGGACAGAGGGAGGATGTATGTTAACACAGGAGGTTTAATAAGTGCACATACACACAAGCACACAATACACACATACACACACTTGTGTTTGTTTGCTTGAACCACCCAAACACAAATTCATAGATGTCAACATGCATGCATATATAGTGATATTAATATTTACACTTTCCTGAAATTTCTGGCCGACAACTTTGTCTAAGTCCACATACGCAACTTTCCAATGATTTACCAGTTTATACAGCATGTTCATTTTTACTTTATCAATTCAAGGTAATTACCATGCACTGAGAACTACAGCAGAAACAGCCTTAACCACTATGCTACCTGGTGCCCTGTAACATTTGTGTTAAGAACCTTGAAATGTAGTAAAGGCGTTTATTTGGTTAAAAATTACAGACACTCCTCAACTTACACAAATAGACCATTCTTCAACCCTTTTAAGTCAAAAGTTACGTATTTCAGATTCCCCCTCATCCACCACCACTCAGCATCATCACGTGCGCCTTTATACGTGCAGCATCCTTCACTATCATATTCACAGTCAATACGGCTAAACTTGGTTCCTGTGCTGTAGACGATAATCTTTGTCCACCTTCATTCTTCCTTATCATGTTTAATTTTATCTCCAAATTGACTGCTGTATGCTTGCAAGACAGTTCTTGTTTTCCGTCAAATGCACGTTTACCATGAGGCATTGTAAATGATGAAAAGGGCAGAAAATATGCAAAAAAAAATTACACTAACAAGAGGAAATGTGATCATGGCTCAAAACACGCAAGAACTGGGAATGTGCAGCTTCCTAACCAGACAAGGGGTTACACCGACTTGCACTTAACATATTTCAGATGTTTTGTGTAAAATAAAAGCGCTCTCCGAAAATAATGTGTATGCCAGGAATTTTTTGCGAAAATCTGGATTTACGTAAATCAAATTTACGTAAATAGAGGAGTGTCTGTACCAGGTCTTACGAGTATTTTTATCACTGCTGGGTTTTAAAGTTTCAAAGACTTGCCTGTTGTCTTATTGCAGACAGTTTCCTTTGCAGAGACAAGTACAGCCAACCATCATCTCAAAAGTCAACATCATAAAATGGAGTTTTATTTTTAATTCCAAACAAATGCATTTCAAGGTTTATAACATTTGCCTCAAGGCACAGTTTGTCAGCTCATAAAGTGCCCCGGTGTTGTGGAGTTCTGAAACTATGTGTGACTGTAAATTACGGTGCCAAGAGCTTTGAGAGGTGCCGAAGGTCCAGGGGTCGCAGAGGTTACAGAGGCTATGGGCCAAACCTGTTTTGCCAAGGAGTGGTACGACACGTGGCTGAAGATGGCCAAGTAGACACTCAGGGCCATGATGTGCGACAATGAGGAGAGAATGCTCAGGAGGATGGCATAGTGCATCTCAAAAGGCATCATGGTGTACACCGTGAAGATGATGAAGAGGAAGAAAGGAACCTGTGAGAATGAGAGGTGCTGAATTAAATATGCTCAAAAGGAGGTAACAAGGCCTGATATTACATCCCTATCACAAAGAGGTGTGTGAATGAACAATTCATAAAACAACTCTACAAAGGTTCAATACACATTTAGCACTCTGGAGCAAATGATAGAGAAGAAAAGCATAATAAAATCAGCTCAGCTCTGAAAGAGCTGAATTGCTTATAGTGTGTTTTCACGACTGTGTAGATGGAAACAGGAAAAACTATTCAGACTAGGACAGGATAGGACAGGATAATACTGTACTAATAGCGACAAGGAAATTTTAACAGAGCAGCTCAACATGGCACATAACAGACCTGGTACATAATAGAAAAGTATAGCTCTACTGATAGACAAAACATAATTAAGAAATAACAACAAACACAACAAAAAATGGCAATCAACATGTACAAGTAACACACACCAGTTCAAAGACTCTAGATTGCAGGTTAACTGAAGACAAACTTGACATTTTTTGTACCAGTGGAAGTTACTGATGTTTCAAGAACATTACATTCAAATTATGTTTCCTTTAGCATCATGAGTTCATGGGAAAGTAAAATAGTAATCACACCGGCTGACAGCAACCTCACTGATGAATAATATGAATAAAAAATATAATTAAAAATAATAACTTAGAATTCATTCCTTCAGTTGCTATTTATTCCCTGTGTTGATGTGGAGGTTTGTGCGTAAGGAAAGTTTCACAACAGGCCACAGTTGAGCTCATTTAAACCTTTTCCACTGATCACAGGAGGAAAGGAATTGACAGCCAGTCACCAAATGAGGTCTTGTGTGAAGAGCCAGGACCCTACAAAGGGTCCCACAGGAGTTAGTCTTGTGCATAAAGAGATGCACATGTCGTAGGTTCAAATCTATGGATATTTGAAAGAAGCTGTACTCCGTAATCAAGTTATTGGTCATAAATTTCTTCTGTACATTCTGCACTTGGAAAACTGGCTTCCTTCTTTACAGTGCAGGTGTTAATCCTGGGCTCTGGCTCATCCATGAACGTTCTGCACACTGCATCCTTCACAGGATTTTTAATGTTTTCACTAATCCCAGGTGTTTACTCACTATGTCACCTTCCTTCCAAGGCTGGCAGAGCTGTCTCCAACTTATGTTGAAGCTCTTGTGTGTGCAAAATTCAGCTTCCTTTAGCCACCTGTATGTGTGCACAGTCTTCCCGCAAGTCTATTTTCACACACTCCATGGAGCTACAGTGTACACCTATAGCAGCATGGTTGCAACCCAGCTGCACGAGGATGGGACCTCAGTTAAGCAGAAGCGGGCGCCACTAAGGTCTTACATTAAAGCCTAAAACATGGCACAGAATCAAATCCCTCAAGTCTGACATTTAGAAAGTGCCCCAGCATGATGAACATATTTAACTGGCAGTTCATTCCTCGCATTTGGCAGTAGCCTCCTTACTGCCTCCAACTCAAATGCGCTCCTGAAGTTGCAACTGGAACTGAACGTTGACGGCAACCAAGGAAGTGGTTTGGCATATGTATGTGTGCGTGCGTGCATGTGTGTATGTGCACACGCTCTGTGGAGTGAAGATAGTTTCTTGTACCTGGTCCCAGGCACGAATGAGATTGCTTGAGAAGATGAAGGTGAAGCCCATGATGAGCAGTGTGGCCCACACCACCATACCCAGCAGTCTCCTCCAACGCTGGCTAAGGGACTCGGTACACACCAGCACAAAGACGGCCAGGAACACACAGAGGCCGCAGGCACCCGCACTCACAAAGCCGCTGTGGTTGCTGGCGTTCTGGAAGGACACAAAAACTGAGACTTACACATCGACCACGGTCACAGTCAAAGCTCCACACTCTTCACACTTTTCACACTCTTCACACTGCTTTATAGGTTGTGCTCTGGTGTCATCTGGCCCTCTGTGTCTCTCTCCGCTGGCATCCTGTAGCTGCCCGTGCGAAGCTCAACACTCGCTCACTCAGAACTGCGAATCCCTCTCACAAGCTGTCTCAAAACACAAAGATCGATCTATTATCTATTCCATAAATTTTCACCAGATTATCAGTTAAAAACTGCTCCCCATCAGGTCTATATATGGCTACTCATGTAATGTATGCTAGCAAAAACCGTGCTTTTTGACTAATTGATTTTACTTGAGAATCTGGCGTCCGTATCTCTATCTTTCCACCTGCTACTGAAATGCTCTTTTGTTTACTCAGCGTCGTGTGTTGCTTTGGAGAAAAGCATCTGCCAAACGAGTAAAAGTGAATGTAAATATAACTGTAAAGTCTCTGTCGGCTGGAGTAGATCCTCTCACTAACTGTACGTCGTTTAACGCGTCATTGAGCCACCTGCCCCACTGTAGACCACAACAGATCATTCTGTCTCATTGTTACACCTTTGGCCCAAGTCACTCTTTATATCCTGCTGGTAGGTGCTCAGTCATGGGTGCAGGGTAGTGGCGTACTCACCAGCCCCAGGGCAAAGAAGAGGACGATGAGCACAGCGCAGGAGAATGTGGTGAGGCCGAGAAGAAGGACGAGCAGCTGGTATTGACTGATGCAGGAGAATTTGCGGTACAGGGCCTCCTGCTTGGGCTCCTGTTCATTCAGCAGGTACTTCCCCTTCACTGGCATGGCGTGGCCCACACTTCTCACTACACAAACGGCCAGCAGACCAATACACGCGCGCGCACACACACACACACACACAGAGGTCCTACCACAGGGTCAAAGATCTACACGCTCATATCACCAGCCAGCATATGTCAGTTTTGTGAGGTTAGTTTTTGTATTCCTCCAGGACAGTTCAAGAGCTTCCATTACCCCTCCTTTCAGTCTCCCCAGGGAACACTCTTCTCAGGCTGCCAGGCGTCGTTCATTGGCATCCACAGCAAAGGACAGGGCCAGGAGAGAGAGGAGAGAAGGTCTGTCAAGGATTCAACCGGCATTCACCAAAGTGAGCCCTCACTTCCTTCCTCCCTGTCTGTCTCACTCTGCCCATCTCTCTCTCTTTCTACATGTCACTCGTTGTGCTGCAGAGAGGCCCCATCCGGGTTTGGAGGGAGCGACCCAGCATGAGCCAGTCTAAAACACCCACTGGGGGGACATCAGATTGATGCTTCCCTCCCAGAACGATACACCGGGCAACCAGCGGGCACCCGCTTCTGAGGCAAAAGATCAACATTAACCTCCCCCCAGTGCAAATATTCACACTTGCATACACAGACACACACACATGCACACAAAGCATCTTAAAATGCCTCCCAGGGGACAGGGTGGGGAGGAAGGCACAAAAGCACAGAGAGCAAAAAACATCTGTGGCATGTCTTTTTTTTATGTATGTGTGAGTATGTGTTTATACCAGCATCCCACATAGCACGATTCACGTGTGTGTGTGTGTGTGTGTGTGTGTGTGTGTACAGTATGGGGGCATGGTGGTGCAGTGGGTTGGACCGGGTCCTGCTCTCTGGTGAGTCTGGGGTTCATGTTCCACTTGGAGTGCCTTGTGATGGACTGGTGTCCTGTCCTGGGTGTGTCCCCTTCCCCTTCAGCCTTTCGTCCTGTGTTGCTGGGTTAGGCTCCTGCTCCCCATGACCCCATATGGGACAAGTGGTTTCAGGTAGTGTGTGTATATACATATATATATATGAAAGTTGCCCATCCAAAACAGTCAGGGTGAAAACTATATTAAGTAATGGGAGGACAGTGACACAAAACCAACAAAAGGGATGAGAATTCAGGTCTGAGTCATGTGCCACCAGAGCGTGGAGTCATAATCACCTTCCCATCTGTGTGTGAAATGAGATTGTGTTGCTGCAGCTGTATTGTGTCATTGAGAGCTTTCCTGCTCTGCAACTGGCGGTCTATTAAAACAGAGAATGCTGCAGAAGTGTTGGCAACCTGAGTGGTCTGAGACGGGGCACACAGGAAGTTTGCTCAGTGTATCAGTGGCAAGGTTATATTTACACATCCCTAGAGAAAGTAAGAAAGTCAGGAACCTTTCTGCGACATGTCAGGTTCTTATCTGGTAATTAGATGAGGGGCCAACTCACACAGACCTCTGCTTTATGGGCTTATCAACCACACAATCGCAGGCCTCGGTTATGAACAGCTGGTCAACTGTTTACAGCAGGTTCACATTCTCAGACAGAAGCCATTGTCTTGGTGGGGACGGTTTAAAAGGTTCTGGGCAATGCACTGCAAGGTGAAGAGCTCCCAGATGGTCCAGATGCTGTAAAAATGGATATAAATCAGACGCTTGACTGGGAAGAGCAGCCAAAACCTGCTGGGAATGATGTCATGGGGATGAGTGAGCCACAAACCTCCAGCTGCCAGGGGGTGTCGTGGCACTAGGAGCCAGGGACAGGCTCGCTAATTTATGTGTGCCCAGACGCAGGCCTCAGCCCCCACTCCCTGACCTCACTGCACCCCTGGATGATGAGGGCTTGGACCAAGATAGGGGTGAAGAATGGAAAGCCACTTAATGGTGCCAAGTACCACACTAACCTGCTTAGCACCGGTCCCAGAGCGCTTCAAAACTGTCATATTTTTGGGAGATCCACCGAGAAACTGGACTGAGACATCAGACTTATTCAAAGCGGAAAGAAAAAAATGCAGGCAATTGCAGTGCAAATAACAGGCCGTCTCTTATCAGTGGGAATCCATGTGTGTGAACAGGGTAGACATTATCAACAAGGGCCTGGGATAATAGAGAGCTCTTCGCAAGTCCTCGTGGAGGCAAAAACACTAAAAGGTTTTTTGTTACCAATAATTTCCTTTACATCTCCAGGGCCTTCTCCATAACTCCTAAATGCCTAAAACCCAAGGTGCTCAAACTTTTTAGGCCAAGGGCCACAGTCATTGTCAATGGATTTGAGAGCTACACATGTAAAAATGAAAATGACACACTAAATCTTAATTGTCTAAACCGAAAAACCCTTTATCTTTTTTCATTGTATTTCATTCAAGAGCAGGGTGTGTTCAACTATAACTGTGTACTGTGTGATCCAAAAGAATGCATAGTATTTATCACAGGTGTGCAAAATATAAATAAGTCTACAAATTAAGTGGAAGGTTGGATGCAGCCCTCCCGCCACATGTTGGACATGTTAGACACTCATGACTTAAAGTGTTAGTAGAGCAAAAAGAACTGTCCCTGTTTTTCCAGCTGCACACTCTACCAATGCAGAGCAGGCATTGTTGAACAAGGAGACAGCACCGCTGTTCACACAAGCTCTGTAATCACAGCCCAGACTGCTTTGTTAAAATAACCCAGAAGGAAAAGTGAATATATGACTTATTCATTCTGGTCCATTTCCATGTATATTCATCCCGACACTGAGATAGGGGTACACTGTCATGTTTGGGAAAAAAAGAACAATGGTCTTAAAAATCTTTCAAAGGGTCCAGCATGGTCCAGCTCATCTGTGTATGACCGGGCCTCAAATGACCATTTTGTAATGACCAGACAGTCCATTGCATCATAATATTATTTTTTAATATAATTTCCAAAATTTTGCTTGTTTTTTAAATATGTTTTCAAGAAAACTTTTTAAAAATCACTTTATTTTGACATTTCACTAGCGATTTGACTACTACAGCTCTTCGTACATAATATGAAACCTTTTTTTGGGAAATGAAGAATTGGAAGGAATCATCATATTCCCAGCACCAGCCACCTCCTCCCTAGCAAGAACATCAGTCATTTTCCTCCTAGCAGTTGGGTACTGGGCAAAACACAATTTGTTAAACAAATAACTTTATCTCAACATTTCAAGTGATTTGCAAATATACAGCTCTAGATACATAACAAACCTTTTATTAAATTCAGAACTGGTAATGAACCGCCAAGTACACATTCAAAGCACAAAATCACTGTTAATCACCGGCTTTGTGTGGTGCCACTTTTTGTTACGCTTCTACGTGCACAAATTTTTAAAAATCATGTTAAAAAAATCTGATACAGCAATCCATCAGTTTACGAAATTAATCCGATATCTTTGTTCACTGGATGCGGGTTACCTTAAAGTACCTGTGATCAATAAGACATCAGTAGGAGGTCACGCCTTTAGCTATAGAGCACCTAAACTGTGGAATAGTCTACCAGTTACTGTCAGAAATGACCTGTCTGTCTCAGACTTCAAATCCAGACTAAAGACTTACATGTTCACTCGGGCATATCACAACAGAATTGAATTCCACTTGGCTGTGTTTTCAGTTTTTTTTCCCACCTCTGTATCAAAACCTATTAAACTAATTTCTTTCTGTTATAAATTTCTAACAATTTCTTCTTGTTGAACATTGTTTCCCTACAATAAGACCTGAGGAGGCCAGCCAGCCATTACAGAAGTATCCCATGCTGACTGAAGAGGATGACCAACCACCATGATGGACGAGACATACTTCGCTGAACTGGGAAATCAAGCCACCATACAGCAACAATGTCATTATTAGTTGCAAACTGACGTAGAAGTCTTGGCCAGGAGGGATGGTCAGCCACTGGCACGTGGAGTCCCAGAGGTTTTTTTGTCCCTCGACTTTCAGTTGGAAATTTTTGGCATTTCACCTTATTTTGATCGCTTTATTATTTCTGCTTTAGTTTCAGTCGTGATCGCTTTCCTTTTCTTTGATGCATCACCATCACTTGCATCACATTTACACTTTGGTACCATGGTTACAAGGGCAAAAAACAAAAAATTAAAGCTAAAAACAGTAACACACACGAGACACTGCTAACAGCAACATGGTCCGTGTCATACTGAGTGGACAGGAGACTGAAGTGTGTGTGTGTGTGTGTGTGTGAACCCAATCGCAGGAAGTTTATTGTCGAAACACAACGGAGCAGATGAGATTCGTGGTTGGGGGCAGGCGTAGGTCGGTCGATGCACAAACGTAGGTCTTGGGGAGAATCTAATGTCATAGTCGAGGAGGCAATGCAAGTGTCAGAAGCAGTGGACATCAGGAGCGGGAACGAGGGAGTGAGGAGAATGAAGGACTTGGAAGGACAGGTAGGTTGCTCTGGGTTCACTCGAGTGCTGGAGAGATAGGTTTCTCAAATGAGATTCCACAACTAGGGTATGCAGGTGCGGCTTCTTCATACCCTGCTGCTCTGATTTCGGGCAGGTGCAGATGTTCGGGGTGAGGTCGTGGGCGTGACAGTCTAATTGAAAAGAATGAAGTCTTTGTCCTATCGCAGGCTCATGTGCCCACGAGCCGACAAACCACTGTAGACACGCAATGCTTTGATGCATATCGCAAAATGGTGCCTGTTTGTTATTACGAACCACTGTATGTAATTCAGATTTTAAATATAATAGGCTTTACATACACACACCTTCAGAACCACTTGTCCCATACAGGGTCACAGGGGAACCGGAGCCTACCCGGAAACACAGGGCGTAAGGCCAGAGGGGGAGGGGACACACCCAGGACGGGACACCAGTCCGTCACAAGGCACCCCAAGCGGGACTCGAACCCCAGACCCACCGGGGGAGCAGGACTGTGGTCCAACCCACCGCGCCACCGCACCCCCTAATAGGCTTTATATCTACATTTATTCATTTAGCAGATGCTCTTCTCCAAAGTGATGTACATCTTGTAGAAAATAAAATGTTTACATTACATTAGCAGGAAGAGACACATAGATGCTGACATGTGATTCTTAAGTGCAGTTAGTTTGTTTCTTTCCACCATATGAACCAATGTTCATCACACAAGTAGCTGCATAAAACTTTATCAGAATATTGTAGCACCTTCCTAAAAATTTTTTTGTAAAATTTTTTTTTACGGGGGTGGATTCGTAACTATGGGTTGTACGTAAGTCAGACATTCATAACCCAGGGACTGCCTGTATCCAGTAGACAGCGACAAACATTCAATAATGAAAATTATGTTAAAAAACAAGTTCTAACAGCAATTTAAAATAAAATATTTACTGTAGTCAAATGAGGGGGGTGCAGTGGCACAGTAAGTTTGGCCAGCTCCCACTCTTTGGTGGGCCTGGGGTTCGAGTCTTACTGGGGTGCTTTGTGGCGGACTGGTGGCCCGTGCTGGGTGTGCCCCCTCCCCCTTCAGCCCAGCACCCTGTGCTGCCAGGTTAGGCTCTGGTTCATCATGAACCCCGCTTGGGACAAGCGCTTTCAGCCAGTGTGTGTGTACTGAAGTCAACTGTTACTGTACTCATCAAATGAGGAAAAGAACAGTGGATTGTGGTGGGTGGAGGAGAGAGGATGTTTTGCAGTTATTCTTGCACTATCACTGCACAAATGCCAATTACCCTTCTGCTTCATTCACATGACGGGTGACTTTCAATTTTCTTTTGGATGCGCTTCACATACATTTTGTTGTACTAATTTTTTTGTTCTAAAAATCAAAAATTGGGTGCCAGAATCCAAAAGCTGTTAAACCAAAATTTCTAAAAAAGAAAAATGGTAAATGGAGAGATTTCTGTACTGTATATAGCACATTGAAATGAGTGGTCAATCACACGACCGGACCCTCTCCCACACCATTAGTCTGGTCATGCTATGGATAACCTAGTATTATGAGTACTTAATACAATGAGAGAGAAAAAGTCCTGGCAGACAGGAGCCCTGGCAGACAAGCAGGGAGCTCACAGCTGTGTGAGACACATCATCAACCATCTGTGAGTAATTCTATCTAAATGTTGCGCTGCATCCTCAATATTGTGTTCTACAGCTAATGAAACGCAGAGGCCATTCAACACTGGGCCCCTGCTTATCTGTCACGCAGTCGCTCGATACTGGTGCCCCCGGTCCAGCCGCTTCCTTTACAGCGCACTTCTGAAGTTGCCATGGCGAGGAACGGAGCGGGCCAATGGCAGCTGCACACCGCCGAATCGCCGGGTGAATAGGCTGGAATTTCAGTGGCACGGTGAATGGCTGCCGCTTGGCATTCAGACTCCGAGGTCTCCTTTCAAAAGCAGAGCTTCTCCTTCAGCGGGCAGAGCCTTGAAGCACACTCAGCGCCGCTGCTGACAATGGAAGCGCCGAAAAGCTTGCAGTAATTTACAGAGCCAAGGAATAACACACAGATGGCGTCCTCTTAAGCACACACATACACACACAGACACACATACACACGTTACCGCCACAATGATGAACTGCCTCTCTTTTTTTCCAGCACCAAGGTCACACAGGCCTCCATAGACAGGGAGCAGACAATGTGAGCATTCAGTGCCGTCCCTGCACTGCACGCCCATCCCCACCTGGCCTCAAACTGGCATCCACAACTTTCCAAGCACCTGTAACATGCCTCTTTCATGCCTATGTGCATGACATAACTTCTATTCATAATAACAGTGTCAACACACAATTTAGCTACACATGTGTAAAAAAGTGGCAGCAGAATAGCTCCCACTGACCAAAAGGCATTTTGCAAACATCTAAGTGCTCCAGCGCTCTTCAGCTGCTCTGTTCCAGTAGAACAGAGGGGATGATTAGGATGGGCCAACTGCTTGAGTCTGAGCACAGCAGGTGGGAGTAAAGGCAAAAGAATCACACCCCTCAGCTCTGTGTCCTCAGAGCACAAGGTAAGTACAGGTTTCCTACACACAATGCAACAGATTACAAGTACCCTATGTACAGGATTTCTCCCATTCATCACATTAAATTGTTACCTGTATCTTCTTTGAATATAACATCACACTGACACAGCACAAATATTCATCTTCCTCAAAAACACATGAAAAATGAAGAACATGATAATCAACAAAAATTGTAACAAAATGATTAAACATTATTGATGCCAACATAATGCATAAAATTGTTAAAAGGTATGTATTTCAGGGTATTAAACTGCAACGTAGGTAAGATGTCTAATAAAATCAGAACTCAAATCGGGATACCAGCATTCATTCATTAAAGGGTTCAGACCAAAATCATTACTTCCGTATCAGACAGACTTTGTACAGGAGCCTTAATTATTGATAGGAACCTGGCATTATTAACAAATGTGTTTTCTGATAAATCTAAGGAGTAATGGTGTAGCACGCCGAGGCCGCCCAGGGAGGGGGCGAAGACGGGGGCAAAGCAGCCACAGCTGGGGCTGATTTCACTCCCTATTTCTTCCCCGGTGCCCAGCAGTAGAGAGAAGAGACCGAGGAGGAGAACGAGGCGAACCCGATCCCTGAGACGACTCCCGCGTCCTGACCAACCCGACTCTCCCAGCCCCCCTGACCAGCACGAAACCTCTCCATACCTGTTCCCTGGTTCCCCTTTCCCGTCTCCTTCCTTCTCCCCTGTCTAAGGGCAAATAAAAGCCCATAGCAACGGGCGACTGCATCTCCTGTTTCCTGCCTCGTCTCTTACAAATGGCTAATGAAAAGGAATAGCCACCATTTAATTTATATTTCTTCATTTAGCAAATACTTTTCTTCAAATTGACATACAATTCAAAGAGCTGTAGATTCAAAGTCTGAAAAAAAGGCATTCAGCTGTTGTGAAGGAGAGAGAGCACTCATTCCACCACATCAGAACCAAAATCGAGACTCTTTAATGTTATGGTCCAACTTGTTCCCTCTCTAAATATGTGGATGACCAAAGTAGTTAACATTCTTCCATTACAAAAATTAACATCTCATCTGCATGACTATTCAGCAGAATTCAGGAATGTCTGGACACTCATCTGGAACATTTTAGGTAGAGTAATGTTATCATAACTGTGAAATGACATCACTTCCTGCTGGACCCAGAGACTTGAGGCCCTGCTTTCCGAAGGCTTTTTTCGGGGGCCTTTATCCGTGTACTGATATCTGTGCACGATTACGGCTGCTCAAAAAAATGAAGGAGGTCACCTAGTGAATCCTACTTCAGGGTGTGACAGGACTGACAGTAAGTTATGTTAGAGCCTTGGGAGGAAACGCAGTCCAGCTGAGAGCGCCGTGTGGGTGGCGAGTGAGGCGGTGAGAGTAATGACTCAACTGCCAACACTGTACATCCCTTTGGAGAAAAGTGTCAGCTACATGAATTAATAAGAACAAAAATTGACACATTTCTTTATTAATTTACACACAAGCACAAAAGCATTCCTTTGTCATGCGAAATGTAAATATTTTATTGCACCAGTCAGTGTCTGTCAGCATTCCTAGAGCTTCACCCTGGCCACCGCAGACCATACCCTCTTCCCCATTGGAGCATGACTAAGTCTTTAAAGGAAATCCAGCCACAGATGGGCCCCATAATCGAGCTGCCATTTTTTCTTCAGGATGCACAGACAATGGGAAATGGGATGTGTGCTCTAGCAGGGGAGTCACTGGTTGACCTCAAGATGTCCACCCCTCTCTTTAGAGGGCACGGCGCCTCCTTCTCTGCTCCACCCACTGAAGGTATTCTCCACATCAAAGCTCACAACAGCATTGAAACAGGAAGCTCCAGTGGAACATAAAGTACCACCACAGTACTGGGCTAACTGAGGGATCCCAGGAATATTCAATTAGTGCTAATGATGCTTTTATCACGCAATTCATCAGCAATACTAATATTGCCTATTGTTGGTGGCAACTCAAGGGGGTGCAGTGGTGCAGTGGGTTGGACCAGGTCCTGCTCTCCGGTGGGTCTGGGGTTTGAGTCCCGCTTGGGGTGCCTTGTGACGGACTGGCATCCCGTCCTGGGTGTGTCCCCTCCCCCTCTGGCCTTACGCCCTGTGTTGCCGGGTAGGCTCCAGTTCCCCGTGACCCCGTATGGGACAAGCAGTTCAGAAAGTGTGTGTGTGTGTGTGTGTGTGTGTGTGTGTGTGTGTGTGTGTGTGTGTGTGTGTGTGTGTGTGGTGGCGGCAACTCTTGCACATAATATAACTGCTCTCCATTACATCATGTTTGTAAGGCCAATTAGTGGTAGTCATCCATAGCAAAGATTTAAGTGCACAAAGACCAAGTAAGGGCCATAGTAAGCACAGCCACCTGTCCGAATCAAGCGGACGCCTGTAACTGGCTGGCTCCATGTTTAGACCTCTGGTGTGTCTCTGTGGAAATAAGCTCATAACCACCACACTACTTTACAAACAAACCCACAGCTAAAACATCCCGAATCATTGAGGTTACAGTCAGAAGCTCTACATCGGTTGGAGATGTGGTGGACTAAGAGCTCTCCATTCCCACAGGGGAACAGTGCATTCGCACTAGTGGTGAAAGCCAACATCCGCCCACAGTTCAACCCCATGTTCTGGAACAAGCCACAAAGTCATGCAATGGAGGCACACATTCATTCAAGTTAACAGCTAATGACGCAGCACCACCAACACTTACTAACTGTATATCCAAACAAACAGGATAATGACCTCCTGCTTACCATAGCCCTTCGGTTATTCCATTCCTGGTGTGTGAGGATGGGACAGAATGACTAAGCTCCCACCACATCCTCTGTTTAAGACAGACATGGATATTGGGGAGCACATTAGAGTAATAAAAGTCTATAAACCCAAACATCTGCATCACTCTAATGGCACATTACAGGCTCCATACAACTGATACTTGGTGTCTATTTGGCTAACTGTGCCCAGACAGAGACCATGTGACAACAAACTGCCCAGCACATCCTCCATCCCCTCTCCAACGGTCATGAATAATGGTGAGACATTCTGGTAAATGGGGTAGGAGTCAGACCAAAGGGGACACTTTTGAACACTGTCAGTAACTGACAACTATAATATGGAGACCTACAGCCTTGGAGAAGCAGAGGTTTGTTTTCACAAAAACTACAACCATAAAGCAAAAAACACAAAAAGAGATGCTACTGACTGCTGTTAAGTACACTTCAATTTCATCCCTTTTTTAAAAAGTTTTACAAGCGATTTTGTGGATAGTTTCTTTTGCTTATCATCCATCCATCCATCTTCCTCCGCTTATCCGGGAGCGGGTCGCAGGGGCAGTAGTTTAAGCAGAGCCCCCCAGACTTCCCTCTCCCCGCACACCTCCTCCAGCTCCTCTGGCGGAACCCCAAGGCATTCCCAGGCCAGCTGGGAGACATAGTCTCTCCAACGTGTCCTGGGTCTGCCCCGAGGCCTCCTCACAGTGGGACATGCCCGGAACACCTCCCCAGGAAGGCGTCAAGGAGGCATCCGGAACAGATGCCCGAGCCACCTCAACTGGCTCCTCTCGATGCGGAGGAGCAGCGGGTCTACTCCGAGCTCCTCCCGGGTGACTGAGCTCCTCACCCTATCCCTAAGGGTGCGCCCAGCCACTCTGCGGAGGAAACTCATTTCTGCCGCTTGTATCCGCGATCCAGAGTTCATGACCATAGGTGAGAGTAGGAACGTAGATCAACCGGTAAATTGAGAGCTTCGCCTTACGACTCAGCTCCCTCTTCACCACAACAGACCGGTACAATGACCGCATTACTGCGGAAGCCGCACCAATCCATCTGTCAACCTGCCGCTCCATTTTTCCCTCACTCGTGAACAAGACCCCAAGATACTTAAACTCCTTCACTTGAGGAAGCAACTCCCCCCTAACCCGGAGGGGGCAATCCACCTTTTTTCTGACTGAGGACCATGACCTCGGATTTGGAGGTGCTGATTCTCATCCCCGCCGCTTCGCACTCGGCTGCAAACCTCTCCAGTGCACGCTGTAAGTCTTGATTCGATGAAGCCAACAGGACCACATCATCCGCAAAAAGCAGAGACGAGATCCTGCGGCCACCAAAACAGGCACCCTCCGTTCCCTGGCTGCGCCTAGAAATTCTGTCCATAAAGATAATGAACAGAATCGGTGACAAAGGGCAGCCCTGGCGGAGTCCAACACGCACCGGGAACAGGTCTGACTTACTGCCGGCAATGCGAACCAAGCTCCTGCTCCGGTCATACAGGGAACGAACAGCCCGTAGCAGCGAGCCCTGAACCCCATAATCCCGAAGTACCCCCCACAGGATGCCACGAGGGACACGGTCGAATGCTTTCTCCAGGTCCACAAAACACATATGGACTGGTTGGGCAAACTCCCACGAACCCTCCAACACCCTAGTGAGGGTATAGAGCTGTTCCAGTGTTCCACGGCTAGGGCGAAAACCGCATTGCTCCTCCTGGATCCGAGGTTCGACTATCAGTCAGATTCTCCTCTCCAGTACCTCGGCATAGACTTTCCCAGGGAGGCTAAGGAGTGTGATCCCTCTATAGTTGGAACACAATCTCCGGTCCCCCTTCTTAAAAAGAGGGACCACCACCCCGGTCTGCCAGTCCAGTGGCACCGTCCCTGACCTCCACGCGATGCTGCAGAGGCGTGTCAGCCAAGACAGCCCCACAACATCCAGAGACTTGAGAAACTCGAGGCGGATCTCATCCACCCCCG
The DNA here is from genome assembly GCF_900964775.1 of Scleropages formosus. Lineage (NCBI taxonomy): Eukaryota > Metazoa > Chordata > Actinopteri > Osteoglossiformes > Osteoglossidae > Scleropages > Scleropages formosus. The sequence continues at coordinate 33,006,117 of NC_041810.1, forward strand.
GAGCCTTGCCACCGAGGAGTTTTTTGACTACTTCAGCAACTTCAGCCAGGGTAATGGACGAGTCCCCCTCCGAGTCCCCAGCCTCAGCTTCCTCTACGGAAGGCGTGTCGGAGGGATTGAGGAGATCCTCAAAGTACTCCTTCCACCGCCCGAGGACATCCTCAGTTGAGGTCACCAGCGCACCACTTCCACTGTAAACAGTGCTGGCGGAACACTGCTTCCCCCCTCCGAGTCGCCGGACAGTTTGCCAGAATCTCTTTGAGGCCGACCAAAAGTCTTCCTCCATGGCCTCACCGAACTCCTCCCAGGCCCGAGTTTTTGCTGCGGCGACTGCCAGAGCCGCGCTCCGTCTGGCCCGCCAGTACCCGTCAGCTGCTTCAGGAGTCCCATGAGCCAGCCAGGCCCGATAGAACTCCTTCTTCAGCTTGATGGCATCCCTTACCTCCGGTGTCCACCACCGTGTTCGGGGATTGCCGCTGCGACAGGCGCCGGAGACTTTATGGCCGCAGTTCCGAACCGCCGCCCCAACAATGGAGGCACGGAACATAGTCCATTCGGACTCAATGTCCCCAGTCTCCCTCGGGACCTGGTTGAAGCTCTGTCGGAGGTGGGAGTTGAAGACCTCTCTGACAGGGGCCTCCGCCAAACGTTCCCAACAGACCCTCACTATGCGTTTGGGCCTGCCAGGTCTGTCCAGCTTTTTCCCCCGCCATCGAATCCAACTCACCACCAGGTGGTGATCAGTTGACAGCTCAGCCCCTCTCTTCACCCGAGTGTCCAAGACATATGGCCAAAGATCAGAAGAAACGACTACAAAGTCGATCATCGACCTCCGACCTAGGGTGTCCTGGTGCCAAGTGCACTGATGGACACCCTTATGCATGAACATGGTGTTCGTTATGGACAAACCGTGACTAGCACAGAAATCCAATAACAACTCACCGCTCGGGTTCAGATCAGGGAGGCCATTCCTCCCAATCACGCCCCTCCAGGTGTCACTGTCGCTGCCCACGTGGGCATTAAAGTCCCCCAGTAGAACGACAGAGTCCCCAGTGGGAGCGCTTTTCAGCATGCCCCCCAGGGACTCTAAAAATGCCGGGTACTCTACACAACCACTAGGCGCATAAGCACAAACGACAGTGAGAGACCGTTCCCTGACCCGAAGGCACAGGGAGACGACCCTCTCATTCACCGGGGTAGACTCCAACACATGGCGGCTGAACTGGGGGGCTATTAATAATTAATAATCTTTTGCTTATCATATGGCTTAAAATACCTCACCAATAGCTGAATGTGTGTCTTTTTTATATTTTCAATGTAACATTGACCAGTGTCTGGCCTACTTTTAGTATCTAGTCCTCAAAAAACAGTGGCGGATAACTATAAAAATGACAGCGTGAAAAAAAGTGATGGCTGTGCAATGTCCTCTGACATCTCGGTCAAACCCTCAGCACAGCTCTCAGCTCACAGCTCTCCGCAAGCCCTTAACATTACTGTTTCTGGACAAGTACATTCATATCGGGATTGACTCCCACGCAGACACACTCATAAGTCAACGTACATTTACTTTGAGCTCAAAGTAGATAAATACATTAGGTTAAATACATACTGCACCCAACAGACATTAGAAACAGCACAGATCATATAACCCGATGTGTTATTTCCAGGAAAGGCTTCTACAGATATGCATCCCCACTTACTGATATATGCTCTCGTTACAGAAAGGACTATGACTTCCAAAGGAAATATGATCTTTTCTGCCTATAATGTGCATAGCTGTTGGAAGCAAGGAATTCATGCTCAGTCAAACACACACCCAGAGGGGGCCTTGTGTGTGTCTCTCACCATTAGACTCTCAGCCTTCCTAAAGTCCCATGTTCCCCCTAACTTCGCAAAAAGGCTCACTCCCGAAGTAACTGCACAGCTGTCTGTTCTGGAAAATCTGGAGCACACTTCATGGGGTTCATCATTGCACAGTACTGACAAAAATTGCTGGGAGAGACTGTCTCCTTTTCAGAATAAGAGCCTTTGCTTTGGCTTCATACTCACAAAACATCGGCTCTCACAAGCAACTATGTCAGCTATAACGAAACTGCGAGTGTCATGTTCCTCACACATTTCCCTAGACCTGACTGCTCATCCCCATGTCCTGACTCCCTCATCTATGACTTTCACTTTGCACTTCGACTTCAACATCAGATTGTCCCTCAGAACAACGTTCGCAACTCGATTCTTTGACACATGCTTGTCCCAGACAACAATTTGTGCCTTGCCCTTTGGACAACTACTAAAATATCCCGCACTTGGGTCCTACCTCCTGTTTCCTGCCCTTATGTACGTGACAGTCCACATGGGGTTCTAGACATCTTCATGCACACTGTGTAGGAAGTTTGCGTGGAAGTTCTTCATTGTATCTCAGCACTGACTGGTGTATAACTGGACCTTTGACCTTGCTCTGTGTCTCATTAATGACAACTCCAAATGCCCCATCAAGGAAAGAATTCGAAAAATCTGACTGGCAGGTTTGACTGCTCCCAAGAAACTTATTGCTCAGCACTAGATACCTCTCAATAATTTAAAAAATGACTGCAATAATTATTGGACATACTCTTTCTTGAACTGGTATCAGCAGGGTTGATCAGTGCTGCTCTAAGGACTTGGAAAATTTGGAAAGACAGAATAGCAAGTATCTTTTACTTACATTTATTCATTAACTGAAGCTTTTCTCAAAAGCAACTTACAAAATCAAGGTACTTTACAATTATTTACACAGCTGGATAATGTTCACTGAGCAATTCAGGGTAAGTACCTTGCTCAAGGGTACTATAGCCAGAGATGAAATTTGAAGCTGCAATTCTTGGGTCTAAAGGCAGCAGCTCTATCTATAACACTACCAGCTGCCCACACTGATTTAACTTAAATGACCATCATTCTTGTTTTTCACTTGACTTTAGTTTTTGTTTTTGTTTGTTTGTTTAGGTCCCTAATTTACCAGGTTGGTTGGGTGGGAGGGGTTTGTTTTAGGGATATAAGTATTCAGTATGACTACTCTTCGCTGTAAAGTGGAAATGAATAAAAAAATAATGACAAATATGAGTCCTACTTTGACTTACGAGGCACACACACACACACATTTTCAGAACCACGTGTCCCTTACGGGGTCACGGGGAACCGGAGCCTACCCGGCAACACAGGGCGTAAGGCCGGAGGGGGAGGGGACACACCCAGGACGGGACGCCAGTCCGTCGCAAGGCACCCCAAGGGGGACTTGAACCCCAGACCCACCAGAGAGCAGGACTGCGGTCCAACCCACTGCGCCACCGCGCCCTCCTCGACTTACGAGGCATTTATCTGTAATTACAAAGATCAGATTTGAAATTCCCTTCCTGGAACAGGGCCTTAGCATGGCAGAAGGGCTTGTGTGATCTAGGGATCTCCAGAGCTATGTTTTCGGGAGCAGTATGCTCCTGGTAGGGTCTCCCGAACAGGTCTGGAGTGAAGATCCAGACTAACACAATCCAAAAACGTCCATGGAAAAAGTAAACAGGAGAACGTTTACCCTGCCCAGAAGAGGGTCACTGGGACCTACCCCTGGAGCCAGGCCTGGGAGTAGTGTTCCTAGGCGAGCGCCTGGTGGCCGGGTAGCCCATGTAACCCAGCCAGGCTCAGCCCAAAAATGCAACGTGGGGTGTGATGTATACCAGGTGACAGGAGCAGGCAGGGTGGCGCATGGCATCGCAGACCCGCATGACAGAAATTGGCTCTTGGCACGTGGATTGTAACCTCACTGGGGTGAAGGAGCCGGAACTGGTGCGGGAGGTTAAGAGATACCAACTAGATATAGTTGGGCTCACCTCCACTCACAGTTTTAGCACTGGAACCAAACTCCTCAATAGGGAGTGGTCTCTCTCCTACTCAGGAGTTGCACAGGGTGAGAGGCGCCAAGCAGGTGTGGGGATACTCACAAGCTCCTGGCTGGCTGCCGTACAGTTGGAGTTTATCCCGGTGGATGAGAGGGTCACCTCAATGCGACTTAAGGTCGCAGAGAGGAAAACTTTGATTGTTGTGTGTGCTTATGCACCAAACAGCAGTTCAGAGTATTTGACCTTCTTGGAGAGGGTAAGTGGGGTTCTGCATAGGGCCCCACCTACAGACTCCATAGTCCTGCTGGGGGACTTCAAGAAGGTCACGTTGGCAATGACTGGGAAATCTGGCAGGGGGGTGACTGGGAAGAATGGCTTGCCCAATCTGAATCCAAATGGTGAAATGTTATTGGACTTCTGTGCTAGTCATGGTTTATCCATAACAAACACCATGTTTGAACACAAGGATGCTCATAAGTGTACTTGGTACCAGAGTTCCTTGGGCCAAAGGTCAGTGATCAACTTTGTAGTCATTTCATCTGACTTGAGGCCACATGTTCTGGACACCTGGGTGAAGAGAGGTGCTGAGCTGTCAACCGATCACTATCTGGTGGTGAGTTGAATCAGATGGTGGGGAAAACTAATGGACAGACTCGGTAGGCCCAAGCGTTTAGTGAGGGTGTGTGGGAATAACTGTCGGGGGACCTTGTACAGAATTATTTTAACTCGCACCTCCGGGAGAGCTTCACCCATGCCCTGGAGGAGGCAGGGGACATGGAGTCTGAATGGACCCTGTTCAAAACCTCCATTTTGGAAGCAGCCAAGCACAGCTGTGGCCAAAAGCTTGTTGGTGCCAGTCATAGCAGCAACCCAAGAACCTGCTGGTGGACACCGGTGGTGAGGGAAGCCGTCAAGCTGAAGAAGGAGGCCTTTAGGGCCTGATTAGCTCTGGGGACTCCTGACTCAGCAGATAGGTACCAACAGGCAAAAAAGGCAGCAGCAGCTGCAGTTGCAGAAGCAAAATCCAGGGCATGGGAGGAGTTTGGAGAGGCTATGGAAAATGACTATCGGTCAGCGTCAAAGAGGTTCTGGAGAACCATCCAGCGGCTCAGAAGGGATCGAAGGAGCTTCGCTCAAGCTGTGCTCAACAAGGGTGGAGAAACTCTGACCTCTGATGAGGACATTGTTGGGAGGTGGAAGAAGCACTTTGAGGAACTCTTAAACCCAAGAGATATACTTCCCTTACAGAAGTCACGGCCAGAAACTTCCAGGCTGTCAGAGTCCATTTCCCTGGTGGAAGTCACTGAGGTAGCTGGTAATCTCCATGGTGGCAAAGCACCGGGGATGGATGAGATTCACCTGGAACTGCTTAAGGCCCTGGATGTTGTAGGGCTGTCATGGCTGACACACCTCTGCAATGTTACATGGACCTCGGGGACAGTGCCTTTGGATTGGTAAACTGGGGTGGTGGGACCGGAGAGTGTGTGCCAACTATCGGGGTATCACACTTCTCAGCCTCCCTGGGAAAGTCTATGCCAGGGTGCTGGAAAGGAGGCTCCAGCCGATAGTTGAACCTCGGATTGAAGAGGAACGATGCGGATTCCGTCCTGGTTGTGGAACAGTGGACCAGCTTTTTACCCTCTCACAGATAACTGAAGGGGCATGGAGGGAATTCGCTAATCCAGTCTACATGTGTTTTGTGGACTTGGAGAAGGCCTATGAACGTGCTCCCCAGGAAATTCTGTGGAAGGTGCTTAAGGAGTATGGGGTGCCAGGGCCACTACTGTGAGTCGTTCGGTCTCTGTACACACGGAGCGAAAGCTGTGTCCACATACTCGGCATTAAGTCAAGCCCATTCAATGTGGGTGTTGGACTCTGCCAAGGTTGTGCCTTGTCTCCACTCCTGTTTGTGGTCTTCATGGACAGGGTATCAAGGCGCAGTCAACGTCGGTGAGTCCCTGCCCTTACCTATGGTCATGAACTTTGGGTAATGACCGAAAGAATAAGGTCGCGGATACAAGTGGCTGAAATGAGTTTTCTCTGCAAGGTGTTGGGACTCACTCTCCGTGATAGGGTGAGGAGTTCGGACATCCGAGAGGAACTCAGAGTAGAGCCACTACTCCTCTACATTGAGAGGAGCCAGTTGAGGGGGTTCAGGCATCTGATAAGGATGTCCCCTGGGCGCCTCCCTTTGGAGATATACCAGGCATGGCCAACTGGGACGAGGCTCTGAGGTTGGCCCAGAACCCACTGGAGGGATTATATCTCACAGTTGGCCTGGAAACGGCTGGGGATCCCCCAGGCTGAGCTGGAGGAAGTTGCGGGGGACAGGGGCGGCTGGGCCTCTCTGTTTTCCCTATTGCCACTGCGACCCTACTAGGACAAGTGGGAAAGAAAATGGATGGATGGATGGAGATTTGAAATTCACATGTCTCCCAACAGCTGAGCAGACTAAGAAATTTACATTTATTAATTTAGCAGACGCTTTTCTCCAAAGTGCCATACAATGATTATTAACCAAACATATATATGGGTAACTGGTAGCGTAGTAGTTAGAGCTGCTACCTTCAGACCCCAAAGTTCAAGTCTCACCTCATACTGTAGTATCCTGAAGCCTTTAACCAAGGTGACTTACATGTTGATTCACTGCATTTAACTCCCTACAGTCAATTCACACATTTATGTAACAGAGCAGTACACACATACACACAGCAGGCCATTTAGAGCCACTAATTCCCCTGAAACACATGTCTTTGGACTGTGGGAGGAAAAATACACAAACACGAGGAGAGCATTCAAAGTTCATACACTGAGCGGGGACCAAATCCAAGGCAAAACACATAGTGCCGTTACTTTGAAACAACATGTCCACTTGATCAGTGACTGTGAACGTAAATTCATTTGCATTGTTTTCCTTCTGAGGGTGTGGTGGCACAGTGGGTTGGACTGGGTCCTGCTCTCTGGTGGGTCTGGGGTTCGCGTCCCGCTTGGGGTGCCTTGTGACGGACTGGCGTCCCGTCCTGGGTGTGTCCCCTCCCCCTCTGGCCTTACGCCCTGTGTTGCTGGGTAGGCTGTGGTTCCCCGCGACCCTGTATGGGATAAGCGGTTCAGTGTGTGTGTGTTTTCCTTCTTTTCACTGATTTCTTCTGTTTTCACTGTTGCTTTTTGCATCAATGGTTGAATTAAGACAAACACTGAGTATCATGTGTATGTTTTGTGAGCATTTAAGTATTAAGTGTATTTAACATCTATGGTAGAGCTGAATGAGCTCAGGTACAATGAAGGAAACAGCACTGTTATGTTGCGTTATGATAAATACACACACACACACACACACACACATTTTCAGAACCGCTTGTCCCATACGGGGTCGCGGGGAACCGGAGCCTACCCGGCAACACAGGGCGTAAGGCCAGAGGGGGAGGGGACACACCCAGGACGGGACGCCAGTCCATCGCAAGGCACCCCAAGCAGGACTCGAACCCCAGACCCACTGGAGAGCAGGACCCGGTCCAACCCACTGCGCCACCGCACCCCCTATGATAAATATTAAAGTGATTTTGTCCATTTCAAAGGGACATGGTGATATTTTAGCATAAATTGGTGTCCATTTATTGCGGGGTGCGGTGGCGCAGTGGGTTGGACCGCAGTCCTGCTCTCCGGTGGGTCTGGGGTTCAAGTCCCGCCTGGGGTGCCTTGCGGCGGACTGGCATCCCGTCCTGGGTATGTCCCCTTCCCCCTCTGGCCTTGCGCCCTGTGTTGCCGGGTAGGCTCCGGTTCCCCGTGACCCTGTGAGGGACAAGCGGTTCTGAAAGTGTGTGTGTGTGTGTGTGTGTGTGTGTGTGGTGTCAGTTTTGCAGGAATCAAAATTCAGGAGTGTATAAAGATTTTTACCATTGAAACTAAAGGTAATTATGTCTCAATGTACAGCAATCAGACAGTGGGAACAGGGAAAGAGCCAAAAACCAGAGACAGCAGAAGTGACATCAGCAAAACTTCAGCCTTAGGGTGCACACAATCCCAACCTGACAGCTAACATCTCGACCACAATGGTATTTCTGAGGTTCTTTGTGAAGGAAAGTTGAAAAACCAGCTCTCCATGAGCACAGAAAGCTGGCCATCCACATCACCAAAGGAAGCCGTGATCCCCTTGCCCTCATCCACGTCTTTTTCCGAACCCGCCCTCTGCTGAGTTCTCTCTAATGCTCACACCCACTTCATGTGGACAGCTTCTCGTAGGCACATACACTCGACATCACAGCCGAGGTGGCGTTCACAATGAGATCTCCATGCATTTAGTGCCAAGTCTAGACTTATTAAATGTCTGCCAACCCATCTGGATAGCAATGAATGTTAACAAAAGGATGTTTAAAAAAACTCAGTGAAGAAATAATATTACAAACGACAGGTTTTCACAGACTGGAAGGCTTTCAGAAAGATGAGCACAATGGTGAGAGACAAGGGTGGCCCAAATTCTGTCTGCATGAAAGAACCGCACACAAATATTACCAGGTAAAAAAAAATATTACCAGGAAAAACATTTCAATTTATTCATTTAGCAGATGCTTTTCTCCAAAGTGAAGTACAGTGATTATTAACAAGTATTTACCTGACACCTTTATTCAAGGTGACTTTTAGTGATAGATACACTGCACTAAACTTCCTACAGTGACGCACCCATACAGCAGTGCAATGTAACACACACACAGAAACTCCTTTACAAAACTAATCCACACACACACAGTTTCAGAACCGCTTGTCCCACACGGGGTCGCGGGGAACCGGAGCCAACCCGGTAACACAGGGCGTAAGGCTGGAGGGGGAGGGGACACACCCAGGACGGGAAAACTAATCCATTGCAATATTAAATTTATCCATTAAAAACTCATAAAATCTAAAGAGAATATTTGCCTACTTGCTCTTGAAAAATTAAAGAAGCATTAAGAGAAAGACAAACCTATTAAGCGACTCACTATAGTGATTATTGTGGGGGGCGAGGGGGTGTGGCGGCACAGTGGGTTTGGCTGGGGCCTGGTTTGAGTCTGGCTTGGGGTGCCTTGCGGGTGACTAGCATCCTGTCTGGGATGTATCCCCTCCCCCTTCAGCCTTGCTCCCTGTGTTGCCAGGTTAGGCTCTGGCTTGCTGCATCCCCGCTTGGGACAAGCGGCTGCAGTAACTGTACATGCACTACAGTGATTATGTGTCTGGAGCTGAAGCTCTTTGGTTGCTGGCAAATGCACTTTGGTATACTTTGAGTACCGTGTCTCTTTGGAGACAAGTCTCTGCCAAATGAATAAAGGGAAAAAGTTGCTCGGTCTTTGAACGCAATAGGACCTGAACACTTAGATCTGCTGCTACCACAGGAAGTCATAGAGGAACAACAAACACTGGTTTCATCGTCACACCAGGGTGGGACCGATGCTATTAAACAGATAAGCAGAGAGCGGGTGTGTGCTAACCCCGAGTCCTGACAAAGTAAACGATGCTGTTCCTACCTCCCTAGCAACCAGCACTCAGTGACCTAACCATGACTACACAGCCCAACTCCACCTTCCTCAGAAAGCCCCTCATCGCTTCTGATGTGTAGCAACCTATTGCAACCCACTGTCTCAGTCACCATTTATTATCACGTTGCAAAACAGAGTGCCCCTACACCTAAAAACACACTCTGTATCCTCCAGCATTCCCCCAGTGGCATACTGTGTCCTCCTGCCTTGGAACACCCACATGCCATAGCAGTGCTCATGTAGCCTCAGTGCTTTAACAATGAACATATTGCCTCCGTTCCCCAGGATACAACGCATTCTCTTAGTCACCCAGCACTAAACATATTGCCTCGACTGCTAGAATTCAGAACATTTCTTCAGTTACCAAACAATTAACATATTGCCTCGATTCCCTAGCAACAACACAGTGCCTTGCTTCCTTCACAGTCCTTACACAGCTTCAATCCCCTAGCAACCAACAGACTCGGCAGTAATGGGGATACTTGTCGCTGCATTTATTTCACTTTTCCAACAAGCATGGAACATTCACTAGTGAAGACATCTTCCTTGTCTGAGACACTCTGCGACCATGACCTTTCTATAGCCTCTTTGTGTGGACCACAGAATTGACTCCTGTGCGAAGCAGAAGGTGCATTCTGGGAAGGCTTTGGCCTCTCAAGTGCTCCTACATCACTTCATAAAAAACTGTGTCCACAGTACATATGCTTAAAAGTAAAGAAAAAAAATTCAGCATCACTGAGGGCAACCAGGGAACAAATAAGACTGGAATTACAATTTAAAATTAAAGCAGTTTCATGCAATCATGTGCATAATAATAGTTTTATGCATCCCATTTGTGTTATGAAAAAGGGACTTCGGGAGGAGTTTCTTTTAAAACCTGAACTTCAATGTATGAGACATCCATCCATCCATCCATCTTCCTCCGCTTTTATCCGGGGCCGGGTCGCGGGGGCAGCAGTCCGAGCAGAGTACTCCAGACCTCCCTCTCCCCGCACACCTCCTCCAGTTCCTCTGGGGGAACCCCAAGGCGTTCCCAGGCCAGCCGGGAGACATAGTCTCTCCAACGTGTCCTGGGTCTGCCCCGAGGCCTCCTCCCAGTGGGACAAGCCCGGAGCACCTCCCCAGGGAGGCGTCCAGGAGGCATCCGGAACAGATGCCCGAGCCACCTCAACTGGCTCCTCTCGATGCGGAGGAGCAGCGGCTCCACTCCGAGCTCCTCCCGGGTGACTGCGCTCCTCACCCTATCCCTAAGGGTGCGCCCAGCCACTCTGCGGAGGAAACTCATTTCTGCCGCTTGTATCCGCGATCTCATTCTTTCGGTCATGATCCAGAGTTCATGACCATAGGTGAGGGTAGGAACGTAGATCGACCGGTAAATTGAGAGCTTCGCCTTACGACTCAGCTCCCTCTCCACCACAACAGACCGGTACAATGACCGCATTACTGCAGACGCCGCACCGATCCGTCTGTCGACCTGCCGCTCCATTTTTCCCTCACTCGTGAACAAGACCCCGAGATACTTAAACTCCTCCACTTGAGGGAGCAACTCCCCCCTAACCCGGAGGGGGCAATCCACCTTTTTCCGACTGAGAACCATGGCCTCGGATTTGGAGGTGCTGATTCTCATCCCCGCCGCTTCGCACTCGGCTGCAAACCTCCCCAGTGCACGCTGCAAGTCTTGACTTGATGAAGCCAACAGGACCACAAGACGAGATCTCGCGGCCACCAAAACAGACACCCTCCGTTCTCTGGCTGCGCCTAGAAATTCTGTCAATGAAGATAATGAACAGAATCGGTGACAAAGGGCAGCCCTGGCGGAGTCCAACATGCACCGGGAACAGGTCTGACTTACTGCCGGCAATGCGAACCAAGCTCCTGCTCCAGTCATACAGGGAACGAACAGCCCGTAGCAGCGAGCCCCGAACCCCATAATCCCAAAGCACCCCCCACAGGATGCCACGAGGGACACGGTCGAATGCCTTCTCCAGGTCCACAAAACACATATGGACTGGTTGGGCAAACTCCCACAAACCCTCCAACACCCTAGTGAGGGTATAGAGCTGGTCCAGTGTTCCACGGCCAGGGCGAAAACCGCATTGCTCCTCCTGAATCCGAGGTTCGACTATCGGTCGGATTCTCCTTTCCAGTACCCTGGCATAGACTTTCCCAGGGAGGCTAAGGAGTGTGATCCCCCTGTAGTTGGAACACAATCTCCGGTCCCCCTTCTTAAAAAGAGGGACCACCACCCCGGTCTGCCAGTCCAGTGGCACCGTCCCTGACCTCCACGCGATGCTGCAGAGGCGAGTCAGCCAAGACAGCCCCACAACATCCAGAGACTTGAGAAACTCGGGGCGGATCTCATCCACCCCCGGAGCCTTGCCACCGAGGAGTTTTTTGACTACCTCAGCAACTTCAGCCAGGGTAATGGACGAGTCCCCCTCCGAGTCCCCAGCCTCAGCTTCCTCTACGGAAGGCGTGTCGGAGGGATTGAGGAGATCCTCAAAGTACTCCTTCCACCGCCCGAGAACATCCTCAGCTGAGGTCAGCAGCGCACCACTTCCACTGTAAACAGTGTTCGTGGAACACCGCTTCCCCCCTCTGAGTCGCCGGACGGTTTGCCAGAATCTCTTTGAGGCCGACCGAAAGTCTTCCTCCATGGCCTCACCGAACTCCTCCCAAGCCCGAGTTTTTGCCGCGGCGACTGCCAGAGCCGCGCTCCGTTTGGCCCGTCGGTACCTGTCAGCTGCTTCAGGAGTCCCATGAGCCAGCCAGGCCCGATAGAACTCCTTCTTCAGCTTGACGGCATCCCTTACTTCCGGTGTCCACCACCGTGTTCGGGGATTGCCGCCGCGACAGGCACCGGAGACCTTATGGCCGCAGCTCCGAACAGCCGCACCGACAATGGAGGAGCGGAACATAGTCCATTCGGACTCAATGTCCCCCACCTCCCTCGGGACCTGGTTGAAGCTCTGTCGGAGGTGGGAGTTGAAGACCTCTCTGACAGGGGCCTCCGCCAAACGTTCCCAACAGACCCTCACTATGCGTTTGGGCCTGCCAGGTCTGTCCAGCTTTTTCCCCCGCCATCGAATCCAACTCACCACCAGGTGGTGATCAGTTGACAGCTCAGCCCCTCTCTTCACCCGAGTGTCCAAGACATATGGCCGAAGGTCAGAAGAAACGACTACAAAGTCGATCATCGACCTCCGACCTAGGGTGTCCTGGTGCCAAGTGCACTGGTGGACACCCTTATGCATGAACATGGTGTTCGTTATGGATAAACCGCGACTAGCACAGAAATCCAATAACAACTCACCGCTCGGGTTCAGATCAGGGAGGCCGTTCCTCCCAATCACGCCCCTCCAGGTATCACTGTCGCTGCCCACGTGGGCGTTAAAGTCCCCCAGTAGAACGACAGAGTCCCCAGTGGGAGCGCTTTCCAGCACGCCCCCCAGGGACTCTAAAAAGGCCGGGTACTCTACACTGCCGCTAGGAGCATAAGCACAAACGACAGTGAGAGACCGTTCCCTGACCCGAAGGCGTAGGGAGATGACCCTCTCATTCACCGGGGTAGACTCCAACACATGGCGGCTGAACTGGGGGGCTATTAATAAGCCCACACCAGCCCGCCGCCTCTCACCTTGGGCAACGCCAGAATAGTGGAGAGTCCACCCTCGATCGAGTAGAGTGGTTCCAGAACCCAAGCTGTGAGTGGAAGTGAGCCCGACTATATCTAGACGGTATCTCTCAACTTCCCGCACCAGCTCAGGCTCCTTCCCCGCCAGTGAGGTGACATTCCAAGTCCCAAAAACCAGAGTTGGCGCCCGAGGTTTGGGTCGGCCGGGCACTCGGCCCCGACCACCGCCCAAATCACAACGCACCGGCCCGTTATGGTTTCTCCGGCAGGTGGTGAGCCCACCGAAGAGCGGCTCCACGTTGTGGCTTCGGGCTGAGCCCGGCCAGGCCCCGTGGGCATAGACCTGGCCACCAGGCGCTCGCATGCGAGCCCCCCCCCAGGCCTGGCTCCAGGGTGGGGCCCCGGTGACCCCATACCGGGCGGGGTAAACGGACGCCTTGATTTTTTCGTCATAAGGGGTTTTTGAACCACGCTTTGTCTCGTCTGTCATCCAGGACCTGTCTGCCATGGGAGACCCTACCAGGGGCATGTAGCCCCAGACAACATAGCTCCTGGACTCATTCAGGCACTCAAACCCCTCCACCACGATAAGGTGGCGGTTCACGGAGGAGTGTATGAGACATGTCTTTGCATTTGCAAGAACCAAATTTGGATTTTGCATACATCCTCACAGTGGGGGGTGCGGTGGGTTGGCCTGGGTCCTGCTCTCCGGTGGACCTGGGGTTCGAGTCCTGCTTGGAGTGCCTTGCAATGGACTGGCGTCCTGTCCTGGGTGTGCCCACTCCCCCTCTAGCCTTACGCCCTGTGCTGCCGGCTTAGGGTCTGGCTCCTCGCGACCCCGCATGGGACAAGTGGTTTCAGATGGTGTGTGTGTGTGTGTGTGTGTGTGTGTGTGTGTGTGTGTGTGTGTGTGTGTGTGTGTGTGTGCCTCCTAACATATATACAGAATATGTAAGACATCCTGTATACAGTACATTTATTCATTTAGCGGTTTTGAAAAGCCACTTACCACCACTACTTTGTAATATTTAGCCTTTACCCAAGGTGACTTACAATGCTAGATACACTGCACTTCCTTACAATTTCACAGTTTTGCAGTGGAACACAAACACATACCATACACACACTACGGGCAGTTCAGAGTCACATTACAAACATGAAGAGAACATGTAAACAACGCAGAGATTGAGCATTTTTCACATGTTATAATCTCGATAAGCATGGCCCTAATGTGGACTATCTAGAGGATATCAGTTTGTTTGGTAATTTACATTGCTTTCCTTTTCTTTTTTTTTTTGTTTTTACTGTTTTTTTTGCATTAAAGACAGAGGGTGTGTTGCACTGATGTATATGGATGAGTGATCCATTGTAAGTAGTGTATCTAGCAGTGTAAGTAACCTTGGTGAATAAGGTGTGTGAGCTGATAACACTACATAGAGTTCATTGGAAGTCTCTTTGGACAAAAGCATTGGCCAAATAAATAAATGTAAAGGTTAAATTAATACATAAATATTGAATATTAAATCTATGTATTTTTTGCTTGAGAGGACTTGTAACAGCTGAAAAAGACCTGAATGAGCATAGGTGGACTCATTTACAGGATTATGTATGATACAGTATATAAAGAATGAATAATTATTTGTAGAAATCCATGCAGTATTACATAGTCTATAATGTATTATATAGTATATATTTAATGAATGAATAATGACATATTTAATAAACTGCTATAACATGTTATAATAATTAATGTTAACTATTAAAGTAACTGTCCATTTCACTGGGATTCTGTGACATTTCACCATAAATGGCTTTTACTTCTGGGGTTCAAGAACACAAAAAATGTAACCTTTGAAAATAATGGTAATGAAATATTCACATTATGAAGGGTTTTTTTAGGAACATATTACCTTCATATGGTGGAGGAAGACTGCAGCACTTTCACAGCATTACTCTTAAAGAAAATGACAGACCATCACGCTGAACACAGAAGATACTATAAAGCAGTAAGGACTACTAAAATACCAGGCACAATGGAATAACAAATAGAGGGTAAGTGATTAAATGCTGCAATAAATGAAAGCGAGAAGAGAGTCATTAAGGATGTTCGTTATGATGAGGAAGCAGCCAGCTGGCAACGAAGGAGGGCAAAACAAAAGCTCCAGTAACTCTTCTTTCAGTTCTTTATGCTGTCTTCGCATGAAAAAGCGGATGAATAACCCCAGATCTCTTGGGTGAGCTGCTGAAGTTCACCAGACAGATTCCAGTTTCACTCCAGTGCTCAAACACGAGCAAGGTCATCAGGCTTGGCCACACACAATAAAAGGTACAACCGAGGCCTCCTATATTGTCGGCTAGAGCTCAAGGAGTTCTTTTGCAAAGGATGTAAGGAACGAGCATTGTGCTACGTCCTTTATCTCCCTACCATCAGTACGTCAATGAACTTTTCATCCAGAAGTTCACTCTTACAAAAAGTAAGATCTACCTGAAATGATTCTTCACACTGAATATGGCCTGGCGTACTGGCGAGGGGAGCTGTACTATGATTTACCAGTGTCTGGTGGATAAACAGATTTTTACAGCTCTGACTGTAGGCTTGAGGCACATTAATACAGCGGAGCATCATGGTGGAACAAGTGCTTCTGAGTACAATGAAGACACCAGATGTAGCAGCGTAACTGGTAGCCATACTGTCAGGGGGTATAGTAATGTGGGTGGCATGGTGGCGTACTGAGTAGTGCTGCTGTCTCACAGTACCTGGGTGGTATGAGAGGACATGGGTTCAATCCCTGCTCAGTCTGTGTGGAGCTTCTGGGCTCTGCTTGTGTCTGTGTGGGTTTCCCAAAAACTGTATGTTTTTGGGTGTGGCTGTATGCCTGTGTATTGTATCTGTATCTGCAGCTGTATAAATGGGTAAATAACTTAACTTGTAATAATTATTACCTTAACATTGTAAGTCACTTTGGAGAACAGCATCAGCTAAATGAATAAATTTAAATGTTGAGTGTGTCACCATGGCAGGTTGTGTAGCACTGTAACAGGTTACCAGATGGAGTAGTAAAAGTGGGTTTAGAGGGGCATGTCACTGTGACTGGATGTAATAGCAGATTAACTAGTACATAAGTGTTGCTGCCATTATGATGTTTGCATTGGTATGAGAGAGTATGAGCACTATAAGTGTGTATTCATCCAAGAAGTCTAACTGCAGATGGTTGTAGGTGTGTGATGGAGAGTAGTAGTGAAACTCTGTATGTGTGTGTGTGTGTGTGCAGGCTAAAAGAATGAAGCTGTAACCTGTAGGTAGTTGGCTTCAGTCTCAGTCTCTGCTACTGTTGCACTACGCCTGGAGTGCTTGAAGGTCAATGTTCCACGGGTCCCATTACAAAGCTGACTGGGTCTCTCCTCCAAACCAAACACAAGTACCTCCTCGATCGCACATGTCCGCCCACGCGCGGAGCAATCCAGCACAAACAACAGAGGAAAGCACACCCAGAAAACCTGATCTTTTCAAAGCAAACCACACATAGCAAAAGGGATGCTTGGAAGCATGAAAAGGGCAGCTGATGGAGTTGAATGAAAACCTCGCTTCAGTGACCTGTGAGTCTCCTCATAGCCTTACTTCCTGGACAATGCAGAAGTCCAGTCATGTAAACCATTCCTCCTCCAGAAGAAATGAGGTCTCCTTCCCCTGGGTGCCATCATGAACACAGCCCAGACAGCCTAGAAATCCATACGCAGCTATGCTAACACACAGCTAACATTCCAACTAATAGCAGAAAAAACATGCTCAGGATGGTGCGGACCCCCAGACTCTGCCAAGGTCAGCTCCCGGGGATGTCTGGGCAAGAGGACAAAGATCTCCCCTACACTGAAGTGTGCAAGCGTGCCACTCTTGCCTGAGCTCAAGACATACGAAATTACTGAACTTTGCCAAATTTCTCAGAATTTTGTTTGTACCATAACAACTCTATTCTTCAAGGGCAATGACATATTACACAATAAGGGTAAACACACGAGATAGATAGATAGATAGATAGATAGATAGATAGATAGATAGATAGATAGATCACAAAGAGGGTAAAAAATGCGAGCACACATATGTGGAGAGAACATGTACACAATTACATGCAGGCTATGGGCAGTCAGCCTCACCATGCTGCCTTACACCGCAGCAGTAGACTGGAGAGGACGGTCTTGGCGAGGGACAGAAGAAGACCACTTGAGCAACCTGGGTGGGTGGAGGACCCCTTCAGCAGTGTTGCAGTACCCGTGCACTTTAAACGCCCCCGCTGGTTGGGACTCCAGCGAGGAGGCGTGCGGTTTCCAACGCCATGTACTGCAAAGGGAGTCCCTGCTCCACAGCTACACAGCAACAGCCTTGTCCAATCCCAGATCCATCTCCTACACCATTCAGTGCTGCTCTTGTGGGTACCTTATTGAAGTAAAGCAGAGCTAGAATGTTGTGCCATGCTTCGGTGGATCATGAAGTTCAAGGCTCCCTTTACACTCATTCCACACTGAGTTAGATGTTTTCAATCAATGCCAAGAACTGTTGAAATAAGAGCCCCTCATGAACATAAAATGCCCAGCCTTATGTTTGCTTGCAATGGAGGTATAATTCCATAATGCACAGAACTTTTGTAGAACAGAAGATCTACAAGAGTAGAAATACGTATTCCTGCTGTGCCGAGTGCCAAACAAACTGAACGTCACAGGGCTCCATGGATATCAATTCCCTAGAGAGCTATTGAAAGCTCTTGAATGAAAGATGGATCTGGGAGTGGAATCTCTATTGCATGTCTCTGATTTTTCATGGCCAGGATTATAGTCCTGGACCCTCCCAGGGCCTTCATGAGAACACTTTAAATGCACTGCCCTTGACCACATGATCAAATTTTTGAGGTGGGGGGTTGAGGCAGTGAAACACCAGTGAAGGAGAAAACCAGCTTCACCTTCCAGCACAGAAAAACACACATATCCCTTCTTTCTTGTGTCCATTGTTTCTGCTCTCATTCCTCCACATCGACCTCTGCTTCCATTCTCCCATTGTGATGTTCCAAGTAAAGAGGGATCTAAATAGCTGTGAATAATGTCACTGTAACGTATCGTTAAAATCCGTGCCTGAGAGAGATGTAGAGTCAGCTCTCATATAACATAAACTGAAAAACCACTACAACTTATGAAAAAAAATACCAATTTCATACTTTTTTATTCAATACAATTGGTCATTTTACTTACGCAATGGGTATTTATTCTGTACAATAACTTGTATTGCATTCCTTTATCAGACGTTTTTGGAGAGAGACACTGTACATAGTTAGGTCTGAAACCCAACAGGTTTCTGTCCTTCAGTGGTGTCAGTCTGGCTATTTTCTGCCTAAAACTATTGCATTAACCGCCACGTTACCATGGAAACAATGAACGCTAGTACACAAGTAGGGTTTGAATGGTGGTGGTTGGACTCCTCTCTTTCAGGCAATAGAGACACACAATTAAAGAGTTTAATAATATAGTTACACTACTTCCATAACAACCGGGGGGGGCGGTAGCGCAGTGGGTTGGACCGGGTCCTGCTCTCTGGTGGGTCTGGGGTTCAAGTCCCGCTTGGGGTGCCTTGCGGCGGACTGGCGTCCCGTCCTGGGTGTGTCCCCTCCCCCTCCGGCCCTACGCCCTGTGTTGCCGGGTAGGCTCCGGTTCCCCGCAACCCCATCTGGGACAAGCGGTTCAGAAAATGCGCGTGTGTGTACTTCCATAACAAAACAACAGTATACACTTGTTTTCTATCACAAGTGTCAGCTAAGGTAAACATAAATCAGAGAGCAGATTCAGCACTATTAATGTCAATTAATTTAGCGGGCATTTTTATCTTCTAATGTTAAACTACTTACAATTATTTTCCCAATCATTCATCATGGTAATTTCTACTACGCGGGGGAGGTGCGGTGGCACAGTGGCACAGGGGCGCAGTGGGTTCGACCAGGTCCTGCTCTCCGGTGGGTCTGGGGTTCGAGTCCCACTTTGGGTGCCTTGCGACAGACTGGCGTCTCGTCCTGGGTGTGTCCCCTCCCCCTCCGGCCCTACGCCCTGTGTTGCCGGGTAGGCTCTGGTTCCCCGTGACCCCGTATGGGACAAGCGGATCAGAAATGTGTGTGTAATTTCTACTACAGTGAGACAACAGTGGATTCAAACCTGGGTCCTGGTTTAATGCCACCTTTCAGAAATACACTGTAAACATCTAGCTCAGTTTTTTAAATCATATAAACAGCAGTTATAACACAAATACCCTTACACTACTGTAAATAGGGTCCCAACCTTTATATCAAATAAAGCCATCTAGCATCATTAGTAAGGTTACAAAGTGCTGCTGACAGTATAGCGTCTGTGCTCTTGGGAGTGAATTTCTAAAATTTCTTTCTTAATGACATGTCAACATTTACATTTACCTATTTAGCTGACACTTTTATCCAAAGCAGCTTGCAATATTAAGCTACTTAAAGTAAAACATTTACCAGTTTATATAGCTAGGTCAGCCTTTCATTGGAGCAATTCCAGGTTAGTACCTTGATCAAGGTTTAAAAAAATCCTATCTTCCTATCCTGAAGCAGGAAGTGGGATTCAAAACTGGTATTCAAACCTGGATCCAAAAACAGCTCTAATAACCATGCTGCCTGCTGCTGTAGCCTTAACCACTATCCTTCTTGCCACACCAGTCTCCAAAAGTTATTAGGCAGAACCAATTCCTAACTGATTTTTTTGTAATTAGTAATTTTTTTAAATAAATGCTAAGAGTTATGCCTGGAGGGCGCGACAGCTCGGAGGACTTGGCTGGGTTCCGCTCTCTGGTGGGTCTGGGGTTCAAGTCTTGCTTGGGGTGCCCTGTGGCGAACTGGCGTCCCATCCTGGGTGTGTCCCCTCCTCCTCTAGCCTTGCGCCCTGTGTTGCTGGGTTAGGCTCTGGTTCACCATGACCCCATACGGGACAAGCAGTTTCAGACTGTGTGTGTGAGTTATGTCTGGACAGCACAAACCAGTGCTTTGGAGTTGGAAGCAATTACTGGAGTTGGTAAAAATGTACCAACTCTGACTAAATGTACCATATATGCTGATGTATAAGTCGACCCCCAAAAATTAGAGGTGTAATACAGGTTTAGGCCTATATTCAATGGATAAGTTGACCTCAAAACGAATGTGCAACGTTTGAACAGTGCTGTGGAGTAGAAGTCGGAAGCAATTATTGGGTTACTGGAGTTGGAGTCAAAGGCTTTGTGTACTGACTCCACAGCCCTGGCACCAACTGTGTATCCTACAGTCAACATCATATCATGTTTTTCAGCTTCTTTTTAGCAGCAACTCTGGGTCACATCAGCAACACACAAACTGAAACAGCGACATGTTATGAGCACATCCATGTGCATAACACAAGAAGAAAAGCTGCAATATTAAGAAAATATGATCAACAGCTATTGTCTGCAAAATCCACTATCCAAAGAGAAGTCCAGCATTCATATATATCATTATTCAGACAATGTACACTTTTCTATCTGAACAAAATCTCTTGAGTTATCGATATACTTTTTTTGCAAAGGAGCATTCAGGAGTAGCCCACAGCAACAGAATATTACTTCTGAATTAATAAAGGTAAAGGAAATAAGGAAGAAAGACACATCAAAGTAGAAGCAAGTCATACAAAAATATCTGTTTCAATCTACAGTAACACCCACAGCAGGTACAGAAATTCACCTTTCAGTATGCTGAACTTCAAAAGTTGGGATGGAAATCCACTGTTCGAGAGGACAACAACCCAAGTCAAAACTAGAGGACAACAACCCAAGTCAAAACTATCAAAACTAGAGTGAATCACAACGAGGGGACAGTGCCGTTTGCAACCTTTCTAAATATTCTGCACATCTTCAACTTGATCTGTGACAAGGCATGAACACTGTCAATGATTGCTAAGCAGCATGAGAAAGTTTTAAGAAAGAGGAAAAATGGTGCCGTCTCAATTTGTGAAACTGGTAAATACCTGCAAGTGCAGCCATTGCCAAGTCTTCCTTGGTCCTTAGGGTTCAATACTTATACAACCGTTCTATTCGAGGGTTTTATTTTTTCCTCCTAGTTCTTGCAGTTCTAATATCTTTTGTCCAGTGTTTATTTTGGACTTGCAAGTTTTATCAAAAATATTGACTTATAAAAATCTGTTCTGTATGCATAATTTGTCATTTAACCAAAAAGGGCATCAATACAAGGCAACTGCTGGTCCAACGTAAGAATCTGTGGATGGACACAAAAAACATCTGTGAGGTTATATATTTCCAGCCCATGTCCAGGCTTTTTGATCACTAATGAGCAGCACCATTCAGTGATGACGTGTTGTGATATGGTGCTTTAAAATAGCACATATGGTGCCCAGTGCATATGAAACAACTACAATTTCAAGTTTTCTGAACCTCTGCCAAGGAGTTGGATGGTAGAGCAGAGCTGATATGGCAGCTCCTAAAATAACCACTGATTACGCTATGTTGAGTTTTCAGCATCTGAGTGTGTGTGTGTGTGTGTGTGTGTGTGTGTGTGTGTATTGTCATGTGCACCACTGAAATATTAAAAATAAGTCATCAGTGGTGTAAACAGAACAATCTGCAGCTCAACACTGAAAAGACTAAAGAGACGGCCATGGCCTTCAGGAGGTCCAGTGGTCTGCTAGGTTCAATGGCCATTTAAGGGAAAGAAGGTGGAGGTAGATGAAGGCGGGTGGAGGTGGGGGATAATAGTTATACCTTGAGGTACGCTTGGCTAATAGGCTAGAGTGGTCCAGAAACACTGAGGCTCTGTACAAGACGGACATGTTCACTTTTATTATCCGAGGACGCTCAGGTGTTTTGGAGAATGCAGGTCACTGAAGATGATGTTCTACCACTCCTTTGGGTGCAGAGGCAGCAGCTATAACCACTAAGCTTCCAGCTGCCCATACAGCGCACATTTTTTCTGTCATTTACATCTATTCATTTAACATACACTTTTCTCCAAAGTGACTTCCAACAAATTCTATGCAGTGTTATCAGCCCACACACCTTATTCACCAAGGTGACTTACACTGCTGGATACACTACTTACTATGGGTCTCTCATAAGTGGAACACACTCTCTGTCATTCGCACACTATGGGTGAACTTGAACAGTATGTCTTTGGACTGTGGGAGGAAATCAGAGCAACCAGAGGAAACCCACACAGACATGGGGAGAACATGCAAACTCCACACAGACTGAACAGGGATCAAACCCACATCGTCTCGCACCACCCAGGAGCTATGAGACAGCGGCGCTACTTGCTGTGCTGCTGTGCCACCGTGCTGCCTGATTTATATCAAAACAAAATTAATTAATTAATATATTCTTAATTTTGCAGTTTTTTACCACAATGAAGCTAGAACTGAGAACTTTTTGGAATCACAGACAAATATATTCACCCTCTGCATGGCAACCTGGCTAAACAGAGCAGCACGTTTGGCAACAGACTGGTGCAGTTGTGCTGCTCTAAGGAGCACTGCCTGAGGTCATTCCTACCAATGGCCATTAGAGTCTGTAATGGAATCCTCAGACTGGTGAGGTGGAACTGACTTCTTATTGTCAAAGTGACACTAAGCTGCAGACACCACTTCTTAGGTAACTGCACACTATATATTTTTTGCAGTGTTTTACTCCTATGTTATTTCAATGTCCACAGTCACTACTTGTATGCAAGTTTAGCCTCATGCAATTTTGTCCAAGATGATTAAAGTACGTATCTATCTGTATTTTGACTGTTATGCAGCTCATATGTATTCATGTATTTTATTCTATATTACTAAATCATGTACCTTTTGATTGTATATTCTAAAAATATTTGATTTTAAGTGGTTTATGGAAGAGGGGGTGTGGTGACGCAGTGGGTTGGACCACAGTCCTGCTCTCCGGTGAGTCTGGGGTTCGAGTACTGCTTGGGGTGCCTTGTGACGGACTGGCGTCCTGTCCTGGGTGTGTCCTCTCCCCCTCCGGCCTTATGCCCTGTGTTGCCGGGTAGGCTCCGGTTCCCCGCGACCCCGTATGTGACAAGCGGTTCTGAAAATGTGTGTGTGGGGGTGCAGTGGGTTGGACTGGGTCCTGCTCTCCAGTGGGTCTGGGGTTTGAGTCCCACTTGGGGTGCCTTGCAACAGACTGGCATCCCATCCTGAGTGTGTCCCCTCCAGCCTTACACCCTGTGTTGCCTGGTTAGACTCTTGTTTGCTGCAACACCACTTGGGACAAGCGGTTTCAGATTGTGTGTGGTTTATGGAGGGTTCTTTATTGAAAAATAATACATAACTAACACAACATACAGTGGGTGGAAAATTCCTCCTTCAGATACCCTGTTTTAGGCTATAAGACACCACTCTGTGAAATCTTCACTCCTTATCCTACCTCTGCCTTGAGATCTCCAAATACACAATGAAAATTTATATCACTGATTTCAAAATGTCATTGAAATCAAGTCACTGGGCTTGATGCTATATATGGCATATTGACAGCTATATTATGACATATTACCTATGCCACTATTAGCAATACGTCACTATATTCTCCTACATGTTGAAAGTGTTTTATTGTCAACTGGAAGTTTCAAACCATATGATTAGGGGACTAAAGTAAACCAACTATTCCTCCTCTCAGAACACAAACAAAAAATGTTATCATCTCACAGTTTATTTTTCAGATTCATTCCCAATTTGGGCTTCTAGGAACATTACGTCTGGACATCAAATTTTGATAAGTAATTGTAAATGTATATTACATACTTATGGTAATGTTATGCCCTCTTGGTTGGGCCGAATTTTGATATTTGTCCCTAGCAAACTCCGGGGTTTGATTGCATTAACATGCTTTTGTGTCCACGGATGACCTCTGTGTCCTAATGTCTTCGCACCCCTGTTTTTTTTTTCTTTTTTTCTTTTCTGGTGCTGAACAATGCAAGAGGAAATCCAGGGAGTTCCTGGGCTTTCCTAAAAGGTTACCTTCACTCCACCCTCAGAACTCAACACTGTTTTTTTTTCTGATGGATATGAAAACAAAATCTTGCAAGTCCATTTTATGCTAAAAAAATCAATCTTTATCATAACATCATAGGATTTAACAGACTGAAACATTCAGGAAAACCTTTTAACATGCAAATATTAAGGCTCACTTTATTCGTACCTACTTCAGCAGAGACACAACCACACTAATGTTCCTGCAGCTTTGGACGTGATCCTGTCCTGGCAAGTTGGACCATTATACACTCAAACATTTCAGACTTTTCATGTAAAAGTACAGTTTTAACCACATTTTGGGTGACTACTAGTACAGCCCAGTTAATCAGGGACTCAGCTTTTTATGGGCTTTTAAAATTGCATTGCTGGAAAAGTAACAACAACCACAACCAACTATGACTGCAACATACAAACAAATACATAAACTTGCACTATATATACAGAACAATAAGAAAACTGTATAAGAAATATATAAATGTCCATTCACAAGATTCAGATGGTTGTACAAAAATTATAACTTCAGCTAGATATTGACTTCATGAAATATGATGTAAAAGCAAATATTGTCCAGATAAGCCTTTACACAGCCGCTACTCCTGTATTGTACGTAAATGTTTGTGTACCTTTATTTAAAAAAAAAAAAAAGAAAAAAAAGTAGGAAGGTGATCAGGAATCATCTATTGAGTTTTAAGCACCTACTTGTGCGATGAACATCAGTGCATAAAGTGGAAACAAACAAACTAAGTTTACTTAAGAATCACACGTCTGCAACTATGTCTCCGTTTCTCCTAACGTAATGCACAAATTGTATTTTCGCTGAGATGTACATCACTTTGGGGAAAAGCATCTGCTAGATGAATAAATGTAAATGTAAATATAGATCTCCAAAGAAATTGCTTAGATTCTTTATTCTTACAAAATGCACACATTCAGGATGAACAATCTGACCACAGAGCATAAGGAATAAAAATAAACAGAATACACTGTGTGGGCAGTGTGTGGACAGGGATGTGGGTGTACAGGAAACTGCTCCCTTGGACTGAGCCACATTCCAGGACAGGGACGCACCGGACACAGGGGAAAGGAGCTCCCAGAGGCCTCTCTAAAGGAGGAGGAGGAAGGAAGCTTTTTACACCAAGGCAGAGCCGCCTGCTCTTTGCCCACCCCGCGTGTGGGTGCGGCAGGGTGAGGTCAGGGGTCAGCAAGTGGTTAGTGCACAAACTCCACTGCCACTTTTACTGCCTTCATGATGTTCAAAAAAACCAGTTCCTATACTCAGACACATCCCTGTGCGGGACTCACACCTCTGTGGGCATGGTGCTGCTGCTGGTTCTACTAGTCTACATTCAGCTCATGGATCCATGGAGCATCACTCACTCTCTGCACTCCTGCTTTTGTAACATTGCAGCTAGTAGGACCCTTCAATGCCAGACTCTTTCAGACTAGAAAAGTTCAAAAAGATCATCCTGCATTTCCCGTCATGTAACCTCTCCACTGCTAAAAAGTGCAGCTCATTGTCAGATTTCACTTTCGGCAGCACAGTTGGTACTAGACTTACGTTGGGGTTTGTGCCGATGACTTTGTCATAAATCAACTTTGTCATTAGTCAAAAGTCCCCTTACACTCTACTATATGAAACAAAAGGATATATAAACAATTAACATGCATAAATGCCACACTGATGATACGGCTTAGTTATATTTTTTCACAAATTTTCCACATTATGTTAAAAAAATTCTATAGAATAATAATATATTGTAAACACAGTACAGTAAATATTAAATGAAAAAGAGTACCGGTAATAATGAATGCTGTAGTTAGTATTGCACAGTATTAATATTTATTTTGGCTGCTGACAATTTAAATAAAAAGGAACATGAAGGGAATCAAAAATGAAAAGTTTTGTAAATAAAATGCAGTCACTGCTAAGCACCCAAACAGACAGACACAAACACTAACAAAAAATGGGTGTCTTGTGGCAGCGGACAGCCGATGCTATCGTACAGGAGATGTAGCATTTAGTATTACAGCCAAAAGTCGGGACTCAAAAAAGTAATAATAATAGTAAGAGGGCGGCTGTCATAAGTCACATGTGCTGTAAGTTGAGGACCAGCCATGATGTATGAGCTATTAACAGTACAACCTTTCTTCGCTCTCTGCACAGATTTAATTAAACATTTAATCGTTTTATCACTTTTAGGACCGCGCGCTTGGAGCCACACAAGAAGACATGCCGACCCCTACAGGGAGGGGCTGACGTTCAAGGCTGACGTTCAAGGCCAGAAGTTCAAACACGACATGAAGGACGACTTTGGGTTTGAACAGTTAACCTGTAAACATAATAAGGTGCGAAAAGCAGAAGTTCAGCAAGTCAGATTTCAGTCACTGTTTGGCACAAAGCGCGGCAGTTGCTGGGAAGGGACCCGTTGTGAAAAGAATAACAATCAACGATTTTCCCTGTAATTCCAGTTCCCGCGTTTGTTTTATTTTGTCCAGAAAACTGAAATAATGTCGCATTAATACTGTAATCAGTCAGTACAAGCGCTACTGAAAACAGCCATAGGCCCTTTTCGTTAACATGGCATTTCTTTTATTTGCCTTTCAAGAATAACACTGCGTTCTTATGTATGGTTTTCCTGTCCATGACGTGGACAGAACAAGAAACTTTAAAAGTCACTCCTAAAAAAAGGGAAGCACTCGCGGATATTGTAACTCACAGAAACCGCAATGATTATCAGCAAGAGGAACAGATGTCGTAACTGGAGATTTTTTTACCGAATGAAAAGAGACATGCAATATGATTAAGGCTTATTATATGACACATCATTAAATTAACCGTTTTCAGGTAATTTAAGTATCTGTGTTTATGTTTTCTGCTTCATTCGCCCGGATCTAAAGGACCTCATTAGTTCTTCCATTTCCCAGCCCCCACAGCATAACAAAGTATAGTACGGTATTTGTATATTATACTATAACATGATGTTTTAGTAAATGTAGTAAATGGCACCAATTTGTTTTGAGCTCCCTAAATAGCAAAGATCTGGAATGTTCAACAGGAGAGGTAACAGACACACCACAATGGCAAACAATTCATTTCAACAGCCTTCTTCAGGCACTACCTGCCAATTAAATTTACACTTATACACGTGGCTCTTATCCCTCTGTTTTCTGTGTCAGCGGCGCTGAGTGCCTTCTTCCCCCTCTCTGCCTGTTTAATGGGCTCTGCTAGCAGCCATTAAAAATAAAATGTTTTTTCCCCCCACATTAATGGCACATTAATGGCCCTCGGCGCTGGAAGCCGGCAATTTGGTACCTACACACCTGTCGGCTTTTTCATCCCAGTTCCTCGCATTAATTTAACTCCTCATTGCTTTATACCCAAAGATGTGTGTAAGAGGAGCAAGACCTTCTGGCTGAGGGCAGGGAGCCGTCATCGACTTTCAGCATCCTTTCTGCAGAGGTGCGTAAAACAGCAGCGGCAAGTAAGTGATCACCTATAGTTTGTGGGGGTCTGGTCTTAGACAAGCCACCAGTGGGCCTTGTCCCCTGTCGGTGGGCACCATGAGATGTGGAAAGCGGAGAGAAGGGAGCACAAAGGCCGCCATTGTTAGTGTAGGAACGGGGCTCCGAGGACGAGAGGAGGATGCGATCTGTAGCTCTGTGATCATGAATGACATGTCATTCCATGGGCATGATTCTTGGGAAGCTGGAACAATTGCCATAAACGCCATAAAGATTTTTAAAAGTCTTCACTTTCTTCTGTTTCTGGAAAAAAGCGTTTCCATTCATGAGTTCAGGAGGAGCACAAGGGAAGGGAACGCTAGTATGTTTTAAGTAGCTAAGTTACTGGAAAAGAAGCGTTTTCTCACACCGGAATTCACAGCAATCACACACTGACTGAACGGGAGGTGGAACTGATAATAACTGGTGATATTCCGCAGTTTGGTAAGAGACAGTGCGTGCTGCGAAGCTTTATTATGTAATACACATTTACGTTAACCCTTTACACTCACCTGTGCAAAGGAGACCTGTGACGCCAGCAGACCAACTTGAGTCGTATTTACGCAAGAAGCCGCAGTCCTTGACCGGACAGAGCGCGTGGCTGCAGCGCGAGTGGGACGCGAACGCACAACCGTTCGGCAGTAACATCATGGCACTCCCGAGCAGGACATCACCTGTGGCGCAAGCTCGTCCGCAGCCGGCTGTTAAAGGGGTGTGTGTGTCTGTCTGTGTGTGTCTGTGTGTGTGAGAAGGAGGGAAGAGACAGAGAGAGCTGCGCGCCCACATGTGAATAAAAAGAGAGGTAAAACACTGTTACTGTACCATCGCTGTACCACCGGTAACAGTGGCGCTAGTCCGACGTGTCGCCCCTTCCTCGCGCTTTAGTAGGGAACACTTTTTCTTCTGTAAACCCAGTGGAGCTGAGTGTTGTAATAATCATAATCATGTGTTCAGCGTCGAAGATCGCGCTCCTGTGTGTGTGTGTGAGAGAGTAAGAGAGACAGAGTGGCAGTCCGCAGACACTCACCTGTGTGTAGATCTAGATGGTCGCGGAAAGACAGTGAAACAGGGCACTCCCGCAGACCGACGGCTCCCGGCATTGACACCACTGCACACTATTATTTGGAGTTTTGATGGTGATGCTGAGCCTGATAATGATGACGGCGATGAGCGCTCCCTTCTCTCAGCTACGCGCCCTCGTCCACGAGGATTGCGTCCAAGTCCTGTTGTCGGTCCGCGGGCTGATGGGCTCGGTGGGAAGGTGTTCCTCCCTTTCCCCACCCCCTCCTCCTCCTCATCATCATCATCATTTTCATCATCATCATTTTCGTCATCGGCAGCGCACTTTCCCGGGAACGATCGCGCTGAACTCCGCTCCCCCCCCATACGAAGACCCGACTATGTTCATTTCGCACATCACGCGTCTCTCTAGAGGACTTTTACCGCTGAAACACGTCGCTAGTGTCTCATTTTACCTCAAAACTGACAGTTTTCATTTGTATTTAATTGTATTTTAAGAAAAATATTTTTGAAAATTCTCCCCGAGAAAATTTAACAGCTCTGTTTTTTCTATTACTCCTTCTGCAGCTGCATCACACTTCTAAAGTCACATGATGAATTAATTTACCTGACGCTTTTCTCCAAAGCGACTTAAAACGTTGATCTACCTACAATTATTTACTCATACAGCTTGGTAGATTTACTGAGGCAATTTAAAGTACCTCGTTCAAGGGTGCTAGTTGGAGGTGGGAATTGAACCTGTGACCTTTGGGTCCAAATGGACCAGCTTTGACCATTGCCCTGACTGACAGCTGGCCTACTTCTACCATTACATACGTACAGCAGCACATTTTCCCCACTTTAAACATCCTCCCACCTGTTCAAAAATAGCTGCAGTGCTTTGTTTTGAACATTCATGGTTATTGCTTCCAACTGATGAATATTCAACTTCAAACTAGGGCAAGCACTCATGCTCGGTTCTAATATTCTTTAAAGTAGCATTAAATTGTATTATAATCAATGTTATAATATTTAAAAATGTGCCAGCTGGAAAAATGCCCACCCCCACAATTTATATGAAGGAGCAGTGTAGACTTAGCCTACTGCACAATAAGGTTAATAGTACTGTGCCTGTCTGCTCTCCACCACCCTGTGACAAATCTGAAGATCCTTCAAAGGACAT
Source organism: Scleropages formosus (assembly GCF_900964775.1). NCBI lineage: Eukaryota > Metazoa > Chordata > Actinopteri > Osteoglossiformes > Osteoglossidae > Scleropages > Scleropages formosus. Next base: position 33,035,841 of record NC_041810.1, read on the forward strand.
GGTCTCATTTTTACACTGAAAATAACTTCATTTATATGGCATATACAGGAGTACACTGAGCAATAGCCAGGTTTCCAAGTAACATTTACAAAGAAGTGTGAAAGTGTATAATAAAAACAATGCCACATTTAAGGGTTTATTATAAAGTGCCTTTAATATCGAAAAGTACATTTTAAACATTTTTTTTTTTAACCCGGTTAACCCACAGAGCTTCAACACTCAATGTATTGATTCAAAGTCAAAATATAGTTTGCAAAGGATCTTTGTCTCCTGCAGAAATACAACCAGAATATGAAACGTTTCACATGGGAGAAGTGGTCAGTGATTGGGGGGGCTATAAAATGCAGGGCAACAAACAGTCAAACTGTTACGGATTTAAAGTACGGTTAAAATGTTTCGGAACACGTCGTACTCCAGTTTTGACTTTACTTTCAAGCAGCAGTTCAGTGCAGAGATGTTGGCGCATGTGCGCGCGACACACACACACACACACACACACACACACACACACACACACACACACAAAGAGAGAGAGTAACCGCATGCACTGTCACACTGCTGGTTTTTGTTCAGAGCAACTGACCGCAAACAGAGTGGATTTAACCGTCAGATCTTTGGATGCGTAGCCCTGACGCACAAAAGCCACTAAAACGTTACGTCTGCTGTGGTAACACCATTGCATGATACGCCACACTTTTTATGTGCAGTAAATTAAAGCGAGAAAAGTGTGAAATAGGCATTTTGCAAAGGACACACAAAACAGACGAGGACGACACCTAGAGGAGCAGGTTTATCGGACACATTCCTTTTTAACACACGGGGTAAAATGCAGAACGACCACCCAAAGGGCTGAACGAAAAGCGCAGAGCATCACGGGAGACGTGCCTACACACGCTGGTATAAGAAGAGAAGAAAGCGGAGCTCTTCCCCCTCCACTTCCTCGACAGGGCACCTCACAAATTAACTCCTCCATCAAAACAATTACAAGAGTCATCTGCATAACTCGCATAAATTTGGACGTGGCATCACAAGTGTACCTATAACACACATTTCACACGCTTGTAGCCGGTCCATCCAACACACAAACACTACAGAGACTGAGCCGTTGTCGCTTTTCAATTGGACGAAGAGGACAGACAGAGGATCTATATTACAGCTCCGCGACTTGATCGAGTACGTTCGGCAATGACGTCACAGCGATTTTCGGACAGGAGTGACATTAGGAAAACAGTGGCACAGGATAGGTCATCTCAAACCAGTCCAGAAATGTCTTTTTTACAGCAGTGTTCGTTTCTTTATCATGTCTTTACAACACAGAACTCAAGCAAACAAGTCAAAAGGTGGCTCGGCATTTTCTAAACATTCACAGTTAAAAAAGGAAATTAAAATTAAAAAAGCACATCCTTTTTGAGTTCTCGTTGCATCGATGCAGCACGCACCCCCCCCCCTGGGACGAGTGTGAACACCAGACACAGACTACTCGAAAATAAAATGTTTCTAAAAATACACACGCTGTTTAGGAAACGTACTCGCGGTTTTATTGCATGTGCTAAGAAGTCCGGTAGAGCTACAAGTGAGGAAGATCAGAGTCACTCAAAACACTCGAGATCAGCAGTGACCGTGGACCGCAGTCACTCTGTTGTCCGCGGTGTTATAGCGCCACCTACTGGTCACCTAGGGAAGAGAACACCATTCGAATGGATTGCAATGATTCAATTCCAGCTGTGATCAAGACAAAGTCCTCAAAGAAGAGCGCAGCCCTGCGACACACAGACTTTCCCTCCAGGACTATCAAATGGTCACTCAGCTTGCTAAAGGCGCTCACTTTACACACAGCTGTAGGTGGAAAAGGACTAAAGGTTTTGACAGACTGAACACAATTTCTTGAACACATTACAACACCACCCCAACATCACCATATCCCCCCCACCATTCATAGAAGATTAGCATAAGGGCTATAACTTTTTTGTATATGCATATATAAATTTATATAGATAATAGAAAAATAAATACATTAACAAATTACTTCTGTAATTGGTAAAATACAGGCAAAGTTTTTTGTTTTATGATAGGTCCACTAAAGCTTTCCTAATCTTAGTGTCTGAAGCACTTTGAAACAGTGTGCAATTTAAAAAATAATCACAACCCCTGCTTGAACGCGCGCACACTCATACACACACACACACACACACACACACACACACACACACACACACACTCTGGGCAGATGCCACAGATGCTGATGATTGGTGTTGGCAACTGAACCCTGCGCTTGGCTTAGTCAAATATGAATGGATATGTACATATTTAGGCTCCAAATTAGCACATCCTGCAAAGAATCATATGGAACCATTTGTTCCACATTTTTCCTATTTTCCTTTGTATTTTTGTATACAAATCTTTGAATCTTCATATACATATAAAACTTCTACTTGACAAAAATTTTCATGCATAACATATCCCCGTTTTTACAGCAATTTTAATGACTTAAAATTTTTTTTAAATATATACTGTTTTATAGTTTTTTTTTTTTTTTTTTTTTTTTAAACATTTTGCTCTTTTGTCCCTTTTTGTTGCTGTATTTGATGGTTGGGGTTTATAGCTCCAGGATTGCTCCTAGGATAGCAGTCTTTTTCCAGTAGTGTGGCTCAGCTCCTTTCGAAACACCAGGGGGCGTCATGTGAGGACAGCAGTCCAGGTAAGGAGGAGGAGCTCCGCTGAAGGGCATTGTGGGTCAGCAAGATGACCCTTTACTTTCCGCATCCAAACTGTGGAGCTCCCTGCCCTTCTGCTTCGTTTTTATTCTTCTGAAGTTATAAAAAGTCATTTTTCGCTCAAGGAAAAAAAAATAATACTACTGAGAATCCTTTAGGAAAAAGTCTTGCAGCAAAATGTGGGTAGGAAGTGGCAGGTCCGAGGAAACAAGCTACGCCTTATCTACAGAGGTCCGCATGCAGGGCCTCCCGCTGTGGCTTCCTCTTGCTGTTGCCCTGGTGGTGCGGCTTGCTGCCGTGATGGGCCTTGGTGCCGGGCGAGCCATTCAGCTGGCCCGAACTCTGCTGCGTGTGAGCCCCTTTACTAGAGGAGCGAAACTGCCGCACTCCTGACTGTAGAGAGAACAACAATATAGCACGAAAGTCATTAAGAGCTTCTCTGCACTGAAAAGGTGGTGTCCTTAAAAAGAAAAATAAAAAACTGCCGTTGCTTCAGTTATGTGCAAGAAGACATCCAGAACGGGTGCTATGTCTGCAGTGTAGCCTGCCGTTTCCCCACCTTGCCCTTGTTCATGTTGGACGTGGGACTTCTGGGCACGTGGCTCTGGGCTCTATGTGTGGCCCCGCTTCCGAAAGGATCCCTGTGCGAACTTGAGGCCCGTCCTGCGAGCTGCTTCACCGTCTTACAGGGTGTTCCATCAGAGTCCTGGGGGTCAATCATAACATCATCCATCTAGTTCACCTACTTGATAATCTGGCAATTTTCTCCAAAGAAATTTACACTGATTTACCCATTTATATAGCTGGGTCATTTTTACCAGAGCAATTCAGGGTAGGTACCTTGCTCAAAGGTACCACAGCAGGAGGGATTCGAACCTGGGTCCTTTGACCGCAACAACTAGCTCTAATCACTACAACACCTGTTGCCCAGCACTCCAGTGCATGAACAAATCAGATTATGGTCAACTAAGGATTAAAAACACTGAGAATCATATGCAAGTTTACATCACTGAGGGACTGATGAGAGTGTAGGTGGGGCACGCAGGGCAATACTCACAGCGTCACTGGAACTGGATGCCCTGGAGGACGGCGATGACGGTGAGGGTGAAGACGAAGGCGATGAGGGCAAAGAGGGAGATGACGGGGGTGGGGAGGATGAGCTCGATGAGTGCTTGCAGCGGGACACCGGGGGCAGCACCACAACTTCCTCCTTGGACACATTATTGTTGCACTTGTCCAGCTGCTGAGGTTCCACCAGCAATGTGATGTCATTTCCTGCAGCAAAGTGGAACTTGTTGGTTATCTTAGTCTGCTGCTACAGAGTGCTCACATAGTTTCTTTCTCCACTACAGCCCACTGGACCACAGGTGTCCAAATTTTAGAATGACAGGTCAGTCCATCACAATAGTTTAATACACAATTTATTTTACATATATTTACAGAATTTTCCAAGAAACAGTTAAAAATTATCCCTTTATTATTTTCTCAGTGATTTACTTTTGTAGAACTCTTGATAACAGCATTTGAAATATTTCATTTTTAATGCAGATTTGGTAAGGAAGTATCAGAAACACTGTGCCACCCTCCATCATGAGCATTAGTAACTTCGAGTGGCTCACACACACACACACACACACACACACACACACACACACATATTTAAATTGCAGTGATCAGTCACTCAGACAACCACATTCCCCCTGAAAGCTTACCATTAAAGGCTGGGTCATTCTGAGACTGACCCCCCCACTGTTTGCTTATCCAGTCTCTGTATTCAGCCACTTCCTGGGTGACCCGAATGATCCGGCCCAGTATACTGCGAGAGGGAAGAGACAATCTGCAATTAGCAATGGCAGTGTTTTACAGAGCCTGACGTTTGCACAGCAAGGAAAATGTCACTAGGGGCAGTGACCCAACAGCGGAGCGCGGGCTCACCTCTGGGCCTCATTGTTAGGGTAGTACTTGGCAATGGGGGAGACGGCATGGCTCAGAACCACATAGGCGTAGTCAAAGGCCTGCTTCACCTGCATGGCACCGTATGAGCTGCGGCCAACGTCGTTGCCTACACAGAAGGAGATGTTAACTCCAGTCTTATATTTGCCCAAATAGCTGACACTTTTCTCTAAGGGACTTACAAGAGATTTGTGCAATAAGCTACTCGCACTGATGTGCCCATTTATACACCTGGCTAATTTTTACTGTATCAGTTTAGGGTAAGTTAGTTGATCAGGAATACCACTGCAGGAGGTATAACACGAACTTGGGTCTTCCAACTACAGAGACCCTAAACGCTATGTCACTTGCTGTTTCCTGGATACAGAAGCAGTCTAGTGTACTAATTTTTCCATTTGCAACTTGTTGTCTTGGAATGCCCCTGTCCAACCGCAGAACCACACTGTTTCTGGCATCGACATTTACTGCCAGCTGGGAGCGTGTGCGCATCTCACCCAGGACTGTGTGACATGCTACACAAGTGAATGTTTAAAACTTAAAGCAATTAACATTAATTACTTTGGTCTACAGTATAATGACGGGGACCACTCCTAAGATTCGAACGCGTAATTATATGGTCTTTACCACAACAGTGTGGCTGGAATGCGATCACTCGGACTACTGTGAGGTGGGGTTGCAAGCAGCTCTCTCACCTGGTTGCAAAGGGTCCTCGATGTAGAGCATGGAGGGCCGGTAGCCATCAAGCATATTCCTCTGCACCTCGTCTTTTGCCACGTAGCTGCCACCATCCTTTATCCGAATGCCTGTCTTCAGGTAGTTGAAGTTTCTGCCATAGTGCTCAAAGAACTCGATGAGGAGAACGCCTACGTTGGCGTTCGGGCTGCTGGCATCTTCTCGATAATGTAGCTGGAGCAAAAAGGACGGGAGGAGGGACTACACATCATGAAGCATGTGACATGATATATAATGAATTTAAAATGAGCAGGTTTTTTTTTGTTAAGTATTTTGTTCCAGGAAATCTGCTTGTAAAATGAATTCTTGTGAAAACTCTTTGGCACAATTCATTTAAATGGGAAAAACAATGCATTTCAAAGCTTCAAAAAGTCACCCCCTTTTCAAAAAAAAAAAAAAAAAAAAAGTAAAATGTTGGTAATTTAAACTAAGATGTTCTAATTCAAAACTTTGTCCAGATTATCAAAAGTGCTCTGTACACCTTTAAATCCAATCTTAAGACAAACTGCCCCAGTCTGCATCACATTTGCATGTTTTCCCTGTGCTTGTGTATGTCCTCCAGGTGTTCTGGTTTCCTCACACAGTCCAAAGATGCATTTTAGATGAATTGGTGACTCAATTGCCTGTAATGTGTGAATGCATGTGTGGCTACCCTGCGATGGACTGGCATCCTGTCCGTGGCTCACCGCACCCAGCCTTCTGCCCTGTGTTTCCTAACCTACATATCCACCAACACTTCATGTATGTAGTCATCCTTTTCTACAAACCTCGGTGTACATAAACTCCAATCCAACTCAAACACACACACTACAATAAATTGCTGCTCTTCATTTATGTAGCTATCTTGCTAACTATTCACTAACGAGCTCCGTACCCTTTCTTAACTATAATATCAGTGTCTACATCAGCAGTGGAACATCGCTTAACTGACGTATACAACATTTCATCAGCTGCCGACAACTAGTTATATACTAGCTACATTCAACCAAGCGCTTGCAACGGTGTAATTCTGCTTTCCTAAACGTATCAGTGCCAAGCTATAACTATCAAATCAGCTCGCTTCCGCTAGCAAAGCAAATCCTGAGAATGTGACCAACCCTACAGAATTTTATCTTTGGATTTGGGGCATTTGAACTGAATTTTCCATTTGTTAGCTATTTATCACTTTGTCTCCGTTTTCCTATTATGGGAAAGTCCGTAGTGTAGCAGCTAGGGATAATGACTTGTAACCTAAAGGCTGTCTGTTCCAATCTTAATCCTGACCCTGCTCCACTGCCTTCGAGAAATACATTTATCCTACACTTCTCCAATACAAATACCCTGATATTTATATTGGTAAAAAGCTGTAAATCACTTTGGATTAAGGATTCAGCTAAAAGGAAAAAGAATGATGCAACTTTGTCTGCAGCTGCTGGAAGTTTCGTGGTTAGAGCTGTCGCCTTGCAATAAAAATACATAAGTCTGAATCCCTACTCCTGCTGTAGTATACTTCATCAAGGAACTTAACTGAATTTCTCCTTTAAAGTTGCACTGCAGTATAAATGGTAACATAATTCTAACTAGTTTAGTATAAAAACCTAAAATTAAATCTGGACATAGGAGTTAATACTTCACAGTCTGCAATTTGTATTTTAATAGTCTAATTGACCATTTGAATTAATTCATTTAGCTGACATTTTTCTCCAAAGTGACTTACAGTGTCAAGCTACTTACAATTATTCTCCCATTTGGACAGCTGAGTAATTTTACTGGAGCAATTTCGGGTAAGTACTTTGCTGAAGGGTACTACAGCCGAAGGTGGGATTCAAATCTGCAACCTTTAGGTCCAAAAGTAGCAGCTCTAACCATTATACTACCAGCTGCCATGCCTAATTTATTTGCACAGTAGATTTAATTTATTAAAAAGACTAAAACCACACTGTTGCCATTAACATTGTTATTGGTTCATAACATTAAAAAGCTTCATTTGAATCTTTTTTTTAACCGCATTATTTAAAAAAATTTAGTCAAGTTATTTTTTTAAACAAGTAATTGAAAATATTTATTGGAAGTAATAGTGCTTTTACTTATACTGTGATTGCCTGGAGTGTACCTTGTCTCACCCTCTGCTTCCCACAAAGGCTCTGGACCACCACAATTGGCAAGAGGTTAAGAATAATGGATGGTTTCTGTATTTATTGTTCTGATGTTTGTTGTTTCACTACAACCGATAAAGAATAAAATGACTACAGCTACATCTAGACCACAGTAGTAATTAGAGAAAATCATTGTAACATACTATGTTTTTACATTTACTAGAAAGTATAGCTGCTTTCCATGTGTGATTTGAGCTCTCAGTTGTTGTATTTCCTTTCCTTGGTTTGTATGAATGAGAAGCAGTGTTTCTCATCTGACATAACAGCTATGTAACAACCAATTCCATACGTAGCTTTAGAGGAAATCATGTGTAGTAGAAACACAGAAGTAGCACAGGTGCAAAAATAAGTGAATCCCAAGTTGCACTGGTTGAACCAAGTAAGAATTAGGAGTGTAAAAATCAATCATTTCTAAAACATATTTATAAAATGAATAAAAGTCTTATTTTAACATTTTATATAAGAATAATGACCATCCCTACAGGGTTCACATAATTTCAAGCAGCACAGTATGTTTGGGAGTCTCAATGGGGACCTTTTTTTTTCTTTAAAAAAAAAAAAAAAAATATATAGATGAAGATAAAAAGAAAAAAATACAAAAGACTGAATATCGTAATGTACAACACAAAGTAAAATTGCTTAATATACGAAAACGCTACATGGCTACAAAAGGCCATATTGTTTTGCAAAAGGAACCTGGAGGTAATTTGGGCTTTTCCCACATTCCTATGCAGATTCGTACAAAATCTTTTCATACCAGCAACGCAAGTCATTCGGAGATTTCTTCGAAGCCATGGATAAGTGCAAATGTAAAATCCAATAAAACAAAGTCCCCAGAGCTAAACATCTGACGGTAAACACTAAGAAGCAACAATGATTTCTTTTGAGCTCCATTTTTATGCACACATTGCTACAATTTCAGCTGAGCTCTGTCTACTTTCCACAAAATGCTTTTTGTAACTTGCAGTCACTTAACATTAATACACAAAACCCACCTGCAGGAAGCTGACGACCATGAGAAAGAGGCTATAGGAGCCGATCCCCCCGGTGAAGACCTCATTCAAGTCCCTCTGTAGCAGGAACTGCTTCAGCACAAGCACCAGGTAGGGAAGCACAGGGAATTTCTGCGGAACGTCAGACATTGCCCAGAAGCACCCAGTTATGGATACGAAGACAGCAAGCGTCATTTCAACCAAACTTTCCCAGTGAACAGCCTTGTCTCACCTTCTTAAACTCTTTAATGAGCTGGGCAGCTTTCACGCCATTCTGTACATTGAAACTGATGTCCACTTTCACCTCGGTGTAAGAGTCAGTCAGTTTTATGATGGGAACCTGAGGAGACAACCGGAAAAACAGGGTCTGGATATAAATCATGATGCAGAGCTCCCTAACCACAACTGTCTGAACTGTTGAACCACATCCAGGCACCATTCCCACAGCAAGATCATATTTAGATGTGTATACACACACAGATGGACAAAGACGCACCGTAGCTTTGTCCAGAACCTTGACGGAATTCTCATCGGCCACACTGCTCTTGCGTAACGCCTCCTCGAGGGTCCACAAAGGCAGGTTGTCCCACTTCCCGAACACCACCAGGTCGATGTCACTGGTACAAGAACAACGACAGCACTCACTTCAGGGCTCCTTACTGGTACTCTGCCCTAAACAGATGTTTCTGGAGGACTCTTGACACCAGCAGTTTGGGTCACTCATGTCTTTTTCCTAGTCTGGAATACAGCAGTTGGGTTAACTTGTGACTTCACTATTTCTGCAAAGTGGTCCTTGACTTAGAACGACCCAGATGTACAACCGCTATACTATTAACATCATTATTATTTTCAAGTCTCGGCATTTGTTCATAACACTCAAAATTGACTGCGCCATCTGCTGTATGATATCAACAGGCCGCACTGCCACAAGCAACCATATTTCTTAGTCTTAGTGTTTCAGTGTCTTGCAGTGATATACCCTTGAGCAAGGTACTTGTGTTGAATTGCTCCAGTAAAATTACCCACCTGCATAGATGGGTAAATAATAGTAAGGAACTATATTTTTTGACGGTATGCCTGCACAGCAAGTAGCACTGCTATCTCATAGCGTCTCACTGGTGGAAGGAAACGTGGGTTTGACTCCCGCTCAGTCTGTACGGAGTTTGGCATGTTCTCCCCATGTCTGCAAGGGTTGCTACCAGGTACTCCAGACACCAGTAAAGTCACCCACTGTGTGTGTGTGCGCGCGCAAGTGTAATAGGGAGAAAGCATGTTTCACCGATGTATGGATGAATGATTCATTGTAAGTAGTTTAACAGTGTAAGTCACCTTGGGTGAATAAGGTGCAGGCTGAAAACACTACAGGGTGTTCACTGGAAGTCACTTTGGAGGAAAGCGTCTGGTAAATGCATAAATAAACGTAAACAGTGCAACATGAAAATACAATTATACTACAGTGCATTTTATTATTCTGTATTAGTATTAATTAATTAGTATTAGTAATTAATTAGTATTAACATGACACTGGAACCCCGTCACGTAAGCCGAGGACCACCTGTACTTCCAAGCTTCCATTGCCCTTGCGTCTTAACACAGAGCAATGATTAGGTGTTTCAAACCCTTGAAGAAAGAACGAGTTACTGTAAACACACAATGCCCCCTTCTGACAGGTCTCCACCTGTTCACAAAGAGCCTCCTGCCAAGCACTCGGGAGCATCGGCGTTTGCTGTAACTGTTGCTTTGACCAAGCCAGTAACCCATATCCTGAGCTCTGAGCCAGGAGATTCAGAGAAAGCAGGAGAACTTGGCTGACTGCTGTCCTCGATACCATCATACAGTAACAGCCCTGTGTCGCACTCACAGGTCACATGATCTACATACATTGCCCAACAGCAGCATGGTACGCCATTCGGACAAAGCACATAATGAGCGAGTCTCCAGAATGTCTCCCGTCTTCCTCCCCAGCAATCAAAACCCAAAAAGACTTGATTCAGTTATCTTCTGGATCCATTTCCCTTATGACATCAGTCTTTTTTTTATTCAAGCACAAGGGTTTAAACACATACTGTGACAAGATGCCAGGTAATGAATACCTGTGACATTGTGAACAAAACATGATCCCCACAATAAAAATTTTTTTAAAAAAATTAACTCACCTGGTTGGTAAGTAAAGACCTGTGCTGAAACTCCCAAACACCTGCACCTGAGAAACAAGAGAATATATGACCTGTTAGCACTTTGAACCCACTAAAAACTACATAGTGTGTAACCAGACTCAGTTCAGATAAGAATCCTGTGCTTTCAAGAAAACAAAGCATGATTGTTATGATTGAGTTCTTAAGCTTCGGTTGTGTTCAAGACCTTTCTATTTTACAAGGTCCTATCCAAAATCGGACCATATAAAGTGATTAAAGAGCAAAGACAATGACCTAATGTTACGTTAATGTTACGGAATCTGTTGCCTATAGACCTAATTGACCTGAAATGAACTCCTGAATGCAGTATCTAATACTCTGTTCCATATTAAAGTCTTTCACACACATTTCCTACAGTGACGAGATGTGACCATATATACCAGGGATGTACGAAATGGGAATAACGCAAAAAATTCAATGAAACCGTTGATCATTAACTTTGTGTTCAGATGCCTGGTGTGGAGGATATCATGAAGCCTCATGGCAATGAGATGAAAGAAACCATATTTAGGAGAGATAAAAGGTGTAAAACCTTAGGGCGGCACGGTGGCAAAGCGAATAGCACTGCTGTCTCACAGCACCCGGGTGGTGTGAGAGGACACAAGTCCAATCCCCGCTCAATCTGTGTGGAGTTCGCGTGTTCTCCCTGTGTCTTTGTGGGATTCCTCTGGGTGCTCTGGTTTCCTCCCACAGCCCAGACATGCTTTTAAGGTTCACCCATAGTGTGTGTGACAGAGAGAGTGTTCCACTGAAGAGTGACCCATTGTAAGTAGCGTATCTAGCAGTGTAAGTCACCTTGGTGAATAAGGTGTGTGGGCTGATAACACTACATAGAGTTCGTCGGAAGTCACTTTGGAGAAAAGCATCCGCTAAATAAACGTAAAAACGGTCAAATTTCACTGGAACACAACCTGAAAGCTGAGAGAATGCGCTAGGAAGCATAACGTGTCTTATAAAGGTCTCAGTAAGAGAACTTAGAGACACACACTCAGTTCTCACCTGGGCTGTGTGCCATCAGTGTTACAGCTTTGCTGTATCCAGCATGTCCGCCCAGCAAATATCGCACACACACTTTCTTCTAGAATGCAGTCTACCTCTCCACGAGAACACGTTATAGCCAGAATCTGATTCCAAGGATCAAAGTGCCTCGAACATAAAGGAGAAACTGGCTATTTGTCATTGATGTGCTGTTCCCTCACGCTATTGATATTTAAGTTACGAATTTTCAGGTATACTGAAAATGAGTACATGTCAACGTTCACCTTTATTTTATAAAATTCTTGACCTGCATTTCCACTTTCTGCCATTAGTTGGCAGCAAAACACACTCAGAATAAAAACACAGAAGAGCAGTCTCATTCCATGCATTTCTATAATGTTCACATCTTGTGTTCCTGATAGTAAGTGACAAATAAGATGAGGAATGCTGCAAATGTTTATGGGTTCAATCAGTCAACAGTCAGTATTCAATAGAGGTTTGTGGAGTGTATGAATTTCAGTTATTTGCAATGTGGCTTAAAAATGTTCAAGTGAAAGGTCTTAATTTTACTACAACTATACCCAAAGAAAAACACATTGTGTACATAAGATGAAAGTAGCTTGATATGGGATTAATTGCTAAACAGCAGTGAATAGGAGATTGAGGCAATTATGTATGTAGCGCAGTTAATAAGGTGTAAGACCGGCCGTTGTGTGCCAAAGCTATAGTTAAAAGCAATCGGCACATTACGTTGCAGCCTAACACACCAGCCAATCTTAGAACTTACTAACTGCACCACTTTTTTTTTTTTTTTTTAAATTTTCAGGAACTTTAAAAGGCTTCAAATTAATATCTTAAGACAATAAAAGCATTGCACTTCAATCTAGCATTGTCACGCCCGACACGCATACCTTGCCTTATGCCCTATGTTTTCAAGATACAGTAAATCAGTGGTTAGTTTAATAATGGGTGTATGGAAGTGTTAGTTTTTTCATTTGTTATAGTTTTGAGGTTTTTCAAGAATTTAAGCCACTGAAAAGTGGAGCAGCTTCATTCAGCTTCTCTTTGCTGTATCTTAGTAGTGAAATTGAATTTGGAGTTATGAATAAATCAACCTCTAGTCATACTTGTGTTCCTAAGCTGAGGACTGTCAGATCATCTGGCCTCAGCAAACAAGTAACTGAATGTGTTAAACTAGGCTTACTTTAGAATCACGTCTGTAGCCATGTCTTTTTCTCTTAATGTAATGCACAAACTGTATTTTTGCTGAGATGTACATCGCTTTGGAGAAAAGCATCTGCTAAATGAAATACAGTAAATGTAAATATGTTGAAAGCCCACACATCTGCATTTGGATACACAGTCCTTACGTTTGCGTAGGGCCACAAGTCCTTGACGACCCTCTCGATGCGGTCCACCACCTCCATCCTCATGCGCTCCTCCTCCGGCCGCGGGGACATATACTCATAAAAGTCAATGATTTCCTCGTGCAGCCTGCAAGAACAGCAGAGCGCGTCAGTGACCCCGGCCCAGTGCCAACTCCTCACCCGGTCGGCGTGACACCAACAACTGGTACTTTGACTCTTTCAAAGGCAACTGGCAAGAAAGAGTCCCTGATATGCAAGAATTAAAATCTCACACATAACTAGTCAGTCATCACTTGGACGGGGCTGAACAGTCATCAGTTCCCGAGCAAAAGGATCACCTGAGCTCACCTGGGTGGCACAGTAAAGCCAGGTCGCAATTCCACATCTGTACAATAATTTACACACCGACAGCGGTGAAAGCAGCAATAACACCACTTTTGTGTTACAGTGACAGGTAGGCATGTGGTCACTGTGTGGCTGAACAGTGAAGGCACCCCAAGCACAGCTGTGCACAAAGGTGCTCGAACAAACATGCGCTCCTAAAGCAACAGGAACGTGATTGTCAGAGCACCATGTGTATTGAATATACCCCGGATAAAGGGTCCAAACTGTAACACGTGCATAAAATATATGACCATACATAAATTGCAGCCAGTGCCATAACAGGAAAGGTCAAACAGGGGAAACACCCAGCGCAGGTAGAACTTCAAACAGTTTTTCATAAAATAGCAGACCTTCATTGCAATGCACACTGCTCCGGTCCCCTTGACCAAGGTGCCTCTGCTCATTTGGTGGCCGGACACACAAGAGGTCTAAAAATCAAAAGCCCAGAGGTTCTCTGTTCTGGCTCTAATGTGGTGGAATGAGCTCCCTCTGTCCCTCAGTACTGCTGAATCCCTCTGAACATCCAAGAAGAGTATCAAAACATCTTTCAAACCCACTTCTCTCCTGATTTTTTTCCATTTGCTCCATAAACGTCCTACATTATCTGACATCTCCCGATCAATTCTATATACAGTTGTGTAACGTGTATATTGGACTAAAACTATTCTGTGCCTGTATTTATGTCTGTGAAACGCACTGAGTGGTATGTTGCTTTGGAGAATGACATTTATTAATTTAGCAGATGCCAATCTAACGTACGTCCCCTCCATTTCTAGGTGTTTAACATTAATATTTAATGACAGCAGGTGGCACAGTAGTGACGGCCATCACCTTAAAACACTGCCTGTCAACAAGGTGACACTGGCAATGCCCTGTGGTGCCACCAGATTGTCTATAATTCTGCCTTGTCTTCAATATGCTATCATCATAATATTTTAGACAAGTACTAACAGCAGAGATGTAACAATTTTCTTGGACAGATGTCCTTTCTTTTATACTGTCACAAATGATAATTAACAGTCACCCTGTGCTTTACATTTGTTTATAATTTCCTGCTGTAGAAAAGGTGATTGGTTGTCGTCAGCTGATGCGTCCAAGATCACAAAACCGCGTTACGTTGGTTTGTTTCTTTGTAGCTGCCCACTTAAAAAGAGGAGAAAGAAAAAAGAGCGGTTTTTGTCAGCTCATGGTCGACTTCATCCTTCATTACCGTTTGGTGCAGGTGGTCCATTAAGGATGACATTATTTCCTGTTATATGATCTCAGAACTCTATACGTTCCATGGCTCACACAATATATGGCTAGACTGAAGACGACATCCTGCCAAAACGCATCCGTCCCATGATGAAAATTAAAACTATTTTGGTAAGCTTATGGGCGCTCATCTTTCATTTAGTTTTAAATACCAGGGGCTCTGAGCACACAAGCACTTAATTTGATTTTTAAACTAAGTTAAACGCATTTTTGGTTTCTTCACTACAGACACCCCTCGACTTATGCAAATAGACAGTTCTTCAACCCCTTACGCAAGTAAAAAGTTACGTATGTCCGATTCCCCTTCCTCCCCCCACCATTCAATGTAGGCTAACCTACCCTAGGCATTAGTTGCAAACATAAGTATAAAAATGACACAATATAATTCTCTAGTAAATGTCAGACATAGATGTCTGTCATATTTTCATGCTAGCCATTCCTTTCTCATGCTCCTTTATACGTGCAGCATCTGTCACTATCGTATTCAGTCGATATGGCTAAACCTTGTTCCTGTGCTAAAGAGTCTTTGTCCAGCTTCATATTTCCTTCTTATGAAGAATTTCATCTCCAAATCAATTGCTGTACACTCGCGAGACAGTTTTCTTTCAAATGCACGTTTACCATCAGGCATTGTAAATTATGCAAAGGGTAGAAAAATGAGAAAAAAGTACTACGCTAAGGAGAGTAGATGTGTTCACAGCTCAAAAGACACGAGAACTGGGAAGATGCAGCTTCCTGCCTTGTCTGGTTACGCCGACTTGCCCGAAACTTATTTCGGATGTTTCAAGTAAAATAAAACCGCTATCCGTAAATACTGTGCATGCCAGGAATTTTTTACGTAGATCCAGATTTACATAAGTCAAATTTACAAAAGTAGAGGGGTGTCTGTATAAAAATTTTGCTGCTGCAATTCATGGTAAAAACCAGGCTCAACAGCACCACAACTGTAGGAAAGATTTGAACCTGCAACTAGGGACAACACAGAACAGGATATACGACTTGAGGGTGCAGTAAGTAACAGAGGCATAGTGATTACAGCTGCTGTCTGTGGACCAAAACTCACATGTTCGAATCCCATCTTCAGCTGTACTACCCTTCAGCTAGGTACTTACCCTAAATTGCTCCAGTAAGAGAAAGAGTTACTCAGCTATATAAATGGGTAAATGGCTGTAAGTAGCTTTACAGTGCAAGTTTCTGTGGGGAAATTAAATGAAAAAATGTAAAAGTAAGAAAAAAGAGCAAAGAACCACTGCCTTACAATCTCAGGACCTTAGGTTCAAACTCCCGAAGCCACTGTGGTACTGTTGACCAAGGTTCCTACCCTGAACTGATACAGGACGAACAGCCTGCTGTATAAATGGGTAAATGATTTCCAGACATTGCTAAGTCACCTCGAACAAAGATGCCAGCTGAACGCAGGCTGAATGAAATATTTTTACAGTTACAAACTTACATTGCCCATGTATTTAGCCTAAAGCTGAACTGAAATTTCAAATGCAGCTCCATCACATTAACTTGTTCCGCCAGCGCAGACAATACATCACAAAGGAACGTAATCATAATATTACAGCATGTTTCTAGAGAAAAACAGTTTCTTTTTTCAAAAATATAGCTTCTCTTTAAACCGATTACTATGTATGAAATCCCCTGCGAGAAATGCCTTTGACGTTCCGTGACATAATTATGCAGTACAATTCAGAAGAGCGTTTCGCTGGTGAAGTTGGCAAAGCCATTAATATTCTGCTGGAAAATCCGTGGTATAAAAGTGCCGTACATCTTTTAAATCCACTTTGTGTTGCTGAAATGTTGAGTATTTTACTGAAAATCAACTGTAGCTACCTGAAGAAACAGGCATGTCGGGGTGAACCGAGGACAGCCTGGCAACCGTTAGGCGCTTTTGGTCTGCTTCCAAAATTGCTGAGGTTATTCCCCACAGTGACATACAGTGCTACATTGATTTACCCATTTATTCAGCTGGGTAATTTTTACTGTACCAATTTAAGGTATTTACTTTGATCAAGGGTACTACAGAAGAAGCAGGGATTCAAAACCCTTGTCTTTTGAATGAAAAAGTTGCAGCTCTAACTGCTACACCACCTGCTGGCCCAACCAGCAGGAAATCATTTGAATCCCACAATTCCCAAAGCTGAGGTGCCCTGACTTCATGATAAAGACCAGAGGACGGCAGGATGACAGCGCATGGCCCGGTGACACCGCACACGTCACTGCGACTGAGCGATGTCTGCAGGCAAGCAGACGGGCCACGGGGTCATCACTGCAACAGGGTCCATGAGCACAGCAGAGAAGTTCCAACCAGGACAGCGAGGGGACGGGATGAGGGCTGCTGTTGCTCAGGGAAATGTCTAGGGGTGAAAGGTCATCACTGACAAGGGCAGTCCATGCACCACAGACCCCCACGGGACAAGCCATTGAGAATCCATGCTGGACGACCACCAGGCATTCCTTTAAGCGACATTGAAATCCATAAAATTGTGGAGCACAGACAACTCACCACCACAGGAATCGCTGATGACAAAGGCCCCGCCCCTCAGTGCTCAAACTGCACGAGGAAACATGAAGCAGCAACACATCCGAACACATAGCCTACTTCAGCCCAAACTCGTCATTGTTTCATGGTAAAGCTCTTGGTTTCAGGTACGAGTCACATGATGAAAGATCTTTCCAGAAGCCATGTTTTCATCACAGAAGAAATAGAATAGTTGTTCAGGAGCCCTGGAAGTCATCAGGCAGCGGGCATGGGGGTCCAAACCAGTTCATTTCAACACCCAGAAGAGTGGCCAGTTGGTCCATATGCTAGAGTCGGATCTTGGTACAAGTGTGGCAGGGGAGACCCAGGTCTTACTGGAGGGCTACCGATGGGCTGTGAATAATCAGTTAAGAATAGGTTGGGCCTCGAATCACCGCAGGCCTATAAATATGTGCGCTAAAATAGGCAGCATCCCTACCCTGGGAAAAGGGTACCATACACGATCAGTCTGCTCTGGAACGGTGGTGTTAGGACCAGAAAGCTGGGGCAGAATGACCAAAGTGAGCAGTGAACCCATCTGCAGGCCACAGCCACACTCCCCAACCCTGCGCTTGCGGAGCTTGACCCGCGTCAGCAAAATGATGCTGGGGGGTGAGAGGCTGGGCACCATGTCAGGTCTGCCAAAAAATGCTGCGTGCACAGGGACACGGTAAAAATGACAGCTTGTCCAACCAATAAATCAGAACCTGCAACCTACTTTTTACACAAAGACATTGGGAAGAGGTGGCTTCACCCCAGAAGGCATAAGGCTTTCGCCCCCGCAGCCAAGGTGCCCCAATGCCCCTCCAACACAAACCCGTTTTGTGCCGTTTGATTTGTGCCGTTAAATTAGAACACGTGGAACACGTGTTGTTTCTTGCATAATAGCAATGATTATTTCCAGGGTGTGACCTCACCCTGCCCCCACAACAGTATTAACCCTCGAACCTGGGAACAGCACCCCTGCCATTTACAATTACATTGCACATTTTCCACTTTTGTCAAGGTATTATGACCATTAAGAGGTGGTGTGATGTCACCCAGCCTGCCTACAGAAATTCTGATAGAAAACAAGGGTCAGGTTTGGGTAAGTATTACTAACAGCAGCCAACAGAGCAGCAAGGAGTGAGCTCACTCCAAAGACACACTCGCAGGCTTCCAAGGAGGCGAACATCCAGAACATTCCAGTGTTCCCAGCCGGAGAAGCCACACATGCTGAAAAGACCAACTCGACGCCCCTCCGATCCACTTCCGACATACTGGGATAACAGCACTGCCTGCTCCTCTCTGGAGGGAAAACGGAGGAGCATCTTTGAAATGGGGAGCAACATCACACAACAGGGTTAGAACAACTAAGCTCACGTACTGCACAACAATCTGCCACCCTGTCCAGGTAAAATGACCAAAAATACAACGGTAAAGTATCAAGCTTCAAAACAGCTCATGCTGGGGTGGGTTGGGGTCCAGTCATGCCACTCACCTTTCATTCCAATATATTGCACGTAGTTTTTTAAAATATTTTCATGATCGTAACCTTAGCTTTATTGAATGTGTTATATGCATTAAAAAAAATTCTAAATATTTAGTTTCAAAATTTTTAAACTCTGGGTTCCATTCTCCAATTAGCCAGCCGCTCAAGAAAAAATACTGATGATCATGCCGTGTTGTGTTTCACACTTTCTTTGCAAATCTAAATTCATTATAAGTTTGGGGCATTATAACTATATAGTTATTTTATGACAAATTTACATATGTTTTCATTATTTTGTTATTGTCATATGGTACTATGAAGTACATTTTTAATTATGTCACAGCATTACACTATTTCTTGACAGTAATTTAAGTAATACACTGAGATACACTGGACAATCTGGTCATTCCAAAAAATTATGTACCCAAAGGTCCAATCATGTGGAGCCAAACTGGAAACGATGATGATAATGTGACAGGTGGAAAACCCATGTGCTCTTCGTCTCACATTCCTCACCTCAGCCATGAGAGAGGGATTTAAACAGAGAAGGGAACAGCACAGACGTGGAGGGGTGGGGCTTCCAACATGTGGCTCCGCCCCTGACAGCTCATTGGCTGAGCTCAGACGCTTATTACTTGCAGTGAGAGCTGACGCATGGGAGTTGCCCCTCATGTCCTCCTCCTCAGTGAGCTCTCTGCTCGACCCTGCGAGCCCATAAATGGACAGGTTTCCCATCAGGCTGTTCCCAAAAAGGTTCGGCCAAAAGGTATACAGGGTTTAACACAGCAACTATTGTATTTCATTTAGACTGATACCTGAGATAACAATACCGCTCTTTTGTTAGGGCGGTGTTTCCATCCGGACCGTTCGTGGTTTCCACTCCGTTCCACTTTCGGAAGCCAGTTTTAGTGTTTTATTTTCTCGTACATGCTCGATGCTTTGTTCCGCAGCAACAGCATGCCTCCCGTTACAAAACCAATTTAACCGCAGTGAACTATCATTTCAATAAAGAGTTCAAGAGCCCCCTAATGCAAAACCCAAGCCATTAAACAATAGATGATTAAACATTTCTAACTACCAGACAATGTTATAAGGTTAAACACTGAGGAGTTTGTCAGAATAATTGACATTTCTTCATTTCTGGCCATCTGCGTGAACCTGCACGGTCGCTTCTGCTCACTCCCCGTTGCCACCCGCAACATCTCCGCACCCAGAATTGGGCATCCTGCCTCGGCCAGCAGAGCAATACCATTCACACAGATGAGAAGGCAGTCCAGCTCAGAGTCTCCAACTGGGATGGGTTCAAAGGTTAAAAAGACAACCTGCGCACACACGCATACACACACGGACGGACGGACAAAAGACAAATGCAGCATCTGCGACACCTTGGCAAATGACAAGCGTTCCTCTCTTATGCAAGCAAAGGCACACAAATCCCAAAAGGTTGAGATATTAATAGCGCCACCGTGTAAGACTGAAACCTTCATTGCTGTAAAATGCGGAGTGAAAAGCATCAGCGAGGCAACTCGCAGCAGGCGGGACCCTGAACAGACCCACCCCCTGCCGAGACTAACCTGGGAAGGGCTCGGAGGAGGAAACGAGAACCAGTTGTGGCCAATTCTGAATAATGAGCGCTTGAATTAGTGAGACTGGACTGAAATCAGGTTTTGCTTTTCTTTTGGAAGGAGACTAGAGAGAACACCCTATATGAGTAAAATTTTGAACTTTTGGGGATTGTGCTTAAGGACCTGAAGGAGATTGCAGAATTTCAGAGCTTTACGTTAAAGGTCTGACTTAAGCTGGCAAATCAGCTGTCACTGAGCAAAGTCTTTCCCATCACCGTTTCCATCTTTGCAGTAGGAGGTGGTTCAAATCCCAGCGAACTGTGCTGGTAACAATGTGGAGCAGTAATGTAACCAACCCAGCTGCAGCAGCAGAAGGCCTCATACAAGGGGTTTCCAGCTGTGCAAGAGTAGTCCAGCCCCCGCTGGGGCACCCCAGCTGCAGGGGCTGGGCGTATGGGAGTGGTGGCCAGTTTGTTTTGGAAAGCACAGGCAGGACGTGCTCTTCATTTGCAGCACGTCAGAGGGAAGGAACGAGCCACGCCCCCCCCCCCACAACCACCAGGATGGGGGCGTTGAAGCTACAGTCTGGCCCAAACGGATGTGATATGCAAGCAACTGTTCACACATCGTGTGTGGAACTGCACAAAAGAGCAGCAGCAAGAGAAAACCAAAGCAACCCCCCCCCCCCAAATATCAGAACAGGAGTAAAACAAGTACATCTGCATATTGACCAGACACTTCAAAGTAATTTACACTGTAAGGCTAATTAGGTAAAAATGTATATACCCAGCTGTACAAATGGGTAACCGTAGGTAGATTAACACTGTAAGTTGCCTTTGAGAAAAGCATCAGTTAAATGAATAAATGTAAACTTGTTTATACAGCTGAGCATTTCTTACTGCATCAGTTCAAGGGAAGTACCTTGTTCAGAGGGTATTGGGAGGTGGGATTCAAACCCCCAACCTCAAAGTTCACAGACGGCAGCTGTAACTAAGCATCTGCTCTTCCCATAATTTTACTATTTTGGTTCCATGCCACACTCACTGGAGAAAGTGTGCAATGGAAAGGGGGGGGGGAGAAAGTCACTGAAGAAAAGGACATTTTGACACTTAAGTGGAAAAACTCATCATTAGTCAAACAGATGTACTCTGATAAACAGATCACAATATTTTTTAAAAACATAGATCCTTCTCGATGTCAGTACAAGAAAGGGCAGCAGATAGCGTGTTTAGGGCTGCTCATCTGTAAACTAAAGGTTACTGGTTCAAATCCCACTGCAGTACCCTTGATCAAGGTATTTACCCAGAATTGAGACAGTAAGCAACCCCTGCCATTGATATTACAAAGTTATTATACACAAATCTACATGTTATACGTGACCCATGAGGGAGGGAAGGGTCACAGACCCCACAAGGCAGCCATGAAGCAGTTAATGTGTCCAGTACAATAGTGTAAGAAGATGACAAGGGTTCACCGATGATGCTGCGCTCATCGCAACCAAGTCACTTGTGGAACTGAGTGCCGTTTCAGTGAAGCCCGACTAGGTTTAAAAAAAAAGAGAGGAAAAAAAAAAGGCAGCAACGCAGGGAGCATGGCGCTGTCTTAAAAGGACGTGGTCCGGCGTGTTTTGACAGCAACCCGGGCTGCATGGTAAAGGTGAGAGCATCAGGGTAATCACAAAGGAATGCATTGAACAAACACAGCGCTGCAATATTACTATAAATGAGTATGCGAAAAGGGGGTGGAGAGCACTGCAGGCTGTGCAGGCCTCTGCGCATCAAGCGGAGGAGTGGAGCTAAAACCTTACAGGACCCGACACACCACCTTTCATTGAGAACTGCCACCAAACTCAAAACGTACACAGCAAACAAACACGGGCAAAGCAGGATCAGCATTACCTACAACTTGACTGGTAAACACATGGCTGAGGGTTCGAACCCTGGGACAGTAACCTTACCTGCCTGTTTGGATACAACAAGCTAGATGCCACAGAGCTTGAATAAATGCATCCACTTTGTGCAAAATTTGGGGGGGGGACACGCAGATGACAGTGATTAGACCTGCTGTCTCGCAATAATTGGTTCAAATCCCAGCTCCTTCTGTAATACCCTTGACCAAGGTACTTACCTCAGTACTGGGCTGTGTCAATGGGCACAACTTTGTAAAGTTTATTTACATTTATATGAAATCATATCTGACACTCCATCCAAAGGAACTTAGTGGTGAATTATTAATCTACACTAATTCATTAACACAGCCAGGTAATTTTTACTGTGTCATTTCAGGGTAAGAATCTTGAACAACGGTACTGTACCAAGAGGTGGGATTCAAACCTAGGTCCAAATGCAAAGATGATGGCTCTAACTACTACACCACCTTCCCCCCCCCAATTTTTTCATCTCCCAGGGTTCGAACCCTCGGCTGTGTTGTTACAAGCTGTGCGCACTGCCCCTGTATCACTGTGTGTGTGTTTGGTGTGTCCAGCTGAGTTTGATTATTAATTCACATGTAAGTGATGACTTCATCCAAGGCAATTTACAACACTGGATAAGCTACTCACAAGTGTTTACCCAATCCCCCCTCCTCCCACAGACACTATGAAGGTAGAGTCACCACTTCTGAAACATGTACCATTGGACTGCAGGTAGAAACCAGAACACATTGAGGAAACGCAAATTCATATCGTGACCAATCGCACAACACCAACACTACCTGCTGATCCACCGTTGATGGTGGATCCTCACATAAAGTTGTTCACTCAATTACTAAAAAAAATTAAATGTTACATTTGGATTCTGAGAGCAAAATAATTTCCCCCTTAGAGCCCCAAGATCCAAACAGGGAGGTCACGTGACCTTCAGGACAGCACTTTTCAGCCCAAAAAAAAAACACAGAAGAGGCTTTTAAAATGCAAGAGGTGGCTGCTTGCCCCAAGCCCCTTACTTTCCCAGGGTAAAATACCACACAATTTATAAACATAAAAAAAAAAAAGAGTGGTTGTCTGTGCCAGTCAACAAGGAACTAGTTTTACCCTTCTGATGCCAGCTGTGGAATCGGCACCAGGGCCTCAGGGAGCGGGTGACTTCACAAGTCCGACACACGGAGGTACACAACACACATCTACTCATTTAGCCAACGTTTTTTCCCCCACAAAGGGTAGTACAGCAAGAGGTGGGATTCAAGGCTGCATTTTGTGAGTGCAAGAAAGGTTGTAGCTTTAACCACTGCACCATCTCCTGTCCCTAAGCTCCGCGTGTGTGTGTTCGCATTGTCCTCCTCACGCATCAACACGTAAGGGGTACGAAGTCACCTAGAACAGCAGGCACATTTCTGAGCACTAATTCTCACGAATCTCCACCCACAAGGAGAACACCACCAGCTAGCGTCGAGCATACAGCCATGTGACCTGGAGGTCTCCAGGTTCGAATCCCGTACCTGCTGTAGTACCGCTGTTCGAAGTGCTTGCCTGGATCCATACAGTCGAAAATTCCCGGCTTGATAAGCGGAGAAATCGGTGTAAAAGCTGATTAACAGTTGCGGTTTGTTTTGACAAAAAAAAAAAAAAAAAAAAAAAAAAAAAAAAACTGTTTGGCCTTGGGCCGAAGAAATTCCAGCAATTGTGGGAAACCTGTCCTTCCACACCGCCGAGGCTTAAAAATGGTTCAGAAATGGGAGTGTGAATAAACTTTATTTTAGGCTTAATTGTGAAAAGTGGGGAAGTGGAATAAG
This sequence comes from Scleropages formosus, assembly GCF_900964775.1. Classification (NCBI taxonomy): domain Eukaryota; kingdom Metazoa; phylum Chordata; class Actinopteri; order Osteoglossiformes; family Osteoglossidae; genus Scleropages; species Scleropages formosus. Next base: position 33,059,837 of record NC_041810.1, read on the forward strand.
ATGGAATAAAAATAAGGGTTTAATGACAGCAGCACAAGGTAAGGCACAGGGGCCGAGGGACACCCGGCCAGGACCTTCACGCCTTCCTCTGCACCATCATCATCCCAACTCTCCTCTCCACTCTAGTGTGGATCCACAGGTGACAGCACCACAGTCCATCTGGCAGAACTGCGGCTCTCCTCACAGATCGAAGGAGCCACTACTGCATGTTTCCTACTAGGGCAGCAGGGGGCACAGTGGTGGAAGCCACTGACTGCCTTTAGACTGGAAGAACCCAGGCCAGGGTCGATCCGCACCTCCTCCAGCTACCCTTGATCGAGGTGCTTACCCTGACTTGCCCAGTAAAAATTACCCTGCTGTACTCATGGGTACATCAGTAGCAGAAAGGGGGGAGTCGCTTGGGGCCGAAGAAACAACGTGCGCCTGGCCTACGCCGTAACTTAAGCACCGTGACCCTCCCGACGGGAACCGCGCCGCTCCGCGCCAGCCAGCGCTCGCTCACCCGAAAATGCCCTCCGAGTAGTTCCTCCTCTTCCACGGGGTGCCCGGGAACCCGCCGGGCTCGGCCGCGCACGATGCCGTCCGCACGGCGCTGCTGTTGAAGCCAAACGTGCTCGCTTTGTTCTCGCGTCTCCGTTTGCTGCGCTGCGCGGCGCCATCCGCGATCCTCCACACGGAACCGGGGCCGAGCCCCGCGGCCCGGCCGCCCTTACTCGCTGCCCGGTTCCTGTAGTTGTTGTCCGCGTCCAGAGGCACGAAGTCCGGCTGCTCGGCGATGAGGCTCTCGGGCCTGCACACGGACATGCCCCGCTCCCTGGGCTCTCCGCCCTCGGCGCTCCGGCTCGCGCTGCACGTCCCCGCGGCGCCGTTCAGTGCAGCAGCGGTCCGGCTGGAGGCGGCGTTGTGGTTCTCGTTGAAGCAGAGGCTGCCCAGACCCTGCGTCGTCTCCCAGATCTGCATCCACAGGTTATTAGCGGGTCCGAGCTGTTCTGGCTGAAACCAGGCGATCCTCGGATCCATCAAACGGGCAGAGGGCAGAGAAGAGCTCACTGCTCCCGTGCGCACGAGCGGCTTAGCGCGGCGCCGCTCGACTCACACGCACCAGCGCCGCGCAGGAAACGGAGGGTTGGAGAGCGCAGTGCCGGCGGTGTGTGCAGCCGAGGAGTGCGCAGAAAAGCGAGGAGACACGAATCGAGGCGCTGGAACTCGTGCCCCAGCACTATGGCCGCTCCTGGATCCCCCAATGGCGGAGTGCTCGGCCACACTGCGCACACTCACGGAGAGCGAACCTGGGTGGAGCTGGGGGCGGGGCCGGGGGGGGGGCGGTCTTGGAGATGGGGCGGCTCGCGCTCGAGAAAACTCTGCGTGTTACGTAACGGCACGAGCTCTTACTTACGTAACAGCGGGCGACTGGTAAATCACAGAACGGAGAGGGAAGTCTCTGTCGATCGCTTACTTTATGGAGGGAGCCCCTGTTCATTGTTTTCGATAGTAAACATTAAAAACTGACTTTGTCATAGTACACGACTGCTTATGATATTAACTGCTGTGCAGGCTCTCAGTAGAAGCGAGATGGGCCGCTGATTGCTAAATCATGGCCGATAAACGCTCAAAAACTTGCCTAGACTAGCGGCAAAAAAAGCTCATTGCTTAAGTCAAGTTTGCCGCCATGGCCCATGGTGGAGAAGACAGTGAAACGTGTCCATAGTTGCCTTTTTAACTATTCCCTTTCAGTAACATGTATATGTTAATAACGCAACAACATTGTTTTCAAAGTTCTTACTTACGTCGCGCTATTTCTGCGTTGACTATACTCACTGTGGCTTACCGATTACAAAATACCAATAGTTTTTCTAGAGTGTAGAAAGTTTTGAAGAATTTATCAAAACTGTCACTCACACATATAAGAAAGATTATATTGAGAGATTTAAAACGCCATTTATTTTAAAAAAAAAAGCGTAGTCTGCACTGGAACATTGTAGAAAAGCACTGAAATATAACTGGAAGACTAGAGGACACCCGAATATTCTAGAAAATACCTAGGTAAATAACTTTATAGAAAGCAACAGATCCAAAGGTAATGGAATATTTGGTGCTTGGAACATGGTCGTGGTGCCAAATTTTGCTAATTTCAAGAATGTGGAGTATTTTTCTCAAAACTGACATATAGTACGAACTAACACCAAAACTATGCTTAATCTAACTAAACAATGGAAAAATTCAACAACAAAAAATTCTGTTACAGTGTGTAATGCACACACACTGCTGTTAAGTGCTGTTTGTTCAAGTGAGGTCGTTCTGGTCGGGAGCCTATCCCTGAAGCAGAGGTCAGGAAGCAAAACACAGCCTGGATGGGATACCAGGCCATGGCAGCACAGAGAAGACAACTTAATCACCAATGGAAGGAAACCAAGGCCAAAATGCAAACTCACAGCCCGCAAGATACGAGGCACTAGCGCTACCTGCCCTAGAGAAAACACTGTTACATAAATGGTAAATCATTGTGAGGAGCTTAGCATACAAACTCAACAAAGTAAACTGGACAAACGCTAAATAAGTAATTACATGCTAAATGCTTAAAAGTTATTTTAATACAAGATTACGAGTTCTGATATATTGTGTTTGCCAACAAGCATGTAACTTTTTGTAACAGCTGAGTCCACCCGTTGAGTAGGCTGTTTTAAAACTACCAACACCCCATTCCTCAAATAACATGAACAGTTCATTAGATGAAATTAATCAGTTAGATGCTGAAGGGGTTGAATTGCTATTATTTCTTATGCAGAGAAATATACATAATTTGTCTTGGACAATAAATACATAACTTAAAATTAATTAAAATATCAAAATTTTATGCATTCAAATGGTGGCAACATCATATTTTATAATATTTATAGCAAAACTATTTATAGCTTGTCTTTTGTTAATTAATTATGAAAAATCCAGTTGTTCAGTGCAGGGTGCGTCGGTCCGAATTTTCATATTTTAAACACAGTTCGAATGCCAACGTCTGTGGAGTTTTGGTCGATTGGGGAAACCCTAAATTAATAATGGAAGTAATTAATTAATAATGGAAGCAAGTAGTGTTTTATTTTGTCTTTCTGTCTTATTTATATCTTATTGTGTTTTTAAGAAAACTCTTGTTTGGCTTGTTCCTAGACAAATTTTGTTTTAAACTTTGTGGTTCTTGTTTGGAAAAAGTGCTTCTTCAGTGAGTGTTCAGTTTTCCTTGTATGGAAGTAAAAAAGTACACATTGCTGCTAAAAGCTCCTTTTGTGAAACATGGTGGGAATTTTCTTTTTTCAAGTTCTCTCGTTTACTCATTTTGAACAACACCTTGTGAGTGTGGTGTGTTAGAACTAAACAATAGTACAGTACTGCAAAAAACACACACCAGAGGGAACACTGAAAGAAATATAGCTCAGGAACTGACCTCACTCACTCACTTTCATTAGCTGCTGGTTTTTGTCAGGGACTGCAGTAGTCCAGGGCCTATGCCACAATCACTGGGTGCTATTCTAGGAGGGGTATACAGGTGGTCCCCGATTTACAATGGTACATTCAGTAAAAACCATACTTTGAATTCTGAATTTTTCCCCGGGCAAGCGTTACGCGGAGCGATACTCTCTCACGATGCTGGGCAGCAGCAGTGATTGGCATCTCCCAGTCTGTCACGCAGAGGTGTGTATTAAGTGTATTAAATGCATTTTCGACTTATGAAGGGTTTTGGGGAACGTAACCGCATCTTAAATCGGAGACCACCTGTATACCCTAAATCAGACGCCAGACTGTTGCTGAGTACCTGCACGCACATTCTTACACACTGGGCACACTGAGTTTCCAATTAACTTGGATACATTTCTGGACTGTGGGAGAAAACCAGAGGAAACACTCACAGACACACGCAAACTCCACACAGATTTAGCTGTTGTCACTCATGACATGCCCCACGACTGCATGTCTAACAACCGCATGCTTGACAACCACCTTGACTCCCCTGGTGATGACCCCGGAGACGCAGTATAAAAGCACCCGCTCTGACGCACCTGGCCACGGAACCTCCAACTGAGAGACTTTCGTCTCACCTGTCTCTTCCGAGGCTGATTGTTCTGCACTGTTCCCTGGATGCAACTCATGTGATACAAATAAAGCAAATTAGCATCAGCACTTGACTCTGCTCTCCTAATCCTCTGCACACTGCTTGGCAGAAGGTTCCGCCACTTATGCGGACTTGGCGATGCTTGATCAGCTGCACCATCCATGCCGTCTCCTCGCATGGCTCCCTGCTGGGCTCACATGACCAGTCCCTGCGCCAGATCGAGGGGACCCTCCAAGAGATGGTGCAAGCGTTCCAGTCCAGTGGGATCACTCAATCCGCCAGGACCCCCCCAACTCGCAAGCCCAGATAAGTATGACGGAGCGCTGGACAACTGCCAGGGCATCCTAATGCAATGCGAACTCGTGTTCGCTCACTCTCCACGATCCTGTCAAGCTGAAGAACCCAAGATTGCCCACCTGATCTCCCACTTCACGGGACCTGCACAGCGCTAGGCCATAGCCAGGTGGAAGTTTCACATCCCCTCCATCTACAAAGCTTTCAACAAACGCTTCGAGGTGGTGTTCGATCACCCGCTCCCCGCTCACGCTGCCAGTGACCACCTGATGAAGATCCGGCAGGGTGACCACTCGGTGGTCGAATACTCCTTAGAATTCCGTACCCTGGCCAAGCAGAGTGGGTGGAACTCCGCCCCCCTCTTAGCCAGCTTCTGGAACGGGCTCCAACCCCAGATCCATGCAGAGCTCGTCTAACGCGGAGAGGAATGGTCTTTTGACCACTTCATGGAGACGGAGATAACCATCGACAATCTCACCGAACTCCCCGCCCGTGGCTGACTCCGCTGGGTCACTGTCCCACCAAGCAGGATCCTGACTCGATGCGGATCAGCCGAGGCTGACTGTACCCAGACGAGAGACAGCACCGCCTCCGCAACTGCCTGTGCCTCTACTGCGGAATCCCCGGCCATTTCCACATGACCTGTCCAGTTTGCTTGCCACCATCTAAAGCTAACCCAGACCCCAAGGTTAGTAAAGCACAATAAACACAATAAACCGTGTCCATGACTCTGGAGTGGACGGGGAATCGGGTAGAGATGCACGCTGCTGAATTCTGGTGCTGCAAGCTGTTTTATGGACATCGGCTTTATGGGTTGTTAGCCTCCATGCCCAGCTGATAGGGACCGGACTAGTGGACTCGCGTAGAGAACTGTTACACATGTTAGTGGGAGTGTGCCACTGTGAAGAGCTCGTGTTTGACCTAGTCAGGTTGCCGGACACCCCGATCATTTTGGGTTTCACTTGGTTAGCCCTGCACGATACAGTGTCCCATTGGAGCAGCAGGGACATGGTTTCCTGGGGACCGCAATGTGAACGTTCTTGTTTGTCACTTCCCTGCCGGATAACCTCTGTTGAGACTGCCACAGGCGTGCCACCAGCGGTGGTTTCTCCTGAATATCAGTATCTGAGTGAGGTGTTCAGTAAGTTACAGGGGGTGGCCCTCCCTCCGCACAGACCGTGGGATTGCACCGTTGATCTCCTGCCCCTAACCATGCACCCCATGGGTGGGTGTACCCCCGTCTCTCCCAGAACAAAAAAGCCACACAAGAGTATATTACCAAAGCTCTTAAGGCAGGCTATATCCAACCTTCCACGTCACCAGCCTCCGCAGGGTTCTTTTTTGTGGGAAAAAAGGACAATGGCCTACGCTCCTGCATTGACTATCGGGGGTTGATTGCTATCACAGTGCGATACCCCCATCCTCTGCCTTTGATCACTGCAGCCTTAGAACAAGCACATGGTACAAAGCTTTTTACAAAATTGGATCTTCGGAGTGCATACAACCTCATCAGCATCAGGGAGGGGGTTGAGTGGAAGACCGCTTTTAGCACCACGTTGGGTCATTATGAGTATTTGGTTATGCCTTTTGGTTTGCCTAACGCACCCTCAGTGTTCCAGGTGTTTGTCAGTCACGTATTAGGAGATCTCGTGGATGACTGCGTTCTGGTGTACCTGCACGACATCTTGATCTTCTCCAGGACCCGGGAAGAGCATGTCCGCCAGGTAAGAATAGTGTTGGAACGGCTCCTCCAAAACCGCCTTCATGTGAAGGGGGAAAAATGTCTCATCCACCAGTCCAGAGTGTCGTTTCTGGGCTACATTCTGAGCAACATGGGAAGTTCCAGGCGGCGATTGACTGGTCACGACCGCAAACTGTGAAAGCCCTGCAACGGTTCCTGGGTTTTGATCATTTCTACAGGAAATTCATCAGGGGATTCAGCTCCATTGCTGCCCCCCTCACGGCCCTTGCAGCAGGTAAGGAGACCTGCCTGCCTTGGGGCAAGCAAGCACAGTGGGCGTTCCTAGAGTTGAAGATTCATTTCACAACAGCACCAATATTACTATACCCAGATCCCACATTGCTGTTCGTGGTGGAGGTGGATGCCTCAGAGGTCGGAGTTGAGGCTGTGCTGTCCCAAAGACAAGGCGACCCACCAAAATTGTATCCCTGTGTATACTTCTCATGAAAGCTGTCACCAGCTAAGTGGAACTATGGCACTGGAAATCGAGAGCTCTTAGCCATTAAATTAGCCCTGGAGGAATGGAGGCACTAGTTAGAAGGGGCCTTGCACCCCTTCCTGGTACTAACTGATCAGCATAACCTAGAGTATCTTCAGACAGCACGCTGTCTGAACCCACACCCGGCCCGATGGGCCTTGTTCTTCACCAGATTCGATTTCACTGTGTCGTTTTGGCCGGGCTCTAAGAAGACGAAGGCTGACACCCTCTCGCAGCTGTTTGCTATTGATGCTTCGACCGAACTCCCAGAGCCGATCCTACCGGAGCACTGTGTTGTGGCCCCAATACGCTGGCACTTCTTTCAGGAGCTCCAAGACGCACAAGCAACCGAACCCAATCTACCCGTGGCACCGGAAGGTAAGGAGTATGTGCCTGTGAAATCCAACCAACACTCCTGCAGTGGGCCCACGACTCTCCTACGGCTGGTCACCCCGGCATGCGCCGAACACTGTCCCTCTTACAAGGAAGGTTCTGGTGGCCCTCCATGCCAAAGGACGCCCAGGTGTATGTAGAAGCCTGCACAATCTGCTCCCAAGCTAGAACCCAACAGAGAGACCTGCTGGCTTGCTGAAACCACTGCCAGTACCCTCAGGGCCTTGGTCTCATGTAGCAGTGGACTTGCTGGTGGACCTCCCACCTTCGGATGGTAAGACTGTGATACAAACCTTGAGTGACCAATTTTCCAAAGCCTGCCACCTGATCCGTTTACCGTGGTTGCCCACGGCCCTGCAGACGGCGGAGGCACTATTCCAACAGGTTTTCCGCTTATACGGTCTGCCTGAGGACATTGTGTCTGACCATGGGCCCCAATTCACCTGCGAGTATGTTCTGGGCGAAACTGGGGGTCTCAGTGAGCCTCACCTCTGGCAACCACCCCCAGTGCAATATGCAGGTGGAACACCTGCAACAGGATGTCAGTCGCTTCCTCCGCAGTTACTGCACCCATCAACAACACCAGTGGGCCAGGTACCTGCCCTGGGCCGAGTATGCTCCCTTGACCCACTCCTCTACAGCTATGTCATGTTCCAATGTGTTTTTGGGTACCAACCTGCTCTGTTCCTCTGGTGCCCCAGCCCAAGTAACGTACCCGCAGTCAACGCCTGGTATCAGGCCAGCGGGGAGACATGGAAGGCTATCAAGGCTCATCTCCAGCATAGCGTCTTCCGCTACAAGAGGCAGGCGGACCACCATCGGCATCCCCTCACCTTCCAGTCAGGGCAGAAAGTGTGACTGTCCACCCAAGACTTGAGGTTATGCCTTCCCTCCAGGAAGCTTAGCCCCATTTCGTCGGCCCCTTTGAGGTCCTTCGCCAGGTCACGCCCATCTCTTTTAGGCTCCAGTTGCCCCCAGACTTACGAGTCCATCCCACCTTCCACGTTTCCTTGCTCAAACCCTACAGGTTCTCTGTTCTCCAGGAACCTGGTGATAGCATGCCGCGGCCGCCAGCCGAGTCGGCAGCGGTCGATGAGAACCCAGTCAATGCTGTTCGGGCTCTCCTTGATCCCCGTCGATGGCGAGGGGGCCTGCAGTACCTGGTTGACTGGGATGGTTATGGCCCGGAGGAACAATGTTGGGTGCCTGCGCGTGATGTTCTGGACCCTCTTCTTGTTGCTGATTTCCACAGGTCCCATCCAGACCGGCCCGGGCCCCCCTGCAGAGGCCATCCGCCCTTGCGTTGTGGGGCTGCAGGCGCCGCCCGTGGGGAGGGCAGTACTGTCACTTCTGGCATACCTGACGACTGCACGGCTAAGAACTGCACACTTGACGACCACCTTGACCGCCCTGGCGACGACCCCAGAGACGCAGTATAAAAGCACCCGCTCCGACGCACCTGGCCGCGGAACCTCCAACTGAGAGACGTTCTCCTCACCTATCTCTTCCAAGGCTGATTGTTCTGCTCTGTTCTCTGAGTGCAACTTGTGTGATACAAATAAAGAGAGTTAGTATCTGCACACCTATGTCTGCTCTCCTAATCCTCTGCACACTGCATGACAGCTGTCTCCATACCCTCGCTCCAACATTTCAGGCACTGTAAGGCAGCAGTACTACCTGCTGTGCCACTGTACCACCCAAGGACTTGTTTTCTCCAAATACTAGTGTTTGTAATGGCATAATATGGACAACTGGTTTTCATTTTATAAATCATTTTTATTTCCACACTTTTTATGATTGCTTCCTTGATTAACAGCAGCAGGTGAGGTAGAGGTTATAGCTGTCACCATCCAGTCCAAGGATCAAGGTTCAGATCTTTTGCTGTAGTACCCTTGATCAAGGTACTTACCCTGAATTGAAACAATAAAAATTACCCTGGAGTAAAATATGGGTAAATTGTCTAAGTCGCTTTAGAAAAAAGCATCACCTGAATAAATGCAATTGAACTGTTTTGAACCAATTTAGCCTAAAAGCCACACAACTGCATTGCACTGGGACTGGATGGATCCTTCAAAAACCTGCCACTGGCTGAAATAACACAACAGCAAAGGTGACAGGGATTTGTTATGTTAATTCTTTTTTCCATGTAAACAGGCAAAGAAACAGTTGTACTGATAAGCCCATTGTAAGAGGAAAGGGTTTTTTCATGTATTTTCATGGCAAACAACTCCAGATTGCACAGACATCTGGGTTTACTATATTGCGGCCAGATATGGTGATGTATTCAGAGAGCAAGTGGACAGTGTATTTTATGAAGTTAGTGGTGATGTTATTGAGGAGGCATCTGAGACCAGTAGTTGCAAGCATCAGGAGGTTTGTGCCTAAATTATCCACATCACTCCCAGTGGAATTTGGTATTCCATGCCGCATGCTAAGGTTTGTATTAAAGGAGATGTTTGAGGATGCTTAGAAGGCTAGTCAGTGGTTGGGAGTGAGAAGGGACTAGGTTAGTTGGGGTTGCAGGTCGTAGTGTGGTTAGTATTGGTTCATTAATGTAGGCAGTAGGCTGGAGGAAGTGTGCAGTGGTATGATTGCATAGTTTAGTAGTGATATGGAGTACTGTGTAGTATTGGTGCTGGTCTGGTTTGTTTGCAAGCTGGCAACGATTAGCAGAACTTGTGGGTCAGCTGCGTGTGGAGGGAGGTGGGTCTGGGATGTCAGCCCTCACTGTTGAGTGTCTCAAGGTGTCATGGTGCTATGTCAAGGAAACACCGATGAAGGGAGGTGCACACTTGATAACCTCAATGAAATACAAATGTTGTTACTCAGAGACTTGATGTGGAAGTTGGGGCAGAAATTAAGCCGCTTGGTCCTGAGTCATGGAGATTTATACTGGTACTGCCTGATGTTTTCTCTGGGGATCCAGACACAAGGTGGTGAAGTTGATGGAACTGGCCCTAGGGTGCAGCCCTTAGCATGATTTAATGCCATAAGGAATGTAATGTCTTACCCTGTGTATGTTAAACGAATGTTCAGAAGCCATTTTATTCGTTTTTTGTTGTTCAGGAAACTGTAATATTAGAGATGAGTGAACTGTCTATACTGCACCCCACTTTTATTAAAGCCTCCCAGACCACAAATGGTTTGAAATCACTGTTCGGATGCAAAAATAGGGACTGGGTGTCATTTAATAACACCACAAACTCCTAGATTTTGGAATAGTTCTGTTTGAAGATCTGAAAGGGATTTGTATTTTAATAAAATGGGAGTCATAGATAATGTGTAATAATACAGAAGTTCATAGTCCGGAGGGCTGTACTAGTGTCATTTTCAAAATTGAGAAAAGGGGCCATCCGTTTAAATAATTATTGCTTCTATATCAGTAATTAAAAATGATTCTTTATCTGGTATAACACACATTTACTCTGGACACAAAAAGCATAGCCCTACTCCCTGTATAGAGTGGGTGGGATACAGTGCTATTGTTGTCTCTACTACTTTACACAAAAGTTGTAAGTCACCCTGTACAAAGGCTAAAGCAAACTAAATAAATACTTTATTTAAAACAATAACACATACGTACATCAGGCGATGCATGGCAAACATTTGCCCTTCACCATGTTCCATGTGCAGAGTTGCTTGACCAACTGGAATGGCTTTGAAGGGCAGTATGAAAGGGTCAGCAGACTGGGAGAGAAGTAACTGCTCTGGTAAATGATCCCACAGTAATTTACTGCAAACAGCATTGTCAAAAACACTGCCTTTTGCACCAATCACTCATTTTCCAGTCATTGAAATTACTGATTCCCTGTTAAGAGAGCTGTCGATAGGGGTGCTTCTAGAATTATCAATCTACTTTCTCCATCTGAATATTAAAGCTTAGTTTGTGCTCACACAGTTGAGAAGGTCTTCCTTGCCCATACAGCAAAGACGTGGATACATTCATAAACCAGGAAATGGAGACCACTTGCCTGGAATACACACGTTCCAAAACTAATTAAAGTTGAAAGTACAAGTGGATGATTCCAAATTTTTAGAACACTGAGAAGTTAATATGAAAGATGCAGAGCTGTTACTATCCCCAAAGGGCTATTTGTTCTGAAGCAACATCACATCACACAGTACCTGTCAAAGAGTGCCTGGGCAATAACTGTATGGGAAGAACTGGGCAGAAGAGTGAAAGGAAAGTGACCCACAAGTGTCCCACACCTCTGGGAACTAGTGGCAGCTGGTTTCTTCTAACTAAAAGCCTTGTGAAAAAACCACTTTCCTGTAAAACTACTTAATCTTCTGACTGATACTATCTGCTATATACACAGGTCTACAGTCCCGTACGTGAAACTCTTGGGGCCAGTGTGTTCAAAATTCAGATTTTTTTTTTTATTTTAGAAAGGTAGTATGGTGCACATACCTTATACACTGATCAGCCAAAACATTAAAACCACCTGCATAATATTGTGTAGGTTCCCTTTGTGCCACCAAAACAGCTCTGACCTGTCAAGGCATGGACTCCACAAGACCTCTGAAGGTGTTCTGTGGTATCTGGCACCAAAACGTAGCAGCAGATCCTTAGAGTCCTGTAAGTTGCAAGGTGGGGCCTCCATGGATTGAACTTGTTTTTCCAGCACATCCTACAGATGCCAAGAGCCAGTTTCTGCCATGTGCCACCCTGCCCCCTCCTGCTGCCTAAAAGGCATTGCACCCAACCCCCATGTTGGACCTTGTGGGTGGTGGGCCCACATGGCCAACTCATGTTGCCTTTTTGGGCTGAGCTCTCTATTTACCGGTCGGTCTACATCCCTACCCTCACCTATGGTCATGAACTCTGGGTAATGACCAAAAGAATAAGAATGCGGATACAAGCAGCTGAAATGGGTTTTCTCTGCAGGATGGTGGGAATCATTCTCCTTGACAGGGTGAGGAGTTAGGCCATCTGGGAGGAACTCAGAGGACCCAGAAGAACTCAGAGAACTGAGAGGAGCCAATTGTGGTGGTTCGGGCATCTGGTAAGGATGCCCCCTGGGAACCTCCTTTTGGAGGTATACCAGGCACAGCTAACTGGGACGAGACCCTGAAGTTGGCCTAGGACCCGCTAGAGAGATTATATCTCCCAGCTGCCCTGGGAGCAGCTGGAAATCCCCTGGGTAGAGCTGGAGGAAGTTGCCACCATGACCCTAGAAGGACTAAGTGGTCAAGAAAATGGATGGATGGATGGATGGATCCCACAGATGCTCAGTCAGATTGAGATCTGGGGAATTGGGAGGCTAAATCAACACCTTAAACTTTTTAACAATTTTTGCAGTGTGGCAGGGCGCATTATCCTGCTGAAAGAGGCCGCTGCCATCAGGGAATACCATTGCCATGAAGGGGTATACATGTCAAAGTAACATCCATAGAATGCCAGGACCTAAGGTTTCCCAGTAGAACATTGCCCAGGGCATCACACTGCCTCCAGCAGCTTGCCTTCTTCCCATAGTGCATCCTGCTGCCATCTTTTCCCCAGTTAAATGACACACATGCATCTGGCCATCCACATGATCTAAAAGGAAATGTGATTCATCAGACCAGCTCACCTTCCATTGCTCCATGATCCAGTTTTGACACTTAAATGCACTTTGTAAGCGCTTTTGGCGGTGTACAGGGGTCAGCATGGGCACTGTGACCAGTCTGCAGCTACGCAGCCCCATACGCAGCAAGCTGCAATGCACTGTGTTCGGACACTTTTCTGTCATAGCCAGCATTAAGGTTTTCAGCAATTTGTGCTCCAGTAGCTCTTCCGTGGGATCAGAGATGGGCTAGTCTTTACTACCCACATACATCAATGAGCCTTGGGTGCCCATGACCCTGTAGCCGGTTCACCAGTTTTCCTTCCTTGGACCACTTTTGGTAGGTACTAATGACTACATACCGGGAACACCCAACAAAACCTGCTGTTTTGGAGATGCCGACCCAGTCGTCTAGCCATCACAATTTGGTCATGATCGAAGTCGCTCAGATCCTTATGCTTGCCCATTTTTCCTGCTTCCAAAACATCAACTTCAAGAACTCATTGCTCACTTGCTGCCTAATATATCCCACCCTTTGATATGTGCCATTGTAACAAGATAATCAATGTTATTCACTTCACCAGTCAGTGGTTTTAATATTTTGGCTGATCAGTGTATTACATAACACTCCCATGGGAGTCTAGGGCAGCATTCAGTAATTAAACAGTAATATTTCTGCAGCAAATAGTATGAATTTTGACACAAAGTGGGATTAATAGAGATTATAAATAGTAACAGTTTATTTATACAGTAATAAACTTGTTAATAAAACTGTGGGATAAAAATATACAAATACTCCAATATTTATTTCTAAGAAAAATGTTCAGTAAAACTAAACATATACAGGTTCAAACCACCCCTAAATACCTATACATATACACACAATAAATGTTCAGCACATCTGGTTGCTTCAGAATCTCAGAGAAGAGGGAACATCAGTGTTACCATTGTCATCCTTGTCAAGTTTGGCTTTTACAGGTTTGGTGTCAAACTTAAGATTCAGTCTTCGTAGCTTTTTGGACTTCAGAATTGCAGATAAAGTATTGCAGACCTGCATTTTACTGTACAAGTTGCAAAATACATGTATAAGTAAAACAACAAAAATGTGAAAAGAACTAAATCAAAACATTACAAACTTTATTGCAAGAAGAAAGACAAAGGTTATACAACAACCATGCCACCATATTTATCTTCATTACAATAAGTAGATATTTTATGAATCATGTTCACATTATTGAAATAATACTTAGAGATTAAAAGTGAGAAGATGAAACACAAAAAGTCCCTTTTTATACCCTTTAAGAGAAATGCAAAGGGACGCCATAACGCTGTCTCTCTGCAGACGAGGGTGTCCATCACCCAGTAGGCGAAGCAGACTTGCAGCATCACTTTGTTAGGCACTAGCGCTCCTGTCCAAGGACTCCAGGTATCCGATGAAGCGCCGCAGGTTGATCCTAATGTTGTCCAGGACACACAGCTGGTCCTGACTGTACTTCCCTTTGCCTTCCTTGCGTAGCTGCAACCCAGAGAGGAACCAAAGCAGGAAACACATTTTCATTTTTAATCTAAACATATAACCTTTTTAAAATTCATCCTAAGACTTCACAGTGCACCGCATTTCATAAACAAGTGAAATAAATCTTACATACAGACAGTCTGAAACCGCTCATCCCAAGCGGGGTCATGGCGAACCGGAGCCTAACCTTGCAACACAGGGACAAGGCTGGGGGGGGGGGGTCACACACCCAGGACAGGACACCAGTCCATCGTAAGACACCCCAAGCAGGATTCAAACCCCAGACCCGCCAGAGAGCAGGCCCTAGTTAAACCCGCTGCGCGACTGCGCCCCCCGGTGAAATAAATACTTCTTCCAATTACAATTATAGGGTTTGCTTGAAAAATGTATTATTTGAGTCCCACTGATGAAAATACACAACATTCAAAGTGCATCCATGTGGATGTTTCTGACGTAACCTTAAGTACGGAAGGAGTGTGTGTGTGTGTTTGTGCGTGTCTGTCCTGCACCTTGGCCTTGAATACGGGCTGCAGGGCCTTAAGCGCAGGCAGCAGACGGATGTTTTGTGCGGCTTGCTCAGCCTCCTTCCCATCAGCGAAGACATCAAAGAGGGCATCCAGAGCTTCCCCGCACACCACCATGTTGGGGTCTCTTGTCGCCACCTCTAAGAGGGCATTGCCAATAAGCTGCAGGAAATAACAACGGTTACCCACTGGTGTTACCCACAGAAAGCAAAAGTTTCTGAACACACTGTTGTTTTGCCACTTGTAATCCCACTTTACAAACAGAACATGTTGTGTGAGGACATGGACCCAGAAGGGTGCTAATGCGGTACCTGTAGGCTGTCCACAGAGTTGCGCTCCCTGGCCAGTGTGCTGCCTGTGATGCCCAGGATGGCGAGTGCATTGACTCGCACACTGACCATGTCACAGCGCGTTGCTGCCTCGCTCAGACCCATCAGCTGCTGGGGACTGATGCACTGAGCCCCACACACACACACACACACACACACACACACACACACACAGGGTTACTCTCTGCCAGTGTACAGCGTCACAAATTATTGTCACTGCAGCTGTTGACCATTAAGCCACTGGAATTAATGAATTAGATGTTCGCCCACCATTAAAGGCTCATTCAGATTTTTTTTTTTTTACTAGTTCATTGAATTGCACCGCATCACAGCAATGTAGGGACAGAGACAGTACACTGAGACACTGGCAATATATCCACATTCCCTGGATAAAACAAGGGCAGAAGGTCAAAAGGTTATATCAATATTTCACAGGTGTGACCATTTAGCACCATCTAATAAATTCCAGAAGGCTGACCAGACATTCTTGAATTCCTCTGAATTGTCACACAGAACAAGTAATTTTTTTAAGCAAAATAAAATGAAAAAAAAAAACTAAAACAAATACACCTTCCAAAGCACTGTGATGTGAATAAAAAGTGTGTATGCGAGTGTGAGTGCAGGCTATTCCCTTACCTGGGGTATGCTTCTGGAGGCCATTATCTGCAGCAGTGACCTCAGGGCGCTGGTGGCCGCATCTAAGAACTCCTCCTGCTTAGAGACTTCTGAGAAAGCAAAGAGAAAAGAGCTCAGGGCTCATGCTGAACAGCAGTCTCCTCCCTGGGAGCAAGTGGTTGGACCGGCAGGGGCTCACCTGGCATGCCGAACACCAGCTTAGACAGGTGCTCCGCCAGCGTCTGAAGGGCCGTGGCTCCACCCAGGGCCTCCACCTCCATCGAAGACAGGATGTTGTGGAGACAGGTGAGTGCCCGACACTGCACTCGTTGCATTCTGGAACAGAGAAACATGTTGTCAGATGTGGGTCAGTGTGAAGTCTGAGCGACCAATGTCTCGCTGACAATAATGGCAACAAATGGAAAAACAAATCAGTTCACCATAGGTGGTCCTCGACTTACGACGGCCATCCCATCAACCTTACTGTATCATTTCTGAGTCCCCATGTTTGGCATAACATTTAAGGATGACTAAAAACGAAGGCAACTGGAATTTATTTGAGTTTTCTTGAAAAACGTTTCACCACTCATCCAAGTAGAAATGTTTTTCAAGAAAACTCAAGTCAAGTCCAGTTGACTTTGTTTTTAGACATACTATAACCTGGATAATTGAGAATCTTCACAGACATTTAAGGACAACCACTTCATTTGCTGTACAATAACATGGACTGGCTATTTCTTACTGTTTGGATCCATCACTGTTTGGGGGTCCAGCAGCAACTATGTTTGATTTGCAGAAACCTTGTTATAGTTACATAACGTTTCGTTTGCGATTCCATTCAAGTTACGCTGTATGTAAGATAAAAGCAAGCAAAAATGTCTAACTGATGGTGAGGAAAAGAAAAAGCAAAAGAAAAATTTAGAAACAAAATTGAAAACATTAATGGGGCATGGAAATATTATAATGCACTGTATTTATACTGTCGCTATTTTCGTACTATTTTAACATGAATAATGTGTGAAATTAGGGGAAATATTTTTAAAGAACCTTAATATACATTATAACATTCATACATGTTAATTGTTTACATTTACATTTATTTATTTAGCAGATGCTTTTCTCCAAAGCGACTTCCAATGAACTCTATGTGGTGTTATCAGCCCACACACCTTATTCACCAAGATGACTTACACTGCTGGATACAATACTTACAATGGGTCACTCATCCATACATCAGTGGTACATACTCTCTCTGTGTCAGTCACACACTATGGGGAAACCTGAAGAGCGTGTCTTTAGACTGTGGGAGGAAACTGGAGCACCCAGAGGAAACCCACACAGATACGGTAAGTACATGCAAACTCCACACAGACTGAGTGGAGATAGAACCCATGCCGCACCTCTCGCACCACCCAGGCTATGTGAGACAGCAGCACTACTCGCTGTGCCACCATGCCGCACACTATATATCCTTTTATCGTTCTGATAATACAGTATAAGGGGGTTTTTGACTAATGACAAAGTCATCTTACAACAAGCTGGTCAGGTCAGAACCCCATTGTAAGTCGAGAACCACCTACAGAAAAACCACATGAAACAACATAGCAGCGTGATGACGTCACACTGCGAGAGCACAATAGCGCACACACGCACAAAACCAAAGGAATAAGGCAGTAAGGATTACTTTTTGATGAGGCACTTCCAGGCCAGGCTCTTGTTACAGACCTCCACGGCAGCACTACTGGGGAACTCGGTCTTCCGGAGAACCTTCAGCAAGACAAACGAGAGCATTCTTTTTAGCCAAAACTAAAGTGAGGTTCTGAAATTACAGCCAAGGCTCTACACAGTGAGGGGTACCACCTTCTCTGGGATGCTGTGGTTCAGAAGTGCACTGTGGACTTCAGCAGACAGACAGAGGGGTGAGAGCAGGCAGGAGCCGCCCTCCGACATGCTGTCAGGACACATCTCACTCTCGTCGCTGCTCGACATCTCCTCCCATTCGTCATCCGAGGGGTCTCCAGATTGCCACGGGGACAACAAACAGAAGGAGGTAACGTCTCTGTCGATACAGCCAGCAACAGGGCGTGTGCTCCAAAGGCTCACGCTGGCTGCTCGGCATCCCTGATACAAGGTTTACTTTACGCCATCATTCCAACACCTACACAACTGGGTTGTGTGCAATGTATAAGAGGGAATGAAAACACAGTTCCTCCTGGGCCATGGTGCATCAGTATATCTGACTTACAGCATAACTTCACAAAACGGCAAAGAGTAACAAGGGAGTGGCAGCCAATTAACATTTGGTGTAAAAAAAAAAAACACAACACTTAGCTATATACTAAGTATATAGGTGTATAGATACATAAATATAACTACGGTATACAAATAAGACAAGCATAAAAAGTGGACAGATAAAGGTGTAGGTAAGTATCTGGACATTTTAACTTCGATCTAGTAATGACACGCACATAAGCATTATAATCGCACAGACCCTGGGTATGAGGCGGCAATGGGGGAGAGACAAGGGCAGACTGTAATGCAGGATACAGACACGACAGTGCAAACCTTACAAGGGCATAAATGATGACATAACCAGAGCGGAAGACGGGCAGGGATTGCTCGAGTTCAGCCTGATAGCACAGATTCCATCGGAGGGACATTCATCTGTCCACCTCCACCACCACCACCCCCCGAGCCTCACCGTCTGAGCAGCACATGTTGACGATGATTTCCAAAGAAGTCTGCTGTGCCGCCAGCAGGGCAGTGGCCTCGCGCAGCTCCGCGTCTGTCGCCTGCAGTAAACACACAACGTTGATGCACGCGGAACGTCTCGGAGCACTCCGTGGTCTGCACTGTGTGTGTTGACCGTGCTGCTGTGTGTTTGAATTACACACAAACCTCATTACACACACAGCGCTGTGGTCAGGCAGAGAGTGGGGCCAACCTGTACACCTGCTAATCTCTGTGAATTCAGCAACCTCGCCCAAAATGCACATGGCGGCTGCCCTCTCAGAGAGAATTCCCAGAATTCCCTGCTCCCCCTTAGAGGCATATGTCTGTCTCTTGTTCCTAATATCATAAGCTGTCCACAAGCTGCCTGCCGTTGATGTCCTGAAAGTAAAATGATGTGCTCTACATGCAAAAATTGTCATGGTCTCCAATCTTTGTGAGACAAAGCACATGGTTCTTCCGCCTCTGCACGTATACTTTAATTTTTAATACCCAAAAGAGTGAATGTGACTGATTAGTACACAACAATATGAGCCTAACCAAAAAAAAGTGCAGGGCAAGGAGACCACAGAAGAAGATCAGCAACCAATAGGGAAATATCAAAAAATCTGAAAGTCATAATTGAAGTGGAAGTGCAGCAATGTACAGTCAGGTGTTTCCTGTCTCGTGTTCACTCCTATTTCTTTCTAATAAATAAAATGCAGTGTATTTAAATATATTTAACACTTTCTTAATTTTAGTGTATTCTTTAAAGGCTGGATTGTTAAACACCATTTTTGACAAGTCAAACACCCTCGGCTTTGTTTCAACACACTCTTGCCTTAACTAATCCAATTATTACAAACTCATTACAACAAAAAATAAAAAAGCATGTAGTAGTTATTGAATACATGGTACAATTCCCTAATTATAGACTTTATATTCTAGACACATCATTGTACACAAAATTAATTCTAGACACTATATATTCAAAATATATTCTAGACACATCATTGTACACAGAAAATAAAGATGCAATTAAGCACTGGTGTGGACACTGATGAAACAGCAGCCTACACCTGTGGCACGGTGGCACAGCGAGTAGAGCTGCTGTCTCACAACCTGGGTGGTGTGAGAGGACAGTGCGTTTCATCCCTGCTCAGTCTGTGTGGAGTTTGCATGTTCTCCCCATGTCTGCGTGGGTTTCCTCCGGGTGCTCCGGTTTCCTCCCACAGTCCAAAGACATGCTGTTCAGGTTCACCCATAGTGTGTGAGCGACAGAGTGCGTTCCACTGATGTATGGATAAGTGATCCATTGTAAGTAGTGTATCTAGCAGTGTAAGTCACTTTTGTGAATAAAGTGTGTGGGCTGATATTACATCATAGTGTGTATTGGAAGTTGCTTTGGAGAAAAGCGTCTGTTAAATGAAGCAAACATGTATCTCCCCTGCTGTCGGTACCCGTGGCACTCACAGGCAGGAGGTCCGAGACGTCATTATCCCTCTTGGCCGCTCTCCCGTTCGTCATCTCCCCATCTCCCTCCTCTGGCTCTTCCTGCTCCATCACTTCGGTTGCTTCCTCATGCACTCCATCGGCCGTGGCTCGGAGCCGCGCCGTCTCGGCCGCGTGGAGCTCAAGTATCACCAAGCCAGAGTCCAGCTCTACAGCTTGGGCTAGGGTGGCCACCACAGCACTGAGAGTCTGAGCTTGACGGTCTGCTGGCAAACTTCCCTTCAGGTTCCACACGGCTCCTGCGGACAGGAAGTGACCCACGAGGGGTCAGCTACGCCCTACATGCTTGACTTATATAAATTTTAATCTAAGACAGAGAGCACAGAGAAACATGTTTAACATTTAACCGAGGGCATTTCCCAGCTTTCTTCCAGTGTCACTATGTTGGTTGAGTGCCTTCCATGTGGAGCATTGCTCCCTGCTTCCACTGACCTGCACCATTCCCCTATCTACCACGTCACTTTACAGCACATTTTACCCCATCACCTGGGGAGCCATACCTGCAATGAGGGTGCGCAGCTGCAGGTTCGCCATTCCCGACTGGTTGTCCATCAGCACCGACTCGAGAAGCCGCAGGACTGATGGCTGCAAGCCCCCCAGAAGCTCCGAGTTCTCCTCAGTGACCGCGTGCAGGCAGTGAGCTGCACAGAGAGACACGCCACCTTAGTCTGCGTGTGAGTAAACGAGGGAAGACAAACTGTCCAACATCATCAGCTCCGCACCAGGAAAAAAGTGCGTGTGTGAGACAGACACTGACCAGCAGATACAGCCAGCTCGACGTTGTGAGACCGTTGCTCCAGACACCGCAGCAGCACATCCAGAAGCCCAGCTTTATTAAAGATGGTCACCGCCTGGCTGCAGCTTTCGCTGGCAGGACACACACAGGCAACATTAAACACAGAACACAAACACAGACCCACCCACGTATGGCCACCACTAGACACACGCGCTCATCACCCACATGTAACACGATTCATGCATCTTTCCACAATACTAATATACCACAATAAACGTTTGATTAATGGAGCCTGAAATGAATGAGAATTTGACATCTTCAAAAACATAAGTGTGCATACAGAGTAGGCCCAAAACTCCTTACTGTATCATTTAATAAAACAAAATTTTAGAGTGTTTTTGACAGAAGCCAGTGTTTTTTTTTTTTTTTTTTTAGCTAATGGAAATCTTAAGACTGCAACAAACCAAAGGTTTGTTATTCCTCATTCTCTTGTGTTTCTGGTTAAATGTTGAAATAAAATGACAGCAATATAAATATGCATACTGTTCTGTTCTTAGACAGAAGCTCACTGGACCAGTTCAACCATTCCAAAAGTTCTTTAGCAAAAAGTTTCTTCTGTCCCTCTCTACATTCCTGCGCTGACCCAAGACACTAACTTTCATCTGCAAGTGTGTCAATGGATCTGCTCTCTGATATCTACCAGACCTGATCACTCACTACACCCTGACCAGACTGCTATCCTCTTCCACCTCTGTCTACTTGGTGGTCCTAAAATAAAAAGCACAAAGGTTTTTGGGTCCGATGTGATAGAATGACCTCCCCCTCTCTTTCAAAACCGTTGAATGTCTCTCTACATTTATGAAGGATCTCAAAACTCACTTTGTTCAGACTCACTTCTCTTACATCCATCTCCTACATGCTCCATAAACATGTACGTGTTTATTACCTGTTTAATAATTATTAATAACTGAAAAGGCCTATGTGCATCTTGTGTGATGTATACTGGTTCATATGGTGGATTGTTACAAAGTAACCGTACTTTAGAATTGCGCGTCTGCATCCAAACCTCTCCTCCTCGTGATGAAATGCATTCTCTGTATTGTTCTCTGAGATGCGTGCCGCTTTGGAGGAAAGCATGTGCTAAATGAATAAATGTATGTAAATGCTAGAAAAGTAAACATTTGACTTGTGTAATAATTCTAATGAATTTTGGAATGTATTGTCAGCCTTTTGGAAGCTCCTAGACCAGCGGTGTCAAACTCATTTCATACAGCACAATAAACAGGATTCGATGAGGGCTGTAATACTTACTAAAACAATAACATATAAACTGAATAAAAAGCTGTCACTGACATACCATGACACTTTTGCAGTTTATTCTTGTTGCTACTTGTCTCCTGAGGCCTGACATGGCTCAGCATGGACAGCAGTGACTGAGGTGTGGCAAGCATCAGAACAGCATTCAGATGAGCCTTACTGAGTTAAGAACAGTATTTTAACTTGGCACCTGAACCACGCTGTTGGCAGCAGCTATTCCTACCAAAGGGCTTGGGAGACAGGACTCTGGGATTGCATGCTGTATTATGCCTCAACGTTAAGGACAAAGTCCCAGAACACAAAGAACTCTATGAGGGTTGACAACAACTCCTCCAAGGGGTTACTACACTAACAGACGTTCATAAACCCACAACTACAAACAACACAATTTACACAGACAGACTTAATCAATTTATTGATTTTAGTCACTGCTGTGTTATTAATGCTAGTTAACACAGTATTCAGTCACACCTGAATCCCCACCCAATTGTCACGTGGGCTCGATTAAAAATCCTCCATGGGCTAGAAATGCATTTCTGAAACCCCTGTCTCAGTGCTGCATGATCACCCCAGTGAAATATTATACCTTCTTGCTCTTGTACTGTACCATGTTTGTGATTGTATCTGCAATCTCTCAGTGTACTGTTCCTGACTCTATGCTGCGGCCAAGTGCTGTTCTGTTGTTAATGGTTAAAAAACAGGCTGCCGTTGAGCTACCATTTCCTCTTTTATTAGTAATAAGACTCAAATCATAGTGAAAGTGACACTAGAAGTACATGACTATTCTACCATCTCAGGCTCGGTGTGATGGGTTCAGTAGTGCAACGCCCTACCAGAGATTCCACAGCAAGTTGACAGCTTCGTTGGCTACACCCTCCACCGTGTGCCACTGCTCTGTCTGCTCTGACTTCAGCAACGGAGTCGAGTCGAAGGCCGTGCTGCACTGCGAAGGAATACCAGCGTATCACCCTTTCCACTCAGCACATAATGTCTTTGGGGGGAAAAACACTTCTGCTGGGATCTTTTGTCATTATGTTATCTTTAATCATCATCATCATCATCATCATTATGTGATTTTGCTGGTCCAAAACTACCGGCTGTTTAGAGATTTTCTCATGAGTAACTATCATCCGAAACAATTTAAGATCATAAGCTGCTCAAGTCCCTTACTCAAACTGTACAAGAAAGAGCTTCTTCTGGACCTCAGGCCTGCACATTTTCAGTGTAACACCAGTACCCCACACAGGTCATGTTGAAATCACACCCAAAGAAAACCGCTCTTCGGAAACAATATTTAAAAAGCTTGTTTTAAACTAAATGCTGAAATATCAGATGGTCTTCTCTCATAGTAAAAATTCAGTCTTTAAGTTGCAGTGCAATGAAAATCAGACCAGACACCAACAGGAACTGAGAAGAGGACTTTCAGAGGAAGTGAGGGTGAAAACAGAGTGACCAGGCCTGAGGAGTCCTTTACCTCCTGAAGCAAAGCAGTTAGTGGCGTAAGAACGTCCTGCTTCACCATGTCCTCACACACCTCAAACCCCCCGCAGGCACTGAGGTTCCTGGAGAGAGAAACAAGGCAACAGCTGAGCATGAAAAAAAACCTGTTCAACATTAAGAGTGTGCATCCATGCAGGAGGACCTCACCTGAGCGCTCCAGCAGCGGTCTCCCGCACAGCCAGGCTGCGGTCCAACAGGAGGGGTCCTAGGCATCGAACAGCATCACGCTGCAGGAAGGATGGGATCACCTGGCTTTGCTGCACCATGCGCGAAATGCTGGCACAAGCGTATTCCCTGACATCTGCGTTGGGGCTCTGCAGCTGTCACACAGGGCACAGACAATAACGCGTGACCTTTGTTGGATTTCTGAAGCTTTACATTTATTTATCTGACGCTTTTCTCCGAAACGACTTACAACGTTAAGCTGTTTTCAAGTATTTACACCTTTAAACTGCTGGGAAATTTTTTACTGGAGCAATTTAAGGTACGTACCTTCCTCAAGGGTACTACTGCTGGAGGTGAGGTTTGAACCTGCGCTTCTTGGGTAGAAAGGCAACATCTCTAACCACTACAGTGTCAGCGAGCCCTGTACCAAACACAAAGTGCACTACAGCTGACTCCAAAGGCACTACTGTTGGGTTCTCTCCACATCTTCACTTAGTAACTTCCCTCAGGGATCAATAAAGTATCTATCCAAATATCCATCCATCCATCTACCTATGCGTCTACCTCCAGACAGTAAACGGACATCCAGCTTCTCCTAGGTGTTTCACTGTCATAACTGACTAATCTGACTTCTCTTGGCTTTTGACTCTGGAAAAAATAACTGGGCTCCACTTTGAAAGAGAACAACCTATTTGAGTTCAATTATATCACCAATTTACTGAGAAGACAATCATTATTATTAAGCTTTAAATAGCTGACACCTTCATCCAAGGTAACGTCTAACCTTTTAAACATCTATTTATGCATTCATACTGCAGGGTATGTTTACTGCACCCTGCTCAAGGGTACTACAGCAGGAGCAGGATAACAGTTTTCTGAATGTAAGTGTCCCAGTGCAACACAAGTAGCAGGTAGTATAGTGCTCAGAAACATTGCCTTCAGTTTGAAGAATCTAGGTTCAAATCCCACTCCTGCTCAAGTACCCTTGATCAAGGTACTTACCCTGAATCAATACACTAAAAATAGCCTTGTGGTATAAATGGGTAAATCATTGCTAGCACCTTAGTATACAAATTTAACATTGTAAGTCCCTTTGGAGAAAACCATGACCAAATGAATAAATGTTTCCAATATGATGAGCTGCATGGACAGAGCAGGCAGGGTTGGCGATTTCTTTATTTAAATCAGATTTAAAAAATAATAATAATAATAATAATAATAATAATAATAAATCTTGAGCATTCTCATTACCCTAAATGTTCATTTTAACAGTAGTTAGCAAAATATTTTTCTTCCAAATTTTCTTAAAATTATTGTTTTAATTGTTAAAAGTGATGTCGTTGATACAGAATCTTCAACTGTTGTCAACCAGCTTCTTTCTGCCACTGCATCCACTGCAGGTGTAGAGTGTGTCTTTAACACATCTACACTTGTCTACTCTAAACTTAGGAACAGGCTTGGTGCAGAAAATGAGGCAAAACTTGGGTTTCTCTTCAAGGCTCTAAACAAGTACACTGAGCTATGCGAGTCACAAGTAACCCAAGGTTCTAGTAAAACTGTGGGTGTCTATGAATGAAGGACGATAATTTCGTAATTATACAAAAGCTGTGGTGTAATTTAGTTTTCGATGTTCTTAATGTGCTGTAAGTTGTTTAAAGATGACTTGTGCATTAAACACTGCGGTTTAATTATCCAGTCCTCATTGTTGAATTAACAGTGGAATTTCATCCATTTCGCTTACTTTTTGCTAATAGTTTTGTGTAATTTAAAGTGCTTCCAGACATTAACAAATAAACCTCCCGAGATTTCATTAAAAATGAATATATTGAAAAAAAATCTGTAAACTTGACTTCATTTTTTTGTTTTTAAATCATTTGATTCAAATCAGCATGATTTAAATCAGACAAGCCTGACAGCAGGTCCAGCTTTCTGGTAAAAAAAAAACCCAGCACATGGGCAATGATGGAAGTCACCAGTTTCTTCTTTATTTTAAATGGCTTACACTGCGGGATAGGCCACACTTTCACATTGCTATGCCAAGTTTATTTCTGATCAGCAGGAGCACCATGTGGTGAAGTGCTTACAGATGTCATCCTACAATACGAAGGTTCTTGGTTCTAATCCCATCCCTGCTACTGTACCCTTGAGTTCAACAAGACAAGGTACTTAGGTATTTATACCTTTCTACAGTATTCTGCTTTTTTTACTGTATGGAAATAACACCAAGTACCTTTACTTTATAATAAAGTAACCTAAACAAACTACAAAATTAAAAAATATTAATATGGAAAGATACACTATTTAACAATTTTTTTCACAGTGACGGTGAACATATTGAGTTTCATTTCAAGCTGATCATGGTGTGAATATTCAATATTGGGGGAGGCTAGGCAGCATGATCAAATTACAAGTCAAGTGGGATGTGATGTCTGACCACTCGACATCCCTGGACTTGGGATATGATATAGATCCAAGATGTAACACAATGAATGACAACAGATTGTACCACGTTTGCCTAATCATACCTCGACCTGCACGTGCACATCATGTCATGTCACGCGTTAACAACTACCGCATGACCACGTGCACTATTATATTCCCATTTTCCATTAACGAGCGCAGCCTTCTTCTTACTTTGTCTAGCAGCTCGGCGGCCGGAGACTCCACCGCCGGTTCGCTCTCCTCCACGTCTTCTTCTTTCACCAAACTAACTGGCAGTCCATCGGCAGAAAACTGGGGACGCTTAAATTTCTTGTTTTTACTTTTGCCCATACCGTACAGATTACGGGAATAACAATAAAAAATCAAAAGAAACGACTGGCCAATAAAGACAGGTCCTTGTGCGGCACCTAGCTTCTCATGAAATGACAGTCGGCTTCTGTCCGAAACTTGAAAATCAGACTACGTCCTTCGCCATGTGGAACCACAGTCGTAAGCGTTGCCGTAAAGTAAATTGCGCACGCATTGTCGTAATCGCGATGCGGACGCTCTGCCGTAAACTGCGTTGTGCACGTCTAGTCGCTCTGCGAGTTGCCGGCGTAAATTAGACAGTGTGGACGGGAAGCTCACTGCTAACCGTTTGTGAGTTGTGAACTCCAAACCCGTGAATTCAAAATCGCAGTCTTAACAGCAATGATTGATAACCTAAATTTGCCTTCAGGTTAATCGCACATTTAACAGTGTAGTAGGATGACTAGTATGAAAACTAAAAGTGGCACTGCTCTTTTTCTTGGCCAAATATACATAGAAACAAAATAAATAAATAAAATTGAATAAATCTCAGCTACCACCAACCCACTGGGGGGCACGGTGGCGCAGTGGGTTGGACCAGGTCCTGCTCTCCAGTGGGTCTGGGGTTTGAGTCCCGCTGGGGGTGCCTTGCGGCGGACTGACATCCCGTCCTGGGTGCGTCCCCTCCCCCTCTGGCCTTACGCCCTGAGTTGCTGGGTAGGCTCTGGTTCCCCGCAACCCCGTATGGGACAAGCGGTTCAGAAAATGTGTGTGTGTGTGTGTGTGTGTGTGTACCACCAACCCTTAAAGTACAGTGTAGAAAATGTTCACTGCAGTTCACCCATTTTCCCTCACCAAGTCCTACAGTACATAAGTCTACAGTTAGTTACAACTCATACTTAATTTGTTATATCGTCATCCAGAAATCAGTCAATATTATGCCAAAACCTTGTGGGAAATCATCTACACCATTCGGTAACAAGTAGAACCCCTGTGTGCAGCGATAATTTGGAGTAATCATTTCCTATATGATTTTTTCAATCTCATAGGGCACACTGAACGAATCCTGACCCACTGCTACTCACAAACGAGCTCATTGGCATTTGATGGTTTTTTCTCTCTTAAGGAGCCACCACAACATCTCAGAGTCGAGCTCTGGAATTTCACCTGAAATTCCCAAATTTCAGAATCCCTCTTGTGCAGCTGATAAAAGTCATACAGAAATGATGACATCAGGTTTCCACTGCTAAAGGAGGTCCAAGTAGCTGCTATATCATGGGGTACATTTACTTTTTCATGTGTGGCTTCTATGTGTTGACATAAACAATGACCAAGTCTATTGTGCGTTATGTTTGTCACGAAAGATTAGATTCATCTGGACTTTAAACTTTGGATGAGACGAAGGGCAGTTATATCCTAATATTTGTATACAGTTGTTTCAAAGGTTGTCATACCCAGTGGGTGGTAGTGGGGATAAGCTCTCACTATCTATAAAATGCTCCCATGGCACTCACCTCTAATAACCTCTGACAACCAAAGCCCAGCTCTTGGCCTTCGTGTGTGGCTTAGCTACTAAGACCAGCAAAACCATTCTTACTGACAGGAAACGGGGCAAAGGTGAGTCATTGGCAGATCATAACCACTTGCTTGAGCTCATCAGCCTGGGAAGACAGCCTGCCTAGATGAAGGGAAATTGTGATTTAAAACCTCCGCTGCCTTGTGGCCGCATCCAGTCATGGAAGAGGTTTCGGAAGTAAACCCTGAGGAATAAATACCGAGATGGAGCCCCTAAAGCAGTCTTATGTAATCGGCCTCACTCTGGAAACTCCTGCAACAACACTGATGCCAAGCTGTACTGGCTTTGCCTTTCCATATGACTACATCAGTGGTATGGAGAGAGGAAACCTGTTGCTGGGCATCAGCTGGTTTTTCAGTTCACTTGCCCAGCCTTGTACCCTGGAGAGGACCCTCCTGCATCATTTTTCAGCACTAACACAGCACAGGAACAGTTATTTAACTTATTATTAAATAGCTAGCTGTCAAGTGTCTCTAGTCTTCAGTGTCTGTTTAATTGTTCTAGTTTACAGTTAAATTAAATGTCCTGTATGATCTAGATGCCTGGTCTAGCTCATCCATAGCACGTGTCCCAACCACCTGGATCACTCGATCGTCCTTTTTTTACTTCATCCACAATGATGTTGACACATGTGAGTCTGCTCACTTCTCTGTTGTTGACATGCAGTTCCCAACATATTCTAACGATGCATCGAAGACACCTCCCCTCAAAGCAAGCTCTCTAACTTCTTGTTGGTCCTCCAGGTTTCTGTGGCATACAGTAGAACTGACTGGACATTTGTGTGAGGGTATGAGTGACGGATGGGGGCAGAAGTGGAGAACAGAACTAGTACCAAAAATATTTACTCTTCTTTATGTAAAAAAGTTGATCTTCAGTAATAACAAAACACTTTAACCCAACCCAAATGCAAAAATAAACATTGAGTTACAAAAGAAAATGAGGCATATGAGCCAGGGGCTTAGACCCCTGCACCAAATACACAGCTCCATTCCTTTTTATTTTCTCTCTTTTCCTCTCTGTGTCTCTCCAACTAGTAACCTAATACAACTTTTTATAGCAGTAACTCCGCCCTTCTGGTTACACCATAACAGCCTCAACAACTAATTCCAAAATACATATTCCCAAAATAATAACACCCAACAAAATAAATGAAAAAAAAACATACAAATAATTTTTCTTTGTCTGTTATAAATATCCCAGTTTTACAATATATGAAAACATTCATCCCATTACATAGAAAAACACCCCTGTCAAGTTGGTTGTGCCCAAGGACTCCCACCTAGAAATACATCAGTGGTTCACTCCTCCTGGTTTCACGATACAAGTTTACCAGCACAATGAAAATGTTAAGCTGCTAAATGATAAGTAAAGAGATATTTTTTTGAAAACTGCAATAAATGTTTACTTTTAACAGCCAGCTGCATGTATTTGTCATATTTCCTTGATAGGACAACAACAAATGTTAATAGTTAATTACAGAACATGGATACGAGTAGGTTTCTCACTCCTAGCACCCAAACAGTACAAACTGAAAATATTAAGTGAAATAATGAACCGAAATGAACAACAGAACAGTACAAAGTGAGATGCATGTGAGTAGGCAGCAGCAGCAACAAGATTCAGTATTTCATTGATATTTTTTTTGCCGGCATCTTGCTGAATCTACGCTACTAGCATACCCGTCACCAGGGCCTTAGGCTTAGCTAGAGAGTTCCGGGCCCCTTGAAAAATATTGATGTGGGCCCCTACCACCCTCCACCAATATCATATATGGTATAAGATATGGGCATGGAGGCCCACATCTATGGTGCCATAGGGATTTCTTAGAGAATAACAGAACAGACAACATAAATAAGTGCAAGTAAAGGTTTTTGCTGAACATCAGCAAGAGAAAAACACACAAATGTAAATTAAATATGAAAAGAAATAGATAGCAAAAAATTCTTAACTAAAACTAGTTTTCATTAGTAATGAACATATTGAACATAATGACTATGAACATCATATGATATATTATGCATAAAGCTAATAAAATGCATCCATCCAGAAGAAGTGAGGTGTATTCGTGTTTTCTTGACAGTATTGTTATCTTAAAACATATCACATCAGCAGCCGGCAGGTCTGTAATCCTTGTGACATGGCGCATATCCACTTTTTCCGCATGTTATACAAACCAACTCCGTTTACATAATAGCGAAGAAAGACGGGGACTTTGACCATGTAATTGTTTGGTCAGTGTGTACCAGTACAGTAATGAGAAAATGATGTGACAGTACCGGCAGTAGGGCACATGTGGGCGGGCGGGCGGCAGCTGTTATTGGGTGTCTTGTTCCCGCGCAAGTAAATTGGGTGGCGAAATGATCTGTTCACGGCATCCCATCACATTGACATCCCTACAGTGCACTACTTGTCTTGTGAAAGAAGGTCTTGATAGACTGGGTTCCAGCAGTTCTCCTGGCCTCCATTTCCTTCTATTTATTACGTTTCTGGTACCCAGATTTATGTTTCTTTTTCCCCGACATTTTCAATCACTCACTCTTCTGTTCTTCCACCGTAACTTCACTTCTAACTTCAACTGTTCTCAGAACTTCAACTGTTCTCTGATTGGTGATCTTCACTAGCTGGGGTGGGACATGCAATTTTATTGGGTCCCTCTGCTTTTTGTCACTGACTGAGCTGAACTAATTAATAACCATCAGACTGTCACGGAGAGTGAGTCTCACCACCCTGTGGAGAAAACTCATTTCAGTTGCTTGTATCCGTGATCTTATTCTTTTGGTCATTACCCAGAGTTCATGATGACCATAGGTGAGGATAGGGATGTAGAAAGACCGGTAAATAGAGAGCTTTGCTTTATGGCTCAGCTCCCTCTTCACCATTACAGTCTGGTCCAGCGACCTCATTGCTGCTGTCACTGCTCCCAGCCTGCAACCAATCTCATACTCCCTCCTCCCCTCACTCATGAACAAGACCTCAAGATACTTAAACTCCTTACCTGAAGAGGGCATGCCATCCTTTTCCATGAGAGAACCATGGAATCAGACTTGGAGGTAGTGATCCTTATACCAGCCGCTTCACACTTTGGCTGTAAACCGTTCCAGTGCATTCTGGAGGCATCCATGTGATGGTGGCAAAAGGACAGTAACATCCGTAAAAAGCAGAGACATCACCTTCCGGCCCTCACATAGAATGCCCTCCTGACCTCGGCTGCGCCTTGATATCCTGTCCATGAAAACCACAAAGAGGAATGGAGACAAATGGAGACAATGCACAACCTTGCCGGAGTCCAACAGCCATACTGAACGGGCTTGACTTTGGCAAGCATGCGGACACAGCTCTCACTCCATGTGTACAGAGACCAAATGGTCTGCAGTAGTGGCCCCGGCACCCCATACTCCCGAAGCAACTCCCACAGAATTTCTCAGGGAAACACATGTCCACAAAACACATGTAAACTAGATTAGCAAACTCCCCTTAGTTATCTGTGACAGTGTGAAAAGCTGGTCCACCATTTCACGGCCAGGATGGAATCCATATTATTCCTCTTCAATCAACCATCAGCTGAATAGATAGCTGCATGGATTTCCCCAGGGAGACTGAGAAGGGGGATACCCTGGCAGTTTTCATACACTCTCCGGTCCCCTTTCTTGAAGATAATGACCACCACCCGGGTTTGTCAATCCAAAGGCATTGTCCCCGAGATCCATACAACATTGCAGAGGTATGTCAGCCATAACAGCCCCTCAACATCCAGGGCCTTAAGCAGTTCCGGGTTAATCTCATCCACCCCCAGTGCTTTGCCACTGTGGAGCTTTCCAATTACCTCAATGATCTCCACCAGGGAAATGGACTTTGATACCCTGGAAGCCTCTCGGCCTGCCTCCTGTAAGGGAGGCATATCTCTCGGGTTTAGGAGTTCCTCAAAGTTCTCCTTCCACCTCTCGACAATGTCTTCATTTGAGGTCAGAGTCTCTTCACCTTTGCTGAGAACATCTTGAGCAAAGCTCCTCCGACACCTCCTGAGCCACCGGATGGTTCTCCAGACCTTCTTTGAGGCCAACCGAAAGTCATGTTCCATAGCCTCTCCAAACTCCTCCCACATTCCACATTTTGCTTCTGCAACTGCAGCCGCTTATGCCTTTTTTGCCTGCCGTTACCTATCTGCTGAGTCAGGAGTCCTTAGAGCCAACCAGGCCCTAGAAGCCTCCTTCTTCAGCTTGACAGCTTCCCTCACCACCGGTGTCCACCAGCGGGTTCTTGGGTTACTACCGTGACTGGCACCCACAAGCTTTTGGCCACAGCTGCACCTGGCTACTTCCACAGTGGAGGTTTTGAACAGGGTCTATTCAGACTCCATGTATTATATATCCCCTACCTCCTCCGGGACAAGAGAGAAGTTCTCTTGGAGGTGGGAGTCCAAATCATTCTGGACAGGGTTCTCTGACAGTTGTTCCCGGCACACCCTCACTATACACTTGGGTGTACCAAGTCTGTCCATCAGTTTTCTCTGCCTTCCGATCCAGCTCACCACTAGATGGTGATCAGTTGACAGCGCAGCACCTCTCTTCACCTGAGTGTCCAGAATATGTGGCCTCAAGTCAGATGAAATGACTACAAAGTCAATCATTGACCTTTGGCCCAAGGAGCTCTGGTACCAAGTACACTTATGAGCATCCTTGTGTTTGAACATGGTGTTTGCTATGGATAAACCATGACTAGCGGAGAAGTCCAATAACATTTCACTATTTGGGTTTAGATCGGGCAAGCCGTTCATCCCAATCACCTCACTCCAGATTTCCCAGTCATTGCCAGCATGAGCGTTGAAATCCCCCAGCAGGACTATGGAGTCTGTAGGTGGGGCCCTGTTCAGAACTCAACCTACTCTCTCCATGAAGGTTGAATACTCTGAACTGCTGTTTGGTGCATAAGCACACACAACAGTCAGAGTTTTCCTCTTTGTGGCCTTAGGTCGCATTGAGGCGACCCTGTCATCCACCGGGACAAACTCCAACTGTATGGCAGCCAGCCGAGGGCTTGTGAGTATCCCTACACCCGCCCGGCGCCTCTCGCCCTGTGCAACTCCTGAGTAGGAGAGAGACCAACCCCTGTCAAGGAGTTTGCTTCCAAAGCCGACACTGTGAGTGGAGGTGAGCACAACTAAATTTAGTTGATATCCCTCAACCCCCTGAACCAGTTCCAGCTCCTTTCCCCCAGTAAGGTGACATTCCATGTGCCAAGAGCCAGTTTCTGCTGCGAGGGTCTGTGAATCCATGTACCACCCTGCCCCCTCCTGCTGCCTGAAAGTCATTGCACCCAACCTCCATGTTGGACCTTGCGGGTGATGGGCCCACATGGCCCCCACGTTGACTTTTAGGGCTAAGCCCGGGCTGCGTTACGTGGGCTGTCCGGTCACCAGATGCTCACCCAGGAACACTATCCCCAGGCCTGGTTCCAGGGGTAGGTCCCAGTGACCCTATTCTGGGCAGGGTACATATTGTACTCTTAATCTCTTTCATGGGGATTTTTGGATTGTGTTAGTCTGGACCTTCACTCCAGACCTGTTCGCCTTGGGAGACCCTACCAGAAGCATGCTGCTCTCGATGATATAGCTCTGCAGATCCCTAGATCATGCAAGCACCTTCTGCCATGAGAAGGCCCCGATCCAGGAAGAGTGTACATTTACCTATTTATTTATTTCATCACGTCTTGTTGCCACATCTATCTTGTGTGTTGTGTTCCGCTACAGTTTCTCTGTGATATTAATAGTTTTCATTCATTCATTCATTCATTTACTGAGGAAGCTGAATACCGGACCAAAAAAAATTATGAGGTCCATTTCACAACGGGCTTCTCTTCTTGTTCTCATCTGCCCTGTTTGTGTGAGAGAGAATAAGGTACCACTACTGTGCCCCTGGGTTTGTTCTCTGTTTGCTCCAATGTCTGTCTGGACAAGAATTACTATAATCCTACTGCTCATAGCACTGTTTCTGTCATAATGAGAAAGTAAAAGATCTCCATTTGTTCTGCTTGACTGACTTTAGTGGCATTCAGGGGAAATGAAGATGCTGTACCACAGTATAGTTGTGGGACCCGGTTATCAATGTCTGAAGATCTCCATTTCTAAGGATCTCCAGACCTCATCCCACTGATATTCCTCCGTGGCACACATGTCATTTCCACACAAAGGTCAATTATTTCATAAGCCTGTGCCATGCTGACTGTCACATGGCCTCACCACATTCATATAGTGACCAGATTCACAGCCGTGGACTATTTAGCCAGCAGACTGTGATCATCAAATTTTCCTCCATATTTATGTGTATTCAGGAACAAAACTATATTCATCCAGCTAAATATGCTGCCCGTTAAAGCTAGCAACAACTTTGTTGACTGACATTAGATTCCACTGATGGTTGAGTGTAAGGTCCAATATCTTCAAACCTTCACTGAGACATCGTCATTTATGAAATAAGTGAATTATGATTTGTATTACAGCTGACCCAGTCAGACCACACTTTTTTTAAAACACCTTGTGTCACGCATACAGGCCAAATTAAATAGTCTGTGGAGAAGCACTCAAACAAGCATTTAAGAGTATTTTGTACATGGTACTTGTACTTATGACAATAAACCTTGAACTTGATATTGTCTTTCATTAAGTATTAGGAGGACAAAATGCACTGGAACTGTTTTGAGCAGAGTATATATGCATTTTATACATTTTCAAAATACATCTTGATGCTGTAGAATGTGTTTTGTTCATAAATTGCTGAAACATTTTATTAAGAGTTGTTATGAACCCATCTGGTATCCGTATAGCTGGTGGCTGACAGATTCTCTAAGTGGGGGCGTGTTGTTTGTTACAGTTTTGTTGTTGTCTGACATCCTCCTCACACACACACATTTAATAGTATTGCTTTATATTTCTTAGTTTTCTTTAACTTTCTTCATTTTCTCAGTTTCCTACCTCACTGGGTCGCGTTCAAGTTTTCTGACAATAGGACCGAGTGTACTTCTTGAGTAACGAAATAAACCTCAGCTTCCAGTAAAATAACTTTTGGGATGTCAGTACAGTTGCAGATTCATTGGAGGTTGAAAAACTAAACAAATGTTAATACTGTGGGATGTGTTTTCTTCAGTTTTGTTAAACTGTTGTGACATTTTATTAATAGTTGTTATAAAAACTAAGTTATGCGTTTTTTAAAGGTGTTTTGTCTATCTTTTATGTTAAACAAACAATTCTAGAACTACTATATGCGTTTTGTTGATCTTCGTCGAGTCTCGGTCCCAGTTAAGTGGCCATCGGACGTGGTGGCCTCCAGGACAGCAGGTGGCGCTCGGCGGCGTTGTGTGACTCGCTGCACTACGCTGCAGTACCACCGAACAAGAAGGAGCTTCCCAAACAGAGAGGCACATGGTCTTCGTGCTTGAAAATCTGAAAAGGAGAAATTACCACAGTTTTGCTGAACTGCACGGGATTTTGAGCAGTGAGCGGAAATGGCGAACGATGCGGTGAAGCTGTCCAAAAACCTGCTGCGGATGAAGGTGTGCGCTGAGCTGTGACTCACTGTCTCTCTCTCTCACGGAACTCTGGGCCCGACCGACGACGTCATTACATCACATTAAAATTGACCCTTTTTGTAGAGCTGGGGATTGATTGCTGTGGAAACAATTCAGAATCCGTGCTCAGAGTCAGACTGGAGCTCGAACCTGCAACGTTCATGTCCTTCAGTATTGTACTCTGCTTCGCCTCAGCAGCTGAGAACTTCCGCCTTGTGACCAGAGTCGTGGCGTTTTTGCTTAGTGTTTAGTATAAATTTACACAGTTCTCTGTTTTTATTAAGCTTTTCTTCATATTTTTATTCATTCATTTACTACCCAGCTGTATAAACGAATAAATAATTGTAGGTATCTTAACATTGTTGTAAGTCCCTTTCTTTGAGTCAAGGAAAGCATCAGCTAAATGAACACATCATCATGTAAAATGTAATATTTCCATGTTTTGTTGAATGTGTCTGTGTCTTAAGCGGCTCTTCATGTGAATTTCCCTGTAGGAATTGATAAAGTATCTATCCTTTCGTTAACTGTGTGGATAATAATTATGTTTTTTTTTTTTTTTTTTTTGCTTCTAAGAACTAGGCTGTTAGTGTTTGAAGGAAATGTTTGAAGAACATACTGTTTGAAGGAGTTTACGGTAGGTCCTTAACCATCAGTTTCTGCCCAGTTTATGCAGCGTGGCCTGGACACAGAGGTGAGGAAGCAGCTTGAAGAGGAGGAAAAAAGGATCATCAGCGATGAGCACTGGTACCTGGACCTTCCAGACCTCAAAGCCAAAGAGTAAGGCTTTATTAGTAATTTACAAAACACCTGTAAAATACAGAATATTCAAAGTATCAATCTTTTTGCTTAAATGTGGTCTAATACAGGTGGTCCCCAATTTATGATGGGGTTAAAACCCATCATAAGTCGAAAATGCATTTAATACACCTAATACACACCTCTGGGAGATGCAGATCGTTGTCGTTGACCAGCATCACAAGAGAGTATCGCTCCACGTATCATTTGCCTGGGAAAAATCTAAATTCAG
This sequence comes from Scleropages formosus, assembly GCF_900964775.1. Classification (NCBI taxonomy): domain Eukaryota; kingdom Metazoa; phylum Chordata; class Actinopteri; order Osteoglossiformes; family Osteoglossidae; genus Scleropages; species Scleropages formosus. Next base: position 33,096,204 of record NC_041810.1, read on the forward strand.
AATTTGAAGTAGGTTTCCACTGAATGTCTATCACCAGCTCACCATCATAAAGTTGAAAAAAAATCATAAGTCGAACCATTGTAAATCGGGGACCACCTGTAGTTACAGATAAGATTAATTTTTAATGTGTTTTTCTTTCTTTCTGCTTGCATGACACTTCATTTTTAAGGTTTTATTGTGTTCAGAGAATGTTTATCTTTTTAGGAGTTTCATCATAGAAGAAAGTAGTTTTGTGCCCTGTGAAGACCTGATATATGGCAGGATGTCATTCAAAGGATTCAATCCTGAAGTTGAGGTAATGCAGACATTTAACATAATTTTTCTTGTGCTTTGTTAAAGTTAAGACTTTACATTTGATCTTGTATGTAGTGTGCTGTACCATATGATAAAGAGCACACTAAGGATTATGTGTGGCAAAACATACCTGTGCATTGTCTCAATATTAAATGTCCTTTAAAAACTTCTTTGTTTCATATTGTTTTTAAATGTAGTGCAGATATATCATTACTAATCAGATTAATAATGTGGTTGGCTCTGGGTAATAATGTGTGTAGGCTCCAGATCACCACAATCCTGGAGTTATTAATACTGATATTAGCTTTTACTTGTAAGCCCAGAATGACTCTTCCTTAATGAGTGATTTTAACTTATTTCCAGAAACTCATGCTAGTGATGAATACAAAGAGCCAGGATGAGGAAGAGGAAGAAGATGACCTGGGCAAGATGGAAACAGATATTACAGATGAAGAAATGGCAAGCAGGTATGAGAGGGTATACATAAGCACACACAGGTGTTATGTTCAATAGGACACATATTTGCATGTGATATCCCTGTTTTTTGTTTCACAAAGAATATAAATTCTTTGTGAATATAAATTCAGGAATTCTGTGTCCAGAGCTCGGTAGTAACAACTGTTTTTAAGTACTTTCCTGGAGAAACTGAAACTTCCACAGTAGTTTGTAACATGGACTTTATTTTTTTTAATTTTTTTTTTTAAACAAAAGTGTTCTTTTGCTCCATTACAGTTAACCCCCTAATTTAAATGAAAAAGTTTAAATGTGATGTTTTAATTTTCTGCCTTTAAAACTAACTTTCAGTTTTACTGTGACACCAGCTTACTGTCATCTGGTTGCTCCTGTGTGGATTTCTTTGGCCACTGTCAGCTGTCGATCACTATTTGCTTTTGCAGTGAGACCAGTCAGATTAGTTTTGAGTCTAACGTCACTTTGATGGACAGTCTAGTTTATTCATGGGCAGGGAAGTGAATTGAGGTTAACACTCAACTTTAATTATGTCTGATAAGTTCAACAAAGGTTAGCTTTTTTGCATTTTCTGTGAGTTGAATCATAGAAAAGTTAAGCAGGTCTGAATTACTTATGAACTAAAGCATTTGGTGAATCTTTCTTATTTTATTAAAGCCACTCAAAAGAATTAGTGGAGCATTGTGATTTCAGAGTTGTTTCAGAATTTTATTTAATTCCCTCTGTTCTTCCTCATGATTGTCTTCACATGTTGTCCTTTCTTAACTTGCAGATATGAGCGATTGGTGGAGAGCATCAAAAGAAAATTTGCAAAGAAGCGGGATCGATCAGCATTGCAGGAGGAAGATGTCATTGAAACTACAGAAAAAAGAAACAAGAAGGCTTTTTTAAAACCGCAGGATTAGGAAAATTTAGTATCTCTTTAGATATTATCTTCAGTGTTTTTTTTTTCTGTACTATGCAAATTTGGCATGGATATGGAGAAAAAGGCTTGTTATAAGGTGTTATGTTAAATGGAATTAAATGGATGTTATACATCCTAATGGTTGTGACACTTGGGTCAAAGTTTAAAAATTTTCTATGATCATTTCAGCATCAGAATATTTCTCTTTTGTGTAGTTTTTATGAGTGGACATTTCTCAGTGGAACCTGACAAGTTAAGGAATTTCTTAAATTATAAGTTTTTGGTACTAAATTTATGCCACAGTGCAAATCTTCAATATAGACATTTTAAACACTTTTTGTTTTCAGTTGCTATTGCTTTGCAGAGGACTGAAAAATACAGAAAAAGGTTTTTGAAAATATCACTGCAGCATACAAGGGAGTGCTGGTCTGGGGAGTAACCAGGCGAGGAGTAGTGGTGGGTGAATTTGCACAAGTTTTTATTTTCATTTCCCCATAGCATATACACAATTGAAGTGCACACAACTTTTCAGCTACAAGCAAGAAAAAAACTAAGATTTTAACAGTACAGGAAAACAGAGAACATCAGTACAAGTCATCAAACTTCTGTCACAAAGCTCTCCAGTCTCTGTTGCACTTAATATAAAATTCAAACTTCACTCTCAGTAGTGTTTTTCCAGACTGGTTTCTTCCAAACATCCACATTTTTCTTTTTCCGGTTTTTGTTTTAAAGAGTCTTAATTCTTTGCTACATCTGCTGCTCATTCCCTGTTAACTGGCATCAGATGAGATCCTGAGCAGGAATTGGGCATGGGTTGATTTCTGCCTGCTCCAGTTGATTGATAAAACCACCTGCAAAAACACTGTAAAGTATTCAAAATTTACCACAAGAATTTGTGAAACTATGAAAATAACTAAACTAATGGTACTTTAGTGCAATCAATCTAGTCTGAAATGTGGTTAATGAGAATGTGTCAGTAAAATTGAGCTCAGAGAAAAAAGCAAATGTGAACTTAAGCTAGATTAATAAGCATTCCTGTTACGCATTTACAATAAATAAAACATCTTAGATGCTCATTACAGCAAGTAAGAATAAAATCAGATCAAGAATGAATAATTCACATTTTTTTAATCTTCAGTTAGGGGTCGCAGTGGGTTGGACCGGGTCCTGCTCTCTGGTGGGTCTGGGGTTTGAGCCCCGCTTGGGGTGCCTTGCGACGGACGGGTGTCCCGTCCTGGGTGTGTCCCCTACGCCCTGCATTGCCGGATAAGCTCTGGTTCCCTGCGACCCCGTATGGGACAAACAGTTCAGAAAATGTGTGTGTGTGTGTGTGTGTGTGCATGTGTGTGTGCATTTTAGTAGCAGTTTGCATCTTTGGAAAGCTGTTCACAGTAAATGCAGCATGTTCTGTCCATCCCTGCTAGTTTTATTGCCCGTCGTCCTGTGAAGAACTGATCTATTGAAAACTGGGAATTACCCCAGAACATTAAGTCAAATCCTGGAGCTTTCAGTGGAAACAGAAGAGTGCCTTGAGTTTTCTGAACACGAACTTGGTGGACTTTTGTATTGTTTTTGGAGATGTGTGTTGCTTTAGAAAAAAGCATCTGCAAAATTAATAAATGTAAAAGTATGTTTTATTCGGGGGGGGGGGCGTGGTGGCACAGTGGGTTGGACCGGGTCCTGCTCTCCGGTGGGTCTAGGGTTCGAGTCCTGCTTGGGGTGCCTTGCGACGGACTGGCGTCCCGTCCTGGGTGTGTCCTCCCCCTCTGGCCCTATGCCCTGTGTTGCTGGGTAGGCTCCGGCTCCCCGCGACCCCATATGGGACAAGCGGTTCAGAAAATGTGTGTGTGTTTTATTCTTCATGTTGAATTTACTGGTTGATTATATATATATGACTGGTTATATACGTGTTTTACAAAAAAGCTGTTTACTTGTTCAGTTAGCAAATACTGTAACTTGATCAACTGTACTGCAGCAGGAGTAGGATTTGTACGAGACCTTTAGATTGTAAGACAACAGCTCCAAACTTTAATCGACCTGCTCCCTTTAATAGTGATAAATATTTATTAATGTCAGAATTTAAGTGTGTGCTATTCTTATATTATTGTTCCTACATGCAGTCTTGTTAGTTAAGCAAAGAGACAACAGAGGGAAACATTTTTGTTACACCAAATGGTACAGATACCCATGTAATGTAGTAGCTACAGCGTGAAATGACCTTGGTTATTAACAGGAATAAATCTGTTCTCTAAAGAGATGTTAAACTTGTCTTTCAGCACTTTCTCTATTTCATCGTCAGGTATGTTTCTTTTGTCTACTAGGTCAGTCCCCTCCTCGTAGCTGAATGTGACCTCTCTGTAATTCCAGCCAATGAGAGCACGGAATCCCTTTGGTGTCTGCAGAGAGCAGATGGACTTATTCTTCAATACGGATTCAGAAGATGTCTGAAGAGTGTTGCTGGTTTCGAGGAATAGGTTGGGACTGCATGGAGTCAGTGTGAAACCGTACAATTTTTGGATTTCGCTACTATGCAGGAGGTCGGAAGCACTCTCATTCTGAAAGATGGGCTTCCTTCCCCTTTTCTCCAAGACCCACATTCCCTCCTCCTGCACAAAGCGGAAGACTCCAGGTTCTTGTTGTTGTTCTTTCCCCAAGGTCAGTTCCAGGGGGCGCCATATCTGCCCATATACCCCATAACTGACATCAACAATGTAGGACACACCATCAATGTCAACCTTGTTGATTAGGTGGTTTTTTTTACTGCTGAACTGGTTACTGAAAATGTCAAAGACCCTGGATCCCAGCATGGTAAATGTGTAGCCCATCTGTTTGAGGACCCAGGAAAACAGCAGGTTGTTTTCAAAGCACCAACCCCCACGCCCTTTCCTCACAATCTTGTCGTAGATGACATCCAGGTCCATCGTGATCCACTCTCCGCAGTGAATGCTGAGGTTCTCAAATGGAATGGACAGAACATGGTTCATGTGCACACGATTCAGTGTATCCAAGTCTGCTCTGTGGACCGGCCCTTTAAAGCAAATCCTTTCAAAGTACTCGTCTAGATTCATCTTGTCCTGCAAAAGACAAGTCAGTGATTATGCTCTCCAGTCTGATGATCTCTTAGTAATTTTCTGTGTTACTGCAGAAACAAGACTGAAAACACATGGATGTCAGTAAATTTGTAATGTTGATTCAACCATGCAGTGTCTATAACAGTGAATAAATGAAAACAGAGCAGAGGCTACACAGTGAGTGTCATTAGAAGAGGTGTGTGTTCTCGAGGTTCCAGAAGCACCACCTAAGTCATTAATCAGTCTGCCTTTCATAACATACCATAATCTTTAATACAGCTTCAGGCTTTATTCTTTTCTTGCATACTTTCCTTGTATGAAGTCTGGCACTGCTTTCATACATCTCCATCACTCAAGACCAAGCGGCATAATCTCGTCCTACAACCACCACATCAACCACAGGGTGCCAACCCAATTAAAAAGGCCATGCCTCCTTACATACCAACAGTTGCTTCCCATTGCAATGCCACCTGTCACTAATTTTAATGACCACTACACACCTCCCTCCAACCTGCAACCCCAACTACCCTGTTCTCTTTTCAGTCATAACCACTGACTGGCCTTCTCAGCAGTCTTAGACAGATCCTTGTCCGCCACCCTTAACGAATGGCCTCTAGCACCGAATTCAACCAACAATGACATAGCTGATTCAGTCACAAACCCCCTAACACCTACTTCTGCTGGTCTCACATGAGCCCGTGGTCTATTGCCTCTACCACCAAATCTGCATACTTTAACATTTTCCACTCATATTCCTCCCCAACAGCATCCTCGAACGGCACTGTTCACTCTACAAAGTACAAGGTCTGCTCGCACTCGGCATATAACGCTGTCTAGACGCAATGAGACAACCACAATAACCTGCGGCACCTGGAACTGTTTTCCCACATCAGCCAGCTGCTTCCAGTCCCGTGCATTACCCCACCTACCAAGACACATCTGCTCTTGCACAGTGGTACTCTCTCCCGCCTGCACAAAATTAATCGTATTATGTATACTATCAATAAGCAATGAATTTATCACCACACGCTTACTTTCAAAAACACCGGCTGAACATTTTAGCACATGATTATGGTGCCAAGTATAGCTCCCCTGTGCCAAGCTAACCTTACATCCTAACAAAATGTGCCTCAGGGTTGCCACACAGTTACACAACTTAGAACCATCACCACCTACCCACTGCTTAACATTCTATGGTGTCGGCAGCACATCAAATGCCACTCTAATGATGAACTTAATGCAACTTGCCTCCATAGCCCACACGTCTTGCCAGCATAGCCTCTGCTTCTCTACACCCTTCCACTTCACCCACTGACCCTGCTTTAATTGTGCGACTGCCTTTGCATGCCTCACCTCTTCTTCCTGCTCCCAAACATGCTCAACAACCAGTCGCCATTTATCAGCTTCTAGGGCAGCACTCAACAACTGCCACATCCGGCAAGAGCCGGACTCTACTTTCCCCTTTGCACTTGAAAATCACGTCCAACAGCTGCAGCGCCCCTTTCACATTTTGAAGCATATCTCTAGGGTTCCACTCCCTACCTATCCTCACTGACGGTGCCTCTTTTCTCACCAGTACATCCTTCAACTCTGCCAATGTCATATCCAAGCCCATTTTAGTTCACATATTCTTCGGTCAACATGCCTTTACCATATAGCACTACCCTACTTAAACAGCTGGTAGTGGTAGTGGTTAGAGTTGCTGCCTTTAGATCCTAGGGTTGAAGGTTCAGTCCTAACCTTCTGCTGTAGTATCCTTGAGCAAGCTACTTACTCAAAAGAAACATGGAAGTCTGGCATAAGTTTGGAAACTTGCTCACTATTGATACAGTAATCAGTTGTACTGAGTGTACAATATGTTCAACACAAAACTTGAATAATAAAATTAGTGCTAAAGGTTTGTTTTCCTGTTTTTTTCTCTTGCTTGTGCCGAGGCTATTTTGTTGACCAACTGTTTTTTTTTGTCTGAAACTCTTAAACCAACATACTTTTAGTCCTCCTATATTGTCACACTGTAAAAAAAATCCTGTTGTTTTTACAGAAAAAATCTGGCAGCTGTGGTTGCCAGAATAATTCTGTAAAAATACAGTCAAAATGTAAACAACTTTACTGAACCTGTAAATTTTACAGTTTAAAACTGTTGTAATTTACAAAAAATTACATTTTAAACCAGTAAATCCAACAGGCCTTTTCTGATGAATTAGCATAACCATGCTGCTATTAAACTAAATCTTTCAGTAAGATTTACATGCTGCTATAGTTGATTGTACATTGAATCCTATTCGATTTTACTGCAAAATACCAAACAATCAACATTGTTAAACTGTAAAAGCCTCATTATAAGGCTGTCATTTAACTGCATTTTTCTGCAGATTTCACTCGAAAGTTGTTTATAATGTACTGACTTCTGCAGTATTAACGACAAGTTTTACAGTGAAAGCAACATCTAAATACTGCGACTGAATTTTCTGTACAATTTATTCATCAGAATGTAAAGGCATAAAATCCTGTTCTATGACTCCGATCTAATAATCATCTAAAATATAAAGTGTAAAACTGTCTAAAAGTATTTTTCATTGCCTGTTTACTGATTATTGCTCAGTGAAAAATAGAAACAGTTTCTGTACATTACAGGGAAATTGAACACTTCTATTTTCAGTACAATTTCAATTAAACGGCAAAGCCCGATATACCTTAAAAGTTACTGTACTGAAAGATTACAAAAATCCAGTAACAACTTGCATTTCCAAGAATTTATTAACCTCAAGGCAAGGAACAAAAACATGTCATTTCTCAACATACATATTCACAATATGTACTTTACAAACATTACAATGGAGTCATTGTGACAGATTAGCAATGATCTTATTGGAACTGAAAGAAGAAAGATGGAAAGAAAGAGAAAGAAAAAGTGAAAGACAGAAAAACAGTTTTCTTTGCAAATTGAGGTGCAGGCATGCACATGAGGACATACAAGATCAATAAAACTAACAATTGAATACAAACTAAGAATTTCATCAAACCTTTACTGGCTTCTTCAGCTTGAAGAACTCAGTGAGTAGGGCACATCATCACATACCATAAATCTTACTGAGTTTAGGCAAAATTCAGACATCACACCACTCATGATCCAACAGTTCTTGAATCAAGGTAAAGGATTAGGGTTAATGTGAAGACGAGATGTGTTTGTCTTCTCTACTTTAGTGCCCTTCTCTGAGTTGATGGAGAAAAAAACCTTGGGAGAAATAAGAAAAATAGATGACAGTATTAATAATAAAATAGCTTTCTTGATTCCAAATATTCTTGTATTATAATGTCAAGATAGGCTACCTGTAACAACAAAATATCTTGTGCACAAATCATATCAACAGTATCTTTAAGCTGTAGTTAACTGCCACACATCATCTTGTGGATTTTGCACTTTGTCACCAATTAATACAGGCAGCAACCTTAAGAAATTCCAATTCTAAATGGCTTTACCCAAAAGCTTGGACACCTCACAGTTGACAGCACATGGCTTTGTGAGAGCATCAGATCCTTTGTACTTGAACTGCTTGATGCGCCGGTTCAAAAGTGAATATGTCAGCCATTTCTTCTGCTTAATGAAATACTTCAGGTACAGTGCAACACTGTAGGATACGACACCCTCAAATATGTCATGGCCTAAACAAGGTGGGAGACCAGGCTGGCAAACATGAAAAGATTTCAGACCATTGAAAACAGTGCTTACCTTTATGCCTTTGATGTCTTGACTGTCTTCAGCTTGTAGATCACCAACAGCAGAATCATAACTTTCAGGGGTGTGTTGTGGACCACATACATTTGGATCATGGCTCTGAAACTCACTTTGCGTTATTTCACAGCACCTGCAAAAGTACTGAGAACTACTAAAGTTTTCAGTAAACCCACCAATGCTGTGTGAACCCAAATTATCACCAGCAATATAATAGAGAGCCCTTTTGACCATTTCACCTCTTGTAGTTATTCCATTTTCCTCCATATATTTCAAATCCAGTATCATCTCTGAGAAAACCTTGGCAATTCCAAATTGTTTGAGGTCATTCTCTCCACACAATAAGACATGTGATCAGTACTGGACTGCACATGAACAGGTAAATTTGGCACAGAAAGATAGACTGTAACAACTTTGTGTTTTTTCTTAGTAGAGGCAAGGGGACTGACAATTTCAAAAGCATCCTAGTACAGAATTAGCTTCAGACATCCTGGATTTTCAATGAAGAACTGGTTGGATTTAAAAATTTGTCCAACAGTAATGTCACCAAAATAATCTGAGTCTGATTGACACGACTGCTGTGACACTGAATTCTTCCATAATTCTGATTCTAATAAGCTATTTACTGTTTGTATCACAGATATGTAGTAAGCAAGCCTTTTGTGTCATATTTTCATCATTTCTTAATGTCGCTTTTTAGGTTCTATGTATCTGATCATCTTTTTTGAATGCTTGAGCTCTTGAATATACTGTTCTCAGCAGGCCTTGACACAGTCACAGACACAGTCAACCCACCATTTCCCCCCGAAGTGGCCCCAGCGGTTACAGACATTATTTACAGATTTCCCACAATGCAACTATTTACATTCAATCAGTAACGCGGGTCGTTACAATACTTTATTTACAGTGTATTCCTGTCCCAACTCATGCACATTTTGTATCTCTTCAACAATCGTCTGTGTTGTTGAAGCTGGAAGAAGGAGCTGCCCTTGCAATTTTAGGTAGAATAAACATACATGATGATGAGTCCTAAGAAGGTCTCAATGATTGATTCTGTGGGAATTCAATAAATGCTTTCATTGTTGTTGCATCATTCATTGAGCTCTGGGAAATATCTTCACATGCAATGACTGCAGAAGGCTGAGAATTACTTTACCTGTACATGTCACTTACGCTAATCTATTCACCGAACACGGAACATGCTCTGTCTATGTTTCCTGGACATATCAGTAAATGACTCAGAGAACGTATTTACCACCATTGACTGGACATGCGCAGGTTGCCCCTCCATCCAAGATATGCAGTGTGGGATATTATATAACTTCGTTCACTGTGAAATTGGCGCCCACACAGCGAAATGCAAATGCAACATTTAAAAAATATATAATAAGAGCTCTCAAATGAGCTTTGAAAGCTGTGTAAAATGCTTGCATTGCATGAGCGCCAGCACGTTTGAAAACACAATGACAATGACAATGTTGGGTTCGTTTTTATTGTTCTACAACAATACAGTACATAACCCTCAACATCTCCAATATTTTTCTACAAAAATGTAACGTAATCATTTTTAACAAAGTAACAAAACCGCCGGTTTCTATAAGTTTTACCCTCCTCGGATAACGCTGCAAAAACCTCCGCTCCGTGAATTTGGACCAGGCTGCCTGTTCCCGCCAAAATGAAGTTGCGCAATGAACGAAGAGCGACGAGCTGTTCTGCTCAGTGATTCGACGAGGCTGCGCTCGTTTGAAATACAAACGGAGGCGTTTATTCTCGCGGGACGGACTGCCTATGACGTTTACGTTGAAAGTCATTACTGTTACATTTAAAATTGCCTTAAGGCAGTAAAAATATTACCAGATTGCATTATTCTGCAATGAAAATACAAACTTTTCATTTCATCATTAACAATTAATACGATGCAAAAATAAAGAGTCGATGAATAGCTATGGAACAGATGACCAGGTAACTTAGTGTCCATTGGAAAACAAAGATGAAATTTCTGCAATTCCACCACCAGTCACACCTGATGTGTGAATACCCTCAAATTAAAACTGGAACCTGAAAATCTACACATTAGAAAATCATAATAATGATTTTTCTTTCAATTCCAATATGCTGTGATGGGCAGGCAAAACAACTTTTTTGTCAACGTCCTAATATTTATGGACCAAACTGTAAATCTGTCATTCATCTCTCCACAATTTTATCAACATACTCCATGTTCACTGCAAACACCTGCACTTAGCTATGCCAAGCGCATTTTATTTTCTACAGTCAACATAAATAGGGAAGTGCAGTTTTTAAGGAACATTTCAATGTAACACTCTTAAAATCCATTGGCTATTAGCCACACTTACTCATGAGCTCTTTCATCAGAGAGACTATACAATAGCAGCTCATATGTAATACACTTTTACTACTAGCCTACTGATATATTGTTAAATATAGGCCTGCTCAATTCTAAACAAACACATCACCTGTTTTTTAAACCCTTCTTATTAACAGAATTTTACAGTTTTTGTACATATTCTTATCTGTAAAGTATGCCATATTATTTTGTGAAATGTAATACGGTTTTTCTCAGTATTAAAAAAAAATCAACCTGACAAAAATGTTACTTTGACACTGTCGTGTTGTAATTTTAACTGTATTGTGTTGCTTTTTGTATTACAAATTTTCTGTGTTAAAGATACAGTAATCTGTAAATTCCACAAGGAAATGAGATAATTTTAACATATTCTTATTGTAGAATTAACAATTGTGTTTGGTTCAGTATTTTACTATACACACACACATTTTCTGAACCGCTTGTCCCATACGGGGTCACGGGGAACCGGAGCCTACCCGGCAACACAGGGCGTAAGGCCGGAGGGGGGAGGGGACACACCCAGGACGGGACGCCAGTCCGTCGCAAGGCACCCCAAGCGGGACTCGAACCCCAGACCCACCAGAGAGCAAGACTGCGGTGCAACCCACTGCACCACCGCACCCCCTCCTGTTTTACTATATATTACTGTAAATTCAACACCATTTCTTTGTTTTTCTATTTACAGTTTTTTGATGTCACGATTTTACAGCATTTCACTGTTAATTTCACAGACATTTCTTACAGTGCAGGTAGTCAGTGTCATTATACAGTTGTCATCTTGTCCTTCGTATCACTTGGTTTCGTATCAGATCAAAGGTAAAAATACGCCATAAAATTGATGACGTCAAGTGATCGATGTTACATGTTTTGAAATGTCAAATAACTAAAGGTCGGGTAATCAAAACTTTGCTGTATTATATATAGGGCAGTTAAGTGAGCAAAAAACCTGATTTCATCTGATTTATCTAACAAAAAATATCATTCAACTCAAAAGAGAACTGTATGAAAAAATGGTTCATGGCTGCCACCTTTGCTCCTCAATGCCACCCATGTCTTCTGTTCTACATTTCTCATGTCAGCCTAGTAAATTATTCACTTCTTTCTCTTCCCTATAGCTCTGACAGCTGCTCTGGTTTGTCAGGTTGTACTCTGGTTCTTGATCGTCACTATCATTCCCCTCACCCATGACTTCACTGTTTGCCAACACCATCCTTTGGATCAGGCTTTTGTTCTCCTCAACTTACTGTCTGCCTTTCACTCAGTGTACTTGGCATTAGAACACACACACATTGTCTAAAACCACTTGTCATAAGCAGGGTCCGGGCAAACTGGAGCCTAACCCGGCAACACAGGGCGCAAGGCTGAGGGGGAGACACCCTCAACAGGATGCTAGTCCACCGCAAGGTACCCCAACTGGGATTCAAACCCCAGACCCACCACAGAGCAGGTGCTGGCCAAGCCCGCTGCACCACCACACCCCCGCTTTAGAACTCCTGGTGGTTTAATATATCTCTGTATTTACAATGTTAACACCTTAATGAACACTCAACAACCGCCCCATGCTGCAGTTCCAATCACTTTTGCTATTGTCTGCTCAATCTCCTGAGCTTTTCAGCATGCACTAACTTCACCTACTGGTAGAGCGTCCAAGTTATGCAGGGTGCAACAACCTCTTTAAACAGCAGGTGTGAGCTGCCCAATGGATTGTCATCTCATATGGAAATATATCTGTTCAAACATACAACCAGTCTTATACCTCTAACTCCTGAAATTACATTTTGGTTGAATACCTGAAACAATTCAGTTGAAAATTTGGAATTATAGAGGAAATCAGAAATGGGGAAATACATTTTAATGGCACTGTACACGGTGTAAAGGCTGTTTGGACTCACTTTGGACTGTGGGAAAAAATCTGAATAAAAATAAGTGAACATTGGGAGAACATACAAATTTCACACCCATTGACTCAGGTTTGAAAACAATACATGCTGTGGAACCATTTCATTCATGAAAACCGCCTGGAAGCCAGCTACACCAGCACTGCTGGGAGTGCCTGAACCGATTACGCACCGGGCACGGCTGATTCAGGGCACACATACAAAATGGGACTAGCAGACAGCCCTGAACGCCCATGCGGAGAGCAGCAATAAACTGCAAGCATCTGCTGGATTACTGCCCCATGTACACACTCATACCAGTGGATGTGACAAACCAATGTTACTCAAGATCTGTCTTGATCATATGATAAATAAATATTTTTCAGAACCGCTTGTCCCATACAGGGTCGCGGGGAACCGGAGCCTACCCGGCAACACAGGGCATAAGGCCGGAGGGGGAGGGGACACACCCAGGATGGGACGCCAGTCCATCACAAGGCACCCCAAGTGGGACTCAAACCCCAGACCCACCAGAAAGCAGGACTGTGGTCCAACCCACTGCGCCACCACCGGTAAATAAATAAATAAATAAATTCATGAAAAGATAAATTAATAGTAAGCTAAACAATGAAAGAGAAAGTAGGAAATAGTTCTGAGAAAGGAGCTAGAAAGTGTGCTACGTGTACAAAATTTTGAACATGTGTATCTGGATGTCTGGATTAAAAGGTCTGTAGAGCAATGCTGATATTCTGACACTGACTTAGATTTTCTCTTTTTAGGCAGGAATTTTGCATGTGGACTATATAAGATGTCTTTCTGCCACAAGAAGAGACTTACTGAGAGAGGAGCTGAAGAACGCTGTGTCCGATTTTCCTGGATGAACTGTAGCACAGTCCAGAAGTCCAGAAAGGGGAGGGCCGACTCTCTCGGTCTGTTTCACTCGGTTTGTCTATAATTTTGATTTTTTAAATTCTTGCTCAAACCACGCAGTGAAATATTAACTTAAAGGTTAAGTACATTACATTTACTTTTACACGTATTCATTTAGCATACGCTTTTCTCCAAAGCAATGCACATCTCATAGAAAATACAATCTGTGCATTACATTAGGAGAAAGAGACATAGATGCAGATTTGTGATTCTAAAGCAGTTTGCTACTTTCCAACATAAGAAGTAATGTACATCACACAAGTAGCTGCATAAAGGTTTTGTTATAAGTACACAGACACACACTGTCTGAACTGCTTGTCCCATTTGGGGTTGCAGAGAGCCAGAGGCTAACCTGGCAACACAGGGCATAAGGCTGGAGGGGGAGGGGACACACCCAGGACAGAACACCAGTCTGTTGCAAGGCACCTCATGTGGGGCTCAAACCCCAGACCCACTGGAGAGCAGGACTCGGTCCGACCCACCGCGCCACCGTGCCACCACACCCCCGTTTGTTATAAGTAGCAAATAACAACTTATTATTGTTACCTGTTTTACTTATAAAAATTGTACACACTGTGGTCACATACGAACAACTGCTCATGAACTGAAACCAAAGTAAAGGAACCTAAAACTTAATAAAGCATCCTACAAATTAACAGTCTGAACACACACATACACACAGACTGAAGCCACTTGTCCCCAGCAGGCTCGCGGTGAACCGGAGCCTAACCTGGCAACACAGGGCGCAGGGCTGGAGGAGGAGAGGACACACCCAGGACGGGATGCCAGGCCATTGCAAGGCATCCCAAGCAGGACTGAAACCTCAGCCAAACCCGCTGTGCTGCTGTGCCCCCCCGCCCAGTTTGAACACCGAATTTGAAATTTTTGATTACTATTAACGTCACACACAGAGTTGGTATGGGATTCTTATAAACCTCTCTTTCTGACCTTAATAAGATGTCAGGAACATTTGTTAAATGTGGAACCACTAAAAGTTTTACTTATACAGTGTAACTGACAGATGGAGTATTAAATATAATGAAAATAGATATTTCAAAACTGTTTATGAACTCTGCTATCAAAGTGTTAGTAGCTCCTTAAGTCTCCCTTCCTCGTTCCCGCTTGCCTGTCTCCTTGTTCCTGTATCCTGTCTCCCATGGTCCTGACCATCGCATGTCCCTTCGATCGTGTCTCTGAATCACCCTTGGTACTCTTGCCTGCCCCAACCACAAGATTTGCCTTGCCCTTTCAACAACTGTATGAACGATCCCACACCTGTGTCCACTCTCCAGTTCTCCAATGCGCCAGCATCACATACATACTTTTGTGTATGTGTGTCCCCCAGTATTTAATAGTTAGACAAGCTTTATGAACTGTTTATCACCAATAACAAAGCAGCTCTGTTTGATCTGGAGAAACAGCAGTCAGAAAAGTTTGTGAACCCCTTGAAATTATCTGCATTTCTATATAAAAAGCTCAGAAACTGTGGTCTGATCTTCATCTAAGTCATAATAAACAGTCTTATTTAACAAACAATAGACACATTTTGTATTTTCATATCTTAACAAATGGTTTAACAATCACGGTGATTGAAGGAAAAGTATGTCATTCTTTATATTTGCTAACTAGTACTAGTGGAGCCTCCTTTATTGCTAAATTTTTTCTGTAGCTGCTGATCAGATCCCCCACAGAAATTAGAAGGTATTTTGGCCTAGGTTGAAATTCCACCTCCTGATCTACTCTTGACCAAAGTTCCTACCGTGAATTGCTCCTGTAAAAATTACCAAGCTCTATCAATGGGTAAATAAATATAAATAAATAATTAATGCAAAGGTCTGTTACCATAGTAACTGTTGGGGGAATTGTGTACAGCTCTGTGTTTTTTGGAATTTTGGCTGGTGCCTACACATCCTGTCAAGTTTTGTTGCTAAATATAGAAGGCTAAAAAAACACTTGCTACAATGACCTAGATGAGTGGTGCTTTAGTGGCAAAGTCCAGACTGGTGTCCAGACAGCATGTGTTGGACGTAAAGATGGGCCCTTGGCCATTATCAGACTTGACACAAGAACATGTCTGAAAAACTATTTTAATATCATATTTCGAATACCTAAAAAAATGAATTGATTAATATTTACACTATTTTGAGTCAATTTTTAATGACACAAAATAATACTGACAGATTGTACCTAAACGCATCAGTTTTATTTTATTCTAACAGCAAACCAGTATCAGTACATTCAATTATCAAAACTTAGCAATGTTTAATCTGTAAACAGTTCAGATCAAGTTAGGCGGACAAAGACTGAGTTCTCCACTGTCTCTGGAAAAGCTCTATACTCTGTGTGAATGTTTGTATTAACAAGCACACAAGCACACAGAGTTGTTCAAGTGTTTATTTTGAAGTTGAATCCACAATGAGGCAACTCTCATGCAAAGGAACAAATTGTTACTGTGAGCTAATGATCATCCCCACGGCCTATGGGGCCACAAGGTTGCTTCATGTCGTCTTTTCAGGCTAAGCCTGGTGGGGCTACATAGGTAATCCAGCCACTAGGTGCTCGCTGGAGGACACCACCCAAGACCTGACTCCAGGAGTGAGTCCCAGTAACCCCAATGTGGGCACAGTACTCTTTTTTTTTTACCACAATTGCTTTATGTCTGACCCTCAGTTTGCTAACGGTGACCCCACCAGGAGCACAAGGCACCAGACAACAGAGCACTTAGTATTGCTGTGGTGCTCAAGTCATACCCACAAAGTGGCAAGGTTACAATTCAGAAGGAAGCAAGCAGTATGTAGAACAGTACTACATGGAAAAGCTGGTGGGTGTTGACTCCATGGCAAGAGGTTAGGCAGAACATGATAGACAGTTGCCTCCATCCTGCAAGATTTATAATGACCAGCTGCTGCTGCTTGAGGACCAGTCAACACAAATGTAGGTGCAGATGGACTAAAAGACTTGAGGTTAGTGTTAAAAAAGTACATATTGCAGAAATGCACTGCATTTAGAATGCCAAAGTTAGTTCAGTTCCACTTATTTGTGTATTGATGACACATAGAACTTAACACACACACACACACACACATTTTCTGAACCACTTGTCCCATACGGGGTTGCAGGGAACCAGAGCCTACCCGGCAACACAGGGCGTAAGGTCGGAGGGGGAGGGGACACACCCAGGACGGGATGCCAGTCCGTCGCAAGGCACCCCAAGCGGGACTCGAACCCCAGACCCACGGGAGAGCAGGACCCAGTCCAACCCACTGCGCCACCACACCCCCTCCAGAATTTAACATAGAATCTAAAAAATCTAGTAAAAATTCAATGAGATGTGAAGGAACTGAGATTAACAAATTCTGTAGTTCTGTCTTGTTTGTATCCATTTATGTTGCTTGATGCTATGCTACAGAAGCGTTTTGTACATTAAAACACAATGCAGTTTCTTATGAACATGTGCACAGTATAAGGGTGGCTCAGTTGCATGTTCTCTGTCTATGTACATTTATTCATTTACCAGACACTTTTCTTTCATAGGGACATACATCTCAAAGAAAATACAATTTGTGCATTACATTAGGAGAAAGAAAGACATAGTTGCAGACATGTGATTCTTCAGTAAACTTAGTTTGTTTCTTTCCACTTTATGCACCGATCATCACACGAGTAGGTGCATAAAATACTTAAAGCATGTTTCTTCTCGGTGTGCCTGTGTGGGTTTTCACCCACAAACAAGCTGTTCTGAAGACCTGGTGATGCATTTTCCATATTGCTTGAGTGACTTTGGTAGACAGAAGCCCTTTCCAGAGCACATCTCATCTGAGTCTGTTATGGATAGGCTCTGGATAATAAAGAACACAAACAGGTAAATACTTAGTGAAAATGGATCTTTGCTCAGTATATAATATATATGCAGATTGTCTTGTCCATTGAAAACAAATAGACAATTCAATGGAAACCCGTGTGCAGTTCCATACTTCTACCTAGGTATCTTGTGATAACTTCTGAAATTATAATATTACCTATTATTTGGTGCAAGAATGAGGCTTTACGAGGTAAGACCTGTCATAAGTTCAGGTTCTTGTAATTTGCATGTGTTGTAAATTAAGGATTGCCCATCATCTTCAACCAAAGCTCTTCACTGCAGGCAACTATAGGACACTCCTCAAGCCTCCCTATCAGTCCTTAGACCAGTTGCATTAAATGTCCTACTTAATTGTCCCTCAGGAGCCAATAGCTGGTCTTTGGCTGACTTGGCATGGGATGGGCAATGGAAAGCTGCAAAACACACACACGGTTTCAGAACCGCTTGTCCCATACGGGGTCACAGAGCCAACCCGGCAACACAGGGTGTAAGGCCAGAGGGGGAGGGGACACACCCAGGACGGGATGCCAGTCTGTTGCAAGGCACCCCAAGCGGGACTTGAACCCCAGACCCACCAGAGAGCAGGACTGCTGCGCCACAGCACCCCTCAGCTGCAAAACAAAGTTTGCCCAGTGTCTTGCCTTGGCTCCTCATCTTCCCAGCTCACACATCCTAGTTTTTATGTCCCATTCAATGAAGTTGAACATAAGCAACTTAGGAGCTTACATAAAAATTTCACTTTTCAAATCATTTTAGCAGCTGGTCTAACACTGAAATGAAATCTACTTTAAATCAAACTAATCAGGACGATATCTCCGTTCATTAGATGCAGGTTACCTTAAAGTACCTGTGATCAATAAGACCTCAGTAGGAGGTCGTGCCTTTAGTTATAGAGCACCTAAACTGTGGAATAGTCTACCAGTTACTGTCAGAAATGCCCCGTCCGTTTCTGTTTTCAAATCCCGACTTACATGTTCACTCAGGCATTCCACCTCGTAATGTAATTCAACCTGCCTTGGTTGTTTATTTTATCACCTTTACAAAAATGCATTTTAAATTTACTTAAGTAACAAATTACTAACCCTGTCCTATCTTCTCGTTGAACACTAACCCCACTACATAAGACCTGAGGAGGCCAGCCAGTGGTGACAGACGAATCCCGTGCTGACAGAGGATGATGTCCATCTGCCATGACGATCGAGACGTTCTATGCTGAGCTGGGGATCCAAGATGCCATTTACCAACATTATAATTACTTGTCTCACACACACACACACACACACACACACACACACACACATTTTCAGAACCGCTTGTCCCATACAGGGTCGCAGGGAACCAGAGCCTACCCAGTAACACAGGGCACAAGGCCAGAGGGGGAGGGGACACACCCAGGACAGGACACCAGGCCACCGCAAGGCACCCCAAGCTGGACTCGAACCCCAGACCCACGGGAGAGCAGGACCCAGTCCAACCTACTGCGCCACCGTGCCCCCCATTTGTTATACAATGGCTTACAAATTGTTACTTTCTAGAATGCCCAGGAGGGGTGGGCAACCACTGGCCCATGGACTGCCAGAGGTTTTTTCTCTCCCTCAACCTTCAGTTGGGAGTTTTTGTTCCTTTCCCCGGTGGCCAGTAGGTATACTTATAGTTCTATAATTTCTTCATTATGGTAGCCATTAGTTGGCTGTCTTCTTTGTTTGTATCAATTTTTTTTGCTGTATGCCTGTGTTAAAGCGCTATGTGTCACTGTGTGGGAAGAGCACTCTATAAAAATAAAAATAAATAAATAAAATAAATCAAATCAAATCAAGTTTGTGCATTATAATTTGCGTTGGAGGTCTGTTGCTGCAGTTGGTCATGTTTCGGGTAAGTTCATTTGTTGCTACCACTTTATCCTGACACACATTCTTTACATGTAGCACGGATAGATAGAAGCAATTGGTTGTGTGTTTATGTAGTTGTCGGTAATATTTATTGATTTGATTAATTAATTAATTGTATTTGCTGATATAGGGTACATGTCGAGCGATTAATTGCATCTGTTTGTTTCTTTAGGTTACTATTGTCGGAGTAGTGTCGATTAGGACTCTCAACTGTCGTGAATTAGCCTGGTTTAAATAACAACTGGTGACCCATAGCAGCAGCCTTTTGGTGCAAAGACTTGGGGTACAAAGACAAGGGAGTCTACCTGCGGCAGTTCACTGAGGAAGGTCTCCACCGCTATGTGACTTCTGCTATTACCATCCTGTTCTTCCAGTGACCATGTGTCAAACATGTTGAACATCAAAGTTGTCTACGGCAACCAAACTCTGGGACACCATCACCAGAGACTCACACGCTCCCCCTGCTACAGTAACCTGGTTTATCCTTGTCTGTCAAACCCTCCATCCTGCTTCAATTACTCCATGAGACTCTGGAACTGCTAATTTGCTGTGAGGAGGGGTGATTTCATACCAGCTTACGCCTCCCATCTCTCACTGGATCTCCTGGCCCTAACTGAAACCTGGATCACCCCAGACAACACAGCCACACCCGCAGCCCTCTCCACTAACTATTCTTTCTCCCACACCCTTCGTGTTTGACCTGCTCATCTCTCCCCAGTGGGAATATTCTGTTCTCCCTCTCCACCTGCATGACCTGTCCTCCTTTGAATTGCATGCTGTCTCCATCATTGCCCCAATCACTCTTTTTTTTGTGGTTGTTCTTTATTGACCTCCTGGCCCTCCCAGCCACTTTCTGGATGACCTTGAAATTTTGTTGAGCTCTCTCCCAAGGGACAACACTCTGTTGATTCTCCTGGGGGATTTCCACCTGTATGTCAAGGACATTTATGTATTCTGTCTGCCAGGCCTTCTGTCGCTCCTGCAGTCCTTCGACCTTTCCCTGTCCCAGTCCCCTCCTACTCACAAAGCAGGCAATCCCCTTGACCTTGTCTTCTCCAGTAACTGTGGCTGTCCTGTCTTCTCTGTTACTCAGCTGCATTCCAACCCTGCCTCACCACTAATCCCTCTCCTAATTCTGCACCCATTGTCACCTTCCGCCGTAACCTAAAATCTCTTACCCTCCTGCCTTGCCTCTGCCACACTGTCAGCTCTCCCTTCAGCTGCATAATTCTAAGATCTATCAAATGCTACTAATGCCCTATGTTCCTCTCTTGACTCTCTCTGTCCCCTAACTTCCAGAACAGCACACCCCAGTGTCACCCCATGGCTGACTGATACATTACGTGCTAACAGGACGGAACTTTAGGCTGCAGAGTAATGATGGCAAAAAATCCAACAGTCACACAGACCTGGATTCTATAAAGAATTCTTAGAACTCTGGATGTACACATAGACTCTTTGTCATGTTCTCATCCGTACTCTGTCCTCTGCCACCTCCTCCTCCATCTCTCTTTGCTAATGACTTTGCTTTGCTCTTCAGAGACAAAGTCAACGCAGTCACTGACAACTCTTTGACATTTGCCCATCCTGATCACGCTGGACATCCCTGCAAAGTCATGCTCTCCGTATTCAAGCCCGTCAGAAACTGAATTCTCCGACCTCCTGCTGTCACACAGAGCAACCACCTGCTTGCTTGATCCAATTCCATCAATATTCCTATAGACCATCTCCCCGCAACTCTCCACCTTCATCTCCAAAATAAACTCTTTGCTCTCCTCTAGCTGCCTCCCATCTGGCTTCAAAACTGCTCTCATCTCAACTTTGGTAAAGAAACCCACTCTGGATCCACTCAGTCCAAAACTACAGGCCAGTCTCCCTCCACCCTTTTCTGTTAAAAACTCTAGGACAGGCGACCCATGATCAAGTATCTGAATTCCTCACTCAGAACGATCTCCTCGACGAATATCAGTCTGGATTCAAAAGATGCACACTCCTCTGAGATAGTGCTTCTGGTAGCGTCTGATGCTCTCCACTCAGCTAGAGTAGCCTACCTCTCCTCGGTCCTCATCCTCCTAGACCTCTCTGCAGCTGTCGACGCTGTCAACCACCAGATTCTACTTTTCTCTCTTAGTCAGCTTAGCATCAAAGGAAGAGCACTAAAATGGTTTGAGTCCTACCTATCTGACAGATCCTACCATGTGGTCTGGCGGGGCTCTTGTTCTTTTCAGCCTCTCTCAACTGGTGTCTCGCAGGGCCCGGTACTGGGGCCTCTACTCTCCTCAGTCTACACCTCTTCCCTCGGCCTTGTCAGGACCTCCCATGGATCCAACTACCACTGCCACACCGACGATACCGAGCTCTTACTCTCATTTCCACTAGGAGCATCAGACATTTCTGCACACACCGTTGCCTGCCTGTTGGATATCTGAACAGCACTTTCAACCTCTCCAAAACAGCATTCCTTCACCTCCCAGCTGGTCTGTCTTCCTATCATGAACTCTATCAGACTGGATAACTCACTGATTTTGCCTACCTCTTCAGCTAAGAGTCTGGGAGTGATGATTGACTCAAGTCTGTCTTTCTCTCAGCACATCAAAGTCACAGCTCGGACCTACAGATACATCCTGCATAACATCCGCAGGATCTGTCTCTATCTAACAAGACTCTGTGCAACTATTTGTCTGGGCCATGGTGATATCTCGCCTGGACTACTGCAACTCCCTCCTGTTTGGCCTTCCAACTACTGCCATCAAACCTCTACAGCTGATGCAGAATGCTGCTTCACGAGTTGTTTGACTTGCCAACTGTTCCCATGTATCTCCCCTTCTTGTGTCTCTGCTTTAGCTTCCTGTTGCTACCCAGATTGAAATCAAGACCCTAGTTATGGCCTACAAAAGCATCAATGGAACTGCTCCCATGTATCTACAAGACCAGACGACTACCTTCCTCCACCTCTGCCCAGTTTGTGGTCCCTACAAAATTAGGTTGAAGGGTCCACAGGAAAAAGTATGAAGGTTCTCAATTCTGGCTCCAAACATGGTAGAATGACCTCCTCCTCTCACTCAGAACTTCTGAATCTCTCTCCACATTTAAAAAGGCTCTTAAAACTCACCTCTTCTGCTCTCAGTTCACCCACGATCTCTTACATTCATGTAATGTGTAATTGTTCACTGTCACGCCCCCAGCAATGAGCGAAGCGGCAGCACCTGCCGACAATCAAGGGGACACAGGATAAAAGGAGGTCCGCAGCCACACACCAACACGGATTCTTGCAATTGCCTTGCAGTCTCAGCGGTCCTGTCTCTGGTGCTTTGCCTGTCTGCTGTTACTGACCTTAGCCTGTTCTCCTCAACCACGATTCGAATTTCCCGGTTTGTGACGTTTGCACCACGAAGACCCTCGCCTGTCCCCGACCTTGGTTTCGCCTTATCCCTGAAATTTGATTATTTGAATAAAACTCACCTGCGCTTGGGTCCTATACTCACCTGTCTCCAGTATCTGTCTCATGATATTCACGCACTATAACTTTGAGATCATACCTGTTAAAAAGACAAACCTTCACATAGCTACTTATGTAATGTAAATATATTTTAGGAAGGTGATTAGGAATCATCCATCTTCAGATGAAGTTTTATGCAGCTACTTGTGGGATGTACATTGGTTCATATGGTGGAAAGTAAGAAACTACTTTAGAATCACATGTTCGTATCTAAGTCTCTCTTCATGCTAATATAATGTACATCTCATACAAAATACAATGTGTGCATTGCTTTAGAGAAAAGTGTAAATTGTATGATTTCTTCCAAATTGGCTGCACCTGTTGCAGACTCCCCGCTAAGGAGCACACAAATTTGGCTGCAAGTCCAGGCTCATACCTGCAATTCTTATAACTACACCTACAGAAACACTGTACAATGCTTAAAACTTTACTACTACATGATAAAAGGTAACGTGGCATTTTAGTCAGCCAAGTGCGGAAATGATGAAAAAGTGTGGTAGTGTTTATGTAGTGGGGGGCATGGCGACGCAGTGGGTTTGACTGGGTCCTGTTCTCCGGTGGGTCTGCCCTCCCCCTCCAGCCTTGCGCCCTGTGTTGCTGGGTTAGGCTCCGGCTCCCCGCGGCCACCTCTGGGACAAGTGGTTTCAGATGATGTGTGTGTGTTTATGTAAAACTGTAACCACAGAATAAAGCTTTAGTTGTATGAACTTTAATTCTATGTATATCCAAAAAGAATGCTTCAATGCCAAAAAGAATGATTTTCAATTTAATATTAAGCTCAAGGTGACATAAAAAGTTTGTACAATTAACTTTATATATAAAGCAAGCTAATTTAGTTAACCTGTGAAAGACAACAGCTGAAAAATTTGTTACAGCAAATGCTACAGATAGAGGTAATGTGGTAATTACTTAGTTTTGTTGTTGACAGGAGTAAATCTGGTCTATAAAGAGATGTTGAACTTGTCTTTTAGCACTTTCTGTATTTCATGATGGGGAGCGCGGTGGCGCAGTGGGTTGGACCGGGTCGTGCTCTCCAGTGGGTCTAGGGTTCGGGTCCCACTTGGGGTGCCTTGCGACAGACTGGCGTCCTGTCCTGGGTGTGTCCCCTCCCCCTCTGGCCTTACGCCCTGTGTTGCCGGGTTAGGCTCTGGTTCCCTGTGACCCCGTATGGGACAAGTGGTTCAGAAAATTTGTGTGTGTGTGTGTATTTCATGATCAGGAATGTTTTTCAAGTCTAGCAGTCCCCTCCTCAAAAGCTGTAGATGATCTTGCTGTAGGTCCAGCCAATGAGAGCACACAACTCAGTGGGTGTCTGCAAAGAGCAGATGGACTTATTCTTGAAGAATCAGGGGAGATCTGAAGAATGTTGCTGGTTTCAAGAAACAGGCGAAGACCACATCAAGTTCAGTTACTTCTGAACATCTATTATGATAAGAGGCTTAAATCAAAAAAGCCTCAAATTGCTAAAAGTTGAAAAATCAAAGGAAAGCCTTAAAAGTAAAAAAAAAAAAAAAGGAAAGCATGAAATGTATAGAATTCCTTTGAAAGGTAGTATCATTAAAAATGACTGTCAGAATTACATGAAGGTGTAGACCATGTTGAAGTCCAGCACAGAGTTTATTTAAAAGGGCAAAGTGCAATAGGTAATGAACAAAAACTTGATACTGCTGCCAGGGTTTGTGACAATACCTACCACTCCAGGAGTGTCTCCAGTTGTTTGTCACTGATGTGAAGGACAGTGCCCCCTAGAGGAAGGAGTAGGACTTCCAGGTGCATCCTGTGGAATTCCTCAATGATGGCTGGGTATTCAATTCATCCAGTGCTGTGTCTCAGTGTTCCTCTGTACTACAAACATAGGGAGTGACATGGAACAGTGTACAAGGACACCTTTTATTATCTTAAAATACAGTTTCCAAAACCTCCTATTCAAAGTCCTGCAAAATAGAATCATACCCTTGTTTAATTGCTGAGTAGTTTCTGTAAAACTCAGATGAACCAAAAGAGTAAAAAATTATTTCTTTGAAAATACCTTGACTGTGTGTGCTCTGTGATGCTGTCCTTCCCTAGACCTTGAGCTTCGATTACATTTGTTGTGTTTTGAAGGAAAGCGGAACTGCAATCCATTTTCACTCTAACATTGCAGAAAAAATATTGGGGAGAAAAATGCAACTAAATATAATTAAACCTTGGCATGTTCATATCTTCAAAAATTTGTAAGTCAGCTGTTTGTAAAATAGCATACACTGTGCAGGGGTGTTATAACAGCAGGAAGTGCCAATCAAACCTATGTTCTTCAGGTCCAAAAGGTAGCAGCTCTCCCTTCTATGCTACCTGCTACCCTGTTGGCCATATTCTTTTATTATAAATGATATTTCATCTGCGCAAGCTGCTGAGCAAGAGGTGATTTTACAATAGTTTCTTCCCCAGACTTGCTTAGTTTGATGGTGAGAATTACAATTACAACGACATTTTGTATGGAACTCTGCCAAGGAAGGTCGCAAGACCAGCTGCAAGAGGAGGAGGGCTGGTCATGGGGCTAGCAACCCCATCCAGTAAAAGTTTTATCACTACAGAGATCAACACAACACTGCAAAAACTCCATTTATGACACCTGTAAAAGCGCCATCTTATGACCAAAAAAAAATACCCAGGAGAGAGCACATGAAGCAGAACAGCCATGGATCTGATTGGCCGACAAACCTTCTCTCTCAAAGGTTATAACAAGGACTGGATTATGGAATGTGAGAATGCTGTATGAAGTAGGCAGAGCAGAGGTTGCCAGGGAAATGGGAAGGTATACACTGCTGTATTCTGGACCACCAAACAAAAATGACGATCACAGAAATGGAGTGGGGCTGATGACGTAGAAAACAAGCAGAAGCTTGATAGCATGGGAGCCAGTCAGTGACAGAATCCTGAAAGCCAGGTTCCACTCCAAGTTCCGATTAGTGATACTCGGCCAGTGCTACGCACCAACAAATGTGCAGACCCTGATGTTAAGACAGACTTTTATGAGCAGCTACAGAGTGTACTGGACAGAGTACCCAAGGGGTACATCACCATTGCAACTTCAACACCAAAATGAGAAGTGATAACACCGGTAGAGAACTCATCATAGAAACTGAAGGCCTTAGAACCATGAATGAAAATGGCAAGCTTCTTGTAGATTTCTGCAAAATGAATGACTTGGTTATTGGAGGAACTGTGTTCCCCCACCATAAGATACACAAGGTGACATGGATGTCTCCTGATGCAAGAACAGAGAACCAGATTGACCATTTGAAAATATCCTGGAAATGGAGGAGGAGTCCTCTTGATGTCACAGCACGTAAAGGGGCTAATATGGGATATGACCATGCCTTAGTGATTGGCAAGCTGCAAGTCAAGATCCAAGATACACGAAAGGCTAGACCACAGTGGCATCCCCAATTTGACATTTCCAAACTGAAGACACTAACACTGCAAAGGGAGTTCACCCTTGCTCTGTCAAACAAATTCCAGGCCCTCGCAAACATGGAAGATGGCTCCTTGGAGAGGAAGTGGGAACACGTCAAGTGCACATTTACAGCAACTGCTGAAGAGATGTTTGGTACAGGAAGAGGGAGTTCAAGAACTGGTTTTCAGTGGAAACAGTCAGGAAGATAGAGGAACAAAGGTCCATTAAGGAGCACTTTTGTCATGCCAGAACCAGAGCACAAAAGCAACAAGCACAGGAAGAGTATAACATGAAGAACAAGGAAGTCACGAAGAGTGCATGACGACAGAAGAGAGAGTTGATCAACAGATTTGCTGCTGATGCTGAAGGAGCAGAAGAGAAGAACGACTTGAAAACACTGTACAAAATCATGCGCTAGCTTTCAGGAAAGAAGATAAACACAAACAGACCAGGAAAAAGTGAAACCATTCTGGCAAAAACAATCGGACCAGCTTAATAGGTGGAGGGAGCACGTCAACAGCCTGCTTAATGGTACACCTGTAGAAAAACCACCTCTGATAGAAGAGGGAAAAGATCTGAGTGTGAACCCTGGCCCCATCTGAATGGAAGAAATTATAGAAGCCATTAAGATGCTCAAGAGTGGGAAAGCACCAGGATCAAACAGAATTCCCCAGAAGCACTGAAAGCAGACATTGTTATTGACCTATTGTTCTATAGAGGCTTGGGACAGAGAAGAAATACCACAGGAGTGGAAGACAGGCTACATCGTTAAGCTTCTGAAGAAAGGAGACCTCAGTGATTGCCAGAACTGGAGAGGGATCCAGCTTATAGCTCTCCTGAGCAAACCCTTCACCAGAGAGATCCTAGAAAGGATCAGAATAGCTGTTTATGGCAGGGCTGAGAGAAGAGCAGGGCAGAATTCAGAGCCAGTAGATCCTGAACAGACCAGATAGCGACTTTCTGCATCATCATTGAACAGTTACTGCAGTGGTGGTCTCCATTGTATGTCTGCTTCATTGACTTCAAGAAAGCATTCAACATGATGAACAGAACAGTGATCTGGAGAGTCCTCAGACATTATGGCATCCCCCAGAAGATCATTAGCGTGATCCAGAGCCTATATAAAGACAGCGAGCTGCAGAGCTGTTAACAGCTGTTGACCCTTCACAGTCAACACCCGAGCCAGGCAAAGCTGCCTCCTGTCTCCCATTATCTTCCTTCTGGTTATTGACTGGGTGATGCAGCCAGCCCTAGACCAACCAAGGGGTATACAGTGGACCCTTACCCAGAAGCTGGAAGATCTGGATTTTGTAGACGATATTAGCCTGCTGTCACACAGTTTTCAACACATGCAGTTGAAGGTGGTGAGACTCAAAAATGTTGCAAGGACTGCAGGGTTAGAGATCAGTACAACAAAGATCATGACTCTGCAAATAAACTCCACACAGGAAGTTCTCATCATCATTGATGGACAAACCATCAAGGACATTGATTGCTCTTCACCTACCTTGGCAATGTTATCAGTAAGACAGGAGGGACGGACGAACGTGTCAAATCCAGGATCAACATTTAAAGGTAATTCTAGTGTTCTCATCAAGGTGTAACAACCGCAGACTAAACACCAAGCTAACTCCATTCAAGATAAAGAGACGAGTCGTCGTTGTATTTTTTGAGACTTTACTGATGACTCCTTCACCAAGACATGGGAGTGAAAACTATAACCAAAATACAAAAAAATTAAAGAAAATCAATTTACAAAAATAGTCTATCATTATTTTACATAACAAAACATTATATACATGTGGCAAACATTAACATAACCATACAGCTTACATGTACATGTTCGTTTGTAAAAACATTCTTAGAACGTAAATTATTCTATATTTTTATAAAATAATTCTTAATATCCTATCTTTAAACTCTAAATAATAAATTCCAGTCACTTATGACATTGATTTCTCAGTCCTTAGCTGTGGATGCAATCAGATCCTTGTGCTTCTGGCCATGTGGCTTCCTTGCTTTTCCTGGTCTGACAACCGGAAGTGATGTGCTCAATTTTGAACGAACTTTATCGACAAACGAAAACGTTCCAAACCCCAAAAAAGAACTAATAATGTCTTCTAGACATGACAGTAATCATTTAAAGAGTGTAACAACCTTTGCTGTTAACAGGAATAAATTTGTTCTCTAAAGAGATGTTGAACTTATCTTTCAGCACTTTTTGTATTTCGTGGTCAGGTATGTTTTTCATGTCCACCAGATCAGCCCCCTCCTCAAAGTTGTAGATAACCTCACTGTAGGTCCAGCCAACCAGAGCACGGAACCCAGTGGGCGTCTGCAGAGAGCAGATGGACTTATTCTTGAATAAAGAATCAGAGGAGGTCTGAAGAATGTTGCTGGTTTCAAGAAAGTAGTTGAGATCACGTGGAGTCAATGTGAAACTATAGAATTTTTTGGTTTTGCTCTTGCTGCCCAGGAGATCGGAACTATTAAAGCTCTCATCTTGTAAGATGCGCTTCCTTCCGGTTTTCTCCAAGACCCACATTCCCTCCTCCTGCACAAAGCGGAAGACTCCAGGTTCTTGTGGTTGTTCTTTCCCCAAGATCAGTTCCAGGGGGTGCCATATCTGCCCAGATACCCCAAAACTGACATCAGCAATGTAGGAAACACCATCAATGTCAACCTTGTTGATTAGGTGAGTGTCAGTGTTGCTGAACTGGTTAATGCTGCTGTTGAAGACCCTGGATCCCAGCATGGTAAATGTGTAGCCCAACTGTTTCAGGACCCAGGAGAACAGCAGGTTGTTTTCACAACACCAGCCCCCACGCCCTTTCCTCACAATCTTGTCGTAGATGACATCCAGGTCCATCGTGATCCACTCGCTGCAGTGAATGCTGAGGTTCTCAAATGGAATGGACAGAACATGGTTCATGTGCACACGATTCAGTGTATCCAAGTCTGCTCTGTGGACCGGCCCTTTAAAGCAAATCCTTTCAAAGTACTCGTCTAGATTCATCTTGTCCTGCAAAAGACAAGTCAGTGATTATGCTCTCCAGTCTGATGATCTCTTAGTAATTTTCTGTGTTACTGCAGAAACAAGACAGAAAACACATGTGTCAATAAATTCATAATGTCGATTCAACCATGCAGTGTCTGTAACACTGAAAATGAAAACAGAGCGAAGTCTACACGGTGATAGTGTTATTAGGAGAGGTGTGTGTTCAAGAGGTTCCATAAGGCACTGCCTATGTCACTAATCAGTCTACCTTTGATAACATACCATAATCTTTAATACAGCTTCAAAATTTATTCTTTTCTTGCATACTTATGAAGGACACAGTCCACAGATAACAGCTTTCAACTTTATAGGTGCAATATAAAAATTTCACACAAAGTTAATATACAACATGGATATTTGGTTTTAATTAATATAAAATATAGGGGTGCAGGGTGGTGCAGCGGCTTTGGGAATCTACAGAGTGATTGGCTCTCTCTTTTAAAGACCAGTTTGACTAATTGATAGAGTGATTGGGACCAGGTGTGCTGGGTTCTGCAGGTGAGCAAGGGCCTCTGGTAATCATTCAGGGTACTGTTTCCAGGGGTCATGAGAATGGCTTTGTGTTATTTACAATTACATTACATGTAGTTCTTAATTTACAACAAGGTTCTTATCTGAGGACATCATCAAAATTTGACTTTTGCATAAGTTGCAAACCCCTTTACACTCTATTATATTAACCATGAGTATATGAACAATTAACACACGAATGATATGTTGGATAATAGAGATCTGCTATATTTTCTCACTAATGACACACATTATTCATTTCAAAATTATACTAATTTTGAATAATATAAATGCAGCATAGAATTGGTTTTTTGCTGAAATGTTTTCCCTTTAATTTTTTTTTAATTAAAAGCAACTTGCAAAGAATCAGAAGGAAACATTCTGTACATAAAAAATGTTTTCATAAATAAAATGCAATCACTGATACGCTGAGTCAAGAAATATTTGTGCCTAAATGTCAGGAACTAGGGGGCGCGGTGGGTTTGGCTGGGTCCTGCTCTCTGGTGGGTCTGAGATTAGAGTCCTGCTTGGGGTGCCTTGCGGCGGACTGGCGTCTCACCCTGGGTGTGTTCTCCAGACTTATGTTGCCAGATTAGGCTCCTGTTTGCCGTGACCCCACTCAGGACAAGCGGCTTCAGACTCTGTGTGTGTGTGTGTGTGTGTGTGTGTGTGTGTGTGTGTGTGTGCGCGCGCGCATGTCAGGAGCCAAAAATAACATAATGAAGTTGATGGGACAGCCGTCGTAAGTTTGGATCATTGTTAAGTCACATCTGATAAGTCAAGGACTGCCTATACATTTATTTACTTAGTTGATGTTTCTCTCCAAAGTAACTTACAATGATTTACCCATTTACACAGCAGGGTAATTTGTGCTGGAGCAATTTAGGCTATGCACACCTCTACTATACAACTGAGAGTGGAAGTTAGTTCATAACTCTGAATTGCTTGTACAGTCATTCCAACTACCATCAATAAAATCTTAATAATACAGCTTAATCCATTGATTTACTCATGGTTAAGTACTGTTAAAAACACCAGAAAAAGATTGAATTTAAAATTAGCTGTAAGGTTTAATCTATCCTCTTTTCATCAACAGCTCATAGAGCTCAGTGTTCCTCTGAACTACAAACATAGGGATTGACACAGAATACGAGGAAGCCTTTTTATTTTATCTTTTATTAACATGGAGCAACATTATACTTAAGACTATTTTAAAATGACTGACAAAAAACAATTTTCAAAACCTCCTGCTCAAAGTGCTGTGATGTGTGAGATGATGCCATGTTCCACCATCAGGTGCAAGAGAACAATCAAACAATGGGGTAAAGCAGGGTGAGCTGCAGTGAAATGGAGGCTCTTGTGTGGAGAATTTATTTAAAAAGTCGCCGCGTCATAAGACTTACAGCTGGAAGTCCATCTTGGCCCAAGGCCGAGATCTCTTGAGTACTTGTTGGCGTTTCTTTAGTGGTGTGGGTTTTTTACGGGATGGGGTCCCGTGCCCCATGCCCAACTCTCCTCCTTTATCCGGGCTTGGGACCGGCTGGGGACCCCGAAGGAATACCTCGGTGGAGTTATTTCAGAAGTGATTCCTCTTAAATACTGACTGCTGTCTCAAGTAACAAAACCGGCCACAAATATGTATAACACCAGCATGTTTGTCTGCAAGTGGCTAATATTAAGTCTGCTGTAAAAATAACGTGATAATAGAATCTAACCTCTGTTTAATTGCTCGGTAGTTTCTGTAAAACTCAGATGAATCAGTAATAAAGTAAAAAATAATTAGTTCAAAGTGGGGAGTGTGGTGGCACAGTGGGCTTGGCCAAGTAATGCTCTTTGGTGGGTCTGGGGTTTGAGTCCCACATGGGGTACGTTGTGATGGACTGGCGTCCTGTACTGTCTCTGACCACGTCTTGCCTTATCCTACCAAACAACGTCTGCAAATTGCTTGTCCCTGACAACAGTTTTTGCCAACCCCTTTGGCTGTGTTGCTAATAAATGCACCCACATCGGGGTTCATTTACAACAACTCCTTGACTTTGCCTCTGCTGAGATGACACTTGCTTACTTTGATGGTGAGAATTACAATTAAAATGATGTATTTTGTATGGACCCAAAGGTTGCAGGTTCAAATTCCACCTCTACCTACAGTACCCTTAAGCAGGGGACTAACCCTGAATTGCTCCAGTAAAACTACCCCACTGTACAAACTAGTAAATAATTGTAAGTAACTTAAAATTGTAAATCGCTTTGGAGAAAAGTGTCAGCTAAATGACTAAATGTAGATGTTTAGCACTTACTAGTACCTTCTCAAACAAAGCGCTTTACAAAAAAGAAGAAAATGTTTGGGTTGCAACACTAAAACAGTTCGCAATAAACATCAGATTTCAAAAACCAAAGCATAAAACAATGGCATTAAAAAAACCAAAAACAAGAAACTAAAACACACACACACACACACACACACACACACACACACACACATTTTCAGAACCGCTTATCCCATACGGGGTAAAAAAAATATCATTATTGATATAATTGCTTGTTTAATGCAGGCTCACACCCGGAGCAGTTCTGACAGTCTGTACACTGGTGATCATGGGCATCACAGTAAGTCTGGGGAGGTAATTATTGGATGATCACATCTTGCTTAGCTGTTGATAATTTATCATTTATGATAAAAGAATATGCACAACAGGGCAGCAGATACGGAGAGCTGTTACCTTTAGACCTGAAGGACATAGATTTAATCGGCACTTCTTACTGTTGTGACACCCTGAGCAGTGTACGCTTGCAGTCTGACAGAGAGCATGTTCGATGGAAAAAATACGCAAAACTCGTTTGCTTCCGGAACTTGTTAATAGTTCTTTTAACACTATTATAGAAGTATTTTTAACAGAACCGTATTGAAGAGTTCGTAGTGACTTCTCGTCAGGAGAAGACCTCAAGGACTTCCGCTCGTTATCCGGGGGAAACCGACACTTGCTGAAGCGCACTCGCTTGTCAATGTCAATGTTTCATTTTTTTGTCACACAGGAAGAGACTTACTGAGAGAGGAAAGCGAAGAGCGCTGTGTCCGAGGTTCCTGGCTGAAGAGTAGCAGAAGTCCAGAAAAAAGTGCTAAATCTCCGTGGCTCGGTTCGCCTATACCTTTGCTCTTTTTTATTCACATACAAATCACGCAGTGAAATATTAAACTTTACTCCACCAATACAACTTTTTACAAGTTTATTATGGTTATTTGTTCATCTCATGAAAAAAGCACACACTGCGCGGTCATAGGAAACGAAAGTGAAAGTCACTAATGAAACAGCGACGCCAAGTGACAGTTTGAACGCCGGATTTTAAATTCTTTATTAATATTAATGTCGGACACAGAGCTGGTCTGGAATTCCAAAAAAAAAAATTCTCTCTGACCTGAATAAGGTATCAAGAGCGTCTGTTAAACGTGGAACCGATGAGAGTTTTACTTAGATTTATTCATTCAGTTGATGCTTTGCTACAAAGCCTTTTGTCAAAGGGACTTACAATATTAAGTTTTTTACCCATTTATGCATCTGGGCAATATTACTTAAGCAATTCAGAGTAAGTACCTTGTTCAAGGGTGCGACAGCTGGGGGTGGGCTTTGAACCTATAACGTTTGGGTCCGAAGGGAGCAACTCTAATCAGCTGACTCTACTACGTATTTCCCACTTCTCTGAGTAACAATCAATAAGATCCTCTACAGGTGGTCCCCGATTTTCGATGTAAATGACTTTTGTAAGTCATAAATATCGTAAGTCTAAAATACATTTAATACAACTAATACACATCTCTGCTTGACAGACTGGATCGCTGCTGCTCCCCAGCACCGCGAGAGAGTACCACTCCCATCACTTGCCCGGGAAAAAATCAAAATTCGAAGTTCACTTTCTACTGAATGTCTATCACCAGCTCGTCATCATAAAGTTGTCGTGGGACTACCTGTAATATAATAATACATTTACATTATATTTACATTATAATTTATTTAGCAGACGTCTCTCCAAAGTGACTTCCAATGGGTATTATGTAGTGTTATTAGCCCACACACCTATATTCACCAAGATGACTTACTGTAACTGTCAGACAGGTTTCATATTGAGAGTTTTGGTTATTTTTTTGTTATAAATTTCTTTCATTCGAGTTTGGCCAGTTTTTCAAATTATTAAAATGTAATAAATACCGTGTGATATTAAGAATGTAACTCTTTAAAAAATAGGTTGTTAAATGCAGAGTCTAATGGGTCACGTGATCTGAGTTTAATTGAGAGAGGGAATGTTGAATTATGGGTAAGATGTTATGGATGCAGGGGAAGGACGTGCAGCAGCAAAGCACAACTTCTAAAACGACATTTTCTGCATAAGGTTTAAAGGGCGTACACGGTAATTGTCACTTTAGTTTATATTGCGTTATAATGACTCGATTTTCTTTATGTGGAAAAATATGATTGTTCTGTGTGCATTTTATCGTGTTAAATAAATTATATATTTCCGTTGTAACGACGTTGTCATGCTGGTGTGTTAACGGACGCTAATATGAGAGAATTTAAACAGTGTGAAAGATGTATGCTTGAATATTTTCATGTCTTTGTTTTTGTAGTTTTCACGGTGTCTGAATAAATGGTGGAAGAGATCAGTATGAGGCGTCGCTATCCTTTCATTGAACCAGTGCAGCTAGTGAAAATGTGACGCCTACACGCGCCAAAAAACGTCTCGTTTCACGTTGAGTAAAACGCCGACGCGGTCGTCGTCTAGAGTTAAGTAACGGCACCTGTCCGAGGAAAAAAGAAGAGGAAGCACGATCGCAAGGTATTGTTATAAATGGTTCTAATGTTTGATCTGAGAGTTTATGTTGGAGATTCTATTCAGTGTGCTCTCATGTTGGTGAAGTATCGATCACATGACCTTTGTTGTGCGTGATGTGTTCTGATGAAGCACGTATGTAAATAAATGTTCTCCCCTTCCGGTTTAAGCAAACCGATGGTGTGAGCGTGTACTTTGTTACCTCTGTTAAGTATAATCTATTTACCACTTCTCAAACGCAGAGATGGCTGCGCGAACAGGTTATGGGCCCAGAAGAGAAGTAGGTAATAGACTGAGTAGACTGTTTCGACGGAGACGAAAAGAATTACGAACTTTGGGAGACAAAGTTTTTGGGGCACCTGCGTTTGCTGGGACTGAAAGAGACCATATTGAAAGTCCCCACACCGAGCGATAGAGAGAGCGCGGACGAAGACGAGATTGACGACACTGATAAAAATGAAGAAGTCTATGCGGAATTGATCCAGTTTTTGGATGATAAAAGTCTTTCCCTTATAATGAGAGAAGCCGCAGATGACGGAAGAAAGGCGCTGCAAATACTGAGGGGCCACTATGCAGGAAAAGGGAAGCCGCGAATTATTAACCTGTACACAGAATTAACATCCCTTCAGAAAACTGCAAAGGAAAGTGTTACGGATTACATTATTCGGGCAGAAACAGCCATTACCGCTCTGAGGAATGCTGAGGAGACGCTCGCTGACGGACTGTTGATTGCAATGATTCTTAAAGGTTTGCCAGAATCGTTTAAACCATTTGCAGTTCATGTAACACAGAGTGATGAAACTATGACTTTTGCAGAATTTAAGACAAAGCTTAGAAGTTTTGAAAACACTGAAAAGTATGCTAGGTCAAATGACGACAACGTTATGAAAGCGAGTGGTGCAGCTCCTGTGAGAAGAGGAGGGAGAGAGAAAAATGCAGACCCTTATAATATTACATGTTATAATTGCGGTCAAAAAGGACATAAAGCCTGGAGATGTCCAAATGAACGTCGTAAAAGTCAAAAACGGTGTAGCTATTGCATAAGCTCAACACACAAAGACGCATCTTGCAGACGCAAAAGAAGGGACGACGTAAAACAAGCGACGCATGATGAAGAGGATGCAGATAAACATGCATTTGTCTTCAAAACGTGTGATTATCAACTAGATGGGCTGAAACATAAAGGACTAATGGTTGACACGGGAGCAACATCACACATAATTACCGACATCGGAAAGTTTAAGAAATTTGATGAGACTTTCCAAACGGGCAAACATTTCATTGAGCTTGCGGACGGGACAAGAGCGAGTGGCGTTGCGCTGAAGAGAGGTGACGCGGAGATATGTTTGATTGACAGTGAATGTAAGCAAGTGAGCACAACGCTAAAGAAAGCACTGTACATTCCTTCATATCCACAAGACATATTCTCTGTTAAAGCAGCGACTGCCAACGGGGCTTCTGTTCGTTTTCGACAAGGACATGACGAGCTCATCCACAAGGATGGCACGAGATTTGAAATAAAAGAGTATAATAGACTGTACTATCTAAACACTATAGATAAGGGAGGAGATTATTGTAACGGCTGTTACGACATTCAAACTTGGCACGAAATCCTCGGCCACTGCAACTATGATGATGTTTCCAAGTTGCCAGATATTGTGGAAGGAATGGAAATCAAAGGAAAGATTGACAAGTCCAAACTGCACTGTGAAGTCTGCACACAAGGCAAATTTGCGCAAAGCAGGAACAGAGAACCCGATGCACGTGCCAAAGTCCCACTTGAACTTGTGCACACAGACTTGGCTGGTCCTATTCAACCAGAGGCTAAAGACGGTCACAGGTATGCACTTGTATTTGTTGATGATTTCTCAGGCACAATATTTGTTTACTTCCTGAAAGCGAAAAGTGACACTGTAAAGGCTATGGAAAAATTCCTAGCAGACACTGCTCCTTATGGTACTGTAAAGTGCATTAGGTCAGATAATGGCACTGAATTCACAGCAACAAATTTTCGGTCATTGCTAAGCAAAAATCACATTAAACATGAGACCTCTGCACCGTATTCACCCCACCAAAACGGTACTGCTGAAAGAAGTTGGCGAACATTGTTTGAAATGGCCAGATGCATGCTCCTTGAGAGTAAATTACCAAAAGAGTTATGGACTTACGCTGTGATGACTGCTGCAGTAATTCACAACAGATGCATTAATAACAGAGTAAAGCAGACTCCATACTACATGTTGACAGGAAGAAAACCGGATCTTTCAAAGATGAGAGTTTTTGGATCCATGTGCTATGCATACAAACACGACAGAAAGAAGCTAGATTCACGTTGTGAGAAGGGAATATTTGTTGGGTATGACAAGAATAGCCCTTCATACCTAGTGTATTACACAGACACTGGAAGAGTCCTTAAACACAGGCTTGTCAAATTCTTCAAGAAATGTGTTGTCGAGCAGCAAACTCAAACTGACCCACAAATACCAGATGAGGATGTTTATGGGGAAAGTTGTTTGCCATCTAAGGTAACAACAAACATCACTGAACAGAGTTCAGGGAAGTCTCAAGATAGTGGAGACAAAACAGATCTTCAAAATGATGATCAGACTGAAAATATTCAGAATAGATGCAACCCCAAAAGGAACAGGAAAGCTCCCCAATACTTATCCGACTACGTAACTGATATTGAAGATGATGATCAGATACTTACTAATATTGACTACTGTTACAGAATGTGTAATGTACCACAAACCTTCAAGGAAGCCATGAGTTCAACCAAATCACAGATCTGGATTAAAGCCATGGAAGAAGAGATGGATTCTCTAAAAGAAAATGGAACTTTTACATTGATGGCTCTACCCGAAGGCAAACATGCAGTGGGGGGTAGATGGGTCTATGCAATCAAGAACAATGCAGATAACAATGAAACGTATAAGGCTAGATATGTTGCTAAGGGTTATAGTCAAGTAATGGGAAGAGACTATAAGGAAACCTTTTCTCCGACAGCAAATATCACATCAGTTCGTGTCTTGATGCAAATGGCAGCACAGTATGACCTTGTTCTACATCAGATGGATGTGAAAACGGCTTACTTACATGCTCCAATTGATTGTGAGATCTATGTGGAACAGCCAGAAGGTTTTGAGGTAAAATCGGATACTGGTGAAAAACTTGTCTGTAAACTGAACAAGTCATTGTATGGTCTGAAACAGTCAGGTAGAAACTGGAATAAGGTACTGCATGATTACCTGAGTGAAAATGACTTTATGCAAAATCCTGCAGACTCTTGTGTCTACAGCAGACAAACTGGAAAAGAGAGAGTGATGCTAATAATCTGGGTTGACAATCTGATTATTGCTTCTAGTACCAACGAGTTACTAAATGATGTGAAAAGGATGCTGACAGCTAAATTCAAGATGAAAGACCTTGGTAAATTGAAACATTTCCTAGGCATTGATTTTGAGCAAATGGATGGA
This sequence comes from Scleropages formosus, assembly GCF_900964775.1. Lineage (NCBI taxonomy): Eukaryota > Metazoa > Chordata > Actinopteri > Osteoglossiformes > Osteoglossidae > Scleropages > Scleropages formosus. Next base: position 33,134,400 of record NC_041810.1, read on the forward strand.
GTTGTGACAATGAATCAAAAGGGGTACATCTTAAAAATACTGGAAAGGTTCAACATGTCGAATAGTAAGTCCAGGTCGACCCCATGTGAACAAAAGCTAGAGTATAACGGTGATGGAAACTCTGTAAACCACACAAAGTATCGTGAAGCAGTAGGTAGTTTGATCTATCTAATGACATGTACTAGACCAGATCTTAGTTGGGCTGTGAGTAAATTGTCTCAATCTATGTCAAAACCAAATGAGCAACACTGGTGTACAGTGAAGCATGTGATGAGGTATCTGAAAGGTACAGTAAACCAAGAACTGACGTACAAGAAGAGTACCGAGAAGCTGAAACTTACGGCATACAGCGATGCTGACTGGGCATCAGATCCAAATGACAGACGAAGTACGACTGGATACTGTTTTAGTCTAACCAAAAATGGTCCCCTCATTTCCTGGAAGTCAAAGAAGCAGCCTACAGTTGCTTTGTCAACATGCGAAGCGGAATATATGGCACTGGCTGCGACCACACAAGAAAGTCTGTACCTTGTACAATTGATGAATGGACTGGAAAATGGATGTCAGTATGCACCGGTAAAAATCTTTGAGGATAACCAAGGTGCAATTGCTCTTTCCAAAAACCCTGTTTGTCGACAAAGATGTAAACACGTTGACGTTTGGTACCACTTTATTCGATCAGCAATTAGTGATGGTAAAATAACAATTGAGTACTGTCGAACAACAGAAATGGTTGCTGATGTGATGACTAAACCAATGACGAAGTATAAGAAAGAAAAGTTTGAGAGCTTTATGTTTGGGGCATAAATGTTGCTGATACAGGGATGTAACTGTGTGTTGTATTGTAAATGGACCTGTAGAGAATGAGAGCAAGTGGGGGTGTTGGAGATTCTATTCAGTGTGCTCTCATGTTGGTGAAGTATCGATCACATGACCTTTGTTGTGCGTGATGTGTTCTGATGAAGCACGTATGTAAATAAATGTTCTCCCCTTCCGGTTTAAGCAAACCGATGGTGTGAGCGTGTACTTTGTTACCTCCGTTAAGTATAATCTATTTACCACTTCTCAAACGCAGAGATGGCTGCGCCAACAGTTTAATTGTGTAATTAAAGGAGTATATTAGGAGTTTGAGTAAATAATTACTAAAATACTGGTTTTGGGATTGTACTGACAATTAAAAAGTTGCAGAAGGTTATATGCATATTTGATAACTTGAAAGATACAGCATTTTTTGCAAATATATGCAATGTCAGTTCAAGCAGAAAAATCACAAAGTGGTGAACCCAGAGAACAAAGTGAGTCTTTCCAAGCAGAATTGACTAGGTTAACTGAACAACTAAAATTGCTAACTGATGATGCTGAAAGGGAACGATTAAAGTCACTCATAAGTGATATACATGCTAGAACAGAAAAGTCTACCTCTGCCACATCAAGGAGAGTTGAATCCAAGAAATTTTCCAGAGAGAGAAAATTAACCCCCAAAATGCTGGAGCTTAAGCAACAAGAAGCTTCTCAGAGGGAGAGCAAATTCATGAAACTGTATGGTAGCTGGAAGGAGCAAGTTAGAGTTACACACAACAAACTTAAGGCTAAGTGCTCCAGCCAAGATTTAGCTGATATGATGGATGCGGTTGAAGGGTCGGAGACTCAAGTGAGAGAAGTGTAGGAAAGCATACGGACTCAAGCGGCACCCTCCAATGATATTAGATGAAAAATAGATTCCTGCACAGCTGTAACAGCAGATTTGATGGGACTAATGAAAGTATGTATGAGTGAAGTGGGACTAGAGGAATTTGATGCAAAGGCAGAAAATGAAAGACTTTGTATGGTGCTTGGCAAAGATTATGCTCAGTCAATATTTGAGACTACAATCTCTAAATCTACTGTTCGCAGTCACCACTCAACCAGTTAATGGGAACAGCAATGTATAACAGCAAAGAGAGTAGGGTGTGCCGCACAGCTGGCTGCAAAGCAGGTTGAAATAGAAATGGAGGATGCTATTGCTGCACAAAGGGAAGAGCTTAAAAGACTGGAGAATCAGAGGGATCTTCAAGTAATGGCAGCAAAGCTTAAAGTGTACTCTGAAACTGACTCAGGTGAGTCTGGAGATGAAAGCAAGATAGCACACAGTGAACTGGCCAATTGTCCTCCAGCACCCTATAAAGAAATGAAAGAGGAACAAGATGCAAGAACAATAACCATGAAGCATCACTAGTACAAGCCTTACAAGATACATTGGCTCATGTCAGACTTCCTGCACCTGAGCCTTCAGTCTTCTCAGGAGACCCACTTAAGTTCTTAGAGTGGAGCGCAAGTTTCAAGGCATTGATAGAACGATGATGAACAACCTATCGGCTGGATTTGTGCTACTTACAAAAGTATATCAGTGGTGAGGCACAATCTATATTAGAAGGAAGCTTCTACAGAAAGGATGATGAAGCCTACGACCAAGCATGGGAAGCTTTGAACTGTAGGTATGGTCACCCCTTTATAATTCAGCGTGCATTTAGAGAAAAACTGAATAACTGGCCAAAGATTAGCTCAAGAGAGCCAGTTAAATTGAGGCAATTCAGTGATTTTCTGACAGTTTGTAGCAATGCTATAGCCATACATCAAAGGGCTTCAGGTGTTAAATGACTGTGAAGAGAATCACACACACACTGTCTGAACCGCTTGCCCCATACGGGGTCGCAGGGAGCCGGAGCCTAACCCGGCAACTCATGGCGTAAGGCTGGAGGGGGAGGGGACACACCCAGGATGGGACGCCAGTCCATCACAAGGCACCCCAAGCAGGACTTGAACCCCAGATCCACCGGAGAGCAGGACCCGGTCCAATCCACTGCGCCCCCCCCCCACTGAAGAGAATCAAAAGATGTTAAAAAAAAACTCCGATTGGGTGACCTCTAGCTGGAATGTCATGTCACAAAGCAGTTGAGACAAACAGGGGAATACCCTAATTTCAAAGAGTTTGCTGAATTTTTGGCAGAAGTAGCCTGCAATCCTGTAACGTCCTTGCATGCCTTAAAGTCTACTGAAGAAAGGCCCTCAAGAGATGTGAAGTGCTAAAGCGCTTTCACAAATGTGAAAGCATCAGAAAAATCAAGCTCAGAGATGGAAACATATGGAGTTGTGGAGAACAGCCAGAAAGATTCAAATGGATCCAAGAAAGTGAACACTTCATCTTCATGTCCAAACCCAGTCACCTGTATGTCCTGTGGAGAAAGCCACTCTATCCACAAATGTCAGAAGTTTGCTGATAAGCCTGGTAAGGACAAAAGAAAGTTTATATTGGACAATAAGATGCCAGCCTCTGATACCGATGGACTCCCGCCAGGAACCACAGATCAATCGCTTCTGTTGTCCTATCACACACCGTAGTCCTGTCCTGGGGAGGGGACCAGATCTATGTGCATGCATTGGTGGATTCATGGGCCAGGACATGACATTTGCTCGCTCCCATAGCATACCGGTATGGGATTGTAACGTAATGCTGCGGGTCAGCGCAATAGACAGGCAGCCCTTGGGCTCTGGGATGGTGGAGGTGCGGGCTGAACCACTAGGCCTGTATGTTAGGAGATAGCTTTTTTTTTTCCTCATACAATCCTTGGACACCCCCACCCCCCGTCATCCTGGAGTTTACCTAGCTGACCTGACACGACCCTGTGTTGACCGGCTCTGGGACTCTGTAATAGACTTCCTGCCAGGCACCATGCCCCCTAGAATTAGGATATACCCTCTGTCCCTACTAGAGCAGCAGGCTATGCCGGAGTATGTGACCCCCGAAGGTGGCAAGGGGGCTTACAATGTTGGGTCCCTACACGAGACATTTTGGACCCAGTGTTGATTTCTGATTTCCACAGAGACCATCCGGACTGGCCGGCACCAAGGCCCGGGGGTCATCCAAGGGGGCACCATCGGATGGCTGGAGCTGCTCGTAGGGTCGGGGGTACTGTCATGCACACCTCGCCCATACCTGCCTTTCTTCAAGGCAGCACGTGATAAAAGAAACAAGAAACGGAACAAGAAAATGTGTTTCGTACACAGAAGTAAAGGACTAAAAGGCCTCCAGAGCAGTTCTGACAGGCGGGAGCTTTGCATGTTCAATGGAAAAAAATACGCGAAGCTCCTTGCTTCAGGAACTAGTTAATAGTTTAACACTTAAAGTGAGTGTCAGAAGTGTTTTTAATAGAACCGTATTGAAGAGTTTATAGTAAGAGACTTCTCATCAGGAGAAGACCTCGAGAAAGGGCTTCTGCTCATTATGCGAGGGAAACTGGCACTTACTGAAGCGTACTCGCTTGTCAGTGTTTCATTTTTCATGGTCATGGTACATATTTAAGGTTTTCTACACCAGCATTCCAAACTATATAAAATGTTTTTTTGCCACAAGAAGAGACTTACTGAGAGAGAAGCTGAAGAACGCTGTGTCCGAGGTTCCTGGACGAAGAGTAGCAGAAAAAATCCAGACAAAAAAGTGCTAAATCTCTGTGGCTCTGTTTGCTTATATGTGCTCTTTTTATTCACATACAAGTCATGCTGGAAAATATTAATTTCACTCCACCAATGAAACTTTTTACAATTTGTTCTGGTTATTTGTTCACTTCATAAAAAGCACACACTGCCAAACCGGACAAAACACAAGCAAAAGACACGAAAACCTTAAGAAAACAGCGATGCCAAGTGACAGTTTGAATGCCGGATTTTAAATTCTTTATTAATGATAGTGCGTCCCGTCCTGGGTGTGTCCCCTTCCCCCTCCGGTCTTACGCCCTGTGTTACCGGGTAGGCTCCGGTTCCCCGTGACCCCGTATGGGACAAGCGGTTCTGAAAATGTGTGTGTGTGTGTGTGTGTATTAATGATAGTCACGTCAAACACTGGTCTGAAATTATAAAAAAAAAAAAAAAAAGAGTTCTGCCTGACCTGAATAAGTTTTACTTACATTTATTCAATGACTTGATGATTTTCTGCAAAGGGGCTTAAAATATTATTTACCCATTTATGTAGCTGGGTAATTTTACTGGAGCAATTTAGATTAAGTGTCTTGTTTAAGGGTACTACAGCTGGAGACGGCCTTTGAACCTGTGACATTTGGATCTAAAGGCAGCAGCTCTAACAAGTGACTCATACATTTTTAAAAACCAAAATGTTCTTTGTACTTTTGTACATAAGTACTACACGCTTCTCTGAATAACACAAGTTCCACATGTACCTTTACTCCATCTTCAGTTCTGCTCCTCGAAAGTACCAGAATGTTACCATAATTTAAATCACAGCTATTTGCTACATTTTTATATTTTATTTCTTGAAGAGTTCAAAGAACCCACTTCTGCAGTGCCCTTGAGAAAAGTAATTGCCCTGAATTGTTCTGGTAAAAATGATCCAGCTGTATAAATTGGTAAGTTGGTAAGACTGTAAGTTTCTAGTAAATAATAGAAGTGCATCTACTTTTTCAGTTGTGACAGTATACTGACAGTAATCAATGGCTGTGATTAGCTGAGACTGTCAATGTAATAGTGTTCTTCTCCCATGCTGTCTTGCTCTAATTATAAGTCAGTTTCAGTGTATGGTTAAATTATGTTTTTTTATTTACTATAATTTTATATATAGTTTAACCCCACCATTGCCAGTCCCAAGTCTAGATGAGAAAGGAGGAGGGTTGGGCGAGGGACTGGCAACCGCCACCACTGTCAACAGCCGCTTGCCCCAAGCGGGAATCGCGGCGAGGTGGGGCCTTGCCCGGCAGCACAGGACACAGGGCCGAAGGGAGAGGGGACACACCCAAGACGTGAGGCCAGTCCACCGCAGGGCATCCCAAGCAGGGCTTGAACCACAGACCTGCCACACAGCAGGCACCAGCTAAACCCGCCATGCTGCAATGCCCCCCTCGGGCTGGCAACCACTCGCTGTAAACATTGATGCATGTCAAATGATTAATAGATCCATTAATGCTATAATGATGTTGTAGAGATAATAAGGAATGTGTAGTCAGTTGAATACACACGCGCACACATTTTCTGAACTGCTTGTCCCATGCGGGGTTGCGTGGAGCCGGAGCCTAACCCGGCAACACAGGGCATAAGGCTGGAGGGGGAGGGGACACACCTAGGACAGGACACCAGTCTGTCGCAAGGCACCCCAAGCAGGACTCAAGCCCCAGACCCCCTGGAGAGCAGGACCCGCTCCAACCCACTGTGCCCCCTCTGTCAGTTGAATAAGTAATTCATTTTTAATGACTAATTTATAGTCTTGCAGAGGACATGAAGATCCTGTGAACTAGTTATCGGTGCTGTTATTCAATAGAGGAAACGCAATCAAAATGCTGCAAGGGCCAGTTTGAGTAGCAAAGCACATCATCTAGCAATTACACCACAGGACTCAGCAAGACCTTTAAAATAGGGGGAACTACCCAACCATAGCTTGTATATGAAAATATCTAAATATGCATGTTTTCAAAGTTGTATAAACTGTACAAATAGAAAGTAGGTGTAAAGCCGACATCAATCTTTGCAGTTAATACAACCCAGTGAGCCAAGAGGAGTTGAACTCCGCAGGTCAACAAATAAATCTATAACTCCAGTGGCGATCAGATGTGTGCAGCAACACGACATGTCCCAGTGGAGCCATGTGCCCCTTGTCAGGCTGGTTGTGTTCATTTTTCCTCTCAAGCATTAACCACATTCCATAGAGGTGTGATCTCCCTTCAAGTGTCCATCTACACATTCCAAATGCACTAAAAGTTTTGCAGTGAATGGGAGGGACAATAGAATGTAAATGGAGAAAAGAGATTTTAAATTATGGTGAAATGTGACAGAGGGTGCAGAGGAGCAGGAGTGGTGGTGGAAGGAGATGAACAAATGAAGCAGCTTGAAGGAACTTGCAGAAGAGCTGCAATTTCTGGACAAAACCAGGGTGAGATGATTGCTTTCCCTGTGAGTAGCGGAGGACAGGCACATAAAGAGCCAGTGAACTTTAGTTGTATGAATATCGAACAAAAATGATTATATTAATCAAGATATCAAAATCTTACATCTTCTTTACAGCACAGGAGTAATATATTTATATCAGAGATAATTTAACTTTGCCAAGCCCAGTCCCAAGTCCGGATGAGAAAGGAGGAGAACTGGGCGAGGGGCTGGCAATCCCTCCCTGTGAAACATGGCTAGCTACAGAAATGTCAAGAGATACTCAGCCCCGGGGAGAAGATGGATCTTCAGTGAGAGGACGTATCATGCCAAGTGGTGAAAGTTGGAAGCAACTCAGTCAATGGATCTAGCAGTGTAAGTTACCTTGGTGAATAAGGTGGGCTGATAACACTATATAGAGCTCATTAACTCAGCACTGCACTACTCCACAACTGCCTGCAGCTCACAGCCATACTGGCATCCACATCTTGTCCTGTGTATTTGTCTTGTCCTATGTTCTGTGTTGCACCATGGTCTCCAAAGAAATGACATTTCGTTCCACTGTACACAAGCTGGAGAGAGGAATGACAATAAAAACTACTTGAACCTGAACTTGATTAGAAGTTGCTTTGGAGAAAAACATCTTAAATAAATAAATGTAATCCTGTCCAAGACAGCCCAGAAAGCACTTAATGGTGGGGAGACCCATGGTCCTAGTACGTTGCAGGTTCCTTTACAACCAGAAGAAGGAGGACTGACATTAACATCATCCTGTGTTATGCCACAACAAATGACAGCAAGGAGAAGATCTATAGCAGGCTGTTGACCATAATACAGGACTTCCCAGAAAGAGACATCACCACCATTGTTGGAGACTTCAATGCCAAGATTAGCAGCAACAATGGATTATGAGGAGGTTATGGGGCAGCAGGATCTGGGTGAGATGAATGACAATGGGGCAAGATTTGCAGACCTATGCACCACAAGCAACCTATTCATCAACAGAAGCATTTTCACTCACAGACAGATATACAAAGCTACTTGGGTATCACTGGATGTATCTAACAAGAACCAAATAGACCACGTATGCATCAGCAGGAAGTTCAGAAGGTCCCTTCAAGATGTGCATGTCAAATGAAGAGCCACTGTTGCTTCGGATCATCATCTCCTGGTTGCCCAGTTGAAGTTGACGCTGAGAAGGAATCAGACAGGGGAAACATACAAGCAGCAGAGGTTCAACACTGCATTTGTGAGAGATGCGACCAATCTAGGGGAATACAGACACACTAAGGAATAAGTTCAAAACCCTGCCAGGGACTGCTAGAAGAGGAGACCATGAACAAGAAGTGGAAGGAAGTGAAGGAGGCAGTGGACATCTACATGCCAGGAAGTACTGGGCCCAGAGAATCACAATTACAAGGAATGGATCTTGGCAGAACCTCTGAAGAAGGTACAGGAGAGAAAAGGGAAGAAGGCAGCAGTCAACAAGAGCTCTACCCAAGTCGAGAAAGCCAAGGCCAAGGAAGAGTACACAGAAGTTAACAGAAACATAGAAGAATACGAAAACAGACAAGAAAAATTATGTTGAGACTCTTGCAGCCGGAAGCCAAAGAAGCAGCTCAATATGGGAACAGGAAGGACTTCTATGTCATCACCAAGAAGCTATCTGGAAAGTTCAGCAAACCAGAGAGGCCTGCGAAAGACCCACTAAAAGCTAATCGCTGGTGAGAAAGGGCAGAAGAGAAGATGGGTGGAGCATTTTGAGGAGCTGCTGAACAGACCAGCCCCCCAGAACCCACAAGATATCTGGCCAGCTGACAGTGACCTGCCAACAGACTGCGACGTGCCCACGAAGGAGAAGATCCGTAAGGCAGCAAGATCTGACAGCATTCTGGTGGATGCAATTATTCCATTCAATTTATTTTTATAGAGCACTCTTCTCACGTAGTGACACAGGCATAAGGCAAGAAAAACAAATACATCAGATAAGAAAAAAAGAAGACAGTTGACTAATGACTACATAGAACTTTTATAGAGCTATAAGTATGCCTACTGGCCACGGAGGAAAGGAACAAAAACTCCCAACTGAAAATTGAGGGAGAAAAAAACCTCTCGGGGTCCAAGGGCCAGTGGTTGCCCACCCCTCCTGGGCATTCTAGATTAAGTAACAACTGTAAGCCAGTTAACAAGTAATAATGATATTGTTGCTATATGGTATCTTGAATCCTCAGCTCAGCATGGAACGTCTCATCCATCATGGTAGTTGGTCGTCATCTTCAGTCAGCATGGGATTCTTCTGTCACCACCGGCATACCTCCTCAAGTCTTATGTAGTAAGGCAGTGCTCAACAAGAAGAAAGAACAGAGTTAGTAATTTGTAACTTAAGTCAATTTAATATGCATTCGTATAAACGTGGTAAAAACAACCAAGGCAAGTGGAATTACATTTTGAGTTGGAATGCCTGAGTGAACATGTTGAGGTTCACAATTAAGGTTGACATCAAGACCATGATTAAGATGCTTCACCCCCTCTTCAAGAAGATCTGGGAAGAGGAACACATTTCATCAGGCTGGAAGGAGGCCAACCTCATCAAGATCCCCAAGAAAGGCAATCTCAGCTCCTGCTGCAATTACACAGGGATTACCCTACTGTCCATCCCAAGCAAGGTGCTCAACAGGATCCTCCTAAACAGAATGAAGGATGACGTTGACCACCAGCTCCAAGATCAGAAAGCTGGCTTCCGCAAGGAAAGATCTTGCTTTGATAAGATTACAACACTGCGCATCATCTTGGAGGAGTCACTGGATTAGAACTCACCCCTGTCCATTGCGGAAGCTGCTCAGACACTACGGGGTGCCAGAAAAGACCGAAAACATGATCAGGAACTCCTATGTGGGGATGACCTGCGAGGTCATCCATAGTGGTCAACTCACTGATGCTTTCCTGGTATAGACTGGAGTGAGGCAGGGCTGCTTGTTGTCGCCTTTCTTGTTCCTGTTGATGATAGACTAGGTCATGAGGACATCCACACCGCAGAAGCAAAACACCATCCAGTGGAAGCTGTGGACACAGCTGGACGATCTTGACTTTTCTGACAACTTCGCTCTCCTCTCCCACACCCAGCAGCAGATGGAGGAAATGACCAGCATAGTTGCGGACTACTCTGCACGACTAAGCCTCAACGTCAACAGAAGGAAGAGCAAGGTCTACAAGGTCAATGCAACCAATGCAATTCCCATCACACTGAAAGATGAAGCGCTGGAAGAGGTAGACAGCTTCGCCTACCTTGGCAACATCATTGACGAGTAGGCTGGAACAGAAGCCAATGGTAGAGATAGGCAAGGCAAGAACAGCTTTCCTTCAGCTGAAGAATGTTTGGGGATCCAGGGACCTTTCCATCACAACCAAGATCAGGATCTTCAGCACCAACATGAAGTCAGTTTTACTCAATGGAGCAGCAATATAGAGGACAACTGTTACCACCATCAAGAAGATTCAGACCTTTATTAACACCTGTCTGAGAAGGATCCTCCAGATTCTCAAAAGGAGCTTCAGTGCAGAAGTTCAGACTGATGGATACAACATTGCTGGAGACAATCATTAATATCATTAATACCATGAATAAATCATGATATTAATGAAACATTGAATCAGGGATTCAAAATCCCTAATATGCCTATTTTCAAGGTTCTATAAACTGTACAAAAAAGTAGGTGTAAAACCTACATGAATATTTGCAGTTAATACTCATTAATGTCATCTGTATGGTGTCAGAGAAGTGGACATGACACGGATGAGAAGATGGATTCTTGTGGATTATCTCAACTGACACAAGACCATTTTCTCAGAAAAATCATTACAGTGTCATGGCTCAAATACCTAAAAATGAACAGATTCGTAAACACAGTACATTGAGGTAAAAACAGTTTGTACCTCTGTAAGCCAGGCTTTATTTTTAAAGTAAGCAGTTTTACCATATTTAATTAAATTAAAACCTTAATAACAAATATTACACAGGAAAGACATCATTCTAAGTAGAGTAGACCATGAACAGGAGGCCAGTCCATCGCAGGATAGCTCCAACTACACGTTCATCATTCAAGAATTACGGGCAATTAAGAGTAACCATTGAACATGAAACATGTGCCTTCGGGCTGTACGAGAAAACCAGAGCACCGGGAGGAAACCCAGGGGGACACTGGGCGAGCATGTAAGCTTCATATAGAGGCTTGCACAGAGAACACAGGAGATGGGACAAGGATGATGAGGATGACAGTGACTGGAATTGATGATGCAGGGCTAGAGGCTTGGGAGAAAACCATCTCTTTTGCAGATGAGTAGGCATGATGTGTCATTCAAGATCGCGTGGAGTCTGTCTCTGCTGGTGTTCCTTTTAACCTCTTCTTGATGATGGTGATCAGGTACAGGTATGTGGACTGGAGCTGGGATTCCTGCTGGAAATGCCCCCTGAAGGCATGGAAACATGCTCATTAAAATTGTTAAAACAGTGCTCAGACCAGGGTGTTCTTTATGACCAGTCTATGAGTAGCACAAAAGCTCATTAAAAGTCAGCTCATTACTTTAATTCTGATCAGACAGACTGTACTTCTGAAGTACAACATCCCTCCATCATTATACGTGAGCAGTGAAATCTCCCAGCAGGACTACAGAGTTCAAAGAGTCCCACCTTCTTCAGACAGCCTTGAGATTCTGACTCGTGAATGTTTGGCTCTTTGGCACAAGCAACTGCACAAATTTTACCCTGAAAACTTGCAGGTGGATTGACGCAATTTTCATCTACTGGGGCATTCTTCTCGACCTCTCTACAACATTTCAAATAGTCAACCTCCAGGTCCAGCTTTCCTCAGTGGAACAATCTGGTGTCAAGGCATCATCACTAAAATGATTCTGTAGTGGGTTCAAAATTGAATGAAAAAAGGGAAGAGACGGCACTGCTTGCTTGCCTTCCGTGACCTCATTGATGCACTGCAAGCACCAACTACAGACTCTGTGTCGCATGGAAATGAGAACACAGCCAGTGGAGTTCATAGAGCCGATGGGCTCACCCCCTGCAGCGAGCTCACAAGTACAATCAATATCAGGAGTTGCAGCACCCTCTGGGACTGGTCCGATGAGGCCACTGGCAGATAACTGAACAAGTACTGGGTGTGGTTAAACTGTCTGATGTTGTATTATAGTTTCCCTGCAGAGAATTCAAAATACATGGCAGTCAAATTTCTGATGTTGATTCTGATTTGAGTTAGAACAACCTTTGTAGACAGATTGATGAGGGGTTAGAGGAGAAAGTCACTGAGACAGAGGTCATTAGAATGGTGCTTAAGATAATTAAACTGGGCACATTCAAAGAGATGTTTAGCACTAAGGATGGCCATACTGTAGCTGAGTTGAAGCGACCAGAACACATCCTAGCGGCTTCATCAGGCACAAGACAGCTAGTCGGACCTGAAACCAAGAGAAAGTGCAAGCAGTGTATATCTCAGAACCAGGGCAGTTGCACTCACTGTTTTAGATGTGGCCAAGAGGGTCACAGGGCAGTTGGTTGCCTCCTGAAGAAAAGCCAAGCATTAAACGTGGGAAGGTCGCTGAGGAGGGACCACCAGTGACCGCTGTACACCATGTGTCCCACGTTATGGTAAACTGTCTCCAGAAGGAAACGCTGGAAGCAGAAAGACCACAAAGACAAGGCCCTGGAACCAAAGAGAAATTTGTTGCCCAGTTAATTGGCAGTAAGTGTATGATAACGCAGGGGGCGCAGTGGCGCAGTGGGTTGGACCGGGTCCTGCTCTCCGGTGGGTCTGGGGTTCAATTCCCGCTTGGGGTGCCTTGTGATGGACTGGCGTCCCGTCCTGGGTGTGTCCCCTCCCCCTCCGGCCTTACGCCCTGTGTTGCCGGGTAGGCTCCGGTTCCCCGTGACCCCGTATGGGACAAGCGGTTCTGAGAATGTGTGTGTGTGTGTGTGTGTGTGTGTGTGTGTGTATGATAACGTGTCATTTAAATGGAGTCATGCTGTTAAACAGTAGGGCTCAGGTTAGCATCATAGGAAGGTCATGGGTTGAGCAAGCCTTCCCAGAGGTCAGAATCCAATCCCTTGAGAGCTTGTTAGCTGGCAGCCAGCTCCATGTCATGGCAGCCAACGGGACCACTATACCATTTGAAGGCTGGATTCAAACGCTGCTGGAAATATTTAGCAGCAAACATGGAAAAATAACGATACAAGTACCCATGCTAGTGAGTCCAAGTTGTGTGGACTGCCCACTGCTGGGTTTCAATGTAATCGAAGAGATCATCAGAGGTGTAGATTTTCAAGAGTTCAATTGCAAGACCATACCTGATCAGCATCCCCTGCTAAGGATACAAGACCTGCTGGATAGCTTGGGTGGCAATGCATGGTTTTCCATTCTGTATCAGGGTAGTGCCTATCATCAAGACTTTGTCATTAAAGAATCCAGACATGTTACAGCTTTTAGCACACCCTGGGGGCTATATGAGTGAGTCCGCATACCCTTTGGATTGACAAATGACTCAGCGGCATTTCAGAGATGTATAGAAGGAGTGTTGGAGGGTCTTAGAGATGAGTGCTGCGTCCCATACTTAGATGACATCATCTTTGCTACTCAAAGACCTTTAGTGAACATGTGGACTACTTCAAACAAGTACTTCACTGTACGTGTGAACATGGCATAAAGTTTTGACCAAAGAAGTGTGAGCTGTTTAAAAGGCAAGTGAGGTACGTTGGTCGCTTGGTGTCAGAGGAAGAAATTCAGGTTGATCCAAAAGATCTGGAAGCAGTGATGGCACTGAAGGACAGGAAACCTCGCACAGTTGGAGAGGTTCGCACATTGCTTGGATTCTTCAGCTATTACAGGTCATTCATCCAAGATTTCTCTCCGCTGGCAAAGCCTCTGTTCAAACTACTCCAAAGCCCATCACATGCAAATGGTAGAACCACCAAAATGCAGTCCAACAGTCTGAGAGGTAAAGGTCACAAGCAAGACAAAGGGCAGCTACATTCCAGAACTGCTATCACATGGACTAGAGAACATCAGAGTGTTGTTTCAAAACTTGTTGACATGTTGACCAATCCACCCATACTAACTTTTCCAGACTTTGAACTGCCTTTTATATTGCTCACGGATACCTCAAATGAGGGACTAGGAGCTGTACTCTACCAATGGCAGAACAACATATTACACATCATCGGATATAGGTCCAGGACATTAACGCCAGCAGATAAAAATTACCATCTACACTCGGGTAAACTGGAATTCCTGGCAGTTAAATGGACAATTTGTGACAAATTTCGTGATTACCTTTGCTATGCTCCAACTTTCACGGTTTACACAGATAATAATCCATTGACCTATGTCCTCAGCACTGCCAGATTGAACACTGTGGGTCATCAATGGATTGGTGAGCTATCAGATTTTCACTTTGACATAAAATACAAACCTGGAAAAATGAATACGGATGCGGACACACTGTCAAGGTATCCTTAAACTCCAGGACCATTTGAATGAGTACATAGAAACATTGTCCCCAGAAATGCTGTCTGCAGTGTGGCAAGGCTGTAAAGGGGTGAGATTACAATATTCCATGGGCAATAGCTTTGCAAATGAACTCTGAGGATGAAGGTAATCTAGTGGTGGGAAGTGTCTCAGTTGTTACACCAGAGAACATTAAAGCAGCTCAAAGAGAAGATAAAGAAAATGTACTTGCATAAAACAGAAGCACCCTCATGCCCAGCACAGAGCACCAATGGGCTTCATTTCCACCAGTTCACCATCTGAGTTGGTGAGCATAGACTATTTGCATCTGGAAGCAAGTAAAGGGGGATATGAATATGTCCTAGTCCTAGCTGATCATTTCACACGTTTTGCTCAAGCTTGCCCAACAAAGGATAAGTCTGGAAAGACAGCTGCCGAAAAGATATTCCAAGACTTCATTCCTCGATTTGGCTACTTTCCCTGAGAAACTCCACCATGATCAAGGATGTGAGTCTGAGAATAGCCTGTTTGAAAGACTACAACAATTGTTAAAAGTTACTCGCTCACATACTACTCCATATCATCCTCAGGGCAATCCAGTGGAAAGGTTGAATAGGACGCTTCTTCAGATGTTGCAGACTTTAGAGGAGAGGAAGAAAAGTGAATGGAAAGAACACCTGCCCCATATAGTGCATGCCTACAATTGTACAAGGTATGAAGCAACTGGATATTCTCCACTTTTTCTCCTTTATGGCAGGGCTCCACGATTGCCTATTGACTTGTTTATTTTCAAACCGGAGACTGGGAAATCAGACAGTCATACTTTTGCTCAAAAGTGGGCAGCCAGAATGCAAGAAGCTTACCACACTGCGGCAGAAAATAGTCGGAAATCTTCAACCAAGGGCAAGAAATATTATGACCGGACAGTGAGAGGTGCTACCCTGCAACCAGGTGACCGAGTGCTAGTGAGGAACCTGCCTGAGAGAGGCGGCCCAGGAAAACTGCATGCCTACTGGGAAAAGGAAGTACACCAGGTGATGGAGAGAGTGGGAGATGATCCAGTGTACAAGATACAGTCAGAAAGTGGCAGCCAGATGTGGGGTCTGAAAGGAAGGTACACCGTTCTTTGGAGGTTTTACTGAAACAAAGCACTGGAATACTCAGAGTGCACAAATAAAAGAGTTTATTAAGAACAGTAGCTCGTGTCACAAACACTTCATACCGCAGAACCTCGTCTCTTCCCGCACGAAAAAGCCCGCGTTATATATAGTGCCGCCAATAACAATTCCCACTTCACTTATGAAATAACCAATGACAATTATCCTTTGTCAACTTACACCCTACAGGCTGGCAGGAACCTCTCTTTTACAAAACTCTCAATGATTCGTTCTTGGTGTAAAACACCACACCAGACTTCCAAGATACTACACCGCAATCTCTTACTGCCCATCAATGACTTACCCATTGAAAGCCAAGTTCCTACAGAACAGGAGACAAGGAGAGTAAGACAGAAAAGATACTTATAAGCTCATCCTGTCAGTAAGCCAGAGACTGATGACTCAGATGGGGAAGAATACACTTACTATTATAATCTTCAAAGACAAATACCTTGTTACCAACCCTGTGAACCTCAGGCACTGAAATTGGACAAGGTACGACAGAGCCCTCTACACCACTCCAACCTTTGTACAACAGCCAGTGATTTTTGTCCATCCACGGACAGGAGCGTCAGAGAAACTCAGGACACAGGTGTGGTTCAAGATGAACAGGTACAGTCTCCCCAGCTTCCCAGTCACCAGCAAGCAATGGAAGATGGGGATCAAAGAGAGACAGATGAGTTGGAGACAGAAAGGGTGGATGAAAGAAAAGAGGCAGAGAATGTAGAGAGAAGAATGGATGTGATTGCGACAGAAGGGAATGTAAGGAGATCTCAAAGGATTGGAAGGCCGAGTGAAGTACTTACTTATGACTCCCTTGGTCAGCCATCATACAGACCATGGAGAGCGGACGTGAAGTCACTGTGGTATATTTTGGCTTGGTGCACACTTCACACCCCTTACCACTGCCCTATGCTCAGTCGTCCATGCAGTTCTTACTGTCATGACCATATTTATTGAAGAAATAATAGAGTAGATAACATGGAACAAAAAATAGGGGAGAGTGTAGTGGGTTCAAAACTGAATGAAAAAAAGGGAAGAGACAGCACCGAAAAACATTTTTTTTTTCCCACGTTTCACTCTGTTGTTGCAGAACAGTTCATAATTGACCAGTGTGTGAATGCTGTTCAATAATAGATCCTGTAGATGGCACTGGCAGTGATAAGGAACCTCTGGTTCTGGCAAAAGGGTCAAAAGTTAAAGTAGTAAAAGTCACCACCAGAACTGGTTACATACTAACTCACGTCTGGTCTCCTTATCACTTTATCGCATGCGAGCGCCTGGTGGCCAGGTCTATGCCCACGGGGCCTGGCCGGGCTCAGCCCGAAGCCATGACGTGGAGCCGCTCTTCGGTGGGCTCACCACCTGCCGGAGAAACTGTAAGGGGCCGGTGCATTGTGATTTGGGCAGTGGTCGGGGCCGAGTGCCTGGCCGACCCAAACCTCGGGCGCCAACTCTGGTTTTTGGGACTTGGAATGTCACCTCACTGGCGGGGAAGGAGCCTGAGCTGGTGCGGGAAGTTGAGAGATACCGTCTAGATATAGTCGGGCTCACTTCCACTCACAGCTTGGGTTCTGGAACCACTCTTCTTGATCAAGGGTGGACTCTCCACTATTCTGGCGTTGCCCAAGGTGAGAGGCGGCGGGCGGGTGTGGGCTTATTAATAGCCCCCCAGTTCAGCCGCCATGTGTTGGAGTCTACCCCGGTGAATGAGAGGGTCGTCTCCCTACGCCTTCGGGTCAGGGAACGGTCTCTCACTGTCGTTTGTGCTTATGCGCCTAGCGGCAGTGTAGAGTACCCGGCCTTTTTAGAGTTCCTGGGGGGCGTGCTGGAAAGCGCTCCCACTGGGGACTCTGTCGTTCTACTGGGGGACTTTAACGCCCACGTGGACAGCGACAGTGATACCTGGAGGGGCGTGATTGGGAGGAACGGCCTCCCTGATCTGAACCCGAGCGGTGAGTTGTTATTGATTTCTGTGCTAGTCGCGGTTTATCCATAACGAACACCATGTTCATGCATAACGGTGTCCATCAGTGCACTTGGCACCAGGACACCCTAGGTCGGAGGTCGATGATCGACTTTGTAGTTGTTTCTTCTGACCTTCGGCCATATGTCTTGGACACTCAGGTGAAGAGAGGGGCTGAGCTGTCAACTGATCACCACCTGGTGGTGAGTTGGATTCCATGGCGGGGGAAAAAGCTGGACAGACCTGGCAGGCCCAAACGCATAGTGAGGGTCTGTTGGGAACGTTTGGGGGAGGCCCCTGTCAGAGAGGTCTTCAACTCCCACCTCCGACAGAGCTTCAACCAGGTCCCGAGGGAGGTGGGGGACATCGAGTCTGAATGGACTATGTTCCGCGCCTCCATTGTCGGGGCGGCGGTTCGGAGCTGCGGCCATAAGGTCTCCGGTGCCTGTCGCGGCGGCAATCCCCGAACACGGTGGTGGACACCGGAAGTAAGGGATGCCGTCAAGCTGAAGAAGGAGTTCTATCGGGCCTGGCTGGCTCATGGGACTCCTGAAGCAGCTGACAGGTACCGACGGGCCAAACAGAGCGCGGCTCTGGCAGTCGCCGCGGCAAAAACTTGGGCTTGGGAGGAGTTCGGTGAGGCCATGGAGGAAGACTTTTGGTCGGCCTCAGAGAGATTCTGGCAAACCGTCCGGCGACTCAGAGGGGGGAAGTGGTGTTCCATGAACACTGTTTACAGTGGAAGTGGTGCGCTGCTGACCTCAGCTGAGGATGTCCTTGGGCAGTGGAAGGAGTACTTTGAGGATCTCCTCAATCCCTCTGACACGCCTTCCGTAGAGGAAGCTGAGGCTGGGGACTTGGAGGGGGACTCGTCCATTACCCTGGCTGAAGTTGCTGAGGTAGTCAAAAAACCCCTCGGTGGCAAGGCTCCGGGGGTGGATGAGATCCGCCTCGAGTTTCTCAAGTCTCTGGATGTTGTGGGGCTGTCTTGGTTGACACGCCTCTGCAGCATCGCGTGGAGTTCGGGAACGGTGCCTCTGGACTGGCAGACCGGGGTGGTGGTCCCTCTTTTTAAGAAGGGGGACCGGAGATTGTGTTCCAACTACAGGGGGATCACACTCCTTAGTCTCCCTGGGAAAGTCTATGCCAGGGTACTGGAAAGGAGAATCCGACCGATAGTCGAACCTCGGATTCAGGAGGAGCAATGCGGTTTTCGCCCTGGCCGTGGAACACTGGACCAGCTCTATACCCTCACTAGGGTGCTGGAGGGTTCGTGGGAGTTTGCCCAACCAGTCCATATGTGTTTTGTGGACCTGGAGAAGGCATTCGACCGTGTCCCTCGTGGCATCCTATGGGGGGTACTTCGGGATTATGGGGTTCGGGGCTCGTTGCTACGGGCTGTTCGTTCCCTGTATGACCGGAGCAGGAGCTTGGTTCGCATTGCCGGCAGTAAGTCAGACCTGTTCCCGGTGCATGTTGGACTCCGCCAGGGCTGCCCTTTGTCACCGATTCTGTTCATTATCTTCATGGACAGAATTTCTAGGCGCAGCCAGAGAACGGAGGGTGTCTGTTTTGGTGGCCGCGAGATCTCGTCTTGTGGTCCTGTTGGCTTCATCAAGTCAAGACTTGCAGCGTGCACTGGGGAGGTTTGCAGCCGAGTGCGAAGCGGCGGGGATGAGAATCAGCACCTCCAAATCCGAGGCCATGGTTCTCAGTCGGAAAAAGGTGGATTGCCCCCTCCGGGTTAGGGGGGAGTTGCTCCCTCAAGTGGAGGAGTTTAAGTATCTCGGGGTCTTGTTCACGAGTGACGGAAAAATGGAGCGGCAGGTTGACAGACGGATCGGTGTGGCGTCTGCAGTAATGCAGTCATTGTACCGGTCTGTTGTGGTGAAGAGGGAGCTGAGTCGTAAGGCGAATCTCTCAATTTACCGGTCGATCTACGTTCCTACCCTCACCTATGGTCATGAACTCTGGATCATGACCGAAAGAATGAGATCGCGGATACAAGCGGCAGAAATGAGTTTCCTCCGCAGAGTGGCTGGGCGCACCCTTAGGGATAGGGTGAGGAGCTCAGTCACCCGGGAGGAGCTCGGAGTAGACCCGCTGCTCCTCCGCATCGAGAGGAGCCAGTTGAGGTGGCTCGGGCATCTGTTCCGGATGCCTCCTGGACGCCTCCCTGGGGAGGTGTTCCGGGCTTGTCCCACTGGGAGGAGGCCTCGGGGCAGACCCAGGACACGTTGGAGAGACTATGTCTCCCGGCTGGCCTGGGAACGCCTTGCGGTTCCCCCAGAGGAACTGGAGGAGGTGTGCGGGGAGAGGGAAGTCTGGAGGACTCTGCTCGGACTGCTGCCCCCGCGACCCGGCCCCGGATAAAAGCGGAGGAAGATGGATGGATGGATGGATGGTATCCTGTTTTTCTACAATCCGCAGTACTTAACAACCCATTAATGGCCAGAGCCACCAGACCCAAGGTGTAAATGGGTGGGAAACTTTTTGGGGACAGGTGCTAAAACTGTATTATATGCAGTTGATAAATTGTGTCTCAGTCCACCTCCCCTGTTCAGAGAGCGGTTTTCCAATTTTACATAGATGGCTTCCTTCACTCCTCTTTCAAACCATCTGTCTTCTAAGGCTAAAATATGTACATTGTTATCCCCAAAAGAATGTCCCTTGTCCTTCAGATGTAGGTGGACTGCTGAGTCCTGACCTGAACTTCCTGGGCTGTACTTCCACAGTGGTGGAATGAGATCCTTCTCTCCATCGGAACTGCCGAATCCCTCAGGATTCAATACTAGTGACAAAACCCATCTATTTCCAATGTCTATGAGCAGCTACTTCAATGATGCGTGAGAGACAAACAGCCTTTTCTTTGATAATACTTTACTTTGATATGGAAAACTCTGTTTTTGTCCGTACTTTTATATGCGCAGAAAATGTTAGTCGTTTCGGGGAAACTCAGCCGAGAAAATGCCTAAAACATCTCTGTTCGTTGGATGAAAGAGGTGTTGCAGAGGTTAATGTTAACCACAAGGTGGCCGCGCGTGACATGGTAATTCCGGGTTTCAAAATCAATCTTGAAAGTAACCGAAACGCCTGTCAAATTATTAATAAATTCATTAATGCTATAATGACGTTATATAGATAAGGAATGTGTAGTCAGGTGAATGAGCAATTCGTTTTTAATGATTAATTTACAATCAGAGGACATAAAGATCCTGTGAACTAATTATTGGTGCTTAGATAGGGGAAAATCAATCAGAACAGAGTCGATGTAGCAAGTACACCACGACTCAGCGAGACACGTTTACACGTTTTCTGCAGTACCTGCATTTTTTTCACTTTTTAAAGAGAAAACATAGAAAAGGTAACTAAACTGAGTTTAGGAAGCAAAGCTGCTCTCAATAAGAATAATAATGAAGGCTGTGTAAGATTTTCTTAAGTGAAAGGGTGAGAATGGTTAGGAGTGACAAATATATATTTTATAAGTTGCGCTAATGGGCCTTCTTCAGATGAAAAATCCCGCATATGCCTACTTTCAAGGTTGTATAAACTGTACGAAAAGTAGGTGTAAAACCTACATGAATATTTGCAGTTTAATTAATATTAATTTCATTTTATGTTGTATGCGAGAATAATTGGAAATGACACGGACGAGAACACTGCTTAAAGTTCCTGCATGGAAAAAAAAACTACGCTGGGCGTGGGAAAACACTTCTCACAGACGTTCTTCTGATTTATCATAATGTACAACCCATCGAGCCCAGGGCAGTTCAGCTCCGCAGGTCACTAATAAATGTATGAATTCAGCGGCGATCAGATGTTCACAGCGACGCGCCGTGTCTCAGTAGAGCCGCGCGCCCCTCGCCGGGCCGCTCGCGCTCATTGTTCCTCTGAGGCATTAACCACATTCCAAAGAGCCGCGCTCTCCCTTCAAGTGTCCCTCCGCGCATTCCAACCGCACAAACTAGAGCCCGAGTTTTCTATTTTGCAACAAACGCTCGCAGCTGGGGAAGCCGTTCACCTGAGCACCTCCTTTGCTCACCCTAGCACCATGTCGGCGCTTTAAGTTTAAGCGTTTTGGAAGGCAAGGCGGAGGCTTTCGAACAAGAGCTGTGGGACCCGCGTGGGGAAATTCCTCCGCGCAGCGCGCCATTGACTGTGTGGACCTTTCAACTTGTGAGAAAGTGGGGCTGAGGAGGGACTGCGCCTCGGGAGAGCGCTGCCATGGAGGCGCCGGGGAACTGACCCGTTGAGCTACTCAGCGACTGCAGCTTCCAAGGGTGTCCATCGTTTTGGAGGAGAGGTCCGAGGAAGTAACAATGCCTTTGTTCGGACCTGGAGGCGCCGTGCTGTGATTTTTCTTCTCCCCGGTGAAAGTGCCCTTGCCTTGTGTCGCTCCGACATGGAGCAGTTCGAGGAGGACGTGGCGAGCGGGCTGCTGCGGGACCTCTCCCTCTACGAGCCCTACAGGGACGGCAGCTACTCCCTGCGGCGGGAAGTGGTCGCTCAGCCCGGGCTCGACTTTTCCGAGCAGCGGAGCAAGCGGCTGAACGGGAGCGTGGTGGCCCCTCAGCAGGTGCCCGGCTTGGACACCCCTCCTGCGGGGAGCAAAGTTCAGAGAGGCACCACGAGCCGCGCGCCGGTCCCGTTGGAGCTGTGCCCGCCACACAGGGAGCCGCTGCTCAGCGAGGACGCGAACTGCACGCGCTCCGAAGTTGCACTGCCGTGTTACGGCGGCGCTTCCGAGCGCCACAGGAGGTTCTCGCTGGAGGGGCACCGCTACAGCGCGGGCAGCGCTTTCGACAAGCCGGGATACGGCCGCTACAGCGCCCCGAGCCCGCGCTCGAGCGTGGCGTCCGGCAGCTCCTCGCAGGAGCACAGCAAGCAGCCGAGCCCGCGCTCGAGCGTCAGCAGCCCGCGGAGCAGCCTGGTGGTGCCAGGTCAGGAGCGCTTCGCCAGCCCGCGGAGCAGCCTGGCGCAGTGGGACGGCGGCGGCGGCGGCGGCGGCGTGGCGCTGAGCCCGCGGTCCAGCTACGCGAGCACGGCCAGCGACACCAGCAAGCACTCGAGCCCCAGGGCGAGCCTGAGCGGATACGAGTGCGCCAGCAAGCCCAGCAGCAACCGCACCAGCGGCATCAGCATGGGCTACGACCAGCGGCACATGAGCCCCCGCTCCAGCACGGCCAGCCCCCGCTCCAGCGTATGCAGCCAGGATGGCAGCGCCCGAGTCGGCGCGGTTCCCGCCTGCGTGCTCAGTCCGCGCTCAAGCATCTCCAGCCACAGCTCGAGGAGCTCGCGCAGCTCCAGGGGCTCCATGAGCGCGTACCCGGACCTGCAGCTCCCTTCGCCCAGGTCGTCTATGTTGGGAGCTGGGCTGCCGGAAGATGCGGCCGCGCAGGACTTCGGGGACTCCGCCTGTGTGTACGGCAGAGCTCAAGTGCAGCCGGTGCCCGCGGCGCAGGAACCGCAGCCGTACCCCCACCCCCAGGGCGCGCTCAGCCAGGACGGGGCCCCTTTCACCTACGGGAGCCCCGCGAAGAGTTCGCTTCCGGCGCACAAGTTGAAGCTGCCCTGCCAGGTGACACCGTGCCGGGAGAGCGGTCCGAGCCAGGTGGAGAGGAGGCTGGAGGCGCTCACGCTAGAGCTGGAGAAGGAGCTGGAATTGCACATGAAGAAGGAGTACTTCGGTAAGCACGGCAGTGTGAGGACGCGTTCCCGTGTCCTACGCTGGGGTATCGGTAATGACGGATAGGTGCGACGTTCAGGGACGCAGGAGATATTACGTTACCTAATTTAGCAGACGCCCGTTCGTTCTCCAAGCGACCTCCAGTGAACTCTATGTGGTATCATCAGCCCACACACCTTATTCAAGGTGACTTACACTGGGTCACTCGTCCATACATCAGTGGAACACACACTCTGTCACTCCCACGCTATGGGTGAACCTGAACCGCATGTCCTTGGACTGTGGGAGGAAACCTGAGCACCTGGAGGGAACCCACGCAGACACAGGCATGACATGCAAACTCCCCGCAGACTGGGCTGGGATCAAACCCATGTCCTCTTGCACCACCCAGATGTTGTGAAACAGCTGTGCCACCAGCCACTAAAAGTCTTGTTTGGTATATGGGAAATAAGTGTTGCAATAAAAAGGGGATCAAAATGAATAGGTGGAGCACTTAAATGGAAGAATTAATTTGGAACACAATTTATCCATATTTATGTTTTCGGCTTCAGGAATCAAATGATGGCATTGCAATTGGCTCAATTTGAAATTTACATTGACTGTAGTGAGATGGTTTGGTTTTTAGAAGTGAAGGAACAACCGGTTGTTTCAGAAGAGCAGACACATTCATTCATTCAGTAACACACAGCTGGAGTGAAAGGAAAGGGCTTTCAGTGCTGACAATGGCATGACCTGAACGCTCCTGGTATAAATAGGCTACTTCTTGGATTGTTACATCCTCATCTGTAGCTCCATCCCCCACAACAAACAGTTTTTTTTTGTTGTTGCTGCAAACCTGGAGTAACCCTGGCAACCACATAAACCACCCCACTGCCCTCAGCATCTGCTTGCAAATCATTACATGAGGAAAAGAGTTGGCTTTTTTCACAGTTGCAAATTTTGTGTGTATGAATTGGTGTGTCAAACATTGTACAGCACTGCCCTTTGCCATTTTTCCATAGTAGGGTAAGGATTAGGTACATTTATTCATTTAGCAGACGCTTTTGTCCAAAGCGACATACGTCTCGGCAAAAGTATAATTTATGCATTACATTAAGAAAAAGAGACATACCTGCAGATATGTGACTCAAGTAAACCTAGTTTGTTGCCTACCACTTGCTGCACCGAGGTTCATCGTTCAAGTAGGTGCATAAAACACAGGATAGACAGATCTTGATACCCTCCTCCAATTTTTTTTTCCATAATATTATAAGATACACAAGCAAGCAAAAACAAAGTCTGGAGTAGTGGCTGAATAAAGGCTTTATCTGGTGATGCTCATGAAGTTACGGTGCATGAACATTTACACCGTACATGAGCTGGAGAGATCTTGGGCAAAATGGGTCCAGAAGAGGTGAGTTTTCAGACCCTTGTTGAATGTAGACAGAGTTTCTGCGGTTCTGGGTGAGAGGGGAAGGTCGTTCCACCACAATGGAGCCAGAACCGAGAACCTCTGTGCTTTACCTTTCGTGCGCGGGACCACCAATCGAGCAGAAGTAGACGAGCGAAGGGGTCTAGTGGGGGTGTAGCGGTTGATCAAGACCTGTAAATAGCTGGGAACAGTTCTATTGATGCATTTGTAGACAATAACCAAGGTCTTGAATTTGATTTGGGCAACTATAGGAAGCCAGTGCAGAGAAATGAGAAGAGGAGATACGTGGGAACGCTTTGGCAAATCAAGCACAACTTGTGTAGCAGCATTTTGTAGAAGCTGCAGAGGTTTGATGGCAGTAACAGGAAGGCCACACAGGAGAGAGTTGCAGTAGTCAAGACAGGAAGTCGCCATGCCTGGACAAGTAGTTGGGCAGAGTCAATTGTGAGATAGGGACGGATCCCACTATTATGCAGGATGGATCTGCAGGACCGGGTTGTGGCTTCGATGTGCTGAGAGAAAGATAGACTCGCATCAATCATTACTCCCAGACTCTTAGCAGCCAAGGAGGTAGGCAGGATGAGTGAGTTGTCCAGTTTGATCAATACATCGTGACAGGAGGATGGGCCAGCTGGGAGGTAAAGAATCTCTGT
The DNA here is from genome assembly GCF_900964775.1 of Scleropages formosus. Classification (NCBI taxonomy): domain Eukaryota; kingdom Metazoa; phylum Chordata; class Actinopteri; order Osteoglossiformes; family Osteoglossidae; genus Scleropages; species Scleropages formosus. The sequence goes on from NC_041810.1 coordinate 33,159,681, forward strand.
TTTGGAGAGGTTGAGTTGGAGGTGGTGATCAGACATCCACAAAGAGATGTCCGGCAGGCAGCAATGCGTGTGGAGATGTCTGTCGCACTAGGTGGAAAAGAGAGGAAGAGTTGAGTATCATCAGCATAGCATAGGTAGGTATGGGGATCTTGCTTGTCTACAGTTTATGGACCAGAATGGAAATCACAGAGAAGATGCATGTTCCACTCAACTGTTTCCATCCTGGAGTTTACCATAGCAGCTGAAGTTGGGCATCAGTCCTTACTAATGGTCTAAAAGACATCTTTTTACTTGGAAGTACAGGAAAGCCCTTCAAACTTCAAAGGCTTTCTGAGTTCACTGGAGTCAGGTGGTGCAAAATTGGTTTCAGAATTCTCAGTTCTGTTTGTTCATTTGTTTTACTTTTTTGTCTGTATCTGCTTGGATTATATTTTATGGATGGGCTTGTTTACTTTTACAAGGAAAGAGGAAGCATGAATTTACATGAAAAACCTCAGCATATTAAGTAGTCTGAGAGCTTGTATGGGACAAACAAAATACATTGAAGTGACATTGTCAATATGATGTGAAGGGATTTTTTTTTTGCCATATTAGGTTTGTCTTAGACTGAAGCACAACATAAGTGCCTTTTTGTCAATGGTATGAGTTGAGTAACAAAAAAAAAAAAAAAAACATATGATGGCATCTCGGGGATTTGCTGCCAGTACATTGTGGACATGTTGTGATCTGTCCCAAGATTGCTGGGAAGTTTATTAGTTTTTTCCTGTTTTCCTCTGGCAGCTGTGCTGAGGGGAACTGTGGGTGTAGACCGTGACTGAAGATCATAGTCATCCTTGTGTCTGCACCCGTGTTTAATGTCTTGTTACTATGGGTGTTGGGACTCTAAGTGCAGCAGAGAGTGTGGTTTTATGGAGGAATTTAACCTGGTGCTTGGGATGATGAGACTCAGTTGACTTTGGCAGTTGCAAGCGAAGGAGGTGGTGTCTTGGTGTCTTTTAAAGTCGAGGTTTAGAGCATATGAAAGAAGCTTGAATTGACGGGAGTTTTGACCGATGTCTGTCTTAGGCAACGCTTGAGCTCTGTGTAAGATTGTAGGATTGGACAGAAAAGCCCTAAGACAGGAGTGATTAAGGATCAGCCTTTTGCCTGTCTTGCCGCCTCTGTTTGGCCACAGGAATTTTCTGCAGCGGTTTGCATATGTTATGTGCCACAGAGAATGCACCATATCTGTGAAGTTAAATGCATGAAACTAAATACTGTGATTTCTGGGTTCGACCATCCGATTCTAAAATTTTCTGCACTGGGTGTTGGCCCTCTTTGAGGTACGGTGCTCCGGTTCTGCCTAGTGCTTTGCCAGAGGCTGTATACAGTGAGCACTGGGATATCATCTTTTTTTTTTTCTTATAGGATGCTTGTGATATTAGTCTGGATGCAAGGTAATTTGAATGGTGTTATTACACAAGTTAGCAGGAAAATATTTGAAATACATTTATTCATATTCCTGGGGACCATGTTACTTATCCAGTCTGGTGCTTTAGCTAACTGGAGCATTAACAGTCACCCTCCGATTGGAGTTGCTCACTTTTTCCAGAGAGCAACCGAGCCCTGATTGGTAGGATGGATCCCCAGGTCACAGCATTGGTCCTGCTGGTCAATTAGCTTGGGTAGATCTCACTCTTGTGAGACTTGAATGGTAATTATTTGTGTGATTGGGCTAGTGGGGAGCTCCTGGATGCTCAGTCTTCAAGGCCTCAAATATACATTTACATTTATTCAGTTATCTGATGCTTTTCTCCAAAGCAACTTAGAATTATTTACCCATTTATACAGGTGGTTTTTTCCAGTGGTGCAATTTAGGGTAAGCTCCTTTTTTAATGGTGGTACAGTTGGATGGGGGGAGGCAAACCTACAACCTTCGGATCCAAAGGCAGAAACTCTAACTACTATACTACGAGCTGCCCCCTTCACATGGAGCACTGTGAGAGCATCTTGGCCAGTGTCTTGGCAGAACATCAGTTTAATCCATGAGTGCAGCTTGTCAGCCCAGCCACACCTTTCACAGGGCACTGTCTCGCTTATTCACTGAGGAAAAAATGTCTTTGTTCTGTGCTTTCCCAGCAAAGTCCTGTTTCCTCTTTCTTAAATAGGAAACATTGTGGTAATTATGTTCAGCTGGGCAGTGGAGTAATGGCTTCTGGAGCAACCCACATGACTTTGGGTGGGGGTGTCGTTGTCCAGGTGAATCTTCTGCTGGGGACATGACGTGTGATCTGCTGGTTGAGTCGTGTGTAGATGTAATAATGAGGTTTTCTGGCTGCATAAGTTTAAATTTATTAATTTAGTTCATGCTTTTCTCCAAAGCAATTTAGTGTTAAGCTACTTAAAATATTTACCCATTTATGCAGCTGGATAATTACCTTACTTTAGGGTACAACAGCTGGAGGTGGGATTTAGAACTACAACCTGTGGGTCCAAAAGCAGCAGCTCTAACCACTACACTACCAGCTAGTTAAACACACTTGGGGCGGTACAGCAGCTCAGCAAGTGTCTCACAGCGTCTGGGTGGTGCGAGAGGACATGGGTTCGATCCCTGCTCAGTCTGTGTGGAGTTTACATGTTCTCCCCATGTCTGCATGGGTTTCCTCCGGGTGTTCCGGTTTCCTCCCGCAGTCCAAAGACATGCTGTTCAGGTTCACCTAGTGTGTGAGTGACAGAGAGTGTGTGTGTTCTACTGATGTATGGAAAAGTGATCCACTGTAAGTAGTGTATCTAACAGTGTAAGTCACCATGGTGAATAAGGTGTTTAGGCTGATAACCAGTTAGAGTTCATTGGAAGTTGCTTTGGAGAAAAGTGTCTGCCAAGTAAATAAATGTAATGTAAACTAAGAGGTACGTATGTGTATGCAAATCTATATCTCTATATCCTGCTGCTTTACTTATTTCCATTGTAGTTTTTGTTCTCAAAAGGTGAAATGTTTAGCCTGTGAGTGTTCTGTTTTCGGGGGCGTGGTGGCGCAGTGGGTTGGACCGGGTCCTGCTCTCCAGTGGGTCTGGGGTTCGAGTCCCGCTTGGGGTGCCTTGCGATGGACTGGCGTCCCGTCCTGGGTGTGTCCCCTCCCCCTCCGGCTTTACGCCCTGTGTTGCTGGGTAGGCTCCGGTTCCCCGTGACCCCGTATGGGACGAACGGTTCTGAAAGTGTGTGTGTGTGTGTGTGTGTGTGTTCTGTTTTCACAGAAATTCAAGCACAGTGGTGCAAGTTTGTGGGTTTAGTTCATAGAAGAAATGTAGAATTGTAGTTTCAGAGCATTTCCCAACTGTTTTCGGTAATTTGGGATATTTTTAAATAATACATTTTTTTCCCCATCCCGGACTGAAAATGTCCATGTTTTTTCAGTTCATGCCTGGCAGAATAATAAAATGCATGATGAAGGAAATGCTGCTGGTTTGTTTGAACATTGTTCTCTTTGAGGTTTGGCTTCAGTCTTGTCCGCAACAACGCTCTCTGGATAACTTACTTTTCGCCTGTTTTGGCTGCACTAACATTGAAATAAGGAAGAAGCGGAGTTGAATGAGGCCTTCTGTTTTGGTCATGCTGATAACTATCAGGGATTTGCTGGCTGGTTTCTTTGCTTTTTTTTCTTTGCAAATAGTGTCTGGGGTTTAATTCTGTGCACTTCTTACTACATACACAGCCAGTGCACTATTCCATGGCAGTCAGGACTCCCGTTTCTAAAAGAAGTCTTAAATAAACTGTAGAATGTCATTACCTCTACCAATAAATTGCCTAATATTTGTCCACATTTAATTAGTAGCTCAGAGAGTGGAATGTGGTTTACTCATGGCCATGTAACAAACCGCAGTTGTAGGGTGAAGAGGCTTGCATTTCTTCCATCTCCAACCATGCATGGCTCCTGTTTGTTCTTGTTTTGACGGAGTTGTGAATCAACAGCTGGCCAGGACAGGCAAGAGTGCAGCCCACAGAAACGCCCCCCACCCCTGATGGGCCCCTTCATTAACCAGCCAGTGGGGGTACCAGGCAATTCCAGACAGTTGGCAGGCAAGCTCTGCTCATTAGCCAAAGCAAGCTGGGGGTGCAGTCTGGTCACCTGCGTGGAATAGTAATTGCAGCAATAACGCACGTTGTTGTCGCAAACATGGAGTTTGGTAAACGGACTGCGTTTGTCTCCCCCCGTACACCACCACCACCCGACGCTCCATTATTTATATGGGTGACTGCTCCTGTTGTTCATGGAAGGCATAAAGCATGCTGAATGACAGTTCTTTTCAGCCTCTCAGCTCTTTCTGGAGGAGCACTGTGTATCTGAAAAGGGCTCCTCCAAAAACATCGTACATGGGCCCTGACATACAAACCGGCCGGCTAGTGATGGGCCAATGAGTCGGAAGTATAGGGTTCCTCAGCATGTAGGGGTAAACATATTATTCTTAACCTGTGTTAGGAGAGCACTTTGTTGGTAAAGTGGCTGAATACATACATTATTTTCTTGACAGGTGGTTTTCTCCAAAACAACTTCCGATGAATTGTAAGTGGTGTTATTAGCCTAAACACCTTGTTCACCAAGGTGACTTACACTGCTTACAATCATGAATCACTCATCCATACATCAGTGGAACACTCTCGCTTGTCACTCACACGATGGGTGAAGCTGAACAGCATGTCTTTAGACTGTGGGACGAAACCTACGCAAAAACGGGGAGAACATGCAAACTTCACACAGACCGAGCGGGGATTGAACCCATGTCCTCTTGCACCACCCAGGGGCTGTGAGACAGCAGCGCTACTCGCTGTGCCACCATTTCACCGTGCTGCCCACCATGACTGGTATTAGCATTTTCCCACTTTTCACATCGCTACGAGTTTTCCACTCAGAGAAAGCTGTTAGGGATGAACACTTGTTTATCACAAAGTAGTTCTACACATGCATCTGCACACTCATTTATGAAGATGAACTTCATTGTTGCTGCGAAAGTTCTGCTTGTATAGCCAGCAGTCACTGTTACAGTTACAGTGATCCTTTTTGGGGTCTGGTTAAAAACTGCTGCTGCTCCCCTATAACCTTTCAAGCTCAGGGAATTTACAGTCTGGTTTGAATAAAGGATAGATTATATATTCCCATTTCCAGTGCCCCATGTGTCTTGCAAATACTAACCACATCCTTCCAGACAGGATTTTATGTCTTTGGAGATATGGCTTTTTCACTTAATCTGGATAAGATCTGGTTAAGTTCCCATGGGGACGGTGTATTTGCTTTTTGTTCACAGAAAAAGCACAAGAACGTTGACCAGCTTTGTTGAGGGTCAGCTGAGTTCCAGCCCTGTTGCATTCTGATGTTCTCCACATCCTGGTTTCAGCATGGTTGACTTTTTTTCCTTCTCCATGGCCTTTTCAACCATACCCTAGTGCATTGTGGATCACTGTGGTTTTGCTCATCTCCAGACCTGGATTGATGATGGTGAACAGTGCTTTTTTCTTTTCTGCTGTTTCACTAGTCTTTTATGTACCCTGGATGCCATTACATAAGTAGAGCTCAGCAATACACAGATTCTGATGCTCCGTTATAACACATACGGGTATCTGAGAAATAAAGGCATGCACACCCATCCCTCACATAATGGGTTTAATTTGTTCCTTGACATTGTGCCTTTTGGAATATTTCCCTTATGAGTGAAATCGGTAACACAAAGGGATGTTGAACAATGTCCTTTTATTGAGACCTTCCCAGCAGAAGGAGGGCTTGTAACCCTGAGGAAAATCGGAGACAATGCGCTCCCCGGACGTTCCCCGTATGAAATTCTACACAGTTATCCCTCACCAGTCACCATTTCTGTAAATAGTGCAAATAAAAGCACACGTTTCAAACACATCTTGAGTCTATCGTCAGTCCTTTTAAAGCACTTTGTGTATCACTATGGTTTAAATAGTTACATGCTTAGTCTATTTCTTTAAGGATTCAAAGGACCCAAGTTCATGCCCTACTTCTTGATGTAGTACCCATGAGCAGCGTAATTACCGAATTGCTCCAGTAAACATTGTAAAAAAACATCAGCTCGCTTAACTTTTTAATCTGTTTCAGCTGATATTTGATTGACAGTGGTTGTGATTAGACATTGTTCTCCCATGTTGCCTGCGCTAAGCATAATTGTTTCTGTACATATTTAAAATGAATTTGTGTTCTATACTGTTAAATGTTATTAGTCTTTACCTCATGTTTACTCTATTGTGTTGAATAACTGCTCTGAACATAATACAGGCACAGGACTTGTGTTGGCAATGACCCGTGTGAGGTCAAGAGGTGTCTACTCAAGTGTCTTCGTCAGGATCATGCAAAGGATTCATGGAAGGAAAACTATCTGTACTGCATTACTAGCCTGCTTTATGAGAAAATGGTATTTTTGCAAGCTGTTGTAATGATTTTTTTAATTGCATGAGACCCCATAATTTGAGGGATGGGTGTACTTGCAGTATATGAGTTTGGTTATTATTATATATGTAGAATATGCTTCTTTATTAAATCTGTATCTGGAATGAAGAGAATGCTGGTAACTATTTGTGGCCCCTGACTGCTTCATATTTTACTGAAGGGAATACTGAAATGTGCAGTTAACTGACTCGAGAGGATGTGTCTTTTTGATTTCCACCATCAGGGTGCTTGTGGAGTGGAAGGCCAATCTGTAGGTACGAAAATGTCTTGCGATCACTCCTGTAACTCTCGTAGTCCCACCTGCACCTGATGATGCCCTGGCTAAGCACGATGCACTGCTCTGGGCACCACTTTGGCACTACTGATACTGACTAACATATTGAATTCAATTTATTTTTATAGAGCGCTCTTCTCACGCAGTGACACAGAGCACCTGAAGACAGGCATAGAGCAAAGAGATAAAGCCAACATATGACTTCACAGTGTTACTGAGAGACCTTGTATAAATTACACTAATAGCCTACTGATGCCTTATTGTTCTGAAGAGTCCTGTTTTTAAAATTTTCTTTAACTTTGGTATAACAAAATGTTTGCTTTAAAGTTGTGTGAAACTTATTGTGCTTTGTTTTTGAATAAGTCATTACCTCAATTGATTGTAGCAAACAGGCATGTGAGTTCCAAGTGGATGACAATTAAGTTCTTTAGGCCCTTAGGTTAATTGAGCTCAAGAAAAACACTTTTCCCATGAAATAAAAATATCCTATAAAAAGCCATGACCCTGGGAATTTGGAAGCAGTAAGTTTTATTCCCAAAGCTCCCAGTTGCTGTGCCCTCTGTCAGTGAAGTTATTTATTTATTTATTTATTTATTTATTTATTTATTTATTTATTTGGGGGGTCTTTGCTGTGGAGTTTAGGAAGAGGAATTTGAGAAGACTTTGCTTCTAACACCTTGAAAGATGACTTTGTAAATACCCCCCCAAAAAAAAAAATATTAGCTGCTTTATATTGATGGGTTCAAATATTAGCTATGGCTAGAGCTGCACCGGCAGGTAAGTGATGTGAAGACTCTTTAGAGACTGTACCACATTGATGGATTGGAAATCCTCCACCTGGTTAGCTATCTCATCTCCATGTCCATTACAAAGTAACTGCAAATATCCAGTTTAATACAGTGCAGCAGAATATGGTGTTGGCTTATTCAGTGTGACAGGGCTGTGATTTAAGCTTACATTTATTCATTTAGCAGATGCTTTTCCCCAACACAGCGTACATCTAACAGAATACAGTGTGTACATTACATTTGCAGAAAGAGAACATTGTTGCGGATGCATAATTCTTAAGCACAGTCAGTTTCTTTCCACCCTGTGAACCAATGTACATCACATGGGTAGCTGCATAAAGGTTTATTCAAAAATCAACAATTCCTAATGGCATTACTAATTTTTTTTTTTTTAAAATTTACATGAGTAGCTGTGTGAAGGTTTATCCGTTGCTCAACAGTTATGATCTCAAAGTCATAGAGCATGGACCTTTACACATTACATTAACTTGAAAGAGTCATGGGATTTATAGTGAGGACTCTTTTCCATGTCACAAGTGAGCTGTGACTGGAAGCAAGAGCCATTGGTAAGAGTCAAGTGAGCTTTGATGTAGTGATTACGCTGTGTGCCAGAGATGACCCGTGTTACCAGCAGCTTTTGTACTTCTTAACTGTAAATCCTTCATGCTTCTTCAAAAGGTTCACTGTAAGAAGTGATTGTACTTAGGGTTTCTGATATCATAGCAATATGAAGGGTCAAATGTATGCTTTATACATGAAATGAAATCTTACACATGGAAGTTTCATCTTGATAATCTGTATCTCCAAGCAAATTATTAATTGCTTGTTTTCTGCCCTTCATTTGAAGCTGACTCTTGGCAATCAGATTACCTTCAATATGTTGTCTACTAGTGTCCTTAGGCTGGAGAGGAATGTGTCCTAGTTGACTGTCCCACTGATTGAGTCCATCCCATCTGTTTGCCTGTCATCCTTTTTTCTTCCTCCAACTTTTCCAAGCATTACTGTCTTTTTAAGAGAATGCGGGCTTAACAGAGCTTGTGTTAATCAGCTTGTTTTGTTTTATATTCTCATATTGTACTTTGCTGAGAGGGTTTGGTAACAATGTAAATGTATAGCAGAACTAAACAAAATAAAATAAGGACATTCAAAATGAAGGTAACCTGACAGCAAATACGGTGTCTTGTTTCATTTGACAGGCTTTTTGGTTCCAAGACGGAACCAGCTGCATGTATTAAAAAAAAAAAAAAAAAAGTCAGGCAGGTTTTCATTTGTCAGTTGGATGTTTTTGTTGAATAGTTTGAATTGAAAGCATAGCTGTGCATTTGTGTCATGACTACAGAGAGAACGGAAATGTCAGGTTCACGGTGTGAACCCTGAATAGTGTCTATACCTGTGTAAAATGACACAGCTTCTATACCGAAACATTCAGGTTCTTCTTGATTTCTGTTCACTGAGCTGACTTCTATCAGGAAGGACAGGAAAGAGTTTGTGTGTGAATGGTATTAGGAAAAAGGTTGCTGCCTTCTGCTTAGAGCTCAGGTTTGAATCCCATCTTCTGCTGTAGAACACTTGTACGTGATACTTACCTTAAATTACTTAAGTAACAATACTTACTGGATTTATTTGGCTGCTTAGTTATGTCATGACTGTTAATCACGTGCCCTATACAATGTATAAATGTCTCTTTGCATAACATAAATACATGTTGATGATCGCGACCCCGTATGGGACAAGCGGTTCAGAAAATGTGTGTGTGATTGAAATTGAATTTCTTATTGCTTCACAAAGTTTGAGATGCTGCCCCTTCTTTTATTTATTTATTTTTTTTTTGTAATAGATGGCATTCAGTAACAATTATCCAACTCTTAAAAGGGTAAATCATTATAAGTTGCTTTGGGGGGGCGATGACAGCTAAATAAGTAAATCTTATGTAAGTGTACATTGTTCATTGGTTGCCATAGTTAAATAGTTCTAGTTTCGACTACAATAATGTTTTGATACTTGGTGTATTTTTTTTTTTAATTTTTTAAATTGGTCTTCCTTGTACTGTACTTTTGGTTTACCCAAACTGCAAAACATAAAAATGAGGTGATGGAAAAGTAGAATTTTGATGAAACCATCATAGTTCTACTGCAAACCCCTTAGTTCTGGGTATGGTAAATAGTGGAAGCCTCTTTAGCAAATTTAGCATGCACCTAAAGGTAGCCAAGTTCATCATCTAAGACATAGGACCTTCCTCCTTGTCCATTGGATTTTCCAGCCATCAGAACGTGGTGCTGAGGAAGGGTTGGTGGCATCCTATGCACATGCATTGGTAATGGAAAATTCTTTTTTTTTTTTTCTCAATTTTTTTATGCATGTAATTATGGTAATTACTCAAGTATGTTTACATGCCCACTTGTGTCATATACTGTATATAGTCAAGCTTGGAGTGTATGAATTTAGTTTAGCATACCACTCTGTGAGAAATTTTCAGGGAAGTTATTAGATTATTGTAGGAGGCTGGAATTTACTGCCATGGGAAATTCCTGCTTTTCAGCCTTTTCATTTTTTTCTTCCCCTGTTGTGTGTTATATGGCAGTGGTGCATTAGTTATTCAGGAATCGCAGAGGAAAAATGCTATGTGAAAACAGGATTTATTAGAACACAAGAACTTTGGCCCGTTTAGTGCATTTTCCCAGGTTTCAAAGTTGTCTGTGTTGAACCCTTTAATATGTTTATAGTTGTAGGAATCTTTTTGCTTATGAAAAAAAACAGGATTCTCTCATAACTCTCCCTTTACAACAATTTGGGACGTGCAAGAAGATGCTGATGAAGTAAAAAGGCAAAGTCTTCTCTAACATTTTAAATAATAAAACAGTTCTCTTGAAACACAATATCATTATAAATAACTGATTTGATTTACTATGCCTGTCTCTTATATGAGGAGGTTATTCTGTTTATGAAATAATCCCATTAGATGAATTCCTGTTGTGATGCATCAGCTCATTTAAATTTTTACTTTGACACAAATTATAGAATTAAGAATTATGACTTTGTATTATGAAAATAGCTCTGTAAACCCTGGAATGCGGGTTGCCAGTTCATCGCAGGACAATCACACACAGTCTGTCTCCACCATTGGCATTGTGGAGTCACCAGTTCACCTTAAACCTGTCTTTGAACTCTCTGAAGAAACTGGAGCCCCTGGAGAACACACATGGACAGAAATGCAAGCTCTGCATAGACCAAATCAGTAGTGAAGTATCATCCAGTAATGAACAAAATGTAGTTGCTGTTATTTTTAGAGTGAATTTTCTTGAGTGTCCCTTAAGTGACATCTGCCACTGCTTGTATCAGATTTGTGGAAGAGGGCAGTTCAGCCCTAACATTAGATATATGTTTGTGTCTGTGCAGGATGGGGCATTTAGCAGCTTTCTTATCCACAACTATAGCCCATGTGTGACATTGTTGTTGACCCCACCCCTCAGTACAAAGGCAGTATCCTCAACAAACATGTCATTGATATGCTCTTGATCCTGACCTAGCTCTAGCATGGAGTTTCTAGTGGATGTGTGTTCAGGTTGTTTGGAAGGATGTTAATGTGTGTAATGTGGTTTGGAAGCAGCAGAGTGATTGATTGATTGTTCACCTCTGGGGTAAACAGTAAGGTAGTGTCACAGGTCAAGAACACTTGCCCCTGAGGCACCTAGTTAAAAGGGATGTGACCTGGTTGGCTAAGCATTGAGGTAAACGTGAGGCTGGTGTGAATCCATATAGGGTTATTTTCTTCAGCAAATGACTGTGAAAATGTAAGATTTCCTCTAGTCGTAAACACTAAGCATAGTCTTAATGGCAGTACTCGTGTTCTTTCCTTTCTTCCTCTGAAAGTGAAGCAACTATATACATTAGGCTGTCTAGCTATTCCACTGAGCAGTTGGCATAGTTAACAATAAAAATCTCCACCTTACATTTAAAGTACAACAAACAGTTAAGTAACATTTTTGCATTTTTGATATTTCATACATGTGTAGCTTAGTTCAGGTAACATCAACAATGTGTCTGTTTTTAAATGGGCTCTGCCTGATTGCATTTAAAGAACTCCAACTCCCATAATTCCACTTTTGCTAACTTGCCCATAGGTTCCATTTTACCTAAAGTATCTGTTTCTCAATGTAGTAGCATATTTCTGACCATTTTCAGTTGCAATATTAGATATTGCATAACATAATAGCATTACATATTTTCCACTCCATTCTCTTTTACATATTCTTACAAACGACAAACTTTTATACATGTGTGGAGCAGCTGCTCCATAACAGGAACATGTACAAATGCTCCTCTTGCTCTCATACACAAAGATGATTTCCACACCCTTCCTGGATGTCTGATACCTGTCTGGGCAATCTCAGTAAAATGTTTGGGTGTTCAGTAAGACCTGTATGTGTAAGGGTCAAAGATTGTCTTAAAGGAGGCCAGACTCATTTTCAAATAATATAGCTTCACTGACATTAAGAATCTTTTTTGCAGGATTTGTCCTCCCAATTTTCCATCAGATTTGTAACATAATGGCCCCAGTGCTCATTCTGAAACCTGCCCTTGTACATATTTGTGGTCACTCCCCTTGGGGTTCCTTCCTCTTTTTGCAGAATGTTCAGTGCATAACCTGAACATTGGGAGTATCATGAGTGATCATAGGCTGGCGTTCCAAAGCTGAAGTGCCTTACGCTCAGTTTATTCTGTGGTGGTGGTAATGATTGCCCCATCATTCTGACATTGCACTTCTTTCAGTCAGTTGTCCTCCGCAGAAACACACGTTACTTTGCTGCTGCGACTGTTCACAGTATTTATATAACATAAGAAGGCGCCGAAGCAGAAGTTTGGTCAAGTCCACCCTGAGCATGGGTGCCCCTAGTGCTTGTACGTGTTGAAAGCCTTGTGTTTGTGTTTCGGCTCTCGTCTTCAGACTAGCCAGGAAAAAAGCCATCAAGTTATGTGTCCACTCCTTAAATTGCCCTTCCACATACTCTTGTTTGAACAGTTATGAGCATGATTGTATTCTCCAGATTTCATGGTGTAACATGAAACTGTTGACATTCCTTTTTTATTTTTCATCATAAATGTATGTGCAAATGTGGTTGCTGTGCAATGGTCTAATGTATATACTGTAAATATAGACTTTGGGGGTTGTCTGTGGAAAAAGTTGACGTTATACACTTTAGGAATGTACCATGGGTAACATCCTATTGCAAACTTAAGTCCTTGTGTATGTCTAGACAATTAGTCATTTAATCCTGCTGCAATTTGCCATTCACCCATGGGACTGTCACAAATCCTCTGGCTGAGTCAGCTGATCCAACACCTGGGACAAAGTGCAACTGGCAACCTACTTGAAACCGGGGGGTAAATAGATTTGTGACTGATCTGTTGCCAAGTGTTGGGTTTCCCCAGAGTTTCACTGAGCTGTACGGCATCAGGCCTTTTGTAGAAATGTTCTAACTATACCATTAACAGTGAAAGTCATGTTGAAACTTCTGCAATGTTTCTCTTCCACAGCAAACTAGTTCTCTCTACACACACGTGCACATACATACAGGTGTGTAGATACTCAGTCACAGACCCAAAAGCTCCACATATTCTAACAAAGTTCGCAAAGGGACCTTGAAGTGAGTTTGAAGTCAGTATATGGTTGGTATGTTGACCCTGACACTATGCTCACCATTTTTTCTTTCTCTGTCTGTCAGGTATCTGCATAAAGTGTGGGAAGGGTGTGTATGGAGCCAGCCAGGCCTGCCAAGCAATGGGGAACCTGTACCACACAAATTGCTTCACCTGCTGTTCCTGTGGTAAGACACCTTGTCTGTGTTTTACCGTAACAAATAGACGTTGTTGTTCATTATCCTTTTACTCTGTTTGTCACAGCAAAGCTTTCTTAATATGGAGGGAAGTCCCCCTACCTTCTTGTGTGGTTTTAAACTGACAACTGGTAATACAGTGGTTGGAGCTTCTTCCTTTGGACTGGAAGGTCACAGGTTTGATTCCCACCTCCAGCTGTAGTACCCTTTAACAAAGTGCTTATCTAAATTGCTCCAGTGAAATTGCTAGCTGTATAAATGGGTAAATAATTGTAAATAGCTTAACATTGTAATTTGCTTGGGAGAAAAGCATCAGCTGAATGAATGAATGAATGAATGTAAATGTAAACCTCTACACTGTCCACAAACTCCCAATATCCAGTTTTTACCTATCGAGTATGGAATTGTTAATATCACATTAACTTTCATATGCCCTGCCTGCAACATCAGGAACAGGCTTGCAACATCCTATCTGGCACGATGAACTGAGAGCACATTTGAAAATTGTGCCAAGTTGCTGTTTGAGAGAAACTGTAAGGTGCGCTGCATTGTGGGAACTGCATACCCACACCTTGTTGTCATGCACTTTACAGTCTAGCTTGCATACTTGCATGTTTGTGTTTGGGTCCTCTGTTTTGTACCACTTGTTATAAGTTTAGCGTATTGAAGTTTTACAGAATGAATGCAATTGAAAAAATATTAAAGAAATGGTGGAATCCTTGGCTTGTAACTTCAATATTCATAAAAGCCCTGGATTCAGTTGATTTGGAAGTGTAATTCTGAAGTATTAACAACAGCATAGTAAGTCACTGCAGTTTTTATGCAATTTTAGATTATTCCAGAATTTTTTTTTTTTTTTTTTTTTTTTTTTTTATAATTTAAAAAATACAAAAATCTCTGGTTATAAAAGCAAATGTGACCAAGTGTGCTGGTTCATTTCACAGGAGGGTCATCCTCAGTCATATTGCTGTCCTTTGGGTAATGTTTTCTAATTCACATTGGCTGGGAGAAAAAAGTCTTTATTAGACAGCTAAAAAGCTGATTTTTAAGGTAAAGATGGGCCCTCTTCCTATTTTACTAAATTGCCTGGAGAGAGACCTTGGACAACATTAGTCATTATCCAGACCACTGTCTTGCTGGAAATCATGACAAGTGACACTGACTCACAGGTTGGTCAGACATGCTCATTATGTTCAGGACAACTGAAAAGGTTCATAATGCTCTCTTTGAGTCACAACCTCCGTTTACCACCAGGTCTCATATTTTACATCACTTTAAGGGGGGGATAATGGTTCCCTGGAGGTGAAAGAACATTGGTCCTTTTCTAGAGTCTTTATTGACTGCCACTCTATCAAAATCAGAATGTTTTCAGTAGTGGCTGCATCATTATTTTACGATATTTTAATAAACAGCACAAGAGAACTGGGTCACAAAAATATGGAGAGTATGTTGAGAAAATGCAAATACCTTTGGATATATAATACAACACAAGAGCAAAAGGTTACAGCATTTAGCAAATATAGCACAATCTAAGTTCCAAAAACTTGACCACATGTTCTAGAATTCATTGCTGTTATGTAGGTCAGACACTAACTTTTCTTGCATCAACTACATATGTGAAGCAGGAGATTCAGGTGAAGACCATAACAGTAAAATTGTTTCCTTTACACTATATGTAGAGTGATAATTTTATCAAACAGTACAATACCTTGAGAGTCAGTGAGAACAAGGGTGTAAAATGGCTCTCAGGTGGATTTTATGGCTTTTGATCTTGGAACAGTTATAGCTACAAGCAGCAAGTTGTGCATGGGGAGAACCAGTTTGGTGGGTGATGGAAGGCAGTTGCAGATTTGTGTCTGAGTGGAGGAAGGTGACATTGGCAAGAGGCCTGAGGATTCACCAGGGAAGGAGAAGATGCCAGGATGTGTGAGGGCAGGGGCCCTGCATTGATCCCTACTTTTTGAGAAGTAGCTCAAGTCAGTCAGTTGAAGTCTAGCTGTAGGTTTCACACCAAAGTCTGCAGGATATCACTACCCCTGGCACTGAGGAAGGAGTACTGGGCACTGGGTTCCAGGATGGTGAAAGACAGGCAGGTGAGGTTGTGCAAACAGGAAGGGTTAAACTGGGGAAGGAAAAGTCACAGGGGCAACAGCCAAAGGTTAAGTGACCAGCAGGTAGAGAAGCTGGGGTATGGGATACTGTAAATAATGATTTGGTTGGTATCCTGAGTAAGTTGAAGGGGTCAGCAGAGAGTAAGTTAGATAGATTGGGGGAAGTTTTTTTACAACTATGGGGTAGAGTGATTTGGGATAATGCAGGCAAGGAGTAAGGAGCAGCTGGGTGTTGTGAAGTCAAGGCAGCTGGTAGAAATAGAGAGGGTTGTCCTGGAGAGAAGGCAGCTTAAAAGGTGATGGAGGTAAGCTGAGGAGGGGGTAAGGGAGGGTATTTGTGTCTTGCAGGCAGGTATAAGGAGTAAACTGGCTGTATTAAGGAGGATGGATGCTCTTAGGAGGAGGAGGAAGAAAGGGCAAGCCAGGGTGGTGTTTTTCAGAGATTCTTTCAAGTTTGTGAAGGCTCTGTGTGGTAAGAAGTCTTTGATGTTAAGGGTAGAAAAGCAGGAGCTGGATGGTTATCTGTGTGAGGTTGTCTCTGGTTTAGAGCATGATGGTGGGCTAGAGTTACCGGTAGACATCCCCCTGTAGGGGAGATAGAGTGGGAAATGGATGTGTGCCCCCCTGAGGTGGGGAGAGGTGCAAGATGTAGTGCGGTGGGCAAGGGACTCTTCGGCACCTGGCCCAAACAGGGTACCATACCGGGTGTTTAAATGTACTCCGGGTCTACTAAAATTTTTGTGGAGGTTGATGGCTGTTGTGTGAAAGAAGGGGGTCATTTCTAAGTTATTGCGGCAAGCAAGAGGAATTTTTATTCCTAAGGAAAAGGGGGCTGTTGGGGTAGGCTGGGATAGGCCAGTTTAGGCCTATTAGCCTTCTCAGTGTTGAAGGGAAGATTTTCTTCAGTGTTGTAGCATACTTGAAAGCCAACAGGCTGATTGATACCTCAGAAAGCGGGGCTTCCGGGATGCTCAGGGTGCTTGGAGCACACCAGTAGGATTTGGCATCAGATTCAGTCTTTCAAGAAGGGGAAGAGATCTCCATGTGGTGTTCTTGGACTTAGCAAATGCTTGTGGGTCAGTTCCGCACAGTTTGCTGTGGGAGGTGTTCAGGTGTTTTTTTAAGGTTCCTAGAAGTGTTACGAGGCTGGTGAAAGCCTAATTTGCAGATATTCAGTTTTGTTTTAGTACAGAAAGCTATACAGCATTTTGGCATCAGTTGCAGATTGGAATCATGGCTGGATGTACAATTTCGCCATTGGCTTTCACAATGGCAGTGGAAGTTATTATAAAGGCTTCCAAATGGGTTGTTGGTGGTGAGAGGCTGCAGGATGAGACATGCCTACCCCCTATTAGAACATTTATGGATGACATGACAACTGCTATGGCTCCTTGTACTTGTCATTTGTTGTCTAAACTCAATGACAACTTGAAGTGGGCTAAGCTGAAGGTTAAGCCAACTAAATCGAAGAGTCTCTCGATTGCTGGTGGGAAAGTGGTACAGGAGAAGTTTTGTATTGATGACGAAGTAATTCCTTATATTCTGGAGAAGCCAGTTAAGAGCTTGGGCAGATGGTATAGCTCTGTAGTAAGTGATTAGGAGCAGGATGTGGCACTAAGGGAGGTGGTTGTGGAAGACATAAAGAGCATTTATGTGTCCTTCCTCCCTGGGAAGTTAAAGTTGTGGTGTCTGCAGTTTGGGCTCTTGCCACATATTAGGTGGCCACTTACAGTATATGAGTTTTCTGTCTGGGAAGTGGAGAAGCTCGAGCAGGTTATTAGTACAGCAGTATGAAGATGGCTGGGGGTGCCACGCTGTTTAAGCAGTGTAGCGTTATATGGTAAGGGCATGTTGGAGCTGCCAGTATCAAGTTTGGTGTTGGAGTACAAGTATGCAAAGTTGGGTGTGGAGCTGACTCTAGCGAAGTCAAAAGATGAGATTGTGAGAAAGGTGGTGCTGTCAGTAAGGAAAGGTAGATGGTGGAACTCCAGAGATGCAGTCCAAAGCACAAAAGGGTTGCTGATGTTGTTGATCGTAGTTGGGCATGTGCAGAGAGGGAGGGGGCAGGGTTTGGCTCTGGCCATATGCGGCGGTTGTAGAGTGCTGTGCTGGAGGCAGAGAGACGGTGGCTGGTTGTTGAGCAGGTCTAAGGGCAGGAAGAGGAGGTGAGGTGTGCAAAGGCGGTCGCATTAGTTAAGCAGGGTCAGTAAGTGAACTGGGAAGGTGTGAAGAGGAGGAAGTTATGCTGGCAAGATGTGTGGGCGATGAGGCGAGTTGCCTTAAGTTTTTTATTGTTGGAGCAACTTAGGATGTGCTACCAATGCCACAGAATGTTAAGCAATGGGCAGGTGGTGATGGTTCTTGTATTTTGTATAGCGGTGTGGTGACACTAAGGCACATGTTGTCAGGGTGTAAGGTTAGTTTGGGGCAGGGATATTATACTGGGTGCCGTAATCAAGTTTTTAGATGTTTAGCAGGTGGTTTTGAGAGCAAGCGGCAAGTTGTGAATTCTCTGCCTGTTGGCAGTTTAGCTAAAACAATTGGTTTTGTGTGTGCAGGAGAGAGTAGCACTTTGCAAGGGCAGACATGCCCTGGTAGGTGGGCAAGTGGGCTGATATGGGCAAGCAGCTCCAGGTTCCGCAGGTCATTGTGGTTACTTCATTGCATCCAGACATAGTGTTATATCTGGAGGGTGAGCGTATTGTGTACTTTGTAGAGTTAACAGTGCCTTTCGAGGATGCTATTGGGGAGGCATACGAGTGGAAACTGTTAAAGTATGCAGATCTGGTAGCAGACGCAAGGGACCGTTGATGGCGGGCTCAGGTGAGATTGTTAGAGGGTTTGTGACTAAATCAGTTATGGAGTTGTTGAGGGAGTTTTATATTAGAGGCCACTCATTAAAGGCAGCAGTGAAAGAGCTGTCTGAGGCAGCTGAGAAGGCAAGTCAGTGGTTATGGTTGAAAAGAAAGCAGGGTAGTTGGGGTTACAGGTTAGAGGGAGGTGTGTAGTGGTGGAAAATTAGTGGCAGATGGTGAGTAATAGGAAGCAGCTGGTGTTAATTAAGGAGGTGTGGCCTTGTTAATTAAAATAGTTTAAACTTGTGGAGTGATGCATTTGCAGTTGCTGCTGATAAGGTGGTGTAGTTAGAAGGTCTGTATGGAGCTGTGGTTTAACTGGTTGAGTTAGTGGAGTTGCAGTATTTGTTGAGGGTGAAGGGTATTGACCATGGCAGGGTGTCATGGGCCTAATTCGATGAAACACCAACAACGGGAGGTACCCGCTTGATAATCTCAATAAAATGCTCATGTTGGTACCTGGCTGGTTTGTTTGTTTTGGTTGGTGGGTTAGACTTGGTTTGTTTGGTTTTGTTGGTGGGTGTGGTGATTGGGTTTTCTTCTTCTATTTATTTAACAGATGCTTTTCTCCAAAGCAACTTCCAATGAATTGTATATAGTGTTAGCCTGTTTTCTGGGTGTGTTGGTGTGTTAGACTTGGTCTGTTGGTTTGGATTTGGTTTGATGGTTGGTTTTTGATAGTGGGTTGGTTTGATGCCTGGCTTTTTGTTGATGGGTTAGGCTTGGTTTGTTGTTGGGCTAGGTTTGGTTTTTGTTGTTGGGGTGTGTTTTGGTTTTGTAGGTGGGTTGAGAAAGTTAGCTAACCTTTTTGGTCTCAGGTCATGGACATGTATGTTGGCTATGCTGGGTGGTGTTCTCTCTGGTTGAACTGGGTCCTTGTGTACAGCTGTTGAAAAATACACATGGGTCTAATATCTTTTCCTGTGTATCTTGAATGTCATCCAGAAGAGAATTTGGGTTGTGATTTAACAACAACATAAAGGGGGGGGAACATACTTTTTGATAAATGTTTCTTTAAATATTTGCACAAAGCCTATTCCAGTAAGCTTATATAGATATTCCAGAATAAATACAAAGTACCCATTGTGGCCTTATTTAAAACACATATGATGTTCCCGGGGTTATCCTGAGCAGGCATGCTGCGGTACATTCTGTGAGTGAGCTTTGTTTGTTTCCTGGATACTGAGGGTGGTACAGGCAGGGAAGACTTCATCATATAAAAATGATCATTTATCATCACTAAAGACAATCCAAGGTCCTGCTCCCCTGCCTCTGTCAGTGCATTAGTAGGACAGGTACCAATTCTTATTAAAACAATTTACAAAGCAGAGATCGTAGTCTTGGAACTCTTCAACTCTTTCTCTGTTTTCCTTAACTCTGACTATGGTCCGTTGCCTGTTTCTAATAAAATGTTACAATTATGAAAATACCAGTTTGTTAATTTCTTAGAGGTCACTCTTAGGCAAGTTCAGTTCTGTTCTTTTGTATGGAAGAATTGGTTCCCACGTGGAAACGGTAAAATTAACTAAAATGTCAAAAGCATTTCATACATGAAAATATTTCATGGTATTTGTAACAATTATTGCTAGCTTGTTTTTTGTCAGTTATACTTCCTTTGTTCATTATCAATCACTTCTTGTTCAGTGCATGGTCTGGAGTCTGTCCAGGAAAAATATTTCACGGTACACCCTGGACATTTTTTGATAATCTGACTCACGGATGTTTGTGATTTAAAGATACAATGTTCCCAAGGTCACTGCCTATGTCTTTCACTCTACAAAGATAATTCCTCCACATAATTATCATAGCATGACCAGTGCTTAGGTAGGGAATACAGTTTGAGTATTCATTTTACCACCTCTTGGGGTCTTGAAGGCCAGGTGTGACTGTTCGTCTGTCACATGACTGCAGTAGCCTTCTTCGTCTGGTGCCCTGCCAGCCAAGAACACTGCAATAGTCCTGTGTAGTGTTCAGTGGAATATGTACAGTATCTACCAGGACCCATTACTGTTGATCAGTCTGTCGGAATGCTTTGTACACACATTTGTATGCACGTGGCATTCCTCGACTTATGTAATGTACCATGGTCCCACCACCCTTATTGTATTTTTGAGTCCTGATGTTTGTTCATAAAGTCTAACATACAATAACATTAGCTGGCCGCACCATCACAAGGCACCAATTTTTTTTTATTTGGATCTCAGTGTTTGTGTGTCTAGCAGTGATTACATTTTGGTTATAAAAGCATTTTATTTGCAGAATGTTTCATTGACATAATTCTATGCAAGTTACTTTTATGGTGGCTAGCAAGTGATAACTTGAATGTGCTGCTGGTGTAGGAAAAAAGTGGAAGAAAACTAATTTTGAAATGAAAGTGAAACTAATAATGCATCATGAAAATGTACTGTACTTATTATTCTGTGTGTGAAATTGAGAGATGGGACATTTTCTCCAATCTTGTGTTCAAGTGTGTTAATGGTTTAAAATCCTTATGGTTTCTATAACATAGTATAAGGGGATTTGTACTTATGACATCCATGGAACAGAATGTAGTTGGAAGTTGAGGACCACACAATGACGCTGAACAATAGCAGAGCCACTTTCTTACCTGTAACTATAATGCATAAACCCCATATTGTAATACTGTGTGTGTGTGTTACGTATATAGAAGCATTGAATTTAAATTCCCTTTTTATTTATTAATTTGCTGCTTGTCCATCTGTATGAGTGGTGGCAGTGGTCACTGCCTGGGTTGTGTACTTTTGCTGGTAGAGTCCTGCTGGAGGAGGTCAGCGGCACCTGCTGCGACAGTTCCGACCAGTCATGCCTTTTGAGGTGCGACTCCTGCCTACCCCTGACTCATGGCCACGCAGTGTTATCTACATGTCCCTGCAGTCCTTCACTGAGGACCACAGCGAGACCCCTAATTCCCAGCTGTTTTCCCTGGAAAATGTCCAACCCTGTCTGAAATCACAAACCAATCCAGTCGAGGTGGGGAATGGGCTAGGAACTGATGGACAGGGTTGTGTTTGCATGACTGGGAGGGAGGGAGTGAGACGGCAGACTGACAAGCCTGTACTTGCTATGGGGGCAGGGTGGTAATACTCCCTTGAGTCCAGGCGACAAGCCCAGTGAATCATTACCCTCAGTATCCAGTAGGACACCCCCCCCACCATAGTGTCTACAGGTGATAAAGACCTGCTTGTTTTGAGCTAGGGGGAGAGGTGTCTGATTCTTTCTTTTAGCTCATGAGGAAAACACCTATATGGTTTCTCTTCAGCATTCCTGGATGAAATATGACACTCCTCCATGTCGGTCACGTTTGGTAGTTTGACGGAACTTCGGTATTTCTGAAAGGATGGGCTTTGAGTCGTGCAATGACTTAATTCTGTTCTGCGTCAATTATGAAAATGTCCAGTGATTAGGTTATGCAGTCTTTTTCTAGACGAGTTCCACATTTTGTCATTTGCGCATGTCTAAAAAGCTTAGTTCGCAGATGACCGTCAAACGAGTCGGAAAGATAGCGATGTTGCTCAGCCTCTAACTCCTGTTTTTCAGTATTCCTCGGTGCCTGATGAGAGCAGATCTCTAGAGAAGGTAACTAGTTAACCGAGTCCTGAAAATGCCTTTCCAACAGCCTGATTCTGTTCCTCCCCAGTCACTGGGACCTGACTGTTCATGCAAAGTGCTTGTGACGAATGTAGATGGATCGCACTTCCTGGACAGTTTTGTGTCAGCATGTTGAACGTGTCTGAGAAACTATGGTGACTCTTCAGGTAGTATGGTTGAGTTCAATTCAGTTGTGGTTTAGTTTAATTAGTTCAAATTTCTTAATCAGAAGATAAGCACTATTTGCATTGAACTGTTTAGTTCCTACATTTGAAGGGTAGCAATGGAAGAGGAGGAAGAGAAGACACTGAGCCGAGATCACTGCTTTGCTGCGTTTTGAACCAAGGACCACTTTGGCAAAGTCAGATACAGTGGACCACCTATGGCCCACATTGTAGCATAAATTCCATGTTAAAGTTGTGATACTTTAATAATGTATTTATGTGAAATGCTAATATTTTCATAAAACTGTTAATGACTCCATATGTTGTGAAATTGTTCATTAATTAAAAAGTTTATGTGAAGAGTGCACTTGTGAGGAGATGTCTAGGTGGTGATATCTGGACCAAAACTGGAGGTTTTTTTTTTTTGTCAATTTTAATATTTAGTCATTTCCTCTTTTTATGAGTTAATAGTTGGGAATTGATGCCACTGAACTGATATTTACTGTTACAAAGCAAATTAAGATCACTTGGTGCAAGCATAAGAATATACTCTATTTTTATCTGGAATGAAAAACTTAAAATTTCATAGCAGAGTGATGTTGGGAATACCATAGAGAAGTAAAGCACAGTGCCTTTGAAGGTGTGTTGAACAAGGTGGTCTAATAAAGCTCATATTACATAACTTAGTATGTGTGGCTTAGATGTGAGTAAACATTAACTGTTTACATTTTAAAACCATGTAGGTCCTTAATGGACCCATATCAGAGTGAGTTGCACATTACTTTGCTCAGATGTTATGACTCTTTGCTTGCAAACTACTTGAATCACATTTGGGCATCACAGGGGGTCTTTGGGCCAGACTTTCAGAACCAGGGCCTTAGAATGGCTGAAAATGTCTGCATGGTTTCCTCTGAGCCAATAGCACTTTCTAGTCTACCCATCTAAAAGGCTTGAAAGTAATCGAGACCAGGACGATCCCCTGGGCGGTTACTGATCGCTACTGATGTAAAATAAGTGCAGAGCCTTTCTGTACCATGACTGAAATTACGATGGTCAAGCTGATAAACTGTTGAATGTGTTTTTGTTTGCCATTTATGAAGTAATCCTGTGCTTCTGAAAAATGGCTTATTGAATTAATTCCACTGCCCACACTCTTTGTGTGTTTGCTTCTCATCCTGTATCCCAGTTTTTGTAGTCTTTTTCCTTTGGTTTAGACACTGTGTAAGGGGGCATTTATATATATGATAAACCTTGATATAGTTACCTGTCCCGTCTTTGTTGCTGTGGCGCTTACGAAGGGAACTCGATTCTAGGAGATGGTTCCCCCCCATCTTTCAGAGCCAAACTTTCCAGCTGAACTCTGCCATTCCCCCGAGACAAAGGGGAGGCCGTGAGACCCACCCCCCACTCTGGGGCGAGCTCCTGGGTGTGGATGAATAGGACAAGCCGCTGACCTCAGGACGAAGGAATGTCCCTGTTTGTGCAGACCCTGCAGCCCGCCGTCCGCAGCCAGAGTGTGGCAGGTCACAGGATGGTCCTTCAGCAGACCAAAGACGCCACTCATGTTCGTACTGAGCATAGGCAATTCACTTCACCCTGGTTCTTGTTCTCTGCTGTGTGCTGTTCGTTTTTTTTTTTTTTTTTTTTCCCCTCCCCTCTCTCTTCCCCTGCTTTTGGTGTTTTTTAATACTGTTCTTCCCAAGCTATTTTAATGTCAAAGTATTTCTTGCCACAAGGTTTTGAAGTAGCATGTATGCTGAGCAGCTCTGGCATAACCTTGGAGGGAGAACTGGTTCCCAACATGTCTATATATGGCAGCTCCAAAGGACTATTACATTCAGATAACCCTAAATGTTAATATAGTCACTAAGGGCGTGTGCTGGCTCTTCACCTTACAACAGGGACCGGGAATTTGCTTTTAACTGTTTCTTTGTAATTCCAATGTCACATTTATCACTGTTGCAATCGATCAATGGTACATCATGCGGATGTCACTTCACTTATTCACCATTTAGGTTTTGCCCAATGCAGGATTACAGTGATTCACAATTATATTCCAGAAGCAGGGGGTAGGGTACACCCTAGACAAAAGTCGGTGTTATTTATTTTTTTAAAACTACAATAAAAAAAGGCATATTTTCCACAAACTTTTATTCAGACCCAGCTGCTGACTGGTTCATTGAATACGGATGTCTCTCCACTGGATTGTTATAGCAACCTCCATCAAGTTCAAGACTAGTTACGGCCTACAGGACCATCAGTGGATCTGCTTTCTGTTGCCTACACAACCTAATTGCTCACTATGCTCCTCTACCTACCACCGCTTGGGGGGGGTCCTACTTACAAGAGATCTAGAATCAAAAGCTTGAAGGTTCTCTGCTCTAGCTCCTTTGTGGTGGAATAATCTCCTTGTCTCTCTGAACTACTCAATTCCTTTTAACATTTTCAAACTCTTTTGCACCCACTTCTTTCTTGATCAGTCTTCCATATAAACTTGCACTATATTAGTTTAAAAATAAAACTTGTACAGCGCCAATTCTGTATGCAGCTACGCATCTAATATATGCCGTTTAAACAATGTTGGACTATGACTGTGCTGTCGATCACTACTGCATCTATCTCCATCTGTTGAAGTGCACTTTTGTTTTCTCCATATGTTGCCTTCAAGAAAAGAATCTGCTAAATGAATAAACAAATGGCTGATTTTCATCAGCTTTCACTAAATTATGTATGCTATTAATATAAGATTAAAAATACAGATGGGCTGAATTCATGTATGAGCAGCATGGTGGCACAGCGAGTAGCACTACTGTCTCGCAGTGCCTGGGTGATGTGAGAGGGCGTGGGTTCGTTCCCCCCCCAGCCTGTGTGGAGTTTGCACGTTCTCCCCGTGTCTGCATGCGTTTCCTCTGGGTGCTCCAGATTCCACCCACAGTCCAAAGACGTGCTGTTCAGGTTCACCCATAGTGTGTGAGTGACAGTGAAATGCTTAAATGTAGACTTTTGAACATTATTAATGTCAAGTTATGTTAAAATTAAGGCATTTAAATCGACTAAAAATGTTTATCTCAAATTCCTGTTTGATGCGTTTGAATGTTGCCAAATTCATCTCATAAGCATTTCTACCATTTGCTGTCTTGTTACTGATCACAAGCACTCAGGGATGTCAGTAGCTTTACTCACTACAAGTGAGTCAAATATAAATCAGGTCCCACAGTCCTATTCTAATTAGGTGTGTGCAGCCATTAAATGGCACCACAACACAAACACAGGTTGCTTTTACTTGAACGCACAAATTTCAGGAAAGAACACTTTGAAATAATGTTCTAAGATTCATTTTTCTAATTTAACAGTTTAAACTCAGATTTGTAATGCATGGATTCAGTGTATTTTTCAGCTGAACTAGTATGATGACAATGAGGGACTTAGTACAATAGCCACACCCCACATTGGATAAATGCTGACGCATGGCCACAAGCAGTGGAAATGGTTAAATTGTGTACCACTTAAAGGTCTTAAGCAAGGCCTATAAAAATAACTACACTTTTTTTTTTTTTTAAATCAGTACTAACTTCAAGTTTATATACTGTTGCAGTCTAGTGCCAAGGGTCAGTACTGAGTGTTGTACATTCTCTTACCTCCTGACTGGTGGGCCTGGTGGAAAGAATTGCCTTTGCAGCTTATTTTGACCCGGTCTTTTGTACATTGTACGCTGGGTGCCTGGGAGAGAACTCGGGTCAAGCTGCGTCGGCTGTTCCGCTGGTCTGCTGATGAGTGGGATGTGGGTGAGAGCCAGTGGCATCTCAGGTGAACAAGCCCATCCGTGCACCATGTTGATCTCTGGCTGATTAGTAACTGCCAGGCTTCTTGCTTCTCTGAGGACCAGCCTCTACAGCTGGCTTGGTTTAATTTCTGTTCCGTTTAAGACCAAGGTGACACAGGTCCACTGTACACAGCAGACGTGTGGAATCTGCGGATCAGGACGTTGCAGGCTTCTGCTTCTTCTGCTCTCTTTAAACTTCTGACACCCATGGAATCCAGATAGAAAGTTAAAGAAGTTGATTTGATAAAATGTCTATTCATGTCCTTTGGTAGAAAGCAAACCTCTATATACTCCATTCTCTTGGACCTTAAGATCCGGCACGGTAGTGGTTGCACCGCATGTAAATCAGACCTACAGGCCTGAAATTAAGGTCCCTTCTAATATTCTTTTTGTGCTCCACAGGGAGACGGCTCAGAGGAAAGGCTTTCTACAATGTCAGCGGCAAAGTCTACTGTGAAGAGGATTTCTTGGTAAGTTACTGTTGCATTCTGGGGATTTTTACCGGAAAGAGTTAAAAACCACAGCAGTGTGGCACGGCTGGTCCAGTGGTAGGGGCTCCATTCTCATTCCAGCAGGGGGTGGCACTGAGGAAGTAGTTTGTGGAGAAAAGCATCATTTGATTAGGCACCATGTAGGTGCTGAGTATCTACAAACGTGAGAAAATGTTTGTGAAACCTTTGGAATTATCTGGATTTCTGCATACATGGCTCCTAAACTGTGACCTGATCCTCATCTAAGTCATAATAATAAAGACAGTCTTATTTAACAAACCCACAAAACATTTTATATTTCCAATTCAACTGTTTATACAGTCAAGGCCTCTAACAGGAAAAGTATGTGATTCCTTATATTTAGCAACTAGTGGAGCCTGCTTTATTGGTAGTAAGCTCAAACAAACACGTGTCATAGATGCTGGTCAGACCTGCACAGTGGTTAGGAGGTATTTTGGCCTGTTGGACTGCTCACGTAGTGTACCTGGATGGGAAATGTTAGGGCAGTTTAGAAACTGCCTGCCTTGTCGAAGTAAATTGTTCTCTAGTTAACAGAATTCCAGCACTCTCTGTATCGGAATACTGCATCCTCCTGATCGCCGCTAACCCAGGATTTCACAAGATCCAGTGCACAAGAGATTTACTGCACACGAAGCTGTGGCTGTAACAATTGCAGGCCATAGGTAGCAATTGCTCCAGTGTTGGATTTGAACTTCTGCAGGCGAATGAGACTAAGTGGATTTGTTAATGAACAGGAAATGCTTACATCTTTGATCGTATGGAGGGTTAGGGTTACACCTTATGCCTGTGCTCGGGATACATGCAGATGGTGTGTCTGGATAGGGCTGTCGGGTCAAAGGCTGCGTCTCCATGAGAAGTGCCACCTGCTGTCCAGGTTATGGGAAGGTCATGATCTCAGGGTCATGCTCTGCAGATGGTCTTCCTGTTAGACTGCTGCGGGGGGGGGACACGGAACTATGGCGTGTGGAGCGTGGCCACTCCCACCTGTGGGGTTATTTGCAGCGCTTCTTAAATGGACAGAGGTCAGGAGGTTTTGCACTAGAGTTCAGAGTGTTATGGGTGCAGACGCTGCCCAGCACTCCTGGTGTATATAGCTTTTGTCTATGTGGTTCTTTCACTTAAATTCACCCTGTACCACCTCACACCTGGTCACTCCTAAATCCGGGCATACTCGGCATGCCACAGGGACGTAATGACAACCAGCTTAGTGAATCACAATGTCAGGGTGGAATAAACTAAAACAATCAAACTCAAAGCCATAATTGAATTTTAGAGAAACTTATAGGGATGAATTCATTTGTACTGCAGATGTAAGATATCCAGTCTCTTAACTGTGTAAATGAGAGAGCTTGTTAGAGCTGCTCCATTTGAACCCAAAGGTTGCAGGTTCAAATCCCACCTCCAGCTATAGTGCCTGTGATCAAGGTGTTATCCTAAAATTGCTCCAGAAAAAAAACCCAGCTATTTAATTGGGCAGCTGGGCCTCTTTGCTCTCCCTGCTGCCACCGCGACCCTTTTAGGACAAGTGGGACAGAAGATGGATGGATGGATATTTAAATGGGTAAATAATTGTAAGTGGCTTAATGCTGTAAGTTGCTTTGGTGAAAAGCATCAGCTAAATTAATAAAGGTAAACAGCATAATTGAAAATATAATGGTTAAAGCTGATGCCACTTAAAGCTATAAAAAAAAATAAACATGGCCTGTGAGTTGCCCACATTGATCATTAGTGGATAAGTGGGTTTCTTCTGTATTTCCAGGCTGTTTTTGTTTGTCAGATGCAAGATTTGTTCTTTTTAGGGGGGGAAAAAAAATAAGTAATTGAATAACAAAAATACGGGGGGGGTGCGGTGCTGCAGAGGGTTCAGCCGGTGCCCGCTGTGTGGCGGGTCTGGGGTTCAAGCCCTGCTTGGGGTGCCCTGTGACGGACTGGCATCCTGCCGTGGGTGTGTCCCCTTCCCTCTCAGCCCTGCGCCCTGTGTTGCCGGGTTAGGCTCTGGCTCACGGCGACCCCACTTGGGACAGGCAGTTGTTGACGATGGATGGATAACATAAATACATGCCAAGTGGTGAACACAAATGTTATCAGCCAGCTACAAACCAACAGTATGAGGAGCGTGCTCATCTCCATAGCGATGGTAACTTGTAGTCTTATTCTTTACAGGACAACCTGTAAATAATTGTAAACAAATTAAATGATTTGACCCGTTTCCCCAACTGCTCAGGAAGCTCCCTGCAGTCAGTCTTGCAATAATTCATAACTCTTCCTTGAAATGAATCGCATCCAGTGCTTTTATATTCAGGTCTGAAAGTCAGCAAAATGGTTGTTTGTTTGTTATGCATCTTGTTGAACCCATACATTTGTGTTGCCATATTTTGTGTTATCTCCAGGAGCATTCTGGAGTGGATTTGCAAAAAGTACCAAACTCATTTTGGATGTTGTCATTGTGTCCTGCAGTACTCAGGTTTCCAGCAAACAGCGGATAAGTGCTTTGTCTGTGGCCACCTCATCATGGAAATGGTGAGCGTTCTAGATTAGTGTCTCCTCAGTGATCATCCCTCAGCTTTCTCTTGCTGACCTCTTTCCTAATGTCATACCATATGCATAATTTTTTGGTGCAGTTTCGCAAAGGTGGAGACTGCTTTTGCTTGGGCAGTCAATAGACACTGACTAACAAGGTGACTTGCAAAGGTAGATATTCAGTACTTAACCTATTTCTTCAGCCAAATATGTTGAAATGCTGAAATGATTTGTTTCTAAAGTGTATTATGCTACACAGTCCTTATTCATTATTGTACTTGTAAAAAGCCCATGAGCAGTAGGTACCCTAGTCAAACCCCAGTTGCTGTAGTGCTTTTAAAATGCAAAGAAAGCACTTTTTGGGGTTTATATTTGGACTGTGCTGTCTTGGTTCTGTTCCTCTACTATGCTTTAGCTTGTAGAACCATCTGCTGCATGTTCCAAGGCCTCTCCTGAATTACTTATATCCTGTCGGGTCTTAGATCTTTCTAGCCCGCAGTCATCATCTGTCTTCTGCCCGGCTTCAGATTCTGCAGGCGCTGGGGAAGTCTTATCACCCTGGTTGCTTCCGCTGTATAGTCTGCAATGAGGGTCTGGATGGTGTGCCCTTCACTGTGGATGTGGAGAACAACATCTACTGTGTGAAAGACTACCACACGTAAGGCCATTCACCACTTCTGTCTATAATCCTGTTGAAGAGGCTGACCTTTTAAATTCACATTTACATTTGTTTATTTTAGTAGATGCTTTTCTCCAAAAGTAACTTCCAGTGAACTCTATTATCAGCCCACACACCTTATTCACCAAGGTGACTTGCACTGCTAGATACACTACTTACAGTGAGCCACTCATCCATACATCAGTGGAACACACTCACACACTAAGGGTGAACCTAAATAACATATGATTTCACTGTTGACAGTGACTACAACACATGAACTTCTGAAAAGATCAAAGCTTTATATTCTTGATGGGATTATTAACTGTGGCCTTACCTTTCACGTATTTGTACATAGAATGTACAAATCTGTAATTGTATCACTGTGTTTGACTCTTCATCTTTTATAAGTGCTTAAGAGGATATTTTGCAAGAGCTGAATGAATAACCTTTGACCTTTAGTTATATCACAAAGCTGCTGAAGTGACGCTTTGGATAAGCTTATGTATGAATGCTATACACTCAGTGAAGCTCTGGCTAACACCGTTCCAGTGTTGAAGATAAGTGTGTGTGTGTGTGTGTGTGTGTGTGTGTTGATTAACCAGCCAGGAGGGATAGGAGAACAGGTCTGTGGACATAGATTTATCTGTATCATACTATTGGTGTGCTTATAGACTCTTACAAAGGCTATGCTTTTTGTTTCACTCTTAGGGTTTTTGCTCCCAAATGTGCCTCCTGCAATCAGCCCATTCTTCCTGCCCAGGTAATACACCGTTAAAAGCATGTCACCTTTCACGTGATGCTGACACTTATGCATGGCATGCATAATTTTTTTTTTTTTTTTTTTTTTTTTTTTTTTTTTTCTCGAGTGATTTAACTCACTGTGTGTGTGTGTGTGTGTGTGTGTGTGTGTGTGTCTTCCTAGGGCTCAGAAGAGACCATCCGTGTGGTGTCTATGGACAAGGATTACCATGTGGAATGCTATCACTGTGAGGTGAGACACAGTAAACTTGTGGGATGTTGAGGGATATGTCCCCACAAAGTGACTAAGCACTGATGAATAACCCACATGGAGATAGTCTACAAAGGTGGAAAGCCAAATTGCAATCATTTACCAGTTTTGTTGGGGTGGGATTAAAAATTATTTTAGTGTAGTGTCACTCATCCATACAGCATGATACATAGGATTTGTGGCATATTTGTCTAACAGCAGAGGTGATAACTAGCAGAGTGGGTAAGCACTACTTAAATAATTTAAGGCTATATTCACCTGTACATCTATACTGCTGTATACTGACTCAGTATCATTCATGTCTTCATATGTTTGGCACCGTTACACTACTACATTTTGAAACAAAGTATAAATGAATGGAGAAGGCATCACAGTCACACCATAGCATTTTTTACAGTTTATTTTTGTTGCTACCTACTGTGAGCGACTGACTTGTGGCTAGCTTCCGAACAGCTTTCGGATGACTCTCGCTAAGTAGAGAATGATACTTTGACTTATGTTCATAACAGGAAATATCTGTACACAGACACAAGTTCTGAACATGGACATAATTTATAGACAAAGCCATTCACCTGGGGTATTCTTAACCTCTGCAGCAACAAAATGTTGTGTATCATAATCCCTTTAATTTTTTACACACATCTGTATCAGTATTATGGACCGCAAGCTGAGCTTATCTGTGCTTTCATGAACTGCCAATAAAAAGGTAAAAAGATTTGACTTTACTACAAAGCTTGTTAAGCTCATGCAATAAATGAGTAATTCTCTCTCCAGCTCTGTTTCTTTAAAAGGTTTATACTAGCAAATCCTTGCCATTTATCTGGATATGTCAGTTCTGCTCTCATTAACATGTACTACTTTAACATTTCTCCATCAGTTATTTTGATGCCACCTCTAGTTGGTAAGCTGTCCTGTAGCTTGCTTCTTGCTGTCCAGTTTGCAGAATGGAAAATAATTATAATGAAATTTAGCCAAACCATGTTCAAAAGACATTTGAAAGTCATGCGAGTGAAGTGGAATTGTGGTATTTACTGTTGTTGACACTATTTTCATTGCTGCCTACTAGATATAAAGCGCAAATTATTTTGGAAATGCACTGCCTAGAAACATACCCATTACCTGCCTCATTAATTGTTTGATAATCACAAAATGATTCACCTGTCTGCATCCAGAGGGGGTGTGGTGGCGCAGTGGGTTGGACCACAGTCCTGCTCTCTGGTGGGTCTGGGGTTCAAGTCCCGCTTGGGGTGCCTTGCGACGGACTGGCGTCCCGTCCTGGGTGTGTCCCCTCCCCCTCCGGCCTTCCGCCCTGTGTTACCGGGTAGGCTCCGGTTCCTCGTGACCCCGTATGGGATGAGTGGTTCTGAAAATGTGTGTGTGTGTGTGTGTGTGTGTGTGTGTGTGTGTGTGTGTGTGTGTGTGTCTGCATCCAGATTTCTTCATCTATTGGTATGTTAGGAATGTAAGTTTTGCATTATGAGAATTGTTTTATAAATTCCACCAGTGTCTGTCAGCCACATTGGGTGTGTTGTTTACATTTATTTATTCTTTTATCCAGAGTGGCTTACAGTGCTTAACCACCTAGAACTGTTTATCCATTTATAGCACAGCGTTCTTGCAGGGCTATAGGGACTGATCAGGTTCCAGTAGGGTGATAGAACACATACATTTTCATACACCAGATGAATCAAATTTCCTATAAATGTGTGGGGTTTTTTTAATTTTTTTTTTCCCGTGTCTGACTTTTTCTGTCTCTCTGAGTTTGGCGATTTTAAATTTCCAATTTATTGTCCAGTCTTAAACTCCCGTGATAGTTTCACTGTAACAAGGAGTGCCGTGTTTGAATTATGAGCAAGGTCGTTACCTAGAACTTGGGCAGTGATGGGTCCCAAAAAGTCTCACGTAGGCCTGCTGTGTTTGTGCTGAAGGTCTGCTTGTCTGCACAAATTTCTCATTACTGAAGTATATCTCTCCCACAATCTAGGCTGCATGGAGATCTTCCTCTGTGTGTCATGGTCTTAGTCCAGTCTGTCCTTCAGTACCCAGGGCTGAGGGACAAGGGATGGCTCATTAGACAAGCTGCAGAGTGCACAGGCTTTGAAGGAAAGCAAAGCAGAGCCTTAATTAGAGCTGCCCTGTGTTGGTGGCCTTAAAACGACCCCATCCAGTAGATTACCATTAATCCACCCGGTCCCCCCCCCCCACCTACCTGAGGTTTTGGTGCCTGTGACACACCAGGGTGTGCTGGGCCTGCAGTGACTAATCCAAAACAAGGAGAATCAACAACTATAAAAGGAAAAGGAGGAACTATCTAGCTCAAAAGAATTTAAAAAAAAAAAAAAAAGTTAGTTTTGGAGCAGTAGTTAAGAAAAGCTCTTATGGGAAACTCCAAATGGAAAGGCAGCATTGCAAGTATTATTTTGCAAGTTCCTATCCTACCCTACACAGATTCTGCTCAACACAAAGCAGAAGCCTCTTGAAATGATCTAGTATGTCTTTCATTGGGTTGTTTACTTTAACAAGCCATCGTCAAGGCATGGCTGACCATCCGAGAGGTGGAGACATGGCCCAAGCTTATGCTGCCACCTCATGCTGTGATGGATTCTTCAAGATGGAAAGGAGTCGAGGGGTCAGGAAACAAAGCAACAAAACAAGAAATGGATGCCGTTTGTTTTTGCCCTCTTTAAACTATGCTGTTTGTGTGTTTAGTATGTTAGCTGGTTTCCCTCTAGTCTGTTGTCACACTGCCCCTTTTAATTTATTTTACCTTTTTGTGTGTATTCACCAGGACTGTGGTCTCCAGCTGAATGATGAGGAAGGCCACCGCTGTTACCCCCTGGAGGACCACCTGCTCTGCCATAGCTGCCACCTATGCCGGTTGAAGGCACCAGGACCCCCGCCTCCTAGCTACCCTGTACATGTCACTGAATTGTGAGGGGTTGCGACGCTGGGACTGGGTACCTCTCTAGGTGGAGGTGGGAAACAGGAAGGCCATGTTCTCGAGGCAGCAAGAGGGAACTGGTGTGTCACGGGCAAGCACATCATTCTTACTCAAGAGCTGTAAGGCCCAGATACAGATCCACGAGTGGTTCCACTGGGACTAGCGGTCTTTTGTGTTCTGGGATGAAAACGATGGCTTTGCCTTTCTTTCCTTCAAGGATGACGGCGGCTCCTCCCCTGAGCTCTTTTTGTACGTCACCAGGACGGAGGAGAATCTTTCTCCTTTGGTTCCTTACTTACTGAAGATGTATTCTGCGATGCACCTGCTGCTTTCCCACGTACTCCACAGCAAAGAAGTCATGCCAGCCCACTGTCGCAGACGAGCTGCTGCTGCTCATCTGGAGCTTTGCACTTAGAGAGCTACCTTCCCCAGGGCCGTTCCCCGGGGCACACGGTAGCTCCACTGCCTCCCTGTTGGCTATGCAAAGGAACTTTGCATCATTCTAACTGTGCATCGTTGACCGTGTTGTGCAATTATACGCTCTTCCAGGGTGTTGGTTGTGGAAAAAGGATGCTGACCTTTGCGGACGATTATTTTAATGTGATACGAACATGATTCACAAATGGTCTTAATTATAGCAGGTCTTAGATGTACATAGGCTTGTACAGATTTCTTTTTAAATGTATTTTTCAGAAACATTCATAAGAACTGACTTTTTGTGTAAGGTGCTCGTTATCCAGAGGCCAAATAGGTTTTTGAGAAGCTGTGTAGAAATCCAGACGCAGTCTTAATGAGCTCAGTGTTGGTCCGTTACAGCGCTTCTCTCTAAATGGAGAGTGCGGTTCACAGTTTGGTCGTTGTCTATGTCCCAAAAGCGAGTTGATGACCATTATTACTTGTTTGTTCTCACACTTTTTTTCAAAACCATGAAGTGTAAAATTCACCACGGTTTATAGCTGTATTACCATGAAGTTATTTCTAGGAATGTCTAGGAATAATGGGTGGGTGGGAGAGCACTGTGGACTGCTATGGGTTGTTTTGAAGGACTGTCTCACACCCTCCTTAGTAGCATCTGAAGCAGAGGTTAACCACACATTCTTCATTCAGGTATCCCAGAGCTTGATTCCAGAAGAGCCTCGATCCTTCAGTCAGGGGACAGGGGGATGTGGGGTGGGTTGGGGATGGGTAGGGTGCAGGGGTACTACTGCTGAACTACTACTGACTGAACAAAATCATCAGCCGAACAACTGAAAAAATATCCAAAGGCAAAATGTGCCTTATTTTTAAAATATGGATTTTTTTTAACTCAATTATGTTGTCTTTGTTATTGACAAGCTCTGAAATGTATGTAAAACCAGCGTTTGAAAAAAACTTGTGAAACAATTGCGAAACCAGTTTTATGTATGTATGCTTAACTGGATGCTTAACACACGCAGTTCAGCCAGCGAGCGCAAACAGAAGCTCAGGTGCTTTTGGTGCTTTGCAGAGGCTGTGATTAACATCCAGAACTTACTGTTCTGTTACACTACTTTTTGTCCCTCACCACAGAAGCAAAGAGGTCACAATGTTATTTAATTGAATATAAAATTGTATAGTTCCTTTCAAATGATGAATGTTACCGACTTGTTGCTGTAATGAGGAAAATGAACATAACAGAATGCCTTTCTCTGTTTCATTATTATTTGTGTAGGATATTTGACATGTAATTTACCTGTGCAGAGGCAAAGTAGTTTTATCTCTGATCAGAATGCAAACACACTGGTGTTTTTCCTCCTGCAGTTTGTTCTTAAAGTGAATGTGCGTCAGCCACGACTCTTCAGTGTTCAGTTCCCTAGACCGTTTGTTGGAACAAACGGAATATTTAGATTTATTTATCTAAACAAAATTCTAAAGTTATTTAATGAGTCAAGTCAAAACTGTCATTTAACCTTAGATGGTATAACCTACTTTTTTGAATAAAGTGGTTTTGTTGTCACTAAAACCATATTGCTTCCTTCATTTTAATCTGCAAAGTTTGTCGACCAGCGATATGAGAAGAATCAGAACTGGGGAAATTATGAATCAGGTTCAGAGTTTCACTGTGCTTGTTTGTGACCATGTCAGTTGTGTGTCTGAACAGTCTGTCTATTCTTCAGCAAACTGATCCTCTTGGCTCCTGGGACACCTGAGGTTCAAGGTTTCAGGTGGAGACTCCCAAGACTGCACTGGTGGGCGCTGCCCTGCTGATCACTTAAGGACTAGATGGGCTACACCATCTGATCATTCCAGAAACAACATGCTGTAATACTTGTCATTCTTTAAATCCCAGTAAGTGCTCGTGCCCTGCAAATAACCAGCACCGTGTTCCAAGATGGCAGTTGACTTAACTGCAGCCCTGGCATCTGTTCTAGCTGTCGGCTCTCCGCCTGCACGGCTCTCCCAGGGTTGTACCCTCCCACAGTGTCCCTCCTAGAGGAGCTGAGCGATTACGCAGGAATGATATCAGGCATACATCAGCCTCCTGGTCCTTACACAGGGTAATTAGGTCCTCGCACGGAAGCAGATTGTAGGTCAAGTGGCTGCTCCCTTCCCTCGAAACCCCCTAATGTCCCACCCTAATGCCCAATAAGAACATCTGCAACATGGGCTTGGATGCAAGGCAAGGAGCAGTACCAGTTGAGCTTCTTAAGGGTTTTCAATGAACCTTTACATGTTACAGTTTGTGTTTCATGCTGGACAGAGGGTCTGTCTGTCTGTCTGTCCACTCTCCTGAGCTTATGTAGGGAATCGGGCTTCTGATGCTTGTCTATCTTCTACATCAAGGTCAGCGTCACACCGTCATTGATGTCCTCTCTTTGGTGAGTTCTTCGTGTTTCTAATGAGGTGTTGCAAATGCAGTCGGCTTTGAGCCGAAACGCTCTGCCCAGATGCCTGTAAAAATGGCAATCTAACCTGCTATGAATGAGCTGCGTAGACCATTTAGCAGTGGATTTATGGATTACCCCTTGAATTTGCCCAAGATGGGGGAACCTACACTGAGATTAGTGTTAATTGGGGTTTAAGGTCCACCACAGTTAAACCGATCTTGATCTGTTCACCAGCCTCCAATTAGACACCACCAAGGTCTGACCTTCTAAGAAGATGCTTGCAAAACCACTTGTGTTTCTCTGGGGTTCTTTGAAAATGTGTTGAGATGCAAAGGGATTTGCATACATGCCGAATCACCGTAATCTCATGGGGCCACATTAGCCTGGACTGTTGAGCAATGAGCTGTGCAAGATGCTCTGGAGCCACTCAATAACCTACTACATTTACATTTATTAATTTTGTTTTTTTTTTTTTTTTTTTTAAAAAAAAAAAAAAAAAGTTTTTCTCTAAGGGGATGTGGTTGGCGCAGGGGGTTTGGGTAGGGCCTGCTCTGTGGTGGGTCTGGGGTTCGAGTCCTGCTTGGGGTGCCTTGTGACAGACTCGTGTCCTGTCCAGGGTGTGTCTCCCCCTCCCTCTTCATCCTTGCACCGTGTTGTTGGGTTATGCTCCGGTTTGCTGTGATCCTACTTAGGACAAGGGGCTATAGATATTGTGTGTGTGTGTTTTTTCTCTGAAGTGTCGCAGAACGCGGTATAAACTACTTTTCACCAAATTTTTTGCCAGAGTATATTACACACGTGGCTCCATATGGCATTGATAGGAGCACACACACACACACATTATCAGAACCGCTTGTCCCTTACAGGGTCACGGGGAACCGGAGCCTACCCGGCAACACAGGGCGTAAGGCCGGAGGGGGAAGGGGACACACCCAGGACGGGACGCCAGTCCGTCGCAAGGTACCCCAAGCGGGACTTGAACCCCAGACCCACTGGACAGCAGGACAGCGGTCCAACCCACTGCGCCACCGCACCCCCTTGATAGGAGCAATTTTTAAAAAATATTTATTCTCCCAGGCGGTGTATGGAGCAGATAGATCAGGAGAGAACTGGGTTTGAATGAGATGTTTTGAGATGCATTTTATATACTTTTTAAAACTTTTTTAGAAGAAAAAAATAAGTAAAAAGTACATATTTGAAAACTTTCAATTTTTTTATACTTGTTTGACATTTAAAATACATATTCAAAGATTCCTCTACATCCATGGCAGCTTAAAATATTTTTTTTTTTTTTTTTTTTTGAGGTAAGAGAGCTGTTCAAAACAAGAATCTCTATTGT
Organism: Scleropages formosus; assembly: GCF_900964775.1. Lineage (NCBI taxonomy): Eukaryota > Metazoa > Chordata > Actinopteri > Osteoglossiformes > Osteoglossidae > Scleropages > Scleropages formosus. The sequence continues at coordinate 33,197,407 of NC_041810.1, forward strand.
GAAGTTGGAAGTGTTAGGCTGTGGAGTTGTAGAAAGACTACTTTTGGCCTCAAGGGCTCACACCTGACCTCACCCAAGGTGGTTGAGGCTCCCATCGGGACACCTTTGACAGAAGACAGGAGGTGGTGAGTAGTGGCAGGTCAGCAGTGATTTACTATAGAGAAACAGTATTTTTTTGCCAAATGTGGGGGGGGGGGTCTAATGTTTCACTAGTCTCTTTTTTTTTTTTTTTCCTCTTTTTCTCTTCTTCTCTCTCTTCTTCAGGACCTCCTTGGAAATTCTGTCAAATATTAATGGAAAATATGCCAGTCCCTGCTGCCCCATCATCACTTAGTGATGCATTGAGTGCCGTTACCTGGAACAGACCAGACTGTTTATCCAAAAACTTTTCTTTCTGACCAGACTGTGGTACCAGAGGAGCTGAAGGCAGATTTCTGAGTGCCAGTGACTATGTTCATGAGAAAAATAGCACGACCGCTCTGTTAAAATTATGAATGTTGTGACTGCACATGATATGCATAATCATTAGATAAAACATTAAATATTCCTCATGAAATGTCTTTGGGCTTTAGTATCACATCTTCCAATTCTCTAGCTAATGTATTCATATACACCCTGCCTGATATTCCTGCACACTAGGTTCATATGTTGCTTTCTATGATAGAGGAGCAACCCTAGGATCAGCAGTGAGGGACACTCATGAGATGAAGAACGAGGCTTTCCAGTCAATGCTTTCTGGAGGATCTCCTGATGTGGCTCAGAGGTACCAGCAGGGCAAGGTTACCCAGCAAAGTCAGTGGCTGTAAGTAAAACCTGGGGGATGGGAGGAGTTTGGAGAATGACTGTTGGGTAGCCTCAGAGTTGTTCTTTCAAATCATTTAGTGTGACCCTACCCAGGCTCTGCTAAACAAGCTTGGGGAAGTGCTGACCACTCCTGGGGAGATTGTTGATCGGTAGAAGGAACACTTTGAGGAACTCCTCAACCCAGTGGACATGCCCTCTGACCAGGATGACATTTCTGGTGCACTGAAACCCATGATTTTTCCTGATGTTGCTATGGCAATATGAGGCTTCCATCATGGTAAGGCTGCAGAGGGGAGGGGGAGTCAGGGAGGTTTGACTGAAGAGGTTAAAGTACTGGACCCTGTGGGGGTAGTGTGACTCGTGCAACTCTTCAGTGTAGTATGGAAGTTGGGTGCAGTACATCTGGATTGGTCAGATGAGGTTGTGATCTCTGTATCTAAGAATATTTGGTCTGCTGAGTGTGTTCCAGCTACATGGACACTCACCCTTCAGCCTTCCCAGTAAAGACACCACAGGAGAGGAGACCCTGCCCCATAGCTGAGCCTTGGTTTCAGGAGGAACATCGTGGATTCTAACATGGATTCCAGTCTGGTCCTGGAACGGTGGAGAAGATCACCTCCTTGGCACAGATGCTTGACAGGGTCTTGAGGTGGAGCTGCGGCCAAAGAAGGGAAAGTTCGAACCTGCGTGCTCAGCCTGCCACCACCATGACTCACCCTCTCTAGAACAACCAAGAGTAAAACACCCGATTCACAAGTTACATAGTAACATGACATTAATTACAATCATGACCACTTTATAGACTATTTACATTTATTTAGCAGACACTTTTCTCTAAAGCAACTTCCAATGAACTGTCATCAGCCCACGCACCTTATTCACCAAGGTGACTTATACTGCTATATACACTACTTACAATGGGTCACTTTTCCATATATCAGACACACACACTATGGGTGAACCTCAACATGTCTTTGGATTGTGGGAGGAAACCGGAGCACCTGGAGGAAACCCAGGCAGACATGGGGAGAACATGCAAACTCCACGCAGTATCAGTTTCACACATGAGCATTTATTTATATACAGAATAAACCAGGTAAAAAAAAGGTCAACAGGTCACCTAATCACCATCTATAGTAAATTTGTGGGATTTTAAAAGGTCTTTCAAAAATGTTTCTTGAAAATTTTAAAAAAGGTCTCTTAAACAGTCTCTTCTACAACGAGTAAATGGGAAAGGCTTTAGTTTTGGTAGTTTTAGTTTCAGCCGTGGAACAACACAAGATCTAAATTTAAATGTTGCCCCATCCAATCCAGTTTTTGTCACGAAATATGAATCTTGTCCAAGTCATGTAGACGGAGTGGTTCCACCATGATTTTGTTCAGAAATATTTTAGGTGTAAGTTTGTGACCAATTATCCATTCCAAGAAACCTTTAATAAAAGTTTGAGATTTGACACCCCCATTCCCATACTGTTAAACCATAACCTGAATTGTGTTTTCGATGAAGTTCTGGAACGTAGGCTGATCACATTACACACATGGTTTACTGCTATGGTGTAAACCTGAAGTTCTTGCTACGAATATGTGGATGAGCAAAGAGTTTAATTTTGTTCTGTGTGAAAAATTTAACTTTTGATTTGAGCAGAAATTCAGACTAATTTGAGAATGTCTGGACACCTTTCTGGAGCTTGTTAGTGTTACATGAACACACCTGAGAAATATTGCAAGATTTGCCTGTTCTTGCTCTGTGCATGTGGAATATAGCAATTTCCTGGCAGACTGTTTCACTCTCCTTTTTTCTATGACCTGGTGCTGTTCATAAAATGAATTTTTAAAATTTAAAAAAAATTAAGTTTCAAGATTGTAATGGATACAGGTACCATGTACATGTATGAAGAAAATCTTCCTGAATGCTTCTCCACAGACTATGAACAAAAACAATGTAAATATGGCACAAAACAATGACAGAGTAATGCTAATCATAACAAATAACGGTAACAATGAATAACAGTAGACAGCCAGAGAACTCGGAACATGCGAGTGCTTAAAGTGACAGTGTAATCTACCAATGTGCTTGGAGGGAACAGTCTAACTCGAGTTACAAAAGATGGCTCATTGGTGAATATTGTATACTCTTACAGCACTGGGGTAAAAGCTGTTCCTGTACCTAACGGTGCGGGTTCGAATAGACCTGAGCCGCTTTCCAGACGATAGAAAAGAGAAAAGTGCCCGTGCTTGTGTTTTTGACGAAGTTCTGGAACGTAGGCTGATCACATTACGCACACGGTGAAGGACGTTTACCGATCTTTCATGATACGCATCATCTTTCTGAGGCAGCATGTGATGTAGGTGAACTGGACTGCTGGTAACTGTGTGCTGATGATTTCCTGAGCTGTTTTGACCACCTTCTGTAGGAATTTCTTTTCCCGTATGGAGCAGCTGCCACACCGGGATGTAATACACCCTGTGAGGACGGACTCCACGTTAACAAAGATCACAAAAAGAAAAATATGAACAAATATTTGAGCTGGACTGGATTTCCCCTGCTGTGCTGATGTCAAACGGTCCAGCGTGGAGGGGTCACTTTGTTTTCCACTATTCTGGGCTGTGGTTTCCTGTGTGTTGGAGCCTCATACCCTCACTTGGGAAGCTTCGGAACACAAGCAAAGAGGATCGATACCAACCAGGTCGTGCCTTTGTCTGCTGGCTAAGTGTCATTGGGTGACCTGTTCTGGTCCATTACCCCAATCCTGCTGTGCGTCACTGCTGCATTATGTAATCGGCGCTTGTGTCCGGCCCCCAGCAGGGCTCCAAGCCTTATTGCCCCGTTTCTCCACGCTGCCGCATGTCTCTGCGAGGGCCAGTTTTCCACGATGCTGAGGCATGGCCACTGTCAATAGTTTAAAAATTCTAAATGTGTGCAGGGTTGTGGTACCTGAACAGCCACACGTGACGGGGGTGTATATGAATATTTAACGCTTACCTCACAAATAAACATGTTTGCTCTGGATCACAGCCCCGGAGGTGCGGTTTCAGCTGAGAGACGTGTCACTGGTCACATGTGAAACGCAAACTAGCAGCTCTTTGTGTGTGCGCTGTATTGGCTCGGTTGCTATGGAAGTTGTGTTCAGAAACGCATCCCTCTGGACCGCCAGTAGGAGCAAGCAATTATTTAATATTATTTTGGATGCTTAGCAAACTCCTACGTAACTGATGGTTTTATATTCTGTATTCATGCCCTTAGCTGGGTATTTTTTTCTGGAATGAAAGATACAACAGTGGGATCCTGAAGCGGTACCTTTTAGGGTTACGGTTTTGTGATTTTTCCCAGCAGTGAGCTCCACAATGGGAATACTGGGAATTTCTGCAGTGAATCAACCAGACACAAGTGACAGCACTCACTAAACCCTTTTTATTACATTTATTCTTCTTGCTGACACTTTTCTCAAAAGCAGCGTACAATTATTTACCCATTCAGACACCCACCTTCACTGGACCAGTTTTAGGGTAAGTACCTTGCTCAGTGAGTCAACAGCAGAAGATGGGATTTGATCCCATGACCTTCCGGCAGCAGCTCTAATCATTGCACTACCTGCTGCTCCTTTAGGGGTCTTAACTTCATGGACTATATGGACAGTGCCACAAGGTGTTGGCACATGGCACAGTGCTCCTGATTGAAGTGGTTTATCTCCTCCTGACAAGGAGTTTAGTGATAGTGGAGCGAGAGGCTGAATATATACTTACTGTAATCCCCCCCCCCACAGTGTCCATGGGGTGTCCCAGTCCAGCACCGTTTCCATTTCTTCACATTTTTTCATGGGTGAAAGTGAGAGGCTGTGATTTACTCAAACGACTGCGCCTTGTTCCAGTATCAGCAGAAAACAAATACAATCAAGCTTCTCCTTGCAGGGGTGGTCCTTGCTGTAGCTGGGTTACGAAATCAACTAAAGACATCTGCACGCGAATAAATGTTGTGTTTCTCATGAAGTTGACAAGCTGGACCAAAGAGCCAAAGGTGTCGGCTTCTGTCCATCTGCTCTGTCGGCGGTTCCCAAAAGCCAAGCTGTCGGAGAGGTCCAAGGCACCAATGCACCCCGTCGCACGACATCTTCGACAAGCTCGCCACCACCACGGCACAGAGCCCGGAGCTTTGGCCGGAGACCACCCAGAGTACAGTGTCCCCCGGGGGCCGTTCCAGTAGCTGTACGATTCTTCCACCATGAACCGCAACCAGCCTTTATATAGAACATCAACATCCATGGGAACTGGTGTGTTCTGACCGAAAGGCCCCTTTCACTTGTGGCAAAACAGCCAAGTTCTTATTAATGAAGGCATGTTCACACAAAAAAATTGAATGCAGAAAAACAAATGAAAACCAAAAAATGGTAATAAAACCATCAGTGGGACAGGTTTGAGCACTTGTTTGTTTTTGGTGCATTGTGGGAGCCAAATGACTTTTGACATTTTGTTCCTCTGTTTATATGTTACCAAAACGAAAGGTCGGGCAGTTCAAAGGTTCTGTTTTGCACATTTATCTGCTGCAGGACAAATGGGCGTAGTGCTGCGCTGCAGTCCAAAGGCCCTCTGCCATGGTCGTCCCAGACATGTGAGCTGAAATATAGTCGTTTCTCCCCACTTTTAATTTACAAGTTTATAGTTAACAAGAAGGGGGCACGGTGGTGCAGCAGACTTACCTGGGTCCTAATATGTGGTTGGTCTGGGTTCAAGTCCTGCTTGGGGGTGCCTTGTGACAGACCCCCTGCATCCTGCACTAGGCTCTAGTTTGCTGTGATCCCACTTGGGACAAGTGGTTTCAGACAGTGTGTGTGGTAACAAAAAAATTTTCACCTTGCCAAAGACTTCTTCTCCGGAGGAGTCCGCATTAACTATTTGAATCCTTGCTGAAGTCCGTTGCCCTTCGCTGGTCAGCAAACTCTAGCACCAGGTAAATCCTGTCCTACCTTTATTCTCTGGGAAACATTTTTATCATCAATCTTTTATGACCTTTTCTTCATCACTAAGAGTTCATAAATAACTGTTATATTTGGTATAACCTTTAAAAATGGACGGCGCAATAGCTGTAGGGGATTTATTCATGTGCATTTTTACCCCAGGGGAAGAATTTCAGTCATTTTGGTTGCAGCTAAAGGAGGAATGGCATAATGGAGGTTAAATTAACATATTAAAGACCCGGGAGTGCAAGTGTGTACCGACCCCTCTATCTGTGCCGAGGATTCAGTTCAGTTCAATTTATTTTTATAGAGCGGTCTTCTCATGCAGAGGGGGATGCAGTGGGTTGGACCTTGTCCTGCTCTCCGGTGGGTCTGGGGTTCAGGTCCTGCTTGGGGTGCCTTGCAATGAACTGGCGTCCCATCCTGGGTGTGTCCCCTCCCCCTCCAGCCTTGCGCCCTGTGTTGCCGGGTTGGGCTCCGGCTCCCCGCGGCCCCCTATGGGACAAGGTGTTCAGACGATGTCTTCTCATGCAGTGTCACAGAGCGCTTTAACAGAGGCGTATGACTGTTATATGGTGATTATATTTTTGAGAAAAACATATATTTCTGAGGCAACACTCTTTTAAAAAAAGTCTTTTGAAATTTTTTATGGCATCAACTTGAATTTAGCTTAAAGTGGAGTAATAAGGAATAAGTGTCCTACGGGGGGATATAAATTATTGCTCTGCTGCTGCAAATAAGACCACAGCTCAGACTCTTATTGCACCCATCGAGCCCCATTTTCTATTTTAAAAACGAGTTAATGGCCAGAAGGGCGAGGTAAAATGTGAGTTACATTCACCATGTTGTACAAACAACATGAGCAGAGTGTAAACAGAGTGTAAAATAGTAAAATTCACTGCTTCACAAGAGTTTGCATGACCGCTTGCATAGATTTATGAATATTTAAACATTTTAAAAATTTAAACAGGCTCCCTCTGTTACAAATGGTTGTGTTACAACAGCTCTATGACAACGCATCACTTGGCGCATCGAACCTCAACCTGGTCTGCCGCATTCCCACGTACGGTGCTGCTTGAAAGTATGTGAAGCCCTTGTGCCCCTTAGTTTTACCATGAAATGGTTATTTAATGAGAAGCAGTGTTTATAATAATGGCATAATGGTGTGTAATGACCAGTTCCATATGTTGCTTTAGTGGAAATCATGTCGCGTGTAGTAGAAAGATGGAAGTAGTACAGATGCAGAAATAAGTGAACCCCAAGTTGCATTGGTTAAATCAAGGGAAGGTAAGTAAGATTTACACACCTGATTATAATGATTTATTCATTGTATAGGTTTAAAATTTAGATTTTATAGGTATTTTAATATTTTATGCAAGAATAAGGACCTGCCTATGGGATTCACATATTTTCAAGCAGCTCTGTATAAGACCACTGCACCACCACAACTGCGACAGTGAGGGTGTTGAGAAAATGGTCATCAGAGGGTTAGGACATTCTGAGGGTCTTTGAGAGCACATACAGGTAGGAGCTCTGTGGACTACATGTGAACACCATCATGTTCACCAAGGCTGTGCAATGCTGCCCCATAACAAATTCTGGGCCACAATGAGAAGATGAGAACCTTCAGGGCAGGTGAGAGGCAGGAAGGGAGGCCAGTGCAGAGAGAGCTGTGAATAAAGATCAGGGATGTCAAGGATACCTTTGAAATGGAGGTGAGGGATCAGGTCTTTTGGAGTATGCAGGCCACCGTTGGAGATGTTCTTCCAGTCTGTTGTGATGGGAACAATCTTCCACGTAGTGGTTCTCAGTGGCAATGTTGTTTCTCCATGTAATGCCAAAAAAATGCCTTCCTCTGGGAGCTCTGATTTCCTCTGACAGTCCAAAGACTGAGTGTTTCAGATGAACTGCTCTCTGAGAAAGATGTCCTTAGCGTGTGTTACGTTGAACGTAGGCTGGTGACTCTAGTGTTTCTAGCAGTGTAGTTACCTTAGACGAAGGTGTCAGGTCAGCATTAGTCATTATGTGTTGTTTTGGGGATAAAGCATCGGCCAAATAAATTTAACGCAAATGTCTTGTAAAATGCAGTGGCTCTGAAAGCCTGCATCGACTGGCTTTTTGTTGCCATGGTGATCAACCCTGTCAGACCCCTCCGCATTAGCACTTCCTTCCAGGACACCAGGAGCTAACCTGTCAGGGCTGTTATCTGGGGTTAGGGATCATGGGGGAAGGGCCAGACCTCAAGGGTCAAATGCCAGTCAGGCCAGAGTTGAGCTGGTGTCCTCTTCAGGCTGCACCCGTTTGCGAAAGATACAGGGTACAGGAAGCGTCTGCAACATTTCTGTAAAAATTAATATCACATATTCCGTATGTACAGAGGCACGAGGAATATTGCAATCAATAGAAATAGGCCTTAAAGAAGAAAAATTTGAGAAAGGTTCTCGCATCAGCGACGACCTGATTTCAGAATCGTGGTGACATTTTGAAACGGCATTATTGTTGATTATTGCTATTATTGCATAAAAAACATATTTAAGAATAAGAAGCAGCCAAGACCTTCAACAGATTATTCTATTATAACATTATAAACTTAGCAACCTTATCTTCCTAAGATCTCCCTTACATGCTGTACCTAAGATTAAGTATAAATTGTTTATAAATATTTTAAATGTAAATGTTTGAATTACTTAACCCTCAACTTCCATCCAATCACCGGTCCTGATCACGGATGCTGTGATCTGGAGCCAATCCCGGAAGCGCCGGACACAAGGCTGAGGGGGTACACCCTGGAAAGGACACCACTCTGCCGCAGGGTAGCCACACACACGGACATGCTAAATACAAAACAGCAGAACTGCATGTCTTTGGACCAGAGGAGGAAACCGAAGCACCTAGAGAAGAGGAAATCCACACAGACACAGGGAGAACATGCAAACTCCACACACTTAACTAGGGATCAAACCCACATTCTCTGGCACCACCAAGGCTCTGCGAGGCAGACGCACTACTCGCTGCACCACTGTGCTGCCCTACTGTCAACTTGTTATATGTAATTAATTGAGATTATTCTTCTGCTAATTTGTCTGTAATACTTGTGCACATAGAGCTGAAGAAATGATCCTCCCTCTGTGCTTCTGACCTTGTCCTCTCCTGGTCTCCAGTGGGCAGAATGTCAAACTGCAGCCAAGAGTACAGATGACAGACCTGTAGAAGGTACATCCCTTCTACAGTTATGCTGCATTTAGAGCTTCTGGGGTGCATGTATGTGAGAGATATACATTAAAATGCTTACATTATTGATGTGATATGCAATATTGAAATGTAGTAGAGTAACGTTGTCCTGAAACAGTTTCTGCAGAGGTTGATGTACTTTCCGCTCACCAAAATGTTACCAGTGTCAATGTTTTCCTGAATTCTCCTTGCCCCAGTGTGTGTGTGTGTGTGTGCTCTTCTCCCACAGCTGGATGGGGCTTAGTAAATTCCATCAGAACATTTTCCTTTCTCAAAATCACCCTTCCGAAAACATAAGCTCTTGTTTTCATGTCTGCAGCTCTGGTGTGAGGAACAGCAGAGAAGAGCTTGGTTGGACTAATGTGCGGTTGCCAAGCAACAGGCCAGTCTCATCCACAGCCAGCGTTCGCAGCCGCATTGGCAGAAGACGCCAGAAACAGAAGTCCTGAAGCATTCTTATTAGCGCGATACCACACCTGCCGGATCATCTCCTCCGCTGATGCTGTTGGAGTCCATGTGCTTAGAATATGGAGCCATTCACTGAAGAACCTGTTGCAAAAAACCTTAACCGTTTTATGGCTATGCTGAAGGCAACTCTCAGCTAAGAATTACTCCACTTTGGCCCATTGTAACACACTAGGATGCCCCGGAGGGGTGGGCAGCCACTGGTACTCAAACCCTCGGAAGTTAACTTTTTTCTCCCATCATCTTGGCCTGTGGGATTCCCCCCCCCCCCCCTCAGTTGCCAGAAGCATTATTTCATAATACACTTTAGCACAATAGCAAAGTACCTTATTTTCACATGTTGTTCAGACCTCTGGCTTACTTTGTCAAGAGCAGCACTTTAGGTAATGAAGTACATTTATTCATTTGAGATGGTGCAGTTATCCAAAGCAGCATACAGTGAAATTATTCATGATTTACCTCTTTATACAGCTGGGTAATTTTTTTTTAAACAGTGAACACTTTTCTCAAAAGTACTACAGCAGGAGGTGGGATTCCACCCTGTAAGCTACAGAGCTAAAGGCAGCAGCTCTAACTAGTATGCTACCTTCTGCTGTATAAGTCTCAAGAGAAATAGTACCATGGTTAGGACCATGCTTCTGCAGCTTAGACAAAACTGCGCTGCACAAATAAAATAAAAACGGGCAGAACCTTTCCTGTTGGCTGAAAACTCCCGACAAATCCGACAAGCCTCTTCTGACTGTAAACCGAGGGTATCGCTGGGCATTTGGCAGTTAGATGTTTGTTCACAATAACTATAGTAATTATGCGCAGATGTGAGGCAGGCATGATACCCAGTTGTAGGTTTTGCGGCGATCCCACCTTCTCTCATGCCATAGTAACAGTCACGTACTCGCAAGAAACAGTGCTTGTAAAGACCACTTTCGCTTACCTCACAACTCCTTGGGGGTTCTATTTTTGATATTCCCATCCAAAATTGAGCAGCCCATTATCATTCACAATTATAAAAAGATCACCTAATTTTGTCTTACACCTTTTAACCAACTTCATTCCTTGTAATTACTACAAGTTATACACTTGTTTTTTGGGATTTATGGGCTATAGAAGCTCATTTACCTAAAATTATAGCAATTCAAGTCTTTCTCCGGGTGTATGCTCCTACATGTTGCATTTTGTATTCTTTGCTTTTTATCATAATCTCACCCATTCATTGCCTACAGCAACCAAATCCACTTGGACAGAGCACAGGTATACAAAATGTGAAAACTCATAAGAGTCACTGAAAGTGGTGTTGATTGATTTTATGTATATAGAGGTGTCTAGCGTAGAGGACATCATGACCAGAACACAGAGGCCTGAGGATTAGAGACATGAAAGAACGTGGAGATTGACACCGAAGAAAAGAATTTACCACTTAATGCAGGCGCAGTCCCCTGCAACTCCCAGGGTAGAACAGTTTATGATAAACAGATGAATCCAGTTGTAAGTGTGGATGGAGGGGAGACCTTGAAACTATTTCCCTGCAGAGCCAGAGCCTTGAATGTCCTTGACCTCTACTGACTGAACAAATAGAATGCCTTAAAACCTCTCGCATTCACACAATCCCTCCTCATAGTTTCCTTAATGTGCCCTCTAGTGGTAGGCCATGGAACTGCAGGAATAACTGTCCTATTTAATGACCCTCTGAACCAGACTACACTAACAGCTCATTAGTGAAAAAACAGCAGAACAGCACCAGGTGTTTCACATGTAAACATTTAATGTGGTGGGTCAAGGTGGAGTGGGGACAGGGTCTAAATCAACTGCTGGCGCACACGTGGTTCATGGCTTTCCCCTCAAGTTACAGTCAAGACTTACAGTATATATAGACACTCATCAGAGATGGGTACAGACAAAGTGATCTCTCTTTAGGTTAGCAGGTGGTGCCTACGGTGTCCAATCGCTGATTCTCGTGGGGCTGTAACATGGCCCCCCCCTCAGGCATAGTTCTTCTTGAAGAAGTTGATGAGCCCGTTGGTGGAGGAGTCATGCGAGTGCACCTCTGCTGTGTCCTGCAGTTCTGGCTCAATTCGCTTTGCCAGCTGCTTGCCCAGCTCCACTCTAACCCAAGGGAACGGGAGTCACGTCAGTTACCAACCACTGGAGACCCTCAGATGCATCTCTAACCACAAATGTGCACTTCTGACAGCAGAGAAACAATTTTCCCAAGAAGCTAATAACTAAGCAGTAAAGGTACTATGAAACACTCACTCACCCCCACTGGTCGTAACTGTTGATCTCCCAGATGACACCCTGCACAAAGATCTTGTGCTCATACATAGCTGCAAAAACAATTACTCCATTAAAAATTAATTAAAATAAGGAGTAAAACCAAAAGTAATGTGGAACAGGTCTAGAAGCAGCGTAGCAGTATTAGGGTCCCTCAGGCTGGAACAACATCGTCCCACACTTACCTACAAGGCTACCCAGAACAAAGGGTGTCAACTTTTTGAAGACGATAGAGTTGGTGGGCTTGTTTCCCTGAAACACCTTAAAGGACAATTTCATAAAACACAGTTACACCGCATTAAATACTGTACATCATATCACTGATTCACGTAATTAGAAGTCAAGATGACATTTGCTGTATTAAGTAACTTTGCTGTTTTCATACAAGCACAAGACAAATTACTGTATTTATTGTATTTGCCTAGCAGATCATTTTACTTGCTCTAGTTACGCTCTTAAGGAAACACCAACACCTCATCTGTGTTTACAGCAGGATACCCAAACTAAGGTTAAGTACAACAGAAGGGCCCCTCCTAGAACTTGAACCCATATCCCCAGCCACAGTGCTACCAGGTACAGCTCCAGATGTTCCACTGCCCAGTTAGCCCACTCACTTTGTGTGGCAGAAGCTTTTCCAGGGCCTCCCCACTCAATCCGCTCGCCTCCAGCTCCTTCCTTGCCTCCTCTGCTGTCTTCCCCTTCATCAGGGCCTCCGTCTGGGCCAGGAAGTTGGCGATGAGGATCTGCAAGAGATAGTGTATCGCTTAGCAAGCACACAATGCCACCTTTCATTTCTACTGCTACAGCTGTCACCAGTGTGCCAGCAAGGACCAACAGACATCATCTGCTGGCCTCACAGGACAAATTACAGTGCAACTCTAATTTAAGCTCACACCACATGAAAGGAAACAGAGAAAAGGGTCACTAGAACTTCACTACACCAGGAGTGAGAAATATCCACTCGTGGCCAGTTAGCTACCTACTAGTGCACTTGACTATATACACACAGTACACCATCGTATTTGTGCATCACAAATCGGTGCATTCCTAATCATTTGTTTTCACTCATGTTTGCGTGCCCATCCCAGTCCCAGTGCGTTTACCACTGCAGAAGAGGGCCTACCTTGTGGTGCAGATCATTCCTGATGGGGTGCTGCGTCTGAGCTGGCATGAGGAAGTCAGCAGGGATCATACGTGTTCCTGGAAAAGGACACGGGGACAGAGTGTGTCATTTGCCTGCTGACGACAGCGAACGTAGAGTGCAGCTCTCAGCCACACATTGGACACATTTGTTTTTACCGACAGCATCACATCTGAGTTCCTCTATTAACGCTATTGAAATTGTATTTCTATTAAGTCAACTGTACTGAATTACAATGATAGGAAGCATATCTATTTACGGCAAATTAAACCCAAACTGTTCACTACGGCACCATGGGGGGTTACAAGTGGAATGTGTCATTTGCAATCAGGTGCACAACCAGGCAGTTACACATCTCAGCCCTGCACAGACCTTGTTAACACAAACGGTCATGATGTGCAAATAAATAACAGGCTCTTAGTTTCCATTACTACAATAGAGATACACTGAGCCCTTATACAACAGGGTCATGGAAGATGAGGAAAGAACAGGCTTATTATTGTCTACAATAGCATTCTAGCCTGTTACGTGGTTGTTTTACTTCCACAACAGCTATTTGATTCTGTACAATGGCTTGCTTTAGATATTCTGGGACAGAGTCAATGTGGCTACATCCATTACACTAGTAACACACTTACACCAATTCCATAGCAAAACCAATTACAGCCACCTCCCCCTCCCCCAAATATGATCTGAGCTGTGAGAATTTGACCATAGATGGGAGTTTTATTCAATACCCCACTTCCCTTAAGAGGCATTTAGATTTAAATTTTGTGTGCCTCCCAGCAACTGAGTGGTCTGAAACCAGAACCACATTGTCCCCTTCCTCTAATTTATACAGAAACCTGTTATGTATGTAAATTCGACTTGCTTAAAATCCGGATTTCCATTAAAAAAAATTCTAACATACACATTTACAGAGAGAGCTATTTTACGCGAAACATCTGAAATACGTTAAACGCAAGTCGGCGTAACCAGACAAGGCAGGAAGCTGCATCTTCCCAGTTCTTGCATTTGAGGCGTGAACGCAACTCCTCTCAGTGTAGTGCTTTTTTTTTTTTGGCATATTTTCTACCCTTTTCATTATTTACACTGCCTGATGGTAAACATGCGCTTGAAGAAAAATAAGTCTCACAAGCATACAGCAATCAATTTGGATATGAAATTGAAAAGAATAAGGAAGGATGAAGGTGGACAAAGATTATCGTCTAGAGCATGGGAACCAGGTTTAGCCGTATCGACTGAATACGATAGCGAAGGATGCCGAACATATAAAGGAGCTATTGACAAGAACAGCTAGCATGAAAACAACAAAGAAACATCAAGGTGCAATATCAGAGAGAAAATGATAAATTATGCAACAGCACCCTGTTTGTGGCAGCATACTACTAGACATAAGTTAAGCACACACAGTACAATATCATACACATACTGCATGCAGTAGTCTTTTTTTTTTTTTTTTTTTTTAACTGAAATTTATGCTTTTACCAGGTCCTGCTCTCTGGTGACTCTGGAGTTCAAGTCCTGCTTGGGGTGCCTTGTGATGGACTGGCGTACTGTCCTGGGTGTGTCCCCTTCCCCTCCCGCCTTGTGTTGCCAGGTTAGGCTCCGATTTGCCGCGACCCCACTTGGGACAAGCGGTTTCAGTCAATGTGTGTGTGTGAGAGATCTACTAGAGAATTATACTGTGTAATTTTTTTTTAACCTGTGTTTGCAACAAATGCGAAGGAAATGTGAAGGCTTGGCTCTGTAATGGAGGGGGAATCCAACATATCTATATTTTGACTTAGGTAAGGGATTGAGCAACAGCCTATTTGCGCAAGTCGAGGGGTGTCTACTTTGGCTACATTTTACACCAATTATTTTTTTTTTCCCATAAGTAGTAATGCTGATTTGATCTCACAGCCACAATTTGCTAATTAGCATTGTCCAGCTTTTAACTACCCACCATGAAAGATAAGCAAATGGACAGCATGTCCTCCGAGTGACTACACATCCATCCACCTACCTTGGTGGATGAGCTGATAGAAGGCATGCTGGCCATTGGTCCCTGGCTCTCCCCACACAATGGGCCCGGTGTGGTAATTCACACGCGTGCCTTGGTTGGTGATGTACTTGCCATTGGACTCCATGTCACCCTGCAGAGGAAAGAATCTTTCAGATCTCACCAGTATTACACATAAATCAGTGACCATTTTCAGACTGAGCTGTCATTTTTTTCAACAATAAATGAGATGGGGGGGGGGGGAGTGCTGTAGCCCCCTGCAAGTCACCCAGGCTGCTCCTGGCCCTCAGGGAAGGCCTACCTGCTGGAAGTAGGCGGCAAAGCGATGCATGTACTGGTCATAGGGTAGCAAGGCATGCGTCTCTGCCTGGAAGAAGTTAATGTACCAGATCCCCAGCAGGGCCAGCAGAACAGGGGCGTTACTCTCCAGAGGGGTGCTGCGGAAATGGTTGTCCTGCCAGAGAGATGGGGCATCAGGGTGTTTTGATTTAAACTCTGCCTCTTTCACTCCTATTAGAATGCTGAGTCCTGGGTCTTTCATATGGAGTACCACAGCACCATCGAAGACCCATTATACAAACTTTCAAACTCATTTGAGGAAAAGACCATCTCTACAACTTCTAACTTAAAAATGCTGCTTAATTCACATACAAAGTTACATTCTGTAAAGTCTTGGATACAGCTATAATTTTTTTTTTTTTTTTAAAAAAAAAGCATATTAGTCTGACATTTTTAATAAACTATTGAAACAAATTTGAAATGACCAAACATAAAATTACGTTGTCCTCACAAATTCCTGTCAACTGCTGACGGCTCAATTAAATGTGTCCAACGTTCTTGATCGTGTTACTGATCACCAACACTCACAAACACCATAAAGTAGCTATGAATACTGTGAGAACAAGTTTAATCACTCTGGTCCTACACACTCATTGTGTCCGAGAGCATTTTACTGCCAACTAATGATGGCTACATAAATGAAGTTCTTTCACTTTGCAACTGGGAAAAGGTCTTTAAAAAAAAATGCAGTTAAAAGCATAATGTTGATATCTTCAGAATATTTTTGCTTAAGTGCTAATAACATGAGTAGCCAGTGTATTATTGTTAGGTGTCCAAAAAAAAAAAAAAAAAAAAAAAAAAAAAAAAAACCCATACGGCTTTTGAAGGACAAAACAAAGGCAGAAATATAGAACTTCAGATAGGAGCTAATTCCTACCATCCAGTGAGCTCCACACAGCAGCTGTTCAAAGTTCTCAAACCCTGTGAAGATACATCTCAGACTTAAAAGGCAATATTTACCTGGTTGTCATTTCACATAACTGGTCATCAACCTTCTAGAAAATCAGTTTGCCTCTTTACCCCTCACAAAGTCACAGAAAAAGCAGTTGGCAACAAACATACACCCCACAACTTTAATTGTCTGTCACCAGAAAGCCAGTCAGAAACCTTTGTCATACCAAGAGTAACAGTAGCAACAGGTATCATTACATTTATGGTTTGACAAACACTCCTCTGAATCTATAGCAGAATGGAACACTGATGAAAAAGACATACCAATATGCAGAGCGATGGACAGGCCAATTGCAGACCACAGGGAGTAACGCCCACCGACCCACTAGAAATACAACGTATCACATTATATATACATGAAGTAAACAGTGGTGAAAGTAGTGTTTTACTGCAGACCCAACAAAGAATAGATTGTCTTATATAGGTGGTCCTTGACTTGACATATACAACCCAGACTTATGATGACCATTCCTTCAAACTTACATTATTTCTGAGTCTCAGTGTTTGGGCATAAGGCCTAACACTGATCGCTCCATTTGCTGTACAAGAAAAACAGACTGGCTGTGCCGCTGCAAGGCACCATATTTCTCAATGACTGGGTCAATGCATCTATAGTAGCAGCATGTCATTTACAAAAACGCTGTAACATTCTAAGTACAAACGCAGTTGGAAACAATATTTTAGTGTATTCATATTATTCTGTAGTATTTTAACATAACTAATGCATGATGTGAAAAATATTTTAAATCCTATTATACAATATAGCATTCAAGTATGTTAATAGTTTATATATCCTTATGATTTGTACAATATAGTATAAGGCAGTTTGCTACTTATGGCAAAATGTACTTATGATGAGGTCACTGAAACGAAACCCTATCGCAAGTTGAGAAGCACCTATATGTTCATATTTACCTGCTTAGTGCCATATACTTAGCAGTTCATCTCATAGGAACTAAGAAGCACTATATCAGAAAGTTTCTTGTATTCAGCTGGTAACAGTGGTCAACCACTGAGAACCAACTCTTCTATTTACATTTATTCACTTAAATGCTTTTCTCTAAAGCAACCTACAATGGATACTATTTAGTGTTACTAGCCCACATACCTTATTCACCAAGGTGACTTACACCACTAGATACACCACTACAATGGGTCACTCATCCATACATCAATAGAACACACACTCCGTCTCTGTCACTCACACACTATGGGGGAACCTGAACAGCATGTCTTTAGACTGTGGGAGGAAACCAGAGCACCTGGAGGAAACCCACACAGACACGGAGAACATGCAAACCCCACACAGACTGAGCGGGGATTGAACACACGTTCTCTCGCACCACCCAGGCGCTACTCTCTGTGCCACCATGCTGCCCCCATTATTTACAGTAAGACTAATGTTAAAGATTTATTACGCAAACATTCCTTTAGAACATTGTCTAAAAAGCAGGACAATTTCAATGCCAAAACAATACAGCAGGAAATTGTAAGTTGAGCTATTCAGGTTAAATGTTTTGCTGTAACAGGGAAGCCTATGGTAAGAACCTCACACCACCTGCTTACAGATTATGTTCGAAAAGAATCCTTGATCACTACAGTGAAAAGGTACTCACATCCCAGAACTCGAACATGTTCTCAGTGTCAATCCCGAAGTCCTTCACCTTGGGCTGCAAGAGAGAAACACCTGGGATTATCCAAACAAGACATGAGTCCATGGTAGAAAACATATCCCATTAGAAGCAGGCAAAGCATCAACTCACCGCATTGGTGGAGAGAGCCACAAAGTGCTTCGCAACTACAGATGGCTGTGACAGAAAACCAATGTTAATTCTGAAATCTGAGTATGTACGTAAATGAGGCCCCCCCCCCCCCACCCTAGCCTTTGTGGTCACAACCACATGATCACGTTCTGTTCACTCACATCCTTAGCGGCCTGAAGAAGCCATTCCTTAGCGGACTCCGCATTGGTAATGGTCTCCTGGGTGGTGAATGTCTGAAAAGAGGGCAACAGGTATCACTGAAGAAACATCTGAGACAAAAATACACCAGAACCCTGACAACTGAGATCTACAGTGTGAATGCAATACAGCTTACATAACATTACCTCTAAATCACAAACAAAATTTGTACAGGCAGAACCACATTCAACAGACCTCTAAAGGTTGGTTTCCCTTAGAGGTAAGGATCCCTAGGATGTTATAGGGCTGTTAAATATACCTGTTCCTCACAACAAATTGAATAAGGGTTAATATTTTTGCAGAAATTACCCCGTTAAGCAAGGTGTGTGGAAAAGGAATTGCCATTATTTTTTTATGGCAAAAAAAAGCAAAAAAAACTAAAATCTCCTAGAATTAATTTAAAGTTTTTTTTTTAAACAAATATTTTTACCAATATTGCAATATTATTGTCTGAATACTTTGTCAATTGCCCATCTTCTACTTCACTTTGGAAAATGTGCGTGCGTTAACAGATGACTTTACTTTTTAAAAAGCTAGTTTGGTTCCAGTGGTCCCAATTAAGCTGTTTCATTAAAAAAAAAAAAAAAAAAAAAAAAAAAAAAAAAAAAAAAAAGCACATTATTAAATCATGTTAACGATTTAGTAAATTTGGACTAAGGACTCTGGACTAAGAATGTAAAATGCAAGTGAATTTTGAATGGACATAAACGATTTATGTGAATTTTATGTTCTACAACAAGAAACCATGACCCCCATTCTTTGACTGCATTTACAATAAATGTTATATAATGTATAAATAGCACATTTACATCTACATACCTGAACGTAAATGTGGATTTCACAGACATTTTTCTTGTGGTTGAGGGCAAAGACAATCAAAATATACTTTTTGAAATAAATCTGTGTATAACGTTTGATAAACATCATACCCATAAACAAAATGATCAAATGCTTAACCTAATATTTACCCTACTGAAAACATAGCATGTCCTGATTTAGTTAAGACAACATGAAAAGAATCAAAGCCAGAAGCACTGTTGAGTTGTTTGAACTGTAAAATTTGTTTGGAATATGGTTGTAAACCCTGACATTTAAAAAAGCTAAATACTGTAAAATATAATATTTGTTATGCAACTTCTCTAAGCAAAGATGTTACTGGTCGATTTGAGCCAATTAAAAAAAGCTATCATCCAAAAATTAGCAAAAGCTAACAGCATAAGTTCTTAAAATTAATCACATCCCGACAATGAAGGAACCTTCACTATATGTCAGCTACCCACAAAATGAGACAATGATCATGACACAGGAAAGATAGATTTCCCCCCCCACCATTACAGTTTACTCATTAGAACAGAGGTTACAGCAAATCCTAAAGTAGCACTTCAATTCAATAATATTTGGGCAGTGTGGCATTTCAGCAAAAAGGTTCCAAACCCACTAGTCTGCATTCAGAAGTCCTGATGCCTACTCTGTTACAGGTGGTCATGGGTATGTCTATGATCCCTGTCATACTAGGACTTAGAGCACACCACGAAGAAAAAAAAATTCACTCTTTAAATTGTTATAAATGGAGCTTAGAGTGAAATGAAAATGTATGGGGAGGAAAAAAAAAAAAAGCCAGATTGATTACATACATCCAACTGAAAAAAAAAATACAGACAGGCACAATCCACTGATCTGCATCTGCCTATAAAAGCTTCTTCAAAATAATGCAAAATAAAGATTAATCATTTATTTATACACACACACACCGTCAGAAACCACTTGTCCTGAGCGAGGTCACGGCAAGCTGAGAGCCCGGCGGGGCAGCGCGCGCACGCACGCACACGGGATGCCAGTCTGTCGCACAGCACCCCAAAGTAGGACTTGAACCCCAGACCTGTTAGACAGCAGGCACAAGGCAAATCCGCCGTGCCACCGCACCCATTTATTTATAGTATTAACTGAAACAGACCTTAAAGGGGAGAAACAACATTTAAATTAACATCCACCCCGCAATGACAATACTTGACTGGGAAGAAATCCAGCTTCCCGTAACTCAAACGCAAGGTACGACAGGAAACTTGACTTTGTAAAGCCCACTTCGCAATTGCAATTTTAGACCCTTCATAACAACAAAACATTAAGGTTTAGAACTAATGTGGGCATTCTAATGTGAATATGCACAAGGGGCAGACAGCCACTGGTAGTTGGAGATGGAACCTCCCCTCCTTACATTTTTTCCTTTTTTTGCAGCTTGGAGCTTCTCGTTTTCCTCTCTTCAGCTGCCAACTGGCTTATCCTGACAGTTAACTAACATTGGATCAATTACAGTAACTTTGTTCAGTGTTTCGTGTCAATCTGGTGAGCAGAATGTTCTATAAAAAATGGATTAAACTTAATATTGTCATCAAAATCCCTAGTAAGCAGAAGAGAAGAATGCCATGATGGCAACACACACATTTTGCATTCACTGCCCTTGAAACATGGACTGAGATAAGACACATGCTGCCTGGTTGCCTTCTTATTTCTCTTCTTACTGTAGTTTCTTTCTAGTCAACTTCCTGAGCCTCTACTGGCTTGTACTGACAAGCAAGCATGTGAGAACTAAGCTTTAAAGCACATCCTGTTTAGTGCCATCCACACCACGTGTTTGCTAGTCTTCTAGTACTTATGCTTTTGAAAGTTCAGTAAGATTACAAAGAAATAGTTAATTAAGAGTATCTACTAGCATGCCAGTCCTTGCTAAACTGGTGGAATAATAGTCAAGGATTACATACATTAGGCATTATACTGCTATACTACTTAACAGAACAAATTACTTAGACACTGAGTATCTGATCTGAAAGCAACCTCAGTGTATGCATTTCCTAGCCTGAATGCTAAAAGGTGTGTCTGACATGTTGGCAGTACATTAGCAACCAGAGAACGGGGAGCCATACTACACTGCTGGCCAAGCCTGGAACCATGCCACATTGTGAAACTCACAATACAAAGCCACAACAGAAATTTCCCAAGTCATCACACATCAGCATTTCTGAAAATGGAGCTTATCAAGAACAAACAATACTATACCATGGCAACTCAACACAGCACCAAGTTCCAACTCATCTTTACTTAGATGGCATGAATTGACAGTATCTTAACAGTAGGGGGAAAAAAAATACTTAAGCAGAACTTTGGGGTAAATAAAGTGCACAAAAAGAATTGTGTAGCAACAAATCACTAAAATTTATTAGAGAAACCTTATTTTAGGTTACTGGGTTTTTACTGTCAATTTCAACTGTACTGTCCTCTATGATATGAGCAGCTACTTAATCTCAGTGGAAAAAAATCTAGTGTACAGTAAACATTGAACAGCTAATTCACTGTTGAAAGAAAATGACATGGGGGTTGTGATACCTTGGATGCCACGATAAAGAGAGTGGTTTCCGGGTTGAGGCCTGCCAGGGTCTTGGCAATGTGGGTTCCATCAATGTTTGAGACAAACCAGGCACGAGGGCCACCAGTGGAGTAGGGCTTCAGGGCCTCGGTGACCATCAGGGGGCCCTGAAGAAAGGATGGAGGAGGAGGTTATGCTTGAATGTGAAGCCCTGATGCCAACAATGTTGCACTGCTCTTCATATCACTAGAGAAAGCTCATCTCGGCCAAGTGTGATGCTTACCAAATCGGAACCTCCAATACCGATATTGACCACATCCGTGATTGCTTTTCCCGTGTAGCCCTTCCACTCACCACTACGCACTTTCTGTGTTGCAGATGAGACAAGCCAGCCATTGCAAGATCACTTCTGCTTTCATTATCAAACCAACAGCAACACTTTTTGCATCAGAAGAGAATTTAAAAAAGAAATTTAGTATATTCCAAGTGTTTATTAGTTGGTCTTGAAGTAATTACAATTTAGAACCATTCAGATACAAAATTACTACCGTAAAAAGGAGAGAAACATTTTCACAAGATCACGACAAAAAAACCCCAGACGAGACTAATAAAGGAAGGAAAGAAAAAAAGCAACGAATTAGAATATTATGCATGACAACAGCATATGCTGCTCTCAGTCATCAGCAACTATAAATAATCTTACATGGCAAAAACCTTTCATCTTCTCCAGGACCCTGTTGACATCGGGCATGACATCTTCCCCACCAACACAAATGGGCGCGTTGGAACGGTTTCTCAAAGCAATGTGGAGCACAGCACGGCCCTGCAAGTACAAGCAGCGGAGAGATTAAACACAGGTGGATAAACACTTTCACACCATATACACAGTATATACCTTCATTCACACTTTATAAGGTGGCAAATTTCACCCCCACAAGGTCTTGACAACCCTGTGCTGTACAACCCCCATTTCAACATTCAAGCCAGTGCTCGGTTGAGGAACAGGCAGCTGAAATGGAAATGTTTGCGCTTGTGAAATGTAAGTGTAACCATTAGAAAGAAATTCAAGTGCCTTCAGTGGAACAAAACTAGGGCGCCAACAAATGCAATATCAGTATTGCAAACAGCCGACTTGCGTAAGACAGTGATTAAAACCAGTGTACCACACCTTGTATTCAAAAGTTAATGTGATAACACTACACAGGGTTCACTGGAAGTCGCTTTGGAGAAAAGCATCTGCTAAATAAATGTAAAAGCGATATTGCATTTAATTCTCCATTGGCTGAAATAAAAGCCTTTTGCAAAGTCAGCCTTACACAGCAGGGGAGGGATCAGAATTCAGAAGGTTACAGCAGTTTTCAAGCTCAAAAGTAGTAGTGTGACCATGAAGAACAGTCTTACCTCTGAAAAACTGTACATTTATTCATTCTTTACATTTATTCAATTAGCTGACACTTCAATTAAACCACATACCAATTATTCACTCAGTCTAAAAGCTCCGAAACCGTTTTGGAAAATTAGCTAACAAAACTCCACTGCAGATTTGCCTGCTTTTATCTGTTTCTCAAAAGCAAATTACAGTGTTAAGCTACTTATAGTGATTTCCTCATTAATACAGCTGGGTAATTTTTACTAAAGCAATTCAGGGCAACTACCATGCTCAAGGGCACAACAGCAGAAGTGGGGACTTGAACCAGAGTTCCCCCAGTCCAAAGGCAGCAGCTCTAACCACTATATCACCTGCTGTTCCTCTCTTTACCTGCAAACATAGTCTGAGCATTTTATATAAAATGCTTTTTACAGAGTAAGATACTCAGGATAAAAGCAAACAGAGCAGAACAAAAATAAAGTGGAGTCCACGGACGCTCCTCTCCTGCCAGATACCTCGGTGAAGTTGATCTTCTCTCCAGTGAACATTCGCTCCCTGGCAGCCTCCACACCCCGGGACTTTGCCTGCATGGACAGAGCAACAAAAGAAATCAGCTGCTAAGTGAAAAATAACCTAATTTCCCTCGACAAGGGGTGGAACAGTAAAATGACACATTCATTTTTGCTGAAGCATTTAGTGGGTGGGGGGGATATATACAGGCTTCCGCCCTCCTACATCCCACATGGGATGGGGGGGGAACCATGTTAAATCACCAGTCCCCAGTGGCCCTGAAATCATCTTCACTCCATGTGACACTATATACATTATACAGCTGGGTAATTTTTACTGGAGTAGTTTTCAGTAAGTACCTTGCTCAAGGGCACAGCAGCAGGAGGCAGCATTTGAACCTTTAACCTCTGGCAGACAACAGCACTAACCACTATGCCATCTGATGCCCTGCTACTTCAGCTACCATCTTAAGGATCATATCTATAAAAAGAAACTTTTCACCCAACCAACACATAAGAATTAAACTATCGCATCCAGGGATTTAACGTCACAGGGGTTCTGTGTTAATAAGCAATGAGTTTAATCATGTGGTCCAATACTGTCCAGCTGTGACAAATATGGTTTTACAGATAGGGAAACACCCTGGCCCCAGGCATCACATTGTCATGTTACAGGCATGTAGTATGTAGTGAGGAGCCATTTATTACCAGATCAAGCAACATCTTTAGGATTTCCTCACTGATGAGGTTCTTGGAATAATCCAGCAGGATGTCTCCGTCATCCGTATTCAGGATTAAACTGCCAAAAAAGGAAACAAAATTGTATTTACTATCATTTTACATCAAAGGATTCCTATCAGCCTCTTGAGAGCACATGAGGACAAAAAGTGTTATATACATATAATGTAATAAGGACATAAGTGTAATTGTTATAATTACTTTGGTAATACATCGCCTGGCCAGAAAAAGTCACACACTAATATTTTGCTGGACCGCCTTTTGCTTTGATTACAGCACGCATTTGTCGTGACATCATTTCGATAAGCTTATGCAATGCCACAACATTTATTTCCGTCCAGGGTTGCATTAATTTCTCGCCAAGACCTTGTATTGATGATGGGAGAGTCGGACAGCTGCGTAAAGTCTTCTCCAGCACTTCCCAAAGATTCTCAATGGGGTTAAGGTCTGGACTCTATGGTGGCCAATACATGTGTGAAAATGATGCCTCATGCTCCCTGAACCACTCTTTCAGAATTTAATAAGTCCAATGAACCCTGGCATTGCCATCTTAGAATACACCAGTGTCATCAGGGAAGAAAAAAAAAATCCATTGATGCAACCTGGTCATTCAATATATTCAGGTAGTCAGCTGACCTCATTTTTTGGGCACATAATGTTGCTGAACCTAAACCTGACAAACTGAAGCAACCCCAGATCATAACACTGTCCCCACAGGCTTGTACAACAGGACTAGGCATGATGGGTGCATCACTTCCTCCATCTCTCTTCTTACTCTGATGTGCCCATCACTCTGGAACAGGGTAAATCTGGACTCAGACCACATGACCTTTGTCCATTGCGCCAGAGTCCAATCTTTACGTGCCCTAGCAAATTGAAGCCTTTTTTTCTGATTAGCGGTTTTCTTAGGGCTACACAGCTGTTTAGTCCCAATCCCTTGAGTTCTCTTCGCATTGTGCGTGTGGAAAGGTTCTTACTTTCACTATTAAACTTAGCCGTAAGTTCTACTGTTTTTTTTTTTTTTTTTTTGTTAATTTGATTTCACCAAACGTTTAAGTTCTCTCTGATCACGATCATTCAAGATTGTTTTTTTCCCGACCACATTTCTTCTTCGAAAATGATGGTTCACCACTATCCTTCCCAAGTTTTAAAAATGTGTTGAACAGTTCTTAACCCAATTTTAGCAATCTCCTTAGTTATTTTCTTTGCTTGACACAGGCCAATAATTTGACCCTTCTGAAATAGAGTAACATCTTTTCCATGACCACAGGATGTGTCTTTCAACATGGTTGTTTAAGAAATGAGAAGCCACTCACCACATCAGTTAGGCTTAAATAACTTGCCAGCTGAAACATATTAATCACTGCAGTAATTATCCAATGGAAGGCTCTTACCTATTTGCTTAATTAAATCCAGATGGTGACTTTTGGCCAGACAGTGTATATTATTCATATTAGCTGTACTTTAAGGCAAGAAAACATAGGATTTAGTGCAGCTAGAGGTATGTAGCAGAAAAAAGGAACACAATTTAAACTAGCTATTCCGTTCTGTTTTACTACTGTATTAAACTGTTGGTTATAAAGGCCCACAGGGTAAATTTGGTTCTCTTTTTTGACAAGAAATACCAAATTATGACTTTACACCTCAGAAATGAACCTTCCTATAATTCTGGGGAAATTTCCATATGAATTAAAAAATAATTCAAGTCGAAACGTTCTTGTGAGAGTTTAATAAACATTTAAACATAAACCTGGAACGCATTCGCCACAAATAAGGCTGGAAAATAGGACAGAGTTCAAAATAAGATGTAAGATGCGTTAGAACGAAACCAATTCTGAAGGACACGACCGTGTCATGGCGCGGTCTCGCTCTGTACGGTGGTCCAGGAGCGCGCGACCACGCTGTACATTGCGCGCCGCGCGAGCGCTCGACGTGCGCTGTGCGTGCGCGCTCGCACGTAGCACCGAGCAGAGCCACAGTCACGCATAGAGCGGAGGAGCGTCGTACCGCAAAGCAAGGCCTCAGAGCATGACTAGTTTCACTCATACACGACACGTGTCTACAGCCTTAACTGTCAGTATTCAATGACTAATGACTAATTCATAACATTCATCCCTTGTACACCGGTTGTGCTTATGCCATGGTGCCTGGCCGCTTCTAGCGAATTAAACTGACTTAGTGCTAAGCTAAGCAAAAAATTCAAACACGGCTCTTCTGTCTTTAGTTGGATGGATTGATGGAATGATGTTAAGTATTAATACGGATTTGAGCTTTGTGTTTGACCTTTCTCAATCTAGGCAGGCCTCGGTTACTACAATATATATGAATTTTACGATAGAAAATTTTAAAACATTTATAAAACATTAATAATGTACGTAACTACATTTCAACTCGTCCACTACTTCGAAACACTGCAAACTCGTGTCTTTTGATGCGTATGAAACATAAGAATGATGCGTTCTAACAGGTAGGCGCGCGAAGCCCCGCCCACGTGCCTGGCAAGCTCCATGCACATCACTTGGCACACACTAACAACGCGATACACTGCTAAATGTGAGCAAAAACGCATCGGACCAACCAGAATATATGCAAAAAGCAACATACGAATATAGTTTAAAACCATAAATAAATCAATCATGTTAAACCGTTCCAGAGACGATACAGATATAATAAACGACACTGATTGCCATAATAAGTGATTTTCACTGACTTCCATTTGAGAGTAAATTTTTTTTTTTTTTTTTTTTTTTTTAAAAACATGGATGCTTCTTGTGCGTACCTGAACTTGCCGAATCTTTCTTTATCGGCATCAAACATGTTCCTCATGTTGAGGTTTCCGGCATTAGACTTAAACCATTGCTCCAGTCGGCGAAACACGGGATCGCTCGTAAGGCCCATGTCGTACACAGATCACCAAGGTAAGGTATCGAGAAGACACACAACCTGCAGCGGAATGTCAATGAATGTGAGGTCGGCAGCCGATGAAGGACAACCTAGATCGCGGGCGAATAGGAAGTCACCTGACTCTTATCGTCCAATGAAATCGTGGCTACTTGTCCCACCCACGGTGACGTCTGTCTGAGGAAAAGGCAGACTTAAAGGTGCAGCGCAGTTACAGGGTCAGGTCCTGAAGGTCAGTAAAGCAACGTGTGGGTATCACCCTGTTTGTTTAATATAATTACATTTACTCTCTTAATTCACATATTTACTCATTTTACTAAATTTAGATTTTAGTACTCTAGTACTTTACTTAGTAGTAAACATCTCTTAGTAGAACTTTAAACTTTAAACTGTAGACTTTAGGAGAAACACCTCAGCATTATCCCCACTCACCATCATGAACAGCACTGTAGCAACAGTGGAGTCATTCAGGTTCCTGGGCACCACCATCTCACAGGACCTGAAGTGGGAGCCCCATATAGACTCCATTGTGAAGAAGGCCCAGCAGAGGTTGTACTTCCTTTGCCAGCTGAGGAAGTTCAACCTGCCACAGGAGCTACTGATGCAGTTCTACCTGCAGTCATTGAGTCTGTCCTCTGCACCTCTATAACTGTTTGGTTTGGCTCAGCTACGAAATCAGACATCAGAAGATTACAAGAGATAGTTCGGACTGCTGGAAGAATCATTGGCACACCCCCCCTGGCTCTCCAAGAACTGTACTCATCCAGAGTCAGTAAAAGCACTAGCAAAATCATTCTAGACCCCTCACATCCAGGCCACTTCCTCTTCGAACCTTTGCCATCTGGCCGACGCTACAGAGCACTGAGCACCAGGACAGCCAGGCACAAGAAAAGTTTCTTTCCTCAGGCCATCTACCTCATGAACAGCTAAATTTCCCCCCTAGAGAGTAAACCAGTGCAATACATAATGCTATGTACATTTATATTTATATTTATAACTTTTTATCACATCATATCTCTTACTCACACTCCCTTGCATTTGTAACTAGTGACTTTTTGTATATAATATTGGGTACTGTATATTTTTATATATTTTTCATCCCTTATTCACATACTCTATCTTCTCATCTGTCTTGTCACTGTCATTCTGTCTGTGCTGTGGAAGTTCCTGTCACCAAGACAAATTCCTTGTATGTGCGAACATACTTGGCAATAAAGCTCGTTCTGATTCTGATTCTGAAATAATTATCCTCATAATAAATTATTGATCTTCATCTAGTGCAATACTGTTCAACCCATCCATCCATCTTATTATTAGAATACTACTCTGTCTGATTATTAGAACACTATTTCTTACATTTATTTAGGTGCCATATTAATCCAAGACCATTTACCATGTTCGGTTAACCCAATGTCTGCGGCCGATCTCACGCTCCCTTCTCCTCTCACTCGTGAGCAAGACCCCAAGATACTTAAACTCCTCCACCTGGGGCAAATTCTCTCCCCATACCTGGAGAGAGCATGCCATCCTTTTCCATGAGAGAACCATGGACTCAGACTTTGAGGTGCTGATCCTCATCATAACTGCTTCACACTCAGCTGCAAACCGTTCCAGTGCGTGTTGGAAGCAATCATGTGACGGTAATAAAAGGACAACATCATCTGCAAAAAGCAGAAACATCACCTTACGACTTCCACACAGAATGCCCTCCTGGCCTTGATTGCGCCTTGATATCCTGTCCATGAAGACCACAAACAGGAGTGGAGAGAAAGGCACAACCTTGGCGGAGACCAACACCCACGCTGAACGGGCTTGACTTAATGCCGAGTATGCGGACACAGCTTTCGCTCCGTATGTACAGAGACCGAATGGCTCGCAGTAATGACCCCGGTACTCCATACTCCCTAAGCACCTCCCACAGAATTTCCCAGGGAACACGGTCATAGGCCTTCTCCAAGTCGACAAAACACATGTAGAGTGGATTAGTGAACTCCCATGCCCTTTCAATTATCTGTGACAGGGTGAAAAGCTGGTCCAGTGTTCCACGGCCAGGACGGAATCCGCATTGTTCCTCTTCAATCTGAGGTTCAACTATTGGCTGGAGCCTCCTTTCCAGCACCCTGGCATAGACTATCCCAGGGACGCTGAGAAGTGTGATACCCTGATAGTTGGCACACACTCTCTGGTCTTCTTTCTTAAAGATAGGGACCACCACCCCAGTTTACCACAGACTGGGAGCAGTGGCAGCAATGCGATTGCTGTACCGGACTGCAGTGGTGAAGGGGGAGCTGAGCCATAAGGCAAAGCTCTCTGTTTACTGCTCAATCTACATCCCTACCCTCACCTATGGTAATCAACTTTGGGTAATGACCAAAAGAATAAGATCGCAGATACAAGCAGCTGAAATGAGTTTTCTGTGCAGGGTGCTGGGATTCACTCTCCGTGATAAGGAGAGGAGTTCGGACATATGGGAGGAACTCAGAGTAGAGCCGCTACTCCTCCACATTGAGAGGAGCCAGCTGAGGTGGTTTGGGCATCTGATAAGGATGCCCCCTGGGTGCCTCCCTTTGGAGGTATACCAGACACAGACAACTGGGATGAGGCCCCGAGGTTGGCCCAGGACCCACTGGAGGGATTATATCTCACAGTTGGCCTGGGAATGGCTGGGGATCCCCCAGGCTGAGCTGGAGGAAGTTGCGGGGGGACAGAGGCGGCTGGGCCTCTCTGCTCTCCCTGTTGCCACCGCGACCTACTAGGAGAAGCAGGAAAAAAAATGGATGAATGGATGGATGGATGGGTTAATCCAATACAATCTTCTTACACAATCACAAGAGAAAAATCAGATTATGATATATCCTGGTTGGAATATTGTGAAATGTTGTGTAGCACAAGATCAGCCTAAGGGTAAACAGCAAAATTTATGAAACAATTTTAAACAAGGCAAGTACAACAGGTGAATAGTAGAGGCAAACTACTACAAAGACACTAGGCTTGAGAACACAGTGAGGGAGTATGAAAAATACTTTGATTAACACAGAATTTATGCTTAGAGAGTTCCTGGATTACAAATACAGAGATGAATTTTCAAAAGCCAGCAGAAATTTACATTTACATTTACATTTATTCATTTAGCTGACGCTTTTCTCCAAAGAAACTTACAAATTTAGAAGCCTGGTGGCTCCCGTGAAGTTGCAGCAGCTCATACATATACACAAAGACATGACAGATGATAAATAATTTCTGGAAAGTATCTCCCTATTCTTTCAATCTCAAAAAAGGGTTGGTGTTATCTTCTGGTTACAATTTATTTTGTCAGGGTTAGTGTGCCACAAATGGACTTTATGGTAGTTATTCTTGTTTATTAATATTTCTTTATTTTCATTCATTATCATTAAAAAGATACGACTGACAGCACGATTCATTACATTTTTGTAAGTAATTCTCTAAAGATTAAAACAGTTCTCAAAGAACATTGCCATATGAAGCCAGATTTAAATCTGTAGTCAAAGAGCCCAGGTGCTGCAAGGCAGCAGCACTAAACTGCTGCACCACCATGCCACCCTCCTGGGAGCTCCTTACTAAAAAAGTGATCTATTCAGTGCTGGAAGCTGATTATTGTATGTTAAAGGCACAGTTATTATATCCGCTTGTTTGCATGGTCACTTCCTGAAGGCAACAGATCTGTATGGGATTCAAACCAAATAACCTTATATTGACATTACACTTACTCATTAAGGAGATCGTTTTCTGCACTGTGGGGGTGCGGTGGCACAGTGGGTGGGACCGGGTCCTGCTCTCTGGTGGGTCTGGGGTTCGAGTCCCGCTTGGGGTGCCTTGCGGCGGACTGGCGTCCCGTCCTGGGTGTGCCCCCTCCCCCTCCGGCCTTACGCCCTGTGTTGCCGGGTAAGCTCCGGTTCCCCCGCGACCCTGTATGGGACAAGCGGTTCAGAAAACGTGTGTGCGTGTGTTTTCTGCACTGTGACACAGTTTAGGGTATATCAGTGAGCAACTGATAACAGATAAAGAGCTCTCGATAGAGACACAAAATTATCAAAGTTTGTTTCTATGTTTTTTGTCTCTGTTTCTTTGTATGATTATCCCCTGCTATGCTGGCATTCGCCTCTCAAATAGGTGCTTAAGGAAATGGTTGTCAGGTGGGAAATACATAGATGATCATGGCAGATTATGTGATCCAAATTAAGGAACATGCCAGGAGATCAGGAGAGAAGCAGGTTTGAAAGAGATCGATATCAAGCTCTTTCTGAACACTGCAGGGATTCAGCAGTTCTGAATGAGAGAGGGAGTTCATTCCACCACAACTGAGAAGACTGAATCTAATAATTGGGTATGAGAATGTATTCAGCCATGTTACACATTTTGCAGCACCACTGCAATACTACTTAAAGTAAACCTTTTCTGCATGTTTAAGTTGAGTTTCAAATGAATCTGAGAAACCTGCTGCGTGATAAACATTCTTGTTATCAGTTATCTTAGCTACCACTTGATCACACACTTCAAAGTGTATGTTTACAGATTATATTTAAATTCTATTTTCACTGAAATAATACCCTTGGAAAACATATGCATGAATAAGCAGACAGCTCAGAGCTCGTTCAGTCACTCACTGCTAAACAAGTCCTGTTATGTCTCAACTTGAAGTAACGGGGGTTTACTTAAATGATACCCAATGAGACATACTGTTCTGTAGCTTATTATAGTGAAATACTATATTTTACTCTATATAAGTGTGGAACAACAGCTCAGTGCTATTGTCACTATCCACACTGCTGTGACTATGCATTTTATGGTTCTTTAAACTACAGTTATCTTGTTAACTCAAGCAATGTAAAGTATTAGGGAGCGCAGTGTCGTGGGTTTGGATGGGGCGAAGAAGGACGCAGAGGCAGCGTTCATTTCGAACGTTTTATTCGAACACCGACGCACAGGAAAATAACGCTCTCAGTCCGAAGACCCCGTTTCCTCCAGGACCTGCACGTCCAGCCAGCCTTCCCAGGCTGCTTAGCGCCCCCAGGCTTTTTTCTCTTTCTCCTCCTCGGCAGACGCAAACACCCCCTTATATTCCCTGTACGTCACCAAACGCTAACCCATTACATCAAACACATTTTCCGCTAAAACACAGTAACGTAAGTATTCCTAACTACCATATACAATAATACACAGGGAAAGATGTTCAAACCCTTGTGCCAAAATTAAGAGGGTTGGACACAAACCAACCATGCCACTATTAGTACTCCATCCCTCCTAAAACCATATTATATGGCATATACCACCCAGCCCACCTCAGGATATCTCCCTCCACCTACAAATCTGCCCACATCATGGACAGGTACTACCCTCCTCACCGGCCACCGCAAGCACTTTGCTGGGGTTGTCAAGTGGGCACCTTCCTTCGTTGATGTTTCATTGAATTGAACCCACGACACCTCCAGGCTCAACGGCGAGATCTGGAGTCCCAGACCCACCCCCTCATGCTCATGGTGCAATCCCGGTGATTCCTCCCAAGAAACCTCCCACTCCGGCCATCCGTTAACCACCAACAAACCAATACCAACCAACACACCACATCAGCACATGGAGGCGACAACACTAACTATTTTGATATTCACATGCGAATACCCCCCAACTCAAGTCTGCATCCCTCAAAACTGCTGCCTCCTTATCCACAACCACTGACTGGATCTTTCCGCTACCTCCGACAAGTTTTTAACCGCTGCTTTTAACGCCCGACCCCTGAAACCAAAATCCAACAGCAGCGACGTAGTTGATTTTGCAACAAACTCTTGCACCAACTCCACCTAAACAGCGCACTGCCAACCTCGCTCCCTCACCTCAGCGGCCAACTCAGCGTGCTTCAATTTCTTCCTCTCAAAGGCATCCCGCGTCTTTGAAAGGTGTTAACTCAATGACGTACAGTACCCGTGCGCCCTCAGAGTACAGTACAAGATCGGGTCTCAATGCTGTGACTGCAATGCACTGTGGCATCTGCAGCTGTTTTCCCACATCCGCTAACATAACATCTTCCAATCTCACACTTCACCCCACTTAGAACCCATAAAGCCGCGCCCACGTGCGTGACCTGGAACGCTCTCTCCCTCCTGCACAAAGCTCGGTAGATGTGTCCAAAATGACTGAATCTGATTGTGTTTTGTCATAACTACAAACACAGGTAGACCTAGACATTAAGAATTACATTTCAATCGGTGAGCTTATCTAAACTAAGCCTTAGTTATAATTTCGTAGTAGTGCTTTAGTAATAATTATGAAAGCACTTCTATTTTTTTAATTTTGTAAGGCTATTTTGTAAAGCTCTAAAACAGTGTATCAAACTTTACCTTTTAAAAAGAAAATCTGCATCATGTTTATTGAGGAGTACGAGTCACATGACTTCTACATTTACTATATTTTTATACGTGTAATATTTAATATTATTTTTTATTTTAAAGCAATAAAAAACAACTCTTGCTGGACCCCCTGCAGTTTGCTTATCGAGCAAACAGGTCTGTGGATGATGCAGTCAACATGGGACTCCACTACATCCTGCAACATCTGGACAAACCAGGGACTTATGTGAGGATTCTGTTCGTGGACTTCAGTTCGGCCTTCAACACCATCATCCCACACCTCCTCCTGTCCAAATTAACCCAACTCTCTGTGCCCACCTCCATCTGTCAGTGGATCACCAGCTTCCTGACAGACAGGCAGCAGCTGGTGAAGCTGGGAAAATTCTCATCCAAGACTTGCACGGTTAGTACTGGTGACCCCAGGGATGTGTGCTCTCCCCACTGCTCTTCTCCCTGTACACCAACGACTGCACTGCAAAAGACCCCTCTGTCAAGCTCCTGAAGTTCGCAGACGACACCACACTCATCGGCCTCATTCAGGATGGTGACGAGTCTGCTTACAGACAGGAGGTTAAAGAGCTGGCTGTCTGGTGCAGTCATAACAACCTGGAGCTGAACACGCTCAAAATGTTTGAGATGATTGTGGACTTTAGGAGAAACACCTCAGCATTATCCCCACTCACCATCATGAACAGCACTGTGGCAACAGTCATTCATGTTCCTGGGCACCACCATCTCACAGGACCTGAAGTGGGAGCCCCATATAGACTCCATTGTGAAGAAGGCCCAGCAGAGGTTGTACTTCCTTCACCATCTGAGGAAGTTCAACCTGCCACAGGAGCTACTGATGCAATTCTACTCTGCAGTCCTTGAGTCTGTCCTCTGCACCTCCTATAACTGTCTGGTTCTGCTCAGATATGAAATCAGACATCAGAAGATTACAGCAGATAGTTTGGACTGCTGGAAGAATCATTGGCACACCCCCCCTGGCTCTCCAAGAACTGTACTCATCCAGAGTCAGTAAAAGCACTAGCAAAATCATTCTAGACCCCTCACATCTAGGCCACTTCCTCTTTGAACCTTTGCCATCTGGCCAGCGCTACAGAGTACTGAGCACCACGACAGCCAGGCACAAGAAAAGTTTCTTTCCTCAGGCCATCTACCTCATGAACAGCTAAATCCCCCCTAGAGAGTAAACCAGTGCAATACATAACGCTGTTTATATTTATATCTATTTATCACATCATATCTCTTACTCACATTCCCTTGCATTTGTATAGAACATACCTGTACATACATATAATGTCTAGTGACTATTTTTGTATATTGTGTACTTTATATTTTTTATATATTTTTTATCCTTTATTCACATATTCTATCTTCTCATCTGTGTCTTGTCACTGTCATCCTGTCTGTGCTGTGGAAGTTTCTGTCACCAAGACAAATTCCTTGTATGTGTGAACATACTTGGCAAATAAAGCTCGTTCTGATTCTGATTCTCTAATAATTAAATATAAATAAATCAACAATAACGTTGTAAACATAACATGTGTACAGCTCTAATGACTTCCTTTTTCCTTTTTTGTCAGGCTCTACAACCATATTCCAGACAAATTATACAGTTCAAACAACTGTAATCTGTTGCAGCTTCCTTTGTTATTCTTTACATGTTGTCTTACCATATATTACTCCAATTCAGTTTTCGATAAGGTAATCCTAAATCTAGTATTTGGCCAGTTTTGTTTGTGGATAAGATATTTACCAAAGATTATACACAGATTTATTTTTCATAAAAACACACATTTTGATTAAAAGCGTTACGCGTAAACAGAAATGTCTTTATCACTGAAGAAATATTTTTAATTTCAGGCATCGAGATAGAAATAGAAAAGCAAGGACGCATGCAGTGACGTCACTACCAAACTCCACCAATAGAGGGCGCTGCTCTCCCACCTCTTCTTGACAATGTGTCCTGATGCCTGGTATTATTATTTTTTTTAGGTATATTTTTTTATTACAAGGGATTTTCAGCCGCACTGATTTACTGGTAGGCTTTGTGTTTAAAGTAAGAAATCGGCATTTAAAAGATATTACACCGCATGCAAGTGTAATGCAGTGCTTCACGACATATTTGAGCAGTGTAAGCCCTGGGTTTTGCAATCTGAAATGACAGTGAAGTTAATATTTTAAGGAGGAGGCAAGGTGGTTATTATTCTTTCCTTTCCTTTAACATTATGATTGACAGTTTTGCAAGTATTATTTAATGTAAGTATAAAATACGAGGATGTCAGTGGTGTAACACTGCAGAAATAACCTGACATATATATCCTACGTCTTACTTTACAGAATGGATTACATTTTTGTCTTTACATTCGGTGTAACCCACTACTTTTGGACGTTGTCAGATTTTTGGAAAAAAAAAACACATTTTTTTTACTGTCGATTAAACGTTTAACTGCACTTCGGGCATAGTATTTATTTCTTTCTACTTTTACTGTTGTCATCTTCCGAATGGACACTATTCGCGTACTTTTAAATCGGACCCAACAATAACTAAAAGTACGGTCCAATAAAATAAGGGAGGAGTCGTGAATACCATAGTTAGAAGAAGCTGGTGAACCCAGTTTGTGATCTGTATTTTTACCAGAGTGAAATGTTCACATCGCCGACAGTTAAGCGCGCGAAGCGAACTCAGCGCACGTCAGAATCGCCTCACTCTCAGACGCTGGGAAACCCCCTTCGGGGCCCCTGCCCGCGTGACCCGGAGTGGATGCGGAGTTGCGTCACTTCCGGCGCGCTCGGGCAGGGATTCGCCGTCAGGAGGGTGGGATCCGCGGGTACGCGAGATGCGGCTCTCCGCCGTCTGGTAGCGCGCTGGAGCGGAACGCACGACGGACTTCGCGAGGAGAGGCGCGGACGGACGAGCCGCCGCGCTCCGCCGCACAGGTGACACTGGGAGCGGTGCGCGCGTGCACGGTAATGCGGGGAAAATCGTGTGACACACTGACTCGGGCTCCAGCGCTGACAGACCAGACGCACCTAGGCGTCGACAACCCACTGGTGCAGTCAGTGAGTAGTGCGCGCGGGGATCGCAGTGTGTCAGTGCAGCTGGACGGAGAGAGAGCCGCGGAACCCCTGGGTGGGACTGATGATGGGTACATTGGGGGGACTGCTCTGCTGCAGGGTGGACTGGAGGATTGTTGGAGGACTGCAGGGGTGGAAGTTGGAGGATTGCTGGAGGACTGCAGCAGGGTGGACTGGAATCAGGATTTCGGAAGACTGCAGGGTGGACTGGGAGGATTGCTGGGCTGACTGGCAGGAATGTTGGATGTTATGTTGGGGGCCTGGGGGGTGGACTGGGAGGGTTGTTGATACTGTAATACTAGGGGGCTGGGGGACTGTTGGGGGACTCAGGGTGGACTGGGAGGATTGTTGGGGGCTGAGGTAGTGAAGAAGGACTGCAGGGTGCACCTTGTACCGTTGTTAATGCCAGCAGCAAGGGGACGTTCCCCAGGTCGGCTCGGTAAGTAGTACCAGCGACAGCAGCGTTGAGCTTTTCCTGCAGCCCTCCCCCTTTCTTCATAACTAATGTTTTATTCAGTCAGTCTTCAGTTCAGTGTGACAGCCAGCGCAGAGGTGAGTGTAGGACCGTGCCTGCAAATCCCAGGTAGGCTGCCGCGTCCCTGCGAGAGGGGCCACGGGTTCTCGGCATCTCGCCCGGACGCTGCGCTGGCGCCTTCTGGGAGTCCCTTGTGTCTTACTGAGCCCTTAACTACCTAAATGAGTAGTGTGTTATTGTGTACCTGTCCTGCCGAACGGTTCCTTCCGATTTAATGTCCCGGCAGCTGCAGTATCAGTTTAAAGCCAGCAGGAGGCATAGTGGTTAGAGCTGTTGCCTTTGGACTTAAAGGCTACAGGTTTGACTCTCACCTCATGCTGTAGTGTCCTTGAATAAGGTACTATTCCGCAGCTCTATAAAAGGGTAAATCATTCTAAGTAACTTAACATTAAAGAAGAGCTTCAGCTAGATGAATACTTTTAAATTAACCTGATTGGTGTTATTGTGAATTGAATAAATGTAAAATGTAACGGAATAGTTTTTGGGCCCATCTGTAAAGAAGTGCAGCTGGTTATCCCCCGGTCCGCACTGAGAAATGACTCATCTGTGTCCTTGCGTTTACAGTATCGGTGTGGGTTTGTAAAGCGGCACAATACTGTGTCTGTTTCATAAATGAAAAGCGGCTCTTGCTGTATGGTTTTTCTGTTTTTTCACAAACACACGTGTCCTGGCGTAACCGTTGGAACCCAGTTCCATATTTACCATGGTCACACAGTGAAGGGTCATGAGGTTTTATGGCCCTGTAGGGCAACAGATGGCGTAGTAGTTAGAGCCACTGATTTTGGACTTAAAGGGCCCATGTTTGAATCCCCACCCTTGCTGTGGGACTCTTGATGAAGATCCTTACCCAGAACTGATGCAGTAAAAATTACCCAGCTATATAAATGGGTAAATCAGTGTAAGTAGCTCATCACCGTAAGTCTTGTTGGAGAAACATAGTAGTGCTGCTGTCTCGCAGTGCCTGGGTGATGCGAGAGGACGTGGGTTTGATCCCTGCTCAGTCTGTGTGGAGTTTGCATGTTCTCCCCATGTCTGCGTGGGTTTCCTCCGGGTGCTCCGGTTTCCTCCCACAGTCCAAAGACATGCTGTTCAGGTTCCCCCATAGTGTGTGAGTGACAGAAAGAATGTGTTCCACTGATGTACATATCAGCTAAATAAATGTAATGTAAGGGGTTTAAGGAGCATGTTCGGAGTGCACGGTCCTTTTGGATAATTTCTTATCCTTTACCATGGTGATATCACAATGCTGGTATTTGCTGAGTATCTCTATGCATAGTTTTTCCTTGGGGTCGTGTGTGTGTGTGTGTTGGCATGTTTTCTGCCGTTACACACTGCCGCCCCCTCAGGAATGGTGTGTACCACACAGCACCAGCATCTTGTGTGTATTCGAAGCTAGTGCTGTGGAATGTATTTCCTGTTTGGGTCCCCGATGCTGGGAAATGTAAGAAAAAATGTGCCCTGCTATTTGATACCTCGCTGCTCAGTTAGTGCTCCAGGAGAAGCGGGAGGCAACAGAACATGGGCTCTGAAGTGCAGTAAAAACAAACATTCTTTCACAGGAGGTGTCCACAGGTGGACACACGGTTAGTGGTCGAGGCCCAGAGTTACACAGCACCTCATGCTCGGGGGCGGCAGGTAGCGTAGTGGTTAAAGCGGCTGCCTTTGGATCTCAAGTTTGCGGGTGCGAGTTCCACCTCCTACTGTAGTACGCTCGTTCAAGGCGCTTACTCCGAATTACCACGGTAAAAATTATCCTGCTGTCTAAATGGGTAAATCGCTGTAAGTACCTTAACATGGTAAGTTGCTTTGGAGGGAAAATGTCAGATAAATAAATGGAACACTTTCATTTTTGGGTCAGTATTTGTACAGTAAGTTTCCATGCAGCAAAGGGCTACTTTAGATGCATCTTTTGCTCTCTAAATATATCTGTATTATGTTGTCCTCTCTTCCGGCAGAGGAAATAGCTGCGCAACGGGCCCTCGTAGCTTTGGTAGTGATGCTATTATTCCATAATCCATTTCCTAATAACCCAGTGACCTAATTATATTGGTATTTGCTTGCAAGTTACTTTTGTAAAAAAGTGGGACACAAAAGCAGTTAATCAAGCACAGGATGGTGTTGATGAGTGTTTAATTTCCTTAAACACAATTTCATGGAGTCATTGATTCACTCGTTATTTATTATTAATTAGATTTCCCTTTCTGTATAATTTTGGAAATTTGACAAACCTGATGATTGGATATGCCAGGACACTCACCTTTAGTCTTGTCCTTCAGACACCACATGTTGACAGATCCTGCTGGGTTGATTGCTGGCAGACATGGCTTGTTTCCACGGTAATGATGCGTAGTGCACAATTCCTGCTTCTCTGTGAAATGGGCGGAGCCACGGCCCTTTCCCAGATGGATTCAGGTATTCCCAGGTGTGCATCTCCTTGCGCTGGACCTACAGATCTGTGTTTTTACTTGATGTCCGGGACTTCAGGCAGACCTTTAGATCCATCTCTTTCGTGTCCCTATTGACTGCCGTTGTTGACCACAAACCCACGGGAGAAGCACTTCAATCTGCTGTCCCCTGTGACTTTAGGATCATGATGGCACAGGGCTGTTTGTGGTGTGAACTTGAGCCCACTTTTGAGCTGTTCTTCAGCCATGGATTTCCTTTCTCTTGGCTCATATGAGTTCAGAAATGTGTCACATCGAATTCTTGGTAGTTTCTGTATCCATCACAAGTTGTCTGACACACATAATTACAGCCAGTTCAGTCACTGGTGTGAGGTGTACACTTGGCCCTTGTTCTCCAGCAGCTCCTTTTTACCTTCACTGATGACAGTACTCATGTTCTAAAGGTGCATGTTTGTCAGTTGGACATTAATTTGTGCATCTGCGGGAAGCTCACCTTCCTGAAGGAGGCTGGGGATCTGCGACGTCAAGAGCTCAAGTGGAGAGGACTTTGGTGTCTCTTTCGGTATGTGTCTTCTGTCAATGTGCAGGTCTTACTTTTGGGCTGTGTTTGTTTGTATCGTGCTTTTACTGGAGCATAGATCCTCTCTGGAGCCGATGCAGTCCCTTGGGTGGTGTGTGTTTTGTTTAGCACTTGACAAACACATGTTTTTATCAGAATTAGCCAGTAATTTGTTTTTGGAGTTTAACTTGGTGACCAGTGTCTGAAACAGTACCTCTGTGCCCCAAGTTTGGGTTATTTGATGTAATTTACTCTAGGTAAAAGTGAGCAGATTTAACAGAGGTCCAAAATTGAAAGTGTGTATGTTTTCAATTTCAGATCCAGTGTGGTAGAGCGAGTCCTCTCTGGCCCTCAGAGCTGCTGAATCCTGTTCAAGAAGGGTCTTAAAACTCAGCTCTCACTTATTTCTCTCCTCATCTAATGTTTCCTTAAACTTCCATCACAACCTGTAACGATCATACAGTCAGTCCCCGGATTACAAACGAGTTCCATTCCTCAGTCTGTCTTTAAGTCGGGTTTGTACGTAAGTCGGAGCAGTTAGGTATGGTGAGTAACGTCAGTTTGTCAAGCGTTTCTTAGTATATCGTATATTGTGTACCTTTCTATTCATAAAAAACATTGAATAAACACTTTTGGATACACTAAAACATCTTTAATATAACAATACAGTAATAATAAAACAACGTAATAAATCTAACTACAGTATTTATAATAGAGAGAGACATAGAAAGATAATAAATGTTACTACCGTCATGGTGAACAGAGGACACGGAGAAGGCTGGATCCAAGTTAGTGCAGGATCATTTATTCAGAGTCAAAGGACTAGACGTGTTCTCGTGGTCGGGGATGGGCGAGTGGTCGGTCGGTCGGTCGATCGGCGAAACTGAACAGAGGTGAGGATCCGAAATCATGGTCGAGGGACAAGGCGGGTGGTTGTTATCAAAGAGATGTGGAACAGGACTGGGGAACGATGAGGGACAGGACTTGGAAGAGAAAAGATTTAAGAATGCAGAGGAGGAATTGTCGGGTGAGATTCCACAACTGTGAAGAGGTTGAGAAGTGTCTTTTATAGCTGAGTGCTCTCTGAGAGAGAGAGAGTGTGTGTGCGCGTGCGTGTGTACATTAAAGAAAATTTAATATTTTTTTTTCCCAACATTCACTGGCATTTCGCCTTTCGCTTTATTATTTCCACTTTAGTTTCAATTGTGGGGGGCACAGTGGCGCAGTGGGTTGGAGCAGTTCCTGCTCTCCAGTGGGTCTGGGGTTCGAGTCCTGCTTTGGGGTGCCTTGCGGCAGACTGGCGTCCTGTCCTGGGTGTGTCCCCTCCCCCTCCAGCCTTGCTCCCTGTGTTGCCAAGTTAGGCTCCGGCTTCCTGCGACCCCGTATGGGACAAGCAGTTTCAGATGGTGTGTGTGTGTGTGTGTGGGGTTATCATTTCCCTTTGCATCACCATCACGTGCATAGCATTTACGCTTTGGTGCCATGGTTAGGAGGGTAAAAACAAAAAAAATTAAAGCCAAATACAGTAACATGAGACACTCAACAGCAGTGTGGTCCAACTGAAAAGAAGGAAGTCTTTGTCCTACCTTGGGCTCACGTGCCCCGGCCACGAGCCAACGAACTGCCATAGATGTGCAATGTTTTGAGCGTCGCAAAGTAGTGCCCATTTGTTTTTACCAACTATTGTATGTAC
Organism: Scleropages formosus; assembly: GCF_900964775.1. Lineage (NCBI taxonomy): Eukaryota > Metazoa > Chordata > Actinopteri > Osteoglossiformes > Osteoglossidae > Scleropages > Scleropages formosus. Next base: position 33,239,040 of record NC_041810.1, read on the forward strand.
TGTAAGTAAAATTCTTAATAGGCTCAGTTATGAAGTTTTCATTTGATTGTTACTTAAGAGTGAGAAAAAAATTCACTTCCGGCCAGTAATGGAGTGGTTTGTAACCACGGGTTGTACGTAAGTCAGACGTTCGTAACCTAGGGATTGCCTGTATCTGTATTTCCTATCAGTTCTGTAGGTTTATATGCAATGTGGTTTTGGACAAACGGATGGAGCTTCAACAGTCATGTCTCTGCTTCTGCAACTCTTTGCTGTGAAATGCACTTTTGATTACTCTGAGCTGTATGTCTCTTTGAGGAAGAATGTGCTCAGTGAATACGTGTAAATGTAAAGCCATGAACTTGAGGAGTTGTCCCGATCCTACAGGGATCCCTTGATTTACGAAATTAGTCTGTTCCTGAAATGGTGCAGATATTGGAATTTTGGCTACCAAAAGCTTATTTCCCATTATAATAATAATAAGGAAAAATACGGAAAAATAATGTGTTCCCATCCCATCAAAAAAAGCCCAAATTTTGTCAGAAATCACTAGAACACTAAAATACCAACGTAACTATCATTTACACATTTACACACTCCTTTTAATTCCTACTTTTCTTTTTGATTGACTAGTTCTCTGTAAGATGAGGATTAAACCAAGTAGGGAACCACACACACATCATCTGAAACCGCTTGTCCCATACGGGGTCGCGGGGAGCTGGAGCCTAACCCGGCAACACAGGGCATAAGGCTGGAGGGGAGGGGACACACCGAGGACGGGACGCCAGTCTGTCGCAAGGCACCCCAAGCGGGACTCGAACCCCAGACCCACCGATGATGGGGTAAGTGGGTGGCACAGGGCATAGTGAGTAGCACTGCTCTCTCACCCTGCCTGGTTGGTGTGAGAGGGCATGGATTTGATCCCCACTCAGTCTGTGTGGAGTTTGCATGTTCTCCTTGTGTCCGTGTGGGTTTCCTCCAGGTGCTCTGGTTTTCTCCCACAGTCTAAAGACATGCTGTTTAGGTTAACCCATAGTGTGTGTGACAAAGAGTGTGTTCCACTGATGTATGGATGAGTGACCCATTGTAAGAAGTGTATCTAGCAGTGTAAGTTACCACAGCGAATAAGGTGTGTGGGCTGATAACACTACATAGTATCCATTGGAAGTCGCTTTGGAGAAAAGTGTCTGCTAAATAAATAAATGTGTGTTCCAGAGGGTGTGAGTGTGGTACACAGCAGATTCAGGTGAGACTCGCTGAATTGTTCTTTTGCATTCGGCTGGTTTCGTCATTCCTGTTGGGGTCTGATCGTATCCCAGTCGCCGGAACGCTTGTGAGCCGTGGCGCTGGGTGTGCCCTTAAACAGGTGCAACAGGAAGTTTATCTGGCTGTTGTAAAAATGCTCGGTTGCTCCAGGCAGATAAGAAAAGGGTTCGGCCTTGTGTTCAAACACACCGAGGAGTGTTCCTGGGTACGGCACTAGTGGGAATGGCTGCTCTTCACTTACATGCTTTTTTCTAATAGTTAAACAAGTTTTTTTTTTTTTTTTTTTTTTTTTTCCTTTTGTGATTTTTTTTCTTTACGCTTTCCCTTGAAGTCTGTCAGTATTGTTCTCTTTATTATTGGCTTCTTCGTCACCTTTGGTCCATTGTGGTGAATAGTGGTGGTCTTATGGATATCATGTGCAGGGCAAACATGAATAAATATGTACGCAAGGTGGTTTTCAGAATGTCTGAGTTTAATACGGTATAATGCATACGTAGTAGAGTCTCCATTATCCAGCTTAAATGGGAATGGTAGTGGGCCGGATTAAAAAAAAAAAAAAAAAAAACCCAATAATACATGAGAATATGTAGTATCATTTCTGTTTGGAAATAGATTTATACTCAGTAGTGAAAGAAAAAGCTACAGTCTTTTCATTTGTTCGTTTTGAACCTTAATGCAGTAATCATTATTTGTGTTTTTTTATTTTTATTTAAAAAAAGCTTAAGGCCAAACAGAATTAAACCAGTCATGACACTGTGACAATTCAGCACACAACTAAGGCCGGGAAAAAAAACTCACAAAACGAGACTTCATGTGGAGTATTCCTTCACCTTTTTTTTGGGTACGTATGTGAGTATAGTAATTTTCGTAAGCCACCGGAGCTCATCCTCACAGTCGAACGTGTTTAACTTTTAAGACTTTAAGTAAATGATGTCGGTTGAGCCAAACAATGGATTTTCACAGAGACGTCACATGCGAGTTATATTTATTTAGCAGACGCTATTCTCCAAAGCGACTTACAACATGAAGCTACTTATTTATTTACCTATTTAGACAGCTGAGGAATTTAGGGTGAGTACCTTGCTCAAGGCTACTACAGCTGGAGGTAAGTGTCGAACCTGCAGCCTTCGGGTTCAAAGGCAGCAGCTCTAACCACCACGCTACCCGCTGTGTCATAGTTAAGTCTGTTTTTGTAGTCTGTGTCTGATTGCATGATGCACACCACTCAGGTTGTAATATTCGACTATTGGCATTGTTTTTTGTGCAGCTGGAATCGTATCTCTTGTTGTTTTGTCTTTGAATAGAAATGTTTGCCAGAAACACCATGATGGCCACTTCTTGTACCAGATTGCTATTTAGGGTTTGCTGTGTGCTGGGAAAGAGTATCGTAGAAGCTGCTGGACTGGAATTTAAATTTGTGGGATTTTTGTGGCACGTCTGTGCTCCTTTTGGCTCTCGCAGTCCATTTGTGTTGCTTTTTGTTTTTGGTGCACATATGGCAAAGCTTTGAGTAATGTAAGAGTCTTGGGCAGTCATCTTGCCTGAGGTCTGGAACAGCCGCGTTTGGTCACCAGTACTTTTCGGCAGAATATTAAAAGCAGCGCTCTTGACTGTTAGAATAACACGACAACACTCCTTTTCTCCATCGATAATAATTCCTTTGGGTTCTGAGGCCATTGAAAGAAAACGTTTACTTTGTTTTAAATCATAATGTTCCCATCTGTCTTAATTAGCCTACGGACTTAAAGGAGTGATGGATATATTAACCTGTATCCACAAGAGATTCGTTACCTTTCCGTTCAGCACTCCTGACTCTGCTTTAATGACTGCAAACTTCACAGCCTGATAAAAGTGCATTTGTGGTGTGTCAAATAAGTCGTATTCTCCATGGCGCTGTCAGTGTAACTAAAAATTACTCCACTATGGGTGTAGTAAGGGCACTAAATAGCTGGTCAGGGTATGGGTGGATAATACATAATTTCAGAGGTTGTGTGGTTTTAGGTAATAATGGAATTATTTCCCTGTGCCCCCGTGGCAGCTTGGGTTTCTGGTTTTTGCCCTGGACACAAATGTTATGAAGTTTTCAGAAGTTCCATATCATGATTTGTAAAATTCTGTTGAAATGCTGAAAGCCTTTTACTTCTGCACAAACCATAAGGGAGAAGCTCCTTATTTTGTATAAAGGTGAAAACCCAAGCAATCGCTTAGTGTAATATAACAAGTAATTTGAATTTGGACCATAGGCCCCCTTGGTCTTACCAGGCATCTGCTGGTAGAAGTTGGAGGCGGTGATGCTTCTTCTCATCTTGTTCTGCTCGGTAGACGTGTCCTGATCTGATGGTGCTTTGAGAACATGCTCCTGCCTTCTAATCTCATTATTTTCATTCTAATCAGCATTAACAAGCATGCAGAGTAGCCTGGATGGTGACATCCTATGCTGCAAGTGCAGCGTAAACTTTGAGTTCAACTATAGGTCTGAGTCCCTGACTTGGAGGTTTCTGCACTAGGGTAAATTATTAAACTAGTGTTTTCATACAAACTGCACAGGAAATGTCCTTAAGACTTGTCCCCAATGTTTGAACAGTAACAACTCTAGTAGTTGTAGTGTGGTGGTCATGGATTTGCACTTGTGACCAGAAGATCTACTTCTCACCAAAAATAAAAAAAAATCACCGTGTTGGTAACATTTACTCCACTCATTTTAAGTGGTTAATATTTCTGTTTCTTCTCTCAAAAAAAGCAGAGCGCAACTAGTATGGCGTAAAATTAAGTGGATTTTTTTTATTGCCCTTCTATTTTTATGTATATATTTTATGTAGCTATCTGCACCCTGACTTTTAATCTAGCACCCCGTGTTGTGTGATAGCAGGTTTTTTTATTAGCCACTTAATAATTTTTGGTTTACTTTCTGAATTATGTTCATGATATGCCTTGATGATATTGTTCCAAACTCTCTCTGTACACACAGACACTCCCATTTGAAAAATGTTGAAAGTAGCATCCCTTGAGTTACAGGCTCTTTATCCAAAGTTTTGGTATAACGGATCAGCTTTTGATATCCAATTTTTGATTTCGGTTTTTCAAATGGAAAATCGTTGCTACAAAAGTCATCTAAAAGTGTGTCCAAAAAAAGTGAAAGTTGTGCACGGTGAAGTGGAAGTGCAGTAACATACTGTAATTGGCGCTACTGCACCATCCTGTTTCCTGTTAATTTTCTTTCTCATGTTTGCTTTGGTTCAACATGTTTGTGCAGTGGCAGTGCAAGAATGACTGCCAGTTTTAAGTTGTTTGCACTAATTTTTAATATAAATTTCATTAATGAATGCTTTCTCTCTACTGGATATAATAACACATTGTTTTGAAACATACCTTTTAATGACCTCAGTAAGTGTTGCATATATAACAATCATTAAACATTTTCTATGAGGTAGCTGATGGCATAGTGGTTAAAGCTGTTGCCTTTGGACCTGAAGTTCGCAGCTTCAAATCCCACCGCCAAGTGTAGTACTCTTGAGCAAGGTACTTACCCTAAATTGCTTCAGTAAAACTGCACAGCTGTAATCAAGTTAAAGTCGTTTTTGTCATTCCTCTATATAGCTTGTATACAGTGGAATGAAATGTCAATTCTCTGGAGACCATGGTGCAGCACAGAACAGGAGTAATATTGAATAAATAATAGTAAGTAGTTTAAGACTAAGTTGCTTTGGAGAAAAGTGTCAGGTAAATGAATAACGTTACGATGAAAGGATGGGTTGATAGGGTTTGTTGGTATTTTAGTGGTATTTCGCAGGATTGGTTTGGTGTTTTCAAATGGGATGGAAACGTGTTATTTTTGCCATTTAAAAATATTGTGAAATGGGCTTTTGGTATCTGAAATCTAGGTATCCATGCCATTTTCAGGAACAAATTAATTCTGTAAAATGAAAGATTGGTGTATTATGAAATTTGGTAACCTTTGGTATTCAGGATTTAGCGGAAGCGTGTGAAATCGGAGAACTCTTCAGAAAATAGCGAAGTCAGTTTGACATCAAGAAGGAGTGGATTATAAGGAAGCAAATGTGCTTTGATGTTGTGCAGGGGGCTGCTGGGAAGATGATGGCGCCTCCTGTGGAGTCGGTGCGGTAAACAGGGTGGAAGAGCGTGGGTCCGCGGCAGAGTCACGCTGGTGGAGGAGAGGGGGGGCATCGTGAGTGCCGCACAGTCCCATTTTCAGACATTGTTCCGGAGTGGATTGTGTGTTGTACCAAAGCGGCGTGGTGTTATGCAGTGCAGCAACTCGGCCCTGGGTTACCGTGGAAACCAGCTCAGTGTCTGCACTCAGCTCATGTCTCTACATCGCAAATTTGCCCATGCGAGAATGCAGGGTTCGAGGCAGCCTTTGTCGCTTTAATTTTTACTCGCTAATCTCAGTGTTTGCTTTCCTTCAAAAGCGAACGTTTGTCAGTAATATTAATATGAGGCATTTGTACTCTTCCTGTTTTGAATGATTGGTGCTCTGTCTACAGCCTTGGAAAGTGGTCTCTGCAGATTTTGACAGGAAAGGAAAATATTAAAGCACCGAGTGTTTTTACACCTGTTTCTGGGAACACATCTGCGTGTTGAAAATTTTGCTGGTGGCTTCCAAGCGAGAGCTTTTTTTTTTTTTTTTTTTTTTTGTTATTTTTGATTTTTTTGCGGTTTTGTTTGTTAGTGGAATTCAGGTGGACTGTTTAGAATGTGGAAGGATCATTGGAAAACCATCTGGTTTTTTCGTGCTTGATCATTTCAAGCTTCATTGGCGTGAAGTTGCACAATTTGCATACAGTTACATAAGCAGAGGGGCAACTATCGACAGAGAATGATGATAACGCGTTCTGAATAACGCCAAACTGTAAGGCTGTACGGGTAAAAATACACATTTGAAACGGAAAAAAATGAAGTGCATACTAATTAATCAGGTTAAAATCTTGGGAAATGCAAAACTCTGATCCAAGATGCTGATTTTGCAATAGAATGCATACTAAATTCATTTGGCCAGAAAGTGTTATTCAGATAACTTATAATCACAGTGCAGCATTTTCCACGACAATATCAATTTCCCTGCCGTCTTGTGCGTTGCTTTATTACTGTAAACTGAGTTTTATTTTGCACCGTCGGAATGGAATGTTTAAATCCGAGCTTCTCGCTAGCAGTTAATGTTGACATGCCTTTATATATTTAAAAAAAATGTTTGATGCCACTTTCCGAAGAACAAGTAGGGTGGCTGAGGAAATGCGTTGGAAAGCCTGGTGCCGAGAGTCCCTTTTCAGAAGGGTTCTGGTCTTGTTTTGAAGCGCTTTATTATCGGAGAGTAGAAATATTCCTGCGTTCACAGGAAAGGGTTTGAGATGTTGTGGTGAAAGGCGCACGGTGTGAACGGACTTGGATTTAACGTCAGCAGGCTGCTGTACGCTTAGATGGATAGTGAGAGGGTGAGCTTGCGTAAGCATTCTTTTTAAATATTTCATTGTCAGCTTTTAACTTTTCTCTTGCATTAATGAACATGCATTAATTTCAGCAATTAAATGAACTCCCATAATGAATTTGGGGTCCGGCAATGAAATTTCATCGAATTTAACACAGTGTTCCAGGGTGCTTTTCAGAAGGTTGGTGCTTTAATGGGGGCAAAAAAAAAAAAAAACAAGCACGTGTTTTAAACCTCTGCTTGACTTGACCTTTGACCTTTCAGTGAGCGTTTGGGCAGATAACAGCAGTGGAGTATGGACAAGCTGACCGTATGTAGGCCCTTTCTCTGCCTGGGCTGTGGTTGAACATCAGTGAGCCTGCCCGTTTCCTGCTTTTCTTCAGTGAGACCCATTGTGCAGCGTGTGAGTGTGAACAGCGCTGTTACCCTGTCCTGTTTCTGATCACTTCGGACTTCTACAAACTTATAAAATGTGGCGGAAAACCTCATACTATTTACATTTATTTATTTAGCAGAGACTTTTCTCCAAAGCGACTTCCAATGAACTCTATGTAGTGTTATCAGCCGACACACCTTATTCACCAAGGTGACCTACGCTGCTAGATACACTACTTATAATGGGTCACTCATCCATACATCAGTGGAACACACTCTCTTCATCACTCACACGCTATGGGGGACCTGAACAGCATGTCTTTGGACAGCGGGAGGAAATACATCCAGACATGGGGAGAACATGGAAACTCCACACAGACTGAGTGGGGATCGAACCCACGTCCTCTCGCACCACCCAGGCGCTGTGAGACAGCAGCGCTACTCACTGTGCCACCGCGCTGTCCACCGGTATTCCCGAAAGTGAAAATGACAATAATCAGATCAATAAGATTTGCTGTCCGGTTGGGTGTTTATGCCCTCGAATCTGACCTCATGTTATTTTGCTTTCCGTGGCCCGGAACGGTCACGGTTGTAAGAAAATAGTGTTCGTAACGCGATGAGCGGTTTTCGATGAAGCTTTCCGTTTTCGCTCGTTTGTTTGCAGAAATGCAAACGAGTTATGGTGAAATTAATTACTTGCTTTCCTGGCAACAGATGTCAAGAAGTTTCCTGTGAAACGGTACTTGCACTTGCCAGAAGAAGGAGCGCTCAGACAGCTGCTTGCTCGCGAGAGCTGTGTTGCCCCAAGGTGCAATTTGTACGCGGTCCCTCGGCCATGTCGCCGCTGGAGCCGGACCGCGCAATGCCTCTCTGTATAGGAAAGGTACTGTGGCTGTCTTCCCATGGTGCGGTCCTGGCCATAGCTAATGCTTGAGACACACCCTCCAGCAGAACCTGTGTGGTGTTAACACTAAATAAGGTCCTGCTGCACTTCAGTGGTTTTTTTTTCCATCCCAGGTGGCAGCTCCTATTGTTCATGTATAGTAGACATCTGAGGTGCTGGCCTGTTTTGTATAGTTCTCAGATTATGGACATCTGCCGATGACTTAGCTCACGAGATGTTCTACATCTAACTCCCATTTTAATGTGTCTCATAATTAATGATGATCTTCTGAGTGTGTTTAATTTTTCTCTGAGACATCCCTTCAGCTGTGAATTAAACATAACAAATGTAACAGCCAAGCTTTAGGAACTACACTTTCTCCAGTTTACGGGTGATGCGCTGCTATCAAGCAAACGTCTGCACGCCAGACACACTTGCCGTTTCTTTCTTCATAGACCAAATTCTGAGCCTAATGATGTTTATGCATGCAAGGGGATTTTTTTTGCATAGGAGTTTGTGGTTCTTGGAAGTTGTTTCTCTTCTGGTGGTGAAGTGGGAAGAGAGCGGATGCTCGTACAGCTAGCCTGGCCGCTGTGGGGAGAAGTGGATTGTGTTTGCTGTCCGCGTGAGTGGTGAACCCTTATTTGACAACTGCTGATAATATGGATGTGCCTGCTTTCTGAAGTAAATAAATAAATCTTCAGGTGACACAGGCATCAGTCTTTATTTTTACATTTACTTATTTAGTAGACACTTTTCTACAAAGCGACTTCAATGAACTCTACGTAGTGTTATTAGCCCACACACCTTATTCACCAAGGTGACTTGCACTGCTAGATGCACTACTTACAATGGGTCACTCATCCATACATCAGTGGAACACGCTCTCTCTGTCACTCACACACTATGGGTGAACCTAAACAGTATGTCTTTGGACTGTGGGAGGAAACCAGAACACCCGGAGGTAACAAACTCCACATAGACTGAGCGGGGATTGATCCACGTCCTCTCGCACCACCCAGGTGCTGTGAGACAGCAGTTCTACTCGCTGTGCCACCATTAATTGTGGAGTCTCACAGCTAACCCCCCCCAGATTAATGACAGGTTGTTGGGTGTGTCTGGATGAAGTAGAAAGATGCTCTATTCCCCTACCTTTGAAGTCTCCTTTGGAAAGTAGTAATGTCCAATGAATGTTTTTTGAGCAGTTTCATATTTGTGCAAGTGCTTTAAAGTATGTAAAAATCATATCTGGTGAACATCCGGATGTATTTAATGCTGTCAGTAAACTTAACATATTGCCTATTTTTCATTTCTGCAATTGCAGTGATTTTAGTTTGTCCTGTTATGAGATGTATTACTATAGCAGAAGAGTTGGGGTAAGCATTACCTGGATTACATTGTTATTGTGTTGTTTTGGATATTGTACAGGTTGTTTATTTGTTTACATTTACATTTATTCACTTAGCAGATGCTTTTCTCCAAAGCGACTTACAATGGATACTATGTAGTGTTACCAGCCTACACACCTTATTCACCAAGGTGACTTACACTGCTAGATACACTACTTACAAGGGACTACTCATCCATACATCAGTGAAACACTCTCTCTCTGTGTCACTCCCACACTAATTTGTTAATTGTTTGTGTCATTAATGGTTGCTACGACTGATTATATTATGTATATATTAGTATAGTGTCTGCATTTAGTACAAGTTGTTTGTATACTTTGAAGTTATGAGCTTTTCTAAAAAAAAAAAATTGTCAGCCTGTGAATCCCCGACAAGCCTCAGTCCTAACCCATCCATCTGCTTGAAATAAATTGTTGTGATTCTCTTACTTATAAAAATAAAACTTAGAGCGTATTGACTGCTCATTTCGACTTATGTGTCTTAACGAACGGTACTTACCTATGCTGTAATATTTAGTATGATTCGGTAACATAAGTCTTCTTATTAATGCTTTTATTTAGACATGGTGAATAACAGCAGAGCATTTGGCACGGTGGCACAGCGAGTAGCGCTGCTGACCTGGCGCCTGGGTGGCGGGAGAGGATGTGGATTTGATCCCCGCTGAGTCTGTGTGGAGTTTGCATGGGTTTCCTCTGGGTGCTCTGGTTTCCTCCCACAGTCCAAAGACATGCTGTTCAGGTTCCCCCGTAGTGTGTGAATGATAGAGTGTGTTTCAGTTGTGTAACAACGAGTGACCGGTTGCAAGTAGCGTGTAAAGCGCTGTAAGTGACCGTAGGCAAGTAAGGTGTGGGCTGGTAACGTTACGTAGCATTCGCTGGAAGTCGCTTTAAAGAAAAGTGTCAGCTAAATGAAGTAACGTAAATGATTCTTTTCAGTGATCGGTCACTTCCCTTCCTGTCAGCGATACACAAAGAGTGCAACTAATGCACCCAAAGCCAGTCACAGTCCTCGTAGTCTTCTTGTGTAGTAGTTGGTCCTCGGTTTCTCTTAATTGCCGCCGTAAACAGCCGACTTTGCGACGATCTGGTTTAAATAGTGGCTTTAATCCGAGGATTTGGGATGGAGCGCAGCGTTCCTTGGGCCTGCCCGTGAATGTGCTGTTCCCAGGGAGTGGGCCTATCCACTAAGTGCCTATTATATTACAAGTGCGGTGGCTGTGTTTTCATTAAATGCCTCTTTGTTCCCTGCTGGGCTGTGCTTGCGACAGCCTAGTGCCCTGCTGGTGCCGTGGACAAACCCCTGCCCCTTGGGGCCGTCCCTGTCGCCGGGGATGACGCCCCCCTCCTTCGCTGAAGAAGGGGAATGGAACGTAAAGGTCGGCGGGGTACGGCGGTACACAGAGTGCCAACAAAAGGCAGAACCGTTACGAGCGTTGCCATGACATGCCAGAGGTGATCTCGTGTAAACCTACAGCTTTTTGCATTTCAGTTTTTACACCACATCAGAATGAAGTGTTTGTTTAGCTTTCTACATAATTTGCTTTAGTGAGAAATCTAGAAAGAAGGTTCTGTTTGTTTCCATCCACTCTGATGCCGAACCGGGCGGTACTTGTATGGACGGAGTTTAAGCGATTTATGAACTGCTTTAAGAATGTCTCCGAGATACAAAGTGAATTTTGACCAAGTTCCTTTCATCCTGAGGTGAAGTTTTTTGCGTTCCCTCGCCGTGCAAATCGCGACAGGATGTGGATTTGCACGGCGACAGAGGAACAGAGGCGGCAAATATGCGAACTCGGCGCGTACGCGTCCGTGCCTCGCGGAGCTCAATGGCCACGTTATGTGCGACAGTGCGGCTGTGACACACAGCACAGAGATGCTTGCAGGCAGCTGAAGTCGTAGCTCTTTGTAGCTTCCCCAATCTGCACTACGACGTTCTGCAATCTGTATGGCAAGGCTGTCGGACCCAAAGAGCTGCGTACGCATAGGTGTTTGGTTTAAACAGCCTTGTTAATCAATTTCAGTTCAATGTACAGTAAAATGTCAGTTATCCAACATTTGGTTATTAACTTTCAGAATATTCAACATGCCTAGCACACCACGTGGCATCATTTAGTTGAAGGTCATTTAATTTTTTTTAGCCCGATAATGATTCGGTGCTGAGATTAACAGCTTAACAATACCGTCGTTTGGTGTGTCTTGGGTGCTAAAAACCATCGAAGGTGAAAGTGGGGGAGGAAAAAAAAAGTGGTTCTTTCATTTGATCAAAAATGTGAAGCTTAAAAGTAGACAGATAAACTCGATTCAAATCACTATGACAAGTGATTAATAATGAACAAATTTTCAAACCTATGCTGGACTTAGGGATTTCTTTTGTCTCGCATACAACGTTTCTGTATCATTCAGTGTTTTTGATTATCCAACCTATTGTTGCTCCTGTTAAAGTCGGATAAATGAGACTTTACTGTATTTTCACAAAGCAGCCTTCTCACCAAGGTGACGGAGAGCGCTAAAGAAAGTTCCAGGGAAAGATCCGACAGAGTTACAGCTAGTGGCTGTGCTTATCATTGTTAGGATAAGACAGATGGCAGCTGAGGAGAGGAAAACAAAAACTCCAAACTGCAAAGAAGGAAAGAAAGATACACATCTGGGGATCCAAGAAACCAGTACCCAGTCCTCCTGGGCATTCTAATGTGGTGATGGGGAACCAGTGTGATACTTCTAGAATAAAACAGACTTCTACAGGGGTCAAGACTGAGCAATTTTCCATGGATGTTAAGGTCAGTATCCAGTCCATGTTTGAAATTACTGTGCAGTTTTTTTTTTTTTTTTTTTTTTTTTAATCCAGTGACAATGTACATCACACGTCAGATGTAAACTGTTCCTAATAAATGACGCATTTCCCAATAGTGATTTTCAGCAAATGCTGCATACAAGTGAGTGACTTTTGGCCAAGGGGAAAGGTGTGGAGTGGAAAGCTGCGCTCGCGCGGTGCTCCGGGGAATGAGTGCAAGAGCCCCGCTATACGGCGTATGTATAACAATGTTGGTGGAACATTTCCTTTCAAGCAGGAAGTCCAGAAGTATTGTCTTCAGATGCGGCGAAAGGAGCTTGCACAAATTTGTTTTCCACCGAGGATTGTTACTGCAGGCCGTGCTGTTCGCGAGCTCATGGCTGAAAAATGAGTGTTCGGCTCCTGCGTGTAAACAGCCCGTTTAACTCTGTCGGTCCGTGTCATTTCGTGTTCTGCCTCGTAATTGTTTCTAATGGTCCTGCGAGCGTAACTGTGTGTGTGTGTTCAGTTCTTGTGCAAATATTTATTAATCACACTGGAGTACTGACTGCTGGGATACAAACCGTGATATTCTCGACCTGCTCGAGGATAAGTATTTTGAAGTGCTGTTGTGGTGGGGAGAATGATGTATGAACCCTGTAACCTCTTCAGCTCAAAAGGACCACTGATGCGATGGGGGGAAAAAAAAAAAGAAGTGGAAAAACAGGTTTCATTTGAAAGCTTGAAATTCCTTTTATCACTATCAACAGTATCATGTAGTGAATTGGAAAATCAGAAATTTGGCCCGAATAAAGCTTAACGTTTTAGACTATAGTCCATAAATATATGGTTATGTAAGGGGCGCATGATTGGACTAAGGCTCAGGTAGAGAGTTGAGTGTCATATTAGAAATAGGTTCATCTGACTCTTGTTTTTCCCCCAAGCAACTTAGTGTTAAGCCTCTTACAACGATTTAGCCTTTTATACGGCTGGCTGATTTGTACATTGTTTATTCATTGTAAGTGCCATGCTCAAGGGTACTACAGCTGAAGGTGGGATACAAACCTGGGTCTTTTAAGTCCTTATGCAATCACCTATAAATGTGTAACTGTTAACTCAGTTAAATGATTGTAACATGGCAGCTTCTTTAAGGGATTAGGACTGAGCACTGACTCAAAGTGCCTGTGAAACCTGTGCTTTTCTTTGCACTATTTACAGAAACGGCGTTTGGTAGGAGATGAGACACATTCTAGTCTCCTTCCCTTCCTGCTGGGGAAGGTTTAAGAGGACAGTGATGAGCACATAGTCCCTCCTCCCTTTGTACTGCAGCAGCCGCACAACAGCTTTAATAACACGGATAACCTTACGCTAACGTCAATGAACGCTTAAACTGGAGACCAAATGCAGATCGTTTACGTGAAACGTTAACACTTCACAGTGCCTCTGACAATGTATTATCTGCATGCTTTGCATAGTGACACATATAGTTATCTTATGAACTTTGTTACCTCGTGTATCAAACATTCATGAGCCAAATTGTCAAAATGTCTGTGTCTATCGTCTTGTGTTTCTATGCTTGCGAGGTACGCTTCGGACCACCATCACCCTACTCTGCACGAGCAGTTATTGATAACGAATGGAAATTTAACATTAAAAGATGAGGTAGAAATAATAATTTTTCTTAGAAATACTGGAAAATGTGTTGATTTTGGCACTGTCCTGCAGAAAATACCTTTTGGTTTTTAATTAATTTTAGGTGGCCTTTTCCATCTCGGAAGCACTTTTCTCCACGTAAGAATTTAACTTGTAATTTCACCCTCTCGCAGTGTGAATTTGACTGATGGGGTGACTCCATGGAAAAAAATTAAGCCTGTTAGGTGAGGGATTCGTGTACTATTTACATTTTTATAATTCCTTTGTTTTTACAAATATGGTTCTGGTGGTCAGAGGAGTAAATGCAGTAAGAAATGAACAGGGAAGACGTTTCCTCAGTGCGACGGGAAACGGGCTGTGAAGGCCAGTAGTCCCCAGGTAATGTGTCTCCTCTGCCTTTTTTGTCTCCTGAAGGAAATGACCCAGCAGCCTTAGACGAACACGACCCCCCCCCCCCCAACCCCCCAGGCTTCTGCCGCCGTGGTGAGGGAGCACAGTCGACAAGCTGCAGCGACATCAACCTCAGCCGGCAACCCCCACCCTGCTCACACCCTCCCCCCAGCGGGCCGGGATGAGCCCCTCCACCGGAAACTGCTCGTACACACACTGGCCAGGAGGAAGTGCCAAGCCTGTGTGATCCTCTGCTTCTTTCCATTTCCTGTTTTTTTTTTTTGTTTTTTTTTTTTTTTCCCCCCCCCTTTTTTTTTAAATTATTTTTTTATTTATTAATTTTTTTGTAATTTTTATTTCTTCTAGCTGTTGATCAGTGTTGACTTCTCCTAAATCATTTTTTTTTTTTTCCACTTACTGCTTTCCAAAGTTTCATATTTTTTATATTTCTATTGCTCTGTGAATAGGTTTATTTATACAAAGGAGAAGCTTTTCTCCCGTTATTAGAGGAAGAAGTCGGGGCCTTCAAAGGTTTTCCTTCATTGGGGCTGTTGTGCCTCTCTGTCACACAGCAGATGTGGCGATGTGTGTGTCTCTTGGTTCTGCATAGCTGCTGACCCCACCAGAGGCTGTGTACCTTCTGCCCCACCACCTTCCATCGTGCCGCTGTTCATGACCGATCGCTGCAGGACCGCATCTGACAGGCAGACACTCTCGGGCCCTTTCTCTCCCTTGCACTGCTCCGCTACGGGGGTTGGTTGCCATGGCCCTCATGCAGACCGCCTAACTTGCGCACATCTGTGGTTGTGGCGGCGGGGCTGTCGCTACAGCGCAGGAGTGAGTGGAAAGCTTACACGAAAGCAGGCAGGTCGGAGGCTGCTCGGCCCTGCAGCCCCCTATGTACTGCTGCAGTGCCCAGGACGGTAAAATGGACTACAAGCGCCGCTTTTTGCTTGGCGGGTCCAAGCAGAAGGTGCAGCAGCACCAGCAGTACCAGATGCCGGAGATAGGACGAGCCCTCTGCGCACCGGTTTGCTCAACCCCTGCCCCTATTGGGTCATCAGGTGGCTGCGGACATGCCCCCTCTTCCCCTTCTGGCGGGATGAGCACTGCCAGCGCCGTGGCGGACATCCAGCAGGGCATCTCCAAGTACCTGGATGCCCTGAACGTGTTCTGCCGTGCCAGCGCCTTCCTTATGGAGCTTTTCAGCGGCGTGTTCCGCAGCTCGCACTACTCCAAAGCAGCTATGCAACTGAAGGACGTGCAGGAACACGTCACGGAGGCAGCCAGCCGGCTCACGGCCGCCATAAAGCCTGAGATTGCCAAGATGCTGATGGAGCTGAGCACAGGCGCCGCCAGCTTCAGGGAGCAGAGCGACTTCAGCCTTCAGGATGTCGAGGTAGGTCCTGCTTTTAGCTCCTCCGCGTCGCATTTCTGTACGTCTTGCAGTGTACAGTGGCAACAGTAATCGGAGTAAAAAAAAAATCTAAACTTTCTTGAAATTATATTGTAACAACTTGCGCTACCAAAGGGCACTCCCTTCGAGCGGGAGCCGATGTTTATTGTAAATGGTTGCAAATAATGGGAATTCTGGGAAATAGTTGTGCAGCCGCAGACGGGGCTGTCAAGGACTGTAAAGGGGTAAGTGCCTGTTGGGGAGTGTAAGGCTGGCTTGAAGTGCAGGTCCTTGAGTAAAGGGGTTCTTCGAACCAAAAGATTTCCCTCATTCTTACTGATATGTGGCTTTGTGCCGATGTCCCAATAAACATTTGCCGCAGACAGCTTCCGTGCGTCTGCTCCATCGGAGCCCGAACCCTCTCTCTGTGTACGTTAAACAGGTTTAACTGAGGGCAGCTGGTTAAGCAGTTTAGGTTTGTGGTTGCGCTTAGGGTTAGATGGGTGAAGGCTACAGATTGTTGCCTAATGCAAAGAACTCAGAACTTTACGTATAAAGGGCAGAGAACATACGAAGAAGAGCTCTGCTCAGTGGCGTGTGGGGACAAGTCATGCGGTGGTAGCAGTGGCAGCAGGAACTGTGCCCCGCGCAGGAGGATGGGGTCAGAGGTCAGGTGATCCCCGCCAGTGTCACTGCTGTAGAGCATTTGTGCACAACGCAGGGGTTTCTTCTCACTGTTTATGCCTGGACTGCTCAGAATTTGGGTAAATTCCCACAGATTTGAAAACAGCTGTGTTAAAAATTAAAAAAAAAACTAAAATAATAATGCTGTATGGATTTGTGTCAGCACCTCTTTCCTCAAGCAATGGTTCAGGAGCCAGCCACGCTTTGCCACCATGGTAAAAACAGTTTCTTATGGGAATCCAGAGCTGCTTTCTCTTTTTCTTCCTTTTACTTACTTCTGGCTTCATGGAGTTTTGCACAAATTGTCCTAATTTAAATTTGGACTCCCCCCCCCAAAGAAAAAAAAAAAAAAAAAAAAAAACGTTTACAGATTTCAATGCTTCTGCCAGGAATCTGGGAGAAAAACATGACATTTGTTCTGAAAGTGGATTTCAGTGATTGTAGAGTTAACAAACATCAGAGTGCAACGTTTTTTTAAATAATCGAGTCGCTGGCAGTCTTGAGAAGCGTGTCCGATGCAGCCTTCCTTGTGGTATGCTGTACGGAACCCGGTCCAGACTGGAGCGTCTCCCACACGAGCCCAATGGACATGAAGCCTCGATTTGTCACTGCAAAAGCATGTCTCTTTTCCCCCCTCTGTCTGACCTCTGCTATGCAGTGAATGTAGTGTGTGTGTGTGTGTGTGTGTGTGTGTGTGTGTGTGTGTGTGTGTGTGTGTGTGTGTGTGTGTGTGTGTCAAAGTGTGCCGGCGGTCCCAGGCGTTCCCCCACAGGGTCGTCCCCCCCTCCCCCGGGGGGGCCTGTCCTGCTTGTTTTGTGGCCCCTCTCTCTGGCCTGGGCCCCTGCTCCGATGAGAAACATGGGTTCCCTCAAGCGGAAGGCATCAGAAGAAATGTGGAAGCACAGCCATGTACACGCACATACACACGCTCATCGTGGACGCACACTGGTTAATAACACCGCTTCTCGTCCACAGTTTGTGTTGCGCTGCAGAAAGTGCTGCGTTTCACCATTTGTGGGTGAGAGTGTTTTGTGATACAGGGGGAAGAAAAAAAAAAAAAACTGCTGGATGGATGGGGGGGTTGAGACTTCAGGGAATGCAGGAATGTTAAGCAGTCTGACCCCCCCCCCCCCCCCCCCACCCCCTTTCCTTGCTGAGAGACCCAGTCAGAGTGGAAAACAAAAAGTGTGTTTTCATGTGTGATGGGCTCGCTGGCTGCTTGCGGTGCATCAGCTGCCAAATATGCCTGGAAATGTCACGCTTTATTAGGGGCCGTCTCCCAAGCTCAGGGGAGGGGAAGCGCTGAGGTGTGGCAGCAACCCTGTGTCTCCCTCTCTCTCCCACACACACACACACACACACACACACACACCGATGCTTGTTGTATGTACTGTTGTGGTCATAGTTATTAGATTTACACAAATGCAGCCTAAACTTTTTCCATTGTTTTATTTCATGTCATTTCGAGTCAATTTATGTTCAGGATGGTTCAGTCCTCATCTGGTCCAAATTTGCCAATATTGGATGCGTTGTGATTTATCGCCTACGTGGGGTCCTTCGCTTCCGTCACCAACTTTGGCAATACGCTGTGTTTGTGTTGCGAGCAAGCTGTGGGAGTGCATGTTTGGGAGCATGTGGCGCTCTGCGGGGCGCAGGGGGTACTTGCGGAAGTGATCTAATTACACATGGGTGTGAGGATCTCGTGCTGTTGCAGCTACGCTCCTCTCTTCCATGTAACTTTTTTCTACTCAGGAGAAAGTGGCAGCTCTTTCTCAGTTTGTCCCCATGTAAGTGGAATAATGGGGGATGATTGCTCATTCCAGTCTTTCATATATATGACTTTCTTTAAGAAAAAAAAAGCATGTTAAAAAAAACATAATAAAATACTTGTTCTATGCTTGGATTCACTTTGAATATTTAATTAATTATCCATCCATCCATAGTCAACAACCGCTTGTCCTGAGCGGGGTCGCAGCGAACCAGAGCCTAACCTGGCAACACAGGGCACAAGGCTGGAGGGGGAGGGGACACACCCAGGATAGGACGCCAGTCCATCGCAAGGCACCCCAAGCAGGCCTCGAACCCCAGACTTGCAACACAGCGGGTTCTGGCTGAACCTGCCTTTGGCTGTAATTGTGTGTGTGTGTGTGTGTGTGTGTGTGTGTGTGTGTGTGAGTGAGTGAGAGAGAGAGAGAGAGTGAGAATCATTGGATTTCATTTCGCTGATTGACTTCAACACAAAAATGACTGTTAATTCTGATGTCATGTTAGAAAGTGGCAAAGCACTTTAAACACTGCCTTACCAAAACAGCATTTACAGAAAAATATTTATTATCGATGAACAACGCAACTTTTTTCCAGATTCTTCTGGAAAGTATATTTTAAAAAAAGTCAGTTCCCTTTACTGTTATTAATATCCAGTTGCCTGAGGTCCTGTTGTGCATGAACTGTTTCATGATGTGATCCCTTTTCATATTTTTGTCTCGGTCTTATTTAGGTCTAATTCATATAGATGTCACTCTTTGTAAATGTGTCTATTCATGTTTTGTCGTGCAGATGAGTGAGTTGAGCTTTTTAAATTTCACTTGTAAAGTGTTGCTAAATACGGCACTGAGGCCGTATCCATAGGCCCGTGTCACCGCCATCCACTGTTAAATGGGGACCATTATGTACAGTGTGTGTGTGTGTGTGTGTGTGTGTGTGTGTGTGTGTGTGTGTGTGTTTGAGAATAGGGTCCCTTTGTGCCCGAGGTGTGTGAATAGGCATCGAACCTGCAGCGTGGGTTCAGTGTGGGGCCTGAGAGCTGTAACTACAGCACATGTCCCAGACGTTGGAAGTTTAAAGCAGGTCCTCATCTTCACATTTTTAAGAATGTTGATTTGTTGAGCGGTAGTGGGTGTGCCTCAACAAGGGATGAAAAACGTATTTTGGTTGGCCTTTGAGAACTTTGAACACAAGTTATGAACTGCTCATTTGTAGTTGGAACAGCGGTGAATGGTACACGTCTTCTCTCTGGGTCTATTCCCACCATCACACTGGCACAGGTGTAATTTGGGGTGCTACTGTAATATTTAAATTAAACATGACATTAAAGGCACCTGAAACAGACATTAAAATTTACATTTATTGATTTTAGCACATTTTTCTCCAAAGCAGTGTACAGTTGGGAGTTAACAGAAGTAAATTTCACCAAGAGGTCGAGTTACAGATACAGACACATGACCATTGCAAGCACAGTAAGTTTGTACAATTCTGCAGTAACTCTATAAAGAATTGATAGGAAATACTGAGGTGATATGAATAGATGGTGTGATGGGTGTTTATGGAGCTGTTCAGAGATCAAGGGAGAAGTGGGTCTGAAAGACATGTTTTGAGGCCCCTTTTCAATGTTGAAGGGCATTCAGCAGCTCTGAGGGACAGAAGGAGCTCATTCAGTTGAAAACTAAAAACCTGCTCACGTTTGATTATGGACCCCTCCTGCATTGGAACACCAAACAACCAGAGGTGATGGACCACAGTGCTGTTACATTTACATAGCATTTTTTTCGGAAAGTGGAGCTCGTTTCGGACTTGAATGCCGGACGAGGCGGAAGTTAATTTTAACTTTTTTTTAAAAAAATTTGTTTTAAATGAACAACAGTTCAAATGAAATGAATGTGAAGGGAATTTTTAACACTGCAGGAGGGGAGAATAACAGCATGTGGAAAGATGTTACTTCTTTGGTCTTACACCGGCTTCTTGGAGGGAGACTTGACCCAGGTTGTGACATACAACGGTGGGGAAACCCAGGCCTGTCCTCACTCTGTTTACTCACGGAAGGTGTTTTAAAAAGAAAAAAAAGAAAAGTGTAATTGGAGAGCCGGTCAATTTGCATGAAGCTCCACGCTGATGTCGCTGGTCTTGGTGTGGGCAGGACTGGAGGCATGTGGAAACGAGGGGGAAAGTGAGACGGGATTGAGGCATTGGCAGGATCTTGCCGCACCACCCCTATCCGTCAGTTTATCGCACGCATCAGGGCTGCCCTGAAAATGGATAATGGAAAACCGCCGACGCCGTGTCGAAGTTTGCGGTTCTTTGTTTTTCACCGTGACGAGAAACGCGAGTCCACTGCTTGGGCTAATTTGCATGCATTTATTCATAATTACAGATTTGATGTGAAATGACTTTTTACTGTTCATTTGCGTTTCTCCTTTGTGATCTCTTGAATGTAACATGAGGTGTTGGATTTCTCTGACGGTATTATTTACGTTACATTTATTCATTTAGCAGATGCTTTTCTCCAAACCGATGTACATCTGGTAGAAAATACAGTTTGTGCATTGTGCATTATTTCTGCGTAGTTTATGAATGATCCCTGTGTGGTCTTTGGATGTGTGCGAAGCCCTGCTGCTTTACTGTACAGTTTTGTTAAACTTGTAAGTGCTGGCCCAGATCATTTATGGTGAATAAAGGTGTTAGGGGTGTAGCAATGGCGGTCTGATTCTGGATCAGTTGGGTCTGGTCTCTTGTGAGGGTGGGAGTGATGAGAGGCTGATCCTGGATCAGTCGGCTCTGGTCTCTTTCGAAGCGAGAAGGCTAATAGGTGTGCGTGTGGTTCCTTTTTTCTTTTTTCTCTCCCTGCTCCACAGGTGCTGGGCCGCTGCTTCCTGACAGTGATGCAGGTGCATTTCCAGTTCCTATCGCAGGCACTGCAGAAGGTGCAGCCAGTGGCGCAGTCATGTTTGGCTGAGGCGCTGGCGCAGGCACAGGAGTGCTGCACTGGAGGGGTAGGAGCGGCGGGGAGGCCACAAGGCTGCGTTCCTGGAGCGCTCAGCGAGCTGGAGGAGGCCATTCGGTCCTGGAAGGGTGCTGCTGAGGTGCGTAGGCTCAGGGTACTGTGGTACAGTATGTACAGCACTAGGATTTTTGGCTTGTACAGCCTTGCTCTAACCACCTGTTTGCAGAAAAGGTTTGAATGTGTCGGATAGAAGGGAGGCACGGTGGCGCAGTGGGTTGGACCGGGTCCTGCTCTCCGGTGGGTCTAGGGTTCGAGTCGCGCTTGGGGTGCCTTGCGACGGACTGGCGTTCCGTCCTGGGTGTGTCCCCTCCCCCTCCGGCCTTACGCCCTGTGTTGCCGGGTTAGGCTCCAGCTCACCGCGACCCTGAATGGGACAAGCGGTTCACACAGCGTGTGTGTCTGTGTGTTGGATAGAGAAAAGAAGCAACCGTTGGCTTTGACCTGATATGTTTTTTTTTTTTTTTTTTAATGTGTTTGTAAGGCTGGGGGGTGCGGTGGCGCAGTGGGTTGGACTGCAGTCCTGCTCTCCGGTGGGTCTGGGGTTCAAGTCCCGCTTGGGGTGCCTTGTGGCGGACTGGCGTCCTGTCCTGGGTGTGTCCCCTTCCCCCTCCGGCCTTACGCCCTGTGTTGCCGGGTAGGCTCCGGTTCCCCGTGACCCCGTAAGGGACAAGCGGTTCTGAACGTGTGTGTATGTGTTTGTAAGGTGGGAACCAGTATAGTGAAGAAGCTCTTCCCATTATTTAATTCAGTCCTTTCCTGCACTGACACAGATTCAGCAATAACCCCAAACATGCACAAGCATTCGTAACATTATTCTCAGCTTTATAAAGGTTGTCCTCTTACCACGTTCTACAAGGTACTACCGTCATTGTAGTTTGTGTGCAAACTGGGTGTGTTACTGATACTCATACTACTTTTATATGGCACCTTTCGTACAACTTTTACAGCTCAAAGTAGTCACAAAATGAATTGTAACAATATTGAACATAATAAGGAAATAAATTTACATTTATTTAATTTAGGTGATGCTTTTCTCCAGAGCAACTTACAATTTTAAGCTACTTAGTTATTTTACAATAGTTACCCTTGTATACAGCTGGGTAAATTTACTGGAGCAATTTTAGGGTAAGTATCTTGTTCAAGGGTACTACAGTTGGAGGTGGGAATCGAACCTGTGACCTTTAGGTCTAAAGGCAGCAGCTCTAACCGCTACGTTCTCAGCTGTCCCTAAGTGAAAATGATATTAGAAATAAATTACCACAATACAAATAAATTAACATTACATTTTAGTTAAAAGTGCTACATATTCTGACAGCAGTGTGCAAGTTTCATGACAGTAGTAAAAGATGCTTTTCTTAGGAAAAAAAAATAAAAAAACTTAATTGTTAGTTCTTAAATGTATGTGTGATAAGTAGAACATCGGTGTAGAAAGTGCAACCGCAGTAGAGAGAGCCATGGCTACAGTTTGCCAGTAGCTGGTCTGCGGAACAAATAAATAGGAAAACTGGTCCTGTGGCACTCAATATGGTATGTTATACTTAAATAACTGCAGTCATGTCTCGCCATCTCAATACATCGTACCACTTTAAATATTGCACTTGAATTATTACTCTTTATTGAACTGAAACCACCGTTGAAGGCGGCTTGTGTTAGTTTTGCGGGCTGAGTGACGCTTGTCCGGGAGTACAGCAGGAGTGGGGCTGCAAATGATGGACCTTCAGACAGTTTATTTACAGTTCTACATTTGGACTTTTCAGTTTCTGCCAATACTGTACTTCATTCTTTTAATGAAACTGGGGAGGAGTGTATATAAGCAGTGAAGTCGGACTCAGCTTCACATGGTGATCTTTCAAGTCTTTTAAGTCCAAATTAAAGAAAGAAAGGGATTAGTAATCACCCCTAAGCACCCCTCCTGAAACTCGAAGATGAATGGGAGTCAATGTGAGGTCCTAAAGCAAGATGAGAAGCCCCATAATTCACTGTTTACCAATTCAGGAGCCTGAGTTTGAACCCCACCATCTACTGCAGTACCGTTGTCAAGGTACTTATCCTTAATTGATGCAGTACAATTTCCCCAGCTGTATAAGTGGGTAAATAATTTTAAGTAGCATTGTATACAAAAGTGATATGTCATTATAATATTATTATTATTATTATTATTATTATTATTATTATTATTATGTTGGTATGTGTTGCCTACAAAATGCTGATGCTGCATTCGCACTGATACACTTCCAAATGATGCACTTCGCAATACCCGATCTGCTGACGCTGGCTTCTTACACTCTTACATAATGTAAACCTATGCGAAAATTTTTGTCGTATTTACATTTATTCATTTAGCAGAAGCTTTTCTTCAAATCGATGTATGTCTTAAACTTCTCAGAAGTGAGAGGACCACGTGAGGCCAATTGGTTGCTAAGTCTTTAATTCACGTATTGCAAATGGCAGTGTCCCAGTATGTGTGTGGTGTTATAGTTCCGTTTAAAGTTTGTGAACACACAGTCTTGCTAACAGTATACAGTGTTTGCTCAGCTTTATCCTGGTGCTCCCATCACACACTCCCAGTGCATGAGGTGCATGGGACCAGAGAGCATCCGACCGGTGGTTTCCCTGTGTCCAGGCCACAGCGCGGCTCCGGGAGAGGGGACGTGACAGCTGCCTGGCGGGCCTCCAGGTGCAGCAGCTCTTCTGCTCGCACAGTCCTACCATCCCGGAGCATCAGCTGAAGGAGCTCAATGTGAAGATCGACCACGCCTTGCAGGTGGGGCGCTATGCGAATGAGCTTCCCATTACAGTGTCTGGAATTGTTGGGCAAATACAGGGTTGTGCTGACGATTGATGTGTCTCAGTTGTTGAGGTACCTCGATGCTTCCGTTCTGGATGCTTTGAATACCTTCTTTGAAAACGTACTGGTGTAGGTTGTCACAGTCATCAGATTGCTAGGGAATGGCATACAAACCGGTTCCAGGAGTCTTGCTGTTCTGCCAGGAGCAAACATGGTCAGATGTAAGGGTATCTGCTGTCACTGTCCCCTTTGCAGGCCTACAAAGTGGCGCTGGAGAGCCTGGGCCACAGCGAGTATGCCCTGAAAGCTGGTTTCCACCTCAGTCCCAAGGCTGCTGAAGATGCGCTGCTGGTATGTGGGATTTAAACCACGTTCAACGTGGTTCACCAACCCCAGGAGCTATGGATCACCCACCCGGCTGGTGTTGCTGCAGTTTCGTCCTGCACCAGTAGCAGCCCACTCTTCTGATTTTTATGATAGCCCTTAATGGAGCTGATGTTGGAACCGATTACGAGGGAAAGGCAAAATGATCTTAAATCACACTTTGGTGGATCCTTTAAGAGCTGGTAGATATCCTGTTTTTTTTTTTTACTGTTTAGCTTCACTAAGTTGTTCTGTAAGAATGAGAAGGCTATTACAGTGGCTGTAAAAAGTATTCTTTCCCCTTTTGGCACTCAATAGAAAAATACTCTGTCAAAGTGAAAACCAATCTCTACAAGTCAGTTTCTAATTAATAACAAACACACACAAGCTAACTGAGTACATAAGTATTCACCCCTTCAAGACAGTGTTCAGTTGAGGCACATTTGACAACACCCTTGAGTGTGTTTCGATACATCTGTCATATCTTGATACTGCAATTTTTGCCCATTCCTTTTTGCAAAAGTTTAAGTTCTGAAAGTTGTGTGCAGAGTGAATAAACTGCTATACATTCTCAATTGGATTGAAGTCTGGAAAAGGTCCAAGGGGGTGAATAGTTTTCAAAGGCACTGTATGAAATATAATCTGAAACCTGTAAGGATGTCATTCTTGAGGAATGGAGCTTCTGTTGGTCAGCTGGAGTCATACTGAGGTACATGAAGAGAACTGAGGGATGATGTGACTTTGTGTGTGTGTACATACGCACTCAGGGATGCTGCAGCGAGGCTGAGGCCCAGCAAGCTGGCCATATGCAGACCCCTACACAGCCTGTCCAGTGTGAGCTTCCCACCATCCCACTGCAGATCGGTTCCCACTTCCTCAAGGGTGTCTCCTTCAATGAGTCAGCTGCTGACAACCTGAAGCTTAAAACGGTAGGGCTGGAACTCTGGTGCAGTGAGTCCCTACTGTTTCACACCCTTTAACACCCACATGATAAACCTCCCTTTCTGAGGGCTGATTGGGATCACAAGCTTTGTCCTTGGTATTGTTTATTGAGGGTTACTAGGCTGCTCTTTGTCCATGTTGTAACTCCATAGATAGAGTAAATTTTTCACTGTAAACAAGTAGAGTAGTTTTGCAGAATAAATATCTTATCACTACAGTAAGGTAGTATTGACGTAGTCAGTTCCTTTTGACAATGGTACTCATCAGGGTTCACTGCTGGTGGGGGTTGTGTGATGAGCGATATTCCTTAGTGGTGTCCCCTCCTTATGTGCTGGCTTCCTCCTCAGCATGCCATGCTCCAGCTTCTCAAAGAGGCTGTGGGGCAGAATGGCCAGGTACCACGCGACAGCGACTACCCTGTCACCGAAATCCTCAACCAAGTGTGTCCCTCGAGCTGGAGGGGAGCCTGCAAGACTGCCGTGCAGTTGCTGTTCGGTCAGGCAGGGCTGGTGAGTACTGTGCACAGAGAGAGTCATCTAGCATGTCACTGCCTTCCATATATGCCTTGAGGTTTAGAGCGAGGTCAAACCTGGTCAGCTATCCTGCCAGGTATGCGGGAGTTTTAGGTAAATGCCCCATCTTCTGTAGGACGTCGCCGGACTTCAGTAGCGGCGATCCACACAACGGCACCTTTTCCTCCAAGGCTGAGCAGCACGAATGCTCTTATTCACATTGTCTGAACTTCGTCTGTTGATTTTTCACCACGCGCTCCGCATCAGGGGCCGTGTCGTGCCTTGAGGGTCTGGTGCTGTCAGATACTTGGCGCCCCCCTTGACAGCCATCATGGGAAGGTGACTTCAGAACAGAGAGCTCTTTGTCACACTCTTCAACGTTCTTCCACCGAGCTACCTCGCCTTTGAAAGGGATGCAGCCCCGTTTTCCCACAGGGCCTCAGGCCCTGTGAGTCAGAGTGCCCGATATCCATACTGTCTGTGGGGCTCCGCCCGACATGCACCACAGAGGATGCATCTGCTCTATAAATAACAATGGCGAGGCTTCCTGTCTCACAGGAAGCCGCTTCCTTCCCTGAGGCCTGGCTGGGTGTGCATGCGTGCCTCTGCCCCCGCTGCCCTCCCCAGGAACACACTTGATCAGTGTGTTGTGTACAAATGTCACATTTTATTTCCACTTCTTTCTGCTGTCTGAGCCATTATTGATCTTTATCAGAACCAGTTTATTATTTTCCACTGCTTGACCTGTTGGTCAAAAAAAAAAAAATCACTGTTGATTTGAGAAGTGGTTTTAACAATAAAATTTGTTTGTTTAATTCATAACTTTTAAAAATAATTTTTAGGTGTATAATTACACAATTTTACAGAAATGTTATTTTGATTTTTGTTTTGTTAGATTAAACATACTTAACGTTAGTTTGTTCTATAGGTTAGTTTTTAGAAAAATACTCCACATTCTTGAAATGAGCAGATTTTGGCAAATTCTGGCAACAGGTTCCAGGCACCGAATATTCCAGTACCTTTTACAATCTTATGCTTTGTAGAATGTTTTGGTACTTTCTAAAATGTTCTGGTGCCTTGTAGAATCTGTCACTGTGTAAGAAGAGCGCTCTATAAAAATGAATTGAATAGAATCTTCTAATGGCTCTAAAGTACCAAACTAACACTGTAGAAGAATTAGTGGTATTTTTGTAATTGGTGAAGGTTAACTAATCATAATCAATGCAAAAATGGACATAACTAAAAACTTTTAAAAAATTCCTTGTTTTATTTACCCAGTGTTTGGATGTGATACCAGGCATAGAGTGCTGTCTTCTGGTTTGGAGAGACGTGAAGAAATCAGGGCTGTTTTGTACAGATGAATTCTGTTGCTTGTGTATGCTTGAGATTGCCTGTTGATGCTGTGCCTCATCCCTCTGGACAGGTCGTGGTGGACACGGCACAAGTTGAAAACAAGGAGGCCTACGCACCACACATTGCCTTGGAAGGAGCCAAGGTGGTGGTTCAGGTCCCCTCGACATGGTAAGGACAAAGTTCTGAGATCTTATTTCTTAAATCAGTAATTAGCTTTAAGTGTATTCTTTATACACTTTTAATTTATTTAAACATTTCACTTGCATCTTCTTATTTAGTACAGATTTTAGGGTTTTCAGGCCTAGCATGATTTGCATACTTGTTTTACTCCAGCATCTTAAAAGTTTTACAGGTGGTCCTCAACTCCTGGGCTGGACCAGGAGTTGCGTAGAGTGTCTTGTGAGATAAGGGTGGATCCTGCGGATGTTTATGCAGGATATACCTGCAAAACTGGGTTGTGGTTTTGATATTTTGGGAGAAGGACAGGCTTGAGTCAGTCTTTACTCCCAGGCTCTTAGCCGATGAGGTAAATGAAGTGAGCAAGTTGTCTGGCATAATAGAGAGCTCTCAATGGGAGGATTGACCAGCTGGAAGGTGAAGGGTCTCAGCATTGGAAAGAGTGAGTTGTAGATGGTGGTCAGTTATCCGAGCAAAGATGTCTGAGAGACCAGCAATAGTAGATGATTGTAGGTCTGTAGCTCCAGGAGGAAAAAAGAGAGGAGGAGCTAGGTATCACTGGCATAGCCATGGTAGGAGAATCTGTGGGAGGCGATGGTAGGGCCGAGGGAAGAGATCTTCATGGAGAAGAGTAGGAAGCCCAGTATCAAGTGCTGTGGAACACCAGTTGAGAGAGGCTGAGGGGATGATTGGGAGCTGGACCGGGACCACTTGGTACGATCTACCTGATAGATAGGACTCAAACTATTTCGGTGCTGTTTCTTTAATGCCAAGCTGTCCAAGAGAGGACAGTAGAATCTTGAACACTACAAACAGGACAAAGAGGATGAGAACTGAGGTAAGGGAAGCTGCTCTACCCAACCAGAGAGAATCTGATACTGCAAGGAGGGTAGTTTCAGTGGAATGGCCAACTTTGAATCCAGACTGAGTTCCTTCAAGGAGATGATTTTGGGCAAGAAGTAGAGATAGCTGGTTACAGAGTTTTTGATGAAAAGAGGAGAATAAAGACTAGTCAGTAATTCTAGACATCTGCATCCACTGAGGCTTTCTTAAGTAAGATGAGGGCAGTTTTAAAGGTAGGTGGGACGCAACTAATGGAGAAACAAATGGAGAATGGAGAAACCTTCTTGGGTTCTGGTATGAGAGTGTCTGTCTGATCTCTTTGTAGGTGTCTAAAGGAAGACCCTGCAACCATGTCCCTGCTTCAGCGCAGCTTGGACCCAGAGAAGACTCTGGGCCAGGTGGATGTCCTTTACACAGCTGTCTTTGACCTCAACAGGTGGAAGGACTGCAGGTGTGCACATAAAGCAAGAACTAAAAATTCTAGATGCTAACTTGTTTTTTTTTTTTTTTTTCCCCAAGGCTGCTTGTAAGCAGATCATTTGTGATGTTGGTATGTTAACTTCTAGTCTATTTGCCTGATCTGATCCACTGTAGAGAGC
The DNA here is from genome assembly GCF_900964775.1 of Scleropages formosus. Lineage (NCBI taxonomy): Eukaryota > Metazoa > Chordata > Actinopteri > Osteoglossiformes > Osteoglossidae > Scleropages > Scleropages formosus. The sequence goes on from NC_041810.1 coordinate 33,267,641, forward strand.
AGGCCCTGCCTGCCATCCAGGTACAACTACTGCGGGAGACCTCTGACCTCCCACATGGGAGTGGCTCCAAGTCCTCCAGCGGGCTGCCTAAGACCATCTCCAAGATCACCTCCAAGCTCACCAAGAAGGTCTCCTCTAGCGGTGGTGGTGGAAGTGCTGGCTACTCCATCCCCAGCACTCCTTCCCGTTGTCTTTTTCCTGGCAGCAGCTCTGAGGACAAGCCTAAGCCTGCAGGGTTGCAAGATGGGCGCCTGCCCGCTCTCCTCCAGTCTGGGAACCTGCCTGCCAGCCCTGACCCTGGCGGGCCCCAGCTGTCCAATGGCTGTTCGACTGACGACAAGGGTATGAACCTGCCCACAGACCAGGAGATGCAGGATGTTATTGACTTTCTCTCAGGGTTCAACATGGGCAAGTCCCAGCAGGCTTCACCCCTGGTTCAGAGAAGGACCTCTGTAGCATCTGCTGGTGTACCCGAGCTGAGGGCTTCAGCAGGGCCTCCTCCTTCCTCCCAAACCCCATCCCATGGAGGGCTGCAGCCATCCCCCCAGAGCCTGTCCCAGCAACAGCAAAGCCATCAGACCCAACAACCATCCCATCCAGCTCAACCTCAGACCCAACAAACATCTCATGCTACCCAACAACAAATCCACCAGACGCAGCAACCATCCCATCTTGCTCAACAACAAAGCCACCAGACCCAGCAACCATCCCATCTTGCTCAACAACAAAGCCACCAGACCCAGCAACCATCCCACCCTGCTCAACAACAAAGCCACCAGACCCAGCAGCAGCAGTCCTCCCAACCAGCACTACAGTACTACCAGCACCTCCTGCAGCCCCTTGGTCAGCACCAGCAGCCTTTGCCCCAGCCTCTTCAGCAGCAGCGGGTGCCCTCCAAGTGGCTGGGCAGCCCTGGGCAACATCCCCCACAGGTGCCTCCAGCTGGACTCTCCCCGCTGGGGCCTGTGGGCCAGTGGAGTGCGCAGGGACTTCCAGATCTCAGCTCTGACCTTTACAGCCTGGGTCTGGTGAGCAGCTACATGGACAGTGTCATGTCTGAGATGCTGGGTCAGAAAGCCCAGGGCCCTCGGAACAACACGTGGCCCAACAGAGATCAGACCGAGGGGGCCTTTGGCATGCTGGGGGACACCCTTCCATTCGACCCAGCAGGTGAGTGAGCTCTCTCGACAGATGCAACAAATTGCAGTCTTTTTCCCTAGCACACTTGATTATAAGACATGGCTGTAGAACAAAAAAACTATAATTTAGCTGATGAGGCTGTTTCAGCACATTATGCCTCATGACTGGACCTAAGGTGACTGACTGACTGGATTGACCATACAGTCTAGTATATAACAATATTGTGTTTTTAATGTACTTTCTATAATTTTCAAATAAATTGCAGATAATATGCTAAGTGTAACATCAGTTGTTAATCACATGAGTTCAGTATTTCTAGTGATTTACTTGCATCAATCTTTTAATAAATATTGTATTATTAATCCAGACTTGGTAAGAAAATGTAAATGTTGCCTGGGATGCAAACATACCTATTTAGTCTGGGTGCTTTTTACAAGACACAACTTACATTCTCTCTCTCACAACACACACACACACACACACACACACACACACACACACACACGGCACCCCAAGCGGGACTCGAACCCCAGACCCACCAGAGAGCAGGACCCGACCAAACCCAGCACGCCGCCCCGGTTACATTCACATAGCGTAAATATATATATATATATATATATATATATATATATATATATATATATATTTTTTTTTTAAAGAAACTACTTTTACAATAAATTTACATTTATTCATTTAGCAGACGCTTTTCTCCAATGCGATGTACATCTCATAGAAAATACAATTTGTGCATTACATAAGGAGAAAGAGACATAGTTGTAGACATGTGATTCTTAAGTACAGTTAGTTTCTTTCCGCCATATGCACCAGTGTTCATCACACGAATAGCTGCATGAAACTCAGAATATCGACGATTCCTGATCACCTTCCTACTATTTTTTGTTTTTTGTAGATACACGAAAATTTACGTATATTACAGGAGTAGCTGCGTAAAGGCTTATCTGACATGATATGAAAGTTACAGTGCATGAACATTTACACCTTACATGAACTTAAAAGATCATGGGCAAAATGAGTCTGGAAGAGGTGAGTTTTCAGACCCTTTTTAAATGTGGACAGAGTTTCAGCGGTTCTCAGTGAGAGGGAGAAGTTGTTCCACCAGAACGGAGCCAGAACTGAAAACCTCCATGCTTTACCTTTTGTGCGTGGGACCACCAAGTGGAAAGATGTGGAGGAGCGTAGCAGTCTGGTTGGCATGTAGCGAATGATCAAGTCTTGTAGATAGCTGGGAGGTTCTATTGATGCACTTGTAAGCTATAACCAGGGTCTTAAATTTGATCCGGGCAGCTATAGGAAACCAGTATGGAGAAACGATTAGAGGAGATACATGGGGACGCTTCAGCAAGTCAAACACAATTCGGGCGGCAGCATTCTGTATGAGCTGTAGAAGTTTGATGGCAGTAGCGGGAAGGCCAGACAGGAGAGAGTTGCAGTAGATGGGATGTCACCATGGCCTGGACAAGTAGTTGGACAGAGTCAGTTGTGAGATGATGACAGATCCTGCGGATGTTATGTAGGATGTATCTGCAGGTCTGGACTGTGGCTTCAGTATGCTGAGAGAAAGATAGACTTGAGTTAATCATCACTCCCAAACTCTTAGCCAAGGAGGTAGGCAAAATGAGTAGGTTGTCCAGTTTGATTTGAGAGATTGTGACAGGAAGACAAGCCAGCTGGGAGGTGTAGGATCCCTGTTTTGGAGAGGGTGAGTTGGAGATGGTGATCAGACATCCATGCAGAGATATCTGACAGACAGGCAGCAATGCTCCCAGAAATGTCTGATGTTCCAGGTGGAAAGGAGAGGAAGAGCTGGGTATGATCAGTGGAGCAGTGTTGTTTGCATCCATGGGAGACAATGACAGGGCAGAGGGAGGAGGTATAGATTGAGAAGAGCAGAGGACCCAGTACCGAGCCCTGCAGGACACCAGTTGAGAGGGGCAGAGGAGAAGAACGGGAGCCCCCCTAGACCACTTGATAGGATCTGTCAGATAGTTAGGACTCGAACCATCTTAGTGCTGTTCCTTTGATCCCAAGCTGACTAAGAGAGGAGAGTAGAATCTGGTGGTTGACAGTGTCAAATGCTGCAGGCAGTTGAGGAGGATGAGGATCGAGGAGAGGGAGGTCGCTCTAGCCGACTGGAGAGCATAAGATGCTGCCAGGAGCGCTGTCTCCGTGGAGTGACCAGCTTTGAATCCATACTGATATGCATAATAGTCTATTGAAGATACTACAACTAAAAATAAATAAATGTGTGTTTGTTCATAACATAATTAAAATGAATGAATCATAGATTGATAAATTCATAACTAACATCCATAACATGAGGACCCAGTGTATATTGTCTGATTACAGTTGGCCTCCACTGTGTGAGCACGCTAAGAGGAGTCTTTCACCATATGTAACAGATGGATTATCAGATCAACCTGAAATGCCATCAGTTAGTGAACACCTGAAATTAACTCTGTGTGTACTGGAGTACTTGTTTCAATGGAAAGTAGGGATGTGATGGAGCTGATCTAAATCCGCATCCGTCGAAATCTGTATGCATGCAAAATGTGGAAGTGGTTTTTAATGAAAATTAAAATAGAAAGTATAATTTTTACTAATCTGCATGCATATATCAAGTAAAAGACAAAAATATTTATTTGGTTTCAACTTTACACACAGGAGTAATTTTCCTTTTCAGCAATTCAAAAAACACTGGTTTATGGTTAGATTAGTAAGAGTATAAACATTCATTTATATCAGTATGAGTAAAAACTCACTCAACAAAGTGCATATATGTGAACTTACAAAAACCGCCTTACGCTATGCAAAAGACCACACTGATATATATACTTGGTATGCAAAGTCTTAGAAATTAGGCCTAATGCATGTCGCTGCACTAATGAAGTGCGAATATACGCACGAGTTCAGCAGTGATTTACCTGTAAAGCTGTAGAAGCAATCATTAATTATCACAGTCTCAAGAGCGCCTAGGCTGAAAAAGTGTTGATAAAATTCGACGGATTTCAATCTGTCAAAAACGTCTGAAGTTCAACAACGCTCGGAATCGAACTTCGTCACATCCCTAAAAGGGTAGTGACAGCCAGACACAGAGTACATAGAGCTGCGTGGACTTGGCAGTGACAGGAACTCTCATTCTAACATGCCGCCAGTGTTTAACGAGTGCAGACGAGATGATATTCACAATCTGTGCATGTTTGTGTTTTTATGTGTAAATGGGTTTGAATGGGTTCCGATTAGGATGTGTCATCGTTTTCATTATGAGCCAGGCGGCTGTTGTGTCAGCCAGGCCATTGTCTGTGGCCAACTGCTGGCCGCGCCGCTTTTTCTGCCCCTTCAGACTGTCTGGCTTTGCTCTCTGAGCCCCTGGCCTGAATTCTTTCAAAGTGGCTGACGATTTTTTTTTTTTTTTTTGGGCACGTGCAGTGGGTTCTGACCCTGAGTTTGCCCGCTACGTGGCCGGGGTCAATCAGGCCATGCAGCAGAAACGGCAGGCGCAGCATCTGCGTCGCCCCAGCAATGCCCGCAGCAACTGGCCAATGGCGGACGAGCCTCACAGGACCTGGCCCCATCCGGATTACTATGCTGAAGGGTGAGTTGTCTGAGCTTCATCTGTTGATTTTTCACCATGCGCTCCGCATCAGGGGCTGTGTCGTACCTTGAGGGTTCGGTGCCGTCAGATACTTGGCGCCCCCCCCTTGACAGCCATCGTAGGAAGGCGACTACAGAGAGTAGTTTTCTGTCTCTGTTGGAAACCTCAGAACTGGAGTTATTGCTCCGGGGAGGCTTAGATACAAATATCTTAAATTGGCCTTAAAAATATTTCTAAATATCCCAAACATTCTCTAAATATCCTCAAAAATGCCTAAATATCTATATACATATCTATCATTTTAAAGATTGTGTTGTCATGAAAGGATGAGACTGACAAAAGCGTAAAAACCGGTTTTATTACGTACTTGAAATGACTCGAATCTCAGAACTTTCATGCCTGATTCAGGTTCCAGTGGGTTGGCAGAAAAGTTATTAAAGTGTGTCGAATCCAAAACAACGAAGAACATGTTTACAGAGGCTGGCTATTGTTGTATTTATGCACAAAGGATCAACATTCAACCAATCATTACCGATAGCCCTTCGTCAACTCTTTATTTGGCTGAGATGTTTGGCTAGTTTTTCCTAGGTGCTGACAGAACGGCGATTCCCTTGGGTATTGGTCAACAATTTCTTTTTCTACACAAATCACTTGATGCTGGAGCTTTGAGACAATCTAAAAGGGACACCACTTAGTTTTCGCTCACTGCTGTACCAGTACTGGAAGTTTGAGCTTCGGGGGTTTGCCTGTCATCATGATCTGTATCCTCCGTGTTGGATTTCACCAGGCATTGTGGAATACATTATGAAATAGTAAAGCTGCTTGATGATTAGCTTGCCGGCTCAGTAAAACCAACAGAAATGCAGAGAAACCCTCAAAGTAGACTCAGAATTATGCTTTGTTTTTCTAAATATCCCAGGATATAATTTTTCTTCTAAATATCTCCAAAAATATCCAGATATTTGTATCTAAGTCTCCTCTGTGGTAATTCCCACTTTTATTTTTAATTGATTGGTTCCCTCCAGGATGAGCAATAAATGAAGCAGGGGGTCGCTGAGCATGTTGCATTTATTGCAAACAACTTTCTAAAACTGAGCACTGCTGCTAAAATGTGTATACATACCTGAAGCATCATCAGCTAAACTTTTCCTGTTAATTGCTCTCCTTTCTCTGCAATCATTCAAATAACACTCAACACGGCTGATACACTCTTGTGGAATTTTATACACTTCTCATTGTAAAGTATTGGGTATCAAAAGCCATGAGATGTTATGCTGAAATTTTTGTCCCGATTAAAGCGGACGTTTGGAATTTGAAATGCTCAGCATTCAAGATGTCATGTGCCTTGGTGCCAACAGGGATGCAATGAGCTGCAGTTGGTCCACCAACCAGGGAGACTCGGCCAGCTCCAGTGACGAGACATCCTCTGCCAACGGGGATAGCCTCTTCTCCATGTTCTCAGGACCTGACCTGGTAGCTGCAGTGAAACAGAGAAGGTACTGCGTAACCCGTAGCCTACACACTGCTCCTCAGCTCTAGGGTGGTTCAGGTGCGTTTTGACAAGGGTAGAGTTAGGAACACTGTGTCCACCACTGTGCCATGTCCCCCCTGCAATCCATGAACCGATCTGACCATGTTCACTGTGGAAAATATGCATTCATGCAGAAAATCAGGCAGGGGGCAGGTTTTCCTTCATGGCACGGTGTTAAATTGACATTTATTAAGTGACCAGATTCTTTTCTCAGAAGTGACATAAAAATCAGAGTCAACAAACATGTCGTTCACCAACAGGTGGAGAGATCTAGATGCAGACGCACTTTTCACACGAAACAAGTCGGTTTAAATGGCATAGATTACACAATTAGCTGCCAGATAATGTAGGGAAAGTCTGAGTGGATAGGGAATCGGGAGAGACGCGAGTTTGAGATGTGATGTGTTTAGAGGCCCTTCTTGATTGTTGAGAGGGATTCAGCAGTTCTGAGTGAGAGAGGGAGCTCATTCTTCCACATTGAAGCCAGAAGCAAGAAGCTTTGGGTTTTTTTTGGTTTTGGACCTTCTGGGTGTGGACCAGATGAGCTCAGTTGAAGGTCCTGACAAAAGTTTGTACCAAAGAGCTGTGCTGAGCGAGCCTTCCTCTTTGCAGAAAGCATAGCTGTGGCGAGCCAGAGGTGTGCACTCTCCCGTCGCCCCCTACCCATCACTGCGGCAACGACAGCAATCAGGTAAGAGCCCTACTTGCTGTGGGTGTGGTCAGGAGCTACACGATGCTAGCATTGCTGTTCTCACAAGCCTTTCTGCAGAGATAGTTATTAGTGCCCCACCCCCACCTTTTGTGATCCACAGGACAGCAAGACAAAGACGTGGCCGCCAAAGGCCCCCTGGCAGCACTCCGCCCCTCACATGAATACGCTGCCCAATCCAAGCTCTTCCTTATTCCAGATGAGCATCCCCTCTAGCCAGTGGAGCGACACGATGCAGTTGCTGCAGTCGCAGGTGTGGTGCTCTGCAGGTGACGGCCCCTCCCCCGCAGGACTCTCCCCTGTCTTCCCATTCGCCCAGCAGCAGCAACAGCAGCCGCCGCCACCTGCCTCAGTCTCCCAGCGCAAACCTGTCAGTAAGGGCTTCAAATCCTTCCCGCTCAAGCATGAGCACCGGCCCTCCTACCAGCCCCAGTTCTAAGAGCCGTACCGTGGTAATGGTGTACTCTGTATACCGTGTCAGTCCGGCCGACTGTCACTGGAAGGAGTGTACATAGGCCTGTTAGACACTCATAGTGTTGTTGCTTTCTTCTATAAAGCTGATGGCTCTAACCATTTTTTTGTCATTTGCATATTTTTAAATCTAAATCCTGGTTAAGTTTATAGGATGCCTGTTGTTTATATGCATTTTTAATACGCTGCTTTGTGCACAGTGAATGAGAAACGCGTGTGGTCCTTCCATTCCATGGAGCTGCTCCGGCCCCCCCCCGGAGCCACCGGCAGGCACACACTGTGCAGCAGAGCACTGCAGCACCACCCTGCGGTGGGGGAGTCGGCAGGGTGGGGAGCCTTATCTGCACCTCTGGCTGTACCGTGTCCCAGAAGCCGAAACTGCCAAATGTCCAGTTGTAACGTGCGAGATGAAACAGAGTAGAGCACTCACAGTTCCACAACCTACTGGTAAAATAGCTCTAAATCCCGCTCCTCTCTGTGTGTGTGTGTGTGTGTGTGTGTGTGTGTGTGTGTGTGTGCATGCGCAAATACTGTGTGTGTGTGTATATATATTATATAAATTTTTCCTGCAGTTGGTGGACCAACTGCAGCTTATATATAAAAAAAACACATCTCTGAAAATTTGTACACGTGAAATATTTTCATAATTTACTGGAAGTAGATATCTGGTGTGAAAAGGTGAACATTTGGTCTGATTCGACATTTATCACAGACCCTTTGTTTATAATACCTGCATCCCATAAATCATGTAGGGAACATGATTTATGTTTATAGATTTTGTGTATTAAAGTGTGCACACTGTATCTCTCTATATATAGTGTGTGTGTGTGTGTGTGTGTGTGTGTGTGTGTGTAGTATGCACACACCCATGACGATAAGTCAAAAAGCATCTGCAATAATATTTCTAAAAATCTCAAACAATGACATTTTTATGGATACTTTTTTGACTTACTCTTGCGTTTGTGCATGCGTGCACGCACGTGTGTGTGTGTGTGTGTGTGTGTGTGTGTGTGTGTGTGTGTGTGTGTGTGTATATATATATATATTAGTGTACACACAGATCTTTTCTCTAAAGAGGTGTTGAGCAGGCTCAGCAGAAGTTTACACACAGGGCTGTCATTTGGAAGACGTACACTACTTTTTTCCAGCAACTGACTCTGAGGAAAATAGCCGTTACTATGCGCTATGTTAATATTTATGGCACTTGTGGAATATTAGTTTTCAACCAAAGCGTTGTTCAGAACATGAATGGTGCTTCAGAATGAACGGAGCGGAGACATGAATCACCGTTAATAAACTGTAGCTAACTACCCAGTTATAGCAGCTTTGAAAAAATTCTCATATGGTCAAAATATTTGCTTTTTGTTCTGGATTTTGTCTGGTTGTTTCTGGATGGCAACTCAGCATATAATTATTCATTTAAAGACAATATTTTTCCTGTAAAAAAAAATATTGGCAGTATTAATCTTATTTTTGTATTTTACTAAATCTTATACCATCACTGTATATGTTTGTTTGTATAATATAGTCATATTGAGTAACAGGTTACTTTTCAGCCCTCCTCAGTAAGAGAAGAGCACGTTTTCTCTGCTACAAGGTAAACACGGCGTTTCCACGGTTACCAAAACACCATCATAAGTACTACAGTAAGTGAAGTGGTTTTGAGCCCAGTTTGTTTTTTTTTTTTTTTTTTTTCTTCTAGTTTGTATTGCGATGGGCGATATTTGGAAGCCCAGAATGTCAGCTTTTTTTTTGTGCGGTTTGCAGATGCCAACGTTGCCTGTACTTCCGATAACCTTTTCAGAAGACTAACACACTTACCATGTTTACAGAGAGTAGTTTGCTGTAAATAGATCTTTTTGTAGTTTGGTGCATTGCACAATCAAATGTAGGGATTATTACATTTGTCTCTTAACATCCTGAGATGTTTAAAAAAAAAAAGTACGTGCAAAGACCACAAACTGTAACGAGAGCCTTTCTCAGCTGTGTTCCGATTCCCCGCTGTTACCCAGTGACGTGTCACCCCTGACAGTACACATATGAAGGGGTACCTGCTTCATGTATGTTGCTCATTCTCTTCAACTGGTGACTAAATCGTTCCTCTTGTACGTTAACACACTAGCAATTTGGGGTGGTCGTGACCTTCCTGCGAGGATACTTTCTTTTCTTATACTTTATTAAGGGACATTTTTAAATCATCCAGACCAATCACTTGGGGAAAGGGGGGTCTTTGCACAGTGTAAAGGTTATTACGATTGAATAGGTGTAATATTTTGTGGTACGGCCTTCCTAGAGTAAATATTCACCACCACCTCTTCGATATGAAGTCCACTTGAATTATGCTCAGAGGGGAAAAATGTATGAAACCCACTTGGAAATGTCAATATTTATGTCAAGGGTGCCTCATTTGCATGAGGAGGACGGAGATGCAGATCATTGTTTTCACCTATGTAACGCTTCCATTTCCAGTGTTGCTGAGAAGCTGTTAGAATGTTCTTCCCCTTATGTGTGCTTGGTCTGAGAGGTGTTTCCAAAAATGTTCCTTTTCTCAACAACCAGATGTTTTTCCTACATCTGTAGTTTACTTCCTCTAGGTTTACCTTTTCCATTTTTTTAACTGGAACTGTACATTTTGTATTTACCTTTGAAAAGCTTCTGTAAGTTAAAACAAAAAACATTTAACAATAAACACTGAGAAAAATGTGGTGTGATGACTAGTCAAGTTAATGGACATTTTAAAGCTCCAGTGTTCACCATCTAAAAGTGAGAAATGGCTATAGACAATCCAAAAAGAACTCAATGAACAGTGTTGGCTACAACTACACCCTCTACTGGACCAAAGCGTGACACCTCTTCCACTCATACTACATATTTATTCATTTACAGCATTAGTCTGACAATTATTTACCCATTTGTACAGCTGGGTAATTTTTACCATAGCAATTTAGGGTAAATACCTTGCTCTGGGATACTACGGTCAGAGGTGAGAGTGGACCTAAAGGTTGCAGGTTCAAAAGGCAGTAGCTGTAACCACTACGTTAGCGTTTATCATAGATCTAAGAAGTCCTGCAAAGAACATTTAAGTGAAAGACCGTGATCAACAAACTTCCAGAAATTTTATTTACAACATTTTCACCATAAAACAGACATGCAAGTTTTAATATTACAGTTAATCTGACCGCTTTGTGCTTTAAGCTCACGGCCGAGTAGGGGGGTTTGAAGGACCCCTGTGCTTTGGGTCTCCGTGTGGTCCCGGCAGGGTCATTGTTGCTCCACCTCCACTGTCGCATGATGCCTAAAGGTTGTGCCATGAAGGGCAGAAAAGGTGTCTCGGTACATAGAATAACATTTGTAATTTACAAAAGTTAAACAGTAGTGTAATAGCTGGAGGCAAAGTGCTAGACATTTTTTATTCATCTGTTAAAATAAGCAAAAAAGGTCCAAGAGTTCAAAGTAATGAATGAATTCAACTATTAATCCCAAAGGAAGATTCTGCTTGGCTGCAGCAACACACACACACACAGTGAAGAAATAGCGATAAGCTGGTACACTTACAGCCACAGCTGGAGCCACATCTGGGCTGGCGTCAGCAATGGTTCCTAAATACACGATGTTACGATGCAATATCTGCTGATATCTAAAAAGAAGCAGATCAGATAAATTCCATCTGGTGACGCGGAGTACGGCACACGGTATGGCACAGCTACGGATGACTCACTGAACGCACTCGGTGGCTCTGCCCTTCTGCAGGTACTCTGTTATACACCTCACCAGCTGGTCATTCTCATCCAGTAGCTGCAGAAAGAAGGTTATGCATGTCACCAGCTGATCACTGTAGTCCAGTTACTATAGTAAACAAAGAAGGACACAATATTAAGCCTCAACAATAACAAAGTATAATTCTCATCAATACAGTACAGAAATTCAAGAGCTGTTGGCACCAGACTAAACTCCTCGTGCAAGTTAGTTAGTAGAAAGGGCACGTGTGTTAGAGTTTTCAAAGAATCATTTCCGCTTTATTTGTTTTAATTGCAGTTGCCATGGACACACACGTGGAAGTAATAACGCAGAAAAGGGCGCGAATACGGAGCGGGAGTCTGTGGACACAGCTGTGTATTTCACACAGTAGTAACTCGGAATCTGTTTTAATTAACGCAGCCAGAACAACTTAAGTTGTTATAAATAACTCATTGACAACATTTGAAATTTTACTAGAGCTGGTGAGCTTTTCAAGAACCTATCCAGAAAATCAACGAAGGAGTGTATATTACTGAGATTTTACTTTTTGTGACTAAGCCTGGGTAAAAAAAAAAAAAGACTCGGACGAACAAAACAAAAGTCAAAACGAATTACGACCGGTCACGGTACGGTTCCAGAGATGATCATCATGCGTTTAGTAATAGGAACCTGCGCGTAGTTCTATGAGATGCACTTATTGTTAGTCGCATATTCGCCTACGGCGGAGAGAAATTTTTACTTAGAAAGAAAGTAATTTAAATTATCTAAAAAGGTCTCATGATGAGTCATGGAAGGCGCGTGTCGTGACGTGTGTCACTGGTCACAAGTGATGTTTTACACAGGGCAGCTTCAAAAAAGACAGTGGAAAGGCTGCAGACTTGGGTTCGAACGTACCCTCTGGATCACCTCCTGATTAATCTGCGCCTTTCCGCGCTGTTTCTTCGGCACGAACACAACAGACATCGCTCCCGCATCTCTGATCCGCACTGCTGCCCTGTTTACTTACACTCTCATTCCGCTTCCGGTAAACGTCACTGTGACGCAATCAGATTCGACCGCTGTTTTTATTTCCTACGGCGTGGCGGGAAGGTCAAACCTCCTGATTCACGAACGAACGCCTGTTCAGGATTGTAATTCACGATACGCATTGAGTAGCTGTTCTTCCTCATGGAACAGATGTGGCGATAGTTACACCGAAATATACGATATGTTTGCTGGTTCTTTTTTTTCCCGTTAGCTGGAAGTAGATGAGTTATCTTCAGCAGTGGCTTCATGCTGCACCAACATGTGTAAATAACATTGCTGGTTCAAATCTTGTCCAGTAACCACAAGATAAACTGTGGTGTCCGAAAAGGAAGGTACACCGTTCTTTGGAGGTTTCCCTGAAACAAAGCACTGGAACACTTGAAGTGTGCAAACAAAGAGTTTATTAAGAACAGTAGCTCGCGTCACAAACTCACTTCACACCGCGGAACCTCATCTGCTTTCGCGCGAAAAAGCCCCCGTTATATAGTGCCCCCAATAACGGTTCCCGCTTCTTTTAGGAGCTAACCAATAACAATTATCTTTTGTCAACTTACACCCTACAGGCCGGCAGGAACCTTTCTTTTACAAAACTCTCAAGGATTCGTTCTTGGTGTAAAACACCACATAAACAGCAGTTTTCCCCAAACTGGTGTGAAACTTTGTCAGCACGTTACTTTTAAATTAACTCCTATCTGCAAAAATTATTATTGCCAACCTGCCACCTTTAAACTCTAAGTGGTCAGGAACCTCTAAACAATGGAGTATACTATATGGGGATTGATACCGCTCATTGTAATTTGTCATGTATCAAGTGTGAAGGCACCCAGAACAAAAACATGCACCAAATAAATATATACATAAAAGCAAGAGCTCTCAGCTAATACAGTTTACCTTTACTTGAGTCAGCATCGTGTGGTTTGGTCTAAACCAAGTTCAGATTTTTAAACATCACTATTATTGGGAGGGCATTTACAAGCTATGCAATTCTTATCACTTTGCCTTAAATGCAGAAAGCAGAGACACATGAAGGTTCTGAACAAGTTTATTTTTCACTTAGAGTAATTTTCACTTAGAGTAAAAACCAGAGTGCTGAGGCAGACGGTACACCACACTGACAGACTGCTCCCCATCCTGAAGGGCACAACCCTTGGCTATGGTTTCATATGTTGGAAGAACATGTTAACAGACCCTTTTGGACCGAATTCTGGGGGGCCTCAAGTTTGCACTAACACATCAGTAACAAAACTGTATTACAACACCTTTCAATATCTGCCTCTTCCTCAGGAGCATCCATGTTGTTCATTTTTAAATTAGGGGCTGCTTGAAAGGCGTGGCTATCGCATTCACAGCACAGGTTTATTTCACAGACATTTCTCTAGCTGCCCTGACTGTTGTATCACAAACATCACAAAACTCCCTGTAGTGCTTTAAAATTGGTGGGGGGGGGGGTACAGTTTTCTGTCTTTATACAAAAGTTTTGGTAAATTAATAGCCAGTGACCTCAACCATTTCACATCTGTCTTCCACAAAACCAGAGACCCCCCCCCCCCCCCCAAATTCTTTGAAGACATACAATCATTACATTACACAAACTGCAACAAATACTGTACTATTTATTCTTTGACATCCAGGTGCCAGTCTAGTTATAACTCAGTTATACTGGGCTGGAGCAATTCCTTCTTCAGTGTTTAGAGCCTTCATGTTTGTAATTGGCAGGGAGGGGACATAATGTCCCTTTGAAATGTGACAAATATTGGCTTGTCACCTGAAGCCAATGCAAAGTGTGAAAGCAAAGATCCAATGCAGTACTGAACTCCCAAAATCCTGATCATACAAAGGTTAAAGCCACTGTGAAATCAGTATGAACAAAAACCTCTGGATACCTTAAAATATAACTCCACATTGCATTTAAACAGAAACCCTTTAGAGGTAACGAATAGACTGAAGTTCCAATTTACTTCCAGTTCTCTGACCAACAAGTCACAGTATGCCATGCACGTTTTCATCACGTTGAGGTACGGACAAACCAAATTCAGTCATTAGTCTACCAGAGGCAACAATTACCACCACTAAATTCGTAAAGTTCGCTTGCTTACTAAAACCTGCAGTACATGTAGCAGCAGTCTTCATTACCCATGTCAATGAGCAACCAAGTAAACAACTGCTCCCCAAAACATACTACACTACACCATGATCACTTGAGACAGAAGTTAGTAACTTCACTGATGACAGTTAATACATTCAATTTGTATTTTGAGGGGGAAATTAAAATTCTCTCTCAGGTCAACACACCCTCCAGAGGCTTTAGGGAGGTTTTGCCCTACTTTTCATACCCCTTCCCCCATGTAAACAGGCCCCCTTGTAGGCATAAGAAGCTACTTGCCTGGAACATACCTTAAGCTGGATAAGAAATGCCAACATGTACCTGGCTGTAACATCAACAAATTACTGTGGAATCTTGCTGTTACAATGACCGAAAGAACAATTTGTCAGTTGAGAAGTTTAACACTTTTACAAGGATAAGCTGCAAAATACAGCAGGCAGTACAAAGGTGGGACAACAAGCCATTAGGATATGGGAAGTAGAAAAGAAAGAAAAAAAAAAAAACCCACACACATAAAAAGGTAAAAAGCTGTAACTGTGAAACAACTGACTATATACACAATTTTGCTGTCAAGGTACATTACAGGATATATCCAAAAAATAAAGCTATTTCAGTGATAAGTACTCACAGTATCTGCGGGCTTCTGCGTACATATTGTACATCTAACGGAACTTTATCAAATACAACTTTAGAAAAGAAACCTATCAATGCAAAAAAATACTGAAGTATGGTATTTAAACAAGTTATTGTAATATTTTAACCAGAACTGAAACATCAATACATTTTCTGTTTTAAAATGGGTGGGGAAGGAAAAAGGAGGGAGGGAAAAAAAAAAAAAAAAAAAAAACTGAAGTTACACCCTCTGAAGTCAAGCAGTCTACCCCAGTGCTGGTGACAGGTATACAGCAAGTATATTTCTTCTGTTGAAAAAGATCTAGACCATTGAAGCACTACATTTCCTTCCTTGATGCCTCCTTCTGGGGTACTATGTTGCCACTTTGTCTTTCTATGGTTTTTAAAAAAAATAGGGGGGAAGAAAGAAAAAAAAAAAAAAAATATATATATGAATACATAGCAAATATACCAAAATATTTCAGATTTTCAAGGTAGTAAAAAGCAGGAAAATTACCCCATATTCAAAATCGGAGAACTCCCTGCCGACACGTCCGCCTCTGAATCCGCCCCTGAATCCACTGCTCTCGCCACCTGCGCCACCACTTGTGCTGGCTGTACCGCCTCCACGGGGGGCCCCAAAGGACCCTCGACCAGCACCTCGACCACGACTGCCCCGGCCACGGAAACCACCACGACCACGGGTGTGGCGGAGAGGGATGCCGAACGTCTCAGCGTTCATACGCCGCTCTTCAGCCCAAGTCTGCCTCCGCTCTCTGTGATAACACAGTGAGCAACACACAGCACTCAGCTATCCATATACATATATGCCTGCCTTGCTGTCTTTGTACATACGACTTGGTGTGGCCATGTGAAAGAAACCCAGGCAGTCATTGTTACCAGTTACCAATTACTATTACCAGTATCAAATCTATGAATTACATAATAGTGTATATCAATGAAAAAAGTACCTTGGGAACACTGACTTGTCTCCTGCTTTCCTAGAAAGAAAAATACAAAACAGTGTGAAGTCCTATAATGGTTAAGAGCACAACAGTAATATTTACAGATAATCACTACAGATGTCTTGTTTCCACTGCAAAGCAGCAGTTATACCTGGTATCATCACATGAGATGTTGTCAAAGAATGACTTTGACTTGTCGTAGTAGCAGTTGGGGCCCAGGGGGTCATCTTCACCAGCATTCTCTTCACTGTTCTGCGTGTCCACACCAGAGTCTCCCTTGTCCTCGCCGTTGACTGTTTTCTCTGGTCGGTCCTCTGAAGGGCCAGGAGACTGAGTGAGCGACAGTGTGCCCTGGCTGCTATGACAAGTGAAGGAAGGCTGCAGAAAGCAGACTCCTCTTCACAATCAGTGTGAACCCACTGACTCCATTCATTCATGTACAGCTCCTTTCCCAGCTGAATAATTCCACAGCACAGTGAGACATGAGAAACATGTGGGTTTTATTCATGCCTCCATAAGCTGCCCTCAGTAAAAAGAGTCCTACCTTTCAGCTTGAGTTTATTATGGAACTCTCGGTCAATTTCCTCCTTGTTGAACTGAGCATTAGCGCTCTCAAAGTCAAAGTCCTTCTCAAACTTCACAGGACCATCCCTGCGCATGCCGAAGCGGCCCCTTCCACGGTGGCCCCCGCCTCCACCACGGCCGCGCCGGGCTTGGGATGAGCCTGCTGGTTGACACAGAGTCAGACTGTGACACACACATCAGCGTTTATTATATTTGTATTTAGTTGATGCCTTTGTCCAATGATGCTTAAAGTGTAAGATACGCTGTACACTAAACTGCTTGTAAGTATATATACCCATGTGCAGTACAGAGCATGCGTACACGCACACACACTACAGGCAATTCAAACTCACCACTTCATCTGAAAACTTGTGTTTTTTTTTTTTTTTTTTAAACTATGGCTAGAAACCAGTGGAAACGTAGGGAGAATATGCAAACTCCACACATCTATTTATCCAGTATCAAGAACGGCTTGTCCTGAGCAAGGCTGGGGTGAACACAGCCTATTCTGAAAATACTGGGTGCAAGGCTGAGGTAGGGGTATAGCCCCCACAGGATCTCGCTCCATTGCAGGGTAGTCACACCAGCACATGCTTACTACCAACAATTTAGCACTGTGAATGTCTTTGGATTGTGGGAGGAAACCAGAGCACCCAGAAGAAACCCATGCAGACACAGGAAAACATGAAAACTCCACTCAGACTTTTGATCTCACAGTCATGAGGCATTGCGCAACCATCTGTGCCACCTACTGAACAGTAGTATACCTGTCCAACCACTTTACCATCAGGACTACACCATACAAACAAAATGACACTGTTCTCATAATATTTTTGCTTTTGCCTCAGTTGGAACTTCAGAAAAATTAAGTTGTATTCTTCAAAAATCCATTTCATCATACTAGCCATTACAGAATCACTGATTGAATGAAACTCTGAAAGGAAAAACTTTTTTTTTTTTTTAAAAAACCTTTTCAACTTCACATAACGGTCCATATTTTAACACAAATACATCTATACATTTTCTAAACTTTCATACCATTTGGCAGGTGATGAGTTTATAACAGGTGCATTTAAAGTGATTAGTGAAAAGCCATATAAGCAATCAAAATCCCTGTCAAGTCTGAGTAAGTTAGTCCAAACCCAGCAAACCCTACATTCTGTGAGCACCAAAGCTCTTTGATGCAACAGGACTCAAGTGCTCCTCCTGCACTCAAGTTAGCATTGATCGATCATACATGGTTACCACAGTCCATAAAGTCTAGTGCAGTGACACTAACTGAAGAAACCTGTTGTAGAATGTGCATTTACTCTACAGTAAAATGTTTACACTTTTAATGTTTTAGCATTAGTATTTTAGTATGCTATATAGCATACTAAATGCAACATTTTATCTGACTACTCATCAAAAAAAAAAAAAAAAAAAAAAAAAAAAAAAGTTCCTTGACTACCATACCAATTTGGAGACAAGGAAGAGCTGTCACTGGCTATAAGAGAACTCGCTTCCTGTGTATACATAAAGAACCAGATCACAGGTGTCTGCCACCAGTGAAACTCTCCTAGGGCGCCAATCACCACAAAACACCAGCCATCCTCTTGCTGTGCCAAACACCACGGTGCCATAACTCCCTTACAATCACAGCTGCCATTGAACAACACCATTCAGAGGATACTTTTTAGCTTCCAGTGTTGGACAGGAGAGCTGGAGACCACTTGAGCGCATGTTTTGCTACGCAAACCAATGTCCTATCACAAGCATCCAACTAGCTCTTAAGGAAGCAGCTACCCTTAGAGCACTCTCTCCATCAAAAACAGGAATCACCATTTAGCTTTAAATTTAGTTCTGGGGGGGTTGTGGGTGACCTGAAAGTTTTCGCACAACATTTCAGATGATGCACTGTACCTGTTTGTTTTTTACTGGCATCCTTGCTTTCGTTCCTGCCTTGATCAGAGTCTGCTTGCAGGGCCTTTTGGGCATTGGCACCTAGCCAAAGAAAACATTGTTTACATCCGGTCTCAAAAAAGGTAGAGGGCATGTAAGGCTCAATCGGAGAGTGAGTGACAACAAAAAGACCACAAGATTGCCTATGATGAATGAGTCAAAGCTTGCTTGAGACCAATTGTGTGATCAAGATCTCTTAGTAGAAAATGGGACAACCTTACCTCTCTTCTGCTCTTGGCCCTCTGAGGGCTTCTGAATACTGGTGGCAGCAGGGCGAATCAGAGCTGGACTTCGTCGTCCGGGGGGTGGAAGAGGAGCTTTGGTAACTGCAGAAGGCGTCTGTACTGCCTGCTCCAGAGTTGGGCTTTTCCTCATGGGATCCAGCTTAGGGCTGGAATGACCTAGAGAAAACGTTTTCAGAATGAGGATTCCAAATGTCTGATGGACATTTGGGTGGAAAGACTGCTGAGATTAGCATTTCCAGAGACACACCTAAAATTTACAGAGTAATACATGACACAAATACAATTTAGTACCCAGAGTCACTTCTTCAGTCACTGCTTTTGAAACTACTTTTGCAAGATTCTCTAATCCTGCATAATCAACACTAAGCCAACCTTGGTCAAAAATTATGGAAAGGCATGGGAAGGTATGCTATACATTATATTGATGATTTCCAGAATTCCAGTAGGAGAATTGATGGATTCCCTGTGAGGCTGTTACCTTCTGTTAGGCGTGTTGTCAACGAGCGAGTGTCAGGGGGGAACGTAGACAGCGATGCACTCGTGCTTGCGCCTGTGTCACTGCCAAAGGAGGGCACTGAACTTCCTGTGCAGAGAGGAGCATCAGCATTAGAGGTTTGGCATTTATTCCTTTTCACGCCAACAAATGCCCCCCTACCCAAGTGACAGGTCCTGTAGTCTAATGATTTCACTTGCAGCTCTGGGGACCCAAGGTACTGCACATCTCTTGTAGTCCAGGCACAAAGTACCTTTCTCAACTAGTCAAAGCGATTGAAAATTCAAGTGGTTTCACTTCAGTGGAGTGCAATAATTTAATATCATGAATTATGACATGCAATTCTGCAGCAAAACAGGATATACCCTTATTTATAGTACAGGTATGCCATTTTTTCTGGCAAGCCTAAGAAGTCAGGAAGTTAGATCTGATAAATCCATGGATTACTGGATACAACTATGACATGAAAATATGGTCTATATCTCATTTCTTCACTTGTGCTCCTTAGAGATTACCTGGTGCAAGCTTTATATGTGTAACCCTTGGGGATTAAAAAGGATTTTCACATGTGAATAATGCTTATGAAAGCAACAGAAGCTCAACCATCTCCCAGGAAGCCCAAACTAAAATACTCCTTCAGTATGTGGCTCTTCCTCCTTTTCTCCCATACCATTATGCACAGAACTATATTCTACATTGGTGATATTTGACTCTATGCTCTTTGCCAGTCTACCAATCTTTGCATGCATTAACACTAATATTCCTAACATTATACATTTGTTCTGTTCTATCTGAACTTTTAAATTACCACCTTGAATCAGATTGTGAATGAATGACAACGTTAAACTGAATGCTACAGGTGAGAATTTAAAAAAAGAACACTGATGACAATTAACATAACTAATGATCTGAGATCCAATCCTCTGCGAGTGTGAAGCATCATCATAAGAACATACCAACACCAAACTGCTGGGACACCAAAGGGCTGGGGGTGAACTGGCTGTAGCTGGATGCAGGAGTCTGGCTGAATGGCCTATAGGAGCCGACAGACTGGAATGATGTAGCAGGAGGGGTGGACCCCAGAGATGACTGAAAAGAAAAGCCAGTAAAACTGCTGGAGTATACCCCCAATGGCATAAACTAACATTAAACATCAGATTACATTATGAACAGACAGCAGTTTTTCTGTATAATTTATTCATTAAAATATATCATTACTCAAAATAAGGACTGATTAGTCAACCCAAATGAAAGACAACACATAACGCTCTCTGAGTCTTATTCCATCCACGAAAACAATATCCTTACTACACGTGTTACCTGCTGTGTAACAATGAAAAAACAGAGCAGCCCAAGGGCACCATTTACCTGGACAATAGCAGGGTCCTGAGGAAGGGAACAACTGGGCTTAGGAGGCTCACAAACCGTGAGGTCTTTGATATCACTGCCTCGGAAGATGATGTACTCAAATACTTCATCTCGAGGAGGGATGGGTCTTTCAGTAGGGCGATCTTCTGTTCCAAAGGAACGCACTGGTTGAGAAGGGAAAAAAAAAGCCTAAGTGGCATCAAAACATCACAATATGTCTGCTGTTTACAAGTTTATGAAAGTCCCAACACTGATCAGAACTGGACTGAAAACTGACTTCTGTTGACTGCTGTACTCACAGAAATATGTGAGTAATATAATGTACTTTCTTGCTATTACAAAAAAGCTTTTGCCCTTGGTTGATCAAACTGGTTGTATTTTTGTAAATTGTATTAAATTATCTGACACTTTTGTCCAACTTACAATGTTACGCTATCTTCTCTTATTTACCCATTTATACAGCTGAGTCCAAACCTTTGGGTCCAAAGGCAGCAGCTCTAACTACTACACGACATTTATTAATTTAGCCAACTTACAATGTTAAGGTTACATTTACTGACCCATTTATACAGTTGGGTAATTTTACTGGAGCAAGTTAAGATTAAGTACCTTGTTCAAGGATCCTACAGCCGGAGGATGGGGCCTGAACCTACGGTTCCGAAGGAGGCGGCTCTAACCACTACACTACCAACTGTCCCTGCTTAACAAGCCTTCAACAATTCTGTAAAAGTACAAAGACTTCAGTATTTGAGTCAAATAATGTCTTAAAGCAGGTTCAGGTTTCTCCAAAGGGACTTATAAATGTTAAACCACTTACATTTATAACACCAGTAGTGGAATCGCTGCATTGGTCCCGATTACATTTAGAGTGGATTATAAAATCCTACTTTTTACCTGTAAGGCAGTACATGGTATTGCTCCGTCTTACCTGTGCGAGATTATTTATTTGTATATCCCAGGACGATATCTTCGTTCATTGGATTTGGGTTACCTTAAAGTACCTTTGAGCTATCAGACCTCAGTAGGAGGTCACGCCTTTAGCTATAGAGCACCTAAACTATGAAACAGTCTACCAGTTACTGTCAGAAATGCCCTGCCTGTCTCTGGATTTGAAGACTGACTAAAGACTTACATCTTCACTGGGGCACATCACGATGAAATTTAATTCCACATGGCTGCGTTTTCAGTTTTTTCCCCCACAGCTGTGTCAACACATATTTAACTAATTTATTTAAGTTATAAATTACTACATTTTTTTCTTGTTTCCCTACAATAAGACCTGAGGAAGCCAACTACCCCATGCTGACTGAAGATGACCAACCGCCATGATGGATGAGACACAGCTTCATTTCCTAGTTCAGCAAGCTATCATACAGCAACAATGCTATTATTGTAAACAGACTTGGAAATCTCATTTAATCTAGAATTACCAGGAGGGGTGGGCAGCCACTGGCATTTGGACCCCCAGAGGTCCCCCCCCCCCTTCAATTTTCAGTTGGGAGTTTTTTGTTCCTTTCATCCATCGACAGTAGGCATAACTATAGCTTTACAATAGCACTGATGAAGTATTATACTAGTGTGTAGTCAACTGCCTTTCCGCCGCTTTGTTTCCTTGCTTTATGCTTGTGTTCAAGCGGTCTATGTCACTGCGCGAGAAGGGCACTCTATAAAAATAAATTGAATTAAATGTACTTTTTTTATACAAGGTAATTTTTAGTGGAGTAATTCATAGCAAGTACATTGACCAAGGGTATTACAGTAGGAAGTGGAATGCAAACCTGGGTCCTTTGAGCCCTTATTATAGAGATAAACTA
Organism: Scleropages formosus; assembly: GCF_900964775.1. Classification (NCBI taxonomy): domain Eukaryota; kingdom Metazoa; phylum Chordata; class Actinopteri; order Osteoglossiformes; family Osteoglossidae; genus Scleropages; species Scleropages formosus. The sequence continues at coordinate 33,289,975 of NC_041810.1, forward strand.
CAAACAAGTAACTAACCCAGCTATTGAAATCACTGCAAAAATGTTTTTTCTTTCAGAGAGCAGGGCTGAGCACGTGTGAAACTTGAGATTTTATAATCTGTGGCATTTATAGAAACACAGTAACCACTAAGGGACAACAGCCAGGGAATGTAGCACAGGGAACTGCTCTCCTGTAAAGACCTTGCAGGAAGTGGGGGTGGGGAGGATTCAAACCTGCTGCCCCAGCTTGGAAGAATATCTTGGAATCGGATGAATCTGACAGCACTTTACATTTTACTTCCCCGAGTACTGAGATTATTAGTGAGTTACAGTAAGGCTGCTGAAAACACAATCTTCTCCATAGTGTGTGCTCTACAAGAACTCCTCCAGCAGAACGGCTTAGTCATTATTATTATGAGCTTTTCCAATAATAAACCTGAAGGAGCAGCTCAGCCAAATAATTAAAACTCAATTTCTGTTGCCCTAACTGGTTAGTACGTGGATGCCCGTTTGAACTGATCATTTAGTTCCTGCTGTGTAATACCCTTAGCCTTATTTAATAAATGTGTTTTACCCCGAATTGATAGTAATGTGCTATTACAGCCAGTGGTAAATCAGAGTGTGAAGTCGATGACTTAAGTTGAGACTGCAGAGGTGAAGGCATATGGTTGAACAGAACTGGTTGAAGTTTCCTCGGTCATTTCGCAAACTACGTCGTCAGCCTGCCGCCTGGCCGCTTGTAAGTGATCTCCCCGCCGCACTGGGGCTCCCGGAGATACTCAGCCTAGTCCCCCTCACCTTTGGCCAGCGCCACGGTGGAGTTCTCGGTGTCGATGGTGTACAAAATGCCCTCATAGCGGATCTCGGCCTTGGAGATCAGGCTGATCTTGCTGCCGATGTACGGAGTCCCGCCGCTCATGATGATGGTGCCCGGTCGGTGTGGGACTCCTGGGACCGTACCTTCTTTTAGACAGCCTCCTTTTTGCGTGCGAATCCGAGCCGCCACCACTTATCCCCCTCACTGCGCTCTCCTGCTTTCCTCCGAAGGATATTTATTCCTTCACCGGTTCCGAGTTGTCGCCACAATATGGCGGCTGTCGTGCCCTCTGGTAGGAGCGCGAAGGATTGTGGGAATCCACCCCCGTACAAACCGACGGGATCTCGCATTCGCCCCCGGAAGCTCGTTTTCCGCGCGCAGTTTTTTTCAAACGCGTTAGAAAGAGAACTGCGAAAGCAATCATCACTTTAAACGTTAATTCGTCGGGTTGTATGGGTCTTAAAAAGGCAAACTTTTCACTGAGTCAAGTACGTACATTAATAAAACCAATGCGTAATGTATTTTATTGCTGAATTAAACCACACTGTCTTCAGTTAATTAGGAAAGTCATAGAGCTTTACGCTTTACATTCCATCATAATTTACAACTTGTTTTGAAGGAAGTGAAACTTCCACGGATTTAGGTGTTTTATGAACATGATACATCTCAATCTGTACTACTTCTCTTTAAACTTTAAGGATGTTAATGTAAACAGAGAATTGTATCGTAATGACTGAGCTCTCTTTTCTGTGAAAACGGGAATAATACGGCCTCATGGGCCGTGTGATTCTGAGATTACAGAGGAACGCCTGAGCGAAAAGCCTTGATTTAATTTCCACTCCCGAGTTCTCCGCTCGAGCGACGCGTGAGAGAGACGTTTCATTTCAGCTGGTGACGTCACATCCAAGTCCCACAATGCCTAGCAACGCGCTTGCGCGCATTGCATGAAAAGGAAAAAAAAAAAAAAAAAAAAAACTGGACGGCGATCGGAGAGCGAAGATGGCGGGTACCTCTGATCCTCTGGAAGATATGCTCTTCTCCGAGGTGGACGAGAAGGCTGTGAGCGACTTGGTGGGCTCTCTAGAGTCACAGCTAGTCGGCCAAGGCGGCCCGGGGGCCCCTCACACAGACAGTCGGAGCGCTGCGGCCGCGAGCACCGCCAACCACCACTTGGGAAGAGCGCTGGCTGCCCCAGTGGGAAGTGTACCGGAGCCGCAACAACAGGGAGCGCGGAAAGCGGGGCTCAGCCAGGAGCCCCTGTCGAACGACCGCTGCTCCGGGAAAGCCACCGTGCCGCCCGCACTCAGCTCCGGTGCGCCCTTCGGGGAACCGCCCAGCAGCACCTGCGGCAGCGGAGCGAAGACGAGCGGAGCCTTGCACTCACATGTACCGTCCGGACCGGGAAGTTTGGCTGCGCAGACGACAAGGAGCTCCGTCCTATGTCCGGAGGGCTCTGCGGCTGTCGCCTCCGACACCGACGGGTCGCAGAATCACATCTCCACGGCTGGGACCCACGCAGTGAACGGGCGCGACGGAGCGGCGGCGCTGCCGCTGGCGGGGACCCCTGCGAACAGCGCTGCTCCGGCGGCGAGCTCCGGACTCCAGGCGGGCTCTGGAGCCGCTCCTCTGGTGAACAGTGTGGGCAGCGCTGTGGGCAGCGCCATGGGCAGCGCCGTGGGCACCGTGAACTCAAGCGTGATGCAGCCGGCGGTTGCCAGTTCGGCCACTTTGAGCGCCGCTCAGGCTCAGCCCGACTTCCCTGCCTCACAGCCTACGGTTTCCCTGGACGGCCCGTCGCCATCCCTGCAGAGACTGCCGGGTCACATCATGGTCAGCGTTTCCCACAACGGCACCGGCGGCGCTGCGGTCCCGGGCGACTCCGCTGCCCCGGCGGTGAACCACAACAAGAGCGCAGAGGTCGGCAGCGCCCCGGCAGAGCCTCCGCTCCCGGCTACGCAGTCCACGGTGATCATGCCGAGCCAGGCCGGCGCGGGCACGCCGCTGCCAAGTCCTGTCACCTGTGCTGCCCCCACGGCCAGCGCAGCCCCCGCTCAGCTCCAGAGCACCGGCGCGCCCGTCTCCAGCAGCTCCCTGCCTCTTGCACCGCCCGTGAAAGCGACTGCGAGTGTGAGCGCGACCTCGCAGCCTCCGGCCAGCACCGTGGTGAGCGCGCTGAGACCACCCGGGGTGCCGGCACCCTCTGCCACGCAGCCCCAGCAGATCAGGCCCACGACGGCGGCGGCCGCCCAGAGGATAGTGGCGCCGCAGCTGATCGTGAGGCCGCCGCAGCAGCAGACCACGATCCAGCTTCCTCCGGGCTTCACCATCCCGCCGGGTGAGACACACACAGATGCAGCTCTCGGCCGCTGAAAGGGAGAACCACGCGTGCGCCAAATAGTAACCAAGTTTCCCTGAATTGGAGCAAAACTTCATAGTTTCTCTCTTCCAAGAGCAGCTTCAAGTGTCAGTGCGTGTTGTAGAGCGCGAGAGTCCTCGTGCTGTGTGCGCACACGGGGGTGAAGTCACGTGCGCAGCCGTGTCTTTTGCACGCGCTGTGGCGCAGGGGGGGGGGCTTCCTCGCAGCTTCTGAAAAGGATGAAAAAAGTGACCAGCTCCTGAGTCCTTTCATTATTTCCGTCAATATCTGCAGGCTCGCTCTATGGATGGGCTTTTTTTCTTCCCCCTAACATGGAAAAAAAATCTGCTTTAACGTATAGAACCAGAGGTTTGCGAAGAAGCCCCTGGCTTATGTTACTTTATTACTTCTCTACAATGGTTGTACAGTTTAATAACAGCTCGCTGCAGTGCCATGTTTGAGGAGCTGTGAGGTTCCAGCGGGAGTCGGGGGACTCCTGGAGTGGTTGAGTGGTGGAGGGTGACATCCTCAAGGTAGGGCTGATTATCTGCCCACTTTGACTTCCCGCTGACCTCTTTCTGCCCTTTACTACCTTTCATTTACATGTGTAAACAATGTCTAGGAGCCTTGCAGACTGCAGAGCTCGACTTGCTGTAACCAAAAGGTGTCCTCGTATGCTGTGATTTGGGCAGGAAATCAAACCCAAGCCGCAGTTGGCATTCCACCTGTGCCTCTCTCGCTCCAAGCCGATGGTTGTGTCTAAGCAGCAGGGTGTGATTTAGCATTCGAGACTGTTTTTGGGTTTTCAACTGCCCCATATGAGGTTCTCAAGACAGGTAGGTAGTTGCACTGAGTAGTGGTGGTGTTTTCCCAGGAGAAAACAAGTCTTAAGGTTTAAGACATTACACGTTCACTGAAGGTAGTATGCTCACCTTTTTCACGTAGCATTCATAGTCTTTCGTCTTCACGATGGGGCATGTTTGAGTGGTGTGCTGTCAGTGTGCTTACTTTGGCTTCTTCTCAGCTGTTTCAGTCCTCCAGCAGAAGGTGGTGCAGTGGTGAAGGGAGCGCACTTACAGCTTAAGGCATGCCTGATCAGATCTCAACTGGAGCTCACTCTGTACCTTTAAGTAAATCTGCAAACCCATGTTCAGATATTTAATTTAAATAAATATAGAGCTTAGTAAATGGATATCATTGAAAAGCCATACTTTTTTGTAATAGTGTAACATCTTTGGTTAAAAAAATCTGATAAGCGTAACAATACTGTATCATATGTAACTCCAGGGGTAATAATTATGGTATGGCAGACTGTAAAACCCTGTTGTTTTCCTTAGGAACAGATTTATAAGTAGGTGTGTGTAGCAGCCCGAACAGACGGTGTGTTTGTGAGAGCGCGTGGAGGAGGGCCGAGACAGAGCGTTTCCGTGGTGTGCTGTCCCTGGATGTTTGTTTGGATGTATGATGTGCAGCAGCTTCTCGGCTGACCGTCGGCATTGGTTTGTCACTGTTGCCACCCGTTGTGGGTGGAAGCATGTTTTCGGACTCTGGGGTATGATGGAGCTTGTCCGTCACCTGATGTCTGCATCCATGCACAGAACTCTGCTGGTTTACACAAAACTCGGTGGAGGCGTTGACACATCCGCAGAAGTCCCGTCATTTGAATTTGCAGCCCCCCAATACAGTTTCTTAACTACAGTGCCATCTGCTGTTCCAGAAACATGTTGGAAGCACAAATGGTCACCAGGAGTTACTAGTGTTTAGGGTAAAGTTTTTAATTTGTTTGATGAGAGTGAGTATTTAAAGTGCTTCATTTTATTTCTTACTGTGTCTTTAAAGTGGGATCTCTGTCACCTTCCCCTAAAATGGATGTTAATCATAATTAACTTTTAATTAGCTTAACTTTTTCCTAAAGAGTTGGGGACAGTTGGTAGTGTAGTGGTTAGAGCTGCTGCCTTTGGATCCAAAGGTTGCAGGTTTGATCCCCACATCTGGCTGTAGTACCCTTGAGCAAGGTACTTACCTTAAATTGCTCCAGTGAAATTACCCAGCTGTATAAATGAGTAAATAGTTATAATGTTAACATTGTAAGTTGCTTTGGTGAAAAGCATCAGCTAAATGAATAAATTTTTTGAGACTTGTGAACTTGTCCTGAGGACCTGCAATCTCTGCACCAAGCTTTCCTGCTGCCCTTTCATACCAAGGCTTTCGTAAAGCTCTCGCTATATGAATAATCTGTTCCTTGACGCCCTTTGGCAGAGCGTTAATTGTACTTAAAGCGGAACGTGAAGTAGGGTAAAGCTTGTGGTCATATGCACAGCACACCTGTACAGTGGGGGAGTTTCTGGATATTGTCAATCCCAACATGTTCTTTAGATATCTGCTCCTGGTGCGAAGATCAGGTGGGGGATGCGGCGAGAAGAGTAAAGACAAGGGAAGGTTTCATTCTCATGTTTTAGAGGTTGTGCTGAGTGTCTTTCCTCCTTCGTGAAGCAGAATTCGTCTAAAACGAAATACCATTGACGGGGGCTGTGGGAAGATGGCCGGTGACTGTGTCTTAGCCAGTTTGTATTCAAATGTCGTCTTCGCTCTCACTAATGTTGACAGGACCAGAGTGGGAGTTTGCGACAGTTTAAACGCTTCACAATGTGCAGCAGGTGTGACTTATGTGTTTTACCTTGTGCTGTGAGGTTGTGTTCCCGAGACTGACCATGTGAGTGTCTCACTCTCCTCTGTAGGGAAGGTGAGTTTGTCTGAGTCACGGTATGGAGTATCTGTGTTCTCTCATGTCATGGAGTGTATGGAAGTGTTTTTCTTCTCCCGAGTTTGACGGTAAGGGCTGTAAGAGTGTTTTTTCTCCAGTGGTGTGTGTGTGTGTGTGTGTGTGTGTGTGTGTGTGTGTATCTTTCCCTCTGTTGTTCAGTTTATTTACATACATTTATTTTTGTTGAGCACCCTTACCAGCTCTTTCTTCAGCGCACTAAACAAAACTTCATCTGAACATCGTGGAGACATGTAATAAATATCCTAAGTATACTTAGCTCAAAGTGTTGCAGAAGCCAGAAGGTGAAAAAGAGGGTAAAACAAAACTCTGGCTAGGAGCTGATGGAGGAAAAAAAACACCCTAGTGGTGTTGTATGCTAACAGGCTGCCCACTTCTCATGAGCATGGCATCATTTACAGCACCCAGTATGTCCTGGTTGAGTTGGAGCCATGAGCGTGTGTATGATGTGCAAGTCACTGCTTCTCTTGGTTGCAGGCATGGTGCTGGTCCGCACCGAAATGGGCCAGCTGGTCATGGTTCCTCAGCAGGCTCTGGCTCAGGCCCAGGCCCAGGCTCAGGCCCAGGCCCAGGCCCAGAACAGCATCTCCCCACGACCTGCTGCCCCCACCACTGCGACCACCTTCCGGGTGACTACTACACAGGTATGTACTCATATATGCCATCCTTTGGTACAACTTGTGGTAGCAATATGTCTGAAGGAGAAGTTGCACTCCTCTGTTGTAAGGATACACTCACCAGCAAAGTGCTTTGATAAATCTTATTTTTGAGGGATGTCTCTTTAGTATTGTGTTGCATTCAATGGATTGACAGGTCAGATTTCTATACTGAAAACATTACTATGATTGTGGTCCTGTGCAAGTCCTGTGCATCTCTTAATAGGCTCAAATTTGCTAAATGTTTGATAACATAACAGTATCAGCAATATAACAATATCATCGTGAGTCTTTTAGAGGAAAGCACAAGCCTGCCAGCCACCCATGCCGAACTATACAGGAGGCTGGTGCTGCCATGAAGGCAGTGTCGCTGTGACGGACGCTGTTCTTCCTGCGATCTGATTGTGAACACTGGGATGTGACATGGCTCTATGGCAGGCAGGGGCATTTCTGCAAACATTCCCGTTTAAACTCCCGTACAGACGTTAAACAGAAATTTCAGGTCTTGGACATGAATTTACATTTAATCACTTAGCAGACGCTTTTCTCCAAAGCAACTTACAATGGATACTATGTAGTGTTACTAGCCCACACACCTTATTCACCAAAATGACTTGCACTGCTAGATACACTACTTACAATGGGTCACTCATCTATACACCAGTGAAACGCACTCTCTCTGTGTCACACACACTATGGGGGAACCTGAATATTTCAGCTGCACTAATTTCTCATTTGAAGAGAGGATGGAAGATGAAATTTTTACAACTTTTTCAACAGAGTACAATGCCAAATTAATAAGTCAATGTAGAATGAAGGCTGAGAGAGGTGTTGACATACAGCAGAAAGTAATGAGTGTGTGAACATCTGTGTTGTGTATTAATACATACAAATCAGTATATTTTATCTTTAATTCACAATTTTTTTTTTTTTTTTTTTTTTGTAGCAGACATCTGTCTCAGTACTTGGTGGGGGGGCATTTTTAAGAGGAGGTCGATAGGCTTATATAGTATGTAAATAAAAGCCATAAGATGGAAGTTAAAATTTGAGACAATTCAAAAGACTGTTGCAGCTGACTCAGAGGAAATAGGTTTCTAAGTGGAAGGTAGCTTTACAAAAAAATAATTTTCACCATGAATTTTCACATAAATGGTGATAAATGAATATGAGTAACAAGCAAGTGTAAAGCTTTGGAAGCTTTTTCCTTTACAGACCCAGTGATAACTTCAAACGTGCTCTTATCGTCAGCTGCTTTTTCATTATTTCATTTGTCTGACACTCTTCTCTGGACCGACTTAAAAACTAGGTTTGTTCACTAAGCTGCTTACATTGATTTACCTGTTCATACATTTGGGTAATGTTTTACAGGGGAAGTGTACAGTAAGTACCTTGCTCAGGGGTAGCAAAGCTAGAGCAGAATTTGAACCCAAGTCCTTAGTGTGGAAAGCAATTAGAAGATCATGGAAAAAGACAGTAAATATACTACCAGGATTAGAAATAAGACAAGTAGGAAATGTCTTCATAACTTATGTTCTAGAATTTGCCATGCAGTATTTGCAGTGCTTTAACTTGTGCCGCCTGAGCTAGACCTGGATTAAAAAGCTTTAGTATGAGAAGTAGTGACATCAAGCGTAAACCCCTTGTTGGATTACTCTGAATGCAAGAACACTATTTAGCACATTTTCATGTATTTAATTAGAACAGGCCTGTCAGAAACAAAGTGTGTGTATTTTTACGTTACTGTGTTGACGTTTAGAACACTATTGAGTTTGCAGCTTGATCACAGGATGGAGATCCGAACTGCAGCTGAGTGTTGGAGCAGGCAGCCCACTTGAGGTACGATGGATATAATGGACATGCCGCTGAAACAGAGCTCACTAATTAGTACCAGCTCAATAGCGGCCCTTGGACTTTAACACGCAAAGTCTAACGTGTGTTAAGTTGCTTTTGGCTCAAATGCTTTTATCATTTCTTGATTTCTTTCCCATAGCCCATTGTTGGAGCTTGCTGCGTTAGTGATAATGTGGGATCATAGCGGGTGAGGATGTGTTGTTGTTTATTATTGGTGCCATTAGTGCAGAGAAAACATTTTAAGAAGCTTGAAGACGTTATCGCTCAGTACTGATGATAGATGGAGATCTGCAGCCGTGTGTTGAGATTCTGGTTGAACCTTGCTCAGGAACAGGTTGCACACTCTCTGGATCCTGGTTGAACTCTAGTTCAGCGAGGACTTCTCATGTTAAAACTACGGTTGCGTCCAAAAATATTGTCACTCTTGCACTGTTTGCAACTAACTGAAACTGACTAAAGTATTTGTTCTCTGCAATTCTTTATTTTACTATTAATACTACAGCGTCTTTAATTTTCCCTCATAACCTAATCTCAGCTCATCGATGGCTGTAGGAAGTGTGTGACTGCACTTTTGACCAAAGGCTGTGCTACCAAATGCTGAGGCTGGACTGTCAGTAATTTTGTCACTACCAGTTATTTTCTAATGTGAAGGGATGTACTGAGTTCTGCAGGTTAAAAAAAGACTAATATTTTGGTTCAGTTTCAACTTGGTTTTTTTTTTTTTTTTTTTGGAAGAGAAAATCAAGTTATTAACAAGTGCATGGGTGCCAATATTTATGGCCATGACTCTACACTCAACCTGAATTTCCTTTTCTTATACACTTGAGCTTTGAAGCTCCATGGGGGAGTTCATTTGCACTTGTCTGTGTAAACTGTCCAAAAATTACCCCCTTACACAGTTGTCACGTGAAGAGCAGAAGAAGATGCGGTCAGAGGACATGAAATTTGTGTAGATGCACAGGAATTCCATCCCCTACAGTTCAGGGCATGAGGTAACATGGTGGCAAGTGACACAAATCTGCAAGCTGAACTTTGCCAACATGTTCACATTCAAGAGGATATACTTGTGTGCTTCCTCTAGACACAAAACCTACTCTTGAAACACTGCGGTAAAATCCCAGTTCTGTTAACTGGTAAGACTACATTGCTGTTGGTAGAAGCGCAGACTGGCCGAAGTGCTGCTCATCATAATTGTGTTATGAGTAAAATAATAGTAGCATGAAAATATATGGATGTGTACAGATATACTTTGAGTTGTGTTCTTGTGTTGGGTGGCAAGAGAACTGCAGGTGATTTTGGGGTTTTGGAGAAGCAGGATTCATACAGTAAAACACATAGTTACACATGAAGGAAAGTCAGTATATCGGTGTTTACTTGCGGAAGACCTTACGTTTGTCAATAAGGAATTCTTGATTTGTGCAATTTTCCAGAAGCCTGGGCAGATTTAAACAATATAGAACAAATATTGGTAATTTAAAGAAACATCATGTTTAACAATGACTCTCACCTGACCTGCAATCCAAACTTTAACTGGGAGCACTAGTTAAGTGTGGTCTTAAGATGCCAATATTAATTAATTGTACATTGCTCACATTTGTTCAGGATGCTAGGCAAATTGGCAAATCAAATGTTCTTTGACTGGTGTGTGTCAGTGAAAGTAGAAGTGAGCTGTAGATGGAGGCTGTTTGGTCGCAGCTTTTATAGTACTGGCGAAGTGTGACATAGTGACAGCAGACCTGTCCTCCAGGAAACGGAGCCAACATGTCCTTTATTCATTAACTGTTAAGTTCTGAAATACATTTCTTACCAGTCTGTTAGGGGCATATTCTGTCTGGTGTTTTTTTTTTTTTGGGTGTTTCGGAAGCTGCTTCCAGAGCCCGCAAAGAATATGCGATCTGATCCGATGGGACTCTTATTGTCCCAAGTGGGGAGAGATGTGCTTTACAAACACTGGTAATGCTTCCTTGTATAGTACAAGAAGAATGTGGCACCCAACCTTCGTGCCTTGCTCCTCTTTGGCATGAGAGAATACCACCCGCAGACAATACGGTATCCAGTGTATAACAGCGATTGCTGTCCAGGATGAAACAAGCCAGTTATATTGTGATAAAGGCACCAAGTTCACATGAAACAGGTGCTCTTTGATGTCGTTTTTAATAACCTTTAAAATCACATGGAAAGCACGTGAGATGTTATTGTGTCACTAAAAATGTTTATCACGACATATGTCCCTATAAATAGATGGCAGTTGGAAAGTAACTAAAATACACTACTTATTGTCTAATCCTTCTTATTATGTTGGATTAAAATTTTAGTAATGGAATTGATTGTGTATGGGTGGCTAATATGTCACACAGAGCTGTCTGTCAAGCATCTTTCAGTGGATGCAAGCAAGCACACGGGCTGTTCACATCTGCTGGAGTGTTCTGTCTTGCACTATGGAGCTGCCTGTATGGCCTTCTGCCGTTCCTGGTGCTAGTGAAGATACCCCACCCAGAGATGGGGTAGAAGGTGGTCTCTAGTCGTTCAAGACACACACGAGCACGTGAATCCTAGGAGACGTCCTTGCGCCAGACGCTTTGAATTGCGTGTGTTGAAAAAAACCAGCTCTGTAAATGGGCAAAGTTGTCCTATAGTCTGTCAGTCCACAAGGGGACACTGTTGCCCAGTTTCTGTTACTTGTTTTTTGTTTTTTGTTTTTTTTCCCCCTTCTTCTTACAACTCGGCACTTATGTGTTTGTATAACACCTGGACTAGAGTGGAGTGTGGAAAATTCCCTGTCTTTATTACTCTATCTAGATTCTAACCTTCGAGACCAGTACCATGGTGCAGGTTGGCCCTAACAGGTAAACTGGAGGTCTCTCTGCACTTTGAACTGTTGTTGCACATTATTTATTGGAAATCCTTTGACGGACACTTCATGGTTATAGAGATTCTACTGTAAGAGGTCGGCTGTCCTTCTTGACAACACCAGCAGGTGTTCAAGTCTTAAAAATTTATAAGATGTAAGAACTGAAAATAATCTTGTTCTCTTATGCTCTAATTATTTACTATGACTCTGCATGTGTTGGTTCATTGGGCTGCTTATGAACAGGAAGTACACCCTTCCATTGTGCTGTATGGTGGAATAATCACTGCCAAGGTGTATGGAAAAATATATTCTCTTTTTTCGTACAACAACTCCCCCCCCTCCCAGGTGGCCTGCCGCAGTGGGTAATGCTGTTGTCTCATAGTGCCTAGGCTGTTTGGGTGATGGTTTGAATCCGACTTAGTTTGTGTGCAGTTAGTATGTTCTCCTGTCTGTGTTGGTTTCCTTAGGGTGCTCTGGTTTCCTATCACAGTCCAAAGGCATGGACTTAATATGGATTGGTATTGCTCAGTTATCATTACTGTGTGTGTGTGTGTGTGTGTGTGTGTGTTGCTACCCTGCAATGTCCTGCTGTCCCATCCAGGGTGTACCCCCAGCCTTTTGCACAGTGATTACTGGGGAGGCTCTGGACCACCACCATCATGACCAGGAGAGAATGAGCATTTTTTTTTTTGCTCCTGCTAACCCAGTAATTTTATGGCTACAGCAGGGACTTTATTCAGATATTTCATTCTGTAACAATTTTATGTGTTCTGCTCCACTCTGCAAAGCATGTGGATGCTATGCTTCTTTCCTAACAAATTAAACTACTGCTTGTACTTCCTGCTTCCTGTCATTGAAAATCTACCAATCACATCATTTGTCATGGTAAACCTAACTCACAGCTAATGTAGAACATTCAGTACAAACTTTTAACATTTAATCATTCAGCTGTTGCTTTCCTCCAAAGCAACTTTTGAATGTTACTTTTGGTGATTTACTCATGAGTTAAATAATTTTGCTGGAGTAGCTTTAGGGTAAGTACCTTCCTTAAGGGTACTACAGCAAGAGGTAGGAACTGAACCAGCATCCTTTAGGTCTGTAAGTTTGGAGTGCTCACTGCTATGCTACTTGCTGCCCTTTTTAGAAATAAATGTCATGTATAATCTTGGGACAGTTAACTTGTGTACATAAAGGACTCTTATTTTCTTCAAAGCAACTTACAGTATTAAACTGCTTACAGAGATTTGCCCATTTATACAGCTTTTTCTTTTAACTGGAGCAATGGAGGGTTACCTTGCTTAAAGGGCACTACAACATTAGGTCAGATTTGAACCTGCAGTTGTTGGATCCAAAGACAGCAGCTCTAACCACTAAGCTACCAGCTGCCCCATGCATATATTTACATACATTTATAACATGAATACCTTTATTCTACCATAATAAAGGTACAGTTCTGTGGTTACATCTAAGGTGACCATGCCAATACATTCACTGTCTTACCTGTTGTGTGTAGAAGTGATAGAAATCAATGATTTTTCTTACAAATATTAAAGTATGAAGGTTTTATCTTAGTTCTGAATAAAATCCCCTTTATTTTATCCCCCCCAGTAATGTATATTTGTCTCTCCTATTCGAAATGGTAATTCAAACCCCCAATAGTGGGAATTTCTTGGAAGGCATTAACCCCATTAGGGATGGGAAAAGTGTAACAGTGAAGAACATAAACTTGGCTGTGTGCTGCAGCTTTTCATGGTGCTGGGAGCACAGTTGGTGGCACAACAAAGTGCAATTCGAAGTGATGTTTACACAAGGCAGGCAAGTGCTGTGCTCAAAGGAAATTTGACAGGGACAGAGAGACCTGTTCTTATTCCAGTGTAGTCTTTCATAGGAAATATTCAGACATCCCAGTAACTGGTTAGTTAGCAATTATTTGACAAATGACTTGTTTCTTACCATGAAACAATATGATACTATGTTGTGATTCAACTTTGTCTGGTTTCTCATTTGTTTTGTATCATACTATCTCTCTCTTTCAAAGACAGCATGATTCACATCAAGGGAAAAAACACAGACATGGGGGGTGTGTATAGCTAAATATGTGAATAAAGCACAATTGGTGCCCTAGGAAGCAATGGCCTCTACACACTGCTTCAAGGGGCTGTGGGTTGGATGGTGTGTTGAGGTGTGTAGATGATGCTGCAAACATGTCCCTTAGGAGGTGAGCTCAGTAGTGGTATCTAATGAATGTGGACCTGGACGTCTTCCTGCTTGCCACTTTTTTGCTTTTGGACATTACAAAATGTTGCATTTGGGAAATATAGCAACCCCTTGATTTACGAAATTAATCTAATCCTGAAAATGGCATAGATAGCAACATCTTGGATACCAAAAAACCTGTTCTGTTGTTTTTAACGTGGACAAATACGTTCAGTCCATCTGAAGACTCCACCACTTTTTTCAAAATCTCACTAAAATGCTGTAAAACGTATAACTATCAACTCATGATTTCAGCACAATATGAATATTTATTTATTAATTTAGCAAACTTTTCTCAAAAACAATGTACATCTCAGAAAATGTAAAAGATTGTAAAAGTATATTACACCAATAGATCTGGAAGTAGATGCTTAAGTCAATGGGTATGTTTCTAGACTGTACATTTTGGAAAAGTTTTATATTTGTTACATGACAACAAACATTCAGTAATGCAATTAAAAAAAAAAAAAAACTGCATGCAATTTACTGTAGTGAAATGTTACTGTACTCAGTGAGTGAAGAGAAGTTGATTGTGAGTTGTGGGTGGAAGAGGGAGGAGACTTGGCCTTCATTCTTGTACTGCCGCTGCACAAATATGTAATAACAAAGTGAACAGAAGACAGGAAACTTACAGGAAAAAGCTAAGATACTTACAGATTGTTTGCTCAGGAAATTCAGAGTTGGATGTCAAAAGCCAAGAGCCACCATACAGAAATTGCAGATAAAACAGAGTTTGTAAATTGAGATGTGCCTGTCTTAAATATTCTTTGCTATTTTATTTTTCAAAATGAATATGTTGCAAGCAGACATTCGCTCATGGCGCACCCTCTCCTTTTCCGTGTCACATGCCTCAGAGTCCAAGGCTTTTTTTGTTGTTATCTGTCAGATGCTCGGATGAATTTGTCGTCAATCCCAGTGACAGGTTTACAAGGTAATGTGAACCTTGAGGTCCATCACACAGTACCTTTTAGCTATAACACTCTGCTGTCTAAGAATCAATATTGGTGCCCAGGAGATTTACTTTGTAGCCCTGCAGCAGCGCATATAATCCAGCCTCTGTTAGTAATTTCCACAATGTATCAGGCACTTGGGCACTTGCCGACTGGTCCCCTTGTCACTGTTCCACGCTGGAGGCTTATGCCTTGCCATGTTCTCGTCTTTCAGGTTTTTGCAACACAGCGTAGTTGCAGTGTGCTTCTTGTAATCAGGAGAAAGAAGGTTTCCGTCAACTACAATCTGGACAAGGGCATACAAGAGTCTCCTTACGGCACAATTTTCTTTGCCCACTTCGTGTTTTCGTCAACATTTTCATTCAGGTAGACGTGATGTTTGTTTCTCCTGAATACAGCAATGGTATTTCTGAGAATTGACGGGAAATGATTTTTATTTAAGTCCGAAAATGTGTAAATTTGAGCTGCAGACTATGACTATGACATTTGTCATCAAGCCAGCCATTTATGCCATTTAGGTTTTGTGCTGAGCTTGTGACTTTTTGGGGATCCCATGTGTCCAAATGACTGCTTTGACACAGAGAGCTGTGTGTTGTATTTGGACACTAGAGGGAGACCTTGTATAATAAGTACAAATAACCTATTTATACTGTTTAGTGTTTCAACTGCTGCCATTGTTGATATTAATGTGCAAACACCTGTATTTTCAGCTGTTTCAACTCTGATTCCGGTAATTACCCTAGCAGTACATGTTTTATACACACAGGTAGTTCATATGGCCACTCACAGGAACACACAGGAATGTACAAGGCAGTTGGTAGCCTGTCGTGATCATATCTGGGATTTGCTGGTAGGCGCTTCTGTTTTTCACTACCATCAGCTTGCTTAAACTCCATTCATTCAAAATATTCACTAAACTATTTAAGTGACAGAAACTGCTTTCATAACAAGTCACACATCACAAATAAGGTGTTTGTCTTCCACCTGGGTATGTGTTCAGCGCTGGCTTCCCTGCTGGGCAAGGAGCTTGCAGGTGTAGCTCAGGATGCAGAGCTCCGCTGAGCACTCAAACAGAACACAGAGGAGGCGCGAGGCCTTGCGGCACCTTGGTGCTTGACTGGCCGTCGCTCTTTGCAGGCTGGGAGGAAAAGTGCAAGACTTTGGGAGCCTCTTTCTACATTGGTTAAATCATTCATCGCCCAACTGTCTGATTGTTTTAAAAAGCTAACACTGCTTTGGCTCATAAACGAGTAATCTGTTGTGATGGCATACCTAGCAGTCAGAAGCCCCCCACGGCTGCACCCGCTTGTCAGTCTCGAAGCTTTCAGCCCTGATATACACCCTCAATACATGCACGCACGCACACCCCACGCACTCCCACATTCGTGCACCCCCCAGCGAACACGTTGTTTTCGCTGCCCGAGGACCAACAGCTGGTGAGGAGTCCTGATGGCGTTTTCCATCTCTACCCCACCCCCCCAACACGCACTCGCGTGCAACAACTTGTTGTCTCACCCCCCAGCCCCCCAAACCTACCGGAGGTGATGCTCTTGGCCTCACTCAGCCTGCACCTGCTGCTACCAGAATCGGGCCGAGGGGTGCAGCCCAGAATAGAGCCCCTTTCCGGGGTCGGGCAGAGCGAGACACACTCGGGGGCACTGGCGCTGTCAAGTGCCGTCCAGTCCTTGTCACTGGGATGGCTACCATCTTGTCTTGGCCTCAGTGAAGCTCCACCATGACTGGTCCAGCTGATGAGTGTCTGATATACTAGCTGTTGCTGAACAGGATGGATCAGGTAGGGAAGAGAGTGCTAATCGAGCAGTGTCTATGCAGATCCATACTGTTTCCCCACCTGTGTTCCTACAGTCTCCTGTGACGTCCCAGGCCATCCGCCCGTGTCCTCCTGTCCAGGCCAAGGTGGTTCCTTCACCCTCTCCCGCTGGGAGCACCGCCCTCCAGGTGGCCCTGCCCACAGCCGTTCCTGTTAGATTCATCCCCTGCGCACCACGCACCCCTGTCTTTGTCAGAGAGGCATTAAGTGTTGTGTGACAAACCTAACACTGTAAACGTAAATCACCTTAGACACAGGTGTTAGATCCATAAACAATAAGTATAAAATGCAGCGATTACCCTTTTAGCCAAAACAGGCTGAAATGTGCACCATTATGGTATCATCAGGTGGTGTTTTTTGATTGTTTTGTAGTGTATTGTAAAGATCGGGCGCACCAGGCAAGGTTCATTGAATAATGTGGTTAACGGGACCTTTCTGCTAAGAATAAGATATTCAAGGACCTTTGCTGTAGTCCACTGTGACGTTTCAACTGAGCACTCACGTTGCAAATATCGAGCTGTTTTAAGCCTTGATCTGACATATTGTTCACTTACTGTCTTCAAGACGCACCCCTTTGTGTCTTATGAAAAGTGCCCTGCAACACATCAGTGACATCTTAAGTCGACATGTTTTAATAGTTTATCTTTTGTTCTTTTGCACCATGCTCTATGGTCTGGGTGTTTTTCAGCGCAATTAGTTACCTGAGTGGGTAACCAGGAGCAGTTTGTCCTTACTGAGACACATTTGCACATTGAGATTATAAAACGCGTCACTGCCGGGTGCTTTACAGGAGCCCCGCGGGCTCCCATCCACGTCAAGTGTTGTCCGCACAAGTCATAGCTGCCAGGTTGACACAGGGGTCTCTCCCCCCACCCTCTGCGGCCTTGCTAGGAGGAGGGCGTCACTTCTTGTTTGTCTCCCTGTCTCCTCTTCCCCTCAGAAGGCAGCTGTGATGGGGGCCCCGGCGACAGCACCGCAGCAGCCGACCACAGTGATCGCAGCAGGACAGAGCGGCCCCCAGGCCACCGCAGCCTCGCAGAGCACCGCCTCAGCCATCCCCGCCACCCCTGCCCCGGCTGTCTCCGTCATCTCACAGGTTTGTCATTGTCCTGCTCCCCCAGCTGCCTGACACACACATCTGGCCAGCGCTGCAGCTGGGCTTGAACCCAACTCTCAAGTGCCATGTCCACGCCACTCTCTCTCAACTCCCTCCTTCCTCTGTCATAATCTGCATGCTGTAGAAGGCCAGCATTGTTAACTCCAGAGGTCCACGAGGACACCTTAGGGATGGCTGTCTGACATGTGGTAAAGATGCCATTCATGCCACTTTGAGTTAAAACAGCCTGTGAGAAATTTTGTGTACCTGCAGTGATGCTGTCTGAGACAGGTGGTTAACAGGGTGTCTGCACTGTGTTGGTATTTGGAATGGGCAACACTGCTAGAATACGTTGTCATGCTGACAATATGTTGCTCAAATGTGTGCCATTTGATTTTGTGAACTGTGAAACAACTGACATTGTTGACTCTTCCGCTGACCTACAGCCGTGACAGTGGAAAGAGGAGACATCCGGCCGAACCTGAGTATTCATTTGAAGGGCTGGGTGTGAATTGGCTTGTGGGGACTCTTCTCTTCAGAAACTTTATATCTCTGGCTCCTAGGAGATGCAGGAGAATGTGAAGAAGTGCAAGAACTTCCTGGCCACTCTGATCAAGCTGGCGTCACACAACTCACCGTCTCCGGAGACGTCCCGCAACGTGAAGGCGCTTGTGCAGGACCTCTTGGTGAGAGATGACGTTTGGAATGTCACAAAAGCTCTAGAATGAGCAGCTGGGTACACACGCTCTGGGGCCACACGCTCTGGGGCCACACACTCCAAATCTGTTTCCCACCTTTATTTAAACATGGGTCTTGAGTTTGAACAGTTCCTTCCTTTAGTGCTTTACATTTAAAGTAATACGTTCATGTGCACCCTCTTCCCACCTGCAGGTGGCAGCAAAGGATGCTTTTTGAAAAAGGAATAGTACAGTGCTGGATTTTGTTGCCATTTCATTTCTGACTATTCTGACACTTATCACACACACATTTCAATAAAATGTGCTCAGCCATGGCAGGTTATCGAATCCTTCCTGCTCAGTGCTTCCAATGAGGCCAATCATGTCTTCAGATGAGTGACGTTGCTTTCTCCATTCCTCGCTCCACGTGCCCCGTGTCGACCTTTGCAGGATGCAAAGATCGAGCCCGAGGAGTTCACCAGTCGACTGCAGACGGAGCTCAAGTCCTCCCCTCAGCCTTACCTGGTCCCCTTCCTTAAGGTGGGTGTGTGGCACATTCTGCCCTAGCCATGAGCTGTGTGTAGCAGTCTGTGTAGCAGTCTGTGTCGCCGGTGCCCTCTTGCCAGCCACGATGAGCATCAGTACCTGTCACAGGGAGGTGCTTGGCCTGCTGTGTGTAAGGGCACAAGCAGGGACCTGTCACTTCTACTGCTAACACCCAGTTTGCCTTATGAATTTTAATAATATGTCTAGATCACACAATAGCTGAGGGTTAAAGCAGACCTATACCTAGGCCAATTATTTAATGCTTTCAGCATGTGCTGGGTTGATGTGTATTTCCATTGTGAGATAGCTACTAATCATTGGATTGGCTACTGCATGCTGAATACATCTTGTCATTAGTGAGCATGTGGGAGGGCTGATTTGTTTACATGCTACTTTTAAAAAGTTTGGAGAAAGTTGGATTAATGTTGGTGTGACTGGTTTTTCTGTGCCTTGCTGTTTCCTCTTGACTGCAGAAAAGCCTTCCTGCTCTGCGGCTCTCGCTCCTCAACAGCCAGCAGTCGCTGACGCAACCCCCAGCCCAGCAGGCCAAGCCTTCCACGGGGCCTGTGCCCACCATCGTGGCTGGACCCACAGTGAGAGTGCGCCACCCTGTGCCCAACAGCGTGGCTGGGGGTGTACCTAGTGTGCTGCCCAGTGCGGCTCATGGACATACTACAACCCTGGTAGGTTCACGTTCCTTGTCTCATCTGGAGCAGTTGGCTCATGTAGGCTCATGTACAGGGCCTGTTTTCATGCCTGAGAGTGGACCAAGGATAGAGGGTGAAGAGGGTTGAAGGGGTTGGAGGTCACAGAAGACTCCAGATTGATTTCTCACTGGCTTATTTGTGCTGGAGATGCAGAAGGGGGTGCTGTAGGCCAGCACCAGGTCACTGGGACAGCCAGGGTTCTCACTGAGGGGTTGGGGGGTGAACTGAGTTCAACGGGTCATCTGCTAGTCAGTGAATCTCCCGCTGTGATAAAGACAGGACATTGTCCTGCTCTGATCCATTCCCACTCAATTGGGATGGCAGGTGAGGCACAGTCTTTACAGCTGCATGTGGTGTTAAGGTGGTATCAGGAGCCTGACCCCTCCGTCTGGATGTCGGGTCAAAAAATTTTGCCTCTTCTCTCCAGAGCACATTGTTCCAGAAATCTTGTTCTAGTCCCAGGTATTTACAGGAAGCCTCATAACTGCTTTTATGTTGTCGTTTGAGAGCACGTACTTCATTCTTTATGATGCTATCTGAAGATGCTCTGTGTGGATTGCTGGTGATGTGGAATTTTACCATTTGTGAATTTCCTTTCGCGCAGTGCAACGGTGGACTTGCAAACTCCTGGCAATGGGTTTGTGTCCTTTACCAGATATGTGGATATTGGCAGTATTCTTTCGTAGATCCTCTGACAAGCTCACTTGACCTTGACGCATTCTCCCTGCGTGTGTTTATTTAAAAACCAAAAGGAGAGTCTCACCTTCGCACAAACATGGGAGCCCAGAGTGACTCTTCATTAACTAGCAAGTCATTGACGTGTGTTTTCGGTGCACCACAGGCTTATTGTAATGAGTCATTAAGATAAGGAGATGAGAGATGTCCAACTTTTTCCATTCCAGGAAATGGTGTCCTGTCTTAATTCTGTCAAATATAACAGTAGAAGTTTGTGCTCCGCTATTATGTGTTAAATGGCATCACCTTAACCTAGTGATGGCATTTTAATGAGGGTCAGAAATCCATATTCTCAGCATATTTAAAATGACAAAAGTTTCCAGGGGTCTACTTACTTTTTCTCAGTGACTTGTGCCAGTGTGCTGTTCTGTTTCTGGAGAGATGAGTGTTCAGTGTGTGTGTTTGGCGTGAGCATCACAGTACCATCTCTGCACCTACTCCTTTTGCAGGGTGTGAAGAGGCCAGGTGTTCAAGCAACTCCAGTGCGGATGCCTGTGGTTATCACGCAGACAGTGCGACCTCAAGGTAAAATGCACATTCCAACCCAAATTGTGGTTGAAACTGTATCTTTTGAGTCCAGGCCGTTAGCTGGATCACTACCTGAAATTGAGTCACATTTTGCTACAATCTAAGTTTAGGAAGTTTTGACAGAATTCTTCTGATTTATACGTTGTCAAAAATAAATTCACTAAAGCAAAGATAGAAGAGACCAAAGACAAAAGGTTATCAAAATAGTTATGTTTTTGTGACAGCACATCAGTCAGTTATAATACATACACATCTTTCTTCATTTATTTTCTGGTTAGGTTTTGTTAAAAACTTATAAAGCTATAAAAAAAATTGTTAATTGCAATACTGATTTTGTCTGATTATTCAACGTTGGGATTAAAACCAATTTAAAATTCCTGAAAACCCTCTGTTTTGGTAACCACATAATAAATACCAGTGATTGATCAGTTCATGCCTGTGTTACTATGTCTAAGGGTCAAGTGTGGTCACTTTGAGCTTTCTTTTAATATCCATACCATGAAAAGGTAAGCATGTCCCTTTATTCCTTTACAGGTTAGGTTGTGTAAAAGTGTCAGCCAAAGCTGTAATATCTGAAAACAGATAGACTTTGAGCTACATTAAGATTAAAACATATGTATGTTCTCTGGTTTTTAGTAATCCATATTCCATCCCAGATGTTGACCAATTCATCCCATTAACATGTACAGACACATTACAAGCAGTAAAAATTGGGGAAGTGAGTTGAGCAAGGCTGGTCATACGTACCTTCTCTGTTTCTCTATTATACATCTAACCCAAGTTTCAGCTTCCGTTGCTATCACTCTGCAGCAAAGAAATTTTAAAAAAAAATGCGCAAGTGAGGAAAACTTGGTTACTACAGACAAATACTTGTATGTTTGAGAATTTGTAACCGGAATGTTTATAACATGAGGAGTGAGTGGATTTCGCTCATCAGCCCAAACACGGCGTCCAAGTAAACAATTAACAATTGCACTGTTGTGTAAGGGTTACAGTTTTCATTTCTGGTTGAGATGAGATAAATACAAGATAACAAACAAATATAAAAGATTAATAGAAAATATAAAAGATTACATGAAGCTTAAATGCATTTATATCCATTATGGATCCGTTATCGATTTCCTGCAGAATCTTTTGTACTTTGCATCATGTGACACCACTGTGCATATGAGTGTTTTGTGTGTGTGTGTGTGTGCGTGCGCGCGCGGCACTTCGGTTGGCCTGCAGTGCAGATCCGTAGGTTGTTTTATGTCCTTAAAACAGAGTGCGGGGAGTTTCTAAAAATAGCCTGTGCCTTTTGGCTAGGAACATGCCTGTTGAAATCAAGTTAAAATTCATTCTGGCTGTCTTTGTGCCTTTCCGCGAACGTGTCTCGAAGCAGTGGGACAGCACTCGCCGTGTGCGAGGCCTCCGTGAGCAACACTGCTATTGACAGCACGATGTGTTCTAGATACAAGCCTGAGGAGAATTCTCTTGCGCAGCCTTTTCTCCCTCCCTCTCCTTTTCCCTGGTGTTAAGGGAAGCGGATAAAGGTATTCCAACGACAGGAAGTGCTTTGACGGAAATGCTCTCAGACAGCTTGTGATAATATTGCCTGTTGTTTTTACTTTTGCCAGGCACACTTGGGAAGGGACCAGCAATACAGGCGAGCAAAAGTCCCGTGGGCCCAGCTGCCCCAGGCGCTGCCAATCAGAAAAACAAGCTCAACGACCCCGGGGGTGGTTCTTTCAGGTACAGAAGCACACCTGAGCTCACGTGCACCAGAACGGGGTATGAAGCTGGAGCAGGGTGTACCCGGAGCAAACACCGGGGGGCAGCGTGAGACCACTGAGATTAGAGGCAGGGGGACCCTCACTTCGAGATCCAGATGCAAAGGTGCTGTGTAAACATCATTTGACACCCCTCCACTGCCTGCCCCCCTTTCTTTTAATTGCTTGCAGATCTCCATGGCCTCCTGCGTGGCTTTGCGCTATTTCTCACGCGCACGGAAACCCGGCGAATGGGCACGCATTAATGATTCATCACAGGCTGGAGGAAGCCAGGCTTCCCTCCTCTTTTCCAAAGCAAATGCTCTGAGAAACTTCTGTGTACAGCTCCTTCAAGCCTCTCTTCTCTCCAACTTCATTCCAGGAATTTGCAATTCACGCAACTGTCCCCGTTTAGTTGCAAACGAACGTGCAACGGTCAAATGAACATGCGTTCATTTTCTCAAGCAGGACCTCTGTTTAACTGATAATGTCATAATGGTTCTGGGAATTGATGATTTTGATATTGGTCAGCGTGCATGGAAACGGCCTTTCTTTCTACAGTGAGTTGAGTAAACAACGTGACCTGATCTCCGCCCTTTCCTTTCCTGGGGCTGTGGGTGGGACTGGAGGCCCAGAGGAATGGGCAGTGGGTGGGTCTGGAGGTTGTGAGGGGTGTGGCAGTGGGTGTGTTGTCAGGGCCCGACTCTGATATTGGCTTCCTGGTAATAGTCCATTCACCTTGAGGGAAATGTAAGTGCCGTAGGCACTGATTGATAAATCCATAAATCTTTGGTGGCTTTGATAATTAAGCTGTCAGGACTGTGACTCTCCCACTGCTGACATCCTTTCCCCCCCAGTTATTTTGGTAATGAACACAACCCCATCTGCTGCCTTTTACTTTAAACACAAGTGGATTTTCTTTTGGTAAGTTCCAAATCCTTGCAGTCTTTCAAACTGCACTGTACGCTGCCATGTTGGTGATCCTGGTGATGCAGTGCTGAGGTGGACTGGAGAATAATGGCTATGGTCCCAGCCCCCGCATGGTTTTGCATAACCCCTCCTGGGGACAAGTGGACCCGTCCGAGAGGGTCCCTAGGGCACCATTACCTCTAGTGGTTCACACTGAGGGCTCACGCTCAGTTTCTCTGTTTGCCGACTGCTCCATCCCTCTTGTTAGTGTTGTAGGTGACTAGCTCAGTTCCCCGTCAACTGGAAGCAAGCACAGCTGAACCAGTCTTCCTACCTGCTGCCTGTGCTTCACTGCATGCTGAAAACACACTTGCTGCCCTCCTCCCCTTCCTCGTGCAGTCCTTCACATTATCCGTGGTGTGGAATTTAAATGTTTTTTTGTTTATGATCCTATGTGTATAATTTGCAAAATATGTCCCGTCCCCCGCCCCCGTACCTATCAAAAAGTTAATTAACGGTCCCATTCCGGATGTAATGGACATAAATGGTGAAGAACTTCTCACTGCACATGATGATCTCATGTTAGTCCCCATGTGGCTACAACAGTCAGACACGGTTAGACCGCATTCGCAGATCAGTGCTGGGTTAACGCACGGCCACTGCCCAGATTCGGGGGACTCAGCAAGGGCAGACATCTCCGAGTGGGTCTTACTGCTCTGTTTCTCCTCCACTGTACTGGTTGTTGTAGCAGCACTGTCCCACAGTTGCCCCACACGACCATATTCCTCACCCATGACCGTCAAACAGCGGCATACAGTAGGTGCTGAACAAGTCCAGGGTCAAATTGTTGGAGGCACCCTTCTCGTTTACTGAATTGCTGAACTGCAAGATTAAAAAAACTGGTAATGTGTATTTTGGCAAAGAAATGTTTGTACAGCTCGTTGGGTGGAGAAATTCTGTTAGCAACTTCATGCTACGGTTTGTTACTTTAAAATGATTATGATACCAATGCGACTCACATTTATCCATCACAGATGATGTGCTCCTCAGAGTCTAGAGGTGGGGGCTCTGACCATTGTGCTGCCTGCTGCACCTAATAAGTATAGATTGATTTACTCACTGTTTACTAGTCATTTGCTCAAGGTTCCTGCTAACTTTGTGATCCTCTCACTTCACACCTTTAGGTCAGTCCTTTGCGTGTGCTTGGAAAGGATCTTGTTCTCGTCTTCTGTGACTTCCCATAAGGATAGTTATGATGGTGATGAAATGGCAATCTGAAATCTTCCTATAAACGCTTAAGCAGGATGAATCAAATTAGAGGAAACTGGATTTTAGGCTCGGCTTGATGGATCAGAGCTGCGATTGCGTCTGAAGGGTGATGTTTTCATTTTGAGAAGTGACAAAGGTGCTGTCAGAACAGGAGTCCTGTGGCATTTCCACGGCAAAGCTTGAAAGGGGGGTACAAGGGGTGGGGACTGCAGGTCTGACATTTCTTCCCTCTGTTTTTGTCCCCACCTGTTTGGAAATGTGTCAACGCTTTACCGCATGTTCCTCCATCCTCCTCTACCTCTGGCTTGAGACCTGTGGCTCGTGTGTTGCAGGGATGACGACGATATCAACGACGTGGCCTCTATGGCTGGTGTGAACCTCAACGAGGAGAGCGCCCGCATCCTGGCCACCAACTCGGAACTGGTGGGCACACAGATCCGCTCCTGCAAGGATGAGGCCTTCCTGCCCACGAGCCTGCTGCACCGGCGCATCATGGAGACAGGTACCCAAGTGGACCGCTGCTTGTGCTGCCTCTACTCTCACACTTATCATTGCTGCCAGTGTCAGGTGTCAGAGTCCTATGAGAAGGGTATCAACTAATTCGGAAGGGTTCTTTTTGTCTTTTTTTTTTTTAAATAAACTCAAAGTACTGTAAAAAAATTTTATGGCTGCAGGTAGTCCTCTGCTTACAAAAGGGTTCTATTCTGACGACTGCATCCTAAATCAAAAAATCCCTTTATATCAATGTAATAATATGATTTTTTTTTTTTAAATAAAAAGTCAACATGTATAAATACTATGTTGTTTAGTTGGGGTTTTTGAAGTACTTCAGCAATTTCACACATTATTCAAGTTAATATTAAGAATGATAATAGATAAATATTTACATTTATTGACACTTTTTCTTCAAAGCGACTTGCAGCATTTACATTCATTCAGTGTTAAGCCACTTACAATTATTTACCTAGTTATACCGCTGGGTAATTTTACTGCAGTAATTTAAGGGAAAGTACCTTGCTCAAGAGTAATACAGCTTGCGTCAGTGCGGCCCGCCAGTATCATCCTAGAGCAGGTGTAGCAGTTGTTAAACGTTACGACCAAGTATTAGCACTCAATACAATATAGTAAGATTGAGAGGATGCTGTGGTAAGTCCAGGTCATTGTAAGACACGTGTTGTAAGTTGAGAATGAGCTATAATTCACATTATAGTCACATTTATTTTATTTAGCTGACGCTCCTCTCCAAAGTAACTTACAATGTTAGTCTACCTAAAAAATAATTTTACTTCTTTATACAGTTGGGTAATGTTTCTGGAGCAATTCTAGGGTTAGTATCTTGTTTGACGGTACTACAGCCGGAGGTGAGGATCATACATGTGACCTTTGACCAAAGGCAGCAGCTCTAACCACTACGCTACTAGCTGCCTACTATAATGCTATAATTAAGTGTGTGTATCTCTGAACGTTCGCAGTGCATTGAAATGGCACCGTGCGTCTGCCAGTCACTGTTGTTGGACCAGTTTACCCAGTGTACAAACCTCAGCCACCAGTCCCTGCTTCTCCTTGTCCTCAGTTTCAATTTGGCACACTTAACGGCCCTTTTAGTGCACAGAGCAAATCCCTCGTCGTAAGCCCACACCCCCAGGAACCGGGGCATCAGCATGAATTTTTCACGGGGTCTTCCTTTGAAGGCTTGTCATCAGTTTGTCGTGTGTTCTGAAGTGTACAAAGTTCTACAAGAGGAGGCCGCTCCCCAATGGAAATGCTGCAGTGTGTAGGAAGAGCCCAAACTGTTTAACGGACCCTTTGTGACGCTGCTAATGTTTAATGCTTGTTCCTTTCCAGCACCTTATATGCATTTATTTGCTTGTTTGTTCATTATTTATTTCGTTCATTCATTCATTTATGAGGGCACATCTTCTGTACTTCTGAGTTCACTACTATGGAAGCAAAAAGTGCTGTAATGATGAGTTCAAGGAAGCGCTTGTGGAATCGCACTCATTTGAAAGTGCTCACCTTTAGTATATGTAAATGTAACACTTCTGCTTTTTGGCTTGATTAGGTATTCTTGGTGTACCAGCGAGGGCCTCGGGTTGTGTGCTTTTCTATTGTGTCTCGCTGTGATTGTTATCCTGTCGCCTTCAGGGAGAGACTGTTAAAAATGTAAATCTGACTCGAGGCACTTTGGTGGGCTGTGGTTCACCTTGGTCCGGGTCCACCCTGCTAAGCACAGCCCACACCGGGACGGCCTTAGCCACTGACCCTTTGTCAGCTCAGCTATGGTGCTTTAGGGTGACAAAAGGTAAATCTGCTTTTAAAGAGAATAAATTTACTGGAGAACAACTGCTTCTTTTGCAGTTGTTGAGAGCTGCTAGGGGTGTCTTGAAAACCACTGTTGGCTTATGACACTGAAACTAGAGTGCTTGACCTATGTTTTAGTGTGTATCACATGCATTCGAACTCTCTACCCACACCTTTTTCCTTGTGTTCTTGGTAATTGTGTGTACGTTGTACTGTATGTGGGTGCTTCCACCAAACAAATACAGTGCTTTTGGATTTGGTGGAAAAGCTCTACAAACGATCAGGTGCACAATGAGGAAGCACAGGATGACCGACATGCCCTTCCCATCCTGGGGCAGAGCCCTGCCCTTTGTCATACCCACCACGATGCCTTTTCTCGCAGAAGCTGCTCCTTTTGCCATGAGGCGCAAGCTATTTGCATTCCTTTGCTTTTTGCCACAACCTAAACCTCCAGCCAAATCTGTCTTTTTGTAGTTTTGTTACTGCACAGCTCACTTGGCGTACAGTTCACTTAATTTTGCCACTTAAAACTGAAGGTATAACAAGAAGGTATGGAAAGGTTAATTTCAATAACCAGTGTGATTTCCATAAGAGGCTGCCACAATGAAAATTATGTTAATGCTGAATTAAAAGACCTGAGAAGTTAACCTGCCTGATTTTCCCACTCTGTACTGTAACTTAAGGAACTGTGTATTGCTCTGAGGGAACTTAATTATGCTTTAAATCAAGTTGTGGCCAATGTGGTTTACACTTACTAATATATGATAGAGAACAGGCGGGCTCCTTTGCGAAGTGCACTCTGAATGCCCTCGCTGCTTCGGCTCGAGTCGAGAACACAGCCTCACTGCAGTCCCTTTCCTCCCTCTTCGCAGCTAAGAAGTTCGGACTCACAGATGTGCCTGCAGAGACGGTCGGCTTAATCTCCCACGCCACGCAGGCTAGGCTGCGCAGCATGCTGGAGAAGGTGACTGTCATCGCACAACACAGGATGGAGACGTGCAAGGTGAGGATTCGCCGTCTTGTTTGTATCCCGGTAAGAGGTATGTCTTTGTCACCAGTGTGCTGGCAGGGCCCTGACTCTGTCCATGATGTCCAGGTGTGACAGGCATGTGTTGAATCTCTTCTCACCTGCATCTAGGTGACTAATATCTGTCTTCTACCAGTGTTAGTGTAATTATTATGTTGAGTCCACTGGTAGTTGCAGCTTTTAAGCACATGTGTAAAGGTCACGGCTCATCTTCTCATGCAGCAAGCTGCTGGCTGATGTTGGCTCTTAGGTATGTGGTTGATTGGTAATAATAGCCAAGCGAAACTTTGATCTTTTATGCAGCGTTGTACAGTTTTTTTTTTTTTTTTAAAGTCAGATGAGGTGATAAAAAATGCATGAAATTCTGTCACTTAGTTATTCCTAAAGATGAAATATTGAAACTTTTTAAAATGTTCTCCCAGTGCAAGTCGGAGAGGTTCTCTGCACTCGTGCTTTCCTGGTGTTGTTTAGAGTTTCTGCGGTTTGTAAATGAGCCGCTTTGCGAGTTTGGAGAAGTCTCATCTCTGTGAAGTCACTCTGTTGACATCAGCGAAAACCGGTCGGCGGAGCGCGAGAAGAGCGCACGGGGAGCACGGCACGGCCCCCGCCAGCCTCAAAGGTGGGGGAGAGATATCGTGCTGTGGGGGGGTGGGACAATGTGCTTCATTGCATCTCTGTGATGGTGGTCCCCACTCTCCTTGCATTCCCTGGGTTTGGCAGTGAAGTGGCGCTGGGGTGGGGTTCCTGGGAACACGAGTAAACAGGTAGCGCTTTAACTCTGATAAACATCATCTCTTGTCTGCCTGGTACCAAGCAGAGGAGGTAATGGGACTGGAGGGGGGCGGTGAGATGGCCCCCTCTTCCGCAGAGCGCACTGCTGACAGCGAGGTGTTCTCCACCCCACAGGATGACGAGCACTATGAGCAGTCGTCGGATGTGCGCTCCCAGCTGCGGTTCTTCGAACAGCTGGAAAGGCTGGAGAAGCAGAGAAAAGACGAGCAGGAGAGAGAGATTCTGCTGAAGGCCGCTAAAGTATGACCTCCTCCTCCTCACCCTCTTCTCCATCCTTCTTTTCACTCTTGCTTTTCCTTTTTGGGTTTTTAATATTTTTTTGCATACATAGATTACAGTTGGATGGGTTTCTTTTCACGGTTCATGCACAAGGTGCCTTTGTAGATGTGGACAAAGATTGTGCGCAAACAGGCCTGTTCCTTGACTACGATGCCTCCTGTTGCCCTCTGGATCAGGGCGTAAAATAATGAGAAATGGGACAGCTGATAGTGTAATGGTTAGAGCTACTGCCTTTGCACCAAAGGTTGCAGGTTTGATTCCCACCTCCAGGTGTAGTACCCTTGAGCAAGGTACTTACCCTAAATTGCTTCAGTAAAATTACCCAGCTTTATAAATGGGCCTTTTACTTATGATTATTTACAGCTTAACATTATAAGTTGGTTTCCAAAGCATCAGTTAAATGAATAAATGTAAATGTAGAAACAAAAGTGAGAATAATAGTACAGCATTGAATATAATTATAATAGTGTTTTATTATTCTACATTACTAGTAGTTTGGCATTAATCCGTGGAATTAGCAGGAAAAAAAATAACAAAGCCCTGTTACATAACGTAGCACTCATGCATGCCAATAGTTTATATATTCTTGACACGGAGCGAGGACCACCGGTCAGTTGCTTGGTGCAGTTACAGGACAGACACATGGTTATAATTCATAGTTCAGGGAATAATGCACGCACACAGCTAGATGCCCGGCTGTCGGACACGGTGCCTCACGCGCTGGCACCTGCGCTTTCAGCGAGCACATGCTTGGTGGCACACGCACAGCCTGACGACGTCTTTTGATTAAAGTCTCCTTCAAGCTGCTTATTTATGGCTGCATTTGGAGCACATTTAGACGGTAGGAGGCCCTAGGGCTCAAGATTTCCCCTTCCATGAATCTAAACGTCGCGTCCTTGACACCTTGTATCCTCTCCCCATTCTGATGAGTGTTTTTTTTTCTTTCCACACTTGGTGCAACAGATGCAGAGAAGTTGAGCCCAGCTGTTAAACTGACTTGTTCTTCCCCTCTAACTGTGCAGAGCCGCTCGAGGCAAGAGGACCCGGAACAAGCCCGCCTCAAACAGAAAGCTAAGGAGGTAAGCGGTGCGCCGATCATTACCCCTGACATTTCAAGGTTTCCACATATTAATTTTTCATGCCTTGCTACATACGTAAGGCCATTTAATTTAAAGGCAGTCTGTGAGAAGTTGTCTGAATTATTTGCACCGTTGCTTGCTGCGGAGCCTCGTGCCGATCCCGCTCCACCTGGAATTGCAGTGGGTATTTTTCGTCGTGCTTCGGACCCATCGAAGGGGCCAATTGGTGTCTTTCTCTGCCCTTTGTCGAGAGTGTTGCAATCTCCTTTCATTATAAAAGCTATTAAATCTATTTGAATTCTGTGCTATTGAAAATACAGGTTACAGGAACCTAAGAGGTTAAATGATATCTTGGCCCTTGGAGTAGAAGAATCTTTAAAAATGTCTCTGAATAGCAAAGAAATGAAGTTCCATTAAAAGAAATCCATAAAAGAAGGCCGAAGAAAGTGACAGGAAAGCTTCGGTTTGTTTTGCAATGCAAAACAAGGACCGCCATTGTAACAAACTGTGAGCTCGCCAACTGCCTCAACTGTATTTCCTTCTGAGTTTGTGCTAGAAAGCATCTAAATTTGTCCACAATGAAGCAAAACAGCCCCAGTGTCTTAGTTGGATGATTTCGGTTTCCTGCAGCCCTTTTGTAAGTACTCTCTTTCTCATTTGACCCCCTCGTTCCCTTGCTTTCAAGACACCTTACAGGGGTATTTCAAAGCTGTGCATTTGATTTTCAGCGACGTCATTTCCGTGGTCTGAAATTGAACAGGTGCAAGACGTGGTGGGATGGGCGAGATGTACCTGTCCTGTGGCGATCCAGTTGAAAAAGTGGCAATGCTCCTTGTTCAGTTTTGTACATTTGCACCCATGCATACAGTTGCATATGTTACTGAACCGGTTCAATTTAGGGATTCGATCCAACCATCTCTTTGAGTTTGGGTCCTCAGGCTGCTTCCTCATACTCGATGGGGCAGAGAAAAAAGACCATTAGTATCTTGGTTGACCTTTTTTTAAGAATCCTATGGTGCTACCTGTACCAACCCTACTAACACTTTGTACCACATGCTGGGAATTGTTTGCACTGCAGTGGCCTTACCACACAGCTAAACAAGGTAATTTTATTATTTTATTAAGCAGTGCTTAGTGGACACTTCTGTTCAAAGTGACTTTCAATGTCATGCACCCACTCCCTACATAATAGGGTTCAGTGAGGTTCGAATACTCTTTTAGCTGAATTTCAGTTGTGAAGGGTTCAGTTGTTTCTTAATGGGGAGAAAATCATTTCCTGGACAAAAAATAGCACCAAAAAGTTAAAATACAAAAAGGTAGGCTTTAGATAAGGATAACCTGATAGATACTAAAAGATAAAGTTTTACACAGCTACTGGTGTGATGTACATTGATCTGGTGGAAAGTAACATTGTACTTTAGAATCACACGTCTGCATCTGCGTCTCTTTTTGCTAATGTAATGCACACGTTGTATTTTTTTATAAGATGTATGTCACTTTGGAGAAAAGCATCTGTTAAATTAATAAATGTACAAGCAGTCCCTGGATTACGAACGAGTTCTGTGTTCTCAGTCTATCTTTAAGTTGGATTTTGAACCAATTCGGAACAGTTAGGCATGGTGGGTATCTAATGTCAGTTTGTCAAATGTTTGTCTTGGTATATTGTATATCATGTATCTTTCTATTCATAAAAACATTAAAGAAACAATTTGGATACACTGCAACATCTTTAATGTAACAGTACCGTAATAATAAAAGTAGTAATAATACACTGTAATAATAACAACAATAATAGTACTAGTAATAATTATACATGTTACTAGAGAGAGACACAAAAAGAGATAACCAGAATCAAAGATGTGTTCTTGTGGTCGGGGATGAGCGAATGGTCGGTGGGCGAACTGAACAGAGGCGAGGATCCATAATCGTGGTCGAGGGACAAGGCAGGTGGTTGTTATCAAAGAGGCGTGCAATGGGACTGGGGAACAATGAGGGACAGGACTTGGAAGAGCAAAGCGAGGTAGGTTTAAGAACGCAGAGGAGGAGTAATCTTGAGTGAGATTCCACAACGGGGAAGAGGTTGAGAAGTGTCTTTTATAGCTTAGTGCTCTCTCAGACAGAGAGAGTGTGAGTGTAAAACATTAAAACTTTAATATTTTCCAGTGTTCGTTGGCATTTCGCCTTTAGCTTTATTATTTCCACTTGTGTATTTCACTTGTGATCGTTTCCCTTTGATGTATCACCATCACGTGCATTACGTTTACATTTATTTACTTAGCAGACGCTTTTGTCAAAGCGACTTACAATGGATACTATGTAGTGTTACTAGCCCACACACCTTATTCACCAAGGTGACTACACTACTTACAAGGGGTTACTCATCTGTGCATCAGTGAAGCACATTTACGCTTTGGTGCCGTGGGTAGGAGGGTAAAAACAAAAAAATTAAAGCCAAAAACTGTAACACACGAGACACTTAACAGCAATGTGGTCCGACTGAAAAGAAGGAAGTCTTGTCCTAGCTCGGGCTCACGCACCCTGCCCACGAGCTGACGAACTGCTGTCTGTAGATTTGCAATGTTTTGATGCTTGTTGCAAAATAGCGCCCATTTGTTATTATGAACTATTGTCTGTACAGTAACTCGAATTTTTAATATAATAGGGTTAATTATGAAGTTTTCATTTAATAGTTTCTTCAGGGCGAGAAAAAAAAATTAACTTCCGGTCAGTAAGAGGGTGGTTCGTAACTACGGGTTGTACGTAAGTCGGACATTCGTAACCCAGGGACTGCCTGTAAATGTATACATAACGTTTTGTTACAGGAGTCTATCCTGGAAGCATAGGGCGTAAGACAGGGTACACCATGAACAGAGAAAATGTCGTAATTTGGCTCATCGATGATTATGATGTAACTAAATAAATTTCTCAGGATCACTGCTTGTTTCTTTCATTCTGCAAACCCAATGAGTACTATAGAGGTCGCACTCTGTAGCATAATGAATATTAGCCATAACATTACAGGTTAGATCACAAGTCATTTTACAATGTCAGCGCACATGTTTAAAATTCTATGTTCGCATTTAAAAAGGGTGTTGAAATTCACCTCTTCAAGACTCATCTGAGCACAACGCACTTCGCCCACGATCTCTTAAGGAGGACGTATGCACAAGGAGCCGAAGTTACAGAACGAACAGCAAAAAGTGTTAAAAGCGCAGTTGTGTTCACACAGCAAACGGTGCCTCCTCTGGCGTCCTCTCTGTGAGAGCAGGAGAAGGCAAAAAAGGTGCCTTTGTGTGGTGGCAGCCCTGCCGCATTTCTCCATTAGATTGTCGTGTTCGCTAATTAGAGAACGGCTGCACGATTCACCTTGTTAATTAGAAGGACCGGCACACAGAGGCCCCCCGGGCGCTGTCGGGGGGCCGGTGCCTGTGAAGTGGCTCCTCTCATCCGCCTCGCAGCCTCTGATTTGGAATGAATAAATGATGGGGAGCATCCAAACACAGTGTCTATGCGAACACACATCATTCTACAATGTAAATCACCTCCCATCATTGCAGCATGAAGAGCACCATTTAAAGTGGAGAAGGTAGCGATGTTCGCAGGTGCGAGACAAAGTTTACGGAAAATGCAAGTGTGACTTTTCCCTCGTCTAAGCGTTTTCCCTAATGATCGCTCCTTTCTGCGCTCAGGGTAACATTTTATCAACGTTGAGGATATTAGGAGTTTTTTTTGTATTTCTGGAAAACATACCATACTAATTAGGTGTATAAAATATGTTCATTTTACTTTTTAATGCAACTGTTTGCTGTGTGATCTTCATAGACCACTTTTGATGTTGGTAGAATTCCCTGCTGTATACACAGACAAGTTATCATTAGCATGGTGTACAAAGCTCATATTTTCTGTGACAAAGGCTTCAACTAAATAGCATGTAAATGGCACCTTTTTTTCTGAAACAGGCATACTTTGCAAAGTCTAAAGGCATTTTATTTGGTTTTACGGGACTTGTGCTAAGCATTTTAACCCTGCTGATAGTGAGGCAGCTTTGCTAAGGGTGTTGTGATTAGTATTTGTGGTAATGCTTACCGCTGTATTGTCAGTTCACTGATTCCTGTGGAAACAGTTTTATTGTTTGATTGCCAGTTGGGTTGAGCTGAAGAAAATCCCTATTCAAAGTATTTGTAAGAGACCAGTAATATGCAGTCTTCTAGGTGTCAGAAAGACGTGACAGGTGAGCGATTTATTGTGGCGAAAGATCTCTTTGTTTGTGCTGATCACAACACCCCTTGTGTTCATCTGCTCCTTACTGGGCTGGGCCCTTGCTTCTGTTACCGGGGGCCACAGTTGTCCGCCACAGAGGACACGTGCATGGCGGTGACCAGGTTGATCTTCGGTGGGGCTGCTGTCTTGAAGCCACATCAGAATCAGCAGTTTCGAAGGGCATTTTGCGACAAAACACTAATGAGCATGCTTGTTTTAAGCACCACCCTCAAGTCCTGACTGCCATGAATAATTGATAAAGTCAAAAAATGCAGTAGATACACAAACATTTGGGTCACTCAACGACACGTGTTGGTATAAGTAAGATCTGAGTGACAAGTCTGCCTCTGAGCTTGTGCTCCTGCCTCGCACCTAGAGTTGCAGGTTTGAATAACTCCTCCTGCTGTCGCACCCTTATCCTTACCCTGTATTGCAACAGGTAAAAATGACTCAGCTCTGTAAATGTATCCTTGTAAGGTACTCTGAGGAAAAGAGACAGAAAATTTGAGATGTCGGTGTAAAACACCTTCCTCCGTTGTGCAATATGCAAGTGGTGGATTTAGAGACTCTTGGCTCTGTACAGGTGACATCCACTTGGTGGTATCTGCTTCCTGCCTCACGTTTGTGTTTCATCATCCAAGCCTCACCTTCTGTGAGCTCCCCGCCCATGACTGTGCTGTATCTGCACCGTCTTGGGTCAAAGTTGACGGCATTAGAAAGCGAATCGCTGGAGCCGCTCCCTGTGTCAGCCCGACCAGCCGAGATGCCCCTGTGTATGCGTGTAATGTGCGTAACTACCCTCTGGATTTACGTGACCTGGTTCTGATTTGCGTGGAAATGCTCTCCTGAATTGGTCCTTTGTAAGCCTGTCTGGCTGTTGTATCATTGCTGTTTGGGAATGACGGTGACCGACCTGTTACTGTTCCTCTCTGCAGAACATGCACAGTCCTTGCAGAGAGGCATCCTTGAAAGACTTGCTTATTTGAGCCCATCTTCCTTTTTGAGTTTTAAGTAATGCCATCAAATAGTTCAGTGTCTGCATGTCTGAATTGCTGTAAAAGAATATGCACTGCTAATTTTGTAATAATAAAGTTCTGAAGCTATGTGCTGATCCAGGCTTTTCAGAAATGCTGGAGATCGAAGGGAACATTGGTGCTGTCCTGATCAGAAAGGGGAAAACTAGAAAGTCTTCTCCTTTCTTCTGCGTAAAACTACAGTTCCAACTTGCAATTTTCCAAGAAGTAATCTTGCTTTAATAACACCTAAAAGTGCTCATACTCTGCATGTACAGGATAAGTGATTCCCATTCTCTACTGCAAATGAAAGAGTAATAAAACCCAGCCAAATGAGTACGGGTCTTAGTATTCAGTCCACTATTTTGTTTTGTTACGTATTTCTTCAGATAGCAAGACAGCTGTCTTCTCTCAGGTATCTTTCAGTTGGAAATATTTTGGCAGAATTTTTTTTGTTGTTTTGAAAACATGTTCTTGGTGTTTGTTTTTCTTGCACATGTTTAGAGAAAATCCTTTGCATTTGTTTTTTTATCATATGTGCTGTCATTATGTACATTATGTATCTACAGCCATTCCTCACCATAACATGGTTACTTAGTTCTGCGAAGTAGTCCGTTGTATGAGAAAACGGTATATATTTCCACGTTTTTCGTTGTATGGGATCCTGTTATATGAGGAATGCATGTACTTTGACATAATTGGAAAAAAATGAATGTATTCCTTGAGGTGTCATTCTTTCAGTTTTTGTAAGAAAACACAAATGTATTAAATAATCAAATTATAGATGATAAAGAACATTTTAAGGAAAGTGGCTTCATGATTCAGTTGGGAATATTCCTAATTCGACTGGTTGGAATGGCATGGAAAAGGGTGTATAACGCCGCAGTGTTTCTGCAACATGCTTTGAAGATTGAATATAATTTTTTGTAATTTTCAGCTACATGTGTGTTGTGGGATAAATTTTCAAAAGAATGGCATTATTCCAAATCCAAAAAATTCAGTTATTCTAGATATCCAACTTTTCTAGAGCATGTTTTGGAAATTGACTGGAGGTACTTGCACTATGAACGAACTAAAGCAGCAGGCCTTCTGTTTCTTGAGCGTTGTGAAGTAGTTGATGTGTCTTGGTAAAACTTGACTTTACTGTGGTGATGTTGTGTGCAGTTTGAGTGCTGTGCCTGAGTGACAAGATAGCAGGGCAGTGGACCTTTATTTTCCCCTCACTCTCACACACACACACACACACACACACACACACACACACACACACACACACACACACACACACACACACACACAGACATGACCCCAATTTTGTTCTCCTTCTCCCAGATGCAGCAGCAGGAACTTGCACAGATGAGGCAGCGGGATGCCAATCAAACTGCACTGGCGGCGATCGGACCTCGGAAGAAGCGCAAGCTGGACACGTCCGGGGCCACAGCGCCAGGGGGTGAGGTAAGCAGAGAGGCCTTGACGTTGCAGACTATGGTAAAAGAAAGGGTCCTTCCAGTTATTTTGGGTTCTATGAAGGGAAGCAGCCAGGCTTCATGAGGTGCCAAGAAACGATGAGGTACGGGGCTGAGGTGAGGGGCGGGGCCCGACCTCATTTTCTATTCTGCACCAGCCAGGTGTGCCTAAAGATGAAAGTTCTCATTTCATCACGTTGCATCACACTTTGCATTATCTGTACCGACTCGTACAACTCATACACTCCAGACTGTTAAATCCAGCGGTTATGAACTGAAATCAGGTGTCTTGTTAAAAAGTGAGATGGCCGCTCCCCCCCAATTAGAACCTGCCAACCTTTGGGCAGCTGTTTAACCACCATGCCGCCTACTGTTTTGTTACTTTTTGTCCATAAGTGTTCATGAAATGTCACTATGAACTGTTACTCTGGTTTGCCATGTTGAGCTGTCGGCAGGGATTCTCCTCTTGTCGGACTAAACAGATGGTTCAGACAGAACAAATGAAAGGAGACGGCATTATGGTACCCATTGTAGTCATTGAACTGAAACTTTGAATTATTTCTCTCAATTTGCACCCCATTTTCCTGACATTCAAAAGATGTTTTTCCTGATAGCTTCCGTTATTTTAACACTCCTTTAACTTTTTGATAGCAGAATAGCTGCACATTTGTTGACTTTTAAAACACCGCATATGACCGTGTTTGGCAATTATCACAGTGCCATCTTGTATCTGTCTCCCTTTATACTTTGTATCCTAACGGTAGCTATTATAGTTGGTTAATGAACAATATCATTAAGGAGCAGCCCCCTAAACTTGTGATTTCAGTAAGGTTTGTGTCCACACTGTCCCTTCCACCATGTGCACTCCTCTTCTTTCTTCCCTGTAAACAGTTGCTAAATTTGACATTTAGGCCTCATGTCTAGCAAAAGACTTAACTTCAAGTAGTGGGTTCTATGTGAAGATTCTTTACAGTAACTACGTATGTTATCATAAATGTCTTTTTATTCACTTTACCTCACCTTGACAATATTTGAAAAGCGAGAGCCATTGTTACACCTCATAATTTACTGGCTCTGTGAATTGAATTTAAAATATTTGTTAGAATGAGTAACAAAATGCATTGTAATATTTCATGTAGATGTGCAAATGGATCGCAGTTACAACATGGTTTGGTATCCAACAGCGGCATGGATAAGCCCCTTCTGCCCAATACACTGGCAGTTATAATGCTGGGAAAAATATTTGCCCCTTTCCTCGGGGGGGTGATTGTCCTCTTACACTAAATAAGTGGTTGTGCCATCTTTAGCAATGACTGCAACCAAATACTTCTAATTCAATATGGATATTTTACATTCATGACTTTATTCATTTATTTTGCGTAAATACCTGAACACATTTAGTCTCTTTTTTGTAACAAGAGGACATGAGGAAGGAGGCAAATGTATTTTTCACAGCTCAACTCTTAGGAGGTCCTCTAGTGCTATTCATACACTGCTTGTAACAGGAAGGTTTGATAATCCCAAGTGTCTTGCCTGCTCTTATCTTGAAGGCTTTGATTAAAATCAAGATATCAGTATGCTTAATTCAGAGTGTAAATTGTGACTTAGTATGCATCCGTTGCATTGTAGCTGAAGTGGACATTGATGTGAACAGGACCGTTTGCTTATGTTGTTCAGTGTATTGGAGGGCATTCCTGTGATGCAATGGGATAAACATGCTTTTCTAACAGCCTTTGCGGCTTATTGCGTTCACAAAACCAGCACAAACAGCAGAGAGGTGTGAGCTGACATCTTAAGGTGTTGTCCCATTATTCCTGTTGGCAATTCAAGGTCACGATTTGTAACTTTATCACACGTGCTTATACTTGTAAACTTAAGGTTAGAGTTATACTTTGTAACTGTGTCGAAGGGTTGAAATTGTTTTGGGTTCAATGGTATTGTAGCCCCGGGGTTTTTGAGTGTCTATGATTCCTGGCCCCCTGTTCTTGTTCAGTAAATCTGAAATATTCATATAGCTAATATGCAGATCTTTACTGGTGCTCCCCATTACTCCACTGGAGCTGCTGTCTGGATATTACCTGCTTGTCCTTTTGCCACTTTTTTCTTCTAAGTTGGTTCCAAATGCAGCAGAGTAAGGTTAAACAGGAGAGATTGCCTGGCAGTGGCCAACTAGGGCATGGCTACTAGAGTCTATTCAAGCAGAGAACCCATTTCCTCCAAGGCTTTTTCTTTTGTCTCCTGTAGTATTTAACTTTGTGCGGTGGGAAGTTCTGGTACCATCTCATGGTTTGTATGTGGGTTGTAGAGCCCTTGGTTTTTGCATGTCCTCCACATGTTTGCATCGTCCCACTTGGGAGAGGTCAAAAATTGAAAATTTGTAAATTCTCAGTTTTGGATCTGATGTGGTGGAATGAGCTCCCCCTGTTCCTCAGGGCTGCCGAATCCCTTCCAGCATTTAAAAAAGGTCTCTTTTTGACCCATTTTTCTGATGACCTCCTAACAGCTCCATAAACTTGCATTGGACCATCTGTTTATATCTATTTCCTGTCAGATTCAAATGCAGCTACCCGTGTAATGTGCACGGACAAAAATTGTTGGTATTGGACAAATTGTGCTCTGAGAATCTGCGCACACTATCTGCTCTGTGTGTGTGCATCCAAAGCTCTTTGCTGTTGATGCACTTCTGTGTTCTCTGAATGCTATGCCACTTTGGAGAAAAGCATCTACTGAAAGAGTAAATCTAAATGGAAGTGGTTATGCTGTGATGGACTGGCATCCGGTCTAAGGAGTACCTTGCCTAGCACTGCCCCGCGCTGAAATAGGCTCCGGACCACTGCGACCTTGCAGTAGGACGAGTGGTTCTCAACAGTCACTAATGGAATGGCCTTTGAGGACTGCAAAGGCCAGGCTTGGTGCCTCGATCCATTGATGCAGAAATTGTGCTTGGGGTTATGCCTGAGTGCCCAACATGTTTAGTGAGGATTATAGCTGAGAAGTAATGGTTTACTGAAGTTGTATCAATGCAAATTTATTCATGATTTCATTAAGTGATTAATTTGTACATGTACTATAGTTAAATTCCAGTTTGCATCCCTGTGTGATGATCGTGTTGTGAAGAATTTGCTTTTTAAAAGAGATAAAGGAGGTAAATCACAGTTTATTCTAACAGTAAGTTAGGTTATTTCATCTGCTCTGCCCTCCCCCTTCACTCACTTGAACCTTAAAGGCCCCAATCTTCTACCTTCTCACCTTCTGGAGGAAGTTCAGCACAGTGAAAAGAGCTGTGTTACATGTGTACATCTGCCATCCGGCCCGTGCTTAATTAAAGGGAGTGTAATGGAGTGAAGTCATACTCTCGTCTCAAGCATCTGCGCCAAGGGAGGAGCTCAACAGTAACTTATTTTCACTTAATTTTCACCTCCTCGCGTTGCTTCCCTACGACCTCTGTCCTGCATAGTGTGGCTCAGGCCTTGACCGCTGGCGGCCTCATCTTTCCTCTGGAGAACAGAGCCAAAGTGACTTTTTGAAGGGGGTCACGGGATCCCTGCCAGGCCCCTGGCTGCTGCTGGATCGCGAGCCGTGTTCTATCCTGCCACTCCGGGGAAGGGGGAAGGGGGGGGGCTGCAGTTACCACGCCCCCAATGGTGCCCCAGAATCCCACGGTTTTCTGCACTGATCGCAGACAAAGGCAGTACCATCTCTGCTGCACCACGGCTGACATTTGAGGGGGAGGGGGCTGGGACCCTCAGCAGACTG
The DNA here is from genome assembly GCF_900964775.1 of Scleropages formosus. NCBI lineage: Eukaryota > Metazoa > Chordata > Actinopteri > Osteoglossiformes > Osteoglossidae > Scleropages > Scleropages formosus. Next base: position 33,330,492 of record NC_041810.1, read on the forward strand.
GACAGTTCCTGCTGGATGCCCTCCAGCCACACCTCTCTCTGTTTGCCTGGGTGGGAGGTGCGCTGCACTGACATTTCACTGGATGCTTTATTTTTCTTTTTTGTTAGTGAGACTGGCTCTAGGAGACCATGTCTGGATCTAGACTGCCCTGGGGCCCGAAACTGATATTCAGCTAGGACTGCAGAGTCCATGTCTGGCTGGGGTCTGAGCTCGCCTGCAGTGCCGAACAAAGGGGTCCTCATGGGGGACCTGGGGGCGGATTACTTGCAAAGCTGCGGTCGGGCAGCAGGCACTGCCTGTGAACCCCGGCGAGGAGGGGGGAGAGAGTGGGTGCCAGATCGTGCCCTGGGGACAGCAGCTCGTGGTGGCTTTCACTCCCCCTGCTGTCAGGCATCCAGGGCCCAGACACCGCATTAATCATTAGGAAATGATTAGCCTGCAGTATGAAATGCATGACTCGCCAATGAATTTTATTTACCTGCTTGAGTTATAGTTGCCTTGAGACACGAGGTATTGACATGGACATTAGATATGTATTCCATTTTTTAAGTCGCACTATGAGTGGCATTAAAAAAAGCCAGGGCTTTAATTAGATTAAATGTGATTTTCCCATGTTTGCCAGAGTCCGTGTTGAGGCAGGCACATCCCCAGGAGCCTGTGGGAGGGGGAAGGTGTGGGTGCTGTAACCTTGGGCTATGGGGGTGGAGCAGGATGGCCAGCCCAGGGCTCTGTTCTCACAGGTCCCTTCGTGTCTCTGGCCTCATCCACTGCCAACGCCTACTTTGTCTTTTTGGAAATTACTCAACACTCTGGATGTTTGCTGGCAGTGTGACGGCAGACTATGACTCGTTCAATCTTTGCCGTCGAATACGAGAACCATTCTGCTGCGTGTGGAATTCTCGTGGCCTTTGAGGAGTGATCAAGACCGGGGAGAAATTGCATGTTGAAGAGCGACATCATGAACTGCAGCACCCAGATTCACTTTGTGTGCAGTTGTACCTACCCATTGTGGGCACATTCATGAGCTTGGAATCACGATGTGGAGCGAGCTGGAGTCATTCATCACATCAAAGCAAAAGCCCTGTTTATTTGGGGAGAACGACAACAATGGCAACCAAATTGCCGCTCCTTGTTTGACTATATCGTCATTCCCATATCAGTGTAACGCAGGCATGCAGAAAGGTGGTCGGAACGTTTAATTTTTCATTTGAATTCCTATCACCCACCCCTCGTGCGTACAGATCAGGAACAAGACGATGAAGAGAGGAGGAGGGAGAGAGAAAGCAAGGGTGCGGGAGGGGTAAAGCGCAGAGGGAAACTGATGCCCTTTCCTGCAGCTAAATTAACAGGGATCACGTGGAAAACAATCTGAGCCTGGTATGAAAAGGGGAACCATTAAAATTAGCCCGCGGCTATGGACTGCACCCAATATCACTAAAGCTACACTCGCTGCAGATGTGGAGGCTGGCTCGCAGGCAAACTGCGCTCTGTTCTATAGCTACAATTAAAATCAACCCCTCTGCCAAAAAATCGGAGGGGGTTTCAGGGGTTGGGGGGGGGGCCCGCGCCGAACATCAAAGACTGATTGAAATGTGTGGTTAGTAATAAGAGTGGTCTCCCAGCCCCCCGGTCCTGCACGGTTCCCTTGTTAATGAGAAATTTTGACCTCTGGTTTGTAAGTTAAACTTGTAATCTCGGTTAATGAAGTAAATCAATCCCAAGTCAGAGTTGGCCGCTGCCACCCCCCACCCCATCGCACCCCTACCGCCCGCGAGTAGTAGACGTCCAGCTCCTCAGCCAGACAAACAGGAAACCCAGGGAGGGCAGCGTTTGATTGCTGGGCGGGAGGGTGTTTGATTTAGGCAGGGGACCACCCCATCCCATTAGCATTGCAGGGGATCTGGCATCAGGGACGATGCCGACCTACACGCGCTTCCCGCGCTTCATCTTCAGTAGGGATGGCTGTATAAATAACCTGCTTTTGACGCATGTCGACAGTGTGAAAATCAAATTTATGAAAGCATAACTGTGCTTTGGGAGGATGGCTCGCGTGAGATCAGGGCTTCCATCAAATATTGGCATGATCATGGCAAACCCATTCCTGGGTGCATGCTCTAGGGGCATTTTGGTGCAGACCTTCACCGCTGGGGGTGGTGGGGATAACGTGACGACAAGAGCTTGGGCACGGCTTCACAGCAGGAACCGGTGAACAGAATTAGCCGCTTGAGCCAGACAAGAGAAAAACAGATCTTTAAAAGAAAACAAGACGACATCTGTTGATGTTTTAGCTCTCTGAGGCTGAGAAAGTTCTCCACACTTAAAGAATTACACGCAGTCTCACTGAAGGCTTTCATAGAAAACTGCTTTGGATGTGTTTTCACAAACCTCTGACTGACAGCTCTGCAATTTTTCTCTGCAGTGACAGATCTGTGTGTCCTTTTTATTGAAGCTGAGCCTGAATAACTTTTTGTTTATGACATGTCCTTGAATCCACATCATCTACACACAGATGATGGGCTAAGCAATGCCCGTTGGGACCCTGAAGTAAGCTGAGCTTACTCTGAACCAACTGTGTACATTCTAGCTAGGCGGTCAAGCCACGAGGCTGTCTGTTCTGTGACCTTGGGTCGACCTTGCATTAGGCGGCTCACCGGATTTAACAAGCTCTCTCCTGGGTTTTGTTCAGCACCGGCCAGTCTGACACATCTGTGAGAGTCCATACGTGTGCAGGCCTAGGTCTGCCGATGGTTAGTCATGAAACTGGCTGCGCCGAGATGTGGAGAGGATTTCTGTGAGCAGTGAAACGGTGGCACTGCAAAATGACATCAGAAATGCTGTGAAGGAGAGCGTGAGGAATGCCACCCCATGTCACAACAGAGTACACGGTGTCATTAAAACGTGGCTGGAATTTTCTTATGGATCGGCTCATGTTGACTCTTCTAGGTCCACATTTTGTGTTAATGTTCTGTTCCGCCAGCCACCTTCTAGAGCAAATACTGAACATTGGAAAAACTAACGTATCCTCACATGTAAACTAATGGTTTCTCATGTATAAAAGAGAAATTTAAATTGATTAGTCTTTCTCTTTACACCTTGTGAATTTCTTCTATTCTTCATTACAGCTTTTAATTTAAGTTTGTGCTTTAATAATGGTTAAATATACAGTTTTGACAACAAAGTTGTGCCGCAGGCACTTCAAAGATTCCCATCTTAAAGAAATTAATTACCTCCCTTGTTAATCTTGATATAATTAAGTGTAAGAAGTAAGAGCAGCCACAGGTTTTGGTGAATTTTGGAGCACAAGGCAGGTGAAGCAGAATTTCTCTGGCCTTCAGTAGCCAGTCCCCACTTAAGGTGCAGGGTGTGATTGTGGTGACTGGACAGGCAAACACTGTAATAAAGCTCATGTGTCCTCTTCCTCTGGTTTGTCTCATTTATTTATTCATTTACTTACCTTGGCTTCTGTAGTTTTTAGATTTTCTCTCTTCCTCCTTACTCCATAATGACTTAAAAGTTGAAAAAAATAAAGTTTAATGGATTATGTCATTTCTGATATGCCTTTCTCTGGTCTAGAAGCAATCGAGAGAAAGATAAGAAGCTTTGGTGAAATTTTGCTGCAAACAAAACTGTCAATGACAGTGTCTTTGCATGTATTACCATGTCAGTGTCTGAGAGGAGCGCTGTGACCTGGTGTTTCTGCATTACTTGGAAAAAAGTTTGCTTTTTGGTTTTGTTGATTGTCACGATCTTGAACCGCACCACCTTGACCTGGCTACTTACGTTGAATGGGTGATGGATCAATAGAACTGTTGGGCTACAGAAGTGAATGTCTTTTTGATGTGCTGCCAGTGTAATTTGTATAAATACTGTTTGTAGGGGTTTTGTTGGCTTGTGCCATTTGAAGGGAACTTACAAAAGCGAAGTGCTGCCTAGATTAATTCTGCCCAGGTATCGCTTTTAATTTATGCATTTGTGTATGTAGTATTTATTTTCATTCAGTGAATAGTATAATACTATAAACAATGCTGCTTCAGAGTAAGTTCTTGTGTCCCTTAGTTTTACCACAAAGTGGTTATTCAATGAAAAGCAGTCTTTCTCATCTGACATAATGGTGTGTAATTACCAAGTAATGCAAAGTGCAAAAATAACTGAACCCCAAGTTGCAATGGTAAAATCAAGGGGAGGTAAGTACAATCAGGTGTGTATCATATCTTGCATTTTTTGGGTTTAATATTTTATACAAGAATAATGACCATCCCTATGGGGTTCATACTTACATGCAGCACTATATACTTGTCATGAAAAATGCTGCTATGTGGTGTAATATTGCTTCTAGCTTGAATCATTGCCTTTCCCTCTTGACTGCTCTTTCATACCGAAGGACATCTAATTACCATCATTTAGGAAATTTAGGAAAGTCACATCCAGACAGTCTTTATTTAATTTTTAGACCTGAGGACACCCAATTAACATCATTTAGGCAAAGTGTTAAATGTCCCACCCAGCCATTTACATGGACCAGAATATCTCTGCTTTGTAATGAGGGTTAATTGGGTGGCATTTGTTTACTGTCCCTCCGTTAAGGGTGGAAGGCATAGAGCCAAGCTTCAGGGTCCTTTGTGTTCACCGCTGGTGCACAGCCAGGCCCCTTCCGCTGCCCCCTCATTCTCATATGCTCATATGTTGCCCCTTTACCTCATGATGTGTGACAAGAGGCCGAAGAATGACCCTCCGTTGTGCTTGTCTGTTAGCCAGTGGTCCTAGAAGGTCTCGGATGTTGTGAGTTACACAAACAGCAGATAGCCAGTTGAGCAGTTATATGGATATGTGTGATTGCTAATGAATGCTCTTTTGCACCCACCTTTGAAACGTTGCTTTGTACAGGACCAACTGTGAATTTCGGGTGAAACATAACATACTTTGTTTACTGATGTTCTGTTTCTGCTTTAAGGCTTTATGTTTAAAAAATCTGGCTAGGTGCATTTGCTCTTGTTTTCAACATCCAACTTATGATAGAATTTGAAATACATTTTTGTCAGCATAAAGCACTATTACAATGTTAACAGCTGATGTAATACTTAGGTGATCTTGGCAAAAGCAGCCTTTCACTGGATGAACTTCCTCCTTCATGCATTTTAGATGTATTAAAACACTGGTTGCTGATACATGAGGGAACGGGGACGCACCACTGATTGTGCCTGATAACTATGACTCCATGTTGCCTGTTTAAATGTTTGGTTCAGTGTCAAGGTGCTGATTGACACGGAGAAACGGTGACTAGAGAGACTGGTTGGACACTGTATGGCTTGTTTGCCCTTTATTGTGCCTTTATCTCACGCCACGTCTTGTTCCTTTGTTGCAAATAAATCGTTTTTTCAAGTTCAAACAGCCAGAGTCCAAGCCCAGGGGAATACCGTAACGTCCCACAGTAACATGAAAGTAACGTAACCCCATATTAACGCATCTTCCAGGCAGTGAGATACCAACTCCCTGACCTTGACCCCTGTGATCATGGTTATAAGAAACTGCATAGCATCCAAAGTCAAACCAATGACTGGAATCCATTGGCAGCCCAATTCCCTGTTCTCCTAACAGCGAAGTCTTATTGCCATGTTTTGATGCACTCTTTTTTTTTTGTTTTGTTTTTATTTATTTATACTTGTTTTTGTCGCCATTAAAAGCAGCAAGGCTAAAATTAGGCACAGAAAGGCGGCATGAGCGAATAAACAAGCCGATCCATTAGCAGGGATGGCATATTGGCTGGCGCGCCTCCTCGAACGGCGGCCCATTAACAGTGGCACTGGCTGCCCCCAGCTGTGCCGGTGGGAGAAGAAGAAGGGCCAAGGAAGGCCTATTTCACATGCACCAGAATTAAACAGACTCAAGTTCCCCAAAAAAAGACTGAAGTACATCTCTTTCTGATGTATGTCTCGGGCAAGAAATGCATTGATCTCAGAATGTCCCTTGGCAATTATAAAATATTAAATCCAAGTCACACTTCTCGACTCAGCTTAATTTTTTTCCCCCGCTTCTATTCAGTGCTTTCCATTTGATCAATTTTAACACGTTAGGAATGGCTTCTTATAGGGAGAAAACGCTACAGTCTTGCAGCTGCTCGCTTTTAAACAGGCTTTGTTATACTTTCCTTTCAATTTTGTGCTCTTTAAAAAGGAAACTTTCAGCTCTTCCTGGACCAGACAGGTGCATCTTTCACACATGTACACGATGTGTAAAAACTCCACAGCTTTAATCGTTTCCGAGGTCTACAGGATGAATTTGGATTGTGTTTGTGTTGAAAGTAGTTTTAAAAACATTTAAAATGTGTTCTTTTTTTAGTACAGACCTCTGCATTTTCATTGCATTCTTTTTATATTGAGTATTAACCCTCTCAACAGTTATTTAGATTTGCAATCCATGTAATTTACCATCCATGTAAGCAACTGCATTTGTTATACAGGCCAGTAACCCATGGATAACTGCATATGTTCTGCAGTTCTCCCTGTAATAGCATCCTTCTGAAGAAGGTTGAGGAGAAAGTTTCATTTCATCATCTGCACTAAAGGCTTCCATTCACTCCGTGTTACAGAATATTGCATGTGTACTGTTGTACAAGAGATTTTAACCCTAATGCATTATTTAGCAAACACATGTCCCTATGTTCTACAGGTGTATTCTTTGTGTCCCATTTTCCTTGGCAATTCAAAGTTAGATTGTGCGAAGTAAACTGGTTTCTGCAGACCAAGAGATTAAAACATGATTGAAACAAATGTCAGGTGAACAAATAGATAAGTGAATGATATACAAAACTTGCATAGAGCAAAAATTTGAGGCTTGTTTGGATGTGTCTTCCTTTTGCTGGTTGTATCAAGGGTACACCAGCCTACTGGAATGCTGCATCTTCTTAAGATGACCTATCTGCTCACGAACCTATAGCCTGATGGTATGGCTAACACAAGCCAGGTTGGGTTAATCGTGCAAAGTGACATACGTGGCACAAGAAACTGAAGAGTCTTCATGGTTCTAAAGGTGTAGCTTTCTCTTTGCTCTTTGAAGAGCCTACTGCCCAAAAGAATACACATTGCGCTGGGTCTTTGTGCATGCGCACACCAAACTCCACATCAAGTTTGCAGAAGTTATGGGAGAGGTGATGTAACACACTGAGATTGAGACCAGCCCATCGTTCCTTGGGTGGTCCCCACCTGTTGACAGGTATTAAGGAGACCTAAATGTGGCGTTTTTACCTTTTCAACCCCCAACATTGCTGCTGAAATGTGGGCTGACAGCAGCTATGCTCTGGGTTTCACCGCTGGCATAGCCGTGCCTCGTCTTCATGGCTTCTGTGATGGAATTTCCTCATCTGCTTTGAACACAAAGGGCTTTTGGCGCTTGTCGAGGCTGTTGCATCCCAGGCAGCCCCATGAGTGCCAGGCCTGGCCAACAGGCAAATGCCAGCAGGCACAGCCCGCAGCAAGGGAGCCCAAGGTACCGAAAGACAGGGGCCTTCCTTGGGAAGGCACACAGTTTGCATTGCATGATGGGTGTGTATTTATGCTGTGTCAATATAGAGATTTGTCATTATACAAAACTGGTTGCAGCAGCATATTTTCCTTTTTATTAATTGCTAGGATGCATTTTGGGCACGGAAGCAGCCAGAAGGAAATTTTCACATGCTGTGGTAGGCTTCCTAGAGTTTTGCGTGATGGGGATGTGTAGCCTTGCTACAGCATGGGATGTCAGGGGGTGTGGACTTCCATCTCAGCCTCTCATTCCATCGTGTTCCTTTGGACATCAGATGGCTAAAAGCATTAGCGTTTGCATTGTCTATGTGTGTCTCCCTCCCCACCCCTGAAAATGTAGATAAGGACATAAAAAGTACAATGAGATTCACTAAATGGGAGAGCAGAGCACCAGAGTTGTGCTCTATTAATATCTGAAGGCAAAACTGAATGTGTTGAAAAGGTGTAAAACTTCTAAAATTAAAAAAATAAAAGCCTGAAATATTATATTTTAATAAAATAAAATGAGTACATGTCAGCCTTTGGAAACAGAAGTTTATAAAGAGCAAGATATCTTCTCTGTGGATAGAGTGTAGCGTGTCTTCTGAGACCAGTTTTTGGGTCACATTTTGAACTTTGAAAGCCCGTAGGATGGAGATGGTATGAATTAGGGAACACTCCGACACGCGCTGAAAGGAGCGTGCTCTCCTTTTGTCCTTAAAGAAGCTGCTTAAGCGTTCAGTTCCGACACCGTGTCCCGCAAGGAGCCCCCCCACATGCCCTCGCCAAAGCCACGTGCCCGTGTTCTCCGCCTGTCTTATGGAGCATGTTTATTAAACATGAGCACCTTTCCTATCATTTCACTCATAAGCAGCGAAAGTTCAGCGAGCCCTTTGTTCACTGCGCTGTTTTTCTGTTCATAGGTGAGGGTCCCATATAACCTGCACTGCTTGCGCACACTCGGAGGGCTTTGTTTACGCCACTTCACCATCACGGAATTAGTTTGTTTTCTTTCTCCGACACGTCTCCTGCTCCATTCTGCGCCTTCCTCTTGTGTACTCCCTCCGTGGGAGTAAGACGAGTCGCAGAGAATCTGTCTGCTCTGTTGTTCTGCTCTAGATTGGCAGTTGTATGCAGGCAAACCCTTTCTATGCTCTTAGTGTTTTTTGTAATTTAAAACCTTCTCCTAACTGTACCTTGGCAGGGGGTTGCAGGTACAGTTCATTAACCGTATAAATGTTTTTTAATTTATAAATCTTACTACTATAATTAAGTTCTGTGAAATCTTTCCCTTTTTTAGCCTGTGTGTGCGCATAATACAAAGGATAACATTTTGCTAAAGTTTTTTTCAGGCTGCAAGTTGGCAAGAGACAGTAGAGTCACTGACTGCATGAACATCACACTACTGCAAAGCACAATGTTTACGGTTAGATTTGTGTGATTATTTCCCGAATTTTAACAGGTTTACGTTTACCTGATACTTTTGTCCTAAGAAACCTATACCGTTAAGCAATTTAATTATTTACCGGTTTATGCATCTGGGTAATTTTTTATTCAAGTAATTTAGGGGGTGTCCATTGCTCAAGAGTGATACAGCTGGAGATGAAATTTGAACCTGCAACCTTTGGGTCCAAAGGCAGCGGCTCCAACCACTATGCTGCCAGCTGCCCTGGATGCCCACATGTAACCCTTTTCGTGCTTGCTGTAATAGACAAAACATGAATAGACATAAACAGGAAGGTTTAACAGAGATATTTGCATAATGCACGGTAAGTCCAAAAACTAGTCCTGTATATAATGAAACCGTTTTTGAAGTCGCTTGATATCAGATGCATTATGATGTCATTTTTGTGACTCGTGTCCCTGTTCCCATTTGTTTCAGCATAATTTATTCCATTTTTTGGCTGCAGTATAAGCTCACTGTGATGACATGTTATTACTTCATGTACATTTACTGTAATGCTTGTTACTCTTCATCCAAATTTAGTGGAAACTGACCATGAAATAAACCTGTGCATTGTGTCTATTTACACTTTTTGCATTATAGCAAGAACCGTGAGTATGCATTATATCTGTGATTTTATGGTAGTCTTAGGAAAAGCATACTTAACATTGTAAGCTGACTTAGACAAAAGTATGAGCTAAATAACATTAATCATAGTAAAATGCTTAAAGCACCATGCAAATCTTTTGTTTCATGGAGGCCCAGTGAGCAATAAGAAGCCCATTTCCACTTGGGTGGCTCAGTGGTGGGTGTGGCGTCCTGCTGAACGCAAACCTTCTTTGACAAGCATCTTGGTAACCTTCTGCGGACACATTGAGTCCAGCAACAGGTCACTGCAAATGACATGGTTGCGCCATTTAAGCATCTGCTTCTAAACCAACAGTGCCTCATTAGGGATACTTCTGAAGACAAGGACTCTGATTTGAGTCTCATTACCCTTCTCCCATTTCAGCTTTAATTGGGTTCATTTTATTTATGAAACGGTTTGAATATTTAATGCTGCCAAGTTTCTCAACCGGTCTTTCATGAGCTGTAATTCATACTTGGCCCAACATGTTGTCTGGATTATGAAGTAAGTTTTAATGGTCTCTGTTTTTCCCTTTTCTTTTTCATCTTAAAAAGCATCAGCTTTGTTCCCAGTGAAGCTTACATGAATTTAAGGAAAGATTTTTATGAGTAAATCTTTTTTTTTTTTTTTTTTTTTTTTTTTTCCTTTTTCTTTTTTTTTTTTTTTTGCAGTGAATGTCACCTCCAAAATGACATTGTTCCTTCGGCCTCCTGAGCTGAGCACTCAGAAGGTGTGGAGATACTGTGGAGGCACAGGAGCAACAGCAAGGCCTAAAACCCTTTCACTTGCAAGGACTGGCATCCCATGCAGTGTGGCTCACTTCACTGCATGCAGGCTTTCTTAACGCCAGTTTTGCTTTGCTTGTACACAAATTCTTTTGCTACACTCGAGTGCAACACAAAGTGCAAAGTTTTCTTTGTTGGAGGGCAGGAAAATTGCAGGCGCACTGTGTAGGAGGAGGGTTCTGGGCTCTGTATGCCATTAAGCCTGGTGACCCTGTGCCTAGGTTCTAAGGAAACCCGCGCACAGCCCATGGTGAACTGCTCCAGGTTCCACTTTCATCTGCTCTCGACCCCGTGGGCTCTGCAACTCAAGGCGACAGGATTGCAGCTTTGTCAGTTCGCTGCTAATTAGAAAATTCCCGACCCGAAGCAGGATGTTTTAATTATGTGTTGTGTCAACTAGTTTGCAGATATAATCCGCAGTTAATACACTCGTAACGGTGCATCGGTGTCTTGCTTCACCGCAACATTGGCTGGGAATGTAGAGATTGTTGTTTTGTCCCCCTCTCCCACCCACTTTGTGTCCACTCATCATGGTGTTCCATTCTCAGCACTGCTGTGGTTAAGGAAGTTGATGGGACCTGTGTGGTTGTTCGTCTCGTGGTGTGACGGGGGCTGCGACGCTGAGCCAGCGAGGGTCCCTCTCGGGGAGAGGCAGCAAAGGGTTAAGAATAGAGCGAGCGGGGATGCTGGGGGCAGCGGCACTGCAGAGCAGAGCAGCGTTCGTGCGAAGGCAAGTCATTTCCCGAAACACTGCAGACACATGGCCTCAGGCGCTCCAGAACCTTTGGAGACCAAAATGGCTTGCAGGAGTTAGAAGTAATAAGGTGTTTTTTCCCCCTTTCCTCCCCCCTTCGTCTCTTTCCTTGGCTGAAATTCTGCATGGTTTGTACGTATTGCCATGGAACAGTGGTGTCGTTTTTATGTTTTATACGTGTATTAAGATGCTCTGCAATTGGCCTTTTTTAAGATTTGTCGTCCTATAGTCTGCAGCTGAATGGAAGTTGTTTGTTTGTTTTTGAGTTTAATTCCTCCATTTTTCATCAGTATCCAAGAGTCAGGGTTTTCTTTTAGAGATTTTTTTTTCTCTCTTTTTTAATTCCTAAGAGAGCAAAGCTCAGATTGAAAGTAGAGCCTGCTCTGTTATTTTACATTTGGATCGATGGTGGAGGGACCGAAAGAGACGGATGACTGTGGCTTTTGGGAGAGCAGAGGACCAGTTCTGCCTCAGCAAGGTTAAATACGCCCCCTCCTGTATTGTCTCCGGTTGCCCGGGAGGTCAGGGTGCTCGCGGTTTCCTCCGACAGGTGTTTGCTGACCGACCCTTTTGACGCAAACCCTCACATCTAAACCTGGCGCATTCATCAGCCTCACCCACGATAAGCAGGGTGCAGCCGCAGCGTTTCCCAGCACCCCTCCTAATTCCTTTAATCTTGCTCCTTTTGGACTTAAAAATGGGCTTTGCTCCAAAATGTATATGTTTAAACATCTGCAAATTGTTATTCAATCTTCATGTACTGTATAGAGACTAAAAGTCCAAATACCTCAGTCAGCCGATGTGGAAAAGCCAGGAGCAACGGGGCTGACATCTGTTAACTCTTTGAAAATGTCTCCTTCCCTGCTGCCCCAGTATAAAAGAAAACATTTCTGTTGTTAATTAATGGCCAGCATGGGATATGGGCTGGAGAGGGGTCCCCCGCCCTTGGTGTGAGGTCCGTGTGTGGCGCCTGGCAAGCCTGTTGGTGGCATTGTGGGAAAACCAGACCAAATGAACACACATACACAGTAGTCCTCAACATACAACATATTCTACCTATGTACAACGACCCAAACAGCAGTCCCATTAAACTCATTATTTTCGAGTCTCATTTGGCAATTTGTAGCAACAACTGCTCCATCTGCTGTACAATAACATTGACAGGCCGTGCTGCCGTATTTCTTATTGTTTGGTTCTCATTGTCTGGGTGTCTAGCTGTGACTGTTTTATTTGCAAAGCTTTTCATTTATGATTCTCTTCAAGTTATTTTTGTTCACAGTGGCTAGCAAATGATAGTGAGTGTTCTAGTGGTGCTGAAAAGAAAAATTGCAGGAAGATAGCTTTAGAAATGAAAGTGAAAATACTGCAGCATGAAAATAAAATACTCCATTTATATTCTATGTTAGTACATTTATTCATTTAGCAGGTGCTTTTCTTCAAAGTGATGTACATCTCGTGAAAAAATACAATGTGTGCATTACATTAGAAGAAAGAGACACTTAGATGAAGACGCGTGATTAAGTACAGTTAGTTTTTCTACCATATGAAGTGTTCATTACACAAGTAGCTGCATAAAACTTTATCAGAATATCGACGATTCCTGATCACCTTTATAGTATTTTTTTTTTTTTTTTAAAGATACATATAAACATTTATGTTACATTACAGGAGTAGTGGCGTAAACGTTTATCCAGGCATGAGCTTAAAGTTATAGTGCATGAACATTTACAGCTTATGTGAACTTAAGAAATCGTGGGCGAAGCGAGCCTGGAAGAGGTGAGTTTTAAGATCCTTTTTAAATGTGGACTGAGATTCAGCAGTTCTGAGTGAGAGGGGGAGGTTGTCTTGTTGTCGGAAGTCACCCATAATGTGTGGGTGGGTATACGAATGACAGAGAGCTTGTGTGTTTCACTGGTGTATGGATGAGTAAGTAGCCTTGTAAGATTGTAAGTAGCCTATATGTCAGTGTAAGTCACCTTGGGTGAATAAGTTGTATACTTGTAATACTACATAGTGTTTATTGGAAGTCGCTTTGAAGAAAAGCATCAGCCACATGAATGAATGTAAACTAGCATTCAGAGATTTGGAATCACACAAATGTTCATGTGTTTGAAAGAATTGGTAGTTTTTTTTTTTTTTTTTTTTTTTTTTTTTTTTTTTTTTTTTTTTTAAATCACAGTAACATTACGTTGATTTAAAAATATAAAATATAACAAGACAATATTGCTAATGTTGGAAATGGCTATTACTGCTAGAAATTATTAATTAATAATCAATTATTCATATATGACTGCAAACCCCCATTTTCAGCAGCCAATACTCCACGGTGTCCTAATGGTAACTAATGGTAACGTTCCTAATCACGGAGAAACCTTTGTAATTATGTTAGCACAGCTTGAACTCGACTGTTCTCTCCGCCAAAGCGAGTGAAGTGCAAGTGCCTTTCCTTGGGTTGCAAGGTGCTGGAATTCCTAAAGTTCATTTCTTGGTTCAAAAATGGGCAAAATGAAAGCGCTTTCTGAAACATGTCAATCTATCGTTTTGCAAAATGAAGGTTTTTCTATGTGTAAGAATGTCCAGAGACTGAAGAGTTCATACAAAAGATGCCAATATTATAATATTACATAATATAATATTGTCTTGACAGAAAAGAGCAAACTGGATCTAACCAGGTTAGAAAAAGAAGCGGAACTGTATCTGTGCATCAAGTACATCAAGGTCTGTAGTCTAAGAAACAGCTTCCTTAAATAGTACACGCCAAATACCGGTGTTATAACAGGGTGGTTGCAGGACATCGGAAGCAGTCTGTACATTAGCTGTTCCGTTTGGTTCTGTTAAAGGGCTTCATGAGCGCCGTGTGGCACTCATCACGGGAGCATTCAGAGCAAAACCCACTTGCTCTGCCATTCCATCAAAGCATTGACACCCTGTGTGAAACTGGTGCTTGAGGAGTACTCGGGTTGACGGGAAGGACTCTGCAAGGAGACGCAACTGTCGTTGTCTTGAATCCTCACTTTTCTCTTTAACACTCAATCAGCACCTGTTCCACACACCTGTGTGCTCCACGTGGACAGGAGGTGGGAGAGTCTTTCTGTCTCCATGCTGAGCTCAGAGTGTGGTGTAGAGGATTGCTTTCCTCTGTGCGTGTGCGTGCGCAAACACACAAGCAGCCTGGGAAAGCCGCCCTGCCCAGCGACTCTCTGTGAGCACCTGGCGGGAGCGGCTCTGTGCCGTGGGCTGTGCACCTGGGGCATTGGGCCCGGGCTCATCCCAGGGTGTGCCCACACAGACACAAGCCACAACCAGCACTCAAGAGCGTTCTCGCACTTCCCTTCTTGCCACAACTGAAAGCCAGCCTCTCACTGTGTGCCTTGATACATCTTTCCACTAAATTTGTCCTGCCAAAGTCATATGAGCACATGGATGAAAGCATCCATTGAGGAGATGGACTGATGCTGTTTGAAACACGAATCTTCCTTCCTTCCTGCTCTGCGGTGACCTCTGCGAGCTGGTAGTCATCGTTGACAGGGGAGAAGTGCGGTCATACACTTTTCGCTGCCTAAGGAACACAACACCCAGATGTGGTTTTTTTTTTTCCCTTCTGCCCCCTCCCGCCGTGAATCAACAACCGATGTGTCTACATGGATGCAGGCGTCAACAGGGCTGTGTTCCTGACAGATGTGTTGAGCTTGTTGAAAGAAAGACTAAGCTTAAACAGTTGTGTCACTGGCCCCTGCCTGGTCCGCCCAGCTGTGGAAGAAGGGTTTGATAACAAGGAGCTCGTGGTGGGCCATAGTGACCGACAGAGCCCCACAGCTCAGAGAAGGTCTCTCTCCCAACCTCCTGGTCTAGCTCGAGGACATCCCCCCCCCTGTAGGAACACTGTGAAACCATGTATGATTATGTTTGTTGTGATGACTGCAGAAGCTTAGTGTGGGGGTTGTGGCTCTCTTTCACATGTTTCACATTAGCATCAGTCTTCTGTTCTTCATGTTCATGGAACATAACCAGCATAAATGTAACGGCATCTTTTGGGTCGGGGAGGAATTGCCGTTAAAATACCCTTTCTACTTTTTTTGTACTTATGTTGTAGTCAGTATGTTTTGTACACCAGTCAGCTGACTTGTTTCATTTGGAATTTTGTCATTTGTCTTGGCTCTTGTTAATAGTATCTCTTAACATAAAATATTCCAAATCAGAATGTCTCCACTGGTGATAACCGTGCCTCTTATTCATGCTTATGTTAATGATAGGTTGAAGGTATTTTAGAAAGTCAGGTGAATGAGGGGTGTCACCATAGTGGAAACTAGTGCCAGTGGAGAGTACGTTGGGGACACCAGAACCAGGAGGTCTAATTTTGCAAACTGTTGTTAGACGTGAGAAAGGCTCTTTATTAGTTAATTGCATTGTTCTCCAGCTGCTCTGCAGATGTTTTACCTGCTTATACAGCTAATTATTTCATTAAAAATGTCCAATATCAGAAGACCACCTTATGTGTTTAACATTGGACCTTCAGATGTCCTGTCCATCAGCGGTGCTCTAACAGCTTCCCTCATCACCGCTCCTCTCTTCCTGTGCAGGTATTAGGCAGTTCAGTGGGCTCACCGGCCGGGACCTCCTCGATCGGCGCCTCCTCCCGCCAGTACGCAAGGCAGCGCATCACCCGCGTCAACCTCAGGGACTTGATATTCTGCATGGAGCAGGAGCGGGAGATGGCACGCTCACTGCTTCTGTATCGCGCTCTACTCAAGTAGCCCCTGCCAGCCCACAGCCCTCCCTCACGGTGCCTTCCGTCGGGTCAGTTGCTTCTGCTCGTCTTCAGCGTGACTTCATTTGGATATTTTTTAATAAATTAAAAACGAACTTAAAAAGGAAAAAAAAAAAAAAAAAAACAGGATTAGCTTCCTCCTCCCCTTTATCCGCAAAATATACCGTGTCTTTTGTGTTATGTATATGGGAGACGACCAAGCAGGAGTGCGGTTCAGAATGGCGCGTGCGTGCGTGCGTCACCTGTATATTCTTCATCTACCTGGTACTTAACTGGCCATCCCAAAGTGAAGGAGAACTCTGTGTCCTTTTTTAAAAGCAATATATTGGAGACCCTCCAAAGTTGATAGTTTCACTGCATTGCCTCACATTTCCAAACAAGACAGCAGAGTCTCCGAAAGGCGCCTCGTACTTCCAGCGTCTTCGTATTCTGTGCTTATTTGGAATTATCAAAATGAAAATGAAGAGAAACTGAGTACAACTGCAACAGCAAGTAAATTCAGATGTAAATAGTTAATTTGCTTGAGGGCAGTCTTAACCAGCATGTACAATAGTTTTGTCACCTATTTAATATTTTAGCATCAAAGTAATTTTTCAGGTCATGAGCGTCTGCTACCGTGAAATTATGTATGTTGCATTTCTTAAAGAAAGACAGTGTGTGATTGTTCTAGTGGTCAGTCTGTGTAAATGAGTAAATCTGCCTGTGTTCCTTCAACTCGTACACATCCTGATCAGGCTGGATGGGTGTAATAGCCAAGTGAAGAAGGTTGTTCAGACACGGGCTCCAGCACAGCTCTGTCCTTCGAGCACCATGACCACAAGCAGCAGACTGAGGGTTCCTTCACAATGTCAGTACGGTGACCTTCTGTGCAGCGGAAAAGATGATACCTTCCCATGTGAGTGATTAGACTGTTGATGATTGTACCATCATGTGCAACTATTCATATCCTGTTTCTCTATTTGTGTTTTTAGCCTTGATCAGGTGTCACCTTGAACCGGTAGCTGAGTTTAAGGGCAGTCGGTGCGATAGGGATTTTTTTCACTGGCGCACATCTGATTGGAAGAATGGCACCCAGATATTTCCCACAATGCAGTGCAACAGTCACTCGACTGGGTGGTGTGTTGTGGAGGCTTCCGGTAGATTGCTTTTCACTCGGAACAGCACTCGCGATGTACCTTGCTTCAGTTCGTCATCTTTACACAACCCTGATTTCCATGGCCTCTCTTGGTTAAAATCAGAGCCTCTTGCTTCTATGCAGCTCCTGTGTCTAAATTATGCCGCTTAAATCATTTGAGTCGAGCAGATGTTCCCAGGATGGTTTTGAAGGTCACGTGCATTGAAGGTTTAGTTTCCTAGCAGCGTCATACTATATAGTTCTAGCATTTTATCGCAACTGAAAAATAAAAACTGTTACTAATGTACACTGAGAGCATCTGTCTCTGCAAGCATCAAGCAGTATTGTCTATAGCTGTTAAAGGGAATTTTTTAACTATTTATATTTTTTTATTTTATTATTGTTTTTTTTAATTTACATTTAAGCTTGCCGCATTTCAGGCAACACAGGTTTATCTTGGTAAAGTACCATAGCAGATATACAGAAGAATAAAACATCTAAATAATTTAAAAGAAGCACAAATAGATATATTTGTTGAGTGATTTTCAGACAATTTTAATAATTATTTTTATGGTTTCTGATAAAATAGCAGGGGGGGGGGGCATTTTTACTTCTCCAGCTTTTTAGCCAAAAGATTATTAGGATGGCATTGCTGAAACACAGGTGGGAGAAGATGTTTTAATGTATGGATAATTTGTACATATTGTTTACAAAGACCATGTGTTTATTAGAACTATGTTATTTTTGGTAAACACTGTACATATTCAGGAATCTGCCAGTTTGTGTGAAAAGCATACTTCTGTATTTGTACCTATTTTGTAAAGGAATAAAAATCTCTTTACTAAACAAAGTGTTTGCTGTCATCTTGCATAGAGTGTAAAGCAGTGCTCAATTTTTCACGGTAAAGATGGTTGATGCTGCGAAAATCTTAGTCCTCTGTGTCCATTGTCATGTTATATGTGTGTAAATCGTAAATCCTAATCCTTCAAAACAGAGCTCTGTGAAGTAACTCTCACACACAGTTTGGGTGAAGTCCAGCCTGTTTGCGCCATCTGTGACTGTACTTGCTAATTGTGAGAAATCACATTAACACTTAATAAAAATCTCAAGATGTTTTTACAGAGCCTGTTAAGAAGATGATGCAAATGCTGCGTCTCGCCGTTTTTGGCTTTTAATGCATTGCACTTTTCTCACAGTAATTGGATTCCTAGGACTCCTGTCAATTCAGGCTTTACATCGACAGCCCAACTTTGTGGATTAATGATATTAATATTTGCCCCTACAAGAGTGCTTTCCTTTAAAAAAAAAAAAAAAAATTAAAAAAAACGCATTGTGGAGAATCTGTTCTGGATTATAATTTCGTGATACAGGACTTCCTGGTCACACATCTTTGTCTTATCCTTGGAGCAGGAGAGCATGGTTCAGTGCAAAAGGTAAGAGTCTTTCACTCTGCTGGTTGAACCTAAACATCTATTTAATAATTATATTTAATATTTACATTCTCCAGGGGGACAGCAGATGGTGTAATGGTTAGCACTGTCACCTTGTGCTCTATAGACCTGGGTTCAAATCCCGCGTCATTCTCTGGTACCAGCATTTAAGGAATTTACTCATTTAATACAGTAAAAATTGGCCACCTGCATAAGTCAGGGTAAATAGCTTAGTGTACAAAGATGTCAGTTGAATAATCGTTAGTAACAATACATTTGTTATAGATTAAAGAGAAGATTGCTTGTGCAGGAGGATGTATTTGGGCATGTGTTTCTGCACTACAGAGGTGACGCTGTCAGCAGACTAGCTGAAACGTCCAGGTGTCCAAACAGGTGAAGGATCAAGGTGAGTGGCTAACCAACCAACTAATCAGGGCTGTTCACCTATGGGGTCACCTGGTAAGCGATATAAACATCCACTGTCTACTCACTCATGAGGAGAAATGGGAAAATGTCAAACTCAGAGTTCACCAAATAGTGAAAAAACGCTTAGACTATAAAAACACAGTGCTTGTTGTTGCTTTGGACTGAGGCGCTACGGTGTAAACTGGTGTCCAGTCCCTCCCCTGGAGCACTAACTGGACCCTGTTCAGTGACTCGGTCACATTTTCCAAAATGTCTCTCAAACAACTGTCAAAAAGCTCTTTTGGATTAAAATGTTACACCCTAAAATGAATTAAAGATGCGCATAACTGCAGATGGTATCGTTGGCTACAATTGGCTCCAGGGCACCAATGTGCTTCTGAGACCCTGATCTCTGGCCCCTTTTCCACTGTTGGCGCAGTGAAGAGCAGAAACCTTGAAACGTTTGGCCTTTCGAACTGCTCACACTTTTGGTAGAAACGCTTGTATGAAGGTCATTTTTTATGGTCTTATTTTGGTAGGAAAACTTGCCTGTAAAGTACTAGTCAAAACATGAAGGTATGTGAGCTGAACACAACTGATTCAGTAAAGTTTATACATGGGCATACATATATATAATACATGTATTATATAATCTATATATAATTATAACCTTATAGTCTATCCAGTAGCATAGTGGTTAGAGTTGGTACCTTTGGATCCAAAGGTTGCAGGTTTAATCCCCAACTCTGGCTATGGTACCCATGAGCAAGGTATTTATTCTAAATGGCACCAGTAAAATTACGCAGCTGCATAAATGGGTAAAAAATCGTATCCTTAACACTGTAAGTTGCTTTGGAGAAAAGTGTCAGCTAAATGAATAAATGTAAAATGTATTGCTGGTGCTGCACGTTTGGGCGGTAAACAGTAAACCACTTCTGTACCTTCTGTTACCATGAGATTTCAGCAACTGCCCCTACCTGTATAGATATTTACAGACACAAAGCTTATAAAGGTATCAAATTGTTTCACTACACCCCAACCAGACTGCTACACTCTTCCACCTCCGCCCGCTCGGTGGTCCCAAAAGCACAAAGCTTTTCCGTTGTCTCTGATGTGGTGAAATGGACTCCACCTTTCACTCCAAACTGTTGAATCTCCCTGCATTCAAAGGAAGTGGTGGATTGTGACGGTTTAACCATTTACTCTAAATTACTTTAGAAGCGTGTCTGTATCCAATCTCTTCTTCTGTTGATGTAATGCACTCTTTGTATTATGTATGTCGCGTTGGAGTAAAGTGTCTAAATTAATAAATGTAAATGTTTTAAATGAAACACCATTAGATCGGGTCTTGCTGTTGTAGAATGGCCTTGCAGGTTCTCAAACCTCTGTGTTGGGAGACATCTCTGGCACTAAGGGTGGACTTCAGGTGATGGCTTAGGTAACCAACTGGGGTCAGTGGGCACTGTAGACCGAGTCGCTGTTTGTTCTCATGCTCGCGATCATAGCGCTACAAGTAAAGCCGGCCGACGGTATGGGATCAAAAGGACATCCGACTGCCCAGCATCCTCGCTTGTTCCTGGAGTCCTGGAGTCCTGGAGTCCTGTGCCGCTGAAACAACTCGCAGCACAACTGGCAAAACTCATTCTTTCATCCAATTGAATGAAAGCGCATCTTTTATTTAACGTGAATTAGCTAATAAAGCCAAATGATGGACACACTAAATTAACACATGCCTTTTAATATTGTAGTCCAGTTAATAAAACATTTTAAATAATATACATTTACAGCTCGGTATACTGTTTTCATTTTTTTTTTTTTTTTTAAAAAAAAAAAAAAAAAAAAATCCATATGTACAGAACATATTGCTTGCAGATTTTAATTCCTGAACGTTTGTTTTCCGGGAAAACTTAAACTAGCTCATGGAAGGATCCTGGAACTGTTTTTTTTTTTTTTTTATTTTAGTCAGTGAAAGAAAAGAATTTTTTCCAAAGACCTTTCAGTGTACAGACGACTACAGAGATAAACACACCATCCCCATCGGTCACCTCCCAGCACGTTTGCACGCGTGGCTTTTCGCACGTTCTCTGTCACTTTGCAGCTTCCTGTGCTTCAGAGGGTCTCTGGGTGCTGCGGGTGGGGCGTTATCATTCCCAGAGGGCTTTGCACAGGGAGAGACTGCAATCCAATGCTGGTATAAAGTCACAGGAAAAGGAGAGGAAAGCTCATTCCCTTCATGGAGCTCATGAACTGTTCCTCAGAACCACGCTAGGAGTACGTCTCAGTGAGGGTGTGCAGTCTGTGCCCGGGGTGGGCGGGGGGTTGTTTTGAAGCCCCAAAGCTCTCTGCACTTCAGACAAATGCTCAGTAGTTCCCTTTTCAGTGTTCCAGAGCAGGAGGCCCCCATGTACAGCACAGGCTGGATGCGGGGGTTGAACAAGGAGCTTAACCTAAAAGGACTGTGGTTCTTTCCTCCGTGAAACAAGATAAAACACACTCATCCCCGTTATTCCATCTACCCATATCTTGTTTTTCACGTATCCAGTCAGCTGTTAGTAGCGCTCATTAATTGGTCCAGATTCTCATTTATCCAGCATTTCACTTACTCAACATTTGGCCTGGCTCTGACAATAGGGACTGTATTTGACAATTGCAGCAAGGGGCTGTGTGAGAAAGACTGAGACGCACTGCATTGTGGGAAAGGTGTAGCCACGTTCTCAAGTTGCTATCCAGCAATCTGTACTTGCACATGGACCCGTTTGTGTTTGCACCTTGTTTTGCTCAATTGTGGTTTTATTGTCAATTTATATATTTAATTAAAGTGCTGTATAAAAATGACTACTGGAAGAGAGAAAGACTAAAGTGTTAGCAAAGTTGGAGAAAGCAAAACTTTGGCAAGTGGCTCGGAGTGTGGAAGAAAGTTCTAAATGTTAGCGCGTAGAGTGCTGCCAAAGACGGTCTTTCTCTTGCATTGGGTTTATCTACAACTACAGAGCAAACTATTCTGTGAGACATCACATAAAAGCAAGAGCTAACAATGTCTCCCTGACCATCACAACCTCCTCCACTACCTTCATCTTCCCTGAGCCAGTCCACATGAGGGGCCACCTCTATCATGCTAGTCTCTAGTCAATATGTTTACTTCATGAAGTTACCTTTTTTCGTTTTACAATTTTCTACGCCCTGTGTTACCGGGTAGACTCCGGTTCCCCGCGACCCCGTATGGGACAAGCGGTTCTGAAAATGTGTGTGTGTGTGTGTGTATTTTTTAATGTTGTTATTAACTGTTAGTTTTTCCCATCATTAGACATCAGCTGGATTGACTTCTGGGGTCAACCACAATAGGTCCATGTGAATGGGCAGCCCAGGGTGAGGATATTCAAGGAAATCACTGCCTTAGAATTAGCCTGTATGGTGGCCCACATAATGGTATGATACATTTATTTACTGGTTGATTTTTTTTTTTTTTTTTTTTTTTTTTTTTTGTCCTGTGGTATTAAATGTGTTTTATAGGGATAGTTAGAGATATGCAAGGTGTTTGGCACATATTCACACTTAAACGGTTTCTTACGGGAATGAACTTCTTTAAAAAGTTGTGAATTGCTGTAAGTCATATGTTTCTGCACAGTCATCCTAATGGCATATGTGAGAAGTGAATTACGCTGTTAATGTCTACTGTTGTTTTGCGGGACAACAGTGTGTCGAAGACGAACGTTCACTTTAGTGCTCCTTACAGGAGAACGGTAATTTCCTGTCCTATTTACTGTAGCGACGCCCTTATTCAAGCGGGTTAGAAATGTTACCAGAAATAATGACAGAGAAAACACCTCCATCCCTGCCAACAAGCTTTAACACCTTCTCTGGCTTTGAACACATTAGCAAGCATACAGCTTCAGCTATGCAGCCCCAAGAGCTCATCATCCGTCATCATCTTCATCACTGTTATCGCCGTTCTGTTTCTGCAGCTCCTGCTGAACTTCTCAGAACAAATGACAGTGGAAAGTAGAAACCCTCCATGTGCACCACTTCAAAAACAAACCCACAAATTAAAGAAATTGCAGGAATCACTTACTATGGTGGAGCAAAGTGATACAACCCTCTCAGAACAAAAGTGTGAGTGACACTGGTTCCACCCGTATGGAAACACATGCTCAATGCACGGTCACCTCACAAAGTGGCTCTGCCCACAATGCAGTGCTATCCACAAGCTCCGCCCACTTTCAGTGGCACGAACAAGTTCACACATAGTCACATACGGTCACACACAGGCACCACGGGGACAGGACGGCACGGCACACTGGAATGCACTGAAGGGAGGCCCTGGGGGGAGGGTCAAAGAGTCCAGGTACATGGGTGCAAGAGCACATCCTCATGCTTCCTCAAAGTCTCAGAGCCACAGCATTGGGGACGCTCCTGTGTCGAGGTGCTGGATCGAAGCAGGGCGCCTGCTTGTGTTTGGGGTCTTGTTCCGGACGTGGGGCTGCAAGCGTGTTTCTGTCCTCCTGGAGCGCTGGCTGTGCCGAGGGGCCCTCTCTTGCGACTGCCTCTAGTCCAGGGGCTCCTGCTTTATTCTGAGGGGGGTGTTGGCGTGCAGAGAGCGTCGGTCCTCGCGGCACAAGACGTACTCGCTGAACTGGGATGAGTCGACGCCGCCACCACATGATGCCACTACGCTGAAGCCCTTCTGGAAGAGTCTCTCGAGAACCTACAGGGAACAAAGGCACAGGTTAGATTAGCCTAGCATGAGGGCTGCACACACTGGGCCACACTTGGAGCTCATCGCAAGGGCAGGACCAGCAGGGCCTCTGTGCTCACAGATTGCAGG
Source organism: Scleropages formosus (assembly GCF_900964775.1). Classification (NCBI taxonomy): domain Eukaryota; kingdom Metazoa; phylum Chordata; class Actinopteri; order Osteoglossiformes; family Osteoglossidae; genus Scleropages; species Scleropages formosus. Next base: position 33,354,138 of record NC_041810.1, read on the forward strand.
ATCAAATTCCACCTCCTGCTGCAGTTCCCTTGACCTGGGTACTTACTCAGAATTGATACATTGAAAATTACCCTCCTGTACAAATAAGTAAATCAGTGTAAATAGCTTAATGCATAAATTACTTTGGAGAAAAGTATCACAAAATGAATATAGTTATTTAGAGCAAAAAACCATAGGGACCTGATCCCATCTGTAAAGTTGAGCATAACTTTTTAATTTTACCACAGTTTACCAGGTACCTCACCCAAACAACTCAAGAGATATGCTGGAAGAGGTTCCATCCCATCCGGTGCAGCTCTGATGAGATGTTTCCCTGAGAGACAACTGGTTGTGCTTTCGGACCCCATAACAAACACACCGGCCCATGCATTCATACAGTCATATCAGTTATGAATCAAAGTCATATGTACAATGTGGGTGTTTGCTGTAATGGAAATTATTAAACCTTCCATATTTTACCATTTCAGTTGTTTTCACAGTAATGACACTGCTGAAGTTTCACTATCATCTTCATCACTTACACAGATGCCCCACACATTTTTCCACAAGTTATCTCCTACTACTACTCTGAGTCAGCGCTTAGGCATGTTTGCCTAAAATTTGGGTGAACTTTATTAGGGTGGAGGGAATGCGTTAATTATGAAAATTATGCAAATGGCTCGGACAGAAATTCACGACAGATCAATTTCGTGAAAGGAATCGCTCCCAGGCTGTACCTGTTTGTTCAGTGCTCGACCCCATCGCCTGCATGTTGCACATTTGCTCATGGATGCAGATTCTTCCGAGGGCCTCTAGCTTCTCATTCTTCCAGATAAACTCTTAACGGGGTGGAAAATGACAGCCGTGCTCTGCGGCGAGTCATTCGTTTTTTTTTTTACCCGCTGAAGCCTGCTGTTGTTTTCTACCTGTAATTAAAGGAGTGCCCCGAAAAGCTCGGTAAGCGGCGCTGAGTGGCGCCCCGGCTTGGACGCCATTCTCCTGGCTCCTGCTGCCCGTGGATTGATGGTTGCAACCGCTGACAGATTAGACTCGGCCGAGGCGTTGGACGTCCCCGACACGAGCTAGCTGTCTGGGGCATGGTGCTCCGCCTGCTGCCCCTGTCACCGTGACAGAGGAAAAGTCGCGTTTGGCCTGATGCGAGTGCTCCATCACGGTGATGGATTGTGTGGCCAAGGCCACCGCTCTGGGACCGTTTGCACGCGCCGTTATAGGCTCATTCCCCCCCACCCACAAATGTTTTCCCAATCATCCAAGCAGAAAGCTTTCCTCCCGATGCCCCATCTTGCGCCTGGTGTTGCACCGCATTACGAGAGCCTCTTGCGAGATTCTGGAAAATGGCCATTTACCCCGTTTCCTCTGTGTTTGTACTGTGTGTCATTGTATTTTCCCAGTGAGTCAACCTTGGATAAAGACTAAATAAATGTGAGTGCACAGTCTGAGTAACTTCCTCAGTCTACGGTGTCTGTGTAGGAGACTAATAGCTGTTAAAAAAAGTCATTTCCTCTCACTGATTCCCTTGTACTACATGGACCACCAGACAGTCAACAGATCTGAACTCCAGTACCTACAGGACCTGCTCACTCCCTACTTCTCAGCAGTGCTGTGCTCCTCCAGCTCTGGCTGCTCGGTGGTCCCACTCACAAGAGGTCCATCAAAAGCTTGAAGGTTCTCGATTTTGGCTCCGATATGGTGGATTAAGCTCCCTCTGTCCCTCAAAGCTGCTTTATCCCTTCAACATTCAAGAAGGGTCTCAAACCCACCTCTTTCAGACCCATTTCACTACTGAACAGCTCCATAAACTTCCATCACCTTTGTATTAGCTACCAATTCTATATGCTACTACTTATGCATGTGCACCAGCAGCAACTGCTTAATACTCAGTTGCTTTTGAGAACATTGTCAGCTAAATGAATAAAAGTAAATGTACTGTAAACAGTGGTGTTGGACAAGCCAGTTGCATTTTGCAAACAGGTCTTTAAAACTCTTCATCAGTAACGAAAGGCACTTTTATTTACTCTGATTTGTACCTCGCTTTAGAGAAAAGCCTAAACTAACACGTGACTGAACTGTGATGTTAGAGGTGTCAGCGGCCTCCATGACCCCACTGTAAAACTGTCTGTCCTGTACTTCCTGTGACTGCTGTTGCCAGGTGAGCTTCATGAGTGTATTTCCTCTGTTTCTCCTCTGTCAGGGCACCCTGTGGAGCTCCACCAGCCTCTGATCTGGTAGCCCAGTCCGATCAACCCATTTTGTGGTTCAACAGAGAATTTTCGTTCTCAACATTTTTACCTTCATAAGAGTTTGAAAGGCTGAGTCTTTTTTTTTATTTCACTTATCACCTTAACAAGCTCCAAAACTGGGGCCCCAGACAGAGAAAGCATCGCACACTTGTATTCTCACTGATGGGAGGGTGCTCTTTGAAGACAAAACCCCCATGAAGCCTGCAATGGTTGTGTGCATTTAGTCATGTGCAGTGATTAACTAGCATTTAGCTGACGTCTTTATCCAAGGTGACTTACAGTGTTAGATACGCTACAGTAACCTTCTACAGTCTTTCATACATCTGTACAGCAGTGCAGCGTAATACAGACACACTATGGTCGGCTTTCAGTAAACAGTACTGCTGAAACACATGGGATGAAACCAGAGCACCTGGAGGTAGCTCACGTGAACATTCAAACTCCAAGATGATTAATGGAAGAGGGGCAGGATGCCCTGCTGTGGCATGCAGACTGTATGACATTTGACTCCACAGATGTCCAGTAGGAAAAGCATTTATGACTTGAATCGGGTGCCAGCTCCCACTTCAACGGAGCTCGGCTGTAAACAGGCAGGAAAAATGTTCGTTGATGCAGCCAATTAATTATATTGCAAGCCATTTAAAAATCTATAAAGAGTATAAACCAGTTTAGGATGTTTGAGAATTTCTAAGTATGGCATTAAAAAATGCAATACGTGTATTTAAATGGCTCCGGGCACTTGGAGTGGAGTCTTTTCAGAAGTGCAGCTATGTCTTAAAAAGGACTGAAGTATGAATTATGCATATAGTTTCCTTTTCTTTGTGGTTTTCACTATGTTCTACAGCAACCATGACCACAGAGTGGAACAGGTGGTCTTATCTTGCCTCTTCAAGGAGGTGTTGAGTTAAGGTGTGTGTACGAAGGACTGGAGTGTGCATGATGTTCAGATGTCCAAGTATGGGACTACGTTGTATTAAGAGAGTGGACTAAGGTATGAATGAAAGACCTCTGGGCAGCGTGTATTCGTCTTTAGCCATGTGGCTTCATTTATAAATGTTTTTTGCTTGAGGTACCACTGGAAGTTGGTGGATGTTGAAAGGCAGCTTGTTTGGGAAATAATGATTAACTTTTGTATTTGTAGATGTGGTTGTTTGGGGTTTCTGGATATTGGTTGATGTTGGGCATTTACTGGATGTTGGTAGATGGTGAATGAAATTGTTTGGAATTTGCTAGATGTTGGTTGATGGATGAGATTGTCGGGGCTTTACTGGACGAGGGGGGATGCTTTTGCATGTACTTGGTCTTTCCACTGATATGTATTGAACGTCATCACATTTGCATCATGTCCAGTGCTGCTACACTACCCTAGTTCTGTTTCTGCTACATTAATAGATTTAATTAATTTAATTAATAGATTTAATTAATGCACATAATGTCAATGTTTTCAGAATAGCCATTTTCTTACCAACAAAACATTTACATTTATTTATCCAATGCTTTTCACTGGGGAAGCTACTTAAAATGATTTACCTATTTATACAGGCAGGTAATTTTATTGTATCAGTTCAGAATAATTGCAATGATCAACGGTACTGCAGCAGGAGGTGGGATTAAAACTTGCAATCTCCAAGTCCAGAGGTGGAAGCTCTAACCACAGTATCACCAAGTGCCCAAAAATGAGAGTTTTCACCTATGCCCATCCTCTGCTGAAGCTTCTACATTATTATTCCCACAGCACACACCATTCATCCCACACATTTTCTTTAACAGCTGAGACCAAGGCAAAAGCCAGAAAACACCACAAGGTGTCTGGTGACGTAGCTACAGTTCAAAAGCACAAAGCTGCCACGGATGAGAGCCCTCACAGAACACATAATGTACTGTACAGTATGAGGAGAAGGCGTCATCTCCATCTTGGCATACCTGCACCGAGTTGAGCCTGCAGTAGCCGTTGAGCGGGAAGCGGATGACATGCGTGGGGTCCTGATTCCAACCGGCGTTCACTGAGTTGCACATGACGTCACCCGTCTCGGGAAAGATCTCCTCAATGAGCACCTTCTCGCCGCTAAGGGCGATGCGCTCACCCAGGTCGGGCGTGACTCGTACCACCAGGCAGTCGCAGGGCGGTGCCAGCTTTCGCTGCTCCCTCTCCTGCTTCCAGCGCTCCAACTCCTTGACCATGGGCGTCAGCTGGTAGTACCGTGCCTCCTCGTACAGCAGGTGGAAGTCCTATGAAAAGATCGATCAATACAGGTGTACAGTGAGGGCCAGAAGACCACTCCTACTGCCCTCTGCTGGGAGGATACCACAGCATGTCTTGTGGTGTGAGGACTTGTTTCAATGAGAAAATACACACACACACACACACACACACAGAGGCTGAAAATGCATGTCCCAAGCGGGGTTGCGGCAAACCGAAGCCTAACCCAGCAACACAGGGCGCAAGGCCAGAGGGGGAGGGGACACACTCAGGACAGGACGCCAGCCCATTGCAAGGCACCCCAAGCAGGGCTCAAACCCCAGACCCACCAGAGAGCAGGCACAGGCCAAACCTGCTGCACCACTGCGTCCCCCCAATGCAAAAATAATCATAAGAAAACGAGTTCTCCATCATTTCATTCTCACACCAGACAAGCAAATATGTAGTTAGAGATGGCAGTAAAAACACACAAAAGTTAAGGTCAGGAGCACTGTCTAGACCAGGGGTGTCCAACATGTGGCCTGCAAGAACATTTGTAAAATTAGTATACAGTATACCATACCTACTATGAATACTATAAATTCTATTGAATCACATGAAAATGCACTGAAATTTAGACACAGACACTTCAGCACACATGGCAGTTAAATAAAATGCAATTAAATAATTTTCCAATATAGCCATGTATTGAAAACTTATACATATTTCTACATGTGTGGCATTCAAACCCGTTCACAACAATGACTGTTGCCCTTGGCCAAAAAAAAGGGGGTGGATACCCATGGTGTGGACTGCAAACTTATGTGAGCAGCTACTCGCCAGCCTCTCAAGTCACTCTCTCCGCTGCACTCTTCTTATTAAGGCCAGATGGGCAGCAGATAGAGAAGTTTTCGATGCGAATATTTGTTGCTATTTGCACGGAAATCTTTTATACACACACAAATAAATGTTTGAGGGACTCCAGGAATCAGAACCCTTTCCCCTCAAACGGCTTCTCAAACAGCTTGACATTTTACAAATCTGAGCTCTTTTCACGTTAAAACCCAAGCACGGGTACAAGATCATTTACAGACCGCCACTGTGTGCTCTTATATCCTGAGATAAAATACCTACTTTCTTCTTTAATAAGCAGAGAACATGCCTCCCCGCCCCTAAAATACAGCTTTGGGAAATTGTAGCACCAGAGCCCCTTTACCCCCCAAGGGTGCCATCTGGCACCATTACTGTGACCCATGTCCCAGTGTCACACTAACAGAGCAATGGAGCATCTATAGAGAACCCTGGAGAAAACCTGGGGAAAACCATGAACAGATACAGCCTCTGAAGGTACCTGTTGACATGACCAATCACAGCCGATCTATCTTACACTCAAAGTTCATGATGTACTAATAGTTTCAGTGTATGAGCACACCTACTGTTCAAAAACACTCACCTAGCTTTGATTCTTTTCTTTCAGCTATTTGTTCACCTCTAGATATACACTTAGTTTGGGGACCTTTCTCTTGAGGTGCAACGGCAGGGTGGCTTCTGGAATATGACCCAGTAATGTTTTCATCATTGGTCCTTGGAGACTACACTACCACTTCTTATCTCTATAGCAAATAGACCCATCCGGGGCTAATTCATTCCGTTAAATCACTCCATTAGGCAAAATCCTGTTGCAAGTGAATTAACATCATTTCTTGTGGGGGAAAATATTATCAGTTCCTGGTTAAAAATGTGTGCCCTAAAATTAATTTAAAAAACCAAAATAAAAGGTATTTTCATACCTGACAATAACAGTACACATTTTATAGTATTTGTAACAGTATTAAATCTTGCCTGTCTTTAACATATTTTCTTTCACTCACTCATTATCAATAACCATTTTGTCCAGTGCACAATCACAAAGGTCTGGAGCCTACCTCACAAGCACAGGGTTCGAGAGACAGTGCACTAGATGGAGACGTTTCAATAATTTGACTCATAGATGTTTATGGTGAAGTTGTTTATATGACTACGGCTTGGGGCTGTTGATCGTGTAGTGGTTAGAGCTGCTGCTTTTGGATCCAAAGGTATTTAGCAAGATACTTAACCTAAATTGCTCCAGTGAAATTACCCAGCTGTATAAATGGGTAAATAGTTCTAGGGTAGTTTAACATTGTAAGTCACTTTGGAAAAAAAGTGTCAGCTAAATTAATAAATGTCAGCAGGGAGAATGTCCCCATTACCCCTTATTTGTGCCATCCAGCCAATCCCTGTGTTAAATTCTCTCAATGTTTTCCCTCCTATCACCGTTTCTGCAAATGCCACCAATAAAAGCACAATTTTGACGTGTCCTAGGCTAGTACATTTTCATAATGATTTAAATAACTGAGAAGCTGTACGAAAGGGGTAAACTCTGTAAGTAGCTGAACACTCACTTAAGTCCCTTTGGAGAAAAAACATCAGCTAAATGATAAATACCACTACTACTAGTGAATAATAATAATAAAAACTTTCACTGATATTAAACTGGGAGGGGGCGAGGTGGCGCCATGGGTTGGACCGGGTCCTGCTCTCCAGTGGGTCTGGGGTTCGAGTCCCGCTTGAGGTGCCTTGTGACGGACTGGTGTCCCGTCCTGGGTGTGTCCCCTCCCCCTCCAGCCTTATGCCCTGTGCTGCCGGGTTAGGCACTGGCTCTCTGGGACAAGCGGTTTCTGATGTTGTGTGTGTTTGTGTACTTTCAAGTCATAAAAGGAATTGAAAAGTGCCCTTGAAAAATACCATGAACACATAAAATTTAGAGTTCACTGTTATGTTATGGGGGTGCGGTGGCGCAGTGGGTTGGACCGCAGTCCTACTCTCCGGTGGGTCTGGGGTTCGAGTCCCGCTTGGGGTGCCTTGTGACGGACTGGCGTCCCGTCCTGGGTGTGTCCCCTTCCCCCTCCGGCCTTACGCCCTGTGTTGCCGGGTAGGCTCCGGTTCCCCGTGACCCTGTACGGGACAAGCGGTTCTGAAAATGTGTGTGTGTGTGTGTGTGTGTGTGTGTGTTATGTTATGTAAGCCCCACAACCACAAAATGCAAAAGAATACGCTGCAATGACATGTTTTGTCTGTCACCAAGGTCCTCAGTGGAATGATGTATTACTAATTTAATATAAATATCAACAGTTGGGGAAAGAAAAAACAGCAATTCAGTCTGACTGGTTGAGTGACTGAACACTCATTTCAGAACACCAGTAAATGTGTGATGCTATTAATGTCAGCAGCCCCTCGTGGCATCTTTCACGAAGGTCTGTGAGTAAATTCTACATATCATCATCCTTAATATTGAGCCATGCTGAGCACATAAGGCAGACCTCATTGTGCTGAAACTCTCAGAGGAACGTGATGAGGAGCTGTTACGCCAATCCTCATGCAGCCGGTGTGCACCAGGGCTCCCCTTCAGGGCCCAGCACCTTTTGGATTCAGAGAAAGTGGAAAGAGGGATTGGTGTTTTTAACAAGGCTGTCTGCCAGCAAGGAAGAAGGCAGCAGCGTAATTCCAACCTGCCCAAATAACAAAGAGAGAGACAGGGATTACTGTATCCTCATCACCCATCGGTAAGGCAAAGTCTCTAAGATGGAATAATGCCTGACCATCTCAAAGCCAAGGACGGGAATAGGAAGAGCTAAATTTACGTTTTTCTGTGTAAGATGAGAGCAATCCAGCAGAACTAGAAAGTAAAACACCCTTAAACTGAGGAAGAATGAAACAAGAAACCTACATTTAAACTTGTTCCAGATATTTTATATTTTCACTCCATCTTTGTGTGTGCTACTACACACAAATAATTGAAGAAATAATAAAAGCCATGAAGCAAGGTATAAGAGCGAGGCAAAGTCTAAGAGCAGACGTGCCCGACTGCCACAGCCCATCATTATCTTCTGCCTGCAAGGGCCCAGGAACGCTTTCATGTCTTGGAGCAATCAGATACAGTACGAAATAGAGTCACGGGCTTCTGAGAGCAATCTTAAAAATAACTCTCGTTTTAAAAATAATTATTAAGGACACGTCTCAAGACTGTCACTAATTGTCAATTTGTTTTCTGTGTTTTAAGTGCATTTTCTTCTATAACTGGGTGGTAAATGAAGAGTAGGTACCCACCTGTAAATTCTCTAAAAGGTGGGTAAGTTTATAAGTTACCAGCTGTATTGGCAGAAGTGTGCTGGACACATTCATAGCACAAAAGTGCAGATTCTTAAGTTTCACACACCTCCTTCCAACCACTTAAATTCACCTGCATTAGCTCCGTCTTGTAAATTATCTCTAACAATGAAAAAATAATAATGAGTCAATTGCCTCTGTATGATTCTTGGTGTAATTCTGATACTTGTGTCCTCACCTGGTTCTCCTCCTCTGAACTTTGAACTTTTATTTGGCATTGCAAAAACTTCAAATAAAGTATGTAGGTTAGTGTACTGAAAAATGAGTGAAATACCTAGAAGCAAAAAATTTACCAAATAAAAACTGGCCCTTATACTGAAATCATAAATGTGCGAACACTCAGAAGTGCCTTGCCGCAAATATTTTAATCACAAAAGATTGCTGGAAATACACATGTGTAATGCAAATAAGAATATTATCACAGCGTTACTAAACAAAGCCATAAAACTGTTCACCAAAATGCACATTGCAGTTTAACAGTCTTAGACAATAAACCAAAATGTAGATTGATTTCATACATAAAACTTGGATCATAGTGCATTATAGTTTGTAAAATACTATTTCCATTATATCACAAGAGAAGAAGCTAATAAAAGAGGTTATTTCCATGAGTCCCACTTCTGTGATGCTCAAAAATACAAAACAAAAATAAAATAACTAATCAAAGCCACTAGCATAATTTAACAAATTACTAATAACAACTTAAATTCTACATTTACATTTATTAATTTAGCTGATGCTTTTCTCCAAAGTGACTTACTGTGATTTACCCATTTATATAGCCGGGTAATTTTTACTCTATCAATTCAGAGTATGTACCATGATCAACGGTACTACAGCAGGAGGTGGTATTCAAGCCTGTCTCCTCCAAGTCCAAAAGCTCTAATCACTATGCCACCTGCTGTCCAAATTCTGTAGTGAGAAGCAATTTAAGCTGACTTCTCTTAAGAAACCCAGAATCCACCTCAGCAAAGACACTGCCAAGAACCTCTGTCTGTGACACTGGACTGGCTGACTGATCTCATCTCCCTCCAGAGGGGCTGTGTCCTGAGCTGGGGCACTGTGTACCTGCATTTACAGGGCTTTCATTCAGGTGAGCGGAGATGACCTGGTCTGTCTCCAGAACTGGATGTAACACTGGTGGCCAGACACAAACTATAGCACCCCACAAACCACTGCAGCTAAACCGGTCTGATGCTTTCAGCTCCCCCCCGTCTCACGGTCAAAGCGGAGCTGTCCGGGCAGGCCTGTCAGGGAGCAGCAAAATTTACAGTGAGACAGAGAGCCATGCCTCACCTGAGAGCCCCACTTCATCAAACCCTCTGTGCTGAAAGACAAGCGCTGGTGGATCTCAAGTATCTCGAGGTGATCAGCGTGAACATGCCAACAAGCTCACGTTCAGTAGTGGAGACAGCTGCGTTCGCAGCTACAGAGCAGTGCTTAACGCAGAAGAGAAAGGAGACCTTGAATGAGACCCACCTACAATGGTGGGCACCTGCAACCATATCACAAACATTTCTTTCTTGTCATGAGAACATACTGTATTTCCCAGATGAAGAGTTAAAACTTCAAGGCACAAATATAAGTATATGATATACTCCTAAATTTCTAGTTTTTAACAGTCATAGTACTTGGTCCACTTTATACGCTGCATTTGTAAAGAATTAAAGACTCAAATATTCTGGTTATAAACACATGGTATAAAGAAAATTTTAGGCATTCCAAAGAGAGCTTGAACAGGAGGAATATTCTGTGTAATTATTATTAATTCATTGAGTTGACACCTTTGTCCAAGTTGACAAAGAATTGTAGACACCATGAAATCAACTAGTTAGCAGTATCTACCCATAGGTGTAAGACACACTATGGGCAAATCAAGTCACCTACCCACCTAAAATACTTTATGTCTTGGGCAGGTATCGAACCTTTGCACCATTCAAGTACTAGGTTCATAAAGTGTTGCTTTTACAAGGTCTGAATATATGAACAATAATAACAATTATTAAAAATAATTACAATTTTTTTAAAAATAAAATTATTTGAAGAATAATTTTTGATTGTGAAGTAGTAATAAAAGTGACTTTGGCTTTACAAACATATTAATTTACGAATAGAATTCCCAATTCTTTTCATTAGCTGAAGAGCCACAGTACTCATCATCATACACATCTTGTCAAAAAAAAGCATTCCTAGTAAACAGTACATTAAACACGAGGCCCCATTCCCCTTTACAATTTCCCATGATTTCATGATTCTATAAAATGTATACACATACTCATCCCCTACATTTGATCTCCTGACAAAACCATTCCGCAGTCATTAACACCACCAGCTACGGTTAATCGGTCTAGATTTTCATTTATCTGGTCTGAGGCAAAGCACAACCCACAAAATTCAGTCAAGCACAATAAATGGAGGCTGCCATTTAAAAATTGCACCAGAGACACAGTGAGATGCACTGCATTCTGGGAACAGCAAATCCACACTCTCAGTTGCAGTCTGGCACTCTACTGTCTTGTTTGCATATGGGTTTGAACCATTATGCTGTAATTATTAATTTATTTCAACGTCACCATAAACTTTCTGTTCCTCAAGCCAGTCTATGCACACCAATCATGGTAAGGTTACTTAATGAAATCATTATTTCTAAAAAAAAACAAAAAAAAAAAAAAAATTATATACATTTCCCTGATTAGCTTGGCTTTGCCTCATAGACTCGGTAAACCTTAAGAATTGCAACTATAAAATAACAAATCTTTAATTTCTGCATATATTCATAATTTGCAATAGCAGAAAAAATAAGTTAAACATAAAATATTATGAAATAAAACGAAAATCCATTGTTCTTTGCCCTATTCCAAACACAGACTTAAAAAACTCCAACGTAGAATAATGAGAAAGATTTTTTACATAGACATATATTTTACATACAACCATATGCGATTCAAAAGCTACACGGATGTGATTTGATGAAAAAAACTAATGTTTTATTTCTTCCAGGAACAAACTGCAAAAAGGTAACATGGTCACATTATAACATTACTGTTCTTCTTCCTAAATTATTGCTTTAAACTACCCTTCCTCTATGGTATTAGAAATCATTAAGGGTGATTTTGGAGTGAACTTGGGAAGGGATTACAACAAATTCGAATTTTTCTCCATGAGAAATAATGGAATAAATAATTTCATTACCCAGTTTTTCATTATGTGGACAGGAAGTAGTTAGGGCCAGTTAACGGGGAATAAGTGTACAAATATTATATGATGGTGAGACTCTCACTTGGTACGTTAGGCAGTGAAAAGAAAGAAATTAATCATTTTTATTGCTTATGAAAATGAAATAAACAACAGTACAGATTCCTACCACAGCTAACAAAGAACAACATATGAATAACGTATGAGTTGAATTACCCTGTCACCACAGCCATGAATTTAGCTGTAAGCAAGCCAATCAACATTCACCCCCACAGCATAGATATAATTAGAGAGTTACTTGAACTTCGTTGGGGCACCAGTCCACCTACAGTTTAAACAATGTCCAAACTTGTTCCATGTCTTATGTCACTGATGGTTTAATTAGAAGTACAGGCCTACGTTACGATCAGCAACTGCATTAGAGACATTAAAAACCCTAACAGAGGAATGGCCACAGGGATTCCAGTACAAAAAAAAAGGCCAGTTTCCTGAAGCCTCATTCAGAGAAGAACATACCAGTATGCTCATCTATAAGGACATATTTTTAATTATTGCTTTTCTTCATAGTTACCTTGAAGTCATCTGGGAGGAGCAGTTTGCAGGTGCGCAGGAAACTGAGGATGTACCGGAATATCTCTCCATCCCGGTCAATGAAGTAGTGCTGCTTCAAGCTGTCCAGCACAATGGGCTCTGTGCCGTTAAACAGACGGCTGATTCTGCCAACAAACACCAAAGATGCGCTTTTAAATACAGTAAATGTTAGCCTTGTATTGTTATTCAACGGCATGAATTAGCATCCTAGGTACAACAAAGAGCCTCGAGCCAGCTCCTTTTATTCGAGAACTTGCTTGAAATGTCCACACTGCGGGAACTGTAGGAACACAAATATATTGATATGACATCAGAAAGGACGTGGAGAGAAATTATAACTGTGTCGTTTTAGTTTGAATTAAAGGTAAGACTAATATGTATGTCTACCCTGGAACTCTGGGGGACCACACTTTATACCACAAATTACATGTATATATTTGGCATTTTTCTCCAGAGCAACATACAACTTGGCGTATACAAATGGGTGCATCATAAGCATAATAAAACAATAATTTGTGAAGGCAGACCAATGCAGATCACAGAGCTAAATCAGGGGTGGGCAACCAATTTTTACTGGTCATTTCTGGCCAGTCAAGCACAAATGGCACACTGTTATGAAAAAAAAGACAAAAAAACTAATTTAATTCAGAACTCTAATGAAATTCAAGATCAAACATAGTGCCTAAACTTTTTATTTTATTTATTCGCTATCTATTATATAAATATTGGTAATACTGAACTTACAAAGATATTAAAAAGATAGTACAAGAGGGTGATGGGATGTTGCATGCTGTTTATTTTGCTTTACAATTGCACCACTTTTCATGCATCAGCTTGTCATGCTATGGCTCAGAAGATACACCTAATAAAAAGCAAGGAAAAAAGAGCAGAGAAAAATATTTTTTGAACACTGTTCATGAACACTCAATATATAATTTTACAATACCATGCAAACTTTTTCCATAAAATGCTCCTGACCACACAACACACAACTGTCAGCTCTACAGCCAGACTGAAGGTAGACAATTAACATCACATGGACTCCTGTCTTCTCACTCTTCTTTAGTAAAGCTGCCAATTACTATTTCCTCATCTTTATTATTTACTTTTTTCACCGTTTATGCATTCATATGGGCACGTGGCCAGATGACAGACAACGAGACAGTAATTGTCAACCTTCAGTTTATTCTGCTCAGCCTTTATTGATGTATGATAAAGAAATTAACCTCCTTTAATCAGTGACAAAGTAATAGGAGTTATGGTAACCTTCACTGACAGGATGTCCATAACAGTAAAGAATGTAATCATTACTGGGAGGTCAAGAGAGTGTGTACATGATAAATCACTGGAAATATGGAAATTGGGAGGTCAATGTGAGCATGTCTGGATAAGACCTATGAAAAGCACCTAGTTTTCTGTAGAGATTCCAGTTAATATAAAAATCCAGTAAAAGAGGTTGAAGGGATATTTCCTTGTGCTGGTTGATTTGTTCAAACACCACCGTGGGGTTGGACGATGAAACAGCTTTTGTATAAATACCAGTAAAAAACCAGAAAAAGAATTAAATTATACGTGCATTTTATACTTATGACTGATGAATTTCAAATGCCTTATCTGCCAGTTTGCTGCTCAAAGATGCAAATACATGCCTCCCTCACATAACAAGTAGTTTGTGGAAAAACTGATGATGATGATGATGATGTGTTCCTGAGCCATGAGAGGTGCACCCAACAAATTTAAACATTTCAGCCTTAACTTCTAAACATGGGGAAAATCTTAGTGAAAACTAAATTTACAAAATGAGAACTACACTTTCAATCCAGGCTTAAGACCCATGTGTTCAAAATTGCTTACACATAATACATTTCCACACTACCAGTTTCCTCTTTCCTTATTCACACACACACACACACACACACACACACATTGACTGAAGCCGCTTGTCCCAAGCGGGGCTGCGGCAAGCCAGAGCCTAGCCTGGCAACACAAGGTGCAGGGCTGGAGGGGGTGAGGACGCACTCTGGACAGGACGCCAGTCTGAGTCTGTTGCAAGGCACCCCAAGCAGGACTCAAATCCCAGACCCACCAGAGAACAGGCACAGGTTAAGCCCGCTGCGCCACCGCACCCCCCCCCCTCCTCATTCTTATATTACCATTATTTTCCCTTATTTTATTTCGCTATTCTGTTCTTGTCATGGGTTCAAATCCAGATCCCTCTGTGCAGAGTTTGCATGTTTGTCTCATGGTCCAGTTTCTCCTCACAGTCCAAAGCCAAAAGCTTCAGGTTACCTGATGACTCTAAAATTGCCCTTAGCATGACTAGCCTGCTGTCCCATCAATTTACATTTACTCATTTAGATGATACTTTTCCCCAAAGCAACTTACAATGTTAAGTTTACAGTGATTTACAATGTTCATTTATAACGTTTACACTTAAAATGATTTTCCCCATTTACACAGCCATTTATATACCCTTGATCAAGGTAATTACCCTGAATTGATTCAGTAAAAATTACTCTGCTATATAAATGGGTAAATCATCAAATGAAGCTTTATATTTTATATTTATTTACCTGATGCTTTTCTCCAAACTAAATTAAAATGTTACACTTCTTACACTGGTTTATCCATTAATACAGGTGGATCACCGTATCACTGGAACACTTCAGGGCAAGTGCCTTGATCAGGGATACTACAGGAATATGCGGGATTTGAACCTGCAGCCTCTATATCAAAAACCTCTAGTACTAACCACCAGAGCGCTTGCTGCCCCTCAAACCTGTATCCCAGATAGGTGCTGGACCAATGTGACCATGCCATAGGATAAGCAGTTATCATTAGTGACCGTTTCAAATTGAAATTTCAGTTCTTGCTAGGCACTTCTCATAAATGCAAGCTGTTAATCTGTTATGTAAATTTTAGGGTGCAAATTACGTTTGCTTGTAACTCAGAATTTCTGTATGAAAAGCCTTTGTTGAAGCACTTAAAATTAACATGAATTAATAATTATGGGTGGTGGCACAGTGGGTTGGACTGGGTCCTGCTCTCCGGTGGGTCTAGGGTTCAGGTCCCGCTTGGGGTGCCTTGCGACAGATTGGCATCCCGTCCTGGGTGTGTCTCCTCCCCCTCCAGCCTTACGCCCTGTGTTGCTGGGTAGGCTCCGGTTCCCTGTGACCCCGTATGGGACAAGCGGTTCAGATAATGTAATGTAATGTAATGTAATAATTATGAGGGGTGCGGTGGCACAGTGGGTTTGGCTGGGTCCTGCTCTCTGGTGGGTCTGGGGTTTGAGTCCTGCTTGGGGTGCCTTGTGATGGACTGGCATCCTGTCTTGGGTGTGTCCACTCCCCCTCTAGCCCTGTGCTGCCGGGTTAGACTCCGGCTTGCCATGACCCTGCTTGGGACAAGCGGTTTCAGCCTCTGTGTGTGTGTGTGTGTGTGTAATAATTATATTGAAATCATGTCAAATACAAATACTGCTTTGCTATGTGAGTAATTAAACGCAGAATCACACATGGAAGTCCTTGAAGTGAGTCCATGTGTGGGCTGTCCTTGCTCAACATGTCCTACACATATTGAGCTCCGGTACAAGTCTGGACGTCAGACGTGGTGAGAATTTGAACACAGACAGTGCTGTCGACTTCATGATTGAAAGCTTTAAGAGGAATTCAGGCAAAGTTCCCAGGTTCCTGTGTGCATGTGTGTGATGCCAGTTCCCATCCATGTGGACCCAGCCTGTTGGAGCAGCTCCACCTCTACATGTCCATGTGCTTCTTGCCACTGAGTCATGCAGCAGATTGTACCCTTTCCTCTCACTCCCTCTCTCCTTCTTTCCCTTTCTGGAAATCGATGCAAAATGCTTTATAAAAAAACCAATACTCATCTCACTGATGTGCCTGAGGTGGTCCTTTCTCATATGGTCTTGCAATTCTTCCAGCTAGAATTTCACCATACTGCTCGGGGCCATCTCTGTTTTTCATCTCCAATTTTTTTTAAAAAGCAATTAAAATGCTGCCTGTTTTTCTTTTCTTTTCCCTCTGCCCTTCTCCCAGACTCTTCTTCTCTGTGTTTCAGCAAACCCCAGAAAGGCATCGAACCCCCAACATCTGACAGATGTGTTCCTTTTTTCTTCCATGTCAAACAGGTGGTTTGTTTGTTTTTTGCTTTCATTTCTTCAAGTCAGTCCTCCTGAGTGGCTATGATCTAAGATCCTCCTGGTGCTGCTGGAGAAGGGGCTGCTGTGGATTTCTGCTGTCTACTCCAAGTGTGTATGTGATGGTCAACTGGGGTTGCAGGTGGTACAGTTCAGATCCCAATAAATTTGGAAATACATATGCATTACATATGCATAAAGATATGTACTCATTGCCTGTGTGTGTTTTTGGAGACTTCTGCCATTCCACAGACCTCCACAGAGTGAAACAGTAAAGCAGCAGGGATTCGGGGGTGAGCTTTGGCAACCCCAGAGAAGATAAATGCCCCCACATTACTTATGACGCCAAGTTTCTTTTCACTCTGTGCATAATTAATCTGGCAATCTATTAAAAGAAATCACTGAATTCAAATCTTTTACTTTAAGAACAGTGCTTAAACTGAATCCTGACACCATGTGGAGCTGTCATCTGAAACCATGAAATTCTGGGGCTAATTTAATGTAAAAGTTAGGAGCAAATGTGCAATTAACTTTTTAAAAGTAGGTGAAAAAAATTGCAGAAAACGGGTTTTACTCAAAGACATTACAATGAAACAACCTCTTTAACAACAGTCAACAGCAGCATTTATTACAAAACAAGTGTCATATCATGAAGTTCCCATCCTGATTTCGATTCAGACCCCACACCGCAATATTGCAACTTACAGTTTTACGTTTTGCTGACTCCAGAATTTGCAAAGACTGTATAGCTGACAGCCAGCTAATTTCATAAATGTACTACGAGATAATCAGTGCTGGCTGTAGTACAGCTCCTGATGCACACTTTGTTCAACAAGCTTCACAGTGTACGTTTTAAAAATAAAAGGATCATTTTGTCTTAATCCAGTGTCTATATTACATTTACTCATTTAGCTGATGCTTTCGTCCAAAGCAATTTACAATGTTAAGCTATTATTTATTAATTTATACAACTGGGTAATTTTTACAGGAGCAATTTAGGGGAAGTATATTGTTCATTGTACTACAGCTGGAGGTGGGATTAAAACCTGTAACCTTTGGGTCTCAAGGCAACAGCTCTAACCACTATGTTACTGTCTGCAATTGTTAGGTGGACACCCCTGCCTTTAAGCCAAGCAAAATATGCGAGATGTTTTATTGTATGACTTTTTTTTTAGTTATTGCTCAATAACCTACTGTATTCCTTCAATAATAATAATTTCAACCAATATCAATAACCACTTGTCCCAAGTGTGGTCTCAGTGAGCCAGAGCCTATCCCGGAGACACTGGGCACAAGGTTGAAGGGGTGGGGGGGCCACACCCTGGATGGGATGCCAGTCCATCACAGTAATAATAATAATAATAATAATACTAATAATAATTCCCCCCCTCCCAGTTCCTCCCAAGGCCAATTCTGAGATTATTAATAATCATTCCTGAAGGTTGGAGATACAATTAACAAGTGCATCTATTGTATTTTTTATTAGAACAATTCAAGGGAATAAGATAAATTCCAATTTGAGCATAGCATTTAAAAAAAAAAACTAAAAAACGTAGCTCCGAGGTTGTACAGTCAAAACACTGTCAGTGCATCAATCACATCTGGCCTCTGCAATACACTCTCCTAGCGTTTCATATGGTTAATATACTGAACAACAGCTTAAAACCTGGAGTGTGTGACAATTTCCACATTTCTTGAAGAGCGTGAGCAACCCATTACATGTATTTTTGGTTGTGAAATGCCCCGAGAGCCTTTGAACGCCCTGGAGTACAGGGGTGGGCGGGTGTGCCACCCACGTTGAGGAAATCAAGATTTTTTTATGGCCTAACTTTGATACAGAAGAAACGTCATGCTCTGTAAACACCATAGACAACAAGCTCCATGTTTTTCCAAGTGTTCGGTAAGACAGGGCTATTAAAGCTTAGAGACACTAGCCTACTTGTTAAGGAGGGCTTGCAGGCAGAACGTTAACTATTTAGGAATGTCCGGTTATTTTGGAATGACGCACTCCCAAAGTGTTAAACAAGTACATGTCCTGCTGGGAAAAACCTCCACAGATCCCAGTGGAGTTGTACTGTTTGAAAAGTTACCTTCTTTAATCAGTTTGAGGACACTAAGACCCATAATTGAAGCTTTTGCTGCCTTGTTGTCACTGTAAAGGTCTACTAGAGCCACCTACCTTAGGGCTCTCCATAGTGCTTCGCCGCATGCCTTCTAGTGATAGAGGGAGTCATAGAAAACCTAAATAACTTATCATATTATAAGAGAAGCCCAATTAACTAATTAACTAACCAAGTATAACTGTATAATTATTATGTGCAATCTCATTACTTCTTTCAACATCACTAGCAATATAACCATTTAATATCATGTGCAATTGTTTTAAATTGTTTTTAAATTTTAAGATAATAATGTAATATAAGGTGTAATATCATGTGCTGTGTCACTTTCTACCTTCCACTTTGCTTTTTTTTTTTTTACTTTTATATTTAATTGTTGTGTTTAATCTGTTTGAGCAATCTCTGGCACAAGAATTTCCTTCGGGATGAATAAAGACAAATACAGTAAATAAACAAATGTTTTGGTGCATGAATGAAAAATAACAGTAAATGAAGACGAAGGACTTGAACAACAGAACCTAACACTTGCGTTTCATAATTAAATATACACACACACACACATTTTCAGAACCGCTTGTCCCTTACGGGGTCACGGGGAACCGGAGCCTACCCGGCAACACAGGGCGTAAGGCCGGAGGGGACACACCCAGGACGGGATGCCAGTCTGCCGCAAGGCACCCCAAGCGGGACTTGAACCCCAGACCCACCGGAGAGCAGGACCGCGGTCCAACCCACTGCGCCACCGCACCCCCGATTAAATATACACTTCATATGAAATTAACAGATCATCAGGTATAGCCCTAACAAATAAATCACTGCGCAGCATTTATTTTTAAAAATGTCACTTGATTTAATAAACAGTTGTAGAAAACACTGCTTTTAGAGCTGAAATCTCCGTGTACTGAGACACGTCTGCTTCCTGCTTTCTGGGATGGGGTTTATAATATTAAAAATAGCCTCGGGGAATCATTCACCTTACATGGAGAGGAACGTGACAGGATGACAAGAGGATAACAGTGGAAAGGTGACGTTACTGGGCATGACCCTCTGTCAGCCAAAGCTCTTCTGACCAACCAGCCATTAGCATTAGCATCCATCCAACCAACAAGAAGAGTAAAAGAATGTTTTATTACATTTTTACAGATATTTACACTTTTTCTTATATAAAAGAAGGACCCAATCTGAAAGTATAACCGTAGACAAGAAGAACATCTGTGGTGAATTGGGAGAAGTCGAGTATGTGCCCTCAAGGCCCTTTCCCTGCTGGCTTCCCTGATGTCTACAACAGCAGCCACAGAAACAACCGGGTACCCTGATTCGATTAAAATACAGGTAAACAAAAGTTACTGCTTTATTATAGCGCTGTTTCTACAATCATAAAAATAAAATGTTCACCTGGCTTTCTGTGAGCTCCTCTCTGGATGCTCCTTAGACTATAGGAGCGCATGAACAATCCATTACATATATTTTTCTTGTATGAAATGCAGTTTTTCAATCCAGTAACCATTAAAAAGCAGAAATAAAACTGGAGAGAGAGTGGGAACCTGTCACCAGGAGTTTTTTGCTGTTATTCATTACCTGTATGAATTAATTTCACAATGTTCTGGTACACCCCTTACAGTACACCCATCTTCCACAAAGGGCTCACTGCAAGCACCAAACTCTCAAGGTTGAGCAGGGATGTGATTCAAACCCATAACCTCAGAACAGTGCAGGTAAATGACAGTTTGCATTCCTGTAATTTTCTGACACTATAGGATGGATCTCTATATTCCTACCCTTTATCATCAGCATGTTCTATAATGGCCAGCAAGTGGCATAATGGTTAACATTGTTGCCTTGCATCCAAAAGCGTCAGCTTCGAATCCTGCCTCCTGCTATAGTACCTTTGTTCCAGGTACTTGGGCTGAATTGATACAGGAAAAAATTACCCTGCTTAAACAGTATAAAGTGTTTTAGAGAAAAGTGTCACCTAAATGAATAAATAGAAATAAAATGTGATTCTTGTTCCTCAATTGGAATAAATTATAGTTCATGTTCATCAATGCAGATAAAGCTCATCAGATAATGACCAAAGACATGAGACACCACTTGATGCTTCAGCTGGCGCTAGTAGAAAACTTGCACACAAATCAAAGCATAGTACTTCCAGATTTCATATTCTGACAGCAGAAAATTTGGAAAACAAACAAAAAAAAAAAAAACGCAAGGAAGCACCCGGGGCCTTACCTTGAGTCAGGGTATTTAGTTAGAGTCGCCAGGCTGCTGGTGTACATGTGGCCCCCGACGTCAATGTGGACGGGGGCGTTGGCTTTGGTCAGCTGGGCTGGTAAAGGGATTCCCTGTGCGCCCAGGGGAGACACGGGTGACCGGGTCAGAGACAGACGCGACATGCTTCGTCCTTCCTGTGAGAAAGCAAGCATGTCCTCCATTTAAAACATTTCATCCTATGAACTTCCTGAAATATGAGCAAACTTGCCAATATGTCCACTTGCATCTAGCGATTGAAATAAAACCGTGTGACTAGGCACCACATTCGCACCCTTCCTTCGCTAAGCTATCCTCATTATTTTGTAGTTATTTCCCATTTGTATCACTATGGCACACATTTCTTTCAACCTAGAAATAAAGTGAGAGAATCGCATATGTCATTCATGCATTCGACAAGAATCATTCAACTGTTAGAATAAAGCACTACTGCAGCACTGCATTTTACACCATGCAAATGACACGAATGAACTGTGATTAAGGAACAAGTTGACTTAGAAACAGATCTCCAGTCCACACTATTTAGGTTGAGGACTTGCAGGACAAACTCCCAGTTGTTCACACCAGCAGCAAATGTGGTGGTGAGTTTACAGTGGCTGGCAGAGAAACACGTAATAAGGACGCAGAAAGAGAGTTTCTGGAGTTTGACCCTTAGAAACTTTAAAAAAAAAAAAAAACCACACTGCACGGTCAGCACCCTGTTTTTACTTTCTTCGCTATAAACTGAAGCAAATGGCATCGATTTGCACAGTATGCAGTACGGTTTCATTAAAATGCAAACAACCCATTTAAAACTATAAAACATGTCACAAAAGGGCTTTGAAAGAATGAATAATAACTTTCCAAATAAGATGAGCTTAAATCAAACAACTCAGTGAAATCAGCCATCCAGGTACATTTAACTGACACTTTCCTCCAAAACAACTTATAATTATTTACTTGTTCATACAGCTAGATTATTTCTACTTTTCAGGGTAAGTACTATGCTTAAGGGTACTACAGCTGGAAGTGGGATTCAAACCTCTAACCGTTGCCTATGAAGGCACCAGTGCTAACCACTACACTACCAGCTGCTGGCATGTTGTGTCAAACAGCTTTTTCCAAAGCAAATGCTAACCATAGGCTGGACTGATGCTTATCTGTTGTACTGCGTTTAAAACATTTTAATACATTTCATTGGCTTTATTCCATTCAGAACACAAAAACTCTTCTTTCAAACTCTTTTCACTTCTATCTTATTCAACTCGGCTGCCAAATCAGACTCCTGCAGCACTTTTTCCGATTCATAAAGCAGTGTGTTCACACAGCAAGGACCCACAGTGCTAATTTCACACATTATTCGTGTTAAAATAATGCTAATATTCAATAATATAAGGGTGCAGCATTATAATTATATTTTCACGCTAACCTATTATTTTCACTTTAAATCTGTTTTACTTTTTCTTTCTGCACCAGCAGCACATTCACCTTTTTTGCTTGTTAGTTGGTGTAAATAAAGAGTTTCTTAAATTATAAGCAAAACACCCCGTAAATAAAACAATACTTTTACAAAAAAAACGTAATTGCTGACGGACACACTGCTTGAATCAATAAGAAATATGGTGCCCTCTTCAACCAGCTCATGTTAATGTGCAACACGTGGAGTGATCGACATTTAGACATTATGATCAAACGTAATGAAATTAATACATATTCAGGATAGGAAAATAATATAATAAGGCTGATGGGATGGCTGTCGTAGGTTTGGAGTCGTCGTAAGTTAAATATGTTGTAAGTCAAGGACGACTTGTACTTACATAGACTTTCTACAGTAAACAATCCAGTTGTGCAAGCGGAGGTATTTATCATTGGACTAAAGCAGTAGCTACACAGAGATATCGCAACACTGGCAACTTTCAACTGGGGTGAGCAACCATTTTTTTCCCCACAGTATTAGTAAAACATTTGTTATATTGTAACGACCCGCGTTACTGTTTAAATGTAGATAGTTGCATTATGGGAAATAATGTTAAATGGTGGTAACCGCTGGGGCCACTTCGGGGGGAAATGGTGGCTTGCCTGTGACTGCCACTGTGTTGGGAGAGCTTAGGGACGCTAAGGCAGGCTGGTTATAAGCGCAGGTCTTGGAGGAAAAGGGGTCCTTGGACCGAGAGTATTATTCCCTTTGTGTTGGTGTTCAAATAAACCGTTCGCTATGAACGCTGCCTCCGCGTCCTCCTTTGCCCCATCCAAACCCATGGCGCTGCGTGCCACAATATAAATTTATTTCAGAACTGTAATAACATTCAGGGTTAAAAATATACCCAATGCCAAAACTGCACAGGAAAAAGAAAATTCTTGCAAAATATTTTTTCCAGAGAGACATTTAAAAGTTTTTGTAAATATTTGTAACGGAATAACGTGATTCGCCTAAGGGACAGTTGACATTGTGGTGGATAAACTACTTCCTTTGCAGGTTTGAATCTTACCCTCCTGCTGTCGGACCCTTGATTAAGCACTTACCTAGAATTCATACAGTAAAAACTACCCAGCTGTACAAAATGGGTAAATAAGTGTATGAAGCTTACTGTTGTAGGTTGCTCCGGAGAAAAGCGTCAGCTTAAGAAATGTAAATCGATTTGGCCGCACACATTTTACCAAGTGCCGAGGGTTCACACCCCACTGCGCTGCAATTTCACTGTTCCCAGGACTTCCTGAACCAGCAGCTTCCGAACTACTCCGTTACTAAGACCTCACAGGCATCACCGGCAAAGGGCAGGGCGACTGTGCCAGCCGGGTCAACAGGGCCCACAGCCATTTCCGCGCTCGTTTGCTCAGCTCTTATTGTAACCACGAAAGGCCATCAGCGGGTTGTTGGTGCAGCTCCACTCAGGGCTTCTGCCCTAGGCAAGCTTCCCCCCGGGGCACAGAATGCTGAACAAGCTCAGAATTTTCCAGGGTGTAGCCCGCCTCACCACGCTCGAAGCCTTCAGGAACGCGGCTCAGTGATGAATACACACTCTGCATGGAGTGTTTCAGATCCCACTGAAAGAAAGACTTCAAAAGACTTAAGAACTGTTGGGCGCGTGAAGCCATCCCACCTCTTCATACAGCCACGGGGCATGTGAACCAGCACTGATCGTGCCGGGGGAATACGGCACACACACACACACACACATACACACCCAAAATGGGAGCTGGAGCCAGAGGGGGAGGGGTGTGAGGTGAAGGGTTACCTGAAAATAAAGGAATGGCTGGAGGGAAGGAAAGAGAGGGGGAAAACATTATAAAACACACACAGTGGTGTCAGAAAGCAACCGAGTCTTTGTAACAAACAAGGGAATTAATTTTTTTTAAGTGGCCCATGTTCAGAAGGGGTTTTTATTACTGTATTATTTTCTGTGTACTCAGACCAGGGACCAAGTTAAAAGTGTTCAGGGTTTCGATTCGGGGGTCCACGTGCTCCCTGGCATCCATACTGTCCTGTTTTGGGGACCGCACTGACCACGTGGCCGGCAGTAAAAAGTGTAAACACAGAAAGAGTGCAATGAGAAACAGTACACAAGAAACTAAACACTCTGTGTGTGTGTGTGTGTGTGTGTGTGTGTGTGTGTGTGTTCGTGTTCAGTTCACACAAGACCACATGCCCTCCACTCAATCTGTGAACATGCTGACAGAAACATGCTGTAAACTTGTCCAGTTATTTTGTCACACTGTGAGGAGTGTGTGTGTGTGTGTGTGTGTGTGTGTGTGTGTGTGTGTGTGTGTGTGTGTGTGTGTGTGTGCGCGCGCGCCCCTGTCAACCTCACACACTGGTACCTTGGTGTGAAAGTGCCACCATCGCAATATGGCGTCTCTCTCTCTCTCTCGCTCGCGCTCTTTCACTCATAGATACACACACAAACACAGGTGAACTGAAGGGTAAAACTGCACTTGGGTTTTACAGCTATTTATCCGAAGCTTTTCTCCACAGCAACTTTTACAATATTAAGTCTTTAAAAGTGGTTTATCATTTAAAGAGGAGGGTTATTTCTACCGCATCATTCAGGGTAAGTACTTTGATCATGGGTATTACAGCAGGAGGATGGCAGCGCTAACCACTATGCCACCTGCTGACCTCCCCGGGCTTTTCCAGTGACAAGATCATGAAGATGTGCAGAGAAGGGGTGATCGGTACAGTTAACAACACACACACACACACACACACACACACACACACACTGGAGACAGTTAATCACAGTCAGAGGTACGGAGTGAGCAGCGGAGCTGTTTGCAACATCTCAAGTCCGAGCAGGGAAGAGTCCCACCCGCTTTGTCGCAAGTTCGTGCGACCTCGCTGAGACGCGCACGGCACGGCACGGATGGCGAAAGAAAGAGTGCCAGCGCGCACAGTGAGTGAGCTTCACCCAGTGACACGCGCGTGCTTAAGCGCCCTCACGACCGCGGCGCTCCGGCTCGTCCGACAGAGGGACATCGTCGGTCGGGGAGGACAGCAGGGGGGTTCGGGGGGGACAGCAGGACCGCGCGGTACTCTGAGTCTCCTACCTGGATCCGGGCGGCAGCGCTCCTTCCTTCTCCGGGGCACCAGGCTCGAGCTGCGGGCTCTGTCTGTGTCCGGCGCCGCGCTCCCTCTTTCCCCTAGTGAAGTGGGTCCGAGCGGCAGGAGGCTGGCAGCCAGCGATCGGCTCCCAGCGAGAGCGGCGCTGGAGGAGCAGCGGCCGGGGGCTCCGGAGTGCCTCTGGGCGCGGATTAGAGCACAATTAGCTCGAGTGAGCCGCGCCCGGGCTCTCCGCAGCGGCAAGAACGCGCTCCTTCTCCTCTTTGCCTCCACATAAGTAGGATGAGCCAAGAGCGGGCTCACTCATGAGTTTTATCCTCTATTATAAAGCAACAAAATAGAAGGAACAGGCGAGCTTTTGTCACGGTGTCAAATCGCGGTTCTAGTAATGCCGTTCCGAACCAGAAGTATCCTCGTGTCGCTCAGACGAACGCGCGACATGGGCAGATCAGATTGTAATAACTGTCATTTCGTCTGATTTAATGTGCTACAATAATATTTGCTCGGGCGTTTTAGGCGAAGTGTAAAGTGCCCGTCTGACTCCTTCGGCGGACGCGCGCTCTAACTTGTTGATAAAAGTGCGTGTAAAAGAAACGCTCGTGCTCGAAGCGGCGAGACTCCGCGAGCCGTTCTCCCCTCGTTCCGCTCCGGTCCCTTCTCAGTCGCCGGGATCCCGCATTGTGCGCGCGTAGTTTTCCCGCAGGCCCTTAAAAGCGAATGACGTGTGCGGACGGGCGGTGTGGAGCGGGAAAGCGCCCCGGCGAGCTGCCCGCGGCCACGAGCGCCATTTCAATTATAACCGGGGCTCCATGGAGATGGAGATGGAGATGTGCGAGCAGCGCCGCGAGGGAAGCCAACTAAAAGCACTCTCTCGGGGCTCGCACACTTGCACATGTGCTCACAACACGGACATATGAAGCATGATTTGACACCTCCTGTACGGCGCTATATAAGGCGTGAAAAGTGTCAGCGCTGCGCCCTCCCCGCGGTGCAGGTGTTCACGTAGGCTGGCTGATAATTTCTGTCTTTATTTATTTATTTGTTTGTTTGGTTTTTTGCTATGCAAATAGGTGTAAATAATGGATGTCGCGCCTACGCCGCCGATCGCTGCGCTCCCCGGCGCCGCCATGGCGGCGCGCGCGTTTCTGAGGGTTTGGCGCCAACCAGCGTGTGAGAACATGAACGGTCTCGCGAGGTAGAGGCCACGTTAACGCGCGTGTGGAGGGAGATTTGACACTTTCAAGTCCGGTTCGGTGTGCGATCGGAGCAGAGGAGCTGGGTTTTCTGCATTCGCACTAAAATATAGCGGTGGAAACAAGGTGATAAAGGAGATTAAGAAATTGATGGGAGTGATGGAAATGAGGGAGGTGCTGGCGATGGACATGATTAAGAAATTGATGGAAATGAGGGGGGTGATGGAGACCGTGCCATGGGTGTCCAACAACATCTTATGGACTGGTTGGAGGGCCGTGCATTTAAAAATCGTAGTGACATTCTGAATCTGAAATTTCTAAAGTGAAGAATTATCTATGTTTATTGTATTTCATTTAGTGTGGTGTGGGTTTAAGTGTGTGTCTAACTGTAGCTGTGTTGTGTGATTGAATAGAATTTTGAGTATTTATGGTAGGTATGCAATATATTAGTAATATTAGAGATTAGAGGCTGCAGATGGACTCCCCTGGAGGTGATGGAGCTGATGGAAGTGAGATGGCGATGATGGAGCCGTTGGAAGATATGGAGACGATGGAGACGATGAAGCTGACAAAGAGGATGGAAAAGAGAAAAATGATGGAAGTGATAGAGGTGAAGAATGGGATGGACGTGATGGAGATGATAGATGGAGGTGACAGAGGTGATGGAGACAAATGTGATTGAAGGGATTAAGGAGATGGAGATGATAGATGTGATAGAATTGATGAACGTGATGGGGATGACGGAATTGAGTCTGATGGAGGAGACGGATATGATAGGTTTCAGAGAAAGGTGCTCTTAGGTGACAGTGTTCTACTGGGCATGTCGTGTTCAACCGAACCTGTGGCAACACAGAGTCCAGCGAGAGGATGCAGGTTCGACTTCAGGACACAGCGAGAGCCGTGTCCTGCAGCCTCAGGGAGGTCTGTGCCTCTAGTGGAGCTTGAAGCAGGAGGAAGAGGTGCTTTGCCCTCATTAAAGCAGCAGCCGGCTCTGAGCTCCATTACAGCAGAACGCACAAGATGTTGTACGTTTAAAGATTTAAATAGCTTACAAAGGTGCCCGGGGCCCCATCAGTTAATTTCCTTAATTTATGGATTTTAGCGGAGTGTGTGAAGGAGTGAGCGAGCGCCCGTGCATGTGTGTGTACAGAGAAGGCAAAGTAGGTCAGCACAAACACAGGCCATTCAGACCATTTCACTACTTCTCCAGATATGACAATAACAATTATGAGTTTGCAGGTATTCGCCGCATGGAGGAGGACGTTGTCCGCACCTGTCTCGCGCGAGACTGGGACCTGGATCGGTGACGTGTTCAAACACACACCGCCACATGTCAACACTAAACACGTGGATGGCAGAGTCGCTAAAGTTATTTCATAATTTAACAGCTGAGGGGAAAAAAGCAGTTTAATAATTTCCAACAGGGTTCTGTTGGTTTTGTTGGGGAAGATTGATGGTGTATCCGACATGCTGTTCTTAATTATACACACCGACTTACAGTGAGCCTGAGGCTGTGCTCATTTCCTTTAAAATATTTTAGTTTTGGTGTATTTTAATTCTGGAATTTGACTTAATATGGCAACACTATCTTTGTACACAGTGCCTGCTATTCATGCACAACTGTGAGCAATTTGAACTGAATTTATTTTACATAGATGTCGTGGTATTAATATTAAATAGCCACTTCGCACCATGTTTGTTATTTTGTACTGACAGTAAGTAGGAAATAATTAAGTTAATTTTGAATTTTCCTTTGTTTTTAATGTT
Source organism: Scleropages formosus (assembly GCF_900964775.1). Taxonomy (NCBI): domain Eukaryota; kingdom Metazoa; phylum Chordata; class Actinopteri; order Osteoglossiformes; family Osteoglossidae; genus Scleropages; species Scleropages formosus. The sequence continues at coordinate 33,382,569 of NC_041810.1, forward strand.
GCGAGACCAATAGAGCAGACTGTTCACACATTTCAGGTTATTCATAATTTCCAGTGTCTTTTAGCAATAACCATTTAATAAGGATATTACAAATGCCTATCTAGAAGTTATACAAAACAATGAAGAGAGAAGTAATTGAAAAATGTGAAGCATCATCAAGGTATGAAAAAGATACCATTATATTTTTAAGGATGCACATTACGAGAAATAAAATTTAAAAAATGACCGTATTTATGGAGTAAAAAGTGAGACAAATCATTCACTGCATACAGAATTAATCAGCTTTTTCCAAGCTCCCAGACAGACAAGTATGTAAATGAAGTGTATGCATTAATGCATGACCCCATAAGAATAATAACGGAGCCATGAGATAGAAAAGCAGGTGTCATTGTCGCTCTCTGTCCCTGACACTACTGCTGTTTTTTGTATTTTTTCCACACCCCTTTTTCTAATATCATTTTAATCCGCATGAAAAAAATATGACTCAAACCCTTGAGTTAACATATGTTTATTTATCTCATGCTTTTCTCCACAGCGACTTAAACATTAAGCCACTTACAGTAATTTTAGTTGCTGTACATGGGTGTACATAATGTATGGAGCTGTAACGTTGCATTGTTTCATACAGAAAAATCAACATTCATCATTATGTTTGATTAGATTATATAGGTTTTTGATTAGACTATAGAAAAATGTCTTCTCCATTCAGATTCTTAAAATAAATGTTTGTCTGTTGTAGGTCAACTGTTATTTCATTTATGGATGTGTAAAGTGTGTGTGTGTGTGTGGGGGGTGCTGGAGTCATGTGTCTCCAGGTATGACAAAAATGTGACTTGTCCCCCAAACTTCTTGTGTTCAGATGGACCACTTTTGTGAGATATGTTTTCCCTGAATGCTGATTGCCTGCTCTCCAGTGGCTCTGGGGTTCGAGTCCTGCTTGGGGTGGCTGCCTTGCGACGGACTGGTGTCCCGTCCTGGGTGCGTCCCCTCCCCATCCAACCTTACGCCATGAGTTGCCGGGTTAGGCTCCGGTTACCCTGTATTATTATTATTTTATTTTTTTATAGAGCGCTCTTCTCACGCAGTGACACATGTATGGGACAAGCGGTTCAGAAAGTGTGTGTGAATGCTGATTGGTACTGCGCCCCCTACTGGCAAAAATTACCACTGCAGGCTTCACACGTGCAGAAATCTGTGTGTGTGCCTGCCTCTCAAGACTGAACCCACCAAGGAGTTGCTCACATTACAAGTCACTTTGTGTTATTTACGTAATTCACCATGGTGTCATTTACCACTGACATTTGTCTCAGTGCTTTACCTATTGTCAGTCTTGTTGCTACGCCACAGATCATCTCCTTATACTTTGTCTTGGGTCTCCTGCAGCATCTCTCCTTAGCTGATCTCTGTACATTGTCCCCAAACAAAACAGGATGGTGCTGTTTGAGGAATAACCTCCATGGTGCTACATGACAAGCAGCCTTGTGTGTAATTAGCCTGCTCAGGGTTTTGATTTCAGTATGTTCCCAACACCACTCTGCACATGGGTTCTGTACCTCCTTCCACACATGAGCCCATCACTCTATACAGCGCTCTCTGCTGGTCATTTTAAACACAGAGAATGCAATAATTAGTCCAGGATATTATTGGCAATTACAATGATATATAAATTATACATTTACACAATTAGTGTTATATATTACTTATTAATAATTACAATATTATCAGCTTTACAGTTAATCAAATTTACAATAAACTACTGCACACATTCATACAGCAGAGTATTCTTACTGTATCAATTCGTGCTAAGTACCATGGTAAATATGACACTATCATAGGAGTGTGTCACGCCCCTCTCGGTGCAACAAGGAGCACCTGCAGCGGATCAGGGGACGAGCACATAAAAGGGAGGCGCAGAACCCACATAGATGTGGAACCTTGTTCAGTGTTACTTATGCTATGTGGGCTTTATATTGGTTGGCCTTATTAAGGTCATTGTTTGTATGGCAGTTTCTAGGATTTATTTCTTGAATAAAGATTTTAATTATTGGAAATAATGACTGGAGAAATTTATTCCTGTTGAGTAAGACGGTGTGTGGAGCCAGACACCCTCGGGTGGGTTGGTGATCCATTCTGGTCTGTAGAAAAAAAAAAAATTTTTCGTCCCGTCTCCTGTATCTCCGCAACTTCCTATCTTACCACGACTTCTTGCCTGTTTCCTGGATTACAGCTCTCGGATTCTCCCTTTGGATTTTGTTCACACGTCGATGACCCCTTGCCTGTTTATTCGACCATGTCTTCTGGATTACCCCTTGAGAAACCTTCCTGTGCCCCGCGCATGGGTCTGGCGCTTCCGTCCCGGGGGAACACCGTGACAGAGTGGGATTCACACTAACGACCTTTATATTTTAAAATGAGATTAGACATGAAATCATCATATATCATATTTTCACGAGCATATATCACACTCGGCTTATTTCTTGTCAGATCTCAAGCTGAAGACCCTTGCATTATTATTAGTTTAGCCAGGTTTATACATACTGAGTAGTACATCACTTTGAAGAAAAGCATCTTTTTAATGAGGAAATGTAAATGCAAATCAGTGCTTTAACTCAGAAAATCACACCATTTCCCTCATTTAATGATGTATATTTTACAGACAGAGCCCATTTTAAGTCCCTTTCTAAAATACAGAAACTAGATCAGCAGTGCATGAGCTGTAAGCAGTCCAAAAAGAAAGAAAAAAACTGTGGTTATAACAGTAATTGATAACTGAGAAATTATTACTACTTAATTCTCCTGCAAGCTGCGCAGGGTTTGATTTCACCCATTTACAGGTGCGGTATACTAGTACACTTAACTTGGTGGTACAGAGCTGCAGGTTTGGTGTGGACCATGTGACTGAAGCAGCAGGTTCCTCCTTTTTCCAGGTGCTTTTATTTCCTCCTGTGTGTAAGAGCCACTTTCTTTATGGCGGTGAAGTGCTGCCATGTGTCGCTGTTTACGTGCCTCTCATGACTTACAGGAGCTGTGTTTTCAGTGGGGCATGGTTCACGTCCACACAGGACACAAAGTGGAACCCAAATTGTCCACAAACACAGGCTTGGTCTGACTTACTGATGTCAAGAACAAGAGAGGGTTTGAGAACAGGGGTTTTAGGTGTATTGTCCTTCTCTCTCTGCTAGATTAATGGACCTGCACCTCCTGAGATCTACAACACTGTGTCTTTGACCAGATGGCAAGGGTATTGTCCTGCGGGACAGTGGAGGGACAACAGGGGATGTAACAACTGACTACTGAGACACTCGCCGGGCAATAAAAGGACGCAAGGTCTCAACCCCTCTACCCACCACAGACAAATATGAATAATATGCAATTCATATGTGCAGAGAGAACATATGTCCTCTCGATTTGGATATAATGTGCCATCATAATTTTATAATCCTGTATTTCAGAAATATGGGTCACATCGTAAACTAGTTTCTATAGATACGTTGGATTGTAATAAAGCAAATGGGCTATATTTAATTTATTGCTTATAGTTAATATTAATAGAAACTTCTATTGATTATGTTCTGGGAATGTATGCAGTTGTTCTTGGACATATTAAAATCCAGTGCATAAGATCTGAAAGAGGCTGCTGTTAAGACTGATATATTTCTTTACATGTGTGAACTAGACATTAAAATATTTGGTTTGGGAATTTCATCCTTTTCTGTATTTTCTTTTGTCTGAAATGACAATGTATATTATATGAGAAAACTGTATTTTTTCCTATTTACATATTCATATTGATACTTGACCTAAAACCGAATTAAATAAAATTATTTTGATGTTTTTGCTGTCAGTGGGCCTGATTTTGGGGGGGGTGACACAGCAGCTTTGGTCTGTGCCTGTTCTCTGCTTGGGGTGCCTTGCAAGGGCCCGGCATCTTGTCCTGGGTGTGTCCCCTCCCTCTCCAGCCTTGCGCCCTGTGTTGCTGGGTTAGGCTCCTGTCTGCCACAGCCCCGCTCAGGAAAAGGGGTTTCAGCCAGTGTGGGGGGTGGGGTATGATTTTGTAAACATTTTGATTATTCTTTATTTGTTTAAGCTAACAAATATAAATGTTAATGTATAAATGTATAAATATAAATCAAAAACTTACAGACTGCGAGAGCTTTATGTGAATTTTTTTTCTTTTCTTCCCTCCATGACTTGTGAAAAGGTGAACTACTTGTACAGGTGACTGAAGAACCCCCTCTATCCTCTATTCATCTGTCACTTTGGGCACCATGATCTTTTATTGCCTGTTTCACTTAAGCCTTTGACAGCTGGCGTAGGTTTACTACAGAAGGTTTACTCAGCAGTGAGCTGCTCACAGTGATTTATCATTTATACAGCACAATATTCTTACTGTATCATTAAAGGGAAAGTGCTGGAATCAAGAGTACTGTATGAGCTGGATTACAGTGTCCATAGACCCTAGGTGCTTTCACTTAGAAATGTACACAAAGAGGGGTAACACCAACTGAATTACAGTGATTGACATTATGCACTTAGATCTATTCTAATACTAAACCATGTGACTGATGGAGAAGGCAAAGACAAAAACTTTCTTGGGAAACCCCTAGGAATTCTCTCATCTTTTGTTTTAAATCTAATTTTGTCATTTTAGTGGAATTAAAAGATGTTTTGGAGAAAAGCGTCTGCTAAATAAATAAATGTAAATTTAGAATCTTTTTTCCATTTTTTTTCTTGATTTAAAAATTTTCTCTTGTTTGTAAGCCGTAGGCACTGTGTAGCAGGAGGGTTTCTGGAACCCTGACCTTTCACTAAAGCGACTGGCCTAGCCAATATGCCTCCTGCTACTCAAAATATGTTGAGGGTTTGGGTTCAGGTTAGTGGGTTAGGGTTGCTGTAAGTGTTTGAGGATAGGGTGAGAGTTGGGTTAGGGTTAGGGTTGTGGTTACAGAGTATATGAAGTTATAAAAGAGGTTGTTGATCTTTGGTCATAATGAAGACAACAGCACCTCCCAGCTCACTTACTAGTGTAAAGTTGGGGCCTTCCAGCAGTTCGCTGTCCTACTGTACCCTTGCAGTCTGAATTCTTGATTTATTTTGTCGGCTCCAAAGCGTTTCACCTGATCAAAGGCTCTTCTGATTCCTAGTTTAGAAATCAGCAGACACTTTGACCAATGAGCAGGATCCTGCGGTGGTGAAGTTGTATTTTACTTTTCCACGGTGGAACATACAAAACAAGTGCAGGCCTGGCATGTGTTCAAACAGAAGAGTGTTTTCTGTGCATACGCGCTTGGTTATTCAGAAAGGCTTCTGAGCACCATTCGTCTCTCTGTCCACGGTTCCTCCTGAGAAAACGACACGTCGGATTTTTAAAAGCGCCATAAGAACTCTGCGGGAGCTCATCTTCAGCTGCACTCGGCGTCTGACGGCCGGTCCCACGTCTTTCATTTGGCGGCAACGGTTATTGCTCATTATTTGTGAGACGGCATGAAAGTGGCGGTTATTATTAGAACACAGGCCGCAGTGTCTCTCGCAAAGAGTCTCCTTGAAAAAAACAACACAATTCCCCCAGGAGCCAAATGCTGGCAATTAAGTGAAACGACGCAGGTATGGGGAAGGCGCTCATTCCACCGGAGCGTCAACCTGCTTCAGACAGCATGTCATATTTGTATTTGCTTCAGATTGTTGGAATATTTGAGCAAAACAGCTCTTTTAAATCTTAGTGCCTTGAAAAATAAAATTGTTATTTGAAAGTTCAGCAGACACTTTCTGCCTTGTTTTCCCCTTGCTTATCCACGCTGTAGGAGAACAGATGCTGTGATGGAAAGATGCCACACTCATGGGTGTTATGCTGAATGTGTGTGCAGATCATAATCACGCATTTGAGCAATATTTGCAGTGTGACATGTGCATGGCATCAGGTGCATTAGGCATGGTAAAAGCTGGTAGAGAATGACCTCAGTGGCCTAACAGCACTGCAGTGTGCTTTCTGCACTTGAGCCTATTACCAAGTCAAGGAAGGATGACTGGAGCTGAGCAGCTGCTGCGATGGATTGAACAGCATCTGGTAAAAAAGGGACCCAGCAAATTAGAATTGAAAGTATGAAACATGGAATCAACGTGAACATCCATGTCTGGCCAGACTTAGGCATGAGGGCATAGGGGGTGTTGTGGTTTGAGGCTTCCTCTTTAGTGTTACATTCAGATGTGTTCAGATACTGGGGCAGCAGGTGGTGTAGTGCTTAACAGTGCTGCTGTAGGCTGTAGGTTCTAGTTCCGGTTCTTGCTATTGTGCAAGGTACCTGCTCTAAATTGTTACAGTAAAAATGATCCACCTGTATTAATGGGTAAATCAGTGTAAGTAGCAAGCTGGTGTGGAGCTGGTGTAGAGGAAAGTTTCAGATAGATAAATAAATATAAAGCTTCATGTAATGATTTACTATTTGTACAGCAGGGTAACTTTTACTGACTCAGTTCAGGGTAAGTACCTTGATCAAGAGTACCTCTTTCAAGTATAAAGAAAAGGAGAGAAGAGTGTGAGTATGTGTATGTGTAAGGAGGGCTAGGAGGCTCCTGCTGGTCTTTGTTGTTCTGCTGGTTCTGGTCACACCAGGGCTGCTCCTCTTTGTTGAGCTGAGCCCTCTTCACGGGGAGCAGGTCCTAATGCTAATTTGTCCTTGTGAGAACGGTAGGGACCCTGGCATAGCGGACTCAGCCTGGGGCTGGGGGGTCGCAGCGGGGCCTGGGGGCACGGGCCTGGTGTGAAGAAAGGCAAGGCTGTAGGCACTCCGGGGGGTGGGGTCTATACTCAAAGCATCTCACAGCGCCCGAGGCACCAACGCTCTGCTATAGACTGGGGGCAGGGGACTGGTGCTTGGAGCTGATGAAATTTTAATGGCTGCACATGCAATTCCATTAAGTTTCTTTGAAAAGGCCAGCACCAACCTTTTCTTCTTCTCCTTTACCAGTCTTTGGAACTGAGTGAGACCCACAGTCCCTATGTCTCAATGGCACTGATGATTTCACAAGAGCATTATGGCTTCATGTTACATTAAAGGTGTCAGTGGGCACTTTGATTCTCTGCAAGAAACCAGTCAGTGACTGAACATAAAACTGTCCAGCTGTCGCACAGTACTTTTGGTCCATCATTGGACTAATGCACTGCTGTGATAATGTCTTCTTTGACACTGGGTCACAGCAGCATAGAGTCAGAAATGGTACACTGTAGATACAGCCACATACATGGTACAGTACAAGGGCAAAAAAACAGTATTTCACAGTTGCAATGAAATAGCACTTTCCAGTAAGTTCCAGAAAGGTCTGCAGAAAATTGCAGATTAATTGAAATTATTATGGAGATCAAATGTCAATTGTTCAAGTGGAAGTTAAACACTTTAGTCATCCTCATACTTACAGAGGGGTCTTGTGATTATCAAACAATGAGGTCATTAAAGAGTGTTTTGAAACAGTACATTTTGGAAACTAACTGTGTTTTCCTTATATCCAGTAGACAACACACACACACACACACATTTTCAGAACCGCTTGTCCCATACGGGGTCACGGGGAACCGGAGCCTACCCGGTAACACAGGGCGTAAGGCCGGAGGGGGAGGGGACACACCCAGGACGGGACGCCAGTCCGTCGCAAGGCACCCCAAGCGGGACTCGAACCCCAGACCCACCGGAGAGCAGGACTGCAGCCCAACCCACTGCGCCACCACGCCCCCAAGCAGTAGACAACAATAAACATTAAATGATGAAACTTATGCTAAAAAAAACAAGTGCAGACAACAATTTAAAACAGACAAGGCAATTTACTGTAGTGAAGTGGTGCTGCACTCATCGAGTGATGAGGAAAAACAGCGCATTGTGAGTTATGGTGGGTGGAGGAGGGAGAAGGCTTGGCAGTCATTTATGCACTGTCACTACACGAATGCTTTGAAACAAAGCTAAGGAAAGACAGGAAACCAACAGGAAACAGCTGATGATACACCAGAACCGACTACAGTACATCACTGCACTTCCACTTCATTTGCACAACCTAAGACTTTCATATTTTTTGCATAAACTTTGGATAAATTTTGTTCAAAAATTAAGTATCAAAAGCAAAGAGTACCAATCCCTGTTTAATCCCTCGGGTAACTCATACGAACTCAGGACACCTTTTTCTGGACGGTGAACTTCTTATACAATGGCACTTCAAGTTCAAGTTCAAGTTCAAGTTTACTGTCGCAAGTACCATGTACAAGTATCATGAAATTCTTCCTGTATGCTTCTGCACAGACTATGGACAAAGACAGAGACAATAGAAATACTGCACAAACAAAACAATGACAATGACAGTGAGTAGTGCAACAGCAATAGCAATAAATAATGATAAGAGTAATAACAATAATACCAGTTGACAGCCAGAGAACTCAGAATGAGAGAATGAGAATGCTTAAGTGACAGTGTAATTTACCAATGTGCTTGGGAGGAGCAGTCCAACTCTACTTACTAAAGTGGCACATCGATTAGGGTTGCATACTCTTACAGCAGTGGGGTAAAAGCTGTTACTGTACCTAGCAGTGCGTGTTCGAATAGACCTGAGTCACTTTGCAGGTGGCAGAGAAGAGAAAAGTGCCCATGCGGGGTGACTATGATCTTTCATGATGCGCATCGTCTTTCTGAGGCAGCGTATGGTGTAGGTGTCCTGGACTGCTGGTGGCTGTGTGCTGATGATTCCCTGAGCTGTTTTGACCACCCTCTGTAGGGCTTTCTTGTCCTGTATGGAGCAGCTGCCACCCCAGGATGTAATACACCCTCTGAGGACAGACTCCACAGCACACCTGTAAAAAGTGGTGAGGACTGTAGTGGACATCCAGGCTTTCTTCAGATGCCTGAGGAAGTGGAGGCGTTGATGGGCCTTTTTGCTGGTTGATGCTGTGTGCTCAGTCCACGTGAGTTTGGCAGTGAGGGTGACCCCTGGGAATCTGAAGCTGTTGACCCTCTCTACAATGTCTCTTCCAATGTAGATGGGTGCATGAACCGTATCCTGTTTCCTGAAGTCAATCACCAGCTCCTTAGTTTCACTGACACTGAGAGACAGGTTGTTGTCCTGGCACTCCCAGAAGCCTCACCTCCTCTCTGTAGGCCATCTCATCGTTGTTGGTGATCAGACCCACAATGGTAGTATCGTCAGCAAACTTTATGATGGTGTTGGAGCTGTGGCCACACAGTCATGTGTGAAGAAGGAGTACAGCACTGGGCTCAGGACGCTTCCCTGTGGAGTGACAGTGCTGAGGATCAATGGGGAGGAGGTATTACTGCCAATCCGCACATGCTGGGGTCTGTTGGTGAGGAAATCCAGGATCCGGTTGCACAATTTGGCACTCAGTCCCAGCCCTAGTAGTCTGTGGATCAGCTTGGTTGGGATGACAGTGTTAAATGCTAAGCTATAGTCCACAAATAATAGCCTTGCATAGCAGTTTTTATTATCCAGGTGAGACAGAATGGTGTGAAATATGTGTGATATTGCGTCTTCAATGTATCTGTTGCGGCGGTAGGCAAACTGCAGTGGGTCCAAAGTGTCTGGGATAGTGTCCTTAATGTGTCCCAGCACCAGCCTCTTAAAGCATTTCATTGCAATGGGGGTCAGTGCCACCGGGCGATAGTCATTAAGGCAGCTCACTTTGTTTTTCTTAGGAACAGGGATAATGGTGGTGTTTTTGTAACAGGTGAGTACAGTTGAGCTTTTTAAGGAGGTGTTAAATATGTCCGTGAAGTCAGCAGCCGGTTGTTCACTGCATGTTTTTAAAACTCGCCCTGAAATTCCGTCCGGACCAACGGCTTTGCGGATGTTGACTCGGCTAAAAGTTTTTCTCACTTGTGCCACAGAGACGGTGAGACTGGGATCATTCAGCACTATAGGGATTCACACTGGGGGGTCTTTGTTCGCGAGCTCAAAGCGGCCATTAAACGCGTTTAGTTTGTCAGGGGGAGATGGAGCGGCACCTGTCAATGTCCGTGTCTGTGGTTTATAATCTGTTAATGTTTGGATTCTCTGCCACAGACTATGTGCATCTTGAGTGCACTTGATCACACTTCTGAAATAATGCAACTTTTTGCCTTTGTTTTCTACATACAGACAAATTTATAATCTACTTGCAGTGGCGATCAGGGACATCAGTTTGCCAGCAGGGAGTCACTGATTTCTTCGGGTTACAGTCCACATAATCATTCCAATGTTCTCAGAGGGTTTCACTTTCTCTGTGAACTGCCCCTCAATATCGTTCGGTGTTTTTCAGTATTTTCTACACTCCCTGATTCACGGCCTTATTCACTATTTCATTCCACGGCAGATGTCACTGCGACTCTTCAAAGTTGCCAGTTACTTAACGGCAGAGCACATTTGTATGCCTCCAGGTACTTTTGGCTGCTTCGAAAAGCTTTTTTCGAAAAGTGGGAATCTTTAGCAAAATGCACAAGATTTGTTAGTTATTAATACAAACCGGAGTGGCTATGGCCCATGTCTCTCTGGACACAATACTGATAAAGAAACAACAGACAGGACAAATGGACACCTGTTTATTTGACCTCACAGAACTAACTCCCATCACAACTCCCGTCCCAGGTTATTGATTCAGAGCATCATTCAACATAATGACTTTGTAACAGAGTAAACATGGAATAAAGTCTCAGGGAAACTTTTAAGGAAATTACACAGTTCAATAAATTCATGTACCTATATACAGGCACTTAATAATGCTGAAGGCATTATTGGAAGACAATGTTCTACCACACTGATTGTCTCACTGATGGGTTAGTGTCAATCTAATATCACAGCAAATTCAATGCTGTTACGTTGTGCTTGGAGATCCAGCCGGCGGACTCAAACGCCGGTGCATGTTGGCTCAGTGGAGGAGACAGGACAATAGTCAGGGACAGACGAGGGTCGATTGATCATTGTATGTTGTTCTGAGGAGTAGACAAGAACCAGTCGAGATCATGGAGCCAAGAGTCGAAGAGCCAGGAAACCAAAACCAAGAGACCATAGGACGGGGAAGGAGAGGGGAACAACACAGGAAACAGGGAAGGCAGTTATGAGGTGAATTCTAAGAGTTGCTTCTTCTCAAAATGAGGTTCCGCACCCAGGAGCGTCCAAGCTGTCCTTTTATCTCCACATACTTGTGTGGTCACGGGTGCAGCTGTTAGGCACATGGTCGTGACAAATGTTACAAGAATGGTACAGAATAATACTGTGGCGCGCAGTGCCATTGGTTTGGATGAATGAAGAATGCACAGACAATGTTCATCTTGAATGTTTTATTGGAACACCGGTACACAGGGAAATAATGCTGTCGGTTCAAGGACCCCGTTTCCTTCAGGACCTGCACTTCTAGCCAGACTTCCCAGCCTGTTTAACGCCCCCAGGCTCTTTCTTCTTTCTCTGGCAGACACAATCACACCCTTATATGCCCTGTACATCACCCAAATTCGATCAATTACAATAAACACATTTCCTGCTAAAACACGGTAATATGGGTTGTTACAATACTATTCTCATAATAATAATAATAATAATGGACTTGGTCCCTTTTTTGTCATGGTTCACTGCCATAGTCATATGAACAGCTTTCATAACATGACTGTCCTTACACTACTGTAAATGAACTATTTTTTCAGGGAGGTCAGCAGCAGATAGTGAGGATGCACTGTGTGGGTTTTTCTAGGGAATTCACCGAAGTGTGTGAACTCCTTGTGATATGCAATGGGTGTAATGTACTCTCAAACCCTGCTTTTAAAACTACTTTAACTGATTTTTAACTACTTTTTAAAACTAGTTTTTAAATTGCTTGTGGTAGAATGAACTGTACTGTTCCTTAGAGCTGCTGATTCTTAGAACTCATCTCTTTCAGAACCTTTTCTCTTGTGACTCCCTGAAACCTTCCGAAGTTAGTGTCACGCCACCTACTGCTTTTTATCTACCCATTTTCTTATTTTTACACGTAAAAGCTGTTATCCAGGGGGTGCGGTGGTGTAGCAAGTTTGGCCGGGTCCTGCTCTTTGGCGGGTCTGGGGTTTGAGTCCCGCTGGGGGGCCTTGTGACAGACTGGTGTCCTGTCCTGGGTGTGTCCACTCCAGCCTTGCGCCCCGTGTTGTCGGGTTAGGCTCCAGCTCGCCAGGACCCTGCTTGGGACAAGCAGCTTCAGCAAGTGTGTGTGAGCTTTCATCCAAAGCAACTTACAGAGAAAAGTTACTTCTAACTATTTACTCATTTATACAGGTTGGCAATTTCAGGGTAAGTACCTTGCTCAAGGGTACTATAGCAGTAGGTGAAGTTCAAACCAGCAGCCTTCAGATCCAAATGTAGCAGTGCTAACCACTGCACTATCAGTGACTCCCCTCTATTTTATTGTTGATGCACTTTGTATACTTAGAGGCATCCATCACTAAGTGGAAAGTGTCTGCTAAATGAAGAAATGTAACTGTATGTCAAACTGTCGATCCCTGAATCCTGGCTCTTGTCTAAAGGCTGTAAGTCGGGGTAGTAGGTGCTGTAACATAAGAGCTGAGATGCTGGGTTTCTGACAAAACATTTGATGTTCCAGTTCTCAGCTGGAGACCTCCTGTTGTACCCCTTAGGACTGTGCTCAAACTGAGCTGCTTCACCGAAATGAACACCTGAATTAATGTACGCAGTGTTAAAAACGTAAGCTGTGCACTGTGATCTGGATTAAAAAAAAATTTGCAAAGCAACAAAGACCACTCAAAAGCGGGATAAATAGGAGGTGTAGTATTGCGGCCCAAGCAGGCAGGTTTTCAGCCCGCAGTGGCACCCTGGTTCCTGAATGTGGCTGCGCACCTGCCCTCCTGCATTCGGAATGGTGTGGGAGACAGAGACTTGGCCCCGTGGGCGTGGTTCGATCGTGCGCTGTCCGATCCGCTCCTTAGGAAGCTGTTGTTCCAAGAAGCTCACCTGACTCCCGGCGCTAATTCGCTCGTGCCAGAGAGACCCATCCATCCCAGTGAGGGAGGCTGTGCTCACGGCCTTTCCCACAGTTGGGTAATTGGACGCCGGCACCTGCTGTGGCAGGATAAGTTATAGGCCTGAGTGGCCCAAGGCCTCTGTGAGATTGCCCATCAGGCACCGGGAGCGCTCTGTCTCCTGCCCCTGTTGTCTGCCGCAGCTCAGTTGGGGGCCTCTCTCTGGCGCTCTGCCCCTCTAAGAACTGTCTGGAACCCGCGCCGAGCACAGAGGAAATCATTAGGCGCCTTTTCCTCTCCTTGGGCTTTGGCCGACCTTGTTTGCCGCTCACCTGCTCACAGAGCTGTATTGAGTGTGTGCCCTCCCATATGGCACCCGCCCTCATTTGCATACTGGCCTGCTCACTTACAACATCGTGGGTAGAAAGGGTTGGTCAGAGTTTGGGATTAGATGGACAATGCAAAATATCTCAGGAAAATTGGCACATTAGAAGGTGTAATGTGAATTAAATAGTTAATTATGCTTTTATGGGGTTTGGTAGTGGAGTTGATTTTGATTTAATTTTGGGGAAGCTTTTTCTTAGTCACTGAGGGGTAATGAAGTTGTGCAATTAACAAGTGTGTGTTGTTGATATATTGTACTTCAGTTATTGTCATTGTGCAATCAGGAGAGAAACTTAGCAAACTCAAGTGCTGTGTTTTATTCCAAGGGGGCGATCGAAGAGAATAGTCAGGAATGATCAGGGTTCAAGCGATTTGCAAACGTCGTCCAAAGAGGGGTAAGTGAGAAACAGGGTCGAGAAATGCAGCACAAGTCGGGGAGCCAACTTCCAAAGACACGCAACGCAGTTCATGTGGACTGGCGATTTCCTGTAGTATTTGAATGAGTGTACAAATAAGTGTGTGCATGTGCAGCTACCCTGCGATAGAGTGGTATCCTGTTCAGGTTGTACCCTCCCAACAAGCTTGTGCCCAATGATTCCGGAATAGGCTCCGGATCTCCATAACCCTGATCAAGTGTTTCATAAACATGTATCAATGGATGGTTTCGGTGTTGTGATGGTTATATCGTGAACACATCTATTTCAAAGATGTATATTATTATTTGTTTAAAATTGAATTAAAAGTCTTTTCAAATCTAGAATGTCTAGGAGGGGTGGGCAGTCACCGGCACTTGGACCCCCAGAGGTTTTTTTTTCCCTCTTTCGACTTTAAGTTGGGAGTTTTTTGTTCCTTTCCTCGGTGGCCAGTAGGCATACCTATAGCTCTAGTAACTGCATGTAGTAATTTTACTATATTGCCGTCCTATTTGTTTGTCTTATCTCTTTGTTCAGCACTCTGTGTCACTGTGTGAGAAGAGCGGTCTACAAAAATAAATTGAATTTAATTAAAGTTTTGCTGAGTTTTTAAAATACTTTATTAAACTTATTAAAGTAAAAATTTTTAAATTAATTGTAAATATTAAGATTTATCCTGTTTTAGCACAGTACAGTAAATTGAGAGGTCTGAGGGTTGCTCTTTTCCCAAATAAAGCTGACAATACTGAATATTAAATGATCACTCCACACCTCAGAGAAAACACTACTGCTTTCAAGTAAACAGTATTACTCTGCTTGCACTTGACACTTTGTGCTCAAATCACATAATTTGTTTTATCTATTCACCACTGTATCTGTACCTTATTATAAGGACTATATTATTGATCGACTGAATTATATAAGTTATATATGCTGAATTACTTTATGTGGGGAGGTGCGGTGGCGTGGTGGGCTTGGCCGGGTTCTGCTGTCTGGTGGGTCTGGGGCTCGAGCCCCACCTGGGGGTGCCCCGCAGCAGACTGAAGCCCCATCCTGGGCATGCCCCCACCCCGGCGTTGCTGAGCTAGGTCCCTGCCCACCACAACCCCGCTCAGGACAAGCAGCCTCAGACAGTGTGTGTACTTTATGTATGATGACCAGCTGAACATTATATCAATGGTGCTTCAATCATGAGCGGCTGTTGTCCTCTTGTCATGTTTGTACTTTTTCTCACATCTGTATTTCTTGTGTGACCTACATTACAGAACTATATGTATACTATATTTAGTTTCTGGTCTGCAGCTGTGTAGTGAGATGACAATGAAGATGAATGCAACTGTGCATGAGATGGGTATTTGGAAAGCGGAACACCTGGATAAGGCAACTGGAAATATAGAGGTAATGCAAGATAACAAGGAGCTCCTCATCCTGGCTCCTTGAAATGTTGCCCTAAGTGTGATTGCTAAGAACCCTTCAACTCTTTCCATGGCAGACAAGCCATGGGCGTGGAGCACCAGAACACCATGAGTTCATAACGGCACCTGTACTTCTCTGTGAAAATAAGAGAAGTGCATGCAACAGGAGAGAAACTGGACATACTCAAATAGTAACTGAAAGAAAATCAAATGGTTTTGTCAGCATACATTAAAAAATACCTATATACACAATTATCAGGGAACAATTTTTTTTTGTAAACACAATGCAGGTAATATTTATGGAAATTTGGATATTTTTAGATATAACTATGTATGTTTCGACTGTGTAACAATCAAATTTGCCCTGTTTCAATCAGTCAGAAAAGCTGATATTAATTGTTAATGTTTATCGTTTCCTCCCCTAGAAATGGATGAGTTGGTCACTGGAAAGCACAGTGAATTAGCCACAGATGATGAAATGCAAATGTTTCAAGAAAGCTGGGGACGGAAATGTGTTTATAGCAGCTGCAGCCGAGTAGCAAAAATGTACAGGATTTGACTGAACTTCTTCAAATGGTATGATGTTCTTTTAATTTTAGATTGAGCAACCTAATTTCCCATTTTTTTTTTGTGCAGTGTGCTCAATTTCATTCATCATTCGCCACACCTGTGGCCATGTTGAAAGATGAGTTGCCTCCTGTGGGCAGGATGGTGTGCCTGTGAGAACTGCACTAAGCCTCATCATTGGGACCTGGGACTCGGGGCAGGCCGGGAAGACTGCGTGTCTCACAGGGACTGGGAAGGCTTTGGAATCACCAGGAGAAGCTGGAAGCTGTTGCCATTGAATGGGAAGTGCACTTTTTGATTAGATTCAATTCAATTCAATTCAATTTGTTTTTACAGAGCACTTTTTTCACCCAGTAACACAGCGGTCTTGAACATAGGCATAAGGTAAAGAAACAAATACATCAGACAAAGAAACAAAGAAGACAGTTGACTACAGACTAGCATAATACATTATCAATTCTTTTATAGAGCTATTAGCATGCCTATTGGCCACAGAGGAAAGGGAAAAAAAAAAAACTCCCCACTGAAAGACAAGAAAGAAAAAACATCTGGGGGTCCAAGTGCCAATGTCTGCCCACCCCTCCTGGCCATTCTAGATTAACTAGGACTTCTAAATCAGATTATGGGTAATAATAACATTGTTACTGTATGGTCGTTTGATTTTCCAATTCAGCAAGGTACATCTCGTCCATCACAGCGGTTGGTCCTCATCTTCCTGATCACATTGCTGACACCAAAACCCAGCCAGAACCGGCAATGGAAAGAACACGGGTGGAGGATGAAGTTAATAAGACATTGTTTATTCTGTTCAGTTGTACTTTTGTGGAGCACTGCTCCCAAACAAGTTGCCTCAGGGAGCTCAACAAAAAATACCAACACAAGAGTCCAACGACACACAACAGTTATCATGAGTAATCACCAAGATACACATTTAAAGGCTGGTGTGAGAAGAAAACCAGAAGTGAACAAAGCAGATAACAAAACTCAGTGAGTGGAATAAAAACCGCGTGGGGTTCAAAGTTAGGGTAAAATATGCCAACTGTTTACGATAACTAGTTTGACAGTAGCAGTAATACCACTAACAACTGCTTGTAGTGGTTTTGCTACTACTGTAATTTTTTTGTATAATGATAATAACAACAATAAGAAACAACCCTGCATTGTTTTCCATGGTTCTCATTATCAATCAGATTATTCCTCACGCACTACAGACTAAGGTGCCATGTGTTTGTAGTTATTCTGTCCTTTGTGTTTGAACACTTTCAAAATACAATAATGAGAAAATGGGCTATTTAAGAGTTTATTTGCTCAGCACAGATGTTCACAGATGTTAAGCTAAGCTCAGATGCTCATTTTCATGTGAATACTCATGCCCAGAATGACTACTTTAGATCGAAAATGTTGCACCATAATTATTGAAAGCTATAAAAACTGTTTTGTCTTTTTATATTTTGTTATTCTGTCATGGTAATGACCTCCAACATACTTTATTGCCCCATTGGAATCCCACCCTCAAGGTTATAGAGACATCAGTAGACACCTCAATGGGAGATTAACCTAATTATTGATCCCTCAATTTGTGGTGCAATTAGTGTTCCATTATTTTCAAGAGGAAAATATATAACAAAATTGTATTATGTTTTGGATGTTTTACCAAACTAACAGCTGGCATTGAAATCACACCCAAGCTGATTCTCCTGACTCGATTATTCCCGGAGTGCAGAACAAAGCAGAAATCCAGTCCCAGTAAGTGCTGTGGATCTTTGGTAATGCTGATCAATTACTACTGTAATTATGACAATGATTGCAGAAAATATCTCACTGGGAATATGGCTCTTAATGCATTTTCTGAAGAAATATTAAAACACAATTATTTAGTTTGTGATGCAAGGGCTTATAGTCCTCTTTTAGAAAACAGATCAGGTCAATCTGTTTTTAACGGCCTTGCATTAATTCTACTGGTGGCGTTTGCTGCCATCTCGTGGACCTTTTCATGTTCCACTTTGGTGGTGGTGGCACTTTAGAAAGCTTACTCATCGCATCTTCTGTCACCCCATCTTTTCCTGGCCAGGGTCACACTGCAGACATTTCATATGGAAATTCACAGATATAATGAGACAAAAATTACGCCTGTTGTAACGATCTGGCTAATGAGTTAGCCCGGATCCTCACGTGGATTCCAAAGAAAGGTGTATAAACCCAGACGGACATGGAAAAAAATGGAAGCTCTTCGTTTAATATCTTGTAGGCAGCTATGGATGACTTATATTTCACACAGCTGTCTTCATGATAAAATAAACAACACTAAACTCCAAAACGTACGAGGCACAAAATGTGTACACGGCCAAGTATATCAGCCTGGGCGCGCGCGGGAGAGAGAGGGGACCAGGGGGGCAACCCCTCGGTCTCCACATAATACGTCATCATTACACTGTGTTCTGAATTACTCATCCGCTGATTACTGGTCACTGCTTATGACATCGAATGACATGATTGCACATCCTAGAAGCATAGGGTGTTAGGCAAAGCAGGGTACACCGCAGATGAAAAATCAATCTTCTACAGGGGAAACAAACTCTTATTCAGTTGTACAGTCATATGCCATGGGCAATTTAGAATGACCAGTCCATCCGAAACACACCTTTGGACTGGGGGAAGCAATCGGAGCACCTGGAGGAATCCCACAGAAACATTTTTTTTTCCACTGCAACAATTTAGTTCCACTGCGCAAGTGTTTTTCTCGGGTTTCTGTTTCTGTCACTTAGTGCTTTGTACACATATTTTATGCTCAAAAAATAGTATTTTACCCTTTAACCAAAGATTGCTTATTTTTCACCAGCTGGTTCTCTGCACCTCATACATGCCCTTAACCCTCTCAGGGCCAAATTAATACTAGCAGTAAGAAAAATGTATACCAGCTGATGCTAATTTGCAATGTCTGCCTAGAGAGAGTTAAGGCTAGAGAACTGTCTTATTAATTACTTTCAATAATGATCTGTAAAAAAGCGGAGCATGTTGGCGCAGCGGGCTTGGCTGGGTCCTGCTTTCTGGCGGCTCTGGGGTTTGAGTCCAGCTTGGGGTGCCTTGTGGCGTACTGGCGTCCCGTCCTGGATGTTTCCCCTCCCCCTCTAGCTTTGCGTGCTGTGTTGCCGAGTTAGGCTCCAACTCACCACGACCCCATTCGGGACAAGTAGTTTCAGCCAATGTGTGTGTGTGATCTTCAAAGTTACCACTATTTGATAAAACATGTGATTACCTTTCCTTGTACGTTGACATCTACCACGCTTCCTCACAGAACAACTTGCGGTACTCATGGATAGGTGAATATAAAATTAATGATCCAACATGTAAGTTAACTTTGATAAATAAGAATTAATAAAAACATTTTCCACAGTCAGCTTTTCCCTTATATACAGTAGATCATTTTGTACTATGCAGACATGTATAAACATGTTCAATGTACAGAAGAATCACACAAGTATAGAAAGAACAACATTCAATGAATGTCTCTACCATTTCATCTCCTTGTGATTTTGTACGTAAAATGCATTTGGTTGTTTAAAACAGATCAAAACTCCAAATCATGGGATCAGGAACAGGAAAGAAAGACACTCTGAAGGAACAAAAAGGGAAAAAGAAATGTTGATTCAGTGTTTTGAAATTGGTTAAGTAGGCAAAATGGTTTTATTTAATGAACATTTAGTGAGTGCACATTACAGCAATTTTTCATTGTACTCGACTCTGTAGTATGAGGGATGGTTTTGTTTTTAAACAAATGAGGTGAGGTTTATTTAAAAAAGCAACAAATATAATCCATCCCAGACAGCCACCAATTCGTGGCTCTAATAAGAAAAGGCTGACTTAAAAAAGTAAGTAAAATTAAGTAAGAGCCAAATCTAAGGTCTGCATGGTCTATGCACAAAGGTGAGATCAGAAGATAAACCAAGTTCTTTACGTTTAATGGAGACCAGTGATGAACCTCAGATTGGTGTACTCCCCAGATCCAGCATGTCATGCTTATCTCTGGAAATTTCTCTGTCTGGGAAGGGTTTGGGAAGGTAAGCTTCCACCTGGTGAAGCAGCTCAGAACACCATACCCCATCTTCAATGTTCATTAATCAACATGGAAACAGAAACAGATGGCATTGGGGTATGAGTCACTGCTCTTGGACTTGGTGATCAGAGGTTTGAATCCCACCTCCTGTTGGAGTACCCTCGATCAAGGTATTCACCCTGCATTGATACAGTAAAAATTATTCATCTCTGTGAAAGGGTAAATTACAATAAAGCAAAGCAAGTAATAAAGACTATATGGACAGCTGATAGTGTAGTGGTTACAGCTACTACTTAAAGGTCTGTATTAAGCAGTAACTCTAGAGGTTGCTGGCTTGAATCTTACCAATTGCTGTAGTACCCTTTAGCAAGGTATTTACCCTCAGTTGCTCCAACAAAGTATCCTAGCTGTATAATTGTATAACTATAAGCAGCTTAATATAGTGAGGTAGATGGGTAAAGATAATGTGAGAGGGAGATAGAATTTGGCCACTTGTGTTTAGTAACCCTATTTGTAGATGTTGCGTCACGCCCGCCACTTCCACACAACAGGGAACACCTGCGGCCGGTCACGAGACGCAAGGATAAAAGGAATAAAACGCAACAAAACGCAAGACCTCAGTTCAGCCTGCCTGACTTTGTGCTAGCCTCTCTCTCTTGATTTGCCCCCTATCCCGCGTCCCTTGTTGCCGATCCCTCCGACCCTCGTTTCCTCGGCATCCGTGTGACCCACGTTCTGTCTATTGGCTTACGTCTCTGGATTCTCCACTTGCTCCATTCGTGCCTCGGTGACCCTTGCCTGTTTTCCTGGATAATGAGTTTGGATTCCCCTTGAATAAAACACTCTGTGGGCGTGGTGGCGCAGTGGGTTGGACCAGGTCCTGCTCTCCAGTGGGTCTGGGGTTTGAGTCCCGCTTGGGGTGCCTTGCGACGGACTGGTGTCCTGTCCTGGGTGTGTCCCCGGCCTTACGCCCTGTGTTGCCAGGTAGGCTCCGGTTCCCCGCAACCCTGTACGGGACAAGCGGTTCCGACAGTGTGTGTAAAACACTCTGTGCGCTGATATTGGGTCCAGCATCTCTGTTCCTGGTGAGAACCATGACATGCTGCACTTATTTGGTGTTGTCTTTCTAAATGCCTGCTGTGAATTTTGTGTAAAGACAGTGTAACCGAAAGCCAGAGCCAAATTGTTAAATTAGTCGAAAACTTACAAGTAATGCAGGTGTTCCTCCATACCTGACAGACAGCATGAACGGGTGTGCAATACTTAAATCCAGATCTATTTTTCTGAGTGCAGTAAGACACAAGGTTAGATGACAGGAAGGGCCCCAACACGGGTACATCCTACTTCAGACATTCTTGTGTCGGTTGACTGGTCCACAGTTTGGTATGTAGGGTCCACTGTGAAGTGCCATCATTCCAGCTTGCTTCTGAAAGAACTGTGGGTACCATCTGTCCTGCTACAGGGTAATACACTCGACATTTATTTCTCAATTTGTTCAGCTCTATATTTATACTAAATCACATCACTGATTTTGATAGCGTTATGGAACATAAGCTGATTGCTCTAACATACTTGGTAAGGATATGTGTTTCAAATGCTCTAGTGTACACCTGAGACTTTTTCTAAACATTCATTGATGAATTGTCTTGCTAAAAAATTTAACTGCATTCAAAGTTTCACCCCCAACCAATATGATGGCAGTCCTGCTAGGTAAACTTGCTTTCATGGGTTTTTTTTTGGAGTCTAAAGACAAAATAAGATTATGCTGATCTAAAGATGGGGGGGTGTGGTGGCGCAGTGGGTTGGACCGGGTCTTGCTCTCCAGTGGGCCTGGGGTTCGAGTCCCACTTGGGGTGCCTTGCAACAGACTGGCATCCTGTCCTGGGTGTGTCCCCTCCCCCTCCAGCCCTACGCACTGAGTTGCTGGGTTAGGCTCCGGTTCCCTGCGACCCCGTATGGGACAAGCGGTTCTGAAAGTGTGTGTGTGTGTGTGTGTGTGTGTGAGATCTGAAGATACTAGGCACTGTGGAAAATTACTTTGATAATTGATGACCCAAATATTTTTTCAGTTCAAGGGTCAAATCTCTACTTTTTAAACACAGTTCACCTGTCAGCCTGTATGTTCAAGTCCTAGAGGTAAAATAGAAGTCTGACTTATGAATCAACTGAATTCAAAAACAGCATTCTGATGTGAAAACACCAAAAAAAAAAAATAAAAAATTTTGTCACAACACCGAGTCAGCAGTTCTGGATGTAGAAACCAATTTGAGAATCATTTATTGCACACAGAAGGAGCAAAGAAGGTTTTGTAGCTGGGGCAGGCAAAGAAGGGTCTGGTTGATCGGCAAACGTTGTCATGGGGAGGATCCAGAGACATGGTCAGAAGAACAAAGCAAGAGGCTGTAGCTGTGGGATACATGGGAGTGGGGAGGAGAGAGGCAAGGAACAGGAAAGGTAAGCTCACAAGGATGATTGCAGAGCACTGGGAAAGCGCAACATTAATACTTTTCCAAAATAATGAGCCACATGAACAAGACATGATCACTGATTTAAACTTTTCTACTGTGCATTAAGATAAAAATTGTGTTTATATATGCATTCAAATACATTCAACATACACAGGACAGGATGTTATACCCCATGCATATATTACAATGGCTGTACAGAAGGATCCAGTCCAGCAACTTCACTGTGAAGCCAAAGAGAAAAACCACCCAGCACTGCAGTCATCATTGCCATCTTGACTCCCCCAGTTACCACATCAACCATAGGATGCCAACACGCCAAGTTGTTTCTCAGATTTTAGAACATAGAATCTGCTATTTAGATTCTTATATTTTGTGGTTCAGATTTAAAGTTTCCGTGATTGGTTAATATGGTAGTGCAAGGAAGAAGTAGGAAGGATTCTGTATTTTTTTTTTTTTTTTTGGTGTTTTGAAAAGTTTGCATGTGGTTGTTTTCTTAATAAACCTTTTTTTTAAATATTATCCCTCTCTGTGTAATACCAACATTAGAATAAACCAACCTCCACTCTGGATTTACATCTATATACAGTGCATGAGGCTGTATGTGTCAGCACATATTTCATCTCCAGTTTTTCACACAGCTAAAATCCTTTTTTTGCATTTAATGTGTAGGAGTTAGTCACACACACACACACACACACACACACACTTTCAGAACCGCTTGTCCCATACGGAGTTGCGGGGAACCGGAGCCAACCCGGTAACACAGGGCGTAGGGCTGGAGGGGGAGGGGACACACCCAGGACGGGACGCCAGTCCGTCGTAAGGCACATCAAGCGGGACTCGAACCTCAGACCCACCGGAGAGCAGGACTGTGGTCCAACCCACTGCACCACCACACCACCACACCCCCCAGGAGTTAGTCAATCTAGTTAAAAATATGGCCACCAGGTGTACTTGGATCCTGACTCTAGTGAAATGAATGAAACTACGTATGGAAGGAGTATACACCTGTTCCTCACATTACAGGGTTAATCCATTTACTGAAATAAGGTAATCGGTATTTGTCTTTTAATGAATGTATGAGAATGTGCACTGATCCTTTTAAGGTATTTATAATTTGATTATTTTTATTTCTGTGTTATGGAGTTGAATATTTTATTGCATTTTGATTAATTTGGTTTTATTAATTATATTAAATCTAATAAAATTAAAAAAAATGATGAAATCATGCTGTTATGCAAAATTCCTGTTATGATCATACCTCAGTCAGAAGCACTTGGCCGTAATCAGAGCAGACAGGGCACCACTCCACCACATCCCAGCTGTGGAATCTCACTTAAGACAACTGGCTTCTTCTGTGCTCTTGAACTTACCTTGTACTATGCCCTGCTCCTCTTTGCTCCCTAACCCTGCTTCATGGTTCCCTGGTCATGACTGCTCATGTTGTCCCTTGGCTCTGACATTGGATCCTTGCTCCAGCCCTGCGTGCCAGTTGACTGACCATTTGCCCATCCCTGACCATGAGGTCCAGTCTTATTCTTCGGTTTTGAATAAATGATCCTGCACTTGGGTCCAGCTTCCTCCATGTCCTCTGTTTGCTCTGAGAGAAGATCCGCCTCTAATATGGACCCAGCGGAGACTGAATGTCTTTGCAATGCCATCTCTGCAGCAAGGGGTGCTCCTCTGCTAGCACGAGCAGACCCTTTAGAAGATGGTGGAGACAATCTAGGAGATCCTGAGCATCCTCTGACAGGACCACAGCTCTGAGGAAGGTGGATGGCTGCTTCTGCATCAGCTCCAGTCTAATCACCACTTGCTGTGGCAACAGGCCCCCGACTAGCCATGCCCCTGAGGTACAATGGTGCTCCAGAGAAATGCCAGGGGTTTCTCCAACAGTGCGAGCTGGTGTTTTCCAGCTTACCACACATTTATCAAATGGATGAGAGCCACGTAACATATCTCGTTTCCTTGTTGATGGGAATAGCCCTGGATTGGGTCACAACAATCTGGAGGCAGAGCTCCCCCTTCACCTCTACGGACACAAAAAAACTGTTCAAGGCCGTCTTTGATCACCTAGCGTCCGGGAAAACAGCCAGTCACTGCTTGCTGACACTCCATTAAGGGAAAAGGGTCTGTATCTGCCTATGCCCTCCAGTTCTGCACCCTGGCTGCTGAAACCCAGTGGAACAACACTGCACAACTGGCATGTTTTCAGCAAGGCCTGGACCCCCGTATTCAAGCTGAACTGGCGTACTGGGGGAAAGATGGCCCTTTGAAGATAGCGCCCACTGTGGCAGATGTCTCTGTGTACCATTTGTACTAATTGTAAATTTGTAACTTACACCTTGTGTTTTCTTTCTTTATGTCCTTATAATTTCTAATTTATGTCTTAGGCTGCTGAGAGGAGTCACAGAGTAAGAATTTCATTGTATGGTGTAACAGACTGTTTACTGTACATATGATAATAAACTCTTGAATCTTGAAGATTGGACACTCGACCAGTTCATCGAAAATGCCATCACGCTGGACAACTTGGCCCGAGAACACGTAAACACCCCTGGCACCCTCCTGGAGACTCTGGAACCTATGCAAATCAGCCGAGTGCTGCTGACACCCACCGAGAGGCAACATCAGTTCTGTGGGGGGCTTTGCCTCTGTTTGCGGGAGTTCAGAGCGTTTTTCAGCATGCTTGCCCAGTGAGGCCACCAGACAAAGGTCCACGACCACAGCAACAGGTTAGTGACCCTCTCCGACCAGCCTCTCAACTCTCGCTACCTAATTGTTTTGTTGTTTACTACCGCCCCAGCACTCCAGCATCCCAACCTCTTGCTGCTATTCCTGGTAAAGTTGGACACCTCTGTCACAGGGGTGGGCATGGTGCTCTCACAGAGACAGGACACTCGAGCAAAACTCCATCCTTATGCCTATTTTTCTCTTAAGCTGTCGCCCACCGAACAAAACAATGACATTGGCAATTGTGAGTTTTTGGCCATTAAATTAGGCCTTGAGGAGTGGAGGTATTGGCTAGAGGGCACCTCTCATCTGTTCCTAGTCTTCACAGACCATAGAAATCTGGAATACCTACAAACAGCTCACCATCTGAACCCTCGTCAAGCACGATGGGCTTTACTTTTCATCTGGTTTTGCTTCACTGGGTTGTATATACCAGGATCAAAAAAACATCCAAAGCTAATGCCTTGTCCAGCTCTTGTTCCAGTGCGATGGCAGTCTTCGCAGGATCTGAAGGCCACACAGGCAGAAGATCGAAGGCCTGAAGGAACCCCAGATAGGAGGGAGTATGTTCCGGCAGGTATGTATCTCCAGCTGCTCCATTGCGCCCACAATTTTTCAGCCGCAGGTCATCTGTTATGCCAAAGGACTTTTGTCTTACTATAGCAGAAGTACTGATGGCCCTTCATCCGATATGACATACAGGAATTCTTTGAGGCCTATGAGGTTTGTGCTCTGAGGGTTTGTGAAGTATCTATGAAATGTATGTCACTTTGGAGACAAGTGTCTGCTACGTGAATAAATGTATGCTCAAATTAAAACACTGACCCAGAGGCCAGCAGGATTACTGGAACCTCTCCCAGAACCTTCTTGGCCTTGGTCCCACGTGAGTGTGGATTTCCTAACGGACTTGCCCACCTTGGAGGCAACACCGTTATCCTGGTGGTGATGGATCGCTTCTTGAAAGCTTGCCGCCTCATTCTGCTTCCTTGACTGCCCTCTACACTGGTTACAGCCAAACAGCTCTTCCACCAGGTGTTCCGACTGTACGGGTTACCTGAGAATATCGTCTCTAACCAGGGGCCCCAGTTTGTATCCTCAGTATGGAATGCTTTTTGGTAGCCTCAGCCTGTCAGCCTCACCTCAAGGTACCATCCCCAGGCCAGTGGCCAAGTTTAACACCTGTAGCAAGGCCTCAGCTGGTTTCATCAGAGTTTTTGCGGTCAGGACCAGAACCAGTGGTCATGGTTCTTACCATGGGCAGAGTACACCCACAACGCCCTTTCACATTTCTCCATGGGATTGTCCCCCTTCCAGTGCCTTTTAGGTTATCAACCTCCCCTATTTCTCTAGTATCCAGGCTCCACAGATGCCCTAGCTGTTAATGCCCGGTACCGGAACAGCGAGGAGGCCTGGCATTCCATCCACAACCACCCGCACCAGAGCACCCAATGCTAGAAATAACGATCCGACAAACACCGTTACACCCTGCTGTTCCAGCCAGGACAGAGAGTATATGACTGTCAACTTAAGACATCTGCCTGAAATTGCCATTGAGAGAACTCAGCCCTCGCTTTACCGGACCCTACAAGGTCCTCTGGAACATCTCCCCTGTTACCTAGTGGTTACAACTCATTTGCACATCTGCCCAATCTTTAATGTCTCCTTATTAAAGCCCTTACAAAACCTCTTTGCTCCAGCCCATGCAGAGAAAGTGAGAATCCTTCATTGGAGGTGGACAGAGCCCCAGCCTATGCCATCTGTGCCCATCTTGATTCCAAGCGTCGACACAGGGACATGTACCACGTGGTGGACTGGAGGGGTATGGGCTGGAGGAACACAGTTGGGTTCCGGCTTGTGACATCTTTGACCCATCTCTCATCTCCGACTTCCACAGGGACCATCCAGACTGACGGCACCACGTCCCAGAAGTTGCTCCCCTTCCGCAGGTTGCAGGGCGGTGTCAGCCACCCGTAAGGGGGGGTACTGTCACAACCACACCTGCACCTCAGTCAGAAGCACCTGGCTGTATGCAGAGTGGCCAAGTATAAAGAACACCACTTGCCAGCTGCAGAAGCTCACTTGAGACAACCGTCCTTTCTGCGCTCTCGAACCTACCTCGCCCTATGTCCTGCTCCTCTTCACTCCACACCCCTGCTTCACATCTCCCTGGTCACAACTGCTCGCTTTGTCTTTCGACTCTGACATTGGATCCTTGCTCCAGCCCTGCTTGCCATTTACAAACCATTTATCCATTCCTGACCACAAGAACCAGTCTAGTCCTGTCACACGGAACAGAGGACGTGGGGATGGCTGGACCCAAGTGCAGGACTGCTTGTCAGGAACCAAGGGGTCAGGAGAGTTCTCGTTGTCAGGGACGGGCAAAGAGTTGGTTGATCGGCGGTCAGAGTGGGAGCGAGAATCCATGGACGTAATTAGGAGACAAGGCAAATGGTCAGAAGCTGGGAAACAAAGAACTGGGACTAGGAATGAAGGAGATCAGGACATGAGCACAAAGGAGACGGTTGTCTCAATGAGATTCCACGAGTGCAAAGGGGCGGAGGAGGATCTTTTAAAGCTGAGTGCTGTAATTGTCATCAGGTGCCCGATCATCATCAGGTGGTGCCGATTGGAGTGTGTGTGTGGACATAAGAAGTGCTTTGGTTTTGAGTAAAAAATTCTGTACTTGGGTCCAGTCTCCTCTGTGTCCTCTGTTGGCCCTGACAATTCCCATTGTGAGTAGAATAATTAGCATTAGAATTTTCTGGATGAAAAAAATAAAATGTCAAAAAAGGTTGACAATAAAAATGGTAACATATTTTAGAACATTTCTAACAAATTATTTTTTTAGCTTGTCTTAATGTCATATTTTCATTAATCTCTTCATTTATCCATAACTACTTGTCCAGTGCAGGGTTGCAGAGGTCTGGAGTTGAGCCAGGAAGCACAGAGCACGAAACACAGTACAACCTTCATGGAAATATTTTAACAATTTGGCTCACAGACATTGATGATATAATGAAAATACATGTCAGAACACTGCTTAGAACAGAAAAGACCACAATATTTCAGGCCAAGAGGAAAATATAAGAAAGAGTGAAGCTCATTTGTTTTGCTAGTTTCCTTTAGAAGGCACTCTTCTCTTAAGAGGCTAAATCTCAAATTTACATTGATTTATTTACCAGAGCAAAGCAACTTAAAATGGATACTATGTAGTGTTACCAGTCCACAGACCATATTCACCAAGGTGACTTACACTGCTAGATACACTACCTAGAATGGGTCATTCATCCACACATCAGTGGAACACACTCTCTCTGTGTCACTCACACAGTATGGGTGAACCTGAACAGCATGTCTTTGGACTGTGGGAGGAAACCGGAGCACCTGGAGGAAACCACACAGACATGGGGAGAACATGCAAACTCCACACAGACTGAGCAGGGATCGAATCCACATTTTCTTGCACCACCCAGGTGCTGTGAGACAGCAGCGCTACTTGCTGTGCCACCGCAAATGAGATTTTACAACCATTTGCCCACTTATGCGGTAGGATATTCTTACTGAATCAATTCAGGGTACCGTGTTGAGGGTACCACAGCAGGAGGCGGATTCGAACTGAGAACCTTCAAATTTGTCTCTAATTTGTCAAATTTGTCAAATAATTTGTCGTGCAACATTTTTTTTTTAACAATTTTCAGTAAGTCTATGTCCCGTCCAACTTGAAATGTACAAAGGTGCTGGAATTCGGATAGCTCCAAGTAAAGTCAATGTTCATCTTATTAATTCTTAGTAATTGTGATTTCATTAATGACAATTAACACAGACCCTTGTTGGGAAGAAGCAGGGTTACCAACAGGTGAAGATCTCAGTTGAGCCCACAGAGAGGGGTGTTTGAGACTTCAGCCACTATGAAGTTATTGCAGTTATTTATGTTATATGTCTCAGGCACCAGTCATTTATTCATTCACTACAGGCCCAACATGCTCACGTCTTTGATGGTCAGACAGTGGACACATCTCCACCAGATGGGAACGGAAATACACCTCATACGCACATCTGGCTCAAAAATTTGTACAAAAGATGAAACTGCCTCATAAGCCAATGGCTGCAGAAACATTTATTCACAGACACTCATCACAGACAAAAAATCCCCTGACAAATGTATTCCTGATACATACCTGTTCACTGGCAGTGTAGAGTAAGGCAAAGGGCTTAAAATCATTGTTTTGCACACTTGCTTTGAGAGAAAAACAGTAATACATTCACTTGTTATAGTGTACACACTTGAAGATATCATACACCCATATATTACCCAACACATGGGATGAAGGGGTAGTTGGTGAATGACTTGCTTGTACTTCTGCTTTAGTACATTCACGCAAACTCTATGCTATACCACTCAGAGCAACCACCGCAACACTGAAGCCATCAGAACAAGGTGCACATAAGGACCTGCAAGGGCAATATAGTATAGCAACAGCCTATGATATGTGTTCTTGCTTTTTTAGCAGTCAAAGGTACTCATCACGTCAACTGATGGGTAATGAACACTTGGGGTAATGAAACAAACAAATATAATATCTGGGAATATTGCTTGGATTTCTTGTTTTTGGGAGAACTCAGATCTAATGTAAGTGTTGCAGTGTTTGTAAATGGGCTCACAGTTAATGATGGTAGTGGTCAGTAAATGGTACCTTCCTCTCCTTTTCTTTTCTTTTCCTTATATGATATCCACCTGGTTGGAATGTCCACTAACAGGTTTCACTTGTTTGATCCCTGACTGAAGGATCCACTTTATCCCTTAGTGTCAGTGTGGGATATGATCGCACAAAGACACAGCTGACTAGGACCTCCAAGAGCCGGTGCTCACTCTCTGTAGGTAGATGTGTGGTGACATGCATGGCTACAGTTGATGAACATTCCCCATTGACTAATGAAAACCCTGCACGCACACACGCTTGCCCACACACGCTCACACACACACTTTGAGTATACCCATTGTACAAATATATATAGAAAAATAAATATTCCTCTTAATGTTGTAACTCTGATCTTTTTTAATTGAAAATATGGAATTTGTG
Source organism: Scleropages formosus (assembly GCF_900964775.1). Taxonomy (NCBI): domain Eukaryota; kingdom Metazoa; phylum Chordata; class Actinopteri; order Osteoglossiformes; family Osteoglossidae; genus Scleropages; species Scleropages formosus. The sequence goes on from NC_041810.1 coordinate 33,412,649, forward strand.
GTCCTACCAGGATGAGCTAGGCACACAGAGTCCAGCCTGCTCACTGTGTGTGTGGGATGTCATACAGTTCTTTCAGGGCCTGTACCGTATGAATCTGTTGGTTATAGGGTAACATTGATGGGCTTCATGTTTAGGCATGTTTAGGCCTTTTTAATGTTTGTAGCTGTGAATATTTGCAGAGGAAGCAGCATCTTTGTGCTCAAAGTCTGTGTATTTGTATATACGGTACTTAACACACCCCAGTGACGACAGACCGATACTGTATTCTTCTTAAGAACATGTATTTCAAGGGACACATAAAGTTGGTCTTTCTGACAGAGGAAAGGTTGCTCATTTTATTTCAGTGCAAGTCTTTGAACGGCTTGGAGTAATTGAACATCAGATAGTCCATGTAGTAGAAGTCATAGACTCTCTGGCGCTCAGATGCATCTAGCTGTGCAAAGTACTGCTGCGTGATGTGCGTGGAGGTGCGCTCTGCCTGCGGGTTCCTGTCCTTGAAGCTGGGGAAGGTGAGGTTGTGTGGCGCACCGGTCCTGTGTAGCAGGAAGTTGGCATCTTCCTGCATTGTCTCAAACTTGCCAATGAAATCAAAGTCCAATAGACAGGGACTGCACAGGTGCCCCACTGGCTCCCAGTGGATATCCATGCCCACGGGGCGATGTACGTCCAACAGGTACTGCACAAACTCCTTAAAGGTCACTCCAGCGCCCGTCCTCAGAGCGGCCTGAGAGGCGTTGACCCTGTACCGTGAGATGATGGGCCTTCCAAATACTGGGTGGTAGTAGGTGTTGGGGTTCTCGAACTTGTCCCTGAAGGCAGACACCAGCCTCTCCAGCGGCTCCCGTACAAAGAGCACTTTGGTGTAGGTCTCCAGGCGATGGGTGATGCCCTGCCGGTCGAAGCTGTCCAGTCGGCGGAGGTGGTTGCCATAGTGCACAGCATCATGCTGGATCTCTTGTGTGGAAGAGGCCAGACCCTCGAGCACCATCAGGACCCTCTTCCAGTTGGAGCAGCCAGCCTTGGGCACTTCGCAGTATAGTAGCTTGTGCTTATCCTCCACAAAAATGCGTGATACATGTTTGGGCATGACTATGTGGGGGCCACGACTCCGGTACCGGGCACATACTTCCTTGACTAGGAGCTTGCGGGCCTCCTGGATACAGAGCAGGCGGTCCCAGCTACTACGTGTGGTGTCCCCTCGTGCTGCATGTCCCGTGTTCTTCAGGAGCAACTTCCGGTGCCGCTTGGTGACACGGGGCGGGTCCAGGTCTCCCACATGTGGGGCTGCTTTGCCAGATAGCCTGGTTAGCTCAGTTGCTGGCAACTGCACAGGATGGATGAGGCTGGATGACCTTTGAACCAGCCCTGGATCACTATGCACACCCTCCTTGTGCTCTGTGCACAGGTCCTGCAGCACACACACAAAAATGGACCCGTCAGACACCAAAGAGTGATGCAGGGCTGGATTTTGGACTCCAAAGGCCCTGGGCACTTTCGCTCAGAAATGTACGAAAACAGTTGACATGATACACTTTAAAGTATTCTATAGCTAAAGCATGTGATTGATGAAGATAAAAATTAAATTTTGAAGTTTTTATTGGATAAAATTTGCAATCATTTTTCCAAAATTTTTTTCCAAGAAATTTGCAGGCCCTAGGAGCTGTGACTGCACTCTCTAATGGGAAATTCAGCACTGCAGTGATGGAACAGCAAACATTACTACGGAAAGCCATCTTTTTCATTACCAAACAGTTCCATTCATAAATGAAACAAGCCTTATTCCCATATTTCATCTTACCACTCAGTGGCGCTATCTCACTACTACTTTAAAATGTTTGAAACCTTTCCAGGCTTCTGCAAGGGGACACTAGTCAGCTTGCCAAGCTGCAGCATGCTGCCTTATAGAAGCCTCCATACTTTAAACAATGACTTCATTTTTAAGGGTTTTCTTGTCTGAACACCATACCAGGTAGCCTTAGGCACCATATGCATATGTTCAAACTAATTAAAGGTAAGAATATGATCTCTCACAGTACGATCAGGCTCTGAGCAATAAGCCCCTGCATTAATAAGGTATTCATGTTGACACATGGAGTGCTGAATTACTGCATACTACCCCATCGTTTAGGGGGCCCTTCCTGTCCCTGGAGGCACTCTGTCAAACTTCACAGTGACTCTGTGAGAGGAGGATGGGGATGAGGAGGAGGAAGGGGGATGTGGGCGAGATGCTTGTCGCTAGGATTAGAACTGCAGTAACCCTTTCATCTGTATTGATCTCCACCACAAAGACGAGAGCACTCAGAGGGCAGTCGAGGGCAAACTGGAGCCATTATACTTAGAGCCTGCTCTTTGGTTCCCTGGTGACAGACTAGTCTGTGCACATCGGCCCAGTTTGGTAACTTAAAACTTTTATGTAAATATTTTACCCATTACCGTATGTCATCTCCTCAAGGATAAGCTACTGAGTCAAGCTGTCACAGACACATACTGTCTGAACCACTTGTCCCATTCGGGGTCGCCAGAGCCAAACCCAGCTACACAGGGCACAAGGCTGGAGCGCGAGGGGACACACCCAGGACAGGACACCAGTCCATCGCAAGGCACCCCAAGCACGACTCGAACCCCAGACCCACTAGAAGAGAGCAGGACCAGGTCCAACCCACTGCGCCACCACGCCACTGCACCCCCCTCAGACACACACTGTACTGGTTATTCCACAAGATGTTAATACAGACAGTTTTGAATCTTGGACCTCACCTTTCTCAGTGCTGGTCTGGAATTCCCTTTGAATTTCATACCTGAAAAAAGAGACAGCCTGTTAGATGTTGTCTCGTGCACTGTGGGTCTGTTGTGCACTTTCCTGCCTGGTGCTGAACTGGCCTTGCAGCTTAGGGCAGTATTACACTTTGAAACATGGTGTAATTTCAAAACATTACACTTTATTATGTACATTCATCCATCTATGGTTGGCAACGACTTATCCAGTGCAGGATGTTCAGTGGTCTGCTGCAGAACAGGTCATGATGCAGGACACACCCTGGACAGGATGCTAGTCCATACAAAGGAATATATTAGGTAGAGAGTAAACCTGATCAGTCTCAGAATCAGCATGATCAGTCTTAGAGTCCATTTGCTCAATCTCAGTCAGCCTGATTAGTCTTGGAGTCATGCTTCTTTGGAGGCCCATTCTCAGGAGCTCAGCTACCCCAGGGCTAAAGATCTGCAGCCAACTGTTTTCTGGATTTTGGAGTATCTTTTCCATCCATTTTCTCTGCTGTCCAGAGCATCTGCTGGTGTCTCTCATGATACTAGCAGCTGCAGAGGAAGCTTTACAGCCAGTGCCCAAAGGTATGAATACCAGTGGTGGAGCATTTGGTGGACCCTTCAGCCAGTCCCATTATGCAATTACATATCTGCTATCTGAACATGTTAACAAAGCCTGGGCCTTTATACTGACTTGGGTTGAATATATGTTGTGTCTGTTAGATATTGAAACCAGTTGATATGACTTTGTTGATTTTAGTTTCATGCTCAGACAACAGTTTCAACACTTGTCTTTGCAGAACAAATCAAACATTACCTATTAAAAGTTTGTCATGTTTGAAAGATCTTTTCAGAAATGAGAACGAGAAAGGACTTCATGAAAGAAATGACTAGGGGATCAAACAACCCATCTGATGATTATACAATAACTTTTCCTCCATCCATATATTGTTCTATCTTCAGATTGTTGATGGCTGGCTTTTTATGTGCTCCCGATTTGCAGTTTGCGAGACATTTTCCTTCCTTTAAAAGGAAAAAGATCCCACAGCTTCAACCTTCAATGTCACAGAAAAGCAGGACAAAACTGTAGATAATCAAATGATACAACCATTGAATTGAGGATGATAGGTCTTTTCTGTCAAATTGTGATTCCTACACAAATAGAAGAGAAGTAATGACATCTAGTTGACAGAGCTCTGGTGCTGCTTGCTGGGGGTTTGCAGCCACTGTTCTCTCATAAGCCACATGCCACTCTGATCTCTGATCCTTTGTCAGTATCCTACTACTTTTCCCTGGAAACGTGTATTCCACCTATCCCTGTGCCAGGCTTGGTGCTTAGTCTCCAAATACAGTCTGTCTGCACCTTACAAAGGTATCTAATGATTCATAAAGTGAACTCTCACATCTCAAAGAAGACATTACTATCAGTTTCAATAGTAAAACTTTTTATGCGTTCCTAAGACCATTTATTGTAAAATATGACCAAAAGTCATTAAAATAGACAAAATTACTTTACATTTAGTATTAGTTATCACAGCAGAGCATAACAAAACATTTCCCCTCCATTAAATACTTCATAATACATTAAATACTACATTAAATGCAAACGCTGTATGTCCGTCTACTTGTGTTCGTTCAGCTCTTTTGTTACCATTACACACCGTACGGTTAACAAATTGTGAGATTTCTCCAGGGGCCCCAATTTCTTCAAATAATCCAAAGAAACATGTGCCAGGTGGATTAGTGACTAAAACACCTACAGTTTATGTATGTGTGTACAAACATGTAAAACCGAAAATCGTGTCTAACCCTGTCACCACATAAACTACAGTAAACTCATGCTTACACATAAATTCCTAAAATATATAATACTAAACATGTTTACGGCAAATTCATTGCAATCATTTACAAATGCAAAAACAAAGCTGTACAAACACCACTAGATTCAGAATACACATAGTGCACCCCAGTGCCTCTTCCTGTGCTCCAGTGAGTTTCTTCCAGGTGCTCCTCTTTCCTTCCACTGTTCAAACACATGTATTTCAGATGAATTTGTGACTTGGAATTGCCCATAATGTGTATGTATGTACCCTGTGTCTGATTATGCTCTATATACGTGTCAATGTGTGTTAAATAAGTGGATGAATGATTGTAGGGAATTTAGTGCTGTGTATCTAATATTTTACATCACCTTGGATAAAAGTATCAGGGAAATACCACATAGTAATGATCTGAAGTCACTTCAAGAAAAGTGTCTGGTAAATATATAAATGTAAATGTTCAGCACTGTTCAGCTGTTGGGTGGCATGACACGCAAATTCTGTTCTTGTAAACGTGAAGAAATTCCTCGTAAATTTTTGTAACTCAAATGGGTGTATCTTGACTTTTCTCCAAATGAGACACCCTTGGAAATGCTGAGGACAATAATACCATCCCCTTGTTTTTGTAGAAGACAGCAGTGGCAGAGAATAATGTATATTGCCTATTGTTTATATGTGCCTCTGTACATGTCAAACAGCCAAAAGCCAGAGATGGACTGGAGAAATTGGTCCATGTGGTGCAAGAGTGCGCTATGGGAAGCTCAAGGGTGGAGAGAGTTACATCAAGATGACCTCATCTCCTTTCAACTACCTGGGGAACAACCCAGAAGTCTCAGTAATGAGAATGCAGACTTATTCTCATAAAACCCAGAATGTATCTCTGCCTATGTTACTGCTACGTGTTTAAATGCAAAACTGGTTCATTATTCCCCCTTGACTTTACTACCGCTTAGAAAGTGCTCTCTGTTCCCATGGTACTTCTAAAATAATCCACATATGCACTTAATAAATTAATAAATTTCCACATGCATAACCTTTTACCTCATCTCTGGGTCAATCATCTTGGACTGAATCATAAATTTGAAAGCATTGAAGGCCAGTGAGCTGAGGTGTAAAGTAACACGGTACATTGAGATTGCTCTGCCTATAGTGAAGTGAAGGCCATAGATCTGCACAATACATTTTGACTGGCAGATGCCAGCAGGCCCAGCACCAGCTGTAGCCAATACCCTCTGGTACCTGACTCGTGTGAATTTATTCTCAATTACAGTCAGATGAGTCATGCTGTGGACTCTGCATTTATAAGTGACTGATGGGTCAGATGGAGGGTGGTGACAAGGGCAAGCTGTTTTTGGGTGCTTGTGCTTCGCAGGAGAAGGATGTTGGCTGTGATGGGGAGAAGGATGTTACAGACACATCCGCACCTATGTCTCTGGGGGACTTACCATGGCAGTACTCAGGAAATAATAAAAGAGGCCAAAAGAATGCCCTTGAATTCCTTGGCCCCTGTCGAACCCAGACATGTCTCCCCCAATAAAATATGTGAAGTGAAGTGGGTGCTGATATGGAGCACCAAAATTTATTTAACGCTGATAAAAGAAAGCCAGGTGGCATCGCTGCAGCTCTGGCTCAACCCTGTCTCTTCGTTGTTTCCATCAGCCTATAAGGTCAGAGAACTCACAAAAAGCAAGGTGGGTCTTTGATGTCAGCTTGTTCCTTAAAACACATCACCATGGCAACAACCCATTGACAGGCAGGCCCCGGGGGGCAGGGAATAGTAAACAGTAGCGTACCTGTCAGCCAGTGTCTTTGGGTTAAGTGAATTACGACAGTGAGAGGTGCAGTACAGAACACTCTAATTGGTACACGAGTCATTAAAATGCAGGGGCTGTCGTGATCGATGGAAAGCCGACGGCAGCATTTTGGGGATGATTCCCTTGTTGGAGCCACAGAGGGTGGAAGGGAAGGCAAAAAGAAGATGCACAGCACTTTTGCACATGTTCAAAGTTTGTGAGCTAGCAGGCAAAGAGAAAGCAACTTGTAAAGGCAGATACTTTGTTAAGATGCTGACAGTGAACCTTCCAATGGGGCAAGACAGTTCCAGGCTGGGAGCATGTCTACCTGTGCAATTCCCATTGCCCTCAACACAGAAATGAATCCCATATGGCAGCCACATTTACAGTGTGGAACAAAAACAACAGTGCTTCTGGTGAAAATGGCCACATCAGCAATGTGAGACTCCCTGCCTTACTGTTAACCGTTCCAACGGAAGACCCTCTGCCTCATTAACTAAGATCTAGTACCATTAAAATAAACCTCCTGCATCATTCATGAAATATCCTTTACCTTATTAAGTTCCTGGCTACATTATCCATGTAAGACCCACTACCTCTCAACCATCTTCCTCCGCTACCCATGAAAGACCATCTACCTCATTAACTAACACTAACTAACTAACACTTGTCAACCAACCTCCTCCACCACCCATGGAAGACCCTGTACCTCATTAACTAAGACCCAATACCATTCAGCCAATCTCCTGCACTAATCATGGAAGACCTTTACCATTTCTGAAGGAATGGCGCCGCGAATGGCCGCCTCGGTGTGGAGCTCCACAGTTGTTTTACTGTTTTTGTTAGTTTGCCCTGTCTTTAGTTATACTCCTACAATCAGTTTTACCAGGGAAGAACTACTGAACATTCGGCAGTACACACCACCCAACATTTTACCGGTTTTCGATTATTCTGATGTTTTGCTGGACATTGTAGTCGGAGGTGCAGCGGCGCTGCTCAAGTGCTCCAAGACGCGCAAGCGTGGAAAGCGAGCTGGCGCGCTAGTAAAGCTCCAAAACTGGCAAAAAGCGCGGCTTTAGAACAGCGCTTCCTAGTATCCATCTGGTGAACCTCCGCTCCCTTACCCAACAAAATGGACGAACTTCTCCTCCTGTCCCAAAGAAACAAGGACTTTTTAAACTCTGCTGCTCTGTGTTTCACGGAAACCTGGCTGAATGAAGCCATCCCGGACAGCGCGCTACATCTGCCGGGCTTCCAGCTGTTCAGAGCGGATCGCGACGCGGAATCAGCGGGGAAATCACGTGGCGGTGGGACATGCTTCTACATCAACGAAAGGTGGTGTACAGATGTGACAGCGTTGAAGAAGATGTGCTGTCCCGACCTAGAAGTGCTCTTCATCAACTGTAAGCCTTTCTACTCACCGCGGGAGTTTTCCTTGTTCATCCTCGTAAGTGTTTACTCCACCGCAAGCGTGCGTGAACGCAGCGCTGCAACAGCTGGGCGATCAGATCACAGACACAGAGCAACAACACCTGGACTCTGGTATAATCGTTCTCGGGGACTTTAATAAAGCAAATCTCTCCCGTGAACTGCCAAAATACAGACAGCGTGTTACATGTCCTACCAGAGACAGTAATATTTTGGACCACTGCTACACCACAGTAAAGGATGCATATCACTCTGTCCCACGGGCAGCTGGGGCTCTCTGATCACTGCCTGGTTCATCTTATACCCACCTACGGGCAGAAACTGAAATCAGCTAAACCTGTAATAAGGACTGTTAAAAGATGGACTGAGGAAGCAGAGCAGGACTTACAAGCCTGCTTCGAGTGCACTGATTGGAGTGTTTTTGAGGCTGCTGCTAGCGATCTGGATGAGCTCACAGACTCTGTAACATCATATATCAGTTTCTGTGAGGATATGTGCATCCCTACCAGGACTCGTTTAACACACCAGAACGACAAACTGTGGTTCACAGCAAAACTCAGACAGCTTCGTCAGGCCAAAGAAGACGCCTAAAAGACTGGGTCTTGGGCTCTGCGTCTGACAGAGTCTTGTATAAACTGGCCAAAAACACACTGGCAAAGGAGATCAGAGTGGCTAAGAGAAACTACTCTGAAAAGCTGAAGAAACAGTTTTCAGCCAACGATCCTGCATCAGTGTGGTAAGGTGTGAAAGACATCACCAATTACAAGACACCATCCCCCAGCACCGTATCAACTCAACAACTGGCCGACGATTTGAATGAGTTTTATTGCAGGTTTGAGAAACCCTGTCTCACACCCTCTGACCCTCTCTCCACACATCAATTAACACCTCCAGTAACCCCCACCTTCCCCCCTCCTGCACTTTTGATCTGTGAAGAGGAGGTGTGTCGGGTCTTCCGAAAACAGAAGACAAAGAAAGCACCAGGCCCAGACGGTGTTTCACCAGCCTGTCTAAAAACCTGTGCTGACCAGCTGGCCCCTATCTTCAGAAAGATCTTCAACAGATCACTGGAGCTGTGCGAAGTCCCTTCCTGCTTCAAATGCTCCACCATCATACCCATCCCAAAGAAACCCAAATCACAGGACTTAATGACTACAGACCTGTCGCCTTAACGTCTGTGGTCATGAAGTCACTTGAAAGACTGGTGTTGGCCTACCTGAAGGACATCACTGGACCCTTGCTGGACCCCCTGCAGTTTGCTTATTGAGCAAACAGGTCTGTGGATGATGCAGCCAACATGGGACTGCACTACATCCTGCAACATCTGGACAAACCAGGGACTTATGTGAGGATCCTGTTCGTGGACTTCAGCTCGGCCTTCAACACCATCATCCCACACCTCCTCCTGTCCAAATTAACCCAACTCTCTGTGCCCACCTCCATCTGTCGGTGGATCACCAACTTCCTGACAGACAGTCAGTAGCTAGTTAGGCTGGGAAAATGTTCATCCAATACTCGCACAATCAGTACTGGCGCTCCCCAGGGATGTGTACTCTCCCCACTGCTCTTCTCCCTGTGCACCGACTGCACCGCTAAAGACCTCTCTGTCAAACTCCTGCAGTTTGCAGATGACACCACACTCATTGGCCTCATCCTAGATGGTGACGAGTCTGCTTACAGACAAGAGGTCCAAGAGCTGACTGTCTGGCGCAGTCATAACAACCTGGAGCTGAACACGCTCAAAACAGTGGAGATGATTGCAGACTTTAGGAGAAACACCTCAGCACTATCCCCACTCACCATCATGAACAGCACTGTAGCAACAGTGGAGTCATTCAGGTTCCTGGGCACCACCATCTCACAGGACCTGAAGTGGGAGCCCCATATAGACTCCATTGTGAAGAAGGCCCAGCAGAGGTTGTACTTCCTTTGCCAGCTGAGGAAGTTCAACCTGCCACAGGAGCTACTGATGCAGTTCTACCTGCAGTCATTGAGTCTGTCCTCTGCACCTCTATAACTGTTTGGTTTGGCTCAGCTACGAAATCAGACATCAGAAGATTACAAGAGATAGTTCGGACTGCTGGAAGAATCATCGGCACATCCCCCCCAGCTCTCCAAGAACTGCACTCGTCCAGAGTCAGTAAAAGGGCTAGCAAAATCATTCTAGACCCCTCACATCCAGGCCACTTCCTCTTCGAACCTTTGCCATCTGGCCGACGCTACAGAGCACTGAGCACCAGGACAGCCAGGCACAAGAAAAGTTTCTTTCCTCAGGCCATCTACCTCATGAACAGCTAAATTCCCCCCCTAGAGAGTAAACCAGTGCAATACATAACGCTGTTTATATTTATATCTATTTATCACATCATATGTCTTACTCACATTCCCTTGCATTTGTATAGAACATACATATAATGTGTCTAGTGACTATTTTTTGTATATTGTGTACTTTATATTTTTTATCCTTCATTCACATATTCTATCTTCTCATCTGTGTCTTGTCACTGTCATTCTGTCTGTGCTGTGGAAGTTTCTGTCACCAAGACAAATTCCTTGTATGTGTGAACATACTTGGCAATAAAGCTCGTTCTGATTCTGATTATACACTAACCATGTAAGACCCACTACCACTCAGCCACCCTCCTCCATTAGTCATAGAAGATCCTGTATCGCACCAATAACACCCTCCTTAACTACTTATGAAGTGTCTTCCACCTCATCACTAACTTCTAACACTTGAGACTACATAATTGGGCATGCAGAGCTCTGCACGTGAACGGTGACTGTGGAAGTGAGAATATGCTGATGTGCCACACTGCTGTATCTCTGTGCACATTCAGGGAAGGGAGATGTCGCTTCAAAGACATGAACTCCAGCAGTTGCCTACACTGTCATGTTCTCCAGCTGACTGGTAGCCCAGCGTGCGGTGACAATTGTAGGAGATGCAGAGACAGTAATGAAAGACACAACATGGGCTGTGCTCCACTGCTGCTTTTACAGCCAGCCCAACTCCACAAGGCTAACATCTGCATTCTCTCCTTGCTGGAATTCAGCATTCACAAGGATAAACAAGCACAGTCAATTTTAACATTCACAACAATAAACAAATAGTGTCCACTGGATTTTAGTATTTTCTGAAACACATTTGCATTCCTGCAGTTTTCTGAATTATAAACAATCATTGTTCACAGGATTTAAGCCTCTTCTTCCTGTTTCTGCCCTTAGGGCAGGTCATGGTATGTCATGAATGTATGGTGTTTGGTAATTTGACTGGCATTCCAGCAGGCGTTTTAACAAGAATAAAATTTAAGTGCCATCTGCACATACTGTAGACACAAATCATTTCTATGTAATTGTTGAGAAGTGCCCAGCACTAATGTGAAGAACAAATTTTTCACTGGATCTGTGGTCAAGAGAAATGTAGGCTAACCAGGAAATGAAACAAGCCTCCTGTCACATGAATTTGTATGTGAGATGATGGGGGATAACTGAACTGGAGAAAAGACCATCTGTTGGGCTTCTTAAGTCTATAACATGGTGTTAAACAGAACAGCTGACCATGCTAACGTGTCATCTCCAGTACAGATAGCTATTTGAGTTTCAGCCCAACAGGAAGTAGAAACTGCACTGTCAATACTGCACAACTTCATTCTTAAAAAAAAAAAAAAAAAAAAAAAAAAAAACCCATGTGTATCAAGTTTATATCACTATCTTCAGTTTAATGGCTGATGAGCATAAAGATACCACTTTCTCATTTAACATGTATTTTCTGCCATGCTTATTACTTCCAGCAACAGGGTTTCAGTCTAACAGGAAAGAGGAAACCCTGCAATGCTGTACAACTCAATTCCAAGTCAAAATAATGTGTTTTTGTCAAGTTTACATCTCTGTCTTGAGTTCACTGATCAAAGAGGACATGCATTAACCAAAATGTTGTTCAGTGTAGAGACACCACTTTTTCCCCCCCCCCATCACTAACATATATTTTTGCATTTTGAGTGCAATGCCAGCCATGAAGTCTAGTTTACACACATACACCGATCAGCCACAACATTAAAACCACCTGCCTCATATTGTGTAGGTCTCACTAGTGCCACCAAAACAGCTCTGACCCATCGAGGCATGGACTCAAGACCTCTGAAGGTGTCCTGTGGTATTTGACACCAAAATGTTAGCAGCAGATTCTTTAAGTCCTGCAACTTGCAAGGTGGGGCTTCCATGGATTGAACTTGTTTCTCCAGCACATCCAATACATGCTTGATTGGATTGCAAGCTGGGGAATTCGGAGGCCAAGCAACACCTTGGCTTTTGTCATTTTCCTCAAACCATTCCTGAACAATTTTTGCAGATTAGCAGGGCGCATTATCCTGCAGAAAGGCTACTGCCATCAAGGAATACCGTTGCTATGAAGGGGTGTATGTGGTCCGCAACAGTCTTTAGGTAGGTGGTACGTGTCAAAGTAACACCCACATGAATGCGAGGACCCAAGGTTTCCCCAGCAGAACATTGCCCAGACAATCACACTGCCTCCGCCAGCTTGCCTTCTTCCCATAATGCATCCTGCTGCCATCTCTTCCCCAGGTAAATGTTGCACACACACCTGGCCGTCCCCATGATCTAAAAGAAAACGTAATTCATTAGACCAGGCCACCATTGCTCCAGTTCTGATGCTCTAATGCCCACTGTAGGCGCTTTCAGTGGTGGACAAAGGTCAGCGTGGGCACTCTGACTGGTCTGTGACTACACAACCCCATGTGATGCACTGTGTGTTCTGACACCTTTCTAGCATGGCCAGCATTAAGGTTTTCAACAATTTGTGCTACAGTAACTCTTCTGTGGGATCAGACCAGATGGGCTAGCTTTCGCTCCCCCCGCACATCAATGAGCCTTCGGCACCCATGACCCTGTCACCAGTTCACCAATTGTCCTTCCTTGAACCACTTTTGGTGAGTACTAAGCACTGCATACCAGGAACACCTCACCTGACCTGCTGTTTTGGAGATGCTCTAACCCAGTCATCTAACCAACACGATTTAGCCACACAGTTTTGTCAAAGTTGCTTAGATCCTTATGCTTGCCCCTTTTTCCTACTTCTAACACCTCAAGAACTGATTCTTCACTTGCTGCCTAATATATTCCACCCCTGACAGATGCCATTGTAACGAGCTAATCAATGTTATTCACTTCACCTGTCAGTGGTTTTCATGTTATGGCTAATGGGTGTAACTCTCCAGGTATGTGTGTAAACTAGACTTCATGGCTGGCATTTCATTCTCTGAGTTGCAAAACATACAGATTTGAATCTAGGACTGACTAAAAGAACTATCGGTACTTATTATCCAAAAAAACACAAACTGCAGTAGTAAGAAATGGAGACACAAGCAGAATTTTGATTTAGTCCCCAGTATCTCTGCATTTCTGAACTCAATGGAGACCAGAAACTCACTATAATGAGGACATATACCTAAACAGTCTAATTATCTAGCATTTCATTTACATTAATTCATTTAGCTGACAGTTTTTTCCAAGGCAAGTCATAATACTAACCCACTTACAATGATTTATCCATTTGTAACACAAGAGCTTTTCTTTTTTCCTGGAGCAATTTTAGGATAAATACCTTACTCAAGGGTATCGCAGAAAGTGGTGCAATTCAACCCTGTAACCTCCTGATCCAGAGGTGGTGACTTTAATGGAACAAAGGAAGGAAGACAGGAAATTTGACAACTTGGACAAAATTAAAATTCTTCAGTCAGGAGAAACACATACCATGTAAGATGCATTATGCATTATTATTTTCATGTAAATCAAGGAATAAAAAAAACCTGGAGCTATACCTGTCTAAAATGACTAAACAGATAATTGGCTGATGGAATTGTTATTACTATGGAGTTGTAAATGAAATGGCTTGTAGACCTGACTGTCTGCCCCTCACTTAGAGACTGAACTCCATGGCTCTAAATGCCCCACCTCTGAACTCACACTACCAAAGCCACAACAACTGGACTCAGAGATCCTGGGTATAAAAATGGGGTTAGTAACAGTCCCTTGGTTTGTAGATTGCTGACAGAGAAATGATCAGCAGACAACAGCACTCCACCTACCCCACATAATATTGTAATATTGTTAATATTGTTATATTAATATTGCATGCCAGCTCTTTTGTGGGTTGAAATTGTATATCCATAGCTCAAGCAATGCAGGGTGTCAATGTTTCTCTATTCAGGAAACATCAAACATGAGACAATAAACATCATGGAGATGATACCAGGAAGGACTTTTATTTTATTATCTTTTATTAGCTTAAAGTCATACCAACCATGTGCTTAATTTGCAGATGAAGACATAAAACTGGCCACAAGGAAGCAATGGATTTATTACATCAATATGTTTGACAGTAATGGGGTGCTGCGGTGGCGCAGTGGGTTTGACAGGGTCCTGCTCTCCAGTGGGTCTGGGGTTTGAGTCCTGCTTGGGGTGCCTTGCGGCGGACTGGCGTCCCGTCCTGGGTGCGTCCCCTCCCCCTCCGGCCTTACGCCCTGAGTTGCTGGGTAGGCTCCGGTTCCCCGCGACCCCGTATGGGACAAGCGGTTCAGAAAGTGTGTGTGTGTGTGTGTGTGTTTGACAGTAATGGGGGGGTGATGCGGTGGTGCAGTGGGTTTGACAGGGTCCTGCTCTCCAGTTGGTCAGGGGTTCGAGTCCCGCTTCAGGTGCCCTGCAACAGACTAGCGTCCTGTCCTCGGTATGTCCCCTCCCCCTCCAGTCTTACGCCCTGTGCTGCCAGGTTATGCTCCAGCTCCCTGTGACCCTGCATGGGACAAGTGGCTTCAGCTGTGTGTGTTTGACAGTATCTGGCCACTGTTTGCAAAAAATAGTTTAATTATAGGTATGTGAAAATCTCATACATAGCAATAATAATGTAAAAAACATGCTGAGTGAAATTAATCTGGAAAAACTCAGAGACACTGCTGTGCCCTCCCCTGCCCCACAGTTAAAGGTGGAAAGTAGAATCATAATCTAGTTTTGCTCTGCAGCAAAGAAATTTTAGAAAAGAAAATGCTTAAGAAAATACTATTAAAAATCAGATTTGGAAATGGTTGTGTCTTTGAAAATGTATAGCTGCTAATCTATTACTGCTACACAAGGTATGTAGCAGTAATCCCCCGAACATCTAAACCTTTTCCAATTTTCTGCTGTAGTCCAAAGAAAGAGTAGACAGCTGGATGTTAGGGTCAGACTAGCACTCTTATTGCCGAATTCCATGGCACTAAGATCTAGAATTAGCATTGAAAGTAAGACAGGGAGCATTTATGGAAACTTATCTGGGCAATTTAAATGCAGGGTATAAAAGTGGTAGCTCATATTAAGGATATTTAAGGTTTTTTAGGGTTACGTTATACTTCTGCATGACCCATTAGATAATATCCCTCTGTTTATACAATAATTACATCATATCAGAGTGTATCCCACTCTTGTTTACAATAATTACATCAGATCAGAGCAGTGAAATTCTTAGTAAGCCACCAGGTTTTTTCATAATTAATGTTATAAGCATGGTGAAGCCCTGAAAATTCTGAATCCAATGTTATTTTTCCATATTAAAGAGAGCAGAAAGAATGGCCATAATATAAATTCCTCTGAGCTTTATCTGAAACTTGTAATGTTATGGCAGAAGCGCTGGAGACAGCAGGCGCATCCAGAGGGAACACCTTTAATTCTAATTATGTCAGACCTGAAGCATAAATCAACAAAGTCATATTGTAATCTTCCAATAACACATTTTTTTTTTTTAACCTCACAAACACCCCTGTCTCCTTAGCACACCAACTTACTGTGAGTTAAAGCCATCTAGGCTTGTGAGTAAGTAATCTTGCGGTTAAGGAACCACAGTCATGGCCACAAAGTCTTGGCTTTTCTGACATTGTGCTAATATGAACAAACACACAGCAAAAATCTGAAATAACAAACTAATTTCAACACTCCATTATACCAAGTACTCTGCACAGTCTCATTTGAGGCGTCTTTTGTATACGCACAGCAGGACGTTGTTAATGACTTGAACTGCACTGGCTTCTTAACGATGACTCCATTTGCAGTCATTTAGACCATTAGAAAGTGCTGTGTTGACCACGTGCTTATTGCACACTGGACTGCTCATGTCCTTCTTTAGCGTGAGAACAAGGATAAGGACCCACTGTTAACATCACTGTCAGTGCCGTCAGCCCCTCTCCGTGCAACCCCCTCTACCTAATTAAAACAGGAACACACTGGCAAAGGGAAACATTTCCCCCTTTGCTAAATACTGCCAAACCAAACATATGCTAACGACTGATTCTCCCACAAATGGCCCCCCGGTGTGTGTTCAACACTGGTCCATTGGGTGCTACTGCAGTGCTCCACGGCCCAGCAGCTTCACAGCCATTAAAGATTAAAAGAGGTGCATCTGCCAATTAACCTAAATTACAAACAATACCCATGGGTCATTGTTCTTTATGAAAAATCATGGTTAATTATGCTTTCTATTGAATGTGTGAAATCCAAACAAAATGGGAATAATATCAGCTGTTATTAGGGGGAGCAGTGTGTTGTAGGAGAATATTGCAAGTCAAAGCCTTCTTATAGAGAAATCAAAACTTGACTCTGATCTGTTTTTGAAGCCCCACAATAAAGCTCAGGAGGCAGTGTGGCATAGATATTAATGAAGTGGTCTGGACTGCAATGAGTTGCAGGTTTGAATTCCAGGAGAACCCTGCTGTTGCACCCTTTCAGGGAACCCAAAGTGGTTCAGGGAGAAATATCCAGCTGTATTGTGTAAATTACTTTAGTATAAAGTGCAGGCTAAGAGAAAGCGTAATAATAATAATAATAATCTCGAGCGCTCAGAGAGCCTTTGAGAATCCTAGCCTAGTAAGAGGTATAAAAGAATATTGGACAAAAATATAGTGCAGTCCTCATTCTAGATAGACTCTGATTATCTATTCTCCTTTATGGCTTCCCCCCTGGATATGACACAACTGAATGTTCTGTAATTACCCTCTGATTGAAACTCACTGTAACTGGGTAACATCATCATTTGCAAGCTGGACCTCAATAACCCACAGTATGATCTACAAGTGTGTTACACAGTGGTAAATTATACATACATCTTCTAGCCAGAAAAGCAGTATGCTATTCTTACAACTTTTACACTGGTAAGAGCAGTTTTACATAATATTGCATAAATACATAATTACTTTTCAGACATTGCAATGTGAATTCAATGTAAATCCATTCAAATATATAGAAAAGCAAGCAGGGAGAGATTCCATTTCTGAAAATCAGCACATGCAGCTTTTGAAATGAATCCCGTTAATATCACTGTGACGGGTTTTGGTTGACTGACAGTTTCTTAAATTGTGGAGTCGCACATAATGAAAAAAGCAATAAAAATCAATAAAGAACAAAAATAAGCACAGACTCCCAGTAGCGTGGCCTTTTGCTGTTTATTTTCTTCACTTGTACCACCAGAAAGGTCAGTTGTATGTGCACAAGAGCGGGGTATATCAGATTTGCGGAGGGGGACTGGGGATGGAGGATGGGGCAATCGGGAGAGCAGGGGAATGGGAGTGACGGGAGTTGAACACTTCGACTTGATGGACAGATGGCTGGTGGCTCTGATGATAACACAGCTGATTGCTTCCCTACCTCATGGTATGCTGAAGCACAGAATGGTAGAAGTGTGTGAAATACCCCTCTGGCGTTGAAGAAGGGTATTCAGAAGTTGAAACTGTATTCAGTTGTGCAAATTACAAATGCAGGTTCATGCAAGAAAGTTTTGTGCATATATATATAATATATATATATATATATATGTAGTATAGATGGAGAGAGCAGAGGTGCAGTGGTGCAGTGGCACCATGGGTTTGGCCTTTGCCTGCTCTCTGGTGGGTCTGGGGTTTGAGTCCTGCTTGGCATGCCTTGCCAACTGATGTCCTGTCCTGGGTGTGTCCCTTGTGCCCTGCCCTGTGCTGCTGTGCTGGGCTCCGGCTCACCGTGAACCCACTCAGGACAAGTGGTGTGCGTGTGTGTGTGTATATTTAACTGATTAACATGTAGTTAAAATGTTGTACTAATACATAATAATTATGCATGTTTTGCTTCTCATCAAAAATACTCAGGCACAACATGCAACATCAAAGATGTGTTCTGGCTACAATTTACCAACTTTTCTGAACATGTGTCTGGTGATGGTTATTGCCACCTCTACAAAAAAAAAAAAACAAAAACAGCACCAAAAATGCAACAAGTTACATAAAGTATATAAATTAAAGATGCAACAGGTATCTATGAATACTCTGGGGTAGGTCTCTCGCCATCCATCAGGTTAAGTCATTGTTGTCTAACCCTGAAACCCATTTTACAAAATAAGCAGGCACAAAAGCGAAAAAAGAACATCACACTTACGAATAAGCACAAAGAATCTAAAAATTAGAGCAGTTCAGTGTAAAAACAGATGTTTCTTGTAAAGTGGGGGGCAAGATTGAGAAGGAAATAATCCCTTGACAAGAGGACCCCAGCTGCAGCAGGGTCTTCAGTAGTAAATAACCTGAGTACCTTGGCACCACCTGGTGACCTCGACCCTGGTGGAGCAGGATCTTGTTTTTAACCTGCTTCAAGCCCTTTGGCCACCTATGGAGCACCTTTTAGATGGTGTTCGTCAACTGTGTGTGTTCAAAATTCACCAGTGTAAAATTGGGGGAGCAATGGAGACCATGACTGTATATGCTCATGGGGGGTAAGAAAGTTACATGACATTCACCAGCAAAACCAAGGACTCCACAGCAGTTATGTGTAGCATGTAATTTTATATATATATATATATAAATAATGATTTAATATTTTTAAACATTATAATAGACCAGAATCATCTTTAATTATTTAATCATTTAATAATTTAAAAAAATATAGAAGATGATTTGGTGCTGTTTTGCAAGGTGCTGTTTTGTTTAATCACACTTTTACTGCCTGTTTTTGAAAGCAGCAAAATCATAATGTAAGTTCTGTTAAAAGAAAAAAGAATCAAGACTAACATATCTTGAATTTGGAAAATGAGTCATTTTAGTTTATTAACATCAAGAATCCACTCCTGCAGCAATGAAGTGGTACTTACAAATGGTTGTACTAATCATTCCCTCATCGACACCAAAAATACATTCATGATGATTAAAAATCTATGATGCTGAGTTTATATCATGTCATAAGGGAGTTTTAAAGGGGGGATTTAAGTTTACTGAAAGGCTATGGCTTGAGCTCAGATCTCCTCATGAAAATCTCACTTGAAACGCCACAAAGGCTCCAGTTCTCAGAAAGATTTGGTTCATTAGAACAAGCAAAGTTTTTTAGGTTTGTCTTTGTAAACCTATTTTCACATTTTACATATAGCAGCCTGCAAGAGCATAATGTATTAAAGAAAAGTTAGGCCTGAAGGAGTGCATAAATTTCCCAGTGTACTTTAGCACTCTATGAGCACTGCCATGGTTCATGAACTGTGCCCACAAACAGAGTCCTGCCAGAAGCCAGCTGTTACATCCGTTAATTCCTTGAGTTTAGTTACAACCTTCACCAGTATTGCTCTAAGGCTTACCAGCAGGATCTAAAGGTTTCCCCTGTGGTTCTGTGGCCACACAATACCATGTCTTTTGGGGAACTTTCCAGCAATGCTCCAGCCTTGTCTGGCAAAGAAAATGGTGCTCCAGCTCTGGAGGATAATCCCATGGTGCAGTTTATTCAACGCAGCAGATTAACGGAGTGCTCCGTCTTGCATCAGCGTGTCATCTGTAATGATGACACATTTGTTTTGTGAGGTGCAGCTGCATTAAACAAGTGAGAGAGGCCACAATAAATGGGCCACTTCGGTAGGCTGGAGATGGATCGCTTTGCTTAGAGTTGAGGTTAAGTTAATCAGGGCTAACCCAAAACTAACCAGAACCACAACCCTAATATTAACCCTAACCATAATCAAGGCTAACCACAGGCAAACTTTAACCCAAAAACTGTAAATCTTATCCTATCCATAACCCTAATCTTAAACCTAATCCCAACTCTAGCCCAAGCCCTAACCCTAGCAATGAAAATATGAGACCTAAAACTGAGACACTAAACCTAATGTGAAGTTCTTCTCCTCAGTTGTGAGGAGGGCTGACAGTGCAGTGAACCACACACACAGAGGTGGAATTGTGGTGCTGCAGCCTGAAACGTAACACCATGTTTCTGACCAGCCTCAAAGCAGCCCTGGAACACTATGGCTGCACAACGGTCCACAAGACAGACAATGATAGCCCGGATTCGAATCTCCGCTAACAAAATTGCTACCTCTGAGAGAACTTCGAGGTGGGGGGGGACGCATCTTGGAAATGGAAACGAATTCCTGGGTGCACCCAGCTGCCACACTCCAGCGGAGAGACAAATGCATCAATCAGCACTAAGGCAAGATGAAACCCATCCTTCAAAGCCTGCCATGGCTCACACCCACAGTCTCGCATACCCCATCGATGCACTTATAAAAGGGTATGGGTGATGAGAAACAGCTTGTGATAATGGAGTGTGGCAGCATGCTTTTGTTCTTTAATTCCAGTGGGTCGTGTTAGTTTGATGAAATACACCTAACTAAATAATGCGTGTTACTGATATATATTAAGCAGCTCTGCTGTTCCCTGGCTCCTTCCACACAGGAACCCCTACATGTGCAGCTTAAGAAGGTTATAAAGAGAATCTTGCTTCTGAAGTGCTGGCTCACCGAGACACACGTGTAACAGGTAGCAGTAAATACTTCTCAAAATGAATGCCTCTTAAAATGCCTCTTTTATTATGAATTCTGAAAACAATATTTTATTGTGATTAAAGTCACAGCCATGCAGACTGAGTTGGGGATCTTCATAGGGCAGCTTGCCATTCCTCCTTTGGTTGTGGTCTAGTGTGAGCCTCATTAACATTAACTGATGCTACATTCTGTCTTTCAAGACTAAGAAAGATAGAGTTTGCTTGACTTGTACATGCATGGAAAAAATTCCACGTAAAGATGGGACAGCACAGAAAAGCTTACAAGAAAAGATATCTTTTTTGTAAGTGAACAGATGCATTTTGGCAGGAGGTCTTCATCAGCGTTCATGGCCTCCCAAACTTACCAGAATGAAGGCACCCTGCTGAAAAACATCTCATCTTGACTGAGATATGTATATTTCAATACAGAAAACTGCACACAACCTCAAGCAGCCAATGCTCTGAAACTGGGTTACTATACAGCTCTACAACACGTCAAAATTGGTTCAGAAATGTGCAATGAATCCATTAGTAGTTAAATAATTAAAAATCTGCAGTACTTGTTTTCAGTCTTCAAAATATTTTTTGGAAGGGAGTTGGCATAGTTTTATACATTACATTTTTTCATTTATGGGCAGAAGTGTGCAACATTTTTTTATTCAGATTGAAGGATTTTTAAATATTCCTTTCATTCGGTGGTGGGGGTCTCATGCCTTCGGCTATGTAGCAAATTTTCTGGCTGCAGAGAGTGGAGCAGATTTGACTTGACGGATCGGGTTCAAGGAAGGGCTTGGGGAACTGCTTCCTTCCTTTCGACAGCGGTGTGTGACAGGGTGCTCTCTGGCCTGGGCATACCGTGTAAGCATTCTGCTCTTCCTGCCGTGACAGTCACGCGGTGTGTCACTACTTATGTTGGGCTGGAGGGCAGAAGTTCCCTTGGGCATCCCTGCATCGGCATCCCTACCACGCTAAACTACACTATTTATACACCCACCAGGCCTGGGATCTGATGACACAAGCTGTCCATTTGGGGGCAGTGTTGGGCATCTGTAGCTTTTGTTCAGAGAGTTTGTGTGAGTGTGTGAGAACGTACGAGACCGCGGGAGCCCTTCATCGTGTGGCTTGGCCAGAACCAAAATCAATTACCTATCTGTTGAACAATAAAGGAAATACATGATCCACAGTGCTTTCAGATCTGAGAACTTGTTATATGAAGTCGGAGCCGTTAGCGTGAGAACAGACTGCTTATTGTTCCAATGCCGGCATACTTTACACAGTTTACCAACAACAGTCTGTTGGTGCAGGAATTACAGCTCATGAGCAATACTGTCATCAACATTCAGCAATGTTTTCCAACACACAGCAATGTCAGAAAGTAATACAATTTCCTAACTCCCTGTCTGTGGCAAGGCAGTTCATTTTAGGGAGCATACCTCAGGAATGAATAATGAAATAATTTGATTTATTGTATGGGTCTTTTGATTTGCTCTAGACAGCAAACAACAGAGAAATTTCATCCAGTTTTTTTCAAGAGTATGATCCATCGGGTTTGACTGTTACATCCTCCATCAGTATCCCACAGCACTGCTGTCAGGCTCTTTGCTCTCCTGCACTTCCAGACGGCACTGGCCTGTTGTGTCTCTTTCTGTGATGTTCAAAATCATCTGTAATGCTATTTTTTTCCAGTTTTCCTTATAATAACTAAACAATCTGTCAATCATGCAAAGCCCTATATCTTTCTAAAGAAGTGACATGAATTAAGGTTAATTCCTTTTTGTCTTATTTTTGGTCATCACTAACTGTTGTGTGCTGTTATTGCAGGGCCGTATGTAACTTGTACTCATTCTTTGTCTTTTCACGATTTTATTTGCACCTGTGTTTGTTTACTTTTTAGTTGTTTATTGTATTTTTGAAACACCAGTGAATTCTAGAAGAGGTTATCTATCTATCTATCTATCTATCTATCTATCTATCTATCTATCTATCTATCTATCTATCTATCTATCTATCTGTCACCTTTGGCAGCACTGTGTCTTCATAAATTTCAAATTTATTCTCTGTACTGGGTTAGGGTTAGTAAATTTTACTAGGAATTTACTGGGAGTATTTCAG
Source organism: Scleropages formosus (assembly GCF_900964775.1). Classification (NCBI taxonomy): domain Eukaryota; kingdom Metazoa; phylum Chordata; class Actinopteri; order Osteoglossiformes; family Osteoglossidae; genus Scleropages; species Scleropages formosus. The sequence continues at coordinate 33,435,363 of NC_041810.1, forward strand.
TTAATTTTATGATAAGCACATATAATCCTGTGCATGGGGAGATGACATCTGGATCACCTCTGTTGCCTGGAGAGATGGAATAGAGAGGACTGACATTGATCCTGGCCTGGTGTTCATCCGGCAAAACCTTCACAGCAGTAGAACTTGTTTTGGTAACAGAGGAGTTTATTCGTATGTAAACCAATAGGTCCTGGGTTCAGCATCAGAAACTCCTTTGTACTGATACACTGACCCTATGGACAGTATCAGAGAAAGCAGTGAACCTCTTAGTGCCTACAGCAAATCAATGCCAGTTTTGTACATGAGGAAGACCCTTCATGACCACACATGGACCTCTTTATAAAAGCACGGCCTGAGTTTCATACCAGGGACACTATTCATTTGCAGCTGGGTTAGTGTCAATTGAAATGCACCTGTTCAAGTATCTGCCAGGTAACTGCCATGACTGCACAAGGAGTTTCCCAACGAATTTCCCTGACTTCATGCTTGGATCATGTGCCCCTCATTATACCAGGCCTCATGCTGTAGACACAGTGTGCAACTTTGCTGAGCATCTATTCATTTCAATTACCTGCACAGAAGGCTGAGGACGGGTCAGCACGGGCCTCAAGCTCAACATGTTATAAATGAAACACAAACATACCATTTATGAAGCAAACACCTGTGGCGACCTTGCAGTGCTCTGCCGGGGGCTCATGGGGTGTGGCCTTCATCATCACTCACAGCCTGCTAGGCTGTGATGCCCCGGACCGGATGGATGGCCAGGGTTCTTGCTCCTGAGCTCAACTCCTGCTGGGAGGCTGACCTTCTCTAGGACACGTGGCCACCTGCTCCAGACAAGGGATTAGTCTGTGTCCCTCACCCCCCCAGGGGAGCGTGCTGAGCGGACGCCCTGCCTTGACGGACACCCCCATGCACTTGCGCTCAGCCAGCTGCTCCCACACCTTGGCCACTGGCCCGGGCCAGGCTTTGCAGGGCCTAATTAATGTGCAGAGCTTCCTTCCAGCAGGAGACCGAGGCACCTCCTGCGCTGCCAGGACGCATCCTGGCCCCGTGCGCTGATTTATTTATCCGTCCATGTTTTATTCATGAACATTTAGTTGCGCTCAAGTCAATTGAAGGGAATGACAAGTAATATTATAAGCGAGGCTGAGCTCAGTTTAAGAAAGCCTGATAAATAATACACCGTGAAGAAATTAATCTATTTAAGCAAACGTGTATATGATTCATTGCAAACGCAGCCTGGCAGGCAGATAAATAAACAGGTTATGGGAATGAGGCACTGCTACTGCTGCTAGGGAGATGAAAAGTAATGTTTTGACCTGGTGAAGTGACCTTCTAGGCATCACGTGTTCGTACCTACTTCACTTGGTCTCCGTTATGTACTGTGCTGACCAGTTAGTGTGCTGATAGCTGCCACCCTCCCCTGTACCACGGTGGGCTTTCAGCTCATCTTTATTTTACGATTCTTGCATCTATGACGAATATGACAGAAATGTTATGCATGCTTTTGGATTACATGTATAATTTAAAGGATCCTGCTTTTTCATTGCAGGTGAAATTAATTCTTTATCACCCCTCTCCTTTGAACCTTAAAGCTCCCCCCCGCAGTGCTGAAATGAGTGGCGAATCCTATTCATTTAAACAGTTCTGAGGGGCCGGCCTCAAGCGCCTCTCCTGTGGCAGCGTTAGAAATCTATACAGCTGGTAAAACCCATCTGGCGTCCTGTTTGCTCTAGTGACATGTTGTCTGTCACTTGTGGTCATGGGACACTTCTGGAAATGTCACTTGTTCAGCTAAGTGGACATGGTCTTCTCCTCCCCACAGGTGAGCATACCAGTACTGAGGAACACAGTATGAAAATGGTATCTAAACATCACCGCACAGTAGAGCTCTCACTCCCAGAGGTGTCCCAGACAATGAACTTATTATCTCACTGCAAGATAAATTTAATTCTTCCCATTAAGACAGCTAAATAGTCTACATTGCTATTCCAGGGTGGGCACCCTTCTCCATGGTACAACAAAAGGGCACTTTGTGGGACTTGAAGCAAAACTCATCAGGGGAAAAGTACATTCTCTTAAACCCTGTGGGACCATTTCTTTGAGAAGGGCTGGGGAAGTCTGTTGGTGCCAGAGGCCATGAATTACTGCTTGTAACAATCTAACACTACATGAAGTGACGTAACTCCAAAATAAAGATTTCTTTTCAGGCCCTTAAGTTACATGTCAGTTCACACACACACATTTCCTGAACCGCTCGTCCCATACGGGGTCATGGGGAACCGGAGCCTAACCCGGCAACTCAGGGCGTAAGGCCAGAGGGGGGAGGGGAAACACCCAGAACGGGCATGTCAATTCACTTAACTGAAAATTTTCTCCAAGGCATCTTACAGTATTAAGCTACTTGTCTGAAGGATTTATTTGTTTTTGCTGCATTAATTCAGGGTGCCTTGGATATTGGAGCGGAATGTGGGGTTTGAACCTGTGATCTTATGCTTGTAACCAGGTAGAAGACATGGTGGTGCAGTGGGTTTGGCCAGGGCCTGCTCTCTGGTGGGTCTGGGGTTTGAGTCCTGCTTGGGGTGCCTGTGATGGGCTGGTGTCCTGTGCTGGGTGTCCCCTCCCCCTGCAGCCTTGCACCCTGTGTTGCTGGGTTAGGCTCCAGTCTGCCATGACCCTGCTTGGGACAAGTGGCTTCAGCCAGTGTGTGTGCTTGTAACCATGGTTATTCACCTTAGTTTCTTTCTGTATTGAGCTCCAAAAGGGTCTGCTCTGTATTAGATTTGTGGAACCTTCCCCACGGTACATCCTGGGAAACCATGTAGCCCAGTGCTAATCCCCCATCCATGAACCCTAGGAAAGGTAATGCGGGGTCTTGACCCACACAGCTCAGAGGGGCTCTGCTCTGCTCAGCCATAACTCTGACAGTAGGAAGCATGGGCTGACTGTAAAATGACCTCTTGATCCATCAACCCTTCCACAGTAGTGTGGGCTAGGGAGCTTCCACATGTACATTTGGTAACAGTGCCTTCCGGTCCACTAAGCCTCCATAATGACTTTGGTCATCAGCCATCCAGCACTTGCAAAGCTTGTCTAAAATAGCTAATAATCTCCAGTCATCGGGGCACTTTATATGCTGTATTGATCTGTCTAGACCTTTCACACATTAACACTCAGTGTTTCTTCCCTTCTTCCTTGAGCCGTTCTCATGCTGGCACCATGCTATCTGGCAGCAGTATGAGAGCCCGGAACTTCAGTGAAGCCAGCATCATATTTCAGCAGCATTGAAACCTTTTTGTTCAGATGTCTTCATATTGATGAGGATAACCCATCTGGTAGAAGTAACTTTCGGAGGGACATTTAATTTCCCTGTTGAATTAGCACCTCCCTTCTAATTCTGTGTCTTCCACACAACCTGAAGAAACACACCGACAACCTAAAACAGCACGTAACTGTTCTGTGTTGTGCCTTCACAGAAAACACCATACTTCACAATTAGTGGAGAATTCAATAACCTCCTTTCTTGCTAACGCAGGGACAAAAGATCTGTTTCACCATCGATAGCCTCATATTGCCCCACTTTTATCACCATGAAAAATGATTCAGAGGAGGAACAATGGAAAGCAATACCAATAACTCTGGGTGCAAAACTCTTGGGAGAGGTGCTGGTTCAAGAGGCTATTCTGGGGCCTGAGGGTACTGTAACACCCTTACTGTGTTCTGCTTTGCTGTTACTGTACTGCACCACTTAACATTTTGGCTTAAGTAGCTAATGAAGCTGCTACCCTGTAGTTCCTCCCGAAAGACCATGAGGATGCAGCTGTTGCTCAGAGATGGGGGAAGAAGAAGAGTAAAACCAGTCTTAAGCGCAATAACAATAACCAATAGCTACAGGGGTTTGATTTTAAAGCTTGTCTGACAAACAATTCTCAGTACACTTACACCTCAGTGTGTTTGTAAACACCAGCTGCTTTTTAAACACTTTTCCCACACCTTTTTATTAAACAAATTGTGAGACACAGTTTCTTCTGAAAGGTGACTTGACTTAAATGTTACCAGTAAAAACACTTTAATGCTTTGATGGGAAGCATGTGAGTATGCCCCTTTTTTGGTTTTTCCTTTCATACTTGCATAAACTCATGTTCTCCTGATCTCATGTCTGCTCCCTTAACCTTCACTACGTTATCTGTTTAAAAAAATACATATTAATTCCATATGGAGCTATTCATGTAATGTGCAGTGGAAAAAATGATGGTATTGGACTAGTGACTATAATTGACCTTTCCTGGTCACACCCACTTTGTTGACTCAGAGTTATATGTCTCTGTGGAGAAAAGCGACCGCCAAATGAATTAATGTGAAAGTAGACAGTGGGAACAGAGAGAAATCACATGCAGCATGTTGTTAATAGTTAAATAGTGTGTTGGGCTATTTTAGGCTCAGTTTTGTGCACTTAAGGATATATGTACATGAGGACCTACAGGTGAGCACAGAAAGGCTATGAACTGATGACATTCAGTAAGATGATTTCTGCCACTTGCTATTTTAGGCTTATGCCCGAAGGGTTTGCTTAAAGGGTGTCGAAGAGCCCAGTTTCTGGCTCCTCCATGTTTTTGGGGAGACTCGGCAGGAGCTCATTAATGCAGAAGATGAAGGCAACTCCAGAGCGAAGGTGGACACACAATACAATGGATGAGCACTTTGATCACAATTGTGTTAATAACACTTTGAAACATTCTTATCTGGAATATTTTCCATTTGGCCTGCGATTAACCATCCATGTATATACAGAAATGGAAGATCTCCAGTCACTAATCATTCAACCCCAAACACTGACACCCCATTAAAAACTGAATTTTTGCATATAAATTCCAGAATACAAGCCCTCAAGATATTTCTCCATATTCTGGTGAAGGGGGGCACACTGAGTCATTGTTTCATTCTGGCCTGCCTGGGACATGTCACTAGAAGCTCACTGATAGCGAGACAGGGTGCACAAACCTGAAAGGGTAGCTGTGCCCCGAAGAAGCCACTACGTGCTAATGGCTCATAAAGCACGTTGCCAGAAGTAGACGGATGTGTTCATTTGTTTCATCGCCAGGAAAATCAACCCCTGTGGGAGTACTGCTTTCCCTTGTGTGCTGACCTGTTGGTCACGAGGTACATGGTCAGTGTGGAACCACAAAGCGATATCAACTTCTGAGATCTACCAGAGCTTACTCAGCCACACTGACAGAGCAATTTCCATGGGAGAGAACATTACTTTTTTTCCTATTTTACATAGAAAGTAGGAATTTAAGAGGAATCATTAATATTAATTGTTATGTCCGCAATCTGTGAAGCAACCAGGTCCGCACGAGGTTCAGTGGAACAGAATGTGTCAACTTTATTTCTACACACTCAGCACACACAAGTGCAATGCACATGCGCCGATGCATCGGAACTGCAGCATGTTTATACATACATAAAATCCCTCCCCTACTAGACCTAGTCCCTTAAAGCAGATGATCCCCCCATATGTTTTCTTTTTTTTTTTTTAAAAGAAACACTAAAGGAGCTCAAAATGCCAACAGAATCTGCAGAAACAAACTAGCCTCCTTGTAAGTGTCACCAACTCCCAGCGGTCACAGGTCCAATCGCTGGGATGGTTTTAGGAACCCTTGTTGAGCGCAACAGCACAGGAGGTGTTGGACTCCCTGGAGACCTTTCTGGGTGGTTAAGTGAGGCCGAAGTCCCAAGGGATGATGCCAGTTCTCGTAGTTCAGTCACTTCTGGCCCTGATCGAGAAATATCTGGGGTATCTAGTGCAGGGAGTTGGAAACCCTCAGCAACAGGATCCTCCAGGTCAATGCCACATTCCGGTTGGTTTTGGTTGGCGAAGCTGGTATCCCTGGAGCACATCTGGTCTATATGTCAATGCCATACCTCCTGTCTGATTTGGTTGGACCACATACGAAACTGGCCCGGTAACCTTTACTACGATTCCAGGGACCCATTTCCTTCCCCTCCCATAATTTCGAGCCAGCACCGTATCACCAACATGAAGGGAGCGAACACCCCTGGCCGGCACCGGGGCTGATTTGAGATGCACTTTCCTATAAACGTCTGGAACACAGCAAGCAGCGAATGGGCCTCCTGAACATCAAGACTGAAGGTGACAACCCAGTGGTTGCATGAGGAGTGACTCTGTAACTCAGCAGAAACTGGTCCAGGCACTTGCGAGACCCATCGCCTTTTACCTCATTCTTAAAGTTTCTATGAACCTTTCCTCTAGACCATTTGATGACGGATGGTAAGGGGCTGACGTAATATGCTGCACTCCTTTTCGTTTCAGGAAACCCCTGAAGTTCACAGACACAAACTGGGGTCCATTATCGGAGACTAACTAACTTACTAACTAACTGGCTTAGAAATTGTTACTTTCTAGAATGCCCAGGAGGGGTAGGCAACCACTGGCCTGTGGCCCCCCAGAGGTTTTTTTTCTCCCTCAACCTTCAGTTGGGAGTTTTGTTCCTTTCCCCGGTGGCCAGTAGGTATACTTATATCTCTATAATAAGTTCTTCATTATGGTAGCCATTAGTTGACTGTCTTCTTTGTTTGTATCAATTTTTATTGCTGTATGCCTGTGTTAAAGTGCTCTGTGTTACTTCATGAGAAGAGCACTCTATAAAAAATAAAAATAATAATAATAATAACTGTTCAGGAAGACCATAGCGAGCAAATAAAGTTCTGGTTTCTTCCACAAGACAGGTGGCGGTAGTAGAAGGCATCTTGATCACCTCAGGCCACTTAGAAAACGTGTCCACCACTACCAAATACATGCTACCGTGGATCGACCCTGCAAAATCCATGTGCACTCTTTGCCAAGGAGTATCTGGGTATTCCCATGGGTGCAAGGGAGCACAACCCGGGGATGGTCACCACTGCTGACACTTGTCACACCTTCTAACCAAGTCTTCGAGTGTTTAGTTCATACCTGTCCACCACATGTAACTTCGGGCCAGGGCTTTTAGTTTCAGCACTCCCAAATGTCCACTATGTAAGATGTTGAGCACTGCCTGCTGACAGGCAGGGGGCACTACTACCCTAACACCCCATAGCAAGCACCCATCATACATTGTCAACTCATGCCATCTTTGGTAATATAGTTTCAGGGGACCCTGCTGATCTGGCACCAAGGTCCAGCCCTTCATTGTCGCCTGAAACACTTGACTGAGTATGGGGTCTCTCTGAGTGTGGAGCCTTATTTGCTTGACCGATAGGGGCAGAGGGTCAACCATTTCAACATGATCCAAGTCAATGTCTTCCAAACAGTTGTTTAATGGCAATGGAAGGTGGGACAACCCATCAGCATTGCTGTTCTTGTCAGATTTACGATAGACTATATCATAGCGAAAGCCTCATGGAAAGAACGCCCATCTTTGGATCCTTGCTGCCTCTGTAACTGGTACCTCCCGATGTGGATGGAACAGGAACAGGACAGTTAGCGGTTGATGGTCAGTCACTAATGTCAAGTGTCTAACTGTTGGAACTTACGTATTCCCCAAACTACAGCCAAACCTTCTTTGTCCACCATGGCATAATTTTCCTCTGGATCTGTGAGCATCCGGGATGCGAACGCAATGGGTTTATCATTACCATCAGGCATGATGTGAGACAGTACTGTGTCTAAACCATACAACTAGCTATCTACAGACAGACAGACTGGCAACTGAGGATCGAAATGACATAGCACCTGCTCTGAATCCATCTGTTCAGTAGCTTTGTTAAAAGTAACTTTGTTCTCGGTCACCCCATACAAATCGACTATCTTTTCTCAGTAAGTAGTTCAAAGGATGTAAAACCTCTGACAGACTGGGCATAAACGATCTGTACTAATTGAGCATACCACAAAAAGCTCGTACTTGCTACGCGTCTTTGGGAGGCGGAGCATCAAGCAACGCTCTCACCTTTTCTTTTGACTTATGTAACCCCTCTTTGTCGATCACGTGTCCGAGATAGTGCACCTTGGGTGCTCCAAAAATACACTTATCCCCATTCAGTCTTAGTCCGTACTCCTGTAAGCGTGCCATTACAAGATGCAGGTTGGTCCAATGTTCTGCCTCAGTTCGCCCTGTGATGATTATATCGTGAAGGTACCATTGTGTTTGGGGAATGTCTCGTAATATTTGGTCCATAGCCTGTTGCCATAGCATAGGGGCGGAGGCCACCCCAAAAACCAGACGCTTGTAGCGTTTCAGACCCAGGTGAGTATTCATGGTTAACAAGTGCCTGAATTCTTCCTCTACCGCCATCTGTAAGTATGCCAATGCCCGGTTGAGTGTAGTGAACACCGTCCCCCTGGCAAGCAAATATTTCTTTGATTCGCGGCAGCGGGTATATTGGCATCTGAAAGCACCGGATTAATTGTCACTGAAAAGTCTCCACACACCCTCACCTTACCATCTCTTTTCAAAGGGGTCACAATAGGAGCAGCCCATTCGGAGGACTGGACACTTTCAATTACGCCTTCTGTCTCCAGCTCTAACAATGCCTGTTCTACCATAGGTCGTCTGGTGAATGAGACTGGCCGAGCTTTATGAAACTGCGGAACGTCTCCTTTTTTTAACTACAACTTTGCTTTAATGCCCTTTAATTGTCCGAGTCTCTTCTCAAATACCATTGGGTATTTCTGTACCAACTCTCGCAATGGACTCTTACTCCGTATGTCATGATACGAGATGTTGCTCCTTTCTGACCGTTCGACTCTAGGATCAACACTAAAAACTCTCTGGACTGCTTCCCAGTCTGCCATCTTACATAACCATTCCCTTCCAACGAGTGGGGGTCCAGTTCCTTCAACTATGTACAGGTCTAGAGAAAACAACTTCCCGAGTTCTTTGAATAGACTGTCAAGGACATCTTGGCCTTGCTGGTGGGGAGCCCAAGAAACGTCTGGTGAAACTGGGCTTGGTTTATAACACTCACCCCCAAAGCAGTGTCAATCTCGATCTCCAAGAGTTTGTCCTCGACCTTCACCATACGCATGAGTGGCTCAACTGCTGTCTAATTACACATTAGCTTTTGAATGGATTGCGGTGCTCGGTCCTCTAAATCACTAGCACTGCTGTCATCTGAGTTATGCATGGCGTGCACTTGCCCCCTCTGGCCTGATTGGGGTTTCTTCCCATGGCATATGCTTGTCTTGTGGCCTCTCTGTTGGCAGGCATTACAAGACTTGTCCCCATAGTAACAAGTTTGGGGAGCATGATTTGAGCCTCCACAACGGTGGCATCCCCTGGGTGGGTCTGACTTCCATTTATCCCTTTTGAACTGTTTGGGGTTATACTGAGATCCATGTTATGCACCTCGGTGTTGAAGGTGCCTGGTGTGTGGCTAGCACCAGCAGTCTTTGACAGTACTAAAGCCTGGGCATCTTTTTGAGCCGCTTCCATCACCACTGCAATCTCTACAGCCCTTCTTAATGTCAGTTCCTTTTCACTTAGTAACTTTCTTTGGATAGCTTCAGATCGGAGCCCACAAACAAACCTGTCTCTTAGTGCTTCATTTAGAAAAGTTTTAAACTCACATTTTTCTGCCTGATGTTGTACCTTGGCTTTAAATTCTGCTACACCCACCTGTGTTCCTGAGTTGCTGCGTAGAATCTAAAGCGTTCTGCAATGGTTAATGGAGGTGGCGATAAATCCTCCTTTGGTGTCTTAATAATGGTAGCGTAGCTTTTGGCCGCGGGCTTTTTGGGAGGTAACAGCGTCTGCAGAAGCGCGTAGGCTTCAGCACCTATTACTGCTAATAAGGTTGCAACTTTTTTGTTTTCGTCAATGCTATTCGCCATACAAAATTGTTCAAACCTGTCACAATAATCATCCCACGAAGCGTTCTTGTTATAAGCCTCAATCTGTCTGATAAAACCTGCCATCTTGACGTTCTTCGTCGGACCACTGTCATTGCGTGGGTGGTTTTATTGTCCGAACGCGGCTCGTCAAATTCTGTATTGACACAGTTGGACTATCTCCGCATTCAGGGTCCCGTCCTACTGTAAGTATCCTATCCTCCTCACCGGCTGTTATGTCCACAATCCGTGAAGCAACCAGGTCTGCACGAGGTTCAGTGGAACAGAACGCATCAACTTTATTTCTACACACGCAGCACACACAAGTGCAATGCACATGCGCTGACACATCGACCCTGCAGCATGTTTATACATACACAACATTAATATTTTAAATGATTATAAAATACATTTTTATTTGTAACTCACTTTCCTTAACCGGTTATCCTTCTCTGGGTCATGGCAGTCTTTAGCCTTTCCTGGAAGCACAGGGTGCTATGCTAGTCAAGCCTACACCCTGGATGGACTCCAGTCCATTGCAGGGTTGCCACATACACACTTCAGTTAATTTAGAGTTCCTAATTCACTTGAATTTGACTGTGGGAGGAAACCAGAGGAGCTGGAAGAATTCCACATAGACAGAGCAAGATTCAAATCTTTATCGAAATGCACAACCCAGACACAGACATGATGTGGCAGCAGTACTACCTGCTGTGTCATTGTGCCACCCTTATCATGTTTCTGTAATGCTTTAAAACAAACAAATATGAGAGTTGTTGGCAGTGACTGCTGTTTGCCAAGGCCAGACCTCTCCAGTTTGGCACACACAAAGGCAGCATTTACTGCCTATGGAGAACATCGCTTGGGGACAATGAGCATGGAGAGTGCTCTGTCTGACACAAAGAGTAATGCTGCATCGTGCATTTCCATGAGACAATTCAAACAGCTGCAGCATGAATATGATACAATATGCTGCGGTCTCTTCACACAAATTGCTCTAAATAGGTTTTTGCCTGGAGGAGGCAAATGAGGATCCGCCCAGTTCTGTCTCCCGCAGAGCCACCGACATTAATAAAGAATGAATGTTTCCAGCATTTCTGATGCCATAATCTGAACTTGTGAGATATGAACCCAAGGCATTACAAATGAATAAAGAGTTGGTAAAACAATCTTACTTTGGGAATCAAATTAAATCTCAATGGTCCTTAATCATTTGTCCCTACAAAATAAGGGGGTGACTGACTTATCCAGGATGCAGGTATGGCCCTCCAGAAAATGCTGTTTCAAGAGTCTATTCCAGGCTCGGGAAGCAACCAAAATGCAATAGTAGTAATCAATGCTTTTAAACTGCTAAGGTCAATGAGTTGCATGGTGGCAAACACAGAAGAGCAGGAGCGACACCACCGTCATTCATTATGTGAAATCCACCTGTGTTGCAAGGGGGCATGTCCAGCGACTCCTTAATCCAAAAACAGACATTTGCTTCATCAGCATTGTCTTTCAGTATCTGAGCCCAATTGATGTACTCACAAATTGTGCTCAACACTTCCAGGACTGGCTCGGGATCACTGTGATCCTGATTGGAACAAGTGGTTATTAAAACTGGATGGATTACAGTAAATCTCATTTATATACAATATATTTAAATATATAAAATCACTATACACTGTGTATAGAATATAGTGATTTTAAACTGTAGTACTATCTATAATTTTCATTGTCCCAATTTGTGTGAATAGTCATTTGTTTTGCAAAAGAAATATTAATGTGTTTAATGTTGTTGGATGTTGTTCCCCTCATTGGGGGTGTTACATGATATACAGTATATATTATTGTACAGTAAAATAACTTTCCAAGAAATTATGAATTTCAAAACACATTTGGCCTTTAAAGTTTTGGGTAAGGGATTGTGAACCTGTACTGGTTTCTGCAGGATATGCAGTCAGCTCAGAGTATCTCCTCATCACACATCCAAATCTGAGACATAAAACCATCATAATATTGTCCTTTGCATTTCTACTTCATTTACAGAGTGTACCTTACTCTAGTACATCCTTATACAATGCTTCCAGGGACATTGCAGCCGTATTTTAAGTGACAAGCGGCTCCAGGCACATCAATACATTTATTATTAAGTTTACTGGAGCAACATTCATTTAAATACTCAAAAGACCTTCAGTGTAAAGCTACATTTGTCCCTCTTGGCCCACAATATCCGCTATTCTAAATAAATATTTAAGTGCTGAACGCATTCTCATACATTTATTCTGGGAGTATAATGGGATACAAGCTTCCTGGAATTGTGTTGACTTAGTTCAAAAAAATCTTTCACAAAAAGCTTGAGTTGCTACTACTGCTAAAGCACAACTCAAATGTTTTTGGCAAAGATATAGAATGCAGGCTGAAAGCTCTTTCTTACTTGCTTAAGGAACTGTTTTTGTTGTTAAGATTTACACTTCAGGTCCCCTCTAAACACAGCATATGGAGGACTGATGCGGTTAACTTTTCTGCCACTAAAAAAGCAAGATCGGCATGATTAGTTAGACAAATTCTAAGATCTCTGGATAATTTTTTTGGGTTTTGTACCTCCTACATAGTGGTGAACCTTTACCTTGCCTCTCCTGACCTGCTCTCTGCGTCTCCCTTTGTCGATCCTGTCACGTCCCCCGCAGCCGGCACACCGGCGACACCTGCCGCTTCCTGATAGGAGCGTCAATAAAGAGGGAAGCCGAGGAAGCCCAGACGCGGAACCTTGTTTTGCCCCCTTGTTTCCCTGCGAGCCGTGTTTCAGTGAACCTATTCCGACATCGACCCTTTGTCTGTTTATTCCCGACCATGTTCTTTGCCTAGCCCTTTGTACTACGTTTGCTGATCGCCTGACCCACGCCTGCCCCTCGACTTTGCTTTTTGGATTCTGATTTGGCTTCATTGAACATCGGTACGAGCACTCTGCACTTGAGTCCGTCCTCGCTACGCGCAACCATGACAGAAGGTTCCGCTGGCTGCCAGGACTCAGCGGAGTTTGTGCAACTGCGTACAGCGCTCACCAAGCAAGGCGACTTTTTGGGAGCGCAATACCAGTCGCTGCAGCGCATGCAAGAAAAGATCGACAGGTTGATCCAGGTTCTCCTGGCAGGAGGCATTCTCAAACCCGACTTCCAGGGTGCACCCACGACTCCTGCGGAGCCTGCCCTGCCCGCACCACCTGAGGCATCTGCTACGGTTGCAACGATCGCGACCCCAGAGAGGTATGACGGTTCGCCCGATCAATGTCAGGACTTTCTGATGCAGTGCGAGTTGGTCTTTGAGTGTTCTCCGCGCATGTATCAGACAGACGCGGTTAAGATCGCTTTCGTCTTGTCCTTGTTGACTGGTCCAGCCCGGGCGTGGGCAGCCGCTGGGTGGCACACTCACCCAAGAACTACCTATGATATTTTCCGCAAGAAGTTCAAAGTGGTTTTTGACCACCCGCACGCAGGGCGTGCGGCGGGTAATTGTCTCATGCATCTCATCCAGGGAAGTAGAAGCGTGGCTGAGTATGCTCTTGAGTTCAGACCCCTCGCGGCCAAGAATGGCTGGAACTCCCCTGCCCTCCTCACCTGCTTCTTCGACAGGCTGAACCCCCGGATCCAGGACGAGCTCACGTACAGGGGTGAGGAGGGGGACTTCGACCGGTTTGTGGAGACAGCCATCGCCATTGACAACCTTAGCAGGAGTCGACAACCCCTGGGTGCCGGCCCAGTGGCGGACCGGCTCAGGAGAGATGAAAGGAGACGGCGCCTGGTGGAGAGACTGTGTCTCTATTGCGGTTCCCAGGAGCATCTCCGTGCCGCATGCCCAGTGCGACCACCCCAAGGGACCTCCACAGACATGAAGGAGAGTCCAGGGGAGCACCGGGGACAGTTGCGGCTGCCAGTGAGTATTTCCTGGGGGCAAGTCGGGTGCAGACAAGCGCCCTCATTGATTCCGGAGCCGCGGGCTGTTTTATGGATGCGGGCTTTGCCACTGCGCACCATGTCCCTCGTAAAACATGTGAAGTCACCCTGAGTGTGAAAGCCTTGGATGGTCAACCCTTGGGAACTGGGGTAGTTGATACCCGGACGGCACCTCTCCTGCTCAAAACAAGCACGTATCACCACGAGAGACTTACCTTCTTTCTGCTCCGAGCTCCAGACACCCCAATCATTTTAGGTTACCCCTGGTTGGCACGTCATGACCCGGTCTTCAGATGGAGTACCAACGAGTTGGTCTCTTGGGGAGGGTCCTGCCACTCGTCTTGCCTCACCCTTCCGTGTCGGGCCACGTCAGTAGAAGTGGTAGAGGGCCTTCCTCCTCCAGACATACCCCTGGACTACGAGGACCTATGAGAGGTCTTCAGTAAGGTCCGCGCCGCCGAACTGCCTCCTCACAGGTCCTGGGACTGTGCTATAGACTTCTTACCAGGTACCACACCACCTCGGGGTCGGATGTATCCCCTGTCGTTGCCGGAACAACGAGCCATGCAGGAGTACATCAGGGAGGCCCCCGAGGCTGGGATGATCCGGCCATCGATGTCACCGGCGGCGGCAGGGTTCTTCTTTATCAGTAAGAAGGACAGGGGACTAAGGCCGTGCATTGATTACCGGGGGCTGAACGCCATCACGATCAAATACCCACACCCACTACCATTGATCACCTCGGCCCTGGAAGGTTTTCATGGGTCGACCTGGTTTACCAAATTGGATCTCTACAGTGCGTATAACCTTGTTCGGATCCGTGAGGGGGATGAATAGAAGACGGCCTTCTCCACTACACTAGGTCACTATGAGTACAGGGTCATGCCTTTTGGCCTAGCTAACGCCCCCTCGGTATTCCAGGCCTTTCTGAACCACGTGTTGAGCGATTTCCTGAACCACTGCGTCATCGTCTACCTTGACGATATCCTGATCTACTCCAAGACCAGAGAGCAGCATGTCCAGCAGGTCCGGGCGGTCCTCAGGCGGCTTCTACAACATCGCCTGTATGTCAAGGCAGAGAAATGTGAGTTCCACCAACGCCAGGTCTCCTTCCTGGGCTACGTCCTGAGCCAGGAGGGAGTCTCCATGGACCCCAGGAAGGTGAGTGCAGTGACCTCCTGGCCTCGACCCACCACGGTAAGGGCGCTCCAGCGCTTCCTTGGGTTTGCGAATTTCTACCGGCGTTTCATACGAAATTTTAGCACAGTAGCCGCACCCCTTACCGCACTAGCGGCTAGCAAGGACTGAAGACTTCCTTGGGGGGTGGAGGTGGAAAGGGCTTTCCAGGAGTTAAAGAGACGGTTCACCTCCGCCCCAGTGCTGAAACAGCCGGACCCTTCCTTGCCGTTTGTGGTGGAGGTAGACGCCTCCTCGGTAGGGGTGGGTGCAGTCCTGTCCCAGAGGCAAGGGGACCCTCCGAAGTTGTACCCCTGTGCCTTCTTCTCCAGGAAGATGACCCCTGCCGAACGCAATTATGACATCGGGAACCGGGAACTCCTTGCTATCAAGCTCGCGCTTGAGGAATGGCGTCACTGGCTGGAGGGTGCTGTCCATCCCTTTGTGGTACTCACGGACCACCAAAACCTTGAATACCTGGAGACCGCAAAGAGGTTGAACTCCCGTCAGGCCTGATAGGCCCTGTTTTTCATCCGTTTTCACTTTACTGTTTCCTATCGCCCAGGTACCAAGAATAGGGAAGCCGATGCTCTGTCGCGGATCCATGACCCATAACCGATGCCCCCCAACCCAGAGGAGATTCTACCTCAGGGATGTGTGGTGGTGCCGGTCCAATGGCAACTCCTCCGAGACATCCAAGAAGCCCAGGACAGCGAGCCAGAACTGCTCGGGAAACCAGCAGGCCGTGTTTATGTGCCCATTTCCTTCCGCACAGCAGTGCTGAAATAGGCCCATGAGGCTCCGGAGGTGGGGCATCCTGGGATTCGACGTACCCTCTCCCTGGTACAAGGACGGTTCTGGTGGCCCTCACTGTCCGATGACGTCAGGGACTTCGTCCAGGCCTGCAACGCCTGCGCCCAAACCAGGACCGTACCCGAAAAGGCAGCTGGTCTCCTACAACCCTTGCCTACGCCGACCTGACCCTAGACCCATGTAGCGCTGGACTTCCTGGTGGACTACTACCGGTCTCAGAGGGTAAGACCGTGATCTTCACTGTCACAGACCGGTTCTCCAAGGCCTGTAGACTGGTGCCCCTCCCGAAGCTGCCTACAGCTCTCGAGACATCGGAGATCTTGTTCGAACAAGTATTTAAACTATATGGCCTCCCTGAAGACATTGTTTCCGATCGAGGGCCCCAGTTCACCTCTTGGGTATGGAAGGCCTTTTGGGACCAGCTTGGAGTAACGGTCAGCCTGACATCTGGATACCACCCGCAGGCCAACGACCAAGCAGAACGCTTACAGCAGGATGTAGCAAGGTTTCTCCGAGCCTACTGTTCCCAAAGACCGCACCACCGGGCTTGATACCTGGCGTGGGCAGAGTATGCCCACAACTCCGCGCCTCATACATTCACAGGTATGTCGCCCTTCCAGTGTGTGTTAGGCTACCAACCTGTCCTGTTCCCCAGAGAGACCACTCCATGTCCTGTCCCGGCTGTGGAGACGTGGCACAACGAGAGCGCCCGTGTCTGGAGGACGGTCCGGTCCCACTTGCTCCGCAGTGCGGAATGCCACAAACATCAGGCGGACTGGCACCGGCGTACCCTATCGTTCCTGCCAGGGCAAAGAGTTTGGCTGTGAACCCGAGACCTTCACCTGAAGGTCCCCTCAAGGAAACTCGGGGCCCGCTACATCGGCCCCTTCAAGATAGTGCGTCGTGTCACACCGGTTACTTACCGCCTTCTGTTGCCTCCTGACCTCCGCGTACACCCTACATTCCATGTCTCTCTCCTGAAGCCAGTAGGGGTGTCCTTGCATCAGCCACCAGTAGACACCACACCACCGCCGGCACTACCCCTCGCGGGGGACGATACCTATTTAGTTTGGGCTCTGCTGAACTCTCACCGACGGAGAGGTCGGTTGCAATACCTGGTGGACTGGGAGGAGTACGGCCCGGAGGAGCGTTCCTGGGTAGCTGCCTCGGACATCCTGGACCCCAACCTGATTGCCGCCTTCCACAGGGACCATCCGGAGGGTCCGGCCCCGCGCCCCCGGGAGCCTCCTCCTTCTCGGCCCAGGGTGTCCGGGGCCGCCCGTGGGGGGGGTACTGTCACATCCCCCGCAGCCGGCACATCGGCGACACCTGCCGCTTCCTGATAGGAGCGGCAATAAAGAGGGAAGCCAAGGAAGCCCAGACGCGGAACCTTGTTTTGCCTCCTTGTTTCGCTGCGAGCCGTGTTTCAGTGAACCTATTTCGACATCGACCCTTTGCCTGTTTATTCCCGACCATGTTCTTTGCCTAGCCCTTTGTACTACGTTTGCTGATCGCCTGACCCACGCCTGCCCCTCGACTTTGCTTTTTGGATTCTGATTTGGCTTCATTGAACATTGATACGAGCACTCTGCACTTGAGTCCGTCCTCGCTACGCGCAACCATGACAGATCCCCTGGTCATCTCCTCATCCCGAAATCCTGTCTCCCATGGCCATGGCCTCGTCCCTTTGACCACATCCTTGAATCACCCCTGGTACAACGTTCGTCTGTCGAGTTTGGAGCTTCACCTGCCCCCGACCATGAGAATTACTTTGCTCCTTCCAATCTCCAGTGAATGATCCTACACCCGAGTTTACTTGGTTTGGAGTCCTCAGACGTGACACCCAGTTGTTTCTGCCTCTATTGTCATGACCCAGCAGTGTCAATTAAAAAAAGCTAAGAAAGGAGGATACTGCTGACACTGTTGGCTGAAGTGCAGAGAAATCTGCACCTCAGCAGTGTCTTTGTCATTCACTCAGGTGTGTGCTGCGACTTGTACAAATGTCACACAGCTGTAGGTGGATGTTCCCTATTGTGGTGTAACAGCACTAAAGGGCACTGGTAACACTTTATTAGAAGGTCAACACCTTTGTATGAGAGAGGTCCTATGATCCTTCTCCATTTATTTCTCTATTCATGCCTTATCTTTTGCCCAAATGAGAGCATTCATATTGACATCACATTCTTCCATGATTTCACATGATTCAGTGTTGATATGACAAGAGAAATATGCTTATTTAATGTTGATTAAACACATGTTTAAAGCACCAGGTTTAGAAAGTATGTGCTCTGGATGGGAATGATCATGCTGCCATGCTGTCCTGTGTGTATTAACTGACGTGCTGCTGCTACATGTGGCTAAAAAGTCAGACTGTGTGAACACAAAGATTAATTTAGCCACATTTTTGTAGATCTCACACTGCCGCTTCCTCCATCATCATGCACTGCTGGGGCAGGGGAAGCTGGGTGACCTGGTTCGCAAACTTACAAAGAAAATTGCACTGGTGTCTGGTAGTGTAATGGCTCAAACAATTGGCTTTAAATCTAAAGGTCACAGGTTTGAATCTCACCTCTTCCTGTAATTCCTTTGAGTAAAATACTTACCCCTTATTACTCCAGTAAAAATTACCCACCTGTATAAAGGAGTATACATACACACACACATACACACTTTCTGAACCGCTTGTCCCATATGGGGTCGCGGGGAACCGGAGCCTACCAAACAACACAGGGCATAAGGCTGGAGGGGGAGGGGACACACCCAGGATAGGATGCCAGTCCATCGCAAGGCACCCCAAGCAGGACTTGAACCCCAGACCCACTGGAGAGCAGGACCCCGTCCAATCCACTGCGCCACCACACCCCCCCGTATAAAGGAGTAAACAATTATGAATAGCTTAATGTATGTTGCTTTGAAGAAAAGCATCATGTAAACGAATAAGTAGGAAGCCATGTTTTGGTGTGTGTGTGTGTGTGTGTGTGTGTGTGTGTGTGTGTGTGTGATCTGACTGTGGACCACACTAAGTCATGTGGCAGTCAGCCAAAGTGGCATCTATGGAAAGGTCTCATCAGTACTGTACAGAGCATCTGAGAGCAAAACCTGATCCTCACAATCACAGGAGGCCCTTTGGTTTTGACATGGAAACAGAATCAGATTAAAATCATATCAGACTGTGGCCCTCTCCTTGGTCTCCTTCTCCTCCTGAAAAACCACCTGCAACGGAGCTGTGCTGTAACAGTTATTTCAGTACCTACATCACTGGGGTGTGTCAGAGCTCTGCTTGTCAAATACATTTCTATTTTCTCTAATAAGCAAATACATGAGTACACTGCTGCGAGGAACATGTAGAGATTATTTATTATTTATTGTTAAAGTATCTGTATGTGTGTTTCTCGTCGACTGGAAATTGTTATTTGGAGCTCTGTCAAAATATCGATTTTGAGTCCAGTAAGCATTGGGTATCAAGTTTCCAAATTTAGTTTCCACTGTAACTCTGTCTGGCTGTTGAGAGGCCTATGTGGCTCCGATGACATCATTGCCTACATCCATTATTTCCTCTCTGTGGATTAGCACAGGAACTCAATTTTCACAGCTGTGGTGCAATTTAGACAAAAAATCACATTAGGAGGAAGAGAAAGAGTGAGGAAGGAGTTTCTGCCCACCCGCTTCCCTCCCTCTCTCTGCCAGCGTGATGCTCAGATCCGTAGTTGGAGTGGGTCTGGAAGCACTCCAAACGTGCAGTGAGCTCTCAGAAAGCCTGGCTCGATGATTCATCAGGACCAGCATGGTGAAGAGGGGGGTCCTTTGGTGGACCACCAGTCTACCAGCTGTTTGGAACTAATCGCATGGCTGTGGGGCTCTCCCTCCACCTTGCCCAGCCAGTATTATATATTAGGCCCTTGCAGTAAGGTTCAGTGCTGCTCTCGTCAGGGAGCCAATCTCTTGAGGAAGCCTTTATTTTGCCACAGAAAGGTTAAGATTACCGTGCTGCGGGTGATGGTCTCCCATGGTACAGTACAGTGTAGAAAAGACCCTTAACAATTGCTCCAGCAGCTGAAGTCCTGGTGTGTGTATGAGTTGTTTAGTTCTGGGCTGTTCCTGCAGGACACTGTGTAGACAGTTGTTTCCTTCCATATGCGGATCAATGACAGTTAGTGGTGATTCAGAGATAAGCACAGAGAGGGAGGGATATGTGTTTCCGGACTGAGTGTGTGTCATTAGTGCATGTCGAATGGTACTTCCATATAGTTCTATTGCCCCTTGACAAACAAACCTGATGAAGGCCAATAATGTTTGCTGAAGGACCGTAATAGCTGTTGTGACAGGTTTAAAGCCTGTTATCTACTTCTTCCGGGCATTGTACTGAGGCTTTAGTGAGACCATTGCAGAACACAGAGCTCTTTCACACATTCAAACTGGTGGAGCTCAAGACTACTTTTTGTATAATTCCTTTATAGTATGTAAAGACCATATCAGCAATGAAAGTAGTTCATTTTTGTGTGTGCAAGGTTTTAAATGCTGATCTTAAAAAGTGATTTTATGTAAAGAAAAAAGGCCCGGTGTGAGAGATCTTCCTGTGCTCATAATCCTTAAAAAATATCCTTACAATGTTAGATGCAAGAAATGCATGCCAGCATTTCTGAATTATTATCCTACATTGGAGATGGATTAAATGTAATGGTGTTTTCTCTGAAACCAACACTGAGGTCTGGGAAATGTGTCAAAACTTCTGTGAAAAATGGTTTTGAAAAATCTCATATAAATTAAAAAGACCTGAAAGTAATATAACAGGTTATTTCTACCCAGGGCAGTCTTCATTTGAATATATTTAAATACATTGAGAAATCCTGTTATCTTTACTGACCTTCAGTGAATGTTTTGAAGGAGACATGCACTTCTTTACAGACTTAGTTAAAGACTTTGTGGACAAGCTGTGAATCAGCCTGGTTTTCCTGGGAACATGAAGACAGCCTCGTCTCAGAGCTGTTTTTTCACTTGTGGTGCACTCGTACCTGTGCCCACACTCTGATTCCACTCCAGTGCCACACCTGTACTTAACCAGTGCTCTGCTTCCAAAAGCAGCTTCTTTCCTCCAGCATCATGTGCAGCTGCACTGGCCTCCTTTTTCCAGGCCACACGAGCCATGAGACATTCTGTGAACTTGGCCTGTCTTGACATTGCCCGCCAAACTTCTCTCTCAAGCCACCCACTGAACTAACAAATTTGCTATTCTTTCTGTACTCCCTGCTTTCTTTCTGTCCATTTAGCCTCCTAGTATGGCCACCTTTGGGCTTCACTCATACAAATAGTCTTTAAGTTATAACATTTGTGACTTACAGTGAGCTGGACCTGGATGGTTGTCCCAGGAACCTCATTATATTATTTCTGAATCCCCATGTTTGATTGTAACCTCTAATTACAGCCACTCCGTCTGCTGTAGGGTGACACTGGCTGGCTGCTGGCACAAGGAACCATATTTCTTATTGTCTGGATCAGTCAATATTTGCGTATCCAGCAGAAATTTTGTTGGTGATTCCTTTGAAGCGACTTAGAAGTTAGAAAGTAAATGTTCCAGTGGTGGAGAAAAGACAAAGCAACGGAAAACAGATTTAAAAACGAAATCCCCCTTATGCCCTGTGTTGCCAGGTTAGGCTCTGGCTCCCCATGACCCTGAATGAGACAAGCAGTTCAGAAAGTGTGTGTGAGATTATTATTACCCTATATTGATATAATTTTAAAATGAATAATGTGTGAAATTATAAAGCCCTCTTATAGAGCAAAGCGTTCCCAAGTGGTAATTGTTTATATATCCTTACGGTTCAGAAAATTTTAGGGGATTTTTGGCTTGATGAAGTCAGCCTAGGGTGAAGTCATCAGAATGGATTCCTGTCATAAGTCGAGGACCACCATTGGCCATTACATGACCCTCCTGCATGGTGGCTTTGTAATGCTTCTCAGTTTTTGCACATTTACAAAGTGAAGAATACCTCCACAAAATACCTGTCCACCAGGACATGATGAAGTACCCAGATATGCTTGAGAGGAGTAATAAACATTAGCCTACAGCCAGATCAGACTGAGCAGCACAATCCCACTGTCATTATGACATTGCTAGGTACTTTATGTACCTAGCGGGGTCACAGAAAACCAGAGCCTAACCTGGCAACACAGGGCGTATGGCTGCCGGGGGAGGGGACACACCGAGGATGGGACGCCAGTCCGTCGCAAGGCACCCCAAGCGGGACTCAAACTCCAGACCCACCAGAGAGCAGGACCTGGCAAAACCCACTGCGCCCCTCATATACCTTATGTTTCAGTTATAATATTGAGACATAATAATAATGTTAATAATAATAACATTGGCATTATATCCTGAATCCAAATTTGTCCAAATCCAATTCCTTTGATTCTGAGTTAATATTCCCAACAACAATCTTCTTTGACAATCATTTCATGCAGTCCTGGACACAAAATAAATTAGACAGTACAGATCAAATGAGACAAGTGCTCCTTTAGCATGCAACTGCTTCTTTGACAGATTGCCACACTCAGGAATGTTCAGACAAGGCAACGCAGCCTGTCTAATGACACGCTGTCAGTGACAGAAAACCAGTCATGCCATGTAAAGGACACCTGTAATTACAAATACTCTCACTTCTGTAGTACAGAGAAAAATGAGGAAACTCTATAATTTGGCACTCTGGACTTGTGTGCTGGAGTTGATTTATGCTGCCTATCATACTCTCAGCTGGCAACACACTCTTATGGGGCCTGAAGATCCATGAAGCCATTCTGTAAGGACTGTTTACACCCGGCAGCCCAATATGTCCCAGTGAATCTCTTACCTTCCTCTGAGCCCTTTCCTCAGTTATCAAGGCCTGACAGTCCCCCAAAACTCACACAAGGAGTATAGAAAGTAAGGCTGCTGGTAGTGCAGTAGTTAAAGCAGCTGCCCAATGGATGTAGTTTGAATCTGACCTCAGCTGTTGTAACCTTGAGCAAAATATTTACCCTGAATTGCTCCAGTAAAAATTACCTAGCTACTATATACATGGGTAAATAGTTGTGTGGAGCTGAACATCATAAGTCGCTTTGTAGAAAAGCATCACCTAAGTGAATAAATGCAAATATTAACTCTAGTTTTCCAGTTAAATTGCAGTTAAGTATCTTTACCAGAATGGATGATAACACTGCGCGCACACAACGTGGCTCTCAGGCTATGGCCCCAACCCTGCACATGAAGTCCAAGGTACATGTAATACATCACATACTTAAATATGCAAAGACAGGACTGTCACTCTTCATTGGGAACACCATTCATGAATCACCTGCTCCTGCACTGATTTGTCCATCTTCTAACAGTTCCCTCAGGCATGTGTCTGACTGCAACCATTTTTTAAGTCAGTGATGTCAGACTGATATGCAGAAATCATTAACTTTATAAAATGTTATGATTAATTGGTTATGAATTCTCACTCACTCACTGTCACTAAGTGCCTGCCCTGGTCAGGGTTGTGGAGGTTTAGAGTACATCCCAGAATCATTGGAGTGTCATTTGCCATTTGAGTCCATTTCAGGGTAGTCACACTCTTACATTTACATTTACATTTATTCATTTAGCATACGCTTTTGTCCAAAGCGACGTATATCTCAGTGAAAATACAATTTGTACATTACATTAGGAGAAAGAAACATAATTGCAGACATGTGATTCTTAAGTAAACCTATTTTGCTTCTTTCCACTTGAAGCGCTGATGTTCATCGCTTGAGTAGGTGCATAAAATGCAAGCTAGATGAATCCTGATAACCTTCCTACAATTTTTTTTAAGGTACACAAACATTTACATACAATACAGGAGTAGCAGCTGTGTAAAGGCTAATCTGGGGATGATCATAAAGTTATGGTGCATGAACATTTACACTGTACATGAGCTGGAGAGATCTTGGGCGAAGTGAGTCTGGAAAAGATGAGCTTTCAGACCCTTCTTGAATGTAGACAGAGTGTCATGCCCCCGGGATCAAGTCAAGCGACTGCACCTGTAGCTTGTTAACCCGGCCCTGTATAAAGGGAGCTCTGTAATCACACAAGGCTGTGGATTCTTGCAAATGCCTTCTTGCGTGGATTGTGCAGAATCAATGTTACGCTTTGCCTTGTTCATGCTTTGTGTTCTGATCTCCTGGCTTCTGACCCTCGCCTGTTCACCTGACTACTCTGAGTCTTGCTTAGCCCGTGTAACAACGTTTGAGCCTTGTATGACCCTCGCCTGTCCCTGACCCTGATCATCTGTCCTAGAGAACCTGTCCTGAAATAAAGCCGACCCGCACTTGGGTCCATCACCTTGCCTCCAGTCTCCAGCCGCTTGTGTATGACACAGAGTTTCAGCAGTTCTCAGTGAGAGGAAGAGGTCATTCCACCACAACTGGTCAGTTCATCTGACTACACGGCTTTGGACTGTGTGAGGAAACCAGAGCATCTGGAGGAAACCCACACAGACACAGAGAGAACATGGTACACTGAGGTACCCTCTACATCACTGCGGTTCCTGGTTATGAATTCTGTTAAAAATAAATTGTTTGAAATGCTGATTGGGTATAATTAGTATCATCAGAAATGTGATGTAATAAACAATGGAGGGAAAACAGCTGTTTCAGCTGTTCATGTTGTGTTTTTTTGTGTTCTTTGGAGCAATGCCTTCAAAAAGCAGCAGACAGTCGCCCAAACTGACCCGCTGAGAGCTGCCGAAACTAGTGGGTGCTGCACTAAGGATGGATGCTATGGAGAACCGAATGGGATGGGCTCCTTGGGAAAGAATCCTGTAGGAGCTTTTTTCCCACTGAACTGATACTGGTGATGGTCTCCCAACCAGGTGCTGTGCTCTGGTTTCCTGCACGCTGCAGAGAGTGGCTGTACATCAGTTAAACAGCAACCCTGTCTGCCCAGACAGCACATCCCAAGTTAAATGGACATGATGCTAGAAGTGCAGTCTTGCTCTTGGCAGCTGAGTTATCACTTGACAGGTGGGCAGTTCTACTGCCCTTGGAGGATACAGAATTATGACAGTTTTGATGGCAGCATGTTTGGTGCAGCTAGCTTTTTATTGACCTTTAGTGTAGCCTGAAATTTTTGCAGTGCTGACTGTAAAATGTTCTTCTTTTAAATGTAACATAACCATATTTCAAGGTTATCTAAAAAAAGCCTTATATGTTAATGAAAACTTTGACTCCACAGCTGGATTCAGATCCATGAAGCAGCTAAGGAGCTGTTGCCATCATGCAGACATGTCACCCTCTTATTTTTATTTATTACCACATACATAAGCTCAAGTGAGGGGGTGCGGTGGCGCAGTGGGTTGGACCGCAGTCCTGCTGTCCGGTGGGTCTGGGGTTCGAGTCCCCCTTGGGGTGCCTTGCGACGGACTGGCGTCCCGTCCTGGGTGTGTCCCCTCCCCCTCCGGCCTTACGCCCTGTGTTGCCGGGTAGGCTCCGGTTCCCCGTGACCCCGTAAGGGACAAGCGGTTCTGAAAATGTGTGTGTGTGTACATAAGATCACTGAATGAGACAGCAACCATATACAATGTTCTCACATGCGTCCATATTTTGCTGAAAATCTACAAGAAAATACTATGATAAAATGAACAAAATTTAAAATGAATAGACATGGAAATACACCCTGAGTTTAACAAAGTTGCAAAAGTAATTTATTTTGCAAGTATCTGTGCTTACGTTGAATTCTGTTTGTATTTAAGTACAATCTGGTGCTTGAAATGAAGAGGGCGCCGGTGAGTGGCAACGTGTTGATTGCATACAACACCCACCAAGGTGCCATCTTTTGTAACTAAAATTGGACTGTTCCCTCCAAGCACATCGGCACATTACACTGTCACTTTAAGTATTCTCAGTTTTAAGTACTCTGGCTGTCTATTGTTATTTATTTGTTATTTATTGTTATTGTTATTGTTTTCTTTTGTGCAGTATTATCTATTGTTTTTGTTCATAGTCTGTGGAGAAGCACTCAAAGAAGAATTTCATGGTGCTTGTACACGGTACTTGTACCTACGACAATGAAACTTGAAACTTGAATTTGACAATACAGCAACTTAATTGGCCTCAGGCTTGGCACACTGGCCTTCTCAGTAAAGAAAGGTTGATTGTTAATTGCAAAGAAGAAAACTGGAGATTCTTTCAGCATTCGAGAGCGAGACATTGAAATTGTGTATGTGGTGGCTATGTAAATACTCCTACGTATGTATTTTTCCATCCTCTCTTTTTGTGGCTGTCCATCACACAAGCATCACATTCCGTAAACAACCAAAGAAATCAAGATCATAATAAGTGCTGCTACACATGCCCATGCCAAGAGCGTTTAAAATCTGGTATTTAAAAGTCTGCCCACTTGGTGGTCCCATGCACAAGGTAAAGCATGGAGGTTATTGGTTCTGGCTCCGTTGTGGTGGAACGACCTCCCACTCTCACTCAAAACTGCTGAATCTCTGTCCACATTTAAAAAGGGTCTTTAAACTCACCTGGGACACTTTCAGACTCACTTCACCCATGATCACTTTAAGTTCATGGAAGCTATAATTGTTCGTGATCATGCTTGGATCAGTCCTTTACTGAGCCACTCCTGTAATGTAACATAAATGTTTATACGTATCTCAAAAAAAAAAAAAAAAAAAAACTACTACGAAGGTGATTAAGAATCAACGATATTCTGGTAAAGTCTTATGGAGCTACTTGTGTGATGAATGTCGATGCATGTGGTGAAGGAATCAAACTAACTGTACTTAAGAGTCACACATCTGCAGCTATGTCTCTTTCTCCTAATGTAATACACAAATTGTATTTTCTCTGAGATGTATGTTGCTGGGGGATGCGGTGGCGCAGTGGGTTGGGCTGCAATTCTGCTCTCCGGTGGGTCTGGGGTTCGAGTCCCCCTTGGGGTCCCTTGAGACAGACTGGCGTCCTGTCCTGGGTGTGTCCCCTCCCCCTCTGGCCTTACGCCCTGTGTTGCCGGGTAGGCTCTGGTTCCCTGCGACCCTGTATGGGACAAGCAGTTCCAGAAGTGTGTGTGTGTATGTTGCTTTAGAGAAAAGCATCTAGTAAATGTTTACATTTAATTGCTTCTGTATGGGGGGATGCGGTGGCGCAGTGGGTTGGACCACAGTCCTGCTCTCCTGTGGGTCTGGGGTTCAAGTCCTGCTTGGGGTGCCTTGTGACGGACTGGCGTCCCGTCCTGGGTGTATCCCCTCCCCCTCCGGCCTTACGCCCTGTGTTGCCGGGTAGGCTCCGGTTCCCTGCAACCCTGTATGGGACTAGCGGTTCTGAAAATGTGTGTGTGTGTGTGCTTCTGTATGAGTTTTCATTTCTTTCACACTTCTGTTACAGTCACTCTGAAAGGTTGGAAGTTTAGCTATTATTTGGAAGGTCATCTCTTAATGAGCTAGAAAACCTTTGGGTACTGTGTAGACTGATCCAGACCGAAGTATTTTCACCAACAAAAAAAACATACGTATACTTGAAGGTACATATAGTTCAAAAAGTTTCTAAATTATCCACGATATGGGATATTTACCAGTAAAAGTATATAAATCTAAAAGGCTTTTCTAAACTGTTTTAAAACCTGGTTAAGACATAATTGTGCTGTTTTCTTTGAAATACCTTATATGAAAGCTAGATGGCATAGTAAACAATTAAGTCAGTGCCTTGTTAAGTACGATTAATGATGCACATTTGAAAACTAGTGCTATTTATCACAAAACTAGAATACACTGGGTCCTCATCTTCATGTTACAAACACCAGTTTCAAATTTCAATTTCATTTTCATTTGTTTAGCACATGCGTTGTACACAGAGGTCATCAAAGTGATTTGCAGTCAAAGTAACAATTAAAATATATGAAAAGCAATTTAAAAACAAGTTAGGCAAGTATTATAAAGGAAATTACATTAAAAAAACTTTAAAAAAATTTAAAAAACTCTTAATTTTAAAAATACCTGCACCGGTAAAAAAGTTATGCTGTTTGCACACAGCGTTTTTCACACACAGCAGTGCTGTAAATGAACAGGACACACACCATTGCTCAGCATGGACACACAGCCATGCCCAAACCTGCACCTGTAAACAGGTCTGCGGCAGTTTATGACAAATAAAATAGATAAAAATTAAGTTAACCAGAAATAAAACATTTTAGAGAGATATTATAAAAGAATGTACATATAAGAAAACTGTACATAGTAAATTTAAAGTACAAAAGTTAAAGTGCAAGAGTAAGATAAAACAATATAATAAAATTCTTTAAAATGAAAAGAAAAATACACACACACACATTTTCAGAACCGCTTGTCCCATACAGGGTCGCAGGGAGCCGGAGCCTACCCGGTAACACAGGGCGTAAGGCCGGAGGGGGAGGGGACACACCCAGGACGGGACGCCAGTCCATCACAAGGCACCCCAAGCAGGACTCGAACCGCAGACCCACTGAAGAGCAGGACCCGGTCCAACCCACTGCGCCACCGCGCCCCCTCGAAAAGAAAAATAAATAAAAGTAAATAACAGTAAAGAAATGAACTAACTAATTACTGTCATGTCCACGCCCACAGCACAAGCACCTGACTCCGCACTAACTCACAAGTAATCACTCACTGTATAAAGACCCTCTTCAGCTCCCATACCTCTGCGGAATCTCGTCAGGGACAACCGCCCTTTCCCGTGACACTTTGTGCACAAGCATCGCTTTGTTTCACGGCCTCCGGTTTTTGACTCTCGCTTCGTTTCCCGACCACATCCATGGATCCTCGTTCCTGTCCTCTTCAACTGACCCTTCGCTACGTCTCCCGACCTCGTCCATGGATCTTCTCTCTGACTCTGACCGCTGATCGACCCACCCTTCGCCTGTCCCCACACCGGAAACTTGCCTCATCCCTCATCTCCGGACAAACAACGCTGCACTTGGGTTCAGCCATCCCGGCTCCCTGTGTTCCGCGTGACAATTACAAATAGTGGGGGGGAAAGAAAAAAAAAAAAAGTTTTTAGCTTGGATTTGAAAATGCCTACCACTGGGGCACATCTAAGATACGTGTGGAGCTGGTTCCAGCAACAAGCAGTACAGCAGCTGAATGCCATTTCACCATATTTAATCTCAGCTCTGGACACCACTAGCTGACCAGCACCAGCAGATCTAAAAGACCTACTAGGCCTATATTCCACAAACATATATGAGATATATGGAGGACCTAAACCATTGAGTGACTTATAAACAATGAGCAATGCCTTAAATTCAGTTCTGGAAACCAGTGCAAGGATCTGAAAAGTAGAGTAACATGTTTCCTTTTGTTGGCGTTCGTCAGAATTCTAGCAGCAGCGTTCTGAATGAGTTGAAGGTGTCTAATAGTCTTTTTGGGGAGGCCAAGGAAGAGCCATTGCAATAGTCGACTCTGGAGGCAATAAAAGTGTGAATTAATTTTTCTAGATTATGCTTAGATATAAAACCTGCTACACAGAGGGGTCAGACACTAGAGGTAGGACCCAAGCATGGAATCTTTTATGATGAAGCTCAAGGGGCAAAGCAGTACTCATGGCTGGAGACAGGCATGGATTCAGAATTGCGGCTTGAACATTTTCACTGCGAGCGGTGGAGTGGCACCTTTTATACCCTACCCTGCTGATTATGGCCAGGTCCTTGTGTTTGAGGTGTGGTCGTGGGCGTGACGAAACCTCTGATTTTAACAATATTTTTAAGGTGCCAAAATACCAATTTAGTTATAGTTTCGATATGGTCACTGAAACTAAGATCCCTGTCTATGATTACACCAAGATTTTTCACTTGGGTTGTAGTTTTTAGTGGCCTAGAATCAAAGCAAGCATGAGATTCAAGAAACAAGATTCTCACACACACACACACACACACACACACACACACACACACACACACACACACACACACACACACACACACACACACACACACACACACACACACACACACACACACACACACACACACACACACACACACACACACACACACACACACACACACACACACACCTTCAGAGCCGCTTGTCCCATATGGGGTCACGGGGAACCAGAGCCTACCCGGCAACACAGGGCGTAAGGCCGGAGGGGGAGGGGACACACCCAGGACGGGACGCCAGTCCATCGCAAGGTACCCCAAGCGGGACTCGAACCCCAGACCCACCGGACAGCAGGACTGTGGTCCAACCCACTGCGCCACCGCACCCCCCAAACAAGATTCAGTCTTCCTTTTTTGTTCCCAAAAAAAATTATTTCAGTCTTGTCTTTATGTAACTGAAGGAAACTGCTTCATCCAGTTATTCAGTTTTTTCCAGACACAGGCATAATGTATCAATGATACATCATGATCCATAGGCTCATAGTCATCTGGTATTAGAGCTAGATAGACCTGGGTGTTGTCTGCATAGCTATGATAGGAAATCTTGCATTCTAAGAGAAACTGACCAAGAGGAAGCATATAAAGGTTGAATAAGAGGGGGCTGAGAATTGATCCTTAGGAACTCCATAAGTCATTGAGGTTCCTTGGTATTTGGAGTTGCCATTATTGACAAAATAGTCCCTGCCTTCTAAGTACGTCCTGAACCACCTAAGGACTGTAACAGAGAGCCTGACCCCATCTCCTAATCTATCTAAAAGTATAAGTTCTGATCAACAGTGTCAAAGGCAGCACTAAGATCTAGTAACACCAGAACTGTTCTTCTGTCTGAGTCATTGTTCAAACAAATAGAAATAGAATGTGAGCTCATTACGTTTTTCAACTGATAGGAATTCAGGACGAAACTGTATCAGGGGGTTTGTTAAGCTGCCCACAGTTACAAATTTTCAAAGATTATTCCTTTCTTTCTATATTATATAATATAAAATTCTTAAATTATTATTTAAATATTATATATCTGGGGGTGCGGTGGCGCAGTGGGTTGGACCACAGTCCTGCTGTCCGGTGGGTCTGGGGTTCAAGTCCCGCTTGGGGTGCCTTGCGACGGACTGGCATCCCGTCCTGGGTGTGTTCCCTCCCCCTCTGGCCTTACGCCCCTGTGTTCCCGGGTAGGCTCCGGTTCCCCGTGACCCCGTATGGGACAAGTGTGTGTGTGTGTGTGTGTGTGTGTGTGTGTGTGTGTGTGTGTGTGTGTGTGTGTGTGTGTGTGTGTGTGTGTGTGTGTGTGTGTGTGTGTGTGTGTGTGTGTGTATTATATATCTTTACAAGGGGGCACAGTGGCACAGTGGGTTTGGTTGGGGCCTACTATCTGGTGGGTCTGGGGTCGAGTCCTGCTTGGGGTGCCTTGCGACAGACTGGTGTCCTGTTCTGGGTGTGTCCCCTCCCCCTCCAGCCTTGTGCCCTCTGTTGCTGGGTTAAGCTCCAGTTCACTGTGACCCCACTTGGGACAAGTAGCTTCAGACAGTGTGTGTGTGTGTATTATATATATGTTTAATGGTATTTTTTCATGCCACCTGCAGTTCCGTAGTCTGGTGTTATTTGGCAGTAAAGAGCAACAAAACGGAATATGAGCATGTGACTGCCTTTGCCTCAACTAATTTTTTCCAGCTCTTGTCTGGCGTTTGTGTTGGTTTGTCTTATGAATAATAAGAAGGTTATATATGAGAAAACATTTACAAAAAGCAATGAGTTCATTTTCAAAAAATTTAAATTATTTTTAATTTTAATGTTGCTTAAAGTTACTAAACTCTTAGAAATAAAATAAAAGTCTTTCATTTTTAAATTATACCTATATCTACTCCTTATTTTTTAAAGTACTTAGCAAACAACTTGAGTTACATCTCCACTATGCTACCTAACTAATTGCAGTTCAGTAATAATATCTCTGCTTTTAAGTTTCACAAATGATTAAGGAAAGGGAACATATTTTGTTATTATACCGTAATTAAATTATTTAGTTAATATCTTTACTAAAACTGACAGGCCTATTTCTCAGAGTAAATTTTGATTCCATTTCTCATGGTGTGAATTACTAATTCAGGTCAGTCACAAAAAATAACAAGTACAGTGTAAACAAAAATCAGGATGAAAAACTGGTGTTGGAAAGCAGCTCCCTACACATCCTTGCTTAACAATCTGTACATATGGTCCTACTAGCACTACTGAACAAGACAATTATTAGCACACAATCACATGGTAACACACACACACACACAATGAAATATTGATGTTTTTCACGCAGTTCCTAACAGTTCCACACAGTGCCCCCAGTGACTAAGCACTGTAAAGCTGAAATCCGACACACATGCTTGCAAAGCGTGTACACCTGGACTGATGTTAAAGTGCCTGTGTCCCATGCATCTCTGCATGTCCATAATAGGTAAATATGAGTAGATGCTAAGTAGTTAAAATCAAGAATAATAAATTGATATCACCAACCAACATCAAGAACAACTTGTCCCAATGGGGGTCACGGTGAGCCGGAGCCTAACAGAGGGTGCAAGGCTGAGGGGAAAGGGGATACACCCTGGATGGGATGCCAGTCCAACACACAGCACCCTAAGCAGGACTCAAACCCCAGACCTACCACACCACAGGCACTAGCCAATCCCACTAAGCCATCACACCGGCTTATGAATAGCACATTAATAACAAAATGTGAGTACACACTATCATACACAAAGTCACACTTGGCCTCACATGCTGGCTCCTGGTCCACCTGAGAGTGAAAGCAAACTGAGAAACTTTGCAGAAATCCAACCACAAAAGGATGTGTCACTGGGACATATTAGCAGTTGAACGGAAGCTGTTGTAGACAGCACTGTTTGGATGTTTGCATGGGGTACTCATACTGAACATTGTGGGGGTGCCCAGAATGCAGCCTTAATCTGGCTCTGGTGCTTGGCTCTCTTATGAATAATAAATCTAAATATCCAACCAGAATCAAAAAAACTGGGGGTGCGCATTTGACTCTGACCCAAGGGACAACCGAGACAGCATAGCATCAAGTAACAACTGCTATTAGCATGAATAGGTCAATTCAATTGAACACAGTTGATTTTCACAAAACACTTTTCTCAATAAAGTGTGTTGAGCAATAACTGAACATAACTTGCATTGATAACATGGAATCATCCAGACTCATCTATCTCACAGTATTTTCCTCAGAAAAGGAACAGCTCTAGTTAAAAGACGAGGGAATACATTCAGTCCTCATACAATGAGGTTCCATACAAAACAACTTATGAAAATACACCTGTTGTGAGGGGGCTGAATTACCATTACCAAAGTTAGTTCCCAAACAAATAATGTGGCCTAAAACAAATTAAAATACCATTGCAATGATAGCTATAACATGAATAACAAAAAAATATTGAATTCAATTACTTATTATCCAGATTATTAAAACTGGTACCATGAATTGTACATGAGGGTGAATGCGCTCATCTGCTTTGTTCTCCTTTTTCTTTATTTTTCTTATCGTGAGAACAAGATAACTGACAATTTGCCACCTCTAGTTAGAGCTTCTGCGTTTTATTTTTTCTTTATTTTGAAAAATTGTATAAATGTCAGGACCAGACAAAACAATACTTACAATGATATCTTCATGCTTCTCACCACCATTAACTGGTATATTCATTTAAACTTGTCTTTTTAAATTTAGCGTTCTGTTCTCCTTGAAAAGCGTTTTAGGACAGAGTTTCTTAATTTCACTTGTGAATATTTATAAGATCACAAGGTCACAGACTGTTGCTCTTTGCTGTTCAGACAAGAGCTGCTATGTAATGTACAGAACTCGTTTATTTTCATTTGATTCACAACAGCATAAGGGTATTTATGTTGAATTAATTTAGATATTTATTCCATTCTAAAAGTTAACACTGAATTAGAAATTTCAGATGTCATATGATATTGACCTTCATCTATACTATAGCTGACTGATCACACTATCAGTGTGTCAGTATGACAGAGACAAAGAAAGTATATAGCTGGTTTTGTTATAGAAGGAATGAAGCCAAGATGATGAATACAGTTCCCGTTGTGGAAGTAAAATGACCATTTACTTAGGGATAAATACTATTGTGTTGCGTTAGAAGCCTGTTGAATGAAAAAATTGGTAAAAAATGGATTGGAATGTTAACCAATCACAACCTTTAACAGAGGTAAATATTATCTCACAACTCACAAAGCATATTAATAATATTACCAGCATAACATTAATTAAGAAAATAATAATATAATACAGGGGGGTGAGGTGGTGCAGTGGGTTGAGCCAGTGCCCGCTGTGTAGCAGGTTTGGGGTACAAGCCCTGCTTGGGGTGCCTTACAGCAGACTGGCATCCCATCCTGGACATGTCCCCTCCCCTTTTTGCCTTGCGCCCTGCGTTGCCAGGTAAGGCTCCTGCTCATCATGACCCTGCTTGGGACAAGCAGTTATAGACATTGGTTGGTTAATATAATATATATGCAATTTGGGTGGCACATTGAATAACACTGATAACTCAAGGTACTTGGGCTTTTCAGATGTACATTCTAGGAGAAATACAGCTCAGTGTGTAGAGTTCAGATGTTCTCTCTATGTCTATATAGGTTTCCTTCCACAGTCCAAAGACATGCAGTTCAGGTCAATTAGACACAATAAAATTTCCACAGAGTGTGCATGTGTAGCTACCATGTGATGGACTTGCATCCCATCCATGGTGTATCCCCCCCTTGACGTTGTGCTTAGTTATTCTGGGATGGTTTCTGGAATACCACAACCCTGACTAGGACAAATAGCTGACAGTGAAGGAATGAAATTATTATAATATTAAAAGACAATGCAAAAATAATATCTTTTGTTACAAATATTATAAAACAGGTAGGTTTACCATTGTCATATGTAAAAACACCTTTTATTTTCATGTTTAATAAATTTTAGGTTACATTTTTTCCAAGAACCGGTTATTTTTGCATAAGAAATAATAATAAGTTGCCTCTGATACGAGGGGGGTGCAGTGGCGCAGTGGGTTGGACCACAGTCCTGCTCTCCGGTGGGTCTGGGGTTCGAGTCCCGCTTGGGGTGCCTTGCGACGGACTGGCGTCCCGTCCTGGGTGTGTCTCCTCCCCTTCCGGCCTTACGCCCTGTGTTACCGGGTTGGCTCCGGTTCCCCGTGACCCTATGGGACAAGCGGTTCTGAAAATGTGTGTGTGTGTGTGTGTGTGTGTGTGCCTCTGATACAATGGGAACTCACCAAATTAACCCCATCATGTGGGGAGTATGTGATAAGATTCTTTTCACCAGTTAAAATGTAGAAATACAATTGTCATGATTTATGACAATAGCTTTTGACCCTGTTGTTAACGTGAGCAAACCTGTGTGGCACTGAGGTCATCTCAGGCGACCGAGTCACAGAAATAACTTCCTCTGTGTGCGCTAGTCTCCCCAGTGCATTAGTCACAGTCAGGACGCTGCAGGTTCACTTGTACATTGTTTCCCTTTGGATTATCCAGGGATTCACAAATCTACAGAAACTAGGGCAGTGATTCTCATAGTTCCACAGTTCCATAACCTGCTGTTCCAAATTCCTGCTATGAAAAATAATTGCAGAAACAGAAGTAATAAGTATAGATTAAAGGAATCACCTTGTTATCTATATGAAAAAGAGAGGTATTGATTGGAAGTCCTCGGAATACACATATCTTAATTCAACTGTTATATTGAATTTTTAAAAGGAACAAAAATGCAAGAAAAGCATGCTTACAAATATATAATAATCACTGCAGGGACTTTAATGTTTTCATAGCATAAATACATTTTCATGGTGGAGAGCAGGAAGCAAAGCCCCGGCCATATTGGTGGGTTGATCCATGTCAGAGCGCCTGATCTCATTTGCTGATCTTCCTTCTGTGCCGTATCTGAGCTCCATCTGGAGCAGGAGCTACCAAGCTAATGGGTACCGCATGCGCTACTCTCCCTAATGGGATCGGCTGTGCTCACTTGTCCATCGACCGCTCAGTAGGAGACAGAGGAGGTGATCTCAGGAAAGCATGTGGGAAGCCAAAGTAGTGTTTATTTATATAGAATAATGGGCCTAATTGGTGGATTGGAGGGAGGATTGATTTGATATCGAACAGGGGCCCTTGCTGGGGGTGTTGCCAGGGCAACAGATGCAAGGATGACTTTAAATAGAAATGAGGAGGAGGAAAAGAAACCGGAGCTGGGTTGGTCCCAGAAAACATCCTGCCTGCCCACGGCCGAGCTGTGGACAGATCACATCCGAAGAACTCAGTGGCACCTCTGAAAGGGTGACTCCTCTCACCCAGCCGCACTGGTTTGCCATGGGAAAAACTGTTGAACGAACAACATACACCATGGCCCTAACATTGTAACACATAATTCTTAGAGAAACAATAAAAACAGCCAGCCCTGAGAAGTGAAAGTAGGCGTCCATCTCCATCTCCATCGTTCTCAAGCAGTACATCTTCAAGTTATTCCCAACCATTAAACCAAAAGTATGGCAATAGAAAGATTGTCCACTTTTAAGTACAGTGTCTTACAGTATTTTGGAAAGTGTTAATTAACATAATTAAACATGAGTCGCAAAATCTGCTGTTCAGTCTCCCATGCCGTTATAATTAAGTATTTTCCTGGGTCCACATTACCTTCAATGGCAGCCTTTATGACGGGCTCAGAGTGGCTCCTAATGCGGTAATTGCTATTTATATCTGAGTCAGCCTGCTGTGTATTATTCCCAGTATGACAGTGTGGACAGAGCGGCAGCAGGTTGCGCTCCCAGGAGCATGGAGCCCTCATTATGGTGCTCTGGAGCTGAGGCTAAATTATTATTCAGTGTGCAGCAATATCCCAGCGCCAAGACGAGAGGCCGCATGAAGCCCTATCCGTTTCCCAGCTCCCGGTCGCAAATTCAATTACCCGCTGCCCCGGGCCGCTGGCGGCTGGGTGTGAGTCATGGATCCGCAGGAACGTTTTATGGATTTAAACCATAATTCCGTCCTCTGCTTGTTCCTCTGAGACACGAGGCCATTATGGCTAACAGCATTAACTAGCGATTTAAAGGCTTTTCTGCCCTGTGTTGTGTCCTTAGGGACGAGTGACGCTGCAGGCGGGGCCATTGTTGGGTGGGCTCAGGGAGGGCCATTCTCTTCCACCTCTTAATGGAGGTCAGGTGGCTGATGTGCACTGGGAAACAATTAAAACATGAGCTGAAACTATGGATGATATTCACAAGAGGTTTCTTTTTAATATATTACCACAGCTGATGAACATGCAAAAAAAAAAAAAAAAAAAAAAAATCAAAGTGTTTGGACAAAAGGAATGATTTACTGAACACTGTGGGATGTTATAACATACTTGACAATAAAGCTCGTTCTGATTCTGATTCTGATAATGCCTAACTGTATCTCTGGGCTCAGACTTTCTGGCTACATTCCCACTGTGTACAGTAACATTCTTAATTCTCAAAGCAAATGATAAATGCAAATGCCCTGACAAATATTGTAAAACCTGGAGTGCTGGTGGCAGTTAGGCTACATCATAGAAAGATCGAAGCTCAATAGCCAGAAAAAGCATATGATAGGGGTCTTTGGCAAGCACAAAAAGAGAAAACCTACAAAGGGCTGGGCTGCTTATTGAACAGACTCTACCAGGAATTGCACATGGTGTGGATTCCAGGCCCTTCAACAGCTCATAAAGGATGGCTTGTCTGTCCCCTCTGAAAAGCGTAAGAGAGATGTAAAGAATGCCATGCGTTTGTGAAATGCGACTTTTCTTTTGTTTGTGCAGTCTCTTTTTGGTACGTAATGCATCTGAAGGGAATTACCATGAAGGGCATAATTAGGACGGAAAAATTTCTGGTCTGGTTCCCATTTTAATGAATGAATGAATGAATGAATTAAATAACTAATTAATCAATTTATTCATTATTGTATTCATCCTCTTGTATTGGAGCTTTCCTCTGAAATTTCTCTTTTTTTAAATTTTTATTCCAACAACAGCATCACTGAATCACTGCGACATACAAAGTATGGTAATAACAGAAAGTAGCATTTAAAGAGTAAATTGTAACTGCAAGCCTAAATCAAGGAAATATATAATGTTTCATAGAAGTGATCAACAACCATTACCTAAGTCAGTTTTCCGAGAAAGGGCAAAACCAGGAGATGTGTTAAAGATCGAGTTTTATCAAAAGAAAATTCATTGCTAACATCTTCCATGTATGAAGAGATCTACAAAACACTAAGTTATTAAGAATAAGTAAATAAAACTAACAAGACTAAAATATTTAATTGAAAATGTGAACTGAGTGATTTTACATTTAGTATACCTTAGCATAAGAAAAACACACACACACATTGTCAGAACCGCTCGTCCCATACGGGGTCACGGGGAACCGGAGCCAACCCGGTAACACAGGGCGTAAGGCCGGAGGGGGAGGGGACGCACCCAGGACGGGACGCCAGTCCGTCGCAAGGCACCCCAAGCGGGACTCGAACCCCAGACCCACCTGAGAGCAGGACTGCAGTCCAACCCACCGCGCCCCCGCGCCCCCCATAAGAAAAACATTCAACCTATAATTATATTAACATCCCAAATGTTAATTTTAGATAGAATCTCAGGATTAATTTAAAAGAATTATCCGAGAAGTACAGTCTGTCCCTCTCAGACATTTCTACTTGGATGACCAACCACCATTTACAGCTGTTTTTCCAACACCGAAATCTTCCAACTCCCAAGAACATCCACCTGTCAGGAACTCTTTTAAAATGAACAATTTTCTTTTTCATCCGCTTCATCGGTCAAAAATATGGGAGTAATGATTGACTCAAGTTTGTGCTTCTCCCAACACACTGAAGCCATAACCTAACCAGACGTGTTCTGCAGGATCTGCCAATATCATACAACTCTGATGTCCCACCAGATCTACTGTAACTCTCCAAATGATAGCCAAGGCAGCAGCACAAATTGTATTTGACATGCCAGATGCACCCGTGTATCTTCTCCTCGTCTCTCTCCATTGACTTCCTGTAGCTGTCTACATCAAGTTCAACACTGGTTGTTGCTGAAAAAACCATCAATGGATCTGCTCTCCAATATATATAAGATCTGATTACTTGCTATGCCCTAGAAGCAGTGTTGTACTCCTACACCACTTGCTGGTACCGCCTAACAAGGGGTCCAAAATCAAAAGGCTTAGCTTCAGTGTCATAGAATGGGCTCCCTCTGTTAATGTGAATGCTGAATTCCTCTCAGCACTGAAGGAGGGTCTCAAAACATTTCTCTCCTGATTGGCTAACAGCTATATAAATTTGCATCACAGCATCTGTCACAATCATCAGTGTATCAGACTCACGAGACAGCTACTCGAGAAATGTATGTTGGCAAAATCAGTGGTATTATACAGGCCAACTGTGCTTTGATAATTATTTGTGTGTATCTAAAGCTGCTTGTCTGTTGCATAATGCACTTTGTGTAGTGTTCTGATTTGTTATGTCATGTTCTCTACTGGAGAAAAGCATCTGCTAAATTAATGTAAAAATAAGTGTAAATATAGTGTGGCTTCTTATTTCACCCACACCAGGTGTCATAGTGTGTACTTTCTGTATTATCTGTACTGTTTCGAAAACCATTCAGATTAAGCACTTACTGTAAGGTGAACAACACCAGGGTCAAGGCCAGTCAAGTCAACTTCACTGGAACTGATGCCGTTCTTTAATCAGCACACTTCTCAGGTTCCTCTGGTTGCAGATGTACCTGCGGATGTGTAGGTGATTCTGTTTGTGAAACAGAGGCTGAGGCCCCTGGGCACCTGGCATTAATCTCCCTAGTTTAATCAGACACCAGGACTTGGAGCATCTGGCCTTGGGCACGACGGGTGACAAATGAAAAGCCCACCCCAGAAGAATGGACCCAAAATTCACACTCTCTTGGAATTCAAGCTACACCTCCGTGAGAGTCATTGTTTTCCTGTTATAGATGATCCAGTGTGTGTTAAGGCCACTGCAGCAAATAATCAAGCTACACACACAGCAGAGTAGTCCTGCTTTACGAATAATTTAAATGTGTTTAAAAGAAATGTTAGCCCAAAAATAACTTGCAAAGTACTGAAAAGACAAAAAAACCCCTTCTACCTGAGATGTATATTAAAAAGTAATGAAATTGAAATTGCAAATCATTCATAAAACTGACATGGTGCTCTTCTAGGGCCATTTAGGTTTCTCCTTTGCATATAAAGTGGTTTCATTCTAATCACTTTTCAAGTCCTTTTTCTTTGGTTAGATCCTGGTGCATTGAGGCTGGGGACCTCGAAATGTCACTGACGCTGCTGTATGTTGAGTCTGATCCGTTGACAACAGACTTGCTATGTATGTAGAACAAAGAGACAATCACTTAAACCAAAAAGAAAGTATGTATTCATGGAGATGTGCATACACTTTCTCATCACTGAACACCATACTTTTAATTAACTTTGAAAAGGAAGTTTATTGTTTACCTCGATACTGCATTTGTATAACTATTCCTGTGCATTATCCACCAAAAGGGAAAAGTTGCAGTGCGTGTGCAGTGCCTGTAGACTCTAAGTCAAAGTGAACAGAAACCTTCTATAGCGTAAAAAATGCTCCATAAAACAAAAAGTGGATGAAATAAATTGCACAAAAGAAAACAAGCCTTTTTGAGCATTGCATCAGTTTGGTAAAAGGTTTAAAGCTCTCAAAGTGAGCTTTGTGATATTTCTCTTTTATGTTTTAGAGGAGGTATGCTTTTCCCTTGACAATGAGCTTAGAAAATCAGATAATTCACAGCTGCTTTTTACAGTTGAGCAGACTATTAATATCACCAGCTATTTAATATCCTCCAACAAAAAGTATACTATGGACATATAAAGGTTATTGGAAAGAATACATATTACAAATTCATATTTTCAAAAAAAAAACTTCAAAACCTAAACGTGCTATCATTAAATGAAGAGCTCTCAGAGTGACACATCAAAAACTTCCTACTATCCAAAGTACA
Organism: Scleropages formosus; assembly: GCF_900964775.1. Lineage (NCBI taxonomy): Eukaryota > Metazoa > Chordata > Actinopteri > Osteoglossiformes > Osteoglossidae > Scleropages > Scleropages formosus. Next base: position 33,476,102 of record NC_041810.1, read on the forward strand.
AGACTCAGTAATTTTCTGGTACAGAGGAGAAAACTTAATTCATAAATGACGTTTGCATCCCTTATTGAGCTAAATTAACACTATTACCATGTTCCAAAGGCTTAAGGAAGGGGAAGGAATTAATAACATTTTTTAATGAGCCTGTTCTTTAAGTCACTCTCTATGTCTGATTTAAATGAGATAAGGTCCCTTAGTAGAAAGCAGTTTGATTTTTTTCCCAGCTGTAAAGGTCTAGAAACTTCTTTTAATTGAAGGAGTAAATTAAGTGAAGTTCAAATAATAATAATCTTATTAATGCAGCTTTATCGTAACAATAAATAATTTACAGTATATTATAATAGATAATAGATCAAATACTATATTTGTAATAAGAGATAATATATTATATATATATTATAGTAGATACATATTATATAGACACATACACATAACATACTGTATTTAGACACATGCACATAAACATATCACATATAAGAAACAAAGTGTTGAGTTGCTATAGTGATGAAGTAGCCCAGTCTCCAGGAGCTGTAACGTGACAGCGAGACTTATGGACTCATAATGTGATGGTTGCTTGTTCATGTCACTCTGTTTCATGGTCAGGAAGGGGCTAAGTATCCAACTGTGTTAAGTGTGAAAAAATTCCAGGTTTGTCTAAGCAGTCAGAACACATATTCTCATACAAAATCTCTTTCGAAGACTGAAGAGTACAACTGCTTTGAGTGTTTCCTATGCCTACGAGCTTAAAGAATATCAAAACATAATCAATCTTTTGTCATTTGGCGATTCTCAATAAGGTTCATCTCATGACAGCAGCTACTCTGATAAGTGAGCCTGAAGTGTCATACAATATTCCCCACTGATGCCCACTGAGACTTTTTGGCCTTCGTCGGTGTGATGGAGGACGTCTGTCATGAGTCCTTTCAGAAGGGTGGTTAGCTAATCCACTGTGCTTTGGCTGTACTTGACATTACGCAGACTGGTGCAAATACAGCACACACCCACTATCTTCTCTTTTGAAATGAGACCTGAGCCTTCTTAAGCTTTCAAAACATATAAATGCAGTACAGGGTGCTGGGAAATTGTGCTTTTCTCCACCCCACAAGAGGTTTTTTTTTTTTTTTTGGTCAGACTCCAACCTGTGATCCTGGATGCAAGATATTGATGTCACATTATAGGAGTGTTGGAGGCAGCTGTGTGCTGTTATGTTTCTGCAGATGTGTACAATGAGATGGCTGGGATATGAGAAATACTGAGCTAATTTATATTTATTGATTTATCTGCTGCTTTTCTCAAAAGTGACTTTCACCGTTAAACTCCTTACACTGATTTACCCATTTATATAGCTGGGTAATTTTTACTGGAGCAATTCAGGGCAAGTAACTTGATCAAAGGAGGTTTTAAAAGCAAGTAGAAATCATTTTAATATGGCTACAGTGATGGTGTTGTTTCATATGTTATTTGTGGAATATCTTGGCATATTCCACTAGATACTGCACATCAAAAATAATGGAACGCACTAAAAATAATGGCTTGATTTTTCCACGGCACATTCAGCCAAGGGGCTCCTATTGCACAGCTCTGTAGTGGTGGCTGTGATGCTGTGAGTCTCTGATAATTAGTTTTTCTTTTTCACACTTTCTTCCTTATTACGGGACTCCATTGACAAACGTCAGGTGATCCTTGACTTACTACAGGGCTCCAATTCGACGACCTCATCACAAGTAGCAAACCTCCTTATACTGCATAATATAAATCATAAATATACAGACAGTTTCCAATTTATATAGGGGTTCTTTTGAAATTTCCATTGAAATTTACGGACATAGAAATAGTTACAGTATTAACAGTTTACAGTACTTCAACCTATAATGTAGGTATAAAAAATCTCAAATTACTATATATGACACTGGAACATTGTTTTGCTCTTATTGTTCACTTCATGGGGTGGATCCTTTCACATGTTCTGTGGGCAACATCTTTGACAATGATGAATCAGGGAGCCCAAGTTCACACACTACTGTTGATAAGCAGTGTCCATTCATATTTATGACAGTCTTCATGTTCACACACACATGCATTGACTGAAGCTGCTTGTCCCAAGTGGGGTTGTAGTGAGCCAGAGCCTAACCCAGCAACACAGAGCACAAGGCTGGAGAGGGAGGGGACACACTAAGAACAGGATGCCAATTTGTCACAAGGCACCCCAAGCAGGACTCAAACCCCAGACCCACTAGAGAGCAGGCACACGTCAAACCCACAGCACCACCATGCTCCCCTCTTCATGTTCACACTCACACACACTCACACTTTCTGAACTGCTCCCATACAGGGTCACGGGGAACCGGAGCCTAACCCAGCAACTCAGGGTGGAAGGCTGGAGGGGGAGGGGACACACCCAGGACAGGACGCCCGTCTGTCGCAAGGCGACCCAAGTGGGACTCGAACCCCAGACCCACCAGAGAGCAGGACCCAGTCCAACCCACTGCACCACCGCACCCCCCTCTCTTCATGTTCATCTCTATCTTAATTTTGGAGTTTTTGAGCATGGCCTGGGCACTACCAGCAGCTCATGGCCCCTTACCACTCATGTTTCCATTTCATAAAAAAGAAATATTCACACACAAATCACACTATTTTCTTGTCTGATTGGCAGCAAAAATAAAATCATGACTGAAGGCTGAAGGAGAGGACAGGAGGCTGCACACGATTGCTTTGTATCTCACCCACACTACTACAATCCAGCAGCACTGTAAATGTAAACAGTTAAGCAAATTTTGTGCTACTTAGAATTTCTACCATTGATCCTTCATTATTTCAAGTCCAAGTTTACATAGGTTACATGCTATGTATCCCAGAAAAACCGTTATATATAACCATGTACACAAACAGTAGGGGGGCGCGGTGGCGCAGTGGGTTAGACTGGGTCCTGCTCTCTGGTAGGTCTGCGGGTCAAGTCCCGGTTGGGGTGCCTTGCGATGGACTGGCGTCCCGTCCTGGGTGTGTCCCCTCCCCCTCCAGCCTTACGCCCTGTGTGGCCGGGTTAGGCTCCGGCTCCCCATGACCCCGTATGGGACAAGTGGTTCAGGCAATGTGTGTGTTACACAAACCGTTAACATGCATGAATGCTATGTTATTGTCACTACTACTGTCACTCCTGGCACCCCTGGCGCGCACGACGACTCCGCGTCTAGCAACTGCGTGCTTGACGACCACCACGACCACGGAGACGCAATATAAAAGCACCCGCTCCGACACACCTGGCCACGGAATCTCCAACTAAGAGACGTTCTCCTCACCTATCTCTTCCGAGGCTAACTGTTCTGCTCTGTGTGCAGCCTCGTCTGATACAAATAAAGATGATCCCCCGCACACAGTGTGAGAGTTATGTTAAACCAATACTAATATCAAGCAATAATAATAGATATATAATACAGCATTATATTTCATCTTTCACTATTACTTTCATTTTCATTTCTGAATCTCTTTTTTTGTTTTTTTTTTTTGCATCACCAGAATACTCTTTTTTTCTTGTTAGCCACTGTAAAAAGAAAGAAATTTCAATGAAATTACAAAGGAAACATTTTTGTAAATAAAATTCCATTAAATTCACTGGCTGAGTCAGTAAGAAATATGGTTCATGTTATTGCAGAGCAGACAGAGTGGTCGCAGTGGACAATTATATGTTTCATATAAGATAACTGTCTGCAAGATAACTGTTTACAATTAATTACTTTTTGAATATCTGAATGACTATAATATAATTATTAATATGTTTGTGATTTATACTACATTATGAAGATTACACAGGAACCTAATGGTGAGCACATCACTTTATTATAACAAAGATTCAATGTGTGTTTTGTGTGGATGTACAGTATTTTCTGATGTGTTGTTCGTGTATGTATGTATGTTTTACATTGTATGCTGGTGAAACCAAAAGTGAATTTTCCTCCTTGCACTATTTGATGCCCTCAGCTGACTGCAGCCATCTCCCTATTCTCAGTTCTCATCCTCCTTGTCCTGCCTGGAGCATTCAACTCCAACCACTGGATTTAACTCTCCATTCTTGGACAGCCTGAAATCAAAAGAACATTACTGAAATGGTTTGCAGTCCTAGGTAGGTCAGGTAGACCTTACACAGTGGTCTGATGTGGCTCTCAGTCATCCCCTCACCCAATTGGTGTTCCACAGGGCTCCGTATTGGGCCCACTACTCTTTTCCATGGATGCCTCTTCTCTTGGACCTGTTATCACCTCCCACAGATACTCCTACCATTGTTACACCAAAGATACCGAGCTCCTCCTTTCTTTTTCTCCCAAAGCTACAGACATTTCCTTACGCATAGCTGCCCATTTCTCAAACATTTGTGTGTGAATATCTGATTACCATCTACAACTCAGCTTCTCCAAAACAGAGATTCTTCACCTACCAGCTAGTTCATATTCCTGTCTAGAAAGCACTATCAAACTGCACAGCTCACTCATTTCATCAACTTCTTTAGCCAAGAGCTTGGGAGTAATAATTGACTCAAGTATGTTTTTCTCATATTGCAGCAACAACCCAGTCCTGCAGATACATCCTATGTGACATCTGCAGGATCTGCCCTTATCTCACAATAAACTCTATGCAACTCCTGGTCCAGTCCATGATGATATCCAGTCTGTACCACTGTAACTCTATCCTGTCTGATCTGCTGGCTTCTGCCATCAAACCTCTCCAGCTCCAATGTTGCTGCATGAGCTGTGTTTTACCCGCCAAAGCATTCCCATGTATCCCTTCCTTGTGTCTTTGCATTGGCTTTCTGTAACTGCCCACATCAAATTCAAGACCCTGGTTATGGCCAACAAATCTAATGCGTCTGTTTCCTGATATCTACACTTCTCCACCTCTGCCTGCTTGTTGGTCCCACGCACACAAGGTCCAAAGTGAAAAACAAAAAGGTTTTATGTTCTGGCTACAATATCCCTATTGACCAGTCAGTAAATATTCTGGGTTCATATGTTTGTTTAACATCCCCGCAGTTAGTAATAGTGCCAGGCTCTGGAAGGTGAAAGACAGGTAAATGTCACAGGAAGTCTCAGCAAACTTTAATAACTGGGAACTTTCAGCTTGTTTTGTTGGAAAGTAATTGTTTTCCTTCCTCTATCTTTTGGCCTTTAAATTTTTTAAAAAAAGGTTTACTTATATGTGTTACCAGGATTAAACTTCTGTTTTTGTGGGCTGTATCAGACACACACAGACATTAACTGAAGCCGCTTATCCCAAGCGGGGATTGCGGCGAACTGGAGCAGGGTGCAATGCTAGAAGGGGGAGGGGACATGCCCAGAACAGGACACCAGTCCATCGCAAGGCCCCGCAAGCAGGACTTGAACCCCAGACACACCAGAAAGCAGGACCCCACCAAACCCACTGGGCCCTTGGGGGCTGTATGTTCATCATAAATAAAAAATGCTGTTATTTTCTCTGAAGCCTGTGTCCAGTGTCTGTCTGCTTTCTGCAAACACCAATGTGTGGCAGTACCATTTGTACAATTACAAAGACTAAGAAAAAGTAGTAAAACATTACTAATGGAATTTTTCTTAAATTATAGACCATTTACAACAATAACCAAGATAACTGTCTACAATTAATTACTTTTTCAATATCTGAATGACTATAATACAATTATTAATACATTGTTGATTTATACTACAGTATAAAGTTTACATGGGTGCCTAATGATGAACACATCACTTTATTATAATAAAGATTAAATCCCAGACACCTTTCTCCATACAACACCCCAAAATACAAAGGGCAAACTGGATTTGTTTTTTCATTGTGAAATAAAATGTGTTCACTATGACATCCTGTAGGCTTGCCAAACAGTACCCTAAGTAGGTAGCCTGCCAGGCTGATAGTGCTGTAATTTCCTAGGTATAAAACCTGCTTTAAATACTGTTGTAGCACGCCGGGGTGGTCGAAAGGGGGGGGCGGAGCCGGGGAAGGAACAACAGTAGCTGAACATAATCAATGCCCCTATTTCTTCCCCCGCCTCGACCAATGAGGAGGAAAGAGAGTCTGAGGAGTTAACGCTGGAGACGACCCCAGGACGTGAGAGAGAAAAAGCATGACCCCAGTCCCCACAGCGAACCCGACCACAACCTCCCCCTTCGAGCACCCCTACGAGACGCCAGTTCCTTGTGCCCCCATTTCGCCCTCCCCCTTCTGTCTGCTGTCCCTCAGACCAATAAAACCTCCCTCTGTAGCAATACTGGTGACTGTCTCGGCCCCTTCTTCTCACAACTGTGCTGAACCATACCAGTCTGATGAAAATGAAGAAGAAATAGAAAATGTCAGCTGGTAATAAAAAAATGTGGGAATTTTCTTTGATCGGGGAAAGATGACTGTCAACCTGACGACCTTTCGCTATTGCAGAATCCCAGAGCACCCTGTAACCTTTAAGCCACAGTACTTTAATTAAAGGGGTTTTGTACTACATACTGAATGCTGTTTTCTGTTACACAAATGGTCTGTTTAGAATAGTCTTACTCATCCATTTTTTATTTTGTTTTCCTTATGAACAAAAGCAAGAACTCGGCAGCTTTTTGCTATCCCCATATCCTAAAGTGGCAATGTAATCATGTGTGGAATATTCATAAGCACCGTTAAAATTCTGTTAAAAATCAGGCCAGAAAGACAATATTTTTAAATATGGTTTACACAGTGTTTTTCCTTATTTTAGTCTAACTCTAAAATCCAAAGGTTCATTAATAAAGATATCAGAATTTCGTGAATGAGCAGAATTACAGTTATCTTAAAATTCTAACTCAATATTTACTTCTATGACACCATTAGTGAAGTGAGTTGTTTCCAATCTAGACTGGTGCATCAAATTTCAGAACACAAGTGATGGAAGCTCCTGGAGATGCCCATAAGGTTTTCTAATCATCATGGAAAGAAACTGTAAAAATATTTTTGCCCCATCTACAATTTTCTCTGGTTTTTGTAGCTTTGTGACGTTAAATTTGATCATATCTTTATGTAAGTCTAAAGAGTAGTAGTAATAGCTGTAGTAGTAGGAGTATATGAATAGAGCCTGAGAGAGAAAAAAGTATCACCTGTACTGCATTCATGTAATTTCCTTGGTGTGGAAGAATGAAGTGTGCAATCATAGGCATGAAAAATAACTTCTCCCTAACTACAATCAACCTAATTAAGTAGGTATTTAAAGTCAGTTGTTTAAACAATATAAGGCTTAATTCATAGAAGTACATACATGAATGGTCTGGTGTGCGGAGGGTAATCAGGTGATGTGTGATCATTCAAATGATCGTGTGATTCACAATAAGAAAAGCACAGCAAAAATGGGATACACAGGAGAGTGCAAGGCGGAAACAACTGGTTAATAAAAAACGCATACAAGTGCACGTACAGTTCACCAAAAAACAACTGGATGTCTCTTAAGACTTCTGGAAGAATGTTCAGTGTCAAAAATTGGAAAACAGAGTATTTTCATATTCTCAGTAAAGGGGTTGATGCCTGCCATCAAGTTTTATGGGGCTCATTTGCACTACAACGCTATGTAACTGCTATGCTAACTGCTAACCATTGCATTACATCCAACTGCTCAGGAGAATTGTCAGTCCAAAGCTACTAACAATCCTGATCTTTACTTTTTCCATTTATAAATTTTCTGTTTCACTGAATGAACTCAGATTAGGCACCTGTACCAATAACATTCTGATTTAAAATTCATGTCTCCAACAACATGGGTACCTCCTTATTTAAAACCACTCAGGTGTCATAATCAGTAGTGAGATATTCTCATGTAATGGGAGCAGGCAGTACAGACATAGCTCTCCTAAGTGACAAATTTCTTAGCATTCAGTTTTGTGGAAACTGTAGGAAATTCTACTAGTAACTAGTTACAGACCTCAAGAGCTAACTAGTTGCTGTGCAAAAAAAGGTACAGTAGAACTTTACTGCAGTATTACATTGCAGTGCAAGGCAATTTTTGTAAAGAAAACCCAAATGTGGAATAGAGTGAAATTTGGAGTTGTTACTTGTAAAACAGAGCAGACACAATCATCAAAGGAGGCCTGTAGATTCTTATTTGAGAAAAATATCCTCCTACAGCAGCTCATAAACTTGACACTGTTTAAGTTGTGCTTTTGCTCTCAAATTTAAAACAATAAAAATTCGCTTAAGACAGGGCGAAAGAGGTTTTACACTCCTGAAAGGGTCCCTTTTTCAATTTTAGAAAGTTGGGTTTTTTAAATGTTGTAACAGTGCTGAGGGGAGTTATAACAGCTTCGTGTAAATATTTGATATTAGTGTTCATGTATGTACATAGTTGTGTGTGTGTTGTGCTGATTGGTTGTCATTCTATTTATGCTCAGTGATCAAGAGGGGAATTCTGGGGAGTTCCGGGGGTAGCCCCTTAACCATGGGGGTGCAGTAGGGCAGCTGGGAGTGACCCAGGGGGATTCTCCAGTGTTTGGTAGCATTTGTACTGTCTGAGGCATCTTTGTTGAGACTGCTGCCAAATGACATGTGCTTGTTCAATAAAGAGCACATTCTTTTTACACTGACTCTTGAGCCAGTTTCTAGTAGTTCTATGGGGGAGTGCTATAATATTCCTTTTTTTATTCCACTTTCATCAATATTGCACTTGAGATTCTGGAGGAAGTTCTGAGACTGAGCTTATAGAGCAGAACAGGAAAGTAACAGCTGGTAGTCCAGTGGTTACAGCTGCTGTCTTTGGCCCTAAAGGTAACAGGTTTGGATCCCAACTGCAGTACCCTTGCACAAGGTACTTACTTTGAATTACTCCAGTAAAATCACTCAGTTGTTTAAAATAACAAGTAATTCTAAGTAGTTCAATGTTGTAAGTTGCTTTGGAGAAGTGTCTCCTAAATGAACACATACAAATAGAAGCAGTGACAGGAAAGGAAGTGAAGTGAACTCTGATGATTATCATACTGTATGGTCCAACTGAGCTGTGCTGGAATGGCAAAGAACTACTGTCTATTAAAATGCATCACAACTCTGTTAAACAGACAAAGAAAAGCTCACAATGGCTTCTCTCCCCATGGTCAATTGAAAGTGTTCACACATACTTGAACATAGAACATGTCTTTATTGCACTCTACAATAACCCACTCCTACCCGACCCAGTCCTGCCACCATTAGTCCATTTCCACAAGCCACTTGGATATCCTCTTTCTGACCTGTTTGTTTGCATTGATGAAGGGATATATTATTACCTAGGTGAACAGTATTTGTACTTACCTTTTGATTTGTCACACATTAAGCCAGGTGAGCAGTGGGAGCATGGTAACAGAGGGAATGGGAAAGAAAAAGAGAGCAGTTTTAGTTGTCATCTCATGACTTCTGAGTATTTTATGGGTTTAAATATTTTGAGTCTTTGCCAATGTGAAACATTTAAATTAACACACCTCAAACAGCAAGACACTCTGGATTGTTTCAGGGGAATTATGTTGTAAGGTAAGGTTGCCCTGGAAAATCAAAGCACTACATTCAAATACATTTAGATTTTTTCCAACTTTTTTTTCTGACTATTGTTGCTTCCATTGTTACACCAAATAAAACACACACATCATCTGAAACCACTTGTCCCATACAGGGTAAGTAAACATAAAACAGTGATATGCATGCTTAGCATGGGTACTCAGTTCGGTCTACAGTTACGCAGGAAGCTGTGATGCACTGTGTGTTCCGACACCTTTCTGTTTTGGCCATCATTAAGGGTTTTAGCAATTTGTGCTACAGTAGCTCTTCCATGGGATTGGAGCAGACAGGCTAGACTTTGTTCCCCACTCACATCCATGAGCCTTGGGTGCCCATGGCCCTGTTGCCAGTTCACCAGTTGGCCTTCCTTGGGTCACTTTTGGTTGGTGCTTACCACAGCATACCAGGAACACCACACCAGACCTGCAGTTTTGGAGATGCTCTGATCCAGTCGTCTAGCCATCACAATTTGGCACTTTTCAAAGTCGCTCAGATCCTTACGCTTGTCCACTTTTCCTGCTTCCAACACATCAAATTCAAGGACTGACTGTCCACTTGCTGCTCGATATATCTCACCGCTTGACAGGTGCCATTGTAATGAGATAATGTTATTCACGTCACTTGTCAGTGGTTTTAATGTTTTGGCTGATGAGTGTATCTCATAAAGCCTCATGGGTGGGTGGGTGTGGCCTGTGCCTGCTCTCTGGTGGATTGGGGGTTCAAGTCCTGCTTGGAGTACCCTGCAACAGACTGGCATCCCATCCTGGGTGTGTCACCTTCACCCCCCCAGCCTCGCTCCCTGTGTTGCCAGGCTAAGCTCCGGCTTGCTGCAACCTCACTCGGGACAAGTTGTTTCAGGCAGTGTGTGTATGTGATAAAGCCTTAATGTAGCGACTGATTTTGTTACACATCAATATTTTTTTATGAATGATTCAAGTGATCGTGTGGTGATAAGCATACACTGAATCAAAACAGAGAAGTTACTGTTTCAGGTTGAAATTTGCCCACACAGAAACTACATGGACCCTGTGAAAGATCTTAGGACAGTGTTGGAGGCAATGGAATAAAATTTAAATTTTGTTAGTTAATCAGACAGTTTTCTCCAAAGTGACTTATAATGATTTTTATGTAGTATTTTAGTATTCAGGTACACTGCACTGAACTCCCTAGAGTCATTCACACATCTGTATGGATCAGTAGGTAGCCTAGTATTTAGTACATCCTCTGTTGAACCCAGACTTGAATCCCAGAACGGAGAATGCTCTTAAGTGAGTGCCATGTTTGCTTAGAGCAACAAACTGATAGCTGGACCCATTACATCATCCTTTTTACTGTAATAGGGTAAAAGCACCACCAGTCTCACAAAACCAACATGCACCAGGGAGCATTACTGAGGTTGACCAAGTTGTTTAAGTGAAGCACAGTAGAGCAGTATTCTGTAGAGCTCTGTACACTGCACTGTACACCTATACAAGGTGGAGTGGTTGGCTATTGCATTCAAAAAGTCCACCATTTACATAACCTGCCCTTATTACAACTCTTTTCACCCAAAGTTAGTTTAACTGATGCTCTTCTCCAAAGTGAATTTGGAACATTAAGCTGCTTACAATTATTTATCCATTTTTACAGCTAAGCAATTTTACTGGAGCAATTTAGGGTAAATACCTTGCCCCAGGGTACTACAGCTGGAGGTAGGAATCAAACCTACAACCTTGGGAGCTGAAGGCAGAAGCACTAGCTACTATGCTACCAGCTATGCCTTTTTTAGGCAGTCTGGAGACAGATTCCCAAATGAGGTCCCTGAGGGCTGTCATATTCAGAAATGAGCAGACCAGCTGCTGTGCAGTAGGGTGGCACAGCAGGTAGCAGGAGTACCACAGAGCTCCTCAGCTGTGTGTTCAGACATAGGTGCGAATCTGGCTCTGTCTGTATTGAATTGGCATGTTCTCCCCATGTTCACAGGCATTTCCACCAGGTGGTGTGGTTCCCTGCCAAAGGCATATACAGTATGTGTGTGTGTGCGTGTGTGTGTGCGTGTGTGTGTGCGTGTGTGCGTGCGTGTGTGCGTGCGTGTGTGCGTGCGTGTGTGCGTGCGTGTGTGCGTGCGTGTGTGTGTGTGTGTGTGTGTGTGTGTGTGTTATATTGCTGTACTATGTAGATGTGTAAATGATTGTAGGTAACATAGTGCAGTGTATCTAACACTAGAAGTCACCTTGAATAAAGATGTTAGTTAATGATTGTACATCATTTTGGAGACAAGCTTTTGTTAAATGAGAAAAGTACATGTATCTACAGTCAGAGCGCTCTGTGCTTTGGAAACACATTGGTCCCTATTCGAAGCAAATTAAAAATCACTTAAATGAAGTGAAGTAAGCAATAATGAAGTATTGCAATGATCTCAGTCTCCCTCCATGCCCCCTTCCCCACACAGCACTAAAACACACCTGTAAAACTTGACTTGTTTAGACAACTTTTTTATTCTAGACTGCATATTAGTTTTATTTCAAATTTCAGAACCACAGAATGCAATAAGAAAATATCTGATACACAACTGTAAGGTCCTTGTTCATTTGAAAATGCCCTATAAAGTGAGAAGGCCTCTTATATAGGAAGCTGAGTCAAAGTCTATTCAAATGAGCTTAATATTTCTGTGCCCTCCATGTTTATGTGGATATTAAATTAATAGTGATAAGAAAATGCTCCGCAATGCAAAACACAGAGCACAACCATTTCCTTTTTGAGTCCTAAAGCATATTTCTTTCTGAATTCTTGAGAGACAGTTTCTTTAACCTACACACCACTGCAGGGAAAAAACATTTTTTTGAAGGTTCCTATTCCCAAATGTGTCTTCTAATTGTGATTCACTGTTAATTCTTTCTTACACCACAACATACACAACTTAAAACACTTAAACACATCACGCGTACGTATTAAGCTTCTGCAAAAGGGGTTGCTTCACTGTTTAATCAACAAATAAAAATAACATTAATCATAGTCAATCATAAATAATAGTAAATTAACACATGTTAGGAGTATGTACAATATCTCAATTCTCAAATATGAACCAGTGCAAAACTTCAAATGTCTCTTCTAAAAATGTGTGAGAGGTTTTTTTAGAAAATAAATTCTCTAGAATATTATATGCTACTGCAGCTAAAGCTCTGTGGAGGTCACCAGGGTCATTACTGTTTCATCAATGTCACTTTGATCGGTTTAACAGGAATGTAAACAAGTAACAAATTCATAATAATGTAATTCCCTGATAAGGCATATGATCAATTTATATGAACGTTTTATTCTTGGTTTAGTGGTCTATGTGGGAATTTCATGGCTGTGAGTGAACATAATGTATTTGACATGTATAATAAACACAATAAACAATATATGTTTTGCCACAATTCGGTCTTGTTTATACTGTTTATGCAGCATGGAAAAGGCTGTTGGCAGAGAAAATAACAGTAATAACAATAATTAATGCAGTGGTGTGGGCTGAAATACTTTTTCACTAAGAAAGCTAGACACCAGAATAATGTGCGCTCCAAAACCTTGTACTGGAGAGTTTGTCTGGGTTTAGATGAGACGTGTCGAGTGTGCGGGGGGTAATGTGGAGTCCCCCATCCCTCTTGTGAGCAATGAGAGACAGTGGCAGCCTTTGACTTTTTTACACCCCTTGAGGGAAAGAGGTTGAGATGTCATCACTGCAGACTGACACACACACACAGACGCACACACACACACACACACACACACACTGAGGAAGTGCCATTTGCATCAGTAAATTCTGCAGTCTTTGCATCTTCTCATTCTGAAGTGTATAAACAAAATTAATGTCACTTTGCCACCTAAACCAGCAATTAAGATGAGGAATGATCCCTGTCTGCCTGAATACATTATCTGCAAGAACATCGGGCAAGTTCTGTGGCGCATTCATATTTTCCCACAGCACTGATTGCATGTTCTTAAAATTTCTGACAGACCACAACTGCAGTGAAAGGGTATCTACACCCTAACACAGTAAATTACCTCAGCACATCAACAGGCAGGGAATGGTGATTAGGTGTTGCATATTGAAGTATTAGTATGTACAATACGTGTGTGGTGGAGATAGTGATTTGCTATTATTTGTGAGATTCAGTAACTGACAGTAAACAGTCAAGTGTGTGTGTTGCTTATTTAACGGGAGTCACTTAGCATTACTCAATGTCTCTTGCCAACAATCACATTGAACATCTTGCCAATTACCACAAATGAAAGCCAGCTGATTTTATCCCTGCAGTGCAAGCTAAAACAAATAAATAGTAAAAAAAAAAGTTTAATCTTCCGTCTTGTGTTGCAGCACTCGGTGTATTTAACATTTCCATGTAATGTCATGCTCATTACAATGTACACAGACTCCTGATGAAGGAAATTTAATTTCTGAAAGCAGCCCTCTATACCCTCTCCTGGCGGCACCCATATATAAGGGGGTTAGGAGGATTAAAATACTTTTAGCTCAAAGGGAAACTCGACGGATATGCAGATCGCAGGACATGTTTTATTAATGTGCCATGAGGCTCAAGCAGCTAAAGACTATAAAGAGGAGAAACGGTGGTGTTGTAGTTTGTGGATTTGAAGCGCAGTGCGGTGGATTTGTACATCAGTGTGCTCCCAGCGTGTTGTCTACACAGGAGACAGTGTGGGGTTCACCAAAGGAGCTCCCCGACCACTCCCGTCTGCTTTAGCTCTCTGAGTTGCCGTGGAAACCCTCCAGTCAGGTCTGCTCTGAATGAACAATCAGGGTCAAGCACATGAGCCAAGTACAGTATATAAAGAGGGTCCTTAACTGGCTTTTTTTTTTTTTATATCAAGAATGTTTCTTTTTTTTGCATTTATCATTTTTTTTTATCTATCACTTTTCTCCAAAGCAGTTTACAATGTTAAACTATTTCCAAAGATTTACTCCTTTATAGACACTGTATCATTTCAGGGTAAGCACCTTACTGAAGCACCTACAGCAGAAGGCTAGATTTGAGCCTGGGTCTTCTGGGTCCAAAGATGGCAGTTTTAACTACTGTGCTGCTATTCAAAAATACAACACAGGTACAACATCATCACTAAGAGTAAATTTTGGCCATGATTCCAGTTGGTAAATCACAGCATCCCTTTCAGGTTGACTATGAATCTCTCTTTAGAGGGGTAATGTTAATTTTTTGCACCACACATGCAACATGTGTCATGGACAGGGGGAATATCTCCTAACATCGACTTTTCAGCATCCTTTCATGAGCAAGGCAGTAAATAGTAAGTTCACTGACATACTTGGATACCAATTCCCACTACTAGCCAGAAATTTTTATTCAAATTAGTCAAGTCAGGGTGGGACACTAGTCCATCACAAGGCACCCTAAGCAGATTTTGAACCCCAGACCCACTACACAGCAGGCACTGGCTGAACCCACCATACCACCACATCCCTCTGCTTACCCCCCTGGTTAAATTTATTTGTTTAAATTTTTGTGTTTTAATTTGTTACATATGAAAGAAATAGACCGATTAGCAGAAAGAAAAGGTACACATTACAAATATAATATACTACTAGTAATAGTTACAGAATAACTTTTGCAGGTGAAGAATGGGATTCAGTTGTGTTAAAGTGGAGTTTCAATTTATTTCACAGCAAGGTCAGACTGGTTGACTGTAAATTACTATTTAGACACCATTTGGAACTTAGCTGTGAGTCATACCACATCAGTCAGGGGATGGCATGCATGGCATCTACATTTGTGTGACACTTATACACCTTACAATATTAAGGTAATAATTTACCCAGGTGGTTAACTTTTAACAGAACAGCTTAGGATAAGCGCCTTACTCAACAGTATCACCTTAGGGATGGAATTTCAACAGGCGACCTTCGGGGCCAAATGCGGTAGCACTAACCACTGTGCTACTAGCAGGAAGACACACATCTACAGACATCCTCATAAACACCTGGGGATTTGAACCTACAACCCTAAGGTTGCATCACCACCTACTGAACATTCACAATGAAGTGATAAACCTGCAACACGTTTGGGAGAAGTGGTGAAACGGATGAGTTTTGCAGTTCAGCTACCGTGGGATTAAATCAACAAAGAGAACCATTCTTAGCTCTGACAAGTAGAGCAGTTTGTTGCTCTATTTCAGGCTTTGCTCCATTTTATTTAGCCATTTCATGCTATGTGGCCCCATTACAGCGGGCATGACTCCTCAGTCGCTGCATGACAGCTATATTTATTGTTGTAATTATCAGTGTTTGTCGGTGTGTCTCTGTGTGTGACAGGCAGCTTAGTCTGCGTGGTGGCAACAAACATTGATTTAATAGACGGATTAGAGACCTTTCTTGAGCAGACCGCAGCAAAGAGCTCGAGAAACACAAGCCGCCATCAGCAAAACCACTTTTGCATAGTTGTCATCCAATTCAAATTTCAGATGATTATGTTTTGGCATTAGTAAAATGGGCTCATGTTTCATGTATTAACTTCTCAGTACCTCTGAGCAATTTACTCATTAAGCATAATACTCAAGAATTATTGTTCTGTTCTTCCAACCCTAGGCATATCTGATGACTAATATTTCGGTCTAGGCTCTAACTTGCCATTCAGTTTTGATTATTGAACTACCTTTAAAAAATATGCTTATTCAGCTATTGTGCATCAATATTCTGTATGTAACATTTTAATCAACCCAAAAAACATCCCACTATAGAAAGTATGATTCTGGAAAAGGAATTAAATTATAATAAATAGTCAGATAATCAGCTTGAGAAGATTATGATATTCAATTAAAGTGTCAATCATGGTCTCCTGTAGTCCGTGAAAAATGGACGAAAGCACAGCTACTGGGGAAGATTCTGTGCAGTCGTGTGACGGAATTTCCTGCGGTAAAATGTCTTTTGCTACTGCACAAAGCAGCAGCCAATGAAGCTGAACAAGGCAGTCAAAATAAAACAAATTCTCTCCTCCCAGTGATTTGCTGCATCTGAAAACTGAGAGATGAAAGCATCTATTACAGTTTATATTTACTGCTGAAGTCTGATTATTTCTAGTGGCCTACTTGAAGAGAAAACAAGATGAAATTTAATTAAAAAAGAGGTTGGGGGTAGTTTGTTTACTCAGGAGTGGCTGAATAACTTCTTTGCAAGGCTAGGCTATAAAATTGGATGATGATGTGGAATGCAGCAATTAAAAGAAGGAAATATACTGTTGTTTTTTTTTTCTCATAAGCTCATCTTAAAAAACAATAAAGCTCAACCTCTCCATTGTCTTTTAACTTTTAGGTACACCTGTGCAATAAATTCACTTAGTCTCCTTGCGGAATGTGTATCTCAGACATAAGGTAACATAAAGCTTTCCCTGGTAGCCTGATTCTCATACTACTCAACCTAATGCAAGTGTTTCTATGTTTATCACTTCAAGACACACTGGCTGTGTGGTCACTTTGCATGTTCTGTCAGTGTTTTTAGATGTTGGGTGTGACTGTTGACCATATTGCCAAGTCTTTCTGGGTCCTGCTATTAAAAGTGTGTGACTACAAATAGAAAATCTGAATAACAGTGGCATTTTTAATCTTTTGTCATCTTGTGTACAAGTCTAATTTAGATGATATGAGGTATGAGGTGTATCTAATCAATAAGATACATTGCAAGCTATTGTTTGTTAATTTAAGATGATAACAGCTGCACTGCGACAAGGCATTTCCATACAACTGGTCTATGCATATTTATTACTTTTATCAAGAAGAGCAGGACTTAATTATATGAAAAAGTGACAAAAATCAAAGCAAACACTGACAGACAATGCATTACCAGTGCTACCAAGCAACAGGAGACACTGAAAGGGCAAAAATGCAACTTTAAGAAGAGTCAATTTGTGATATCAATTTAGATTTTGTTTTTGAGCATATCTACATACAAACAGAAAGGGAGGGTTGCATTTCATTTGACTTAACAGAGCTGTTGACTCATACACTGTCTGGTATGAAGAGAGGGGGCATTTAGCAACACATGGGGTAACATACAAACTGAAACGCCATAAGAATCACCCTCTTATCCTTCAAAAAACCTTAATTAATTAATTAATTTAACCTGAATTAACTAAACTTGAAATCTGAGAAAACGTAGTTGTTACATTATTCAATTCCGACATATAAGGGATCCTCTAAAAGGAAAAGAAACAAGGAAGAAGGAAATAGTGATCAAGGAAAAAGAGTTTGTGTGAAAATGTATAAATTTTTTTTCACACAATGGGTTTATTATTCAGTACAGTCACATTTTTGCCAGGGTGAGCAGCCATTTTACTTCCACAGCAGGTGTTTTATTCACTGCCTACTATGTTTTTTTACTCCATAAAGTAGGCTGAGTGAAAAACATAGTACCTGTACTTCTTTCATAACAAAACCACTGTTACGGTCGCGGACAGGAGACAGGAGGTAGGGTTTGGACCCAAGTGTGGGTGCTGTTGTTTCGGTGCCAAAACAGGGAGCAATCTCTTTTCTCTTGTTTTTCACAAGTCAAAGTCTGGTTCTTCTGTACAATTCATGATACCATTTTTTGTAGTTGTCATAATAAAATACCTCACTTTTGATTTTTAAATGAATTTTAGATGACATATGTTTTACCCAGGAACCTATTATTGTTTTTTCTGTCAGGAATGATTGTTATACAATCCCTTATGAGCCTTTGCCAAATTTTACAGAATGATTTAACCATGTTAAAACAGGAATAGTGTATTTTGTCCCAAACAAAAGATTTTTATGTAGCACAAAATACAATATAGTTTTGCTATTTTATGTATCTGGATATCCCAATTCCTGAAGCTCTTCAGTTGAGCTACAAATGAGCAAATGGTCAGGAATAAAATTCCTTGAGTGGCAAGATGAACATGCAAATCTGTGGATATTTCCTCAGAGAAATACAGAATGTTTTGTGGAAAAAAGCCAAAGAAAAGACAGAAAACACTCGACAGGCCAATGAAGGTCTTGTCTCTACTGGTTGCTGTGTTCCAATGGTTGACACGTGCCAGTATGTAGTTAGGTGTACAGAGGAGGTGAGCTGTGGGGCTGCTCCAGTACACTACAGTACACCCACACACTGCTGATACCCAAACAAAACCCATTCATCTCCATTACAGGGATGGTCAAGGCAACAGGGATGCTGGGAAAAAAGTGTCCCTAGAAAGCTGAGGGAACAATTTCAGGACTGCTCTGTAAAAATTAATGGCCAGTCGTCAGTTTTATTTTAAAGGGATCTGTCATAAAAACACATCAGGTCTGTCTTTGTACAATGGCGTCCTGTAAACGACCCCCTTGGTGACTCCAGTCACTTGACAGAAACACCCAGTCATACTCAAAGCAGGCCAGCTTATATAATCCATGTGAGAAGCATGAGTTATGACCTGTCTTGTAGTGTTGCTTTAATGGGGCTTCTGGCCACCTCTAAAAACACTATGTTTTGACATTGAAAACAAAGAGCATTCACAGGTGTCCATTAAACATCCTGTAAGGCTATTCGAACTGCCCTTTACCGTGTCCATAATTTTAAAGTAGCGGAACTGTATCTGTGTGGACTACAACTCTTGTAAAGATGGAGCACCCCAATGGAGTAGGGGGGTCAGCAAGAACAGCACCACAGTGGAACCTGTTGGGAGCCTCTGGTGACTGAGTGATGATGTCAGCATGGGAGAAGGTGGTTGACTCCCAGCCAAAATAGACTGGAAGCCAGGATTCACAGTCTGAGTTAATACTGTTTCCTAACTTGAAAGACCTTCTGCAGTGGGCTGATATTCAACAGCTGTGTACTGAAAATACCCTTGTGTCCCCAACCTACACCTCCATCTCATTCCAAGACCCTTGTGTCCTGCTTTTTTGCAATTTTAGTGGGGGAAAATGTATTGCTTTAAGGTGTCTGCTACCGATTCCCTCTGCAATTTATTTCGATAAATACTCTTTGACAATCTATTCTTTTTCTCTAATTGAAACAGAGCCAGTTCACTGTGAGCCAGGAGCAAATGGGGGTGCAGCATGGGAAGTCCTCTGCAATGAAAACCCTTTGCCCAGGACACTGCTGATGGAACGTGGGAGAAGAAGAGGACATGCTCCCTACTCTTTCCTTGCCCAATTCCCCAGCTACACAGAACACAGCAGAGGTAGCTCTCTCTCTCTCTCTCTCTCTCTGTGTGTGTGTGTGTGTGTGTGTGTGTGTGTGTGTGTGTATACAGAGTTGCTGCTGAATTCCAGCAGTATCTCACCCAGTCTCCGACTTGCATACTCCATCTGAAAAACTGTATTCAGAATATATGACCCCACAACATTCTGTGCCCAGAAGGTTAGCGCTGCTCTTTGGACAAGCTGTTAATAAAAGTGAGCAAATGTGTATACACATGGCTAAATAACTGAAGGTAGCTTAACAGTGTAAGTCACTTTGGAAAAAAGTGTCGGCTAAATGAATAAACGTCGGGTTTCTGAGACTTTGTGACCTCCCTGCTGGATGAGTGTTAAATATTCCCTCAGAGCTTGGAACAAGCCTACTGTCCCTTAAATAGACACAACCTCCAACACACAAACAGGCACCATGCACTCAGTCAAAGCATGACATTTATTTATTTGAGCAACGCTAAAGCATTAGAATTTTTAAGGTCAGTTTTTCCTTAACTGTTAACCTTTGCAAGTAAATGACAAATGTGCAGTGCCAAGCCTGAATTTCCAGACCTTGCTTTCTACCCCCTGGGAGCTCGTCTCCTGACAGTGCTTTACGTTGCAGGCCCAGGATCAACAAATCACACGCGTCCCCAATCAGTTCAGCAGGTTGACAGTGAAAGCCCACCGGGCTCCAGCAAAGGTATGATTTGAATTTCCGAGCAGCAGGAGCTTGCACAGATGTTTATGGCAGCAGCCAGTGAGTCAGCTGTGTGCTGCATTGTGCGGTAAATGAATTAGGCCGCAGTCTCTGGTGCCTAGAAAGTCGGTATTTGACAGTAATAAAAGCAAAACAGAATACAAGCTCTTATTAGCCTTACACTGGTCTGCAATCAAAAGTAATCTCCTAATGTAATGCTGAGTTACATGTAGCATTCAAAGAAATAAATCAGACCCATTTGTACGAGCAGAGTTTCCCAAGCTGGGGGTTCTGACACCCGAGGAGTATGAGTGCAAAAACAGCAGTTTTATCCGTGTGTGTGTGTGTGTGTGTGTGTGTGTGTGTGTGTGTGTGTGTGTGTGTGTGTGTGTGTGTGTGTGTGTGTGTGTGTGTGCGGAAGACCATTTCACAGGGCACATCTCTAAGTGCCTACTGCACTAAACAGTCAACATGAGCTATTGGACATTCTATCTGAATTCGTATTTAATATTTTATTCATAATTCGATCATTTATAGAATTCTTTAAGTTTGCAGCTTATTAAGCCAGCAACACAAGGAAACAGGGATTCTGACAAATGTACACATGTGACTGGGGTTTTAAGTCTTCTGGATGAGACCGCGTCGTGTAGGACACTGGTTCCAATGTTTCACTTCCCTTGTTGGAAGCATCTTCAGGGAGCTTCCACATCGTGCGAAGGCTGGATGTGAACTGGAGTGTTCGACGAGGGTGGGTCTATTTATGGGCGGGGTCAGGGTCGGAGGTCGTAGTGGGTGGTGTCCCTGCTGTGTTTTCCATCTGCACTGTATCTTTCGAGTTACCGGTCGGCTCGTTGATCTGAGCTTCCGAGGCAGTCGGGAATGTACATAATAGTCACTGGAAGATGATTATTGATTTTTTGAAAAAAAATATTTGATACTTCCTGCATTGAGGTGTTCAGCAGTTCGCCGAGCTGCTAAACACCTCAATCAACAACCCGAGCTACGAAGACCACCAATCTTCTCGATAATTTCCAACTTCCTGCATTAATTGGTCAAGAGAAAATTTTAAAGATTTCTTCTGCTGTGTCTACATCAGTTATTGAATTTATCTATTTATATATCCTTTTCAATTAACCACTCATCAAGTGAGAGATGTAGTGATGCAGGGTCTATACAAGGAAGAATAGCTGGGGTGAAGAGGGGTATGCAGCCAACAGTATTCCATTCACACACAAATGTACAAATCCGCACACACACGCATTTAAATGAAAATTTGAATCAGCTCACTTGTACGCTTTATCTCTGGAATGGTGGGAGGAAACAGGAGTACCTGGAGGAAATCCATGCATTCTCATGAGAACCTGACAACACAATCTGTGCAGATAGAACTAACCCAAAACCCTGAAGCTGTAGGGAAACAATGCTACTGACAATAAATTACAGTGCAACATGACGTACTGTATCATAATGACTGTACAAAATTAATAGAGCACGATTTTCCAGTTCGCATAGTAGATCTTAGAATTAATGAGTGAACTTAATGCTTTCAGAATTTACAATTATTCACATTGTTGAAATTAATGAGTAAAAAGTATTCAGTCTCACTATTTAATACTTATTGTATTAAACCAGGGGGGCGCGGTGGCGCAGTATGTTGGGCCGGGTCCTGCTCTTCAGTGGGTCTGGGGTTTGAGTCCCGCTTGGGGTGCCTTGCGACGGACTGGCGTCCCATCCTGGCTGTGTCCCCTCCCCTCTGGCCTTATGCCCTGAGTTGCCGGGTAGGCTCCGGTTCCCCGCAACCCCGTATGAGACGAGCGGTTCCGAAAATGTGTGTGTGTGTGTTAAACCATTAGTTTTGACGGTGTGCAAAACCCTGTGCATTCATTCCATGAACTCAGTGACTAGTCTTAATTCTGCTCACATCACTGATATTTTGTATGACACTCTACAGCAACCCTGCTGAAAGAAATTTCACACTACAAACCAATTTTAACACTGCATGTGAACGAGAGACACATGCAAATTAAGAATATATCTAAATCAGGAGACACAGCGACAATATTACGTTCCATATTAGTCATGCAAGCAAAGAAATACCCCCAAAGTTCATGTTAACTTAACTCCTTGCTTTGAAAAAACTATTCTTTAATTTCACTTTCAAATTGTTACATTCAGTATGATAAGAACAAAAGTTCTCTTGAAAATTATATAATATGAAAGGAAGCTTTGCCTTATTTAAAAACACACAAAGTGAAATTCTTACTATTTTTTATGGTGAGAAGATACTGTCTGTATACTTGATATACACTGATAAACTGGAATAAAATCCACGTGTAGTCCTTAAAAATGAAATGAAATCAGTAAATCTCATCATAAATAATCATGATTAAATGCATGTGTAATTAAGAGCAGACTGAAATTGGTAAATGCCCAGTAAGGGATCCATGAAATCTACACCATATGCAATATGTGTAATGTTATAACAAATCTGAAAAAGAAGAACTGGGTGGTCATTTCAGGACTGCCAGTTTATTTAAAGCAGGCATGTAATTATGCTCTCTTAGGTTGTTAAATATTAGATGAGACACCATTCCCTGGACACACATTGGAAAGTGAATGAATGAAACACTTTGGGTTGACTTTCCTATCCTTGGCATGATGAGTCTGCTGCAGTAAAGCTATGGGAATGACAGCAAAACTGGGCATCCACTGTCTTGGACACATGGGCCAAAGATGGAGGAGCAGGGCACCTGGGCACAATTTAGTGAGGATCTTAACAAATTCTATCCCAATAAGTAATATTCTATTGCATATTACTCATTAATAAAAATGCAATTTGGTGCATGAAGCCAAATGCGTAGGAAAGCAGAAGAATAATAAGTGTGTGCTGTGACTGGTACTTTCATTTATTGCGAGGAGGAGCTTTTGGTGAAATGAGAGAGGTTTGCTTCTGCTGCCCAATTAAATGGAAGTGTCTGTAAGAGCTGAATGAGCTGTGCTGTAAGGCTTGTTCATTCACTGTAGGAGTGTGGGGGCATTTCTCACAGGAGAAGTACATTTTGTGTCCAAATCATTACTCTTCAAGGCATCGACGTATCGGCCATGTTAATGACCTGAGCTCTATATGAAATTGCAGACTGCGCTGTTTGTCTTCGAAGATGGGATCTAGTCCCTCTTTTACCTCTTATACAAGAGCAGTGTCATAGTTATTCATTCATTTAGCTCATACCTTTCTGCAAAGTGACTTAAAATGTCTGCCTGCCTATAACAATTACCTATGTGTACAGCTGTAAAAGTTTTACTGGAGGTGGGATTCAAACCCTGATCTTTTCGAGTACCTTGCTGTGGCTCTGATCACCTGCTGCCAACACTATTCTATCAAGTGCTTTTATTGAAAACACAGCTGAGATGTGCTTCCCACATTTATTTATTGAACTGATGCTTTTCTCTGCTGTCATGTCATTTAAAGTAATCTACCCATTTATACAGCTGGATAATTTTTGCTCTATCATCTGAAGTAAGCACCTTGGTCAACAGTCCTATAGCAGGAGGTGGAAGCTCTAACCACTACACCACCCAGTGATCCTTCTATGCATGTGGCAGGGGGCATATTCATTTATGCCTCACCTAGTGCTCTACATTGTATTTATTCACTTTACACTGGTGTTCAATGAGCGTTCTCTACTCAAATGACCAACTAATGGAGCTGGAAAAGTATGCAAGGCACATGACCCTGGGTTCCAGAGCATGTTGAGGACCTGAAATGCTTTAGAACATTTAGGATTTTTCTGGCACTTCATCTTAAATTTCCCATGGTGAAAGTCACAATGGGATTTCTGCATGTGTTCCATGGCTGTGAAGGGAAACACCTCACAGGGCAGGTGGAGCACCATGGAGGGAGGCATCAGTGACACCAGTGACATCAGCCTTTAGCAACGAATGACAGTCACTGAGGCTGCCCTTACACAGCACTGACCTGCAAACTGTAATAACCCACACCCTATCATGTGGCGGGACCATTATTACAGTAGTTAGGGGTTGCACCGAAAACTTAGCCATTGATATATCAAAATTAACTAATACATATAAAATACAACTAATATAAAACCACAGCTTTGTAGATTCTCTTCTGTGCTTTGGGAGTGTGTGGCACTAATCTGGGTGGTAATGAAATCATGGGCTGACATTAAGCAGCACACTTCACTTTAACACGACGCATTGTTCTACTACTTCCAAACCCTCGTACTTATTTTAATTATGAGCGTGTACAAGAGGCTCCTATCTTTCATTAAAAGAGCTTATTTTAATATTTCAAGAATTATTTTATGCTTTGTCTCACAGACAAGATACCAGCTGACAACACAGATTCTGTTTCATTCTGTTGGAGTCTCCTGTTTGTTACATCAGTCTGTGATTGGAAAGTGAGATACTCTGCAGAAAACAGAAACACACTTCTTTACACAAAAATTGTTAATAATAATAATAATAATAATAATAATAAAAAGAACAATAATAATATTCACTACATTTTGACAACAGAACCTTCTATTTTGTCAGTATGTGTGTTCTCAACATGTCTTATGTTCTGCTTTGTTGACATCTTACTAACCAACATTTTTTTCATTGACATTTATGTTAAAGCAGAGGGCCATCACTGGGTACAGCCCTGATCTTTATGTTGCCTACTGTCCCACGAGGCACACCTGAATGTGCACAGACCACAGTAGGATCCATTTTTTGGAAAGACCAATATGGTCATGAAATTTATGTCCTCTTGTAATATCTACTGCATACCGTTTTTCTGTCACACAGACCATAACAACTGAAAGCTGTTTTAAGGTGACACAAATGGAATGTGGAACAATCCCATGTGTAGAACAGGTGAAAGATTTTTTGTTTTGGATTACTTTTTAGTTGCACTGTCTGCTTTCAGAAAACACTGTAAGCCCACACTGTACTGCTTCATGCCTGGTCACAACCTGAACCTGGCACACACCCAGCATGTTTCACAGTAACTTTAAAAAAAAAAAAACTTGCCTTAGAGTTACACACACACATTTTAAGAACCGCTTGTCCCTTACGGGGTCACGGGGAACCGGAGCCTACCCGGCAACACAGGGCGTAAGGCCGGAGGGGGAAGGGGACGCACCCAGGACGGGACACCAGTCCGCCGCAAGGCACCCCAAGCGGGACTCGAACCCCAGACTGACCGGAGAGCAGGACTGCAGTCCAACCCACTGCACCACCACACCCCCTTCCTTAGAGTTACATAACTGTTGAATTATGCCAACGTCAAAGCAGCTGTCAGAGGACCTGTGAAAAATTTCTGCCCATGTATCTGGGAAAGGGTACAAAACTTTTTTGAAAGATTTCCAAATCCATCATTCTGCTATGTGAACGATTATTCAGCAATAGAAACAATCAGATGGAAATAATCAAATCATTAGAGATCCACAGAGAACAACCTGAGCTACCAAATTCAGCCCATGTACTGACTGAATGATGCTCCCTGATGTATCCAAGAACTTAAGGTCAATGTCAAATGATCTACAGGCATCTTTTGTCAGAATAGATGCCAACATGCATGAGTCAACAACCAGAAACAGAATGAATGCACTTGGCCTTCATAAGAGGTTAGGAAGAAGCCTATGGTCTCAAAATAAGAGCATAAAGGCATGTCTGAAGTTTGCTAGAGGTCACCAGAGATTACAACATGATAATGAGCTCTGGGCAGATGATTAACAGGTGGAATTATTTAACTGCAAAGATAGACTGCATGTTTGGTGCAAAAAATGCTGCTTTTAAATATAAGAGCTTCATAGCAGTTATCAGAAATGGAGGCTGGAGCATTAAGGTATGGGGCTGCTTTATTACTTGCAACCATAGGGAACTTATTGTTATTGAATAAACCACCAATCCATCCATCTTCCTCCGCTTATCCGGGACCGGGTCGCAGGGGCAGTAGTCTAAGCAGAGCCCCCCAGACTTCCCTCTCCCTGCAAACCTCCTCCAGCTCCTCTGGGGGAACCCCAAGGCGTTCCCAGGCCAGCTGGGAGACGTAGTCTCTCCAACATGTCCTGGGTCTGCCCCGAGGCCTCCTCCCAGTGGGACATGCCCGGAAAACCTCCCCAGGGAGGCGTCCAGGAGGCATCCGTAACAGATGCCCGAGCCACCTCAACTGGCTCCTCTCGATGCGGAGGAGCAGCGGCTCTACTCCGAGCTGATGAAACCAACAGGACCACATCGCCCGCAAAAAGCAGAGACGAGATCTCGCGGCCACCAAAACAGACACCCTCCGTTCCCTGACTGCGCCTAGAAATTCTGTCCATAAAAATAATGAACAGAATCGGTGACAAAGGGCAGCCCTGGCGGAGTCCAACATGCACCGGGAACAGGTTTGACTTACTGCCGGCAATGCGAACCAAGCTCCTGCTCCGGTCATACAGGGAACGAACAGCCCGTAGCAACGAGCCCCGAACCCCATAATCCCGAAGCACCCCCCACAGGATGCCACGAGGGACACGGTCGAATGCCTTCTCCAGGTCCACAAAACACATATGGACTGGTTGGGCAAACTCCCACGAACCCTCCAACACCCTAGTGAGGGTATAGAGCTGGTCCAGTGTTCCACGGCCAGGGCGAAAACCGCATTGCTCCTCCTGAATCCGAGGTTCGACTATCGGTCGGATTCTCCTTTCCAGTACCCTGGCATAGACTTTCCCAGGGAGGCTAAGGAGTGTGATCCCCCTGTAGTTGGAACACAATCTCCAGTCCCCCTTCTTAAAAAGAGGGACCACCACCCCGGTCTGCCAGTCCAGAGGCACCGTTCCCGAACTCCACGCGATGCTGCAGAGGCGTGTCAGCCAAGACAGCCCCACAACATCCAGAGACTTGAGAAACTCGGGGCGGATCTCATCCACCCCCGGAGCCTTGCCACCGAGGAGTTTTTTGACTACCTCAGCAACTTCAGCCAGGGTAATGGACGAGTCCCCCTCCGAGTCCCTGGCCTCAGCTTCCTCTACGGAAGGCGTGTCGGAGGGATTGAGGAGATCCTCAAAGTACTCCTTCCACCGCCCGAGAACATCCTCAGCTGAGGTCAGCAGCGCACCACTTCCACTGTAAACAGTGTTCGTGGAACACCGCTTCCCCCCTCTGAGTCGCCGGACGGTTTGCCAGAATCTCTTTGAGGCCGACCGAAAGTCTTCCTCCATGGCCTCACCGAACTCCTCCCAAGCCCGAGTTTTTGCCGCGGCGACTGCCAGAGCCGCGCTCCGTTTGGCCCGTCGGTACCTGTCAGCTGCTTCAGGAGTCCCATGAGCCAACCAGGCCCGATAGAACTCCTTCTTCAGCTTGACGGCATCCCTTACTTCCGGTGTCCACCACCGTGTTCGGGGATTGCCGCCGCGACAGGCACCGGAGACCTTATGGCCGCAGCTCCGAACAGCCGCACCGACAATGGAGGAGCGGAACATAGTCCATTCAGACTCAATGTCCCCCACCTCCCTCGGGACCTGGTTGAAACTCTGTCGGAGGTGGGAGTTGAAGACCTCTCTGACAGGGGCCTCCGCCAAACGTTCCCAACAGACCCTCACTATGCGTTTGGGCCTGCCAGGTCTGTCCAGCTTTTTCCCCCGCCATCGAATCCAACTCACCACCAGGTGGTGATCAGTTGACAGCTCAGCCCCTCTCTTCACCCGAGTGTCCAAGACATATGGCCGAAGGTCAGAAGAAACGACTACAAAGTCGATCATCGACCTCCGACCTAGGGTGTCCTGGTGCCAAGTGCACTGGTGGACACCCTTATGCATGAACATGGTGTTCGTTATGGATAAACCGCGACTAGCACAGAAATCCAATAACAACTCACCGCTCGGGTTCAGATCAGGGAGGCCGTTCCTCCCAATCACGCCCCTCCAGGTATCACTGTCGCTGCCCACGTGGGCGTTAAAGTCCCCCAGTAGAACGACGGAGTCCCCAGTGGGAGCGCTTTCCAGCACGCCCCCCAGGGACTCTAAAAAGGCCGGGTACTCTACACTGCCGCTAGGCGCATAAGCACAAACGACAGTGAGAGACCGTTCCCTGACCCGAAGGCGTAGGGAGATGACCCTCTCATTCACCGGGGTAGACTCCAACACATGGCGGCTGAACTGGGGGGCTATTAATAAGCCCACACCAGCCCGCCGCCTCTCACCTTGGGCAACGCCAGAATAGTGGAGAGTCCACCCTCGATCGAGTAGAGTGGTTCCAGAACCCAAGCTGTGAGTGGAAGTGAGCCCGACTATATCTAGACGGTATCTCTCGACTTCCCGCACCAGCTCAGGCTCCTTCCCCGCCAGTGAGGTGACATTCCAAGTCCCAAAAACCAGAGTTGGCGCCCGAGGTTTGGGTCGGCCGGGCACTCGGCCCCGACCACCGCCCAAATCACAACGCACCGGCCCCTTACGGTTTCTCCGGCAGGTGGTGAGCCCACCGAAGAGCGGCTCCACGTTGTGGCTTCGGGCTGAGCCCGGCCAGGCCCCGTGGGCATAGACCTGGCCACCAGGCGCTCGCATGCGAGCCCCCCCCCCAGGCCTGGCTCCAGGGTGGGGCCCCGGTGACCCCATACCGGGCGGGGTAAACGGACGCCTTGATTTTTTTGTCATAAGGGGTTTTTGAACTGCGCTTTGTCTCGTCTGTCATCCAGGACCTGTCTGCCATGGGAGACCCTACCAGGGGCATGTAGCCCCAGACAACATAGCTCCTGGACTCATTCAGGCACTCAAACCCCTCCACCACGATAAGGTGGCGGTTCACGGAGGAGTGTCCATAAAGATATTGAATAGAATCAGTGACAAAGGGCAGCCTTGGCGGAGTCCAACATGCACCGGGAACAGGTCTGACTTACTGCCGGCAATGCGAACCAAGCTCCTGCTTTGTTCATACAGGGAACGAACAGCCCGTAGCAGCGAGCCCTGAACCCCGTAATCCCGAAGTACCCCCCACAAGATGCCACGAGGGACACGGTCAAATGCCTTCTCCAGGTCCACAAAACACATATGGACTGGTTGTGCAAACTCCCATGAACCCTCCAGCACCCTAGTGAGGGTATAGAGCTAGTCCAGTGTTCCACGGCCAGGGCGAAAACCGCATTGCTCCTCCTGTATCCAAGGTTCGACTATCGGTCGGATTCTTCTCTCCAGTACCCCGGCATAGACTTTCCCAGGGATGCTAAGGAGTGTGATCCCCCTATAGTTGGAACACAATCTCCTGTCCCCCTTCTTAAAAAGAGGGACCACCACTCCGGTCTGCCAGTCCAGAGGCACCGTCCCCGAACTCCACGCGATGCTGCAGAGGCGTGTCAGCCAAGACAGCCCCACAACATCCAGAGACTTGAGAAACTGGGGCGGATCTCATCCACCCCCCGGAGCCTTGCCACCGAGGAGTTTTTTGACTACCTCAGCAACTTCAGCCAGGGTAATGGACGAGTCCCCCTCCGAGTCCCTGGCCTCAGCTTCCTCTACGGAAGGCGTGTCGGAGGGATTGAGGAGATCCTCAAAGTACTCCTTCCACCGCCCGAGGACGTCCTCAGTTGAGGTCAGCAGCGCACCACTTCCACTGTAAACAGTGTTGGCGGAACACCGCTTCCCCCCTCTGAGTCGCCGGACGGTTTGCCAGAATCTCTTTGAGGCCGACCGAAAGTCTTCCTCCATGGCCTCACCGAACTCCTCCCAAGCCCGAGTTTTTGCCGCGGCGACTGCCAGAGCCGCGCTCCGTTTGGCCCGTCGGTACCTGTCAGCTGCTTCAGGAGTCCCATGAGCCAACCAGGCCCGATAGAACTCCTTCTTCAGCTTGACGGCATCCCTTACTTCCGGTGTCCACCACCGTGTTCGGGGATTGCCGCCGCGACAGGCACCGGAGACCTTATGGCCGCAGCTCCGAACAGCCGCACCGACAATGGAGGAGCGGAACATAGTCCATTCAGACTCAATGTCCCCCACCTCCCTCGGGACCTGGTTGAAACTCTGTCGGAGGTGGGAGTTGAAGACCTCTCTGACAGGGGCCTCCGCCAAACGTTCCCAACAGACCCTCACTATGCGTTTGGGCCTGCCAGGTCTGTCCAGCTTTTTCCCCCGCCATCGAATCCAACTCACCACCAGGTGGTGATCAGTTGACAGCTCAGCCCCTCTCTTCACCCGAGTGTCCAAGACATATGGCCGAAGGTCAGAAGAAACGACTACAAAGTCGATCATCGACCTCCGACCTAGGGTGTCCTGGTGCCAAGTGCACTGGTGGACACCCTTATGCATGAACATGGTGTTCGTTATGGATAAACCGCGACTAGCACAGAAATCCAATAACAACTCACCGCTCGGGTTCAGATCAGGGAGGCCGTTCCTCCCAATCACGCCCCTCCAGGTATCACTGTCGCTGCCCACGTGGGCGTTAAAGTCCCCCAGTAGAACGACGGAGTCCCCAGTGGGAGCGCTTTCCAGCACGCCCCCCAGGGACTCTAAAAAGGCCGGGTACTCTACACTGCCGCTAGGCGCATAAGCACAAACGACAGTGAGAGACCGTTCCCTGACCCGAAGGCGTAGGGAGATGACCCTCTCATTCACCGGGGTAGACTCCAACACATGGCGGCTGAACTGGGGGGCTATTAATAAGCCCACACCAGCCCGCCGCCTCTCACCTTGGGCAACGCCAGAATAGTGGAGAGTCCACCCTCGATCGAGTAGAGTGGTTCCAGAACCCAAGCTGTGAGTGGAAGTGAGCCCGACTATATCTAGACGGTATCTCTCGACTTCCCGCACCAGCTCAGGCTCCTTCCCCGCCAGTGAGGTGACATTCCAAGTCCCAAAAACCAGAGTTGGCGCCCGAGGTTTGGGTCGGCCGGGCACTCGGCCCCGACCACCGCCCAAATCACAACGCACCGGCCCCTTACGGTTTCTCCGGCAGGTGGTGAGCCCACCGAAGAGCGGCTCCACGTTGTGGCTTCGGGCTGAGCCCGGCCAGGCCCCGTGGGCATAGACCTGGCCACCAGGCGCTCGCATGCGAGCCCCCCCCCCAGGCCTGGCTCCAGGGTGGGGCCCCGGTGACCCCATACCGGGCGGGGTAAACGGACGCCTTGATTTTTTTGTCATAAGGGGTTTTTGAACTGCGCTTTGTCTCGTCTGTCATCCAGGACCTGTCTGCCATGGGAGACCCTACCAGGGGCATGTAGCCCCAGACAACATAGCTCCTGGACTCATTCAGGCACTCAAACCCCTCCACCACGATAAGGTGGCGGTTCACGGAGGAGTGTCCATAAAGATATTGAATAGAATCAGTGACAAAGGGCAGCCTTGGCGGAGTCCAACATGCACCGGGAACAGGTCTGACTTACTGCCGGCAATGCGAACCAAGCTCCTGCTTTGTTCATACAGGGAACGAACAGCCCGTAGCAGCGAGCCCTGAACCCCGTAATCCCGAAGTACCCCCCACAAGATGCCACGAGGGACACGGTCAAATGCCTTCTCCAGGTCCACAAAACACATATGGACTGGTTGTGCAAACTCCCATGAACCCTCCAGCACCCTAGTGAGGGTATAGAGCTAGTCCAGTGTTCCACGGCCAGGGCGAAAACCGCATTGCTCCTCCTGTATCCAAGGTTCGACTATCGGTCGGATTCTTCTCTCCAGTACCCCGGCATAGACTTTCCCAGGGATGCTAAGGAGTGTGATCCCCCTATAGTTGGAACACAATCTCCTGTCCCCCTTCTTAAAAAGAGGGACCACCACTCCGGTCTGCCAGTCCAGAGGCACCGTCCCCGAACTCCACGCGATGCTGCAGAGGCGTGTCAGCCAAGACAGCCCCACAACATCCAGAGACTTGAGAAACTGGGGCGGATCTCATCCACCCCCCGGAGCCTTGCCACCGAGGAGTTTTTTGACTACCTCAGCAACTTCAGCCAGGGTAATGGACGAGTCCCCCTCCGAGTCCCTGGCCTCAGCTTCCTCTACGGAAGGCGTGTCGGAGGGATTGAGGAGATCCTCAAAGTACTCCTTCCACCGCCCGAGGACGTCCTCAGTTGAGGTCAGCAGCGCACCACTTCCACTGTAAACAGTGTTGGCGGAACACTGCTTCCCCCCTCTGAGTCGCCGGATGGTTTGCCAGAATCTCTTTGAGGCCAACAGAAAGTCTTCCTCCATGGCCTCACTGAACTCCTCCCAGGCCCGAGTTTTTGCCGCGGCGACTGCCAGAGCCACGCTCCGTCTGGCCCATCGGTACCCATCAGCTGCTTCAGGAGTCCCATGAGCCAGCCAGGCCCGATAGAACTCCTTCTTCAGCTTGACGGCATCCCTTACCTCCGGTGTCCACCACCGTGTTTGGGGATTGCCACCGCGACAGGCGCCGGAGACTTTATGGCCCTTTATGCGCTTTGTCTCGTCTGTCACCCAGGACCTGTTTGCCTTGGGAGACCCTACCAGGGGCATATAGCCCCAGGCAACATAGCTCCTGAGATCATTCAGTCACTCAAACCCCTCCACCTCGGTAAGGTGGCGGTTCGCGGAGGGGTATTGAATAAACTATGAATTCAAAAATGTTCCATAGAATACTGGAGCAGAATGTGCTGCTGTTTATCACAAAATGTAGCTGAATTGAAACGGGGTCTTCCAATAGACAAGGATTCAAAACACTTGAGAAAACCCATAGCTGAAGTGCTTGAGTAACTCCAAAAGAAGAAATGCAGTCTTTTGAAGCAGCAAAGTCTCTAGTCCAGATTTAAATGAAACTGAAATATGTGGGGGACTTGAAAGAGCTGTACACGCAAGAAAGTAAAATCATCCTTTTCTTAAATCAATAGAGGAATACTGTGAGTAGGACTGGGCCAAAATTCCTTATGACACTTATATGCTGTTATTGCTGTCAAAGGGGACAATTAAATGAAAATCAGACAACTATGAATTAATATGTTTAAAAGGATAAAATTCTCCATGGGGTGTATACAATTTTTCACAACTTGAGCAGCTGTGCATTATGCAGCTTTTGAAAGGAATGAAATTATTAAGAATGTGAGGGTCCACTAAGACAGCAGCACTGTTGTGTTCTGGGGTCATACACACCCATCAGCCATCAGTAACACCTGCTAAATTCATTCTGGTGGCAAGCTTTAGGCTCTCTATTAGGTTGCCTCCTGAACTGGCCTTGAACCCTGACAGCTAAAAGCAAAATCTATTTTGGAAACGATAAATCCACAAGCACTACTGTCTGCAGTTGGACACTGTAAGCCACATGTTTTCTTGAGTCTGTGTTTACTCACTGTGTGCTGCCAAGACTTGAGGAAGACAAGCTGACATGCTCAGTTACAGCATTATTTACATTCTATATAGCCAGTCTGCTTCCAAGTGACCCATTTATCATGTTGAGAGTAGGCCCAAAAAAGCATGCATTAAATAACAAAGCATTCATCCTTTCACCGTCAATTAAAATGCCCTGCCTCTGCACTGTAACTTGGTCTGGTGACACATATCAAATTTAAGTGCTGCTTTCACAAACTAAATGTCATTTATGCTGAAAGTGAAATACTGAGAATGGTTGTGTTTGCAGTCTTTTATTGCAGCCACTTTAAGAAAGCCAAACAGGAAAGTTGGAATTCAGCGATTTTTCAGCGGCACATTAAAAATGTTGCGAAAAAAGCAATTGGCAGAACTAGAAAATGTGTACTACTTCTAGATACTGCTACTCATACACAGTGTGAACTGCTTGTCCCATTTGGGGTCACAGGGAGCCCGAGCCTAACCCAGCAACACAGGGTATAAGGGGACACACCCAGGACAGGACACCAGACTGTCGCAAGGTACCCCAAAAAGGACTCAAACCCCAGACCCACTAGAGAGCAGGACTTAGGCCAATCCACCGCACCACTGCGCCAACGCACTCCCCCTGATACTGCTACTCTTATTTTTTAAATACATGTTCAATAGTTTGGGCTGGTATCCAAAAAATTACTTTCAGTTTATTAAAGCATAGTTAGTTTGTACTGCATGTAACGTTTTTTTCAGCTATATGCATATCTATATATATTTATTGAAAGTGTCATTAATATTTTATATAGCTGAAGATCTTTTACAAATAGAGTTACGATGTTACAGATTGCAACATTGCAGTGATTTGACAGTTTATACAGGATGGTGCTCTCACAAGAGTATTTTAGGGTAACGGCCTTGATCAAGGTAACTACACCTGGAATTGAATTGAAACCAGTGACCTCCTGATTGTAAGACAATAACCTCAACTGTTGCAGTACCTGCTGACTCTGAGCATGACATGCTGTTTTATGTAATAAAGTAAGACAGCGGCTAGAGGGGAATCTTACTTTGAAAGTCAGTTGGATTCCACTCCTATTGGAACATGCCCTCTCTTGATGGTGGTGTCATCCTTTACGACAGACTTTCAAATTATCCTCCCTAGTAGTGTATACAGTGATCCTCCCAAATCTTCATCTTTAGTAGTGATCCTCCAGAGTCCTTATCCTTAGTGGTTCTTCATAGGACTCTGCATAATGGTTTTCTTCAGCAATCACCAGCATCAATCCTCCATAGATGTGCTCCATAATTACCCTCCATAGCTATTCTGCTTAGTGATCCTCTGTAGTCATCTTCCATAGTGGTCCTCCTCAGTGGTTCTTCATAGAAATATTGCATACTGGTTCCCCATGACAGTCTTCCATAACTGTCCTCCATAAAGGTTTTCCTGATTGTTGGTGCTAGACGGGCTGGCTTGAGATATTTTGAACTCTGTTTGATCTCCTGGTATTTTCGTGAATAACAGTTTCTAGAATTTACTCAAAATGGTACGAAAAACAGAAAACATCCAATGAGTGGTTCTTCTGCAGATGGAAACATCTAGTTGATGAGAGAGGTAAGAGGAGGATGGCTAGACTGGTTCGAGCTGACAAAGGTTAAGGTTAACTGAGAGAACCACTTTGTAGACCACGTCGGGTTCTACTCCTGTCAGCCAAGAATAGAAAGCTGAGGCAGCATTGGGCACAAGCTCACTAAAACTGCACTGTTGAAGACTGGAAAAACATAGCCTGGTCTGATGAATCTTGATTTCTGCTGAAGCACACAGATGGTAGAGTCTGAATTTTGCATCAACGACATGAATCCATGGATCCAACCTGCCTTGTGTCAACAATGCTGGCTGATGGTGGTGGTGTAATGGTGTGGGAAATGTTTCCTTGGCACACTTTGGGCGCGTTAATACCAATCCATCATCGCTTGAATGCCGCAGCCTATCTGAGTACTGTTGCTGACCATGTGCATCCCTTTATGGCCATTTACCCATCTTCTAATGGCTACTTCCAGCATGATAATGTACCATGTTAAAAAGCAAAAGTTGTCTCAAACTGGTCTCATGAACACGACAATCACTTCACTGTTCTTCCATGGCCTTCCCAGTCACTGAACCTGAATCCAACAGAACAACTTTGGGATGGGGTAGAACGGGAGATTACCAGCATGAATGTGCAGCTGACAAATCTTCTGAAATTGCATGATCAATTTTGTCAACATGGACCAGAAGATTGAAAAAATGTTTCCAAGATCTTGTGGAATCCATCCCATGAAAAATTGAAGCTGTTTTGAGAGCAGAAGGAGGCCCTACCCAGTATTAGGATAATGTTCCTAATAAAGTTCTTTGTGAGTGTATATTTACAACTATGGCATTTTATTGAAGCCCTAAACAGGCTACAAACAGAATTAACTAAAGCTGAAAAACAGCTCATTACACCAAACAATTACAGGGGTATGATTTGTGTTATACACTGTTGTATCAAGTTTTGGTATTGACCCTTATGATGTAGTGAGGGAGACTTGGGAACAGGGCCTAGGATGACTCTGTCAACTATGATGATCACATTTCTTCACTGGGCTAGACTTGTGATTTTTTTCTCTACAACATCCCCAAAATTTCATCCTTCCTCAAAGATTATGCTGCCCAGCTCCTTGTTTAGGCCTTAGCTTTTTCTAAGCTTGACTACTGCAATTCCCTTTTAAGTGGTGTTCCTGCATCTGCCATCTGCATTTTCCTACATCTTAATATAAGCACTCCACTCCACTGCTTCAGTCTCTCCACTGGCTTCCCATCACAGCCTGGATCCAGTTTAAGACCCTCATCTTAACATACAGATCCCTTCATCGCTTGGCCCCTCACTACTGCCAGTCTCATTGACCTTGGCATAACATCTGCTCTACTTCTGGCTTCTAGCTTCCTTCTTTCGGTACTTTCTTTTCTTTCACGAAAGAGTCTCTCGTGCTCTTTTCACTCTCAAGCTGTATAATAAGCTGCTGCTCAGTAACATCTATGTTACTAGACCTCGGAACTTCCACTGCCTTTTGAAAAACTCCTCTCTTCACTCATAATTCTGGACCACCTTGAACAACTTCTCCCACCACTTTTCCAGAGTAATTAACTGTTGTCTGTTTGTCTGAAAATGTGTGACTAACTTCTGAGCTAACCTCTGATGCTGTTCTGTCTACATAACCTTTTTTTCTAAATGATTTTCCTTCAATAGTTAAGGTTCTTCCTTCCTGTGTTGTCACCACACCGTTTCTGATCCATCATATGACTCATCTCTGACAGCACCTGGAGTGAGTACATACATTCTAAATGGTAAGATTGTCTGAGACTATGAATCCTGCCTGCACTAATGTAGATTCATCATTGGCTGAGCAATACATACACGTTAGCTTTAAATGCACAGGTTTTTTTGTAGTACACTCAAATGCCCAGGAAAGGCAGGCAGCCAGTGGTGGTTGGACCTCCAGAGGTATATTTTCTCATATTTCTTGAATTTTTTGTTTTCATTTCCTCAGCTGCCAGCTGCTACTGACTTTCTTCAGAGTAAATCATTGACATCATTGAAAAGTACCTTTGTTTTTTCCCTTTGCCTTTTATCACTGTGCAAACTGTGCTGTGTCACTGTGTAACGTGTACTATTTGAAATATCTTTTGAACTTGAAAAATAGCTAGACTGATGGTGTTTGTTGCCCTTTTTCATCCAAGCTGACAGATACACTATAGTAAACTGCCTACAGTCAATCACTTTTCTATATACAAGAGCTACATAACACACTCTTACATATACTTAGTCTTAGTCTTAGTCTTAGATACTCCCATGCTGTTGGGAACATTGGGCGACGAGGTCTCTCCACCGCTGCTGGTCCTCTGCCAGCGCTTCAGCTTTGTTCCAGGATACGCCAGCGAACTTTAAGATCGTTGATGAAGGTTCGATGCCAGGTGGTGCGGCTGGCCCCCGGGGGCACCAGTGCATTGCCACCCGGGGAATGCGATGTCGTTGCATTCGTAGAATATGCCCAGCTAGCCTGAGTCGTCGTTGCGTGATTGTAACTTGAAGGCTGTTGGAATTTCCCAGGCACAAGACTTCTTCATTGGTAATGTGGTTGATGTGCTGGATCTTGAGAATCCACCGGAGACATTGCTGATGGGATGCATTTATCCTGCGAACAATGTTTGCCGTTAGCTTCCAAGTTTTGCATGCGTAGATTGCGGTCGGGATGACAATGGAGGCGTATAGTCGTAACTTAATCTTGAGGGAGATTGAAGCTGACGTCCAGATGTGCTGGAGGCGAAGAAAAATAGCCGAAGCTTTCCCGATCCGGCACCGGACATTGGTCTTGGCGTTACCATCGTGACAAACAGTGCTCTCCAAGTAGGTGAATTTCTCTACTGTCTCCAGTTGTGTCGCGTCAACAGTGATTCTGGCTGGCACGCCTACGGGTCCGGTCTTCATGATCTTTGATTTTTCTGAGCTGATACACAGGCCGATCTTACTGGCTTCGTGGCTGAGTCTCTCGGTTGTGTTTTGGAGCTGGGTTTTGTCTTCGGCGAGCAGGGCCACGTCGTCGGCAAAATCTAGATCTGTCAAGCGATCTTGATCCATCCAAGGGATGCCTGCTTCAACATATGCAGTTGCCTTACATACACACTATGGGGAATTTTAAAAGCACATGTTTTTGCACTACAGGGAAAAGCCTGAGTACCCAGAGGAAACTTATGCAAACATGAGGAGAACATGTGAACTCTAAACGGACTGAGCAGGAGTTGTCCTCTCACACTGCTATGAGACAACAGTGTAACTTGCCGCTCCACTGTGCTTCCTTCCAGCATTGGCCACTGCTCTCTAAACCCACAATAAAACATTATATTCTTGGTTAATGAGCTCTGGTGGCAAACTTGTGCTGAATTTTTTGTGTACTTTGGTCTTCTCTGTCACCTGATGAAATCTCATTAATTCCCTGTTAATTGCCATTGCCTCCTTTTCTGTCTCTGTTTCTGTTTCTATGGCTGTTGTGATATTGCTACCCAAGGAGATACTATCAGTATATTCACTGGCGAATCCCCTCCTCATCTTCCCAGCAAGGGAATGATCATAATGTATTCTTGGTAATTAATAATTTGCATATTCTGACCATCACCTGTAAGGTCACATCGCTGAGCTGCTCTGTGTTTCTGCTGTTTCGCTACTTTACTGTAACACAAATTTAAACCACTGACCCCATCCTTGTCAAGGGAGAACTGTCTCTGTGTTCAATGGGCCTTTCACCATGGAAACTGTGACTATGACCCCCACACATGCAGACCAAAATAGATAAAAATTAATTCCAAAACTACATCATGCTTCATAGAGTTAAATGAATGTGATATTCTTTCCATGTACAATGCTAAGCTATGTACTTTCAATATTGACATATTATTCCTTTCATTCTTTTGAGCATTTTGCCGTACATGGGAGGGTGAAGTTACCAAAATAAATTTGAAATGTGCTGTAATACTAGGCCAATCAGAGAGCCGAGCTAACTAGTTAGCTTGTGAGTGTATCTTACTAGACTGGCAAAACAGACCTCGGCAACAACTACAGATAAGTGGGGGTAGAGAGAAACAGCGTTTGGTGCAACAAAGTTATAATGAGCAAGAAATAGTTTGTTGACACCGTTGCGCTAGCAACCACAGATCACTCTTTGATCCTTGTCAACACCTTTGTAATCAGCTACTTGGTTAGCAGCAAGGAAGAAAATGTTTGAAAAAGAATTTTTTGTGAGCTGAAATAATTCAGTAGGCATTATTGGAGAGTTTCACTTTAATGTCTTTGCTTATGAGGCTAGTGGTGTTTTCAGGCTATCGTCCGTAGACCTTGTGGCACAACACACCTTGGTGGACTAGGAGACCGAAGCCTGAAAGCAAAAATTCTTCAAAGCTTCCTCTCCTGCACATCCACAAAACAGAGGCATTACATAACACAGCACAATGTTTAGACCCAAAGGAACTATGAAGAGCAAAGACAGAGACAAAGCTGTTCTGCACACATCTTCTTTATGCATTATTAAAGAAGTAGAGTCCAAGCTAAAGGCATTATGGGAAGACCTGTAAGACAACACCCAAAATAGCTCTTGTGTCGCTACCAGGAAATGAGTCCTAGTAGAAGGACTTTTGAAATTACCTTGTGCTGAATATCATCGGTCCTTTTGACTTGACTTTGAGCTGACAGCGCAGTGGAAGACATTTTTATTTTTGGTGTGGAATCTTGCTGTGAGAGAATATGGCTTATGAATAATTTAGGGAGTATGCTTGTCCTTTTA
Organism: Scleropages formosus; assembly: GCF_900964775.1. NCBI lineage: Eukaryota > Metazoa > Chordata > Actinopteri > Osteoglossiformes > Osteoglossidae > Scleropages > Scleropages formosus. The sequence goes on from NC_041810.1 coordinate 33,516,086, forward strand.
ATGAAACTTAACCACATTGCTTTCACACATGATAAGTTGTGTACCATTATTTTGCTGTATGCATAGTGTAAAAGGCCATTTCAACCAAGGATTCAACCATATGTCATCCCCACCCTTTAATCAACCCCATTCTACACCAGCACCAATTGTAGATTAGCTGCTATATACAGTATCATCCTGAAAGTGGCCAATTGCACCAACCTGAGCCATCAGAGGTGCCTTTATTTGCTTCAGCCACAACTGTGCAGTGTCTGCTTAGTATAGCCACAACTCAGATTTGTCCTCTGATGAATGTTTTAAGTTTGCTGTTTGTGTACTGGTGCTTGCTTCCTCATCCACTGCTATATTCTCTGTCAATCCACATTAGGATCCAGGCGAACCACTGCTGGCAGCACTTGGCATCATGTTTATACTGATTCCAAAGGCCATCATGTTCTCTAATCTACATACCATGTCCCATTTATGTGTGAATTTATGGACGTGGCAGTTTATGTCACCTCCCTGCTAGCAAAAGCAGGCCAATGTGTGTGTGTGTGAACAGATGGCAGGCAGACACTAAGAGCGGCTGCGCACGGACTTCAGCGTGGGCAGGGAGGGGAGCTGGAGCAGCACTCTGCCCTAATATAGACTCTTGTGGAGCCAGGGACATGCATGATCCAATGTGTATGGCAGGGGAGCAAGTGATGTCACCCAGCAGCAAGGGACACCTGATGCAGTTAGCACCGTAGGTGAATTTTTTCTAGCACATGCGAAGGAAAAAGGACAGACAGATGGTAATTAGAACTTGCAGACGTGAAAACCCATGTTTAAGGCAGCCTGACGCAGGTGCTGAAACACACTCAGATTTCACACAACAAGTCTAAGAATAACCTGGTGTCAGAAGGCAGGACAGAGAGACACGAGATTAACAGGGGTAGATAGCAATATGATAATAAACCCAAAAAGATGTTGTTACCTTGACTGAGAAGAGGAACTGTGCCAGACAAAAAGCATAACATGCAAAATTGGGGTAATTTAAAAATGAAGAAAAAATATGGAAAACCAAAGGTTAATACTACGTTCACATTCCAAAATATTTTGTAAATACGATGAAATAACTATGAAAGGTAATACCTCTGGCATATTACCACATAAATTTTCTCATGCCAGATTTTGTAGATAGATGCATCATAGATGCATCACCTTGTTTGTTAGTTAGACAATTATAAAAATAGAAGAATATGATTGACAACTTGAAAGTGGGGACAGCTGGTAGTGTATTGGTTAGAGCTACTTACTTTGGACCCAAAGGTTTCATGTTCACTTCCTACCTTAAGCTGTAGAACCCTTGAGCAAGGTGCTTCTCCTAAATTTCTGCAGTAAAATTACCCAGCTGTATAAATGGATAAATAATTGTAAGCACCTTAACATTGTAAGTCTCTTGCAGGGGGGGGTCTATAATGACACAACCACATGTCTCATGTTGTATAGTATATAATGCATTGGTTTAACTGATGCTTGTTAAATATGACCGGGGATGAAGAACTGACTTCTTAGGCAAAGCACAAGAAAACTTTGATTCCTTTTTTCCTATGTTTTCACTGTAATCTAATGTGACTACACCCTTCTGATATACTGATCACTAACACCAGCTTGTTATTTTTATGGTGCGTTCTAGTCTATGTCTTTAGGTCACGTTGGACAAAGTACAATAGAAAGATTATTAAAGACTATTAAAATGAGTTATATGGTAAAGGACTGAATCAGTGTCTTCTTTGGTATAATTGCATATGTCTTGTTATTAAATCACTATCTATGAAATAACCCTTTATCATACAATGGGCTAACAACTTCAGTACAGAAGCATTTTTCTTCATTTTGCGATCATTCTACTTCAGTGCTTTGCACGATCCTGACAAAGTTGCAACAAGCAATACAAACCCGCACATGTATGTACTGAGCCCTACGCAGGTTATTCACAACAACACAGCTTCAGTCCCTGGTTATTAATTCAGAGCAGTTGTACAGCAAAGCAAGAGCAGTAGGTACTATAGTGGATACAGGTGCTGCTTTCACATTTAGAGGTTTCAGGTTTGAATATTACTTCCTGCTGTGATACCCTTGAGCAAGGTAACATCATGAATTGAACTAAAAATTACCCTCCTGTGCAAATGGGTACAAAACTGTATGATGCATAACAGTGTAAGCTGTTTTGGAGAAAAACCCAAGCTAAAAAAAACAAAAGTAAGTAAACATAGAATAAACACGCATTGGAACAAATTCATTCATGTATGTATGAAAACTTAATTATGGGAGGCATAGTGTCACAGCGAGGGGGTGTGGTGGTGCAGTGGGTTGGACCACAGTCCTGCTCTCCGGTGGGTCTGGGGTTCGAGTCCCGCTTGGGGTGCCTTGCGACGGACTGGCGTCCCGTCCTGGGTGTGTCCCCTCCCCCTCTGGCCTTACGCCCTGTGTTACCGGGTTGGCTCTGGTTCCCCGCGACCCCGTGTGGGACAAGCGGTTCTGAAAATGTGTGTGTGTGTGTGTGTGTGTGTGTGTGTGTGTGTGTGTGTGTGTGTGTGTGTGTGTGTGTGTGTGTAGTGTCACAGCAGGTTATGCTGCCGCTTTACAGCACCTGGACTGTTGGGACATTGGTTTGAATCTGACTCAGTCTGTGTGAAATTTGCATGTTCTGTCCATGGGTTTCCTCTGGGTGTCCTGGTTTCCTCTCACATTTCAAAGATATTCAGCTGAACTGGTAATGCTAAATTGTCCTTAGTGTAGGAATGGATGAGTGGGTGTGTGTGGCTACCCTGCAATGAATTGCTGTCTCATCTGTACCCCCTTGTGCCCTGTGCTTCTACGATAGGCTCTGGCTAACTATTACCCTGCTTGGGACAAGTCCATCCATCCATTCATTGTCAACAACAACCGCTTGTCCTGAGGGGTCGCAGCGAGCTGGAGCCTTACCTGGCAACACAGGGTGCAAGGCCGAAGGGGGAGTGGACACACCCAGAACAGGATGCCAATCCGTTGCAAGGCACCCCAAGCAGGGTTCGAACATCAGACCCGCTCAGGGCAAGTGGTCACTAAAATTGTATGCAAATATACTGTATATGTATATAAAATAGTAATGTGCTAGTGCTCTGCAATGGGCTGGAATTTCATCCAGGGTATACCCCAGCCTTGAGCCCAGTGATGTGCAGGATAAATTTCTGACTACCAAGATCCTGATCAGCACAAACAATTAGCAAAAATGAGTGGGCATTAAACTTAATTACACTTTGTGTAAGGCAACATGAGCTAGGGTAAAGGGTCAATGTCTTCAGTGATGACAATGAAATCAGATCAAATTAAATGAAGATCAGCTAGCTTTAGTGCTTGTAACACTACACAGTACCTCTAAGAACACAGTGTCTGTGTAATTTGAAGAGTGACAAAGTGATCTTGTGAACTTTGTGTCTTTATATCATAAACATCTGGGAGCTAAATTATTTAAATGTCTTTGTTCAGTGGATTGAGTCTCACACCCTGTGCTTGTGAAGGGAGGTCTTGGACCACCGCAATGCTCCTGGTCTTGTCATCAGTGTACATGAAATACATTTTTAAATATAATATATCTGTCTTTATCATCTTTTGAAATTGCTAAAATTAAAACTCATGCACGTATGCAGATTGGCCATTCATAATTGTGACAAGGATGATGAAAATGAATGTAATATTTTTTTTAAAACTTTGTAAATCAAAGGATTGCTGTATTTTAAACAGAAAATTCTCACTTTTTGCCAAAGCGCCATATATTTAATCACAAATACAGACCTCCCCCCCAAAAAGAGATTAAAAACAACCTTGTGTTTTAGTTTTGCTATTTCAAGATATTCTTCATTACTGAAGTTCTTAATATATGAATATATGCACATAAAAGATAAATAATAATGCACACAGACAGGAAATACTGCAGGATTCATTAAAAATTTATATGAATAGTCATTAAATATCCCCTTTGTTCCGCACAAGAGGAAAAAAAATCCTCAATATTTACACAAGCAAATGTCATTTTTTGTCTTGGTGTAAAAATAAGCTTTCGTTATCGTTGTCCATGACAATATTAATCACTTCAGGTTCCCAGTGGGAGGCTAGGGAAGATCTCAGTGTACTGCGCACTGAGCAAACAGGCTATATAGGAAACTGCAGGTATTAATTTCCAATTCAACTTGGGGGGAAGGAAACATGTTGCATTACTCAATGTGTCCAAAACTGGTCTGCTCTACAACAAAGAGGCAAAAAATTGGACGAACTGAGCAGAATTGATGTTTCAGAGTTTCACTTGGTATTCTTCCAAATACATCAAACTACAAAATAAAGAGTATTTTGTAAATACTTCAGACCAAAAAACAGGGGAACTGCAAGTTGAGTGAAAATGAGTCATTACTGATAACTTCTCGCATGTTCAATTTTCAGTAGAAAATCAGTCCAACGGGACACAAGCTGTGTGGTACTTAGTCATAAGTTTTACTCAGTGGTATTTCTGGGTCTTTCAAGTCGTTTCCTTTTTGCTTGAAATTCTACTGCAAGAGTATATGGAACACACTGCTATGGCTTTTCCCTGTTTTTCTCATCATAGTGGGCAGTACTGTAGTTGCCATGTTTTTTTCTAAAGCACGTTACAATGACTTAGCCATTTTACTGTATCAGTTCAGGATAAGTGCTTTACTGAAGGATACTACAGTAGGAAACAGGATTTGAACCTGGGTTCTTGAAACTCAAAACAAAAGCTTTAAACACTACAACCCCTCTTATTATGTGTATTTGCCATTGTCTTAATGACAGCCTGCTTATCACTTACTTAGCGTTTCCCGGGACTGCTTCACAGGACTAATTTATTGATGACTGCTGACTGAAAGGGTGGTGACTCTAGCCTGGGAGAGCACTACATGTATTATTCATTGACTCTTTCATCTGTTCTTAAGTGCTTGTGAAGTTGAAGCACTTTCACCATCCCTGAAAATATTCACTTGGTTAAAAAGGATGACTTGGAAATTCTTTCACATGCTGGATACACTCTTGATCCCCGTGGCTGCTGTTTAAGGTGAGAACTACAGGTTGCAATAATGCACTGACCTTCATTGACCCTTAGTGTAGCATGTAGAAAATGATTCTGTCATTTACATGAGTACAAAACAGCTGGAATCTTGGAAAGATCTATAATAATGATGATATTCAGGGAAACTGGGCACAAAACTAATGAGTCTGGGTCTATGGCAGTATTAGGTTCTTCCATCACTGACAGAAATTAATTGGTAGCAGGACTAGTGTAGTGTTGTGTTGATGATGGAAAGAACAACCGTTGAATGTTGAGGTTTCATCTCAGAGGTCCACAGATTCATTTTCCCTTACATAAGTCATGCTAAATTCACATATATTCATTTAGTAAATGCTTTTCTCCAAAGTGACATATAGCTCAAAGTAAACAAAAGTGCATCATGCCAACAAAGAGTTTTTGATGAAGAAATTTCCAGGACTATCCAGGATGAAACAAGAAAGATCCTTGACTACATCAGGAAGATGGCCCCGACTGATGAGATACTTAGTGAATACCTCAGGCAGCAGAAACCCGAGAAGGAGGACGAGGAAGAACAGGAACCATCATGGAAGGACAAACCCCTACACGGTATGTACCACCGGCAGATTGAAGAAGTGGCTGATATCAAAAAATCATACCAGTGGCTGGACAAAGCTGGACTGAAAGACAGCACAGAGGCACTAATCATAGCAGCACAGGAACAAGCTCTAAGTACAAGATCAATAGAGGTCAGGGTCTACCACACCAGGCAGCACCCCAGGTGCAGGCTGTGCAAAGATGCCCCTGAGACAGCACATAACAGCAGGGTGTAAGATGCTAGCAGGCAAGGCATACATGGAACGCCATGACCGAGTGGCTGACATAGTGTACAGGAACATCTGTGCCGAGTATGGGCTGGCAGTCCCAGGATCAAAGTGGGATACACCCTCAAGGGTGGTCAAGAATGACCAAGCTAAGATCCTGTGGGACTTCCAGATCCAGACTGACAAACTGGTAATGGCTAACCAACCGGACATAGTAGTGGTGGACAAACGGAGGAAGAAAGCCGTAGTGATAGATGTCGCCATCCCAAGCGATGGCAACATCAGAAAGAAAGAATATGAGAAGCTTGAGAAATACCAAGGACTGAGAGAGGAGCTAGAAAAGATGTGGAAGGTGAAGGCAACAGTGGTCCCCGTGGTAATCAGAACACTTGGGGCTGTGACCCCTAAGCTGGGAGAGTGGCTCCAGCAGATCCCGGGAACAACATCTGAGATCTCTGTCCAGAAGAGTGCAGTCCTAGGAACAGCTAATTTACTGCGCAGAACCCTCAAGCTGGAGGGGGGAGGGGACAGAATGAGGACAAGATTCCAGTCCGTCGCAAGGCACCCCAAACAGGGCTCGAACTCCAAAGCAGGCACATGGCGGGTCCCGGGCAAACCGTGCGCCCACGCCCCTCTCTCACACACACACAGACACACACACATATAACTGAAGTAGTTGTTTTGCATCATGACAACAAAGAGTTTTCAAACTCTTTTTTCATCAACTATATATATGTATGTATGTATATATATATATGTATGTATGTATATATATATATATATGCCTGGGAGTACTGTACCTAGAGGAGCGCTTGGTGGCCAGGCAACCCATGTAACCTGGGCTGAGCCCGAAAAGGCAATGAGAGGGAGGCCATGTGGGCCCACCACCCACAAGGTCCTACATGGGGGTGGGGTGTAAAGCCTTTAAGGCAGCAGGAGGGTAGGGTGGCATGTGGCGTCAAGACAAAGGTAGAGAAACGCTGACCTCAAATGAGGATATTGTTGGGAGGTGGAAGGAGCACTTTGAGGAACTCCTAAACCCAAGAGATATGCCTCCTTTACAGGAATCAGGGCCAGAGACTTCTGGGGTATCAGAGTCCATTTCCCTGGTGGAAGTCACTGAGGTAGTTGAAAAGCTCTACAGTGGCAAAGCACTGGTGGTTGATGAGATTCGCCCGGAACTGCTTAAGGCCTTGGCTGTTGTAGGGCTGTCATGGCTGACATGCCTCTGCAATGTTGCTTGGACCTCAGGGACAGTGCCTTTGGTTTGGCAAACTAGGGTGGTGGTCCCTATCTTCAAGAAAGGGGACTGGAGAGTATGTGCCAACTATTGGGAAAGTCTATGCCAGGGTGCTGGAAAGGAGGCTCTGTCCGATAGCTGAACCTTGGATTGAAGAGGAACAATGCAGAGTCCGTCTTGGCAGTGGAACAGTGGACCAGCTTTTTACCCTCTCACAGATAATTGAGGGGGCATGGGAGATTGCTAATCCAGTCTACATGCATTTTGTGGACTTGGAGAAGGCTTACAATTGGGTTCTGTGGGAGGTGCTTTGGGAGTATGGGGTGCTGGGGCAACTACTGCAGGCAATTTGGTCTCTGTATGCATGGAGCGAGAACTGTGTTCGCATACTCGGCATTAACTCAAGCTCGTTCAGTGTGAGTGTTGGACTCCGCCAAGGTTGTGCTTTGTCTCCACTCCTATTTGTGGTTTTCATGGAGAGGATATCAAGGTGCAGCCGAGGTCAGGAGGGCATTCTGTGTGGGGGCCGGAAGGTGATGTCTCTGCTTTTTGTGGATGATGTTGTCCTTTTAGCACATTCACACAGATGCTTCCAGCATGCATTGGAACAGTTTGCAGCTGAGCGCGAAGCAGTTGGTATGAGTATCAGCACCTCCAAGTCTGAATCTATGGTTCTCTCATGGAAAAAGATGGCATGCCCCCTTCAGGTAAAGGGAGAAAAAATCTGCCCCAGATGGAAGAGTTTAAGTATCTTGGGGTCTTGTTCATGGCTGAGGGGAGAAGGGAGCATGAGATCGGCTGCAGACAGGGAGAAGCGGCAACAGTAATGTATCAGACTGTAGTGGTGAAGGGGGAGCTGAGCCATAAGGTAAAGCTCTCCATTTACTGGTTAGTCTACATCCTTACCCTTACCTATGGTCATGAACTCTGGGTAATGACCGATGACCAAAATGACCAAAAGAATAAGATCATGGCTACAAGCGGCTGAAATGAGTTTTCTCCGCAAGGTGGTGGGACTCACTCTCCGTGACAGGGTGAGGAGTTCAGCCATCCGGGAGGACCTCAGAGTAGAGCCGGTACTCCTCCACATTGAGAGGAGCCAGTTGAGGTGGTTTGGGCATCTGGTAAGGATGCCCCCTGGGCACCTCCCTTTGGGAGTATACCAGGCACAGCCAACTGGGTGAGACCCCGAGGCTGGCCCAGGAGCCGGTAGAGAGATTATATCTCCCAGTCGGCCAATCCTCCAGGTTGAGCTGGAGGAAGTTGCAGGGGACAGGGGTGTCTGGACTGCTCTGCTCTCCTTATCACCACTGCGACCCTAGTAGGAGAAGCAGGTAAGAAAATTGATGGATGGATGGATGGATGGATGGATGTACATATATATATATATACATGTAGTCACATCCATGCCCGCACCTCAAACAGCAGCACCTGATTCAGCTTAAAACACTTGGCAGCAATCAGAGCACTCACCTTCAAAAGATATTCTTCAGCCCGCTCTCACTCGCAGAATCTCATTGAGACAACCGTGCCCCTTTGCGCCTATGTCCTGGTCCCCTTCATTCCTGGTTCCCTTTCTTTGTTCCTTGGCTTCTGACCATTCACCCCACCCCCTGACTTTGTTTATGGATCTTTGCTCCCACCCTGACCGCTGATCAACCTGTCCCTGACAACGAGAACTCTCCTGATCCCTCAGTTCCAAATAAACGATCCTGCACTTGGGTCCAGCCTTTCCGGCGCCCCCCACTCAGCATGATATATATTTATATATGCATATATACACTGTGTATACATATATGTCCACATATATATATATCAGTGTATGTGTGGGTTGGGCCACAGTCCTGCTCTCCGGTGGGTCTGGGGTTCGAGTCCCGCTTGGGGTGCCTTGCGGCGGACTGGCGTCCCGTCCTGGGTGTGTCCCCTCCCCCTCCGGCCTTACGCCCTGTGTTGCCGGGGTAGGCTCCGGTTCCCCGTCACCCCGTATGGGACAAGCGGTTCTGAAAGCGTGTGTGTGTGTGTGTGTGTGTGTGTGTGTGTGTGTGTGTGTGTGTGTGTGTGTGTGTGTGTGGGTTGCCAGTTTTAATTAACTTGCTAAGAAACAAGGTAAAAGAACAAATGTGATATACTGAAAAAAATGTCCCTAATAAGAGTGAAGTAGAGAAAATAACACGATAGTTATACCCTAAAGCAGATACAAAGTGGAAGAGGGTGCTTGGCCAGCTCCCTGCTCAAGTAGTCAGTCTGAGATGACCAAAACACAGGGTGACTCTTCCCTTTTTCACTTATTTGTGTAAGAGCTGGGTTCATTAAAAGAATCAGAAGTGTTCAAAGACTAAACGTGAAGTACATTTGATGTTTATTGTGGAAATTGAGCAGGCTTAGGCCCAGGGAAACTGACCTCAATGTTTAGGGCCAAAGAATATGTCATATTCCATGCAGTCAGCAGCCCGGTGTTGAAATCACTGTTATTGCTCTCCATGCTGGTGTAGAGGGTGAGGACTAAGCCCAATCCAGCAGTTAAACAGGGACACAAGGCCCAGCTCTGGTGAAGACATCACCCCCTTAGGCTCGCTCACATTATCAAACACATGAAGGGAAATGCAGAGACTGATAATTCTCTTTTATCAGCACCTATTAATTTCCTATGGAAATACCATAGAAAAGAAACCATTGTTTTCTTACAGCATTAAAAGCACATTAGACAGTCCTCTCTTGATAGACCGAGCAGCACTTGCATAGGTGATCACAGAGTGCATGCATCAGGTTCCATTGGACCTTTGAAAGGTGTTGCTGGAACAGGACTACATAAGTGTTAGGCTGTTTATATCAGCATGACATCATATTCATTCACTTAGCTGATATTTTTCTAAAAGGCAACACAAAGACTCAAAAAAAGATTAACGGGATGACCATTGAAAGTCTGGGTCGTTGTAAGTTACATAAGTTATAAGTCGGGAACTACCTGAATTTTAATATGGTTTTTGTTGCTTATACAGTTGAACTGCTGGTTTGATGTATGAAGCCTTTAGAAAAACTGATCTGTTGCTTTGGTTGGCAGTTACAGCTGGTGAGACAGTATGTTGGGCTGTGAGAGAGGAGAATTCAATGGGACTTTGCATGAAAGTGCAGCAGCTGCTACTTAAAAAAAACCCTGAACAGAATGTGTATGGGTGGGATTAAGACCACCCCATGTGAATCTGTAGCTCTTCCCCCTGTGGCACACTTCGACTGCACTGTGCATAATGATCAGCGCATTAGCATTGCTTGTAGGTCCACACGAGCACAATTGTCACTCATGCTGTCCATGATGGGTCCAGTATTTCTGACCCAGGACCAGCCTGTCGGGAACATGCAGGTGTCCCCTGGACCAAAACAGCACAGGCTAGCTGTCACCCTCACAGCTTGGGGCTCCTAATTAATGCCATGCCATGTCCCGGTGCGCTTCCACTGGCACCATGACTGACACACAATTGATGGCATTGTCACTGGGGTGGCAGGTGCACAGGTCCCGGGTCCCGATGACACACGCCTCTGCACACATAATGAGCAGAGCTGCACTAGCTGATGTCCATGGGAAGTAGAGCAGCCTCACTCACTGTCACTAGGTAATGCCTTAATCCTCATGCACCACCAATAAGTTGTATAGTGGATAAAGCTCTGCCTTTGCCCTGGAAAGAACCAAGATTTGAATCCCACCTCCTGCTGCAGTACCCTTCAGCAAGGCACTTAACCTAACCTGATACAGTAAAAATTACCCAGCTGTATAAATGGGTAAATCAGTGTAAGCATCTTAACAATGTAAGTCACTTTGGAGAAAAGTATGGGATAAATATGTAAATGTGGGACTAAACCACAGCGGGATTAAGGAGTCCTCAAACATGGTTTGCGGCGCCTCCACCTGGAGAAGTACCGCCTTTCTATGTAATTCATAACAGTCTGACAAGTGGTGAGAAAGGAACACATCCCACTACTGCTGGAGACAAAAAATGTGATGGTAGGAATTAAACACAGAAGGCGGACATGTTAACTGATGGGGAAATGCTGAATGGCTGGACAGGTGGGGGGGAGGGAGGACAAAGAGAATGGACTGCCATGGACAATGTTCACAGGGCACTCCCACTCTGAAGTGAGGAAGAAGGCCATGATGGTGGGTAGAAGGCAACATGCTGTGAATGATGTGTCTTAAATCTTCCACAGCCTTGAACTTAGAGCCTATGAAAGGCCCCCCTTCGTCTGAGTGGGCTTACAAATCCCTTCATTGAAGTGGGTTTAATTCTACTGTACTGTTCCCTATGGCTCCTTTCACAATCCTATTTAGTCACACACACACACACACATACACACACACACACATACACACACACACACACACACCAGTGCCTAAGCAGAGTCAGATCTGAATAGAAAAACGTACCCCAAGAGATGATGCAAGTTCTGATTGATAGACTGCAAACCCACAATTTTGTGGGCATGGCTTGCGGAAATTTTAATATGTGGGAATGCTCTCTGAGATGTGAATTCCAATCTGTCCAACTGAGATGAAACCTGGAAACTGTGAGCAGCTCATTGAGGGGACAACAGTCTGATTCCTTCTGAACAATGAGCTGTCGCCTCTTTCCCCATGGTAATGGGTTTACGCTTCCAAGCCCACCCTCTCTGAATATTAATTAATTGTGAGAGTACAGACAGAGCTGGTTGCAGACACACTTATTTGTGTGCAAGAAAGATTGCACTTCTGCGTGTGTGTTTGTGTGTGTATACGTATGTGTATATATCCAGAACTGACTTCACTGCATACACTGCACACAGACCAATATCTGTCAACTCACGTTAAGTCTAAGGTTGAAAATTGCATTCACTACAACACGAGAAGAAATGAAAAACTGGAAGGGATTGATTCTGTTTCCTTTGACGTTGCTCCCTAGGGTATATTCTCTCGCGGGCCCAACTGGAATAATACAGGATAATTCACTTGCCAGCCAATGTCTAGGTTTGGACCAAAACAGTCTCCTGTTTTCAGTCTCAAGAAAATGTATGTGATGCACTCTTAAACCTTCAGGATACTAGTTTATATATTATTAAGTGCTGAAAATGGACAGGTGTCTAATAGACAGTATGAGGACAAAAAAATCAGAAGACAAAATTTTGAATGTTATATGCAATTGTGTCACACTCACCCACAATTTTGAGTCTTGCTATAATGCAAACATCTAAATGCTTTTCCATAAGCTACAGGTTACTTCAGGGTCAGTCTCCATTAAATTTGGTTGAGTAGAGCTTTAACAAGCATTAAAGTACTTAAAGTGAAAATTATTGAATAAAGTTATTTTTATTATTGTTGTGTATAACTGCAGCAGAAAAATTACAGATAAATTGCGCCAAAACAAACACGAGCAGGACAGCTAGCCATGAATTTAAAATTGCAGAATTGATGCCAAATGACTTCACAAACTATTTATATTTGTAAATGATTGAGACGTAACTGTAGTAGTTACGCTGTTTCTGCGTTGCTTTTGTGTTGCAGAAATGTGATATTCATATGGTCAGTGACTACACACTGTCTCTTTCTAACTCACAACCTGAAAACAACTGGAAAATTGTAGGGTACTACAGCTGTAAGAAAAAATTTGTGAACCCTTTGGAATCAACTAAAATGTTACGTGAACTTCATCTATGTTGCAAAAGTACAGACTTTTTATAAAAGGTTCTGGAAAAATACATTTTTACATTTGTCATATTTTCATAGAACAATTTGTTTAAAACATCAAGGTCATTGACAGAAAAGTGTGTGATCCCTTATATTTAGTAACTACTGGAACCTTCATTGGCAGTGGCCTGAATCAAATGCTTTCTCTAGCCACTGAACAGACATACACAGTGGTTAAGAGGTATTTTGACTGAATCCTATAAACAGTTTCTTTTCACTGTTTTGTTATATTTTTGGGGTGTCGTACTTGAGTGGTCTGCTTCAGAACACAGTAGAGTTTTTCTCATTTGACCATTATTAAACTCAGAACTTCTGCTAAAGCTGCTCTGTTTTTTGTTTACTCCTGTGTTTTGAATAAAGTCAGGTTGCACAACCCAACTTCCTTTGAGTGTTACATCACAATCACTTTCCGCAGAAGAATGTCAAGGTGTTTGTGATGCAGCAAAGCAGCCCCACAACATTTACACTCCCACCACTATGCTTCACAGCTGGGATGAGAGTTTGATGCTGGCATGCTGTGTTTTGTTTTCTCTAAATATAACACTGTGTACATTTACCAAAAAGTTAAACTTTTGCCTCATCCGTCACAGAACAATGTTCAGATAGGGCTGTGGAATGTCTGGAGGGTCATTACCAAACTTGAAATGGGAAGCAATGTTTTTTCACAGCAGCTGTCTCCTTCATGATATACTGTTGAGTGTTTTTTTTCTTAGCATGGATTCATGAACACAGACATTATCCAGTACAAGAGATGCCCGCAGATCCTCAGCTCTCATCCTACGGTTCTTTGCCTGTGTTTCAGGATTGTATGGCTGCCCTCATGGGCCTTTTTAGGACACCCACTTCTAGGGAGAGAAACAATGCCGCTAAATTTCTTGGAGTTGTAATCTATTTGCCTGACTGTGGACTAATGAAAATCTGAAACATAACAAATCTGTTGGTGACCCTTTCCAGTCTTTTGAGCTTTAAGAACTTTCCATCTTCTGAGGTCCTGAAATATCTTGCGATCAGTCCATGTTGGACTTCAACAGTATCCTGATGTGAAGAGCAAGTAACCAAAATTTTTCTTTTTAATATACAGCAGAGCAGTTCAAACCCACAGCTGAACTGATAGCAACACCTTACTCAGTGATTAGAACATACACACACACACACACACACTGAAACTGCTTATCCCAAGCAGGGTCACAGCCAACCAGAGCCTAACCCAGAAACACAGGGCGTAAGGCTGGAGGGAGAGGGGACACACCAAGGATGAGATGCCAGTCCATCGCAAGGCACCCCAAGCGGGACTCGAACCCCAGACCCACCAGAGAACAGGACCCAGGCAAACCCGCTGCACCACTGCACTCCTGTGATTAGGATAGCTGACCCCAATTACATTTATTTAAGATGTCAAACTCAACTCTGCTAATAGAAAGCAATCATTATCCTAGAGGTTTACATACATTTCTGTTTTGTTTGTTGTTTTTTTTTTTAGGTAAAACTGTCTATATTTAGTGGGGGGGTGCGGTGGCGCAGTGGGTTGGACCGGGTCCTGCTCTCCAGTGGGTCTGAGGTTCGAGTGCCGCTTGGGGTGCCTTGCGACGGACTGGCGTCCCGTCCTGGGTGTGTCCCCTCCCCCTCTGGCCCTACGCCCTGTATTGCCGGGTAGACTCCAGTTCCCCGCTACCCCATATGGGGCGAGCGGTTCAGAAAATGTGTGTGTGTGTGTCTATATTCATTATGACAGATGAATATCACTGCACATGATTAATTCAAAGGGGTTCACAAAATTTTTCTCAAAATTATTTGTATAGGGTGCGCATAAATTTGGTATTATATGTGAGATTTTTGGTAATTTTTATTTTAAAAGCCTCATGAAGAATGGAAAACACAAACTTATGGCTGGGAGGGAGACATAAATTCCTCCCAGGAGAAGTAAGATAAATCACCACAGCTGGGTGCAACTCTTCTCCAGCAGTCATTATATTACCGGAGCTAAGCTCATACAATGTTTGGCTTGTGCATCCGCAGCGAGATAATTGATGTAAAGCATATGGTTTCTAATTGCACCGCTGCACCTGGATGAATTTACAGCAGCCTGTGCAAGGGATTTTCATGTCTCTCTGATGAGGCCCGCAGTTCAGCCAGAGGTAGGGGATAAGGAGGAGGCACGTACACCTCCAGTGTGACCAACCTGGGTAATAGTGTCATGCCTGATGACTGCACAAGATCCACTAAGTGTATTTTGCCATGACCTGAGTAACATCAAGCACGGACAAGGACACCCAGCATAAACTCCAATTACCCTCACTCCTGGTTTCTCCAACTCCAGCCACCATCCCTGACCCATCACCTTCAAGATCAACCCTTTCCAGTCGAGCTTCTGTGGCTGCCATTTTGCTGCATTTGCCTGCTCATCCTCGAACCTGGCTACGTTCCAAGCTCTGGCTTGTACTTTCCATGTCTTTTTCTACTTTGCTGGCTGAACAGATTGAGCTCAGCAGCGCATATGGAATTGGCCGGATTCATTTATTCTGCACAGGAGATCCGGACACTGGGCCTCCTCTATAATTACTCTTCTCCTTGCTTCCTGCAACATTTTTTTATGATCAACCAGGCAACTAGAAAAGCTCCTTACCATTTTGGAGATGTTCATAAATATAGATTGTAAAATGTGCCAGATTAAAATAAAGATGGACACCATAATTAGTTGTTCATTTTGCTGGCATTTGTCTGTAAAGTAACTTGCATAGTTATATGATTTACACATTTATGCACACACACAGAGTCTGAAACTCACAGCAAACCAGGGCCTAACCCAGCAGCACAGGGTGCAAGGCTGGAGGGGGAGAGGACACGCCCAGGATGGGAAGCCAGTCCGCCGCAAGGCACCGCAAGCATGACTCAAACCCGTTCAAGCCTGCTGCACCACCACCCGCCCCCCAATTTATATAGCAGGGAAGTTTTTACCTATTAGTTTAGGGTAACTACCATGTTCAGGGGTGCTATTGTAGGAAAGGGGATTCAAACCTAGGTTGTTTAAATGCAGGTGGGGGGGATCTAACCATTACAACAACTGCTGCCTCCAGGCTGCCTCTCTTCCAACCTTCACTATTGGGAAAAAATTATCTTGACAGGTTTTAAAAATGAAAACTCCATGACCGAACTGCTGGTGCACAGTTTGATTAATTTATTACATAAACTGAGTCGGCTGCAGCTGAGTGAAGTATCATTTATATAATTGGTTAATTACAGCCCACTTATGCTGAATGCTTCCCGTTTGAATTGGAACGAGGTACACAGAACAACCAATTGGGTTCAAAAACAACTGTAGTTACTACATGCCCATTAATGTATTTTTTCTAGCTTTATTAAATTTTTTTCAACTTATTTTGAGCCTGAATCTAAATAAAGGATCAACATATAAAACATATGGCAATTATGCAGCAAATTCAGGAAATTTAGCATTGGACTTTGCTGATGGTATTGCTTCTGGAAGTAGTCACTTATTCTAACCTACATTTTTGTACAGTTCTGCTCAATTTTAGATGCACTATACAGATAAGTAGCATGTTGTGCTTTGAATTTATATTTAATTATATAACAAAATTTATCTTGGATCCACTTCAAGCAATGATTTTTCTGTAATTTAATTCTTCCCAGAAATTCCCACAAGGCACTTCTGTTGACAGATTTGCTGTAAAATAGCATTTATTAAATCAAATTTGATTTACTGACTTTGTGCCAGGAAATACATACATGCCCTGGCAGGAACACTAACAGTGAATACTTTTAGCAGTCCCAGGCTGTTGTGTGGTGGACACAGAGACTCCAGGCTTCAGGCCCAGCAGTGAATTCCTAGCAAAATAAATGTGTGACAAAATAACTTTTGTCTACCAATTTCCACTTATGAGTCTCGTCAAGCACCAGCAGCAAAAACTTGCATATTGACTGTAACCTGTGTTTCTCGATGAAACTGGTACAGAATGAACTTCATTTGACCTTTACAAGGGAAGTAGATGCGCAAGTTCTAAAAATGTTCCTTTTAATGATCTGTACAAAGATGGATGAAAATCTGTTATGAACTATGAGAATGAGATCACGCTCCTGAGAAGCAGATCTCTTCAGCAGTGAAGGAGACACATACAGTTGAGAAGCCTAGAATGAAGGTGGAAGTTGTTCGTAGTGTACACTGAGAGCACTGTCTCCCCAGCAACCATTTTTGAGTTTCTGCTGGTGGTGTACTTTAAAAGTTTGGTTTTTCTGTATTCTGGGAAATACTGTAACAATATAGCAAGAAAAATACTTTAAACATTATGCAAATAATCTTGCAATTATATTTATTTCACAATATGCTAATACAAATATACTGATGCAGCAATATGTGAATCTAATAAATGAAATGAATACTCCCACAACTGACACTGTTTAAGTAGTTGAGCCAGTGACTTGGCCTTGAGTAAAGGCAGACTCAAAGACATTGGTCTCAGGTTGGAAGACTAGAACATGGGGTGAGGGTCGGTGTTGTCAAGTTGTGGTCATTAGGTCATGGTGACATGTTGAGTAGTTTTCAGGGAAAGGAAGGGTTCTAAAAAGATTCACTATGGATCTTCTTCTGGCTCTGGACTGCGTGAGGAAACCCACACAAACACGATAAGAACATACAGATTTAAAACTGCAGACGAGGAACCATGTGAGCCCCAGCGTTGCTGTGTCATCAGTTGGAACATGGAGTGAGCATCAAAGCAGTGACTTTCATAAAACTACTTACTTAATTTACTTCAGCTGTGATCTATATAAAGAATTAATCAAAAGGCTTGCAATCCTTTTAATTACAGTTTACTTAATCACTACTTTGAGTGCTGAATCAATGAAAAAGTTATTTGTTTGTCAAGCAGCTTTCTGCAAAGTGACCTGCAAAAAACCATGGTGATGTCAAACAAGGAAGGGAGCAATCCACAAAAGACACGAGTCATAAAAAATATAACAAACACATACACATACACATACACACACACACACACACACACTTTCTGAACCACTTGTCCCCTACAGGGTCACAGGGAACCAGAGCCTAACCTGGCAACACAGGGTGTAGGGCCAGACCCACCAGAGAGCAGGACCCGGTCCAACCCACTGCACCACCGCACCCCCCAATATAACAAAAGGAAAGAATAAAATTAAATTTACTTGAATTAAATGATCTTACAAAATTTTTTCAGATGAAATAAAATCGTCAGAGGTGGGAGTAGTATGACTCTCTGAGTGCGCTGCTACATGTGGTCACAAGAGTTGAGTTCAACACTCTGGTTCAGCTTTAAATGCATCTGTTTTTTTTTTTTCAATTTACAAAGCAATAATGCTCCCTCCTGAAATAATTTTTAGCAAAAACTCTTGCGTTTTAGGCTTGGTCTGTGAAATAAATGGAACTCTTTCTGACTATTTCGATGGTTTGTGATTTTCCTGTGTTATTGAAAAGCTAGATGTTCTGGTATGCAGTCAACTCAACCTGACTTGTGCCTTCAGGACAGCAATTTATGTGAAAAATTCAATAATGCAGACCAGTTTGCTTAAAAGGAAGGAAATCATGTGTTCTAGAAGAAGTCATAAGGGCTGAGTGTACAGTGTGAGTTTCATCCCAAGCCTGACCTAATCTAATTTATCCTAACCCTAACCACAAACCAAGCTAAATTGCAGTGCTCCGCAGGTCCACCCTGTAATTAATAATTTTTTTCTGTCATCACTGCCCAGACCACATTATATGAGGAGCAGAAAATTAGACTAATCAGAGACCTAATCCCTGAGAAGCTGCCAGCTCAGGTGTTCTAAAATCAAAATCAAAAATTCCTTTTCGCACCATGACATGCACTGCGCTCTCATTGAGGTTTCAAAACAGCAATTTTCTGAAGTTCATGTTTAGAACATCAGAGGAGGCCAGAAGATGGTGGCTGCTTTCAGACGGGAGGCTCCTCAATTAAACACATGACCATTAGTTTGTTACCGGCTGCTGATTGTCTAGGATTCAATTAAAACCCCACGTCTCACAGGCAAAATGATGAGTCTGGATTACTTTTTAATTGTCTTTTGCTAGAAACTCTACTGGCAAATACCTATGTAAATACACTATGCTACATTAAAAATTATATTTAATTGATTTATGAGACAGCAGTTCCTCAGAAGCATAGCATAATTAACTTAACCATGATCCTAAACATAACCCTAATCCTTTGTGATGGACTGGCATTCTGTCCAGGGTTTACACCTTCTGCCTTGTATCCAGTGATTCCAGTACAGGCTTGGGACTGTAGTGACCCAAGTGGTTAGCAAAAATGAATGGAATAACCCAAATTGTAAAAATATTCAGCAATAATAATACATTTTTTTTTGCATTCACCATTCACAGCAACTGTTCATTTTAACTTTATACATACATGAATTATGTGGTAAAGTGATGTTCTAGTTCTGAGCTGTGACTTGGTCTCAGATCTGACTGGAGTTACTACGTCAGATTTAAAAGAGGAATGTTTGAATATGAATGTAGATGAGCCTGTTTAAAAAACAAAGTCCTTAATGAGCTGTGCTTAAACTTGCTCAAAGACATCTTATTTATATTAAGTTCGGTGGTCTCTTTACTCGACTGCCTACAGTGCTGTTGTGGAGGAAGTGCTCTTGACAGATGAGCGTCCAGCAGACCACTCGGGGGACAGCAGCAGCACCTCCTGCAATCAGTACGTCGAATCTACAGGCTTGTGGCCTGTTATCACTTTCACTAGCTGAAGCTCCAATGTTTCCTTATTTTTCCCTTTTCCTACAAGGATGTGGGTGAATGCAAGGTCAGTGTTCTGTCATCATTCGTGGGCTGTGTGTGTCATACCGACTGACATATACACATAAATTATGTTTAATTTTTTAAGAAAATTGCTGCCTTGTGATGGACTGGTGTTCTACTCAGGGGATGCACTGATTAGCCTTGTACCCTATGTTTCCAGGATTGGATCTGGACTCCTACCACCGTGACTTAGACAAATGGTTGATAGTGAGTCAGTGTCAATTAAACAAACAAACAGACAGACAGACATATATACAGACAGATATACAGACAGACAGACACATTGTTTAATCCCCATTACAGCCAAGCCATACGTTACTTTGCTCTTATTGATCTTGTTTCACTGATTAAATGACTGTCAGAGGCAGCTGGAGTAAAAAGATAATATTATGATTGAAAATGATGGATGCTGTGTTCATGTCAGACGTATGATATCGAGACGCATGTGGGCTGAAAGAGTTGTTACTCTTAAGAATGCATAGGAGAGTTCTACTTTTATACATAAAAAGTGTGGTTTTCTGACTGTTCTGACAGAGATTTGCTAATTTTTGGCCCTCAGTGGCGGAAGGAGTAGGAATCCCAAGGCAGTGCTTTAAATGGTACACTTTGCAGTGCCAACACAGGAGATACATGCAGATGGGATCACGTGACAATAGGCATCACGGTGAGGTAACCATGTCAACTTGCTATGGCAACCATGAGCCATGCAAGCCATGTATCTAGATAGTATTATCGGCTACTGGATTGTTTTAGTCATTATTAGTGCTTTAATGTCTGTGTAAAATATACAGCTGTTTGTGGATTCCTGTCTTTGTCACACTGGCATTAGTTGATTAATTAGTTCAAACTAAACAAAAAAGGCACAGCTGTCATGCCAACAGGACTAAGCAGTATTGTCTACTTGTAATTATCATATTCAATAGATTTCTGTTGTCCATCATAAAGCTAGTCATAATTATTGTTGTATCGCACATTAGTTACTGTATCAAAATGATACATCATCATATTGTTTGAGCAAGACTTTCAGAAGTTTAGGTTTTCTTTATTTTGATGTTATTTCATGCTCTATGGAACAGTGGGAAGCTCTACTGCCTTACAACATCTGGGCTAGGTATAGGTTGAAGTCCTGCTCATTCTGTGGATTTTCCATGTTCTCCACATTTACATTCACATTTACATTTATTCATTTAGCATTTCATTTCTCATTTCTCCAAAGCAACGTACATCTCAGAGAAAATACAATTTGTGCATTACATTAGGAGAAAGAGAAAAATAGTTGCACACATTTGATTCTTAAGTAAACCTAGTTTGTTTCTTTCCACTTTATGCACCGATGTTCATCGCACAAGTAGGTGCATAAAACTCAGGATAGACGACTCCTGATCACCTTCCTACAATTATTTTTTTTTTTTTGAAAAAGGTACACAAACATTTACAGACAATGCAGGAGTACCAGCTGTGTAAAGGCTTATCTGGGCATGATCATAAAGTTATGGTGCATGAACATTTACACCATACATGACCTTGAGAGGTCACCTGTCAGAGTGGGTTTCCCCCAGGTGCTCTGGATTCCTTCCATAGTCCAAAGGCATGTTATTTGGGTGAACTGGTGACTCCAAATTGCCCAAAATGTGCCAATGCATGTGTGTGGCTACCCTGTGATGGACTGGCATCCTGTCCAGGGTGTACTCCTGGTGTAATGTTTACCACTGTAATGCTGACTTGGATAAATAGTTAAAGACCGCAGCTGTTTCAGGTTCTAAATGTACAAAGCAGTAAAACGCAGCTGTAAAAATACACAAAATGTGTTCTCTTAGTTCAGCCTAACAGGCCATGTCAGCTGGCTTATTAAGTATTATTAAGTATTAAACAGATGCAGTAAATCCTACAGGACTGGAGACCTCTGATCTTGTTTGGTGGGCAAAATGCTGGTTTGAAGATAAAACCTCCAAAATGCTTCTAAGTCACTGATCTATGATGACTATGTTGAACTCAACAACCCTGTTCTCTACCAACAACTTTCATTTTCTTTCATTTTAAAATTTTGGCCTGGGGTAAGCTTCTTAGATTTGGCCTAAGAGTTTAAACACAAAACTAACATAAATATCACAAAAACAAAACACTGCCAAAGTCAGCAGAAATAATGTTAAAAAGTTTCTTATTTGCCCATTACAGTTAATGAGGAAACATTCTGGTCTTCACTGCACTCCGATGGATAGGCCATACCTTGAAAGGTGTTATTTTTTGGAGGTGAATTTATAATAATAAGGAGAAAATATTTGTCTTCTCCTGAGTGTCTGCTTATTTGTGGCCTGATGCAATTTTAAATGATTGGATCCATGAAAATGCCTGACAATTAAACTTAATTATTGTAATGTAAAAAAATGACTCAATGTATGACTACTTAATTGTCTTGGGGCCCGTAAACAATTAACTAACGGATTGATTGATTAGCCTTAATTAGAATCTGTTTTATTAATCTCTTAATTTGTTCTGATTTGGCTAGGGGTCACACATTAACCAAATTATATTAGCGGCGTATATTTAACTTTGAATGGTTACAAAAATATTTCAGTATTTTCTGAAAAAGAAAATTATGCTATAATAGAAGTAGAATCCAGATGATGATTATTATTTTGGAAAGGCCCAGTAAGGGCTCATTAGTGAAGAGGAGGAGGAAAGCAAGGCAAATACACTCTATTCAAGTTCCAAAGGCAAAACCAGTGAGCATCACTTCGAGGTTCATCCTATATATCTTGTGAGGATGTTTTACCTTTCTAAACAACACACCTTTCCTTTACTGTGACATCAGTTCTTACCTGACACCTACACAATGATAACTCTCAACTCTTATAATAATAAAATTATTATCCATTTATGAGATCAGGTGGCACTGAGGTGCAGCAGGTAGTTCTGCCACTTCACAATTCCTGGGCTATGCATATAGGTATGGGTACAAGTCTGGCACAATCTGAATGGAGTTTGTGGGTTTCCTCTTACTGTACAAAATGTGACGCGTGATTCTAAAGTGCCCTTTGTATGTGTGATTGTACTTTGAAGAGCTAACATCCCATTCACGGTGTATCCTGTCTCATGTGCTATGCTTTCAGGATAGGCCCCAGACCATTCCAACCCTGCACTGAACAACCAGTTATTGATAAGTGGTAGGATATATGGATAGTATTTTTAATTTATAAATTAGAAAATACCGACATCAAGGGTCCTACAGCAGGAGGAGGATTCATCATGAACCTTTGGACTACAACTACTACCCTACCTGCTGCCACTACAGAGCCAGTCTGGGTTAAATTAACGATACTGTAGGTTTCATATAAATATATGTTCACTTAAAGGGTCACACAATGTTATTTTACAGTCATCAACGTCATCAGAAGGCAAGAAACATTATGATTATGCAATGAGCCGCTGTCCTGCTGCTGGCCCCCTGGGTGAATTCTCTAACAGAGAAGGTGGAATCGTGTGAACTGGGCCAGAGTTCTGTCACAACCCACTGGATCCTTCATTACAGATCACACTCAGACAGCTGATAAAGTCTCAAAAAACTCAAGTGATAACATTCATAATTCATGATGTGTTTCCATTTAATGTGGCCTGCTAAAACAAAAAGGCAACTGCAGCAATTAGAGCATTTTAATGTTCTGTTACACACAGCACATTCCAGTAATTAAAACTATATTATGCAAATAATGAATTGTTTTTTAATTCTGGCAAGCGTACAACCTTTTCACTGCAGTTAGTGTAAAATGTATTTTGGAGCCTTTATGTAAGATATCTCTAAGATGACTGAACCAAAAAGAACATTAATAAAAAAGCATATAAAAATGTTTGAAAACCTAAAAAGCTCCCACTCTCTCTTTGACTTTGCTTGGCACTGTGTAGTTCTTCTGCCTCCATCGTTGCTTGACATCCTGGCTTTTTTTTGGAAATTCTAAATTCCCTTTTTCCTCAATATACACGTGTGTGCATTTTCTTACAAGCACCTTCACATTTTCTACAGTTTGTGGTATGAAGAAACAGCACGAAAAGTCAAATTAATAACTTCCCTCTCGTTGATCACTGAGTTTTGTTGTCACTGGAGGCACTTTTTCCAGTCACAGAGAAACAGCTCAAATTGGTTAAGCCACACACACACACACACATTTTCAGAACCGCTTGTCCCATACGGGGTCACGGGGAACCGGAGCCTACCCGGTAACACAGGGCGTAAGGCCAGAGGGGGAGGGGACACACCCAGGACGGGACGCCAGTCCATCGCAAGGCACCCCAAGCGGGACTTGAACCCCAGACCCACGGGAGAGCAGGACTGCGGTCCAACCCACTGCGCCACCGCACCCCGTGTTTGGTTAAGCCATTTGTAGTTTATTTATTAGGCCGTAGTCATTAAAAATTGAAAATGGATGAATACTGGAGTGATAAAACACTTTACATCCCAAATAATTTATAAAGTCTTAAGTCATTAAGAAATTTGTGTAGTGCTAAAATGCCTACTGACTATTTATTAATGAGTACTTTTAATATTGCTCATCACTGGAAAGAGCTGATTCACTGTTACCCAAGAATGCTGAAAAAAGTTAATAAAAACTTTATGAGGTTGCAAATCTGGGACAGGGCAGCTGAAAGGAAAATTTTCTCTCCATTGTTCAAGCTGAGATATCGCGTTACAAGATCGGTCACAAAATCAGACTTGAGTAACTTGTGTTTAGCTTTCTAAACACAAATTACAAGTTACAATTCAACTTCCATTCTGTACCTACTGAAACATATGATCTTGAAAGGATAATCAAGCAATTGTTCAACTTCATACAATGAACATATTTCAGAGGTGTGAGCAATAAGAAAGAATATTGTAGGGGACAGCTGGTAGCATAGCAGCTAGAGCTACTCCCTTTGGACTGCTTCAGAGAAAAGTGTCAGCTAAATGAATAGATGACGAAATAGTCCACATTATGCTCAAATTATGAACATATAAATACATTGTGTGGAGTTTACATACTTACCCTGTCCTCTGGGTGCTCTGGTGAACTGGTGATGCTAAATTGCCCTTAGTGTGTGAATAG
The DNA here is from genome assembly GCF_900964775.1 of Scleropages formosus. Taxonomy (NCBI): domain Eukaryota; kingdom Metazoa; phylum Chordata; class Actinopteri; order Osteoglossiformes; family Osteoglossidae; genus Scleropages; species Scleropages formosus. The sequence continues at coordinate 33,540,793 of NC_041810.1, forward strand.
ATGAGTGTGTGTGTGGCAACCCTACAACGGACTACTGTCCTGTCCAAGGTGTACCCCCTTAACCTTGTACCCTATGCTTCTGGGATAGGCTCTGAGTAACTGCAACCTTGCTGATGTCAAGCAGTTACTAAAAGTGGATGGATACACACACACACACACACACACACACACACACACGTGCTAGTGCTGTAAGGTTCAGACTTATAGCTGAGGTTTTTTTGCTCCACAACAAGCAGCCTCTTCTGGGCTGTGTAATCCCATTCTGATGGACCCTGAAGGTCTTTGATGAATAATACTCTCCTGACGGATTTGTCCTCCCACAGAAGAGGCTTTCTGGAGATGAAGAAGATGGACCGGCATCAGCCACATGAGGGAATGGTTTGGGATGGCATCAGGTAGTGACCTGGAGCTTCACAGCAAGCACACACTGTGACTCAAGCCCAGACCATCCCGTTCTGCCTGGTGTTCCACCTTTCTTCATATTAATTACCATAGATTCTTTCCCAGTGTCAACAGCTCATTGTGTGAAAGCCATGTCAGACACAGAAGCCCAGTCGCTCGACTAGGACCTGGCAGCACCACAGAGGACGTGATGACGGCTTTATTTGCACTGCTTGCCAGGTATTGATTTTTGTCAAGAGCTCTCGGCCAGCAGTCTGTCAGACTGCGAGGTCAAGCACAGAGGGACATGTTTCCGGAAAAAGACGCTTGGCTCCAGCCCAGTAGGTAACCTCAGCTGAGCTGCCCCTTGGAGTGCCAAATCAGAACAAAGAATGGGCACTCGGCATGCTGCCGATGCTGTATGAGGAGAAATGGACGAAAGGAAGAGAGAGCACCAGCCAGCTGTCTGCAACCAGCCGGATGAGAGCCCTAAAGACCAGTGTGATGAAGGGAACACTCCACGAGATGAGAAGAGAAAACAAGGAGGTGAGGCTGAGGTAAGGACACAACAAGTGAGGGTGAGAAGGAGGGACGATGCTGGTAGATCCACACAGCAGCTGGAAGACAAACACTCAAGCACAATACCCCTGGTACAGCGCCTCCTGCTCCTTGTGGAGGCCCAATCTGTCAGCCCCCCTGTGCTCATTCACACCGTTGATCCTGCTAATTACTTGTACACAAACATCCCCAGCAAGAGGGAGTGCAGGACACAAACATGGCTGGCTCAAAGGAAGAACACGTGTCGCCACGGAGACAGGGCCAAGCTGCCAAATTACAGGGAGCAAACACACTACCGCAGGGGGCCATAGGATTGTCCTGGGGGGTCACAGAGGGCTCAGAGCACACTGAGCATAGGAAAAAAAAAAACACTGCTTGCATCTATTGATTTTTATTCGTTGGAGCTGCCTGGGAAGCTGCATCACTTCTCCAGCAGACAGCTTCACTCTGGTCTGTCTCGTGCTGAAATAAAACTTTTCCTTATTCCCGACTTGCACACTTCACTAAACAGCTCCATCAAAGCATCTGTTTCCTTGTGATTAAACCATCATCTCATTTGTTTAATCTTGTTCTTTTTCAAGTACTTTATGATTTTACTTTTCACTTTACATTTTTTTTCTGATGGAGAGGAAAATTATTTCTGGGAGGTTTCTCTTCTGGATTTGGAGCAATAAGAGGGATTTTGAAAATAGCACTAGGCTTCTGCTGGGTGCTTGAGAAGCACAGGGTGACATTGACTTCCAGCGGAGAAAAGCAATTTTCTGAAAATTGATATTAAATGCCACAATTTTACAATAACTTATTTAGCAGACACTTTTCTCCAAAGCAACTTTCAGTGAACTCTGTGTAGTGTTATCAGCCCACATACCTTATTCACCAAGGTGACTTACACTGCTAGATACACTACTTACAATGGGTTACTCATCCATACATCAATGGAACACACTCTCTCCGTCACTCACACACTATGGGTGAACCTGAACAGCATGCCTTTGGATTGCGGGAGGAAACCCACACAGACACAGGGAGAACATGCAAACTCCACACAGACTAAGTGGGGACTGAACACATGTCCTCTCACACCACCCCAACACCGTGAAACAGCAGCGCTACTTGCTGTGCCGCAAGACCACCCAAATAAATTCACATTTATTCTTTTAGCTGATGCTTTTCCCTAAAGTGACTTACAACTTTAAGTTTTCTACACCAAAGAAGAAAAATCCCTACAAGAATTGAATCAGTCTTAGCTGGATATAAAAGACATTTACAAGCTGTGATATGTGCCAAAAGGGGTGTTACTAAATATTGACTTAGGTGTTCATACTTTTGCACATGCCACAGTTACTTTTTTCTTTGTTCCTATGTTTTAAAGTTCATGAAATAAAAAGTACCTGTGCATTAACAATTGCAAATATGTTTTTTGTATTTTTTGTATTTTTTTTTTTAACAGTTTCCTGCAGAAGTTGTTTACTACTTCACTTACAATATGAACTAAATATGTAATTTGGAAAAGGGTGCTCAAACTTTCACATAAAACTGTAGATGTTACAACAAAATTTTAGGACTTGGAAATATCTTACAGTTTTTCTTGAATGATTTGACACATTACGCCAAACTCCAGTCACTGCTCTTCAGCTGTTCAGAGCGGATCGCGACGTAGAATCAGTGGGGAAATCACATGGCGGTGGGACATGCTTCTACTCCCGTGGCAAGTAGAAAGGCTTACAGTTGATGAGTGCTTGTAAGTGCTTACATTCCACCGCAAGCGTGTGTGAACGCAGCGCTGCAACAGCTGGCTGATCAGATCACAGACACAGAGCAACAACACCCGGACTCTGTTATAATAATTCTTGGGGACATAGCAAATCTCTCCCGTGAACTGCCAAAATACAGACAGCACGTTACATGTCTCACCAGAGCAATAATACACTGGTCCACTGTTACACCACAATAAAGGATGCATATCACTCTGTCCGACGGGCAGCTTTGGGGCTCTCTGATCACTGTCTGGTTCATCTTATACCCACCTACAGGCAGAAACTGAAATCAGCTAAACCTGTCATAAGGACTGTTAAAAGATGGACTGAGGAAGCAGAGCAGGACTTACAAGCCTGCTTCGAGTGCACTGATTGGAGTGTTTCTGAGGCTGCTGCTAGTGATATGGATGAGCTCACAGACTCTGTAACATCATATATCAGTTTCTGTGAGGATATGTGCATCCCTACCAGGACTCGTTTAACATACAACAATGACAAACCGTGGTTCACTGCAAAACTCAGACAGCTTCGTCAGGCCAAAGAAGACGCCTACAGGAATGGGGACAGAGTCTTGTATAAACAGGCCAAAAACACTCTGGCAAAGGAGATCAGAGTGGCTAAGAGTAACTACTCTGAAAAGCTGAAAAAACAGTTTTCAGCCAATGACCCTGCATCAGTGTGGAAAGGCCTGAAAGACATCACCAATTACAAGACACCATCCCCCCAGCACCGTGTCAACTCAACAACTGGTCGACGATTTGAATGAGTTTTATTGCAGGTTTGAGAAACCCTGTTTCACACCCCGCACCCATTCTGACTTTCTCTCTATGCATCCACCAACACCTCCAGCAACCCCACTCTTCCCCCCTCCTACACTTTGAGTCTGTGAAGAGGAGGTGCATCAGGTCTTCCGGAAGCAGAAGACAAAGAAAGCACCAGGCCCAGATGATGTTTCACCAGCCTGTCTAAAAACCTGTGCTGACCAGCTGGCCCCTATTTTCACACAGATCTTCAACAGATCACTGAAACTGTGCAAAGTACCTTCCTGCTTCAAATGCTTCACCATCATCCCCATTCCAAAGAAACCCAAAATCACAGGACTTAATGACTACAGACCTGTCGCCTTAACGTCTGTGGTCATGAAGTCATTTGAAAGACTGGTGCTGGCCTACCTGAAGGACATTACTGGACCCTTCCTGGACCCCCTGCAGTTTGCTTATCGCGCAAACAGGTTTGTGGACGATGCAATCAACATGTGACTGCACTACATCCTGCAACATCTGGACAAACCAGGGACTTATGTGAGGATCCTGCTCGTGGATTTCAGCCTTCAACACCATCATCCCACACCTCCTTCTGTCCAAATTAACCCAACTCTCTGTGCCCACCTCCATCTGTTGGTGGATCACCAACTTCCTGATGGACAGGCAGCAGCTAGTGAGGCTGGGAAAATTCTCATCCAAGACTCGCACGATCAGTACTGGCACTCCCCAGGGATGTGTGCTCTCCCCACTGCTCTTCTCCCTGTACACCAACGACTGCACTGCAAAAGACCCCTCTGTCAAGCTCCTGAAGTTCGCAGACGACACCACACTCATCGGCTTCATTCAGGATGGTGACGAGTCTGCTTACAGACAGGAGGTTAAAGAGCTGGCTGTCTGGTGCAGTCATAACAACCTGGAGCTGAACATGCTCAAAACGGTTGAGATGATTTTGGACTTTAGGAGAAACATCTCAGCATTATCCCCACTCACCATCATGAACAGCACTGTGGCAACAGTGGAGTCATTCAGGTTCCTGGGCACCACCATCTCACAGGACCTGAAGTGGGAGCTCCACATAGACTCCATTGTGAAGAAGGCCCAGCAGAGGTTGTACTTCCTTCGCCAGCTGAGGAAGTTCAATCTGCCACAGAGGCTGCTGATGTAATTCTACTCTGCAGTCATCCAGTCTGTCCTCTGCACCTCTATAACTGTCTGGTTCTGCTCAGCTACAAAATCAGATCTCAGAAGATCACAGCGGATAGTCCAGATGGCTGGAGGAATCATCGGCACACAGCCCCCCCCCCGCCCGCACCCCACTCTCCATGAATGCAAAGAGACAGAGTGAGAAAAATGGCTGGCAAAATCATCCTAGACCCTTCTCACCTAGGCCACTTCCTTTTTGAACTTTTGCTGTCTGGCTGGCGCTACAGGGCACTGAGCACCAGGACAGCCAGGCACAGGAAAAATTTCTTTCCTCAGGCCATCTACCTCATGAACAGCTAAATGCCTCCTAGGGAGTAAACTGGTGCAATAAACAACACTATTTATATTTATCTTTCACATCATATCTCTTATTTACTTTCCCTTGCATTGTATATAACATACCTGTACAAACATATAATGTCTAGTGTCTATTTTGTATATTGTGTACTTTATATATTTTTCTTTATCTTTTATTAGCCCACTCTACTTTTATTATCTGTGTCTTGTCACTGTCATTCTGTCTGTGCTGTGGAAGTTCCTGTCACCAAGACGAATTCCTTGTATGTGTGAACATACTTGGCAATAAAGCTCATTCATTCATTCAAAACAATTAACACAGCGATCTGAACACTTCATTCATTGTCCTAAATAGATTGTAAGTTCGTGTCTATCTCATACTACTTTCAAATGACATGGCATACTTTTCCCAAAACACTGTGCACAAAATTCTGCAATGTTTGCACAACAGTTCATACAGCCAATCAGAACTGTAATAATATATCAGGAAAAAAGCAATTGCATGTCTTTCATTGGTTTAACATGAATCACAAACATTTATGTACCATTTTGCTAAACACAACAAGCAAAACTCTGCCATTTGTTCAATGCTCAGTTATACATGGTATGTTCTCAATGAGCCCCATATTGATATCTACTGATTTAGTAATACACACAACACAGGAAATGCAAATTTCCTAATTGATTTCACAGTTATCACAATTTCTACAACTATAAAAGGGGAAAAGAAAAAAGACAAAGAATAAGAACAAGAATGAGAAGGGGAGAAGGAAGACATGTAAGAGTGAGAGGTGGTGGAGAAGGTAGAGGAAGATGAAGAGTGGAAGAGGTAGAGGGAGTTGAGGGGAGAGGAGGCAAGGATGTAGGAAGAGGAGAAGGGGGAGGAGTAGCAGGAGGAGAGATGGGTAGCGTGGAGGGCAATGGTGTAGTGGAAAGAGCAAGAGAAGAAAATGTAACAAGACATGAGCAAAGATGAAGGGGACAACAGGGTGGAAGAGGAGGGAGGAGAGGCAGAAGGATTGGGTACAGACAGGTTTCAAATGAAATGAGGGCCACCCTAATTGACCATGTCATGAATCATGGTCTCTCCTTCAGAGAAGCTGGATAGAGAGTTCAGCCCAACATAAACAGATCCACAGTGACTTCAATTATGCAATTCAGTTATTAAGTGTTCGTACTCATCCAAACATTTGTCAGAATGGAAGTTCGACAACATTCAGGTGGACGAACAAGACTCTTTTCAGTTGAACAAGAGCATGCCATTGTTGACATGATGGTCCAGAACAACACCATCCACCTCAAAGCAAAGAATAATACAGGACAACCAAGTATTCCAGAATATTCAGCAATGCAGTCTTGCTACAATTGATCGTGCTGTAAGGAGAAATGCCATCCGGATGAAGCAGGTATACAAAGTGCCCTTTGAGAGGAACTCTATCAGGGTGAAGGAGTTTCGATTCCAGTTTGTTCAAGTATGTATAAGACACACAATTACTGCACTTTTACCGTAAATACAAAGATATTGTCTATATACTATTCCACTGTAAATGGAAAAATTCAGGCGTCTCTGGGCATAATGCTGTGTCAAAGGGGAACCCAGACTGTTCTGCAACAGTTACAGTATAAACTTTGCAATCAATACCATTACTTTAAAAAACACTAACTTATTGTACCTTGTGTTCTTACTCTAGAGGACTTTGGAGTTGGATAGCAGTGCTACTCATTTTGAGTACCAGTATATTGATAAAGCTGGCTTCAATCTTAACAAAAAAAGGAGAAGAGGGAGGAATGTGATTGGCCATCGTGCCACAGTCAATATCCCTGGTCAGCGAGGAGGCAACATCACCATGTCTGCCCCAATTTCAACTACTGCTGTTGTGGCACACAGTACTGTCTTTGGGCCATACAACATTGAAAGGATACAAATTTTTTTGAACTCCCTCAATGAAATCCTCTTCCCGCAGGCTGACCAGAAGGAAATGGATTGAGATTTTGTAGCTGTTTGGGACAACGTGCCATTCCACCATTCGGCGCTGATGCGGGAGTGGTTTGAGCATCACCCACGTTTCAGGATGGTGTTCCTTCCACCATATTCTCCTTTCCCGAATTCAGTTGAGGAGTTCTTCTCCTGTTGGAGATGGAAAGTATATGATCGCAACCCTTACAGTCTTCTTCAAGCAATGGAAGAGGCCTGTGGAGATGTTGAGGCAGTAGCTTCTGTTATACAACAGAACTCCTTAGTAGAGAACTTCACGATAAACGTGTATTTGCATTCGTGTATTTGTGTGTGTGCATCAGACTGCGTTATACAATCAATAGACCACACAGCTGTACGTTTGATGTTAGTATTTAATTTTAGTAAATGCATTAGTAGAAGAAAAGGCAGTACTTCTTCATGCAGTGGAATTGAACTGTTTGGTCAAGGTAAGAGTGTGTTTAGTTGGCTGTGTTAATTGTTTTGAGAGCAATTACATTCATTTGGAGAAATGTGCCAAAATGATTGAGAAAAACTGTAATATGGATAATGGGACGGCCATGGAAAGTCCTAGTTGTTGTAAGTCGTGTTATAAATGAAATGGGTCATAACTGTTGAAAGTTGATATCTGCAGGCGGGATGGAAAAATGAAAGTGAGAAATCATGAGGGGATAGCTGTTTGTATGGCCAGTTATTGACAGGGTGTGACCATGACGTTAATGAGAAATGGAGGGAAGTAGAGTGAGAGAAAAAGGGTTGAAATGAGCAAGAAGGAGTCTGAAAGGTAAAATGTGGGGAAAAAATGTTCTTGTATGTAGGGCATATCCTCCAAACCCAGCTCTAATATCACTTAAGAAAAGCAATCCTAGCTGAAATAGCCCCCTGCTACAGCACAGAGCTTTCTTGGCAGGAACAGTCAAAGAAAATCAATGTCAAGACATCACAGAAATGAGACACAAGGTAACCTGGGTAAAAACAAGGATGGGTAATTTCTCTATGGTTTGGCTGCAGGAGACTGGTTCAGGACAGCAGAGAGACAGACCCTGAGAAAGTTCACTTGTCAGAGAGTACATTGCTAGACCTTCAGGAAACCTGTCAGACTGAGAAAACCTTAGGTACCTCTGAAGCATCGCATGTGTCTAATGAGACATAGTTCAAGATCAGTAACTACACAACTCACTGTAACGTTTAACCTTTATGACAAGTCGAATCAAGAAAAAAGTAATCAAACTTCTGGTAAGTTACATTATTTCCTTGCTGTTCCTATACAGTACAAAGCCCTTACAGATACACTGCAGTGAACTCTTTTATTTATTTATTTATTTACTTATTTATTTATTTTTATTTTTATAGAGCGCTCTTCTCACGCAGTGACAACTCTTCACAATCTATTTGTACAGCAGATCAAAGTAACACACACACATCCACACACACAGTGGGAAGAAACAAAAACATCTGAAGGAATTCCACACAAACACCGGAAGAACATGTAGACCACACAGACAGAGCCAGATTCAAACCCACATATGAATGCACAGCCCAGGCATTGTGTGGCATTAGTGTTACCCACTCTATTTTCCAGTCTCAGAAATGTTAACTGACTCACCAAACAGTCAAAAGGGGAAGTTAGAAGTTCAGTAACCAGAATGTCTTTTCAGCACTTTGAAAATGCTGATGGCTGTTAAATGGCTTCCAAGGAGCACACATAGTGTTTGAGGTTATAAAGGTGTTCCAAAGAGCAGGTGGAGCTGCCTGGGGTCATGAAATCAAAGCTTTTGAGGGAAATGTATGTTTTTATTCCTCAATAGAAGGGGGAAATTCAATGAAAGATCAGAGAAAATTTGTTTTACATAGTGTCAGTCACATCCATCTTGTGACATTTTGGGATGGAGACCAGGAACAAGGGCGGACACCTAGGCTACCATGCAACTCCTATATCAAAACGGAGAAAGGCCTGCTTTGGATCCTAACAAGGCTCATCTTGGCTCAGAAAGGGGAACTCATTCAAATGTTGCATAATGCGACTGTTTATGGCTTTGTTTACTGACAGACACTGCTGCTTTACTGGGGATGCACAAAGAGGGATTTTCCTCCAGCTCCTGGTTATCAGCACAATTTAATTACATTAAGAGACAACTAAATTGGACTTGGTCATCCAGAAAGGCTTAAGGGATTACTGGACTTCTGGACACTGGAGATCAGGTTCACTCATCCTGCTTCGTACAATGTGCAATATTCATGTACAACCTCCAGCAGCCACGGATACAGTCTAAGAAAGTGGGGGCTGCAAACAGCATCAGCCGCCTGTCGCTATAGTAACACAAAAACAGGCCCTGCTCAGGGTCTTTCACATGGAGCTCCCTGTCACAACTCCATATAAAACTTGAGAGACACAGACAAGTTGCCAGTCTCTCTTTCATTTCCAAAGATCTCTTTGCATCTACTATCACGGTTATGAAAGTGTGTTACCAGCTTAAGATTTCAGTGTGGAGACTTCCAATCGCTGACTCTACAAGGAGTGTTTAATGTGGACCCTTATTCAAGTGTGTGGAATTGAATATGTCTACTGTTCACGTTTACACATTTCAGCAACTTTCATCATTTTGTGGAAAAATGTTGCTTTGACCTGTGAAACGCAGGGTTTCATTCTGCTTCACACAGAGGTGAACCCACCCACAGCAGCCGATCCCGCAAACTTTTATATGTCTGGAGACTATAAATAATATATTGTGACAGGAAGTCAGTACAGTTAGTCTGCTGGGCTACTGAGCAATGACTCAACAGCCAAAGCAGCGAACGGGGAGGCAGTCTCAGACAGCTCTCATTAATTATGGATGTTAAAGTGTGATAAAAGAGACTGCTGATGTCTCAGTCAGTGACTACATCACGGTCACAAGTGTCACACGAGTCCAGTCGCTGCACTCAGCTACCGTTGATCCCAGGACGATAACGTGACCTTCAGGTGCTGATGGAAACTGGAGCTTCTTTAGAGAATTTTCAGCCACTGTATCTGTTTAAAATCCAACAAGTGTTAAAAAAACTCGATCATTAGGCCAAACTGTCACAGTCTCTCCTGTCAGCTGCCTTTATTTATTTTACACTTTACTCCAAACCAATTTTTAGTGTTAAGCTACTTATATTGATTTACCCATTTATACAGTCATGTAACTTTTACTGTTAACAATTCAAAATGGGTTTTTCGATTAAGGGTAGTACCTCAACGGAACGGATTCAAATCCATTCCCTCCACTCCCAAAGGCAGTAGTTTTAACCACTAGGCTTTCCTGCTGTCCCGTTGTTTTCGTGGATTGACGAGGTGTGAGGCAACTTACAGAGGGCCTCACTGAAAAACTTAAAACAGTGCAAAAGACAGTAAAATGACATTGAAAAATGTAAGTCAGGAGCCTCTTGCAGCATCTGCATCAAATATCACACTAAAGTCCATATCACACGAAGGTGAATATTCTTGTTAGTTTCAATAACATTGCCGACCTGACCCTTGTCAATCAGATGCGATCAATAATCCCAGAGGTAGGGGCAGCAGTGAGGGTGTCACCACAGCCTCATCCAAAGAACGAGTGTAAAGAAAGTCAAGAGGAGTGTGTTGGTATGTTTCCAGTTTGGAGGTTGACTTCCTCCGTTAAGATTGCAAGACTCAAGTGCAGTGGTATATATGTGTATCTATCATTTAATTCATACCTCCTATGGCTTAAAGAATTATATCAGCAGTTGTTTCCTTTCTGTTGTCCTTTTTTTTAAAAAAAAAAAAAATTATATACATATATATAATATATATATATATACACATACATACGTACAGGTATGTGCCACTTTACAACGTTTTGGGCAGAGACTGACCACATATATGACAACGGTGGTCCCATAAAAATATCATGGACTGAAAAATTCCTATCAAAGGGCGAGGTCGTAGCCATCATATGGGTCGTAATGCGATCCATCGCTCACATCATGTTTTAAGCGTGTTTTGTAAACAAAACAACTGTGCTGGCAGACATATGAAAGTACTGTATATATGCTGTCGGTATAGTATATAATACATGATAATGATAATAAACAACTACTGGTTAATGCATTTACTGTACAGTAGTTTTTCTTGTTATTTTAGAGTGTACTCTTTCTACTTAAAAAAGTTCCATAATGTAAGACTACTGTACACTCCATGGTGTTCGCTCAATGACAAAGTCAAACTGCGACTGGTTTCACAGAACGTAACCCTGTCGTTAAGTAGCGCATACCTGTATATATACACATATACATACATACGTCTATATCTATAGATGAATTATGATGCCGCTCGGGACAAACGGTTGTAGCTATTGTGTGTGTTTGTAATAAATTTAGCAACTATATAGTTCTCTCATTTCTGTTTGCGGGCATATTTGCAGTTTCAGGTGTTTCAGCTGCATTGCTGTGCTCCTCCTAGAACTAAAAGGAGATTCAGTATAAAGACCAAAGTTTACCATTGTATTAGCAGCAATTGAAGCATTTCCAGTTGTTGCAAAGGAAGGGAGAGGGAATACATTCCCTGTGAAGCACTTGGGGTATTTTTCTTTGCTGACAGTTACAAAAATGCTGAAGTCCAAACTCCTCAGGTGGCACATACAAACACATACTAGCAACACACAGCAACTGGCTGCCACAGCTTTTCTGAGGTGTGAAAACAAAACCAGATGCAGTCTTTCCTCGTGACGGAGGAGGGGGGGCCTTATGGGCCTGGAGCACTTTACTCAGTGTGTTGACAGTCTGCTCCAAACTCTCACACACTCATCGCCTTCATCATTTACACCACCAACTCTGGCAGTTGAACACTAACTAACATTGCTTTCTGGTTCATTACCATGGAGTGGTTATTCTCTATAAATATTAATAATATTATATATATAATAATAACCTGATGTCAAACAAAGGAGTCCCCTGTCAAGATAAGTGCAACAGAAAGTCTTAATAAAATGTACAATAAACTCTTAACCCTCTGTCCACCACAGTGCATGCTTACAAAAATGTCAAATTCTAGTGATCAGCTTGCATGTGTACTGACCACACTGAGCTGGGCCATCCTAGAAGCATGTGATGAACACTGAACTGGACAGTCCAGCAGGTGTATTAAGTGCACTGAGGTCGGCAATATTTTAGGTATGTGAAGAGCACTTACCTGGAGCCTGCTGCTGTACCATCTCAGAGAGGTCCTGCAGGTGAACAAAAAGCATAAGGCCGCCAGCTGCAAACAGCAGGAGGAACCAGAAGGAGCAGGGAAGATGCATGGGCGCCACTCTCAGCCTGCGCCTCCCGCAGCGGGCGTCTGCCACTCTACATTCGAGCGCGAGCATGTCAAGTTCGTTCTGTAGGAGGGACCTACCGGAGAGAGGTGCATCGTCAACAGAAGGTGATAGAGAGAATGGTTTTCAAGTGCACATCTTCACTTGCCTGCACTAGCATGTCAAGTAATACTCATTGTCTACACTGATGGATTCAATTATTTCTCTTGTAATTCAGTGTAGGGGGAGTGGTGGTGCAGTGGGCTTGGCCAGGTTCTGTGCTGGGTCTGGGGTTCAAGTCCTGCTTGGAGTGCCCTGTGATGGACTAGTGTCCTGTCTTGGGTGGGTCCCCTCCTCCTCCAGCCCTATGTTGCTGGGTTAGGCACCAGCTTGCTGTGAGCCTGCTTGGGACAAGTGGCTTCAGACTCTGTGTGTGTGTGTGTGTGTGTGTGTGTGTGTGTGTGTGTGTGTGTGTTTCTGCTGCTGGTTTAAGCTCATCTATGGGTTAAGTAGGGGGGTGTGGTGGCGCAGTGGGTTGGACCGGGTCCTGCTCTCCAGTGGGTCTGGGATTCAAGTCCTGTTTGGGGTGCCTTGTGATAAACTGGCATCCTGTCCTGGGTGTGTCCCCTCCCCCTCCAGCCTTATGCCCTGTGTTTCTGGGTTAGGGTCCAGTTCCCTGCGACCCTGTATGGGACAAGTGGGTCAGAAAGTGTGTGTGTGTGTGTGTATGTGTGTATTGGTTAATTAGCCATGTTTAACTATTAGCTTTGTAATTTGGTTTTAAGTTTAAACTGAAATTTAAATTCTGCTTTAATTTGTTTGCCAGAATAAAATCACTTATTTCATCAATTGCTGAATTAACCAATATCAGACTTCCTTAAAAGGTTAAAGACTTCAGTATCGATGGCAATCACTGCAAAAAAGAGTAGTATTTTACATTTAAAAACATGGCATCTGGAGATTGATCATGTGACCGTTTTTCAAGATTGCCACATAAAATTTTTGTCTCCACTCCAGAGAACAACAATTTAGAAATTTTTTTCCGTATACAATCTGGCGGTTTTAACTTGGCACAATTAATAGATTTTGGCATGTCCAAAGGACATGTTCTAAGTACAAGAATTGTCTTTCTTCCTCAACACACTTTCTGAAAAGGAAAAGGATTAAAGCTGAGGCCATTGAAAAAAGATGGGCTGAACCACAGAAGTAAAGAAAGTAACTACGGGCACATTGGAAGTTTTTGACAAAGAAGAGATTAGGGCCAGTTCCCCTTCAGGAGATTTTGTGGTATGGATGAGAAAGATAACATCTGGTCAAATTTCTCATCTGAGCCTGAGATGTTCGGTTGGATGTGAAGTTATGTTCCTTAGAAACTCAGCAGGATGATGTCAATGCCAATTCATGCAAAATTACAAAAAAACTTCCACCTCTGTGGCAGTTTGGAAACAAAACTCACTGATATAACCGATTGCATGAACAGTGTAAAACGTCCTGTCCCAGCTGAATACAATCAGAGGAAATGAAATCAAACAATAATTCAATAGATACCCCAGAGCAGAAAGCTGAACTGTACCAAGTTCAAATATAAAAACCGCCACAATAATTTGAAGATTATGGGACTGCCTGACAATGAATTCTCCTTCAACAACTTCTGCAGGATCAACTATATTCCTGGGTGGGACTGCTAGACAATTTGCCTTCTGCTAAGCTTGATTTTGCCTACCGACTCCCTGGCTGCACTCTTAGCATTCTGATCTGATTTCTGGGACTCTCAGACAGAACACACTGAGAAAGCCGCAGTAAAAAAAGTGACATCTTTAAACATTCTGCAATTTTATCCTGACCTGAAGCTGTTAAAGCTTTAAAACAATCCAAAAACTATTGAGGTTCTACTTTTCCAGCCCAATTACTGTAAGATGTCCACAAAGGAAAGATCTGCCTGTTTGATGGACTGAGACTGAGAACTGAACTTTTTCATGTTCTTTTCTTATATAGTTTATTTTTTTCTTTCTTGATTCCCGTTTTCTTTAGACTTACTCTGCTTCACCATGTTTTATTTATTTATTTACTTATGGGGGGCACAGTGACGCAGCAGGCTTGGCCAGGTCCCACTTTCTGTGGGGCTGGGGTTCGAGTTCTCCTTGGGGTGCCTTGCACCAGAGTGGCATCCTAGCCTGGGTGTGTCCCCCTTCAGCTTCTCACCCTGTGGTGCCAGGTTAGGCTCCAGTTTGCTGCGACCCTGCTCAGGACAAGTAGTTACAGACTGTGTGTGTGTGTGTGTGTGTGTGTGTGTGTGTGTGTGTGTGTTATTTATTTATTTATGGAATTACTTATTTATTTGTATCCATTTGAGGGGACTTCACTTTGTTCCACCAAGACTGGGTACTGGGGCAGCAGTATAGCCAGTGATGTCTAATTTGGAGTTACAAGTTAGATCTTACCCCTGTTTGATACCTGTAAATAAAGTTGGCAGTTCACAGGTTCTTTAAGGGAACGGTGTTGTTATAGTGAACATGTTTACCTCCCTTTTTCCCTATGTTTTTCTTTAATTTTCTCTTTCTTTCAGCTTTTTTTCCCCTGTTTTCTACCCCACTGGGTCACATGTTCTAGGTGTCTGACTATAGGAGGCAATTTACTTCTTGGGTAACTATTGTAAAGCTTGCAGTTAAAATTAACACTTGGCACATCAATATAATTGCAGGTTGGGGGTTTTTAATGTGTTGAAATATATTAAATGAAAAATCTGTCTGCTCATAATTTCATTGAAATCTGTATTGTCTAGCTTCAGTTTTATTTCTTTTTATTCTGAATAGTGAAAAAGTAATAATAATAATAATAATAATAATAATAATAATAAGTTGTATTTTGTATTTGTGGTCTACTTCTATTTATCTTTCTATATATAGGATATTAGTGATTAATTTTCTTCAGTCTGATAATGTCTGATCTGAATGAGACCTCAGGGGATCATATATTTTTGGACAGCAGGCTTGGACAATGGCAGTTGACCACTTCTGAGAAACATAATTTGTTGCTCCTTGATTTATGCTTGCTGTTGCAGTCCCAGTTTTACTCCATGTTGCTGCCTTTATTTGTCTCTGTATGTCACTGTAACCTAGTGTTGCTGTTGTTCCAATAATAAAAGAAAGTTTAAAAAATTAACGCTGTATTACACATTTCCATAAAGAAAATATAAAAGTAAAATTTAAACGTGAGATGTGGCTGTTATTCTGTTATGCTGTAGGTATTTCATGCACAAATATAATTAAACATGATAGAGAGTCCTTGACTAATACATTATCATTATAATCAAAGTATATTCAGTCAACATCTTGATCAAGCATAATTATGTAGGGGCAAAGCTGAGACAAACAACAGGGGGTCTCAAGGACTGCAGACAACACCTTTAATATAAGGCAAGGAAATAAAATAATAAAGGACCTCCTTTCTTATTTCAAGTGGGCTATAGTATTGCAGGGTTAGCTGCACTGGACCAATGCTACCCAGACAGGGAGTTTGGTTTTATCTACATGTTTATCTCAGTGATATAATTAGAAAGCAGCATATTGTACACACACACACACACACACACACACACACACAGCAAGAATAGTACATATCTCTGTCCTATTATTTCACTCCTTTGCTAGGATCAGGTTTCAGACTTAAGTATGACAAGCTAGTAAACTTGAAGAGTAAAGAGTAACTGATAGCTACTTGACTCACAAGGACTTCATTTCAGGAACTTGACATTTCAAAGACAAATATTCACAATCTATGAAATTTCAAAATTAATCAAATCACATTTGTGGTTTTGCAGCATTTAGTGAACATATGTGTACTTGTACATTAAAGCTACAGCCTTGTCTTTGTAGTTATACAATATACAGTGTACCTGCCACTGTGGCAAGCCAATGACTTCTGATGGAGTGTGCGCACTTTTTCAGATGTTTCTTAAAAATATCCATCCAGCCATCCATCCATCGTCAACAACCGCTTGTCCCGAGTGGGGTTGCGGTGAGCCAGAGCCAGACACACACACGCACAAGCACACGCGGACGGGCACACGCACACACGCACACACACGCAACACACACTGGATGGGACGCCAGTCTGTCACAGGGCAGCCCAAGCAGGGCTCAAGCCCCAGACCTGCCAGACAGTGGGCACTGTCCAAACCCACCATGCCACCATGCCCCCCATATCTTATAAATATTTAGAAATAAAAACTATAAATTACACACACATGCCACACGTGCACACACACACACACACACACACACACACATACACACACACACACACACATGACTGAAACCGTTTATCCCAAGCAGGGTCACAGCGAGCCAGAGCCTAACCCAGCAACACAAGGCACAAGGCTGGGGAGGGGACACACCCAGGATGGGACGCCCGTCCATCACAAGGCACCCCAAGCGGGACTTAAACCCCAGAACCACCAGAGAGCAGGACCCAGTCAAACTCACTGCGCCACCGTATCCCCCCTATTATAAATTAATTATAATTAATAATTATACATATTTTGGTACATAAACAAATATTTTACAGATCCTAAAATGATCCTTACTACATAGACATACAAAATGTAGTAAAATATTCTTAGCGCCTCTGCAAGTGGTAATTTCCCATAGGTGCAGTAATTTCATGCTGGAAGCCCTTGGACAGCTCTTGGTTTGAGTGCAAATAGATAAATAAGTTTGCGGTCGTATTAAATTATGGGACAGAGACTTGCTGCCATGCAAGCACACAGGACAGAAAGCTGCACTAACATCAGCAGAGCCATGCATCCTTTGCAAGTGTATGGCTATATCAGTAATGGACAACCCCAGGTGAAATTCTGCACAAGAGTAATAAGACCTTTTATTAAACTTTGTTGTGCTTCATCACTGAGACTCCAAAGAATCATAAACCGTCTCCATGAAGATCAGTTCTGACACTTTTGAAACAGATATTTTAGACATGGTTATGTAGAGTGGTTTTGGGCTGAGATGTACAGTGAGAGAGATATTGCCCTGTCATGGATTGTGAAACTCAGTGGGACATTGACACTGTTTCCTGGCATGCCTTCAACAGGTAAATCGAATGCCAAAGAATACCTGTCCAAGAAATGACCCTGCCCTCATCCCATAGGAAGGTTGATCAAACATCTGCTTGTTTACCAAGAAACAGGATTCCAGTTATGTACAGTACAATAGGCAACTCTTTCTTTTCAGTTTTGGAATATTTTGCACCTAGGTTGTGAAATAGGGTGGAGGTTTGATGCCTGCTTAGCCTGTACAGTTTGCGTGTATGTAGGTTTCCACCTAAACTCTAAACGCTAATGGTGATTGTATGTTACCTTTCGCATTTGTGTGTGGTTTCCCTGCAATGGAGTGGAGGACCTATGACATATGTCACTGAATGTTTCTTAGATTCCCAGATAGATATACTAGCATCCTGTCGGGGTGTGTCCTGCCTTATGCTCCTATTAAGGCTCCAGACCACTGTGACCCTGTCTTCAGAAGGGCAGTTATCAATAGTGAGCCAAGCAGTCTGTGTTTCTCACTCATCCCACAATAGTTCTTTCAGACTTCCTCAATACCACAGTACCTGCCAGTAAAAATTACCCAACGGTATAAATGGGAGGGGGGGTGTGGTGGTGCAGTGGGTTTGGCCTGTGCCTGCTCCCTGGTGGGTCTGGGGTTCAAGTCTTGCTTGGGATGCCCTGCGATGGACTGGCATCCTGTCCTGGATGTGTCCTCTCCCCCTCCAGCCTTGTGCCCTGTGTTTCCAGGTTATGCTCTGGCTTACCATGACCCTGCTTGGGACAAGTAGCTTCAATCAATGTGTGTGTGTATAAATGGGTAAACTGTTAGTAATGTCACACCTGCGAGGACAACAGCAACACGTGGTACCAATCAGCCTGACCAGGTATAAAGGCACTTCTGTCCTGGTACCAGGTGTGGAATCCTGCAAATGCCTCCCTGTATGGCTTCATGAAATTCAGCAGTCTTCTCCCTGTACCAATTTCCCTCTTTCATGTTTCTGACCCCTGCTTGCTCTCCCAGTTACCGAGTTTTGCTTCGCTCTGGAAATGACGTTGTGCCTCAAAAACCTACGCCTGTCCACGACCTCTGTTTTGCCTGTCCCTACGAACGCACCCGCACTTGGGCCCAATCCCTTACCTCTCCTGTCCCCGGCGCTGACAGAAGATTCTGCCTACTCATGGAAACAGCGGAGTGGGAGGGCCTGCAAAAGGCGGTCTCGGCACAGGAGGGCCTGTTAGGGTCCCATGACCAAACCCTGTGACAGATCCTGGAAATCCTACAGGGGCTGGTGCAGATGCAGCGGAAGCCAGGACCGGCCGAGGGGACCGCCATAATGGCTACCGCGGCTGCAGGGCAAGTCCCTGTAGCTGCCCTCGCAGGGTTGCTTGCATCATCAGCTGCTACCCTGAGCATGCCGGCAACAGGAACCCGGCTAGCTACACCAGGAAAAGTACAATGGCTAGCTTGGAAAATGCCCGGGATTTCTCCTTCAATGTGAGCTTGTGATGGGGGGTGCGGTGGCGCAGTGGGTTGGACCACAGTCCTGCTCTTCGGTGGGTCTGGGGTTCGAGTCCCGCTTGGTGTGCCTTGTGACGGACTGGCGTCCCATCCTGGGTGTGTCACCTCCTCCTCTGGCCTTATGCCCTGTGTTACCGGGTAGGCTCCGGTTCCCCGCGACCCCGTATGGGACAAGCGGTTCTGAAAATGTGTGTGTGTGTGTGTGTGTGTGTGTGTGTGTGTGTGTGTGAGTGAGCTTGTGTTTGCTAGCCAGTCAAATGTATATCAGACCGATGTCAGCTGAATAACGTATGTTATCTTGTTAACAGGCCCCGTGTTGGACTGGACGATGGCGATCTGGCACACGCAGGAACACACCATGTATGCACGCTTCTGGGAGTGCTTTCAGACAGTGTTTGACAACCCCCTCTCGGTGCACCGCCAGCTGACGATCCAGCAGGGCAGTTCAACTGTGGCAGCCTATTCACTGGAATTCAGGACACTGGTGGAGCAGAGTGGCTGGAACCAAGCCACTCTCCTGCCCTCATTCTTTCGTGGGGTGCGCCCCCGGATCCAAGCTGAGCTGGAGTACCGGGGGGAGAATTGGACCCTGGACCACTTTGTTGAATGGCTATGGTCATCGACAATCTTGAGCAGGACCGACTGCTGCCAGCCGAGCCAAACCCCAGGATCCCCACAGTATCCCAGGAAATCCCAGAACCGGTGCACCTGGGACAAGGGCACCTGACCCCCAAAGAGAGGCAGCAAAGGATCTGGGGCTGTCTGTGCTTGAACTGCAGTGGCATGGGTCACGTCCGGGCAGACTGTTCCAACTGAGGACTCCCCAGGAACCCTCGCCCAGGAACAGAGGTGAGTGTGTTGTGTTGCGCCGACACCCAACTGACCGTACCGATTGAGGTGACCTGGGGGCCCGTGCGGGTACAGATGCAAGCATTTGTAGGCTCAGGGATCACCAGCTGTTTTATGGACAAGACCTTTGCACAATGGCAGGGTATCCCGAGCCGTGAGTATGCCGTCACATTGTGAATTAATGCTCTAGACAGGCAGCCGTTGGGCTCGGGCATGGTAGAACACCAGATGGAGTCCTTGAGAGTACGAGTCGGGGTGTGCCACACGAAAGACCTCACGTTTTTTTTAATCGGGGCCCCCAACACACCTATCATTCTGGGGTACACCTGGTTAGCCAAACATGACCTGGTTTTTTCTTGGAGTACGGGAAATTGGTGGCATGGGGGCACTAATGCCAGAACACCTGTTTAGACCTTCCCTGCCGGGCCACCTGGAGAGCCCAGAAACCACCGCGGGTTTTGTGACCCTTCCGAATATCAGGACTTAGCTGAGGTCTTCAGCAAAAGCAAAGCGGCCATGCAGTCCCCGCACTAGTCTTGGGATTGTGGGATCGAGTTGTTGCCGGACACTTCTCCCCCTAGGGGATGCATTTATTCGTTGTCATTGTTGGAGCAACGAGCATTGCAGGAGTACGTGACTGAGGTGTTGGCCTCACAGATCATTCGGCCATCCGGTTCTTTTTAATTGCAAAGAAAGACGGGGGGCTGCGCCCCTGCATTGATTATCGAGGCCTAAACGCAATCACAGTGAAGTACCTGCACCCCCTGCCACTGATCACGGCAGTGCTGGAACAAGTCCACAGGGCTTGAGTGTTTCCCAGGCTGGACTTGTATCGTGCCTATAACCCGATCCGGATAAAGGAGGAGGACGGATGGAAAACCGCTTTTAGCACCTGCCTTGGGCACTATGAGTTTACGGTCATGCCTTTTGGTTTGTGCAACGCCCTGTCAGTGTTGCAAGAGTTTGTGAACCACGTCCTGGGGGATCTGGTGAATAACAGAATGCTGGCGTACCTCGATGACATCCTGATCTTCTCCCATACCAAAGCCCAACTGGTGCGCCAGGTGCTGCAGCGGTTACTAGAAAACCGGCTCTATGTCTATGTCACCCAGGCCACCGACAGACCCTCTCCCTGCTACAAGGGTGATATTTACATTTACATTTATTCACTTAGCAGACACTTTTCTCCAAAGCGACTTACAATGGATACAATGTAGCGTTACTATCCCACACACCTTATTCACCAAGGTGTCTTTACACTGCTAGATACACTACTTAAAATGGGTCACTCATCCATACATCAGTGAAACACACTCTCTCTGTGACACTCACACACTATGGGGGAACCTGAACAGCATGTCTTTGGACTGTGGGATTAAACCAGAACACCCAGAGGAAACCCACACAGACATGGGAAGAACATACAAACTCCACACAGACTGAGCAGGGATCGAACCCACATTCTCTTGCACTACCCAGGCACTGTGAGACAGCAGTGCTGCTCATTGTGCCACTGTGCTGCCCCATATGATATTGGTGGGCATCCATACTGAAGGATGTGTAGGAGTATGTCGAGGCCTGTGCAACGTGTGCACAGGCCCAGACCCCAAACCAGAAGCCCGTTGGACTGCTCGAACCTCTACCTGTCCTGGTGTGGCCCTGGTCTCACATCTCCATCAATTTCACGGTGGAGCTCCCCATGTCCCAAGGTAACACCGTCATTCTCACCATCCTGGATGAATTCTCAAAGGTCTGTCAATTGGTTCCCCTACCACGACTCCCATCGGCCTTGAAGAAGGCAGAAGCCTTGTTTCAACACATCTTCTACATTTATGGCCTCCCGGGGGACATAGTGTCTGATAAAGGCCCACAGTTTACATCCCGATTGTGGAAGGCTTTCTGGCACAAAATGGAAATGTGGATAAGTCTGACATCAGGTTACCACCCACAGGCTAAGGGACAGGTGGAACGACTACACCAGGAACTGGGTAGGTTCCTGTGTAGCTAATGTGGCCAGAGACAGCAGCAATGGGCTCGGTTTTACCCTGGGTGGGATACGCTCACAATTCTCTCCCTCATACCTCCAACAGACTCACCCCATTCCAGTGTGTCCTAGGATACCAGCCTTCCCTGTTCCCCTGGCACACAGAAAGCACGTCCCAGCCATCGAGGCCTGGTACCAAACCAGTGCAGACACGTGGCAAGCGGTGCCCGCCCGTCTGCGCAGCAGCGTGCAGCGGTACAAACGGCAGGCTGACTGGCACCATCGCTCCGTCACCTTCCAACCCGGTCAGTGGATTTGGTTGTCCACCAGGGACTTGAAATAGTGACTCCAGTTCTGGATATTGAGTTCCAGATACATTGGGCCCTACAGGATCATCCGTCAGATCAACCTAGTCACTTACCGGTTGCGCCTGCTACTGACTTTAAGAGTATGTTCGTCATTTCATGTCTCCCTCCTTAAGCCATATAAAGTGTCGTCCCTCCAGACCCCTCGGAGCTCGGTGCCTCCCCCACCAGTGCAGGTGGAGGGGGCCCCAGCGTATGCGGTTCGGGAGCTCATGGACTCTCATTGTCGGCGAGGCCGCATGCAGAACCTGGTGGACTGGGAGGGGTATGGCCCGGAGGAACGCTGTTGAGTGTCAGCAGTGGACATCCTGGACCCCTCTCTGATCTTGGCTTTCCACCGGGATCACCCAGATTGCCCGGCGCCCTGGCCCAGGGGGCATCCACCCCGGTCCAGAAGGGCGGCTGGAACCGCTCATAGGGAGGGGGGTACTGTCACGCCCACGCCCACAATGGCAACACCTGATACCAATTAGCCCGGCCAGGTATAAAGGCAGTACAGTCCTTGTACTGGGTGCAGAATCTTGCAAACGCCTCCCTACGTGGCTTTGTGACATTTAATGGTCTTCTCCCTGTCCCGAATTCCCTGTTTCGTGTGTTTGACTCTCTTGGTTTCTGACCCCTGCTTGCTCTCCCTGTTATCGAGTCTTGCTTCGCCCTAGAAAAGACGTCCGTGCCTCGAAGTCCCATGCCTATCTATGACCTCTGTTTTTGCCTGTCCCTACGAATGCACCCACACTTGGGTCTAATCCCTTACCTCTCCTGGCCCTGGTGCTGACAAGTAAATTAACGTACAAACCTAACCTGACAAGTTGCTTTGAACAGAGATGCAGTCTAAATAATATATACGGAAAACGAAAAATAAAAGAAATTAACTTGAAAGCAGTAGAAGCAGTGAGAACCTTGTCAGTGAGTCTTAGTATGACAGAAGAATTCTCAAACACATTTTTAATCTTTGCATAGTGTCTTATGGCACCTGATGAGATGGGTTTGAGTCCAGCGCAGTCTGTGTAGAGTTTGCATGTTCCCCCATGTTCATGTCAGCTCACTACAGATGCTCTGGTTCCCGCTTGCAGTCCAAAGATGGATAGCTAAGTTGCTCGTAGTGTGTATGTGGTCTGTGAAGGAGGGGCATTTCATCAAGCGGGTAACCTACTGCATTGCAAAAACGTTTGTGAAAATGAAGGACAGCAGTCTTCCTATACTCCTCCCTATTTTTGAAGAAATAGCTTCTGTTGACTTCTGATGAATGCTATTATTTGCGATGTCATTTTCTTTAAATACAGTAGATATAAGTGCAACAGGTGGCAAAAATTTCAGCATTAATGACTTGCAAACGTATCATATTATCATAACAGTCACTTCCCACCCTGACTGAAGCACAGTGGACTGTATGAATATTAATAAGACCACTGGCAGCTCTCCGCATTATCCAAGAAATTTCTCTAGTGAGATTACTGGAAGTGTAAAAAATATCACCTCTGAGACATGGAAAATTCAAAGAATGACATTTCAAGATAATTCAGAAAATTATATTTAAGTTGTTAAGTACTGACTTTTTGAAGAGAATGCATGACTGTTGTAAAGAATCTTTAAATTCTTTGTTTGGAAGACAACTTTAACGTTAACATTTTTTCCATGAGACTATACCGTATTTTAGTAGAAATAATGTAAAACGCAAAAAGTAAGCATCCTTCTTTCTTGAAAGTACTATCTACAGCAAGCAGAGGAGTAAGATGAAGCCATCTGGGTGATAAATGCACAGATATGACCTGAGTCCCATTGGCATTTCACAAAGATCTCTCTGTAAACAGATTTCTAATGGCTAATAAGCGGCTTCATGGAAAGTGGGACTTCAGCACAAAAATCTCTGTCAACAAGTCTCTACTGGCATGAAATGGACCAAGTCAATCTCCCACCTGGGGATGCTGGCCTTCCTCCACCATGTCCCAACACCGGTGGATGTGGTAATAGTGTTTTGGAGGTGAAAACAGTGGCAACATTGAGCGTGGCAGCACTATATCTTTACCCCACAGTGGACATGCATCAAAGCCCAACAGAAAGGCCCTTATCAGCACTCTGCTTGCCCACAAGTGCCCACCCACAGATGGTCCAAATGGGGACCACAGGGTGCCCGCAAGAGTCTTGCTGCTGTCCACTCTACTCCATTCACACCACTGGCCTGCATCAATCAACAGCTTCTTGTGAGCAATGCAGCGACAGTGGGTGGAAAGAAGATTAATGGGCAGCGGTGATGCTTTGGCGGTATTGCAGGTCATGATTTATTATTGGTGGTCGGTACCCCATACTGAGGCATAAGACAGTTAAAGATGTCTGGTGAAGACGTCATCCTCATTGGAGGAAGTCTGGAAAAGAAGTTTCATCACTTGCACAATAATGCACACAGACAAGACTGTCGCTTAGGGATGGACTCGGTACACTAAACAATTACGATGGCTGCAAAGGGTGTGGAGAATCGGGTAGAGTCAAATCCACTTCTCTTTCCCTCATCTCAGCTATTTTTGTCCTACATCTCTTTTGTTTCCCCCCTCTCCCAGCCATTACCTGAAGCCTCACATCATACCAGCCCGCAAACAAAGACACACAATAAAAAGAATATAGCATTATGGAAAACATAAAGTGTACACTTTCAGTAGATGGTGGCAGCTCATTTGCAAATGATTTCTATAAACCCAAGGTGTTTGCTATAGATGGCAATGATGAAAACTGTAAGGACTTTTCACAGTATTTTACAATCCAGATTATTAATTATTTCATTTGTCTTCAGCATATAAATTAAGAAAATTTTAGACATTTATAGAGATTTTTTTCCATATTTAATGTGTACTTCTGCACTGGTATGGATTTCTGACACCCCAATAAGACTGCTAAAACATTTTCTTTCAACAGTGATCCTATCATTTATGAGATAAATAATGTGTCAGAACTCCTCTCAAAAATAATTTTAATAGAGCAGTCTGGATATTCTTAGCAGGAATACTTTTGTGTATAATTTAAATACATGTTGTCTGAGTTCAAAAACTTATTATACCAGTGTTGTGCACTTTGTTATTTCACTTTGCCTAAAACTGGTCTGCTGTGCTCTGTTAGGCCCAGTAAGTAGTGCAGTGTTGGGCATTAAAGCACAGGATGGGATTCTTCTTCTTCTGCTGTTACAATACTTTTATACAACTAGTTACACTCTAAACGTACAGCTTTACAAAAAGGTAAGAAGTTATCCTTGAGCCTTTTAGCTCAGATGTACTATTAGTTATTTTAGCTTGTGCAGAGTGCAACTTAAGGCTTGTTTGTGGACTTGTGGGTACCTTCATTGCTGCTTTCACAGGGGGAGGCTCTGGCAGGCCAACTGACCAGGTCAAGAATTTGTGCTGGATGGGCCCTCAACGCAAGTTCAACTCATTGGGACTAGGTAATATGTCCCACTTGGAGAATTTTGAATAAATTGAATGTTGTTTATTTAAATATTTGTTGTAATATTAGTTTTAATGACAAATTTTTTTGTTGTTGTATGACTGTGTTTTAAAAATGTGTAGTTGGTATTTAATTTCAGTGCTGCATTAAAGTGTCAAATGAACCAAAGAGATGAGGTTCAGGGTAATACAGTGTGAGCTTATCTGGCATGTATTAATATAAATTTGCTATAATGAATTTTTATGGTTTTATGGGTAAAGTCCTGATCTACCCTCTGTTATGTTATATTCATAGGTTCTGGTTGTGTGGTTTTTAATGATTTGTTTTCCTGTGAACTTGTGTTGTGATTTTCTTTGAGGGGGTTCATATATGTCACTGATTTATGATGATGATGATCTCTGTCATATCATGAAGTAAATTCCATTTTTGATGAAAGTATTATGGTAGTGCGGTGGCGCAGTGGGTTGGACCACAGTCCTGCTCTCTAGTGGGTCTGGGGTTCGAGTCCTGCTTGGGGTGTCTTGCGGTGGACTGGCGTCCTGTCCTGGGTGTGTCCCCTTCCGGCCTTACGCCCTGTGTTGCCGGGTAGGCTCTGGTTCCCCGTGACCCCGTATGGGACGAGCGGTTCTGAAAATGTGTGTGTATTATGGTAGTGTAATTGTAATTATGTATGACAGGGATTTTTTAATATTTCTGTACAGCAGTGTACTGTAACTGGAATTAAACAAGGAAGATTAGCCAAAAGTGAACACTTTGAATAAAAACTGCTGCAGAACAAAATTTGTGTGTGTGTGTGTGTGTGTGTGTGTGTGTGTGTGTGTGTGTGTGTGTGTGTGTGTGTGTGTGTGTGTGTGTGTGTGTGTGTGTGTGTGTGTGTGTGTGTGTGTGTGTGTGTGTGTGTGTGTGTGTGTGTGTGTGTGTGTGTGTGTGTGTGTTGAACCGCAGTCCTGCTCTCTGGTGGGTTTGGGGTTCGAGTCCCGCTTGGGGTGCCTTGTGACGGACTGGCGTCCCGTCCTGGGTGTGTCCCCTCCGGCCTTACGCCCTGTGTTACCGGGTAGGCTCCGGTTCCCTGTGACCCCGTATGGGACAAGCGGTTGTGTGTGTGTGTGTGTATATATATATATTTTATTTTTCAGCATAACGACATGAACACACATTATTTAAACTAATCAGAAAAGTGCTGAGGGAGGCTGGTGTACATTAATATAAATAGCTGGTGTTAGTGTCTATTCCTGTACATAGTCCTGTGTTCCTTTCTAATTGGCTGTTATATTGCTGACACTTAGTCTGCCACAGGGGAATTCTTGGGGGTTCAAGGGGTAGCCCTTCTGTGGAGTAGGGGGGTTTAAAGTCGTCTTGGGGAAGTCTTAAGTGTTCAGCAGACCATCTTGATATCTTTGTCAAGACTGCTATTGAAGAGACATGTACATGTTAAATTTCTTAGAACCTCATTTCCTGAACCTGTTTCCAGTAGCTCCATGGGAAGATGCTACAGTATTTACTTTTTATGAACAACATGTTGCATTAAACAAACATTTTTGTAGTTCCTTAATACAATACTTCAAAATTAATAAAAATTTTTTAATAACTATACGAATAACATGGTTTATTTTTCTTTTTGCTGCATTTGGTTTACACAAGATTTGTCAGACTCAATTCCTAGGAGGTTGTGTGTCTGCCAGTCTTAACAGGAATTGCTCTGTTATCCAGTTTTTGTAAAAAGCAGTAAACCATTAGGTCTCTAAAAGCACCAGCTAAAGTAAAAAATAAATAGTTTGAAATTTTCAAAGAAGATGCTTAAACAAGGCATATATAACACAAAGTTAATCTATTCTTTATGGGGATGAAAACAGTAAACACACAAGATGTCAGGAGCTGAGTGTGACATCCTGGTCTTGGAGTGCAGCGGGTTTTTACGCCCATATAATTGTTTTATTTGTTATCCTTTGCTTTTATACTTTTACTTTATATTTTTTATCAGGAAGGAACTTACAGTCGTTTGTAGTGAGAAATTCAGCAGCCACTGAGAGTTCATTATGCAGTGTGTCACAAAACAAGCTGGCAATTTACACATAAAACAAAGAGACAAACAGAGCTGCATGGAGAAGCACCACTGAAAGACATATTAGCAGTTACTGGCATGCTTATAATGTCTTACAAAAGCAGTATGGATAGTACAGTAATACAATCAGCTTCTTTAAAGACATATTCAAGCAGGTAAGGAGAGGGGAAGAAGGTACGTGATGGTGTACGGACTGTTTTGGCCATGTGTAAGGTGTCTTGGATCTTACACAGGCTTTCAGTCAGCACTCAACACTCAGTGTATGTGGCATGTGGGGAGACAGAACATGTACACATTTTACAGAACATTTGTATATATGGAAAACACATGAAAATTCTACATTCAACTATGAAATGTCAAGCATACGCACATCAGTACCATGGAACATCCTGCTCACATACCAACACTTGTATATTCTTACCATGCTGACCACCATGCCACCCTACCACAGATGCCTAGTTTCAATAAACACCTAATTACCATGACTGTCATATTTAAGCCCCTGCGTGACAGTGAGATTGCTCCAACCTGGAGTGAGGGATGGAATGAGACCAAAACCTTGCCCAGTTTTTTGCAGGGAAAAAAAATAATAAAAAATAAATAATAAAAATAAATAAATAAGAAAAATAATTTCAGTCGTTAACTTGTGAAAATCACAATTTCATTACAAGTCATCTTGATTTGCAAGCTATGCCTGGAAGCAATAAAAAAGACAACAGATCCCCAGCCCAACAGGGCTCCAGCACAATCTCCAAAACAGGACATGCATTGTATGCTTGCATCTGATTTCACCTGCATACTTAAACATTTCCCAAACCACTTTTATAGAGGCTGAACAGAAAATCCCGGAAACTGCTGCCTCCACTGACATCTAACATTCGACATGCTTTTTCTTACTGATTTTGATAACTTAAGGCATGAGACTGATTCCTACAACAACACATATTTTCAAAGTGTTCAAATACTTCTTGTACTTTTTCATTTACATTGTAGACAGGGTTCACCAAGTTATTATATTCACTATAATTACAGTGTAATACCAAGCATTACTACTAGGCATTCTAGGATATCTGTTGGACTAAAAACGGTGCTCTTGCCTTCATGTCACAAATACAAGGAAATATCTGTATTCTGAAAACGCAAAATAAAGTTTTCTTGAACAAATATTTGTTGATGGTTTTCCTCATTTCCAAGTTATCAACATTCCTGTTGGTTTATGGCGCATGAAGGCGGATAGAGCGTGGCTTTCAGGGCTGTTTTCTATTTGAATTGAATTAGGAAAATTTGCAGGAGAAATAGACATGACGTGCTCCAGGCTTCAGGAAGACTTCACAATGGTGAAGCCCTCATTTTCTGGCTAAGGAAGTGAGGCACCATATTTTTGTTCCTTTGCTAACAGTATTGCATCTCAAAGCACTGAAACAAGAAAGGGCAAGAGAGAAGCATTCCCTTAGGCTGAGGGCTGCTGTGTCCTTAATTCCTGGGGGAATGGGCAGATTTGGAGGTTATGGGCTTGGAGGCCTTCCCCGGTCTTTTCATGGCTTCACCAAATAAAAACACCTGCAGTAGCTGCCCCCACCGAGGCAGCTCCTGAAAGCCTTTTCATCCCTGGTGATTGCTTTTGCCTGGATTCATCAGGCAGGCTCACAGGGCCCATGACCCCCTGACATGTAGAAGACCTAAAAAACTCTGCAGAGAGTGGAAAAAATGCCTTGCGACACAGAGAGGCAGGGGAGGGGCTGTGAGCAGGAGACACATGTTCGCATCAAGTCATGAGCTCACTCGTGAGATGAACCTGAGACAAGGAAGGAAACCTGCAGCTAAGACCCTTCAGAAAAAGCTCTCAGAACTAGAGCTCAGTTTAACAGGTGTAATTATTTATAATTATAGTGGGTCTTCAACTTACAAACACAACTGGAACTGGAAGTCTGTTCGTAATTCCAATCACTAACATTACAACCAATTCAGGTTCAACATCACAAATGTCCCTCAATTTATACATTGATTAGGGTCTGAAAAGAACTCAGACAATACTTAAATATATTAAAAATCAATAAAAAATTATTCAAATTGCATCAATTTATTTTTATGCTTGTCCAGTGGAAAGCATTTTGTTTCTACCTTGAAAACATAGTACACAAGGTAGGTGTCACAGCCACAACCTCATGCTGGACAACTGCACCTGCTGTGAATCAAGGAGACAGGGTATAAAGAAGCTACCCTGGTGCACCTGTTTGTAGAACCTTACTCAGAGAAACTGCAGCTCCAGCATCAGTGATCCACAGCTGCTGCTCTTTGCCTTCCCCCAATCTCCCTCTGTCCCTTCCCTGTACTTTTGTATTCACGTTCTGGCTTTTTTGACCCTTGGCTCCGTTTACTCAATCACATCTCTTGTCTTGTCCCACGAACAAAGTCTGCACATCGACTGAACCTTGCCTGTCCATGACTACAGCTTTGTCTACTCCTTGTTGGATCCTAGAATAAAGGCACTTGCAATTGGATCCATTGCATCTGTCTCCTGTCTTCAGCCATGACAGTAGGGCATAAGATGCAGGGTTTACTTTGTTTTACTATTTTGAAGCAAAACCAAAATTGTTTAAAAAAACAGAAAATTTGCCATTTTTCAAGCTTCTATTCAGTGCTGACTGATTCATCTCATAAACGTACAACATTTGTCATCATTGAGACATTCTCAGTTTGCTTTATTGTCAGTCCAGTCAAATGCATAACAGAGAGTT
The DNA here is from genome assembly GCF_900964775.1 of Scleropages formosus. Classification (NCBI taxonomy): domain Eukaryota; kingdom Metazoa; phylum Chordata; class Actinopteri; order Osteoglossiformes; family Osteoglossidae; genus Scleropages; species Scleropages formosus. Next base: position 33,570,994 of record NC_041810.1, read on the forward strand.
ACTTTGGTATCCTCTCTGGACAGGGTCTTTAAAATTCTCAAAGACATTAAAATGACTTCAAAATACTGTCTTCCTTTTCAGTTCCTGTTGCTCATGAACATGTGCAATGTTCCTCATCCTGTTATTGATCTCCAACACTTAGGACCTCCAGACAGGAGCTGCTTCACAGCGCAGGTCCTACAGTACTACTCTGGGTATTCTTTACTGCTTACTAACTTCTGTTTGTAGATATCAGTAATTTTGTTTCACAATACTCACATTTGTGAAAATAGACAAATGAAGAAAGTACAGTTAAAAATAAACTGAAAGTGTTTGAAACTTGGGGGTGTGGTGGCGCAGTGGGTTGAACCACAGTCCTGCTCTCCGGTGGGTCTGGGGTTCGAGTCCTGCTTGGGGTGCCTTGCAACGGACTGGCGTCCCGTCCTGGATGTGTCCCCTCCCCCTCCGGCCTTACGCCCTGTGTTGCCGGGTAGGCTCCGGTTCCCCGTGACCCCGTATGGGACAAGCGGTTCTGAAAATGTGTGTGTGTGTGTGTGTGTGTTTGAAGCTTTGATCATTTGTAGCTAAAACGGTCATAAAAGAAGAAAACCAGTGTGAATTATTTGTTATCTAAATTTGTTGTTTTACTTCTATACATAACACAGAATGTTTCTTCATTTTTAGGGCACTTTGACATACTATACAGCAAATGTTTACAGTAAAATGCAAATTATTGGAAAACTGTTATATATATAAAAAGCTTCTCAAGTCATTTTGTTCACGCAGAGATTGCTAAATTGACATTTACATTTATTCATTTAGCAGTTTTTGTCCAAAGCGACGTACATCTCAGCAAAAGTACTATTTATGCATAACAATAAGAGAAAGTGACATAGCTGCAGACATGAAAGTCTCAAGTAAACCTAGTTTCAAGTCTCAAGTAAACCTACCACTTGTTGCACTGAGGTTCATCATAAATTGCAGGTTGAATATGTATTTCAAGTTTTTAAAATGTTTTAAATATGTGTTCCTTAATTTGGCCTCTTTACTTATATCAATACTTACTGTATTTCATTAAATATTTCAGTTTGTCATTACTGTAAGCCAGAATGGAGACAAAAGACTATTTTCCAGTTTTTTAGATGTATCAAGGTAGCATGATGACTGAATTTTATATGAGAATAAAACATGTCTTCCATGTGTCTGTAGCACAGTAATGTCACAAGAAAAGTAGTTCTTTTTCAACAGAGTAATATCCGAATGTATTATTAAACTGTACAAGTTCTTAGTTATTAGCAGTGGATTCAATAAACCTTGAGACAGACTTATCTTACATATTTATACATGAATCTTAATGTTTTCTTACAAGACTGTAAATGACTTGGCCCTTACTAATTTATCAGACCTCATTAATATGTACAAGCCAGAACATGCTCTCTGATCACAGAATGGTGGCTCTTATGTAATAGATTAAATAATCAGCTGTGGGTGGAAAAGCCTTCATTTACCAGGCTCCTGAGCTGTGGAATCATCTACAGCTACTGCTAGTGATTCCCTGTCAGTGAATTCCTTTAACTCCAGACCTTGGACAATGACTCCTTAAGAGATCACAAACTAAGTAGCATGGGGTGAATTTTCACCCATGAGGGATTTAGAACTCCAGATGCAAATGACCTTTTACTGAACATGTAACAAACTCCAGACGTGAGCATCAATGTTCTCTGCTTTGGACCTCCACAACATCATCTGTCAGTACAGTGATTCCAATTCTAGAGTGCCACTCCACCACTTCCCAGCTGCAGAATCTAACTTGAGACAACAGTTCCCTCTGCTCTCTCATTCCATGTTCTGTTCCTCATCATCCTCTAGTCCTAATTCAGTCCAAAACTAAAGACCAGTCTCACTCCTCTCGTATCTGTCTAAAACTCTATAACAGGCGGCCTGTGCTTAATTATTTGAATTCCTCACCCGGAACCATCTCCAGTTGGGATTCAGAATTAGTCACTCCACAGAGACAGCACTCCTGGCAATGTCTGATGCTCTCCAGTCAGCTAGAATGGTCTGCCTCTTGTTGATCCTCATCTTTCTGGACCTGTCTGAAGCATTCTACACTGTCAGCCACCAGATTCTACTCTTGTCTCTTAGTCAGCTTGAGATCAAAGGAACGACACTAAGATGGATTGAGTCTTATCTGACAGATCTTATCAAGTGGTCTGGCGGGGCACCCATTCTTCTCAGGACTCAGTACTCATTGCCTCCCATGGATTCAAATACCGCTGCTATGCTGATGATACCCAGTTCTTCCTTTCTTTTCCACCTGGAGCATCAGACATTTCCGTGCACATTGCCGCCTGTCTGTCGGACATCTCTGTATGGATGTCTGATCATCACCTAAAACTCAACCTCTCTAAAACAGAGATCCTACACCCTCCAGCTGGCCTGTCTTCCTGTCATGATCTCTTGATCAAACTGGACAACTCACTCATTTTGCCTACCCCCTCGGCTAAGAGTCTGGGAATGATGATTGACTCAAGTCTATCTATCTCTCAGCACATCAAAGCCACAACCTGGATCTACAGATACATCGTGCATAACATCCACAGGATCCGTCCTTACCTCACAACAGACTCTGCGCAACTACTTGTTCAGACCATGGTGACATCCCGCCTGGACTACTGCAACTTCCAGATACTGCCATTAAACCTCTACAACTGATACAGAACGCTGCTTCCTGAGTTGTGTTTGACCTGCCAAAGTGTTCTCATGTATCTCCTCTACTTGTTTCTCTGCATTGGCTTCCTATAGCTGCCTGGATCAAATTTAAGACCCTAGTTATGGCCTACAAATGCATCACTAGAACTGCTCCCAGCTATCTACAAGACTTGATCATCTGCTACACCCCAACCAGACTGCTACACTCTTCCACATCTGCCCACTTGGTGGTCCCAAGGTGTAAATTTTCATGCACTATACTTTGAAGATCATCCCCGGATAAATCTTTATGCAGCTAGTCCTGTAATGTAATGTAAATATTTATATCCATCCCATCAATTGTGAACAACCGCTAATCCCGAGCAGGGTCACAGCAAGCCGGGGGCTACCTTTCAACACAGGGCACAGGCCGAGGGGGGAGGGAACACAGCCGGGAGGGGATGCACCCAGGACGAGACCCCAGTCTGTCACAAGGCACCCCACGCAGGGCTCAAACCTCAGTCCTGCCATAGAGTGGACATCGGCTGAACCCACCACGCCACCACACCATCCTATATGTATGTTTAAAAAAAATACTAGAAAGGTGATCAGGAATTGTTGATATTCTGATAAAGTTTTATGCAGCTACTCGTGTGATGAACATCGGTGCATGTGGTGGAAAGAAACAGACTGTACTTAAGAATCACACATCTGCAACAATGTCTCTCTTTTTCCTAATGCAATGCGCAAACTATTTTCTATGAGAAGTACAACTGTCACACCCCCAACCGCATGACTGACGATTGTACCTGTGTCTAATCAGGCTGCCCAGTTTCTTGCCTCTGTCCAGTTTACCAATCAACTGACCATTCACCTGTCCCCAACCAAAAGAACCAGCCTTGTCCTTCGGTGCTGAATAAACGCTCCAGCACTTGGGTCCAGCCTCCTCCATGTCTTCTTTTCTCTGTGACAGAAGATTCCACATTCACTATGGACCCAGCAACGATCGAACATATTCGGAATTCCATCTCTGTACGCGGAATGCTTCTCAGCTCGTACAAGCACAAGCAAACCCTCCAACAAATGGCGGAAACCACACAAGAAATCCCGAGTGTCCTCTAACAGGACCACAAAACCGAAGATGCCAGAGCAGCCACTGCTGCTTCCGAATCATCAACAGTTGCTGTTGTGCCAGTACCTGTGATGGCCCCCCAACTTGCCATGCCCCAGAGGTATGAGGGCAATCCAGAGAAATGCCATGGGTTTTTCTTGCAGTGTGAGCTGGTCTTTTCCAGCCTGCCACGTGTTTACCAAATGGAGAAGAGCCGAGTTACTTACATCATGTCCTTGCTGATGGGACCAGCCTTGGAATGGGTCATGGCAATTTGGAAGCAGCACTCCACCTTTTCATATGTGGATATTAAAAAAATACTTTGAGGCTTTCTTCGGCCACTCTGCATCTGGTAAGAAAGACAGTCATCGCCTGCTAACACTCCAGCAGGGTGATTGGTCCGTGTCCGAGTACGCCCTCCAATTCCGCACCCTTGTGGGTGAAACACAGTGGAATGATGCCCCGCAGCTGGCATGCTTCCAGCAAGTCTCCTTGCATCCAAGCCAAGCTAGTGTACCAGGGGAAAGACTGGATTTTAGACCAATTCATAGACAATGTAATGACACTGGACAACCTAGCCTGAAAATGCTTGAGGCACCCCTGGCAATCCCATCGGTTGCTGGCACCCTCCTGGAGTTTCTGGAGCCAAAGGAAATCTGCCGAGGGTGACTGACAGCCACCAAGAGGCAATGGGGGCTCTAAGGGGGGCTATGCCTCTACTGTGAGAGTCCAGAACATTACCAAGCAGCTTGCCCGGCGAGGTCACCAGACGAAGTTCCATGACCACAGCAACAGGTGAGCAATCCCTTCCAACCAGCCTCGCAACTCTTGGTGCCAATTGTTTTGTCGTGGGGAGGGAACCGGGTCTCCGTGGTGGCCGGCAGCTTTATGGATTCCGCATTCGCCATGACACCTGCATGTGTGAGACGTTCTATTATGGATTAGTACGCTTGAGGGGAAACTACTGGGCACAGGTGTAATAGAGTCCTGTATGGAGTTCCTTATCCTCCAGGTGGGGGAGTTGTCATAAGGAACAACTCCCCATTTTTCTAATAAAGTCCTGGTTTATACCTGACTGGCTCAGCATAACCCTGTACTGGCTTGGAGTACCAGGGAACTTGTCGTGGTGACCGCAGTGCACCTTCTCCTGTTTGTCTCTCCCATGTAGGGCCACCTCTATCAAGAGACCCAAAGCAGCACAGTTCCTGTAGATACCCAATGAACGTCAGGACCTCAGAGGTCTTCAGCAAGACCAGGGCCCTCCCCCTCAAGGCAGAGTCTATATATTCACACACAAAAGGCCATGGAGGATTATGTGACCGAGGTATTGGCTTCCGGCATCATCAGGCTGTCAACCTTGCCCACTTCCCCCATATTTGACCCCACTGGCCCACCACTTGCAAGGTCCAACATGGCAATCGGGTGCAATGCCTTTCAGGCAGCAGGAGGGGGCGCGTGGCATCATGGCCCCTCACAGCAGAAACTGGCTCTTGGCATGTGGAATGTAACCTCACTGGGAGGGAAGTAGTCAGAACTGGTGCAAGAATTTGAATGATACCAACTAGATATAATTGGGCTCACCTCCACTCACAATATTGGCTCTGCAACCAAACTCCTCGATAGGGGTGGTCTCTTTCCTACTCAGGAGTTCCACAGGGTGAGAGGTGCCGGGTATGCGTGGGGATACTCACAAGGCCCCAGCTGGCTCCCACACAGTTGGAGTTTGTCCCGGTGGACGAGAGGATCACCTCAATGTGACTCAAGGTTGCAGAGAGGAAAACTTTGACTGCTATGTGTGCTTATGAACCAAAAAAAGTAGTTTAGAGTATTTGACCACCATAGTCCTGCTGAGGGACTTCAGTGCTCACATTGGCAATGACTGGGAAATCTGGAGTAGGGTGATTGGGAAGAACAAATATAACAAATTCATTTAGGAGAATCTTTAGAGTAAAAGTACCTTTATTTTACTTTATATATTTAGTGTTAAATGGTTAAATGTTACTGAACTTCTGTACTAGCCATGGTTTGTCCATAACAAACACCCTGTTCCAACACAAGGATGCTCATAAATGTATTTGGTACCAGAGCTCCTTGGGCCAAAGGTCAATGACTGACTTTGTAGTCGTATCGTCTACCTTGAGGCCTCATGTTCTGGACACTCAACTTGCTGTCAACCTATCACCATCTGGTGGTGTGCTGGATCAGATGGCGTGGAAAACTGGTGGGCAGACTCGGTAGACCCAAGAGCATACTGAGGGTGTGCTAAGAATGACTGCCAGAGGACCCTGTCCGGAGTGATTTTAACTCCCACCTCCGTGAGAACTTCTCCCATGTCCCGGAGGAGGTAGGGGACATGGAGTCTGAATGGACCCTGTTCAAAACCTCCATTGTGGAAGCAGCCAGGCGTAGGTATGGCCAAAAGCTTGTTGGTGCCAGTCACGGCGGCAACTCACCAACCCACTGCTGAACACCAGTGGTGAGGGAGCCGTCAAGCTGAAAAAGGAGGCCTTTAGGGCCTGGCTGGCTCTGGGGACTCCTGACTCAGCGAATAGGTACCAGCAGGCAAAAAAGCCAGCAGTGCCTGTGGCTGCAGAAGCAAAATCCGGAGCATGGGAGGAGTTTGGGAAGGCTTTATTTATTTAAGAAATAAATTTAATTTATTTATTAGTTTATTTATTTATTTATTTCATGTATGCTCTGTCCCTTTCAGCCTCTCAGCTTTGTTATTTTAGAAAGAAGATCTAAGTCCCCAAAATGAGTTTACACTGTATATATCACAGTGTGAACAGCCTGTATCTTGCATTACTGACAAACTTTAGGCATTTCACAAACAAGGGCTAAAACACTCAGTCTAGACAGTCTGAACAGCCCATTGGCATCTCCCTTCCTCTGCACTACCTTAAATGTCCTGTGCAGAAATACTGCAGGCACATGTATTATTATACATTTACACTTTTCCCAACATAGTGCACACTGAGGTTTTGTGTGACATCTTTGACAATGAACAAGCTGCATGTCGGCTCAACTCCCTTGTCGATTGCTATTTAAGCCAGTTTTTGGGTGTTGACTATTGCTGAAATGCTGTCTGTGTATTCCACTGTCATAAACAACAAACCATAATAATTTGAAGATGATTTTTTTTTTGAATAGGGATTAAACTGAAGTGTGGAACCCTAAGCCTTCTGCTTCCTTTATGCTGAAGGAGAGATGAAGCCACTGAGATCCAGATATGAGGACAGAAAAGAAAACATACAAACAAAGAAATGAGCAGATTGGTTGGGGCTGCATGTGTGGAGGAGCAACTCTTAGACTAAGGTGTTCCAATAATATTTGTCACAGTTTACAGTCACTGACATGCAAAGGCCACCATGTGGAGATGACTTTCAAAGAGGTACATCACTCAAACACTCAGTCACTCCTTGCACAGTCCTATAGGTCACCCTATGTTTTTGAATGAGACATTGCATAATATAACAAAAGTAGTCCCTGACTTGCAATGGTGTTCTGTTCTAATGACCATGTTGTAAGTTGAGTATTGTCAGTTGAAAATCCCAATGCTACATTGTATAATAGGGCTTTATAATATTTGCACCAATTTTACATATTATGAGAACAAAAATAGAAACAGAACAGTATAGTTTTCACTTTCATTTCTAAATCTATTTTGTCTTTTTAGCACCACCAGAACACTTACTTTTTCTCTTGAAAGCCATTAAAAATAAGAAACGTACTAAAAATAAGGAAGACAATAACAAATGAAAATTTTTGCAATTGAAACAATCATTGGTTATCACACTAGATCTTACAACCAAACTCTTGGACTTGAAAATAATATGAAGTTGATGGGACAGCCATCGTAAGCACTTGTGGCTGAAAGTCACATTTTTTGTAAGTCAAGGACCACCGGTAGATCTAATGCAGAAGTCGTATTTTTTAACAACTAACTGAAAACACACACATTTTCTGAACTGCTTGTCCCATTCAGGGTCGCAGGGAGCCAGAGCCTAACCTGGCAACACAGGGCATAAGGCTGAAGGGGGAGGGTACACACCCAGGACAGGACATCAGTCTGGCACAAGGCACCCCAAGCAGGGCTTGAACCCCAGACCCACAGGAGAGCAGGACCTGGTCCAACCCACTGCGCCACCACTGCACCACTGCACCACTGCACCCCCCCCCCCCCCCACTGAAAACAGCATTTCTTCTATACCACGGCAATGGCTCCAACAAGAAAATTTGAATATACCCAGTTTTATATATTCAAGCCACAGTATACACATCTAGGCAAGCTCATACACCACTGCCTAATTACTGTGTGTGCAGATTGTTTAATGTACCCCATTAGTTTGTGCATTAACTTGTGTGTCCTAACTCCATACAGTAATGCAGGCTGCTAATAGAATCTGAAGAGTTAATGAAGTGTTCCCTTGACCACCTTGGCTTTTTCCATTTCAGGCCTGATCTGCTGAAACGTATGAAAGCAATGTAATTCAGCAAAAGCAGCAACAGGGGAATGAATACCAGAGCAAATCTGTTATCTTAACGGTGTGCCCTGTGTTCTGTTTTAAGAATGCCTCGCTCCTTCAGCTGCACACCTATATAAGAAAAACATTTTATATTTTCAACAAAATTAATACGTTTCCTCTTGGAATAGAAAAGACACCTGGGTGGAAGTAGGCAGAATGAGCTACTGATCTGCTATTACTCTTTAATGAGAAGTAGACATAACAGATCAATATGTATCATTTTACAAGGAAAGCTAATTACAAATTATGAGGAAAGTTGTTCTAATTATATGAATCATGGAGGCTTTGTGTATTTGTTGATGCAACTGATAGCCAGAATATTCTGCAGCAAACGACTGGTTGAGCAATGAGTTGGTTGCTAATAATTTATATTTGAAAAATTAATAATTTTGTGGAACTAGAATGTAACAAAGACAATGTGACTGAGAGGGTCTCTCGCATGTCTCCATCCTGTTTTATTCCAATTATGTGGCCTGGTAGCAAGCAGCACTTCTAGAGTCTGTGCACACTGGTCTTCACTTCTCTATCATCAATGCTTCATAAATAAAAAAATGAAGTAATTAACAAGGTATAGAGCAATACAAGTGGTGACAAACTGATTCTTATTTTGTACCATTGGATTATTATAAACAGAGAGGTACAGCCCACCTTCCTTCAGAGAATGAATCTGGGAAGACTTTCTTTTGGGTTTGTCTAGCAGGACAGGATTTGAAAAATCACTGCAATGTACAAATCTGTGGGTTGAACTATGGAACTGTGGTGATTTACATGAAAGGCCTGGATGCACAGTGATGTTCTGACTAACAGTGATATGCATAAGTGGGATGACAGACTGTGAGAGAAAGGGAAAGAACAGAAAAAGGGGTGGGAGGCAGAGAGAGAAAAGCAGTCTGCTGTTGAAAAGCTGATAGCTAGAAGTTAATTAAAAGTTGCTTTTGAAAGTAATCTCTTTGTGCTAATAAAGCCCACTCCTGTGCCACTGAATGTGAGTGCTGACTCTGGTTTAAAGAGGCTAGCCATGACGGCAGCTTTCTCCCTTTCCCCTCTCCTCTTTGCGTCTCCAGGGCTTTCACCACCACTGCCTCCCACTCTCAGAGGCTGCACACAAGCACAATCAACAAGTGCTACTGTCCTGCTGTCCACTAGGACATTAACCAGTCCAGTTAGTATTAACATTTATTCAACACACATTAGCCCAAGGCAACTTACAATGTTATCAATCAACTTACAATCATTTACATACTGATAGTGCTGGGTAAGGGGGTGCGGTGGCACAGTGGGTTGGACCGAGTCCTGCTCTCCGGTGGGTCTGGGATTCGAGTCCCTCTTGGGGTGCCTTGTGACAGACTGGTGTCGTGTCCTGGGTGTGTCCCCTCCCCTTCCAGCCTTTCGCCCTGTGTTTCTGGGTTAGTCTCTGGCTCCTTACGACCCCCAATGGGACAAGTGGTTCAGACAGTGTGTGTGTACATGTATGGCTGGGTATTTTGACTACACCAATTCAGGGTAAATGTCTTGATCAAGGGTTCTACAGCAGGAATAGGACTCAAAGATAGGAACCCTTAGACTGAGAAGGCAAAGACCTTTACACTACTAGCCCATAATCCCTTATCCGCAATTCTTAAATTCAAAAAGTTCTGAAAACCAAAGGTTCTTTGTTAATTTGGTGCCAAACCTGTAAAAATAAAACATGATGAGGACAAAAATGGCCACACTTATGTTTCCTGTTCTCCAAGATTCTCAAGCAGCCAGATGTGCTGAACATTTATTGCATGTATATTTGCAGATATTTACAGTCAGTTTGAACCTGTTTAAAGTTTTCCTGAACATTTTCCTTAGACATAAGAAGTACTGGAATATTTATGGTGCATATTTCTCCTACTATTTCATTTACCAGTTTATTATTCTGTAAATAAACTGCAATTCTATTTATGGCCTTAATTCCATTCGGTGTGAATTTTCACACGTTTCTCTGCAGAAATATTAATGTGTTTGATTATGGGGTGTTGCCCCAGACCCTTTTGGGGATGTTGCATAATATATGGTACATGTCACACAAAATGAATCAAGTAGGCAGAATTATTTCTGCTGTCTTTTTAAGGTAGCCTGATGAGTTTAAGTGAATTTGTTCAGGATTAGTCACGATAAATGTTTTTGTGACTGTTTGGGTTTTGCAAAATAAACCAATTTGTCCACTTCTGCAAGCTTTTTTCATGTCACACCTCATCATCAACAGTTCATCGAAACTTTTCCCTTTGTACTGTAAAAAAACAGGCATGAGACAGGATGCAATGCGGACCGGATGCCAGTTTATCATTTTTCACTAACATGAAGCAACATTAAAGTTCAGCCAACTTCAAAAAAAGAAAAAAAATCACTGAAAATAAAAAATAAGTAGCTTTCACCATCTCCTCTTCAGTGTAATGTACTTCATGCAGTCAAGATGACGGCTGCCGTGACCCACAGGGGCAATACTCCTACGGGCCAGAGGAGGCACCACTCAGTACCACTAGCCCAGCCCCATGCACCTGTTCACAATCTGGTAGTTGCTGAGGTATAAAAGTGGGAAGTGGTGGAGGATAGATTGCGAATTATTAATCAATGTTTCTATTGTCCTCTCTTAACGATCATTAGTTCCCTGTTTCCAGTTTTTTTCTAGGTTTTTATCTTCCATATCCTGAGTGCCCGTCCTGTGTACTCCTGCCTCTTGTTCTCCAGTCCTAGTCCAGTGTTCCAGTCCAGTATTTCATCATGCCTCTGTGTTCAAGCCCTACTCACAGATTCACGTTTCACTTTTCACCTTTGTCCGAATACACTGTGTGTCTCACGTTCATTGTTTCACCTCTACCCGGTACTTTACAGTTTGCACTGTGCACTTATTAATACACTCTGCATGTGGGGTCATTTTACTTTTTGTCCGTGTTTGGACATAACAGCAACGCGTCCGTGTTGGACTTCTGTCCGGATGCTACGATGGCTTCAGGTGTCACAGGAAAATCAAACAGTAGAGCAGAGTAAGGACAGTGAGGTGGAAAAGTTTAAAAAAGGCTTCACCTTAAAATCCATACTGTATTTTACAGGGTACAAGGAAAAGAAATTCATCACATAAGCAAGAGCAAATGTAGGCCATTTCACTACTACAGAGAAATTTCAGAAAATATATCATTGAAAAATCACAGCTTGGATGTTTGCAACAAAAGGTACAAGTGTATATCTAATAATAATGATTGAAGATGTTTTCCCTGTATTTCTTGATTATACCTAGGAAACAAATGTGTGGGGATCAGTCCCTATTCCCATGCCCAAAATTTTACAGTATGTTCCCAGCTTTGACACAGCAATCCTGACCTTTCATCAGGGTCTAGGAGAATCCCACGTCAACAGGGCCTATCATGCCAGATGGATGGCTCCCTCCTAAAGCAAAACCTGAGCTTAAGGAGAAATAAAACCATCAAGAAATGGCTTGGCAGGCTCAGCGACCATTTTGCCTTCATAATGCCCACAGCAACCCTCTGAAACAGAAAGGATTGTCAGTGTCTTCCGGGCTGCACTGTGGAGTACCAAGCATAATTTAAGTGATAGTGATGAAGTATCCAAGGCTGCTGAGCACTAACCTAACTCACTTGTGCACATCAAAGGTGTGCATATGAATTACTGATCACACACTTGCACTGTATTTGATCTAGTTTTAAAGGGTGAAATACAAGGAAAACCAAATTGCTTTTGCATGATTTAATATTTGTGCAATAGCTCAGATGAAGTTTTTGAAGGTGGAAAAGAGCAATACAGAAAAAAGAAAACAGCCTGACCAAATTTCCCTTACAATACATTTTTGACAGTGATATGTCTTGAAGAGCCTTATAGATCTCAGGTCTCTTACACAACTATCAACGTGGCTTCAAAAACAATGTAAATATATTATTTGTGATTTAATAAAGAAGCGAATTTCCTTGACACAGCTGCATAGCAGATGTTTTTTATTATACTTAGGCTGATTTCACTTAAATTTCACAGTTGAATTTATAGGATTAAAGGTCCTTACTCTGGAAAACTGTAAACCTGTGGTGTTTATTTTGCTGTGCTACCTGCCATTATGAGAAATGTGCCTGTGTTTTACTTATACTCCCCAGTGCAGCAGGCCTGAATCAATTCAAGGTGCTCATGGCTGAACGAGAGCTAAACAAGGACTGTCAGCCAGAAAGTGCTGGCAAGCGACATGATAACAAATGGCGCAAACAATGAGAGCATTCCCACCGAAGTGGTTGTCACCATTTTGCAATCGAGAGCCATGCTGATGTATCACTGTGACAGCAGTAGCCGTACTGTTAAAATCAACTTGCACACAGAACATGGGGAAGTCTGAATAATCCAGTTCAGAGTTTCCCACAGAAAAACAAGCAAATTTAAATCCAATGTTTGTTTCTGGCTAAGATCTTTGGGTAAGAAGGTTTCTGGTGATATGATCTACCCTAGGAAAAACTGTAGCTACTTAGACTAACATAGATTGTTAAAATACCAAAGGTTGGTACCTCTTCATTGGATTTTGGGCAGCAGCAGCCCAGAACATACCTGCAAATCTATTGCACAAAAAATTCACCAGCTCATTCAAGAGGAACATGAATACCAGATGAGTGGCCATCATTTAGCTTAGCATTTAGCGTAACATTACTATCATTAATTACCTGACTACCCACACTTCATAAGTATTTTTACGTGACAACGGTCTCTTCCAAGTCCATTCAGAACTATTTATGGAAAAAGGATGTTGCTCTATATCCAGTTTACAGCAGACTGCAGATAAAAATAAACAAATGTACTGTTTGCAGCTGGAGCGAAGCAGGAGTGCATAATTCCAATTTATATCTGATGTCAGATAAGTCGTGTGTGAGCCCTGTTTACAGCTGTTTGAGATAAAAAAGCACACATAAATCCTATTTGCAGCTGTTTTCATACAAAAACCAATTGGAAATCCATTTTAAAGGCCATTGTTCATGAAGTAGAACTTGAACATCCCATTTACAGCTGATTGCAGATAAAGAGGAAGGTGAAACACAGCTTAACCCAATCTGGCTGACACCATTAGCACCCTGATTTCTCAGGAATCTGTGGGACTAAGGATATGCAACTTCCTGTCAGAAATAACCCCGAGGTCCTGGCTGCAGATTCGTGCAATTTAAGGCCAAGAAGGTATGGAATCCTCAAGGGGCTCATCTTTCCTATCCCACCACCCCAACCCTGCCAATGCTGGTTTTGAACTCCAACCCATTTGTGGGATAACATCACCCATACCTCCCTATGTTGTGTCTGATGGAGACACTTTTCCTAGCATGATGATGGCAAGGAACCATGGTACAACTAGCATCTGGTAGCACAGCTGTCAAAGATGAGTATGTCCTTAGTGGCGATGCTCCTACTAATGCCCACACATAATTTATTTATACTCTTTTGTCTTTCGTGTCTGAAACATCGGAGCTCTGTGCTCTAAGCCCATTATGCTGGAAACTCCTACAGTTGCTTCTACACACCTACAGCCATTTGTGTACTTACACCCTAAGCCATCTCAATAGTCTCCTTTTAGGTGGCGCAGTTTATTGGTTAAGATAGATTGGGTGTTATTTAAGCTAAACTGTTAGCAAAGTAAATAAGATTAGTGTAGGGATTAAAAAGAATTATAACGGCACCTTGGAACTGATGGTTTACTATAGCGTTAAAATATGAATGGTACTTTAGATGACTGACAAATTTTGCATGGCAGTATTTGCAGTGGTGTACATTTATAGTACACTTAAATATTTGTAGAACACAAGAAATACTTTTGTTCTTCAGTGAAAACAAAAGAGGTATGCACAATACATACAATAGGATATTTTCTGACCATGTGAATTCACAATATTTCAAAGTGGTGGCAAGAAAAATGTCAGAAAAAATTTAAGCTTTACACTTGAATTTATACCGTGATTATTTAGAAATATAAACATTTTAAATATATTCTATTTATAAACAATTTAAACAAATGCATAGTTGAATGTAGTATAAATATTTCCTCAATTTTAAAAGTTATAACTTTATATGTTTCAGTACATATAACTTAATACAGGATGTTCTTGTTTAACACAGATATTTGCATAAATCAAAAAAGTTCCAAAAAGCAAACAAGTCCTTAACATGTAATGACAGATTCTAAACGAATCTTGAAATGAACTTATGCATTATACTTTGGTGTTTAGGTTTTCACATTACAGCAGGACTACAGATTGTAGTTGTGAAGTTTGCAGAAAGTTTTCCTTGAGCAATTTCAAAAGGATGAAACACTTCCAACTGAAGCGGCTAGTCTTTGTAGGACATGTATACCTGTGTTAGCGTGACTCAGTTACACATAACCTGCCTTAGCCTCTACTTTATACTATGAAGCAAATTCAATGTATGAGCCACTTTTGACTCACAGCACAAGTGAAGGGACCATCACTGTGACTTTACCATGCAACCTGTAACAAAATTTTTATCCTTCAAAAGCTCTGCTGCTTGTCATGTTCACTCCTTTGCAGTCTGGTTAGTACTGTTTAGACCAATAGTGTCCAGATTCTATATATGCTCTAGAGTTAACCCTAACTCTAACCGAATTAGGGTTAGGGTTAAGGAGAGAGTGGTAGAGCTGCTGGACTAAGGGATAATGGGTGATTTTAAGCATCCAACTGCAGGTATCAGGTGGGCCTACATGGTGTTCATGTCATGTTTACCAACCCTGAAGTGATTCAGTAAACAACCAGCTGTTCAAAATAGCCAACCAGTAAAACAATGTCACATTTGACAATGCTACATACTTAAGGTGGTACATGGCTTGGTGTGTGTGTTTAATTTATTTTGAGTGAACTGAAGGCAAATTAAGTTTCCCACTTAGGCCTTCAGAAAAATTATGGGTGCAGACTTGCCTATCAGCATCAGTTTTGCCTCAATTTCTGGTTTCTTAACTAAATTTACATTAATTTATTTAGCAGAGGTTTTACTTCAGACTCAGGGTGAATAAAAACGCATTTCACCAAACACGAAGAGTTAAAGAAACAGACATGCAGTACCATTGTTTTGGCCATTGTACACTACAAGAGTAGCTGCATATTGAATAGACAGAAAAGATAAAGGTGATCGTGACAGATGGTGTGAAGGATGTTTATGGAGCTGTTCGGAGATCAGCAGAAAACTGGTAAAAAAGAAATGAGTTTTGAGACATTTCTTGAATATTGGAAGGGCTTCAGCAGCTCTGAGGGACAGAGGGAGTTCATTCCACCACATCAGAGCCAGAACCGAAAACATATGGGCTTTTGATGAACCTCTCATGAGTGGGATCACCAAGCAATCAGAGGTGTTGGAGCATAGCAGTCCATGTTACGTGTGTAACTCTCTATTAATGTGAAAGCAACCTCAAGGTCTTACAGCACATTGCAATATGACAATGAATTTTACAGACCACCTGAACTGCAGATGTTCCCCAACAGACAGGAATATTCCTTAACTTCCTGAAGCAAATTCCTTGTTCAGTTAGGACAAAATTATTATGCTCAGTGTGGAATCATAACTCCTCCATAAGCACATAGTTATGACTGTAGTATCAAAATTAGAATTTTGATTAAACTTTTTAAAGTTACTTTTATCTTAAAAACTGCACCTTTATAAACTGAAGCACTCACTGTACTCCTGTGTTCTCTTAAACATCCACTTCAACATAATGTACACATTAAATGACCAAATACAACTTAAGAAAAAAAAAATTGCAGTATGCTACTTTTCCTCACACAAAAGTCTGATTCAGTTTAGACTTAGTAAATTATAATATACAGAACTAAGAAAGTTAATACATCACTTATTTTTCTTTTTTTTTAGTGGTAAAATTAAATGCTATTGAACAAATATTTGCCTCAGTTGTTTAATGGAAACATTATACTAATGTTCATTGTAGACAAACAAGATGCAAATGGTGCAAAGTCATTAGGAGTTAGAGTCTGCAAAGTGTTTTCTAACTTTTGATAGAAAACATGGAGAAATATTTTAAATGATCTGAAGACTTAAATCCACAAATAGGTAAAAATAGATATAAGATGGCAGCGAAAATGCATGCGGACAGATGGGTGCAAAGCAGACAAACAACTGAGGGGGAGGAGGACTAATTTACAAATGATTTTACATGCTTTTGTCTCTGATTTGCAGACACGACTAATTGGTAAGCAAGCCCTTTTCTCTCATCAATTTCTTTGTAACGTGAAGTGATGGATTCAGATGTGGACATGAGAAAATACTCTTGCTAGAATGATTTATAGATTTGCATGTGTTTCCTGATTATAAAGCATGTATACCTCCGAATGCAGAACCATCTTCCAAAGCAGCCCGGCTTGTCTTAATGACTGCACACAATTGAAGGCACAAAGCTGCACAAAGGCGCTTGCTATTTTGGAGGCTTTGGCTTTTACGGATCAATTAAGCGTGTATGATTAGAAACCAACAGCGGCAGCTCATAACCGATTCATCTCACCCGTTTCCACTCCTGCCACGCTGCAGAGAAAACAACTTGTGAGAGAAAAATAACTTGTGCTCCAACAGGAAGAGGCCTTGGCCCTGTTTACACTGACATATCTGTACAACATGAGTTCTGGAGTTCAATCACAAGCACATGGTACTGAATGAAGTATTTATTGAAATGTTTTACATGAATAATACACACACACACACACACACACATTTTCGGAACCGCTTGTCCCATACGGGGTCACGGGAAACCGGAGCCTACCCAGCAACACAGGGCATAAGGCCAGAAGGGGAGGGGACACACCCAGGACAGGACGCCAGTCCGCTGCAAGGCACCCCAAGCGGGACTCGAACCCCAGACCCACCGGAGAGCAGGACGCGGTTCAACCCACTGCGCCACTGCGCCACCGCGCCCTCATATAAATAATACTGTAAACTTATTTATTTAAATCAGGCAATAGCATAGTGGTTAAGAAAACAGGCTTTTCACCCTTGCGATGTACTTGATTTATCCAGCTGTTCAACTAATAAAACATACAAATAAACAAAATAATATTCATTCAAGATACCCAGGCCAGTTTCTGCCGTGAGGTTTCATGATGCCACGCGCCACTCTGCCCCCTCCTGCTACCTGAAAGGCATTGCACCCCACCTCTATGCTGGACCTTACAGGTGCTGAGCCCACTTGGCCCCCCACGTTGCCTTTTTGGGGTGAGCCCAGTCGGGTTACATGGGCTGCCAGGCCATCAGGCGCTTGGCTAGGAACACTACGCCCAGGCCTGGCTCCAGGGGTAAGTCCAGGTGACTCTGTTCTGGGCAGGGTGAGCGTTGTTTTTTTATACTTTTTTCAAGGGGATTTTTGGATCATGTTAGTCTGGATCTTCACTTTGGGAAAAGTTTATGCCAGGGTGCTGGAAAGGAGGCTCCAGCCGATAGTTGAACCTCACATTGAAGAGGAACAATGTGGATTCTGTCCTGGCCGTGGAACAGTGGACCATCTTTTTACCCTCTCACAGATAATTGAGGGGGCATGGAAGTTCGCTAATCCAGTCTACATGCGTTATGTGGACTTGGAGAGGGCCTACAACCGTGCTCCCCAAGAAATTCTGTGGGGGGTGCTTCAGGAGTACGGGGACCACTACTGCAGGCCATTAGGGCTCTGTACAAACAGAGTTGTGTCTGCATACTTGGCATTAAATCAAGCCCATTCAATGTGGGTGTTGGGCTCCACCAAGGCTGTGCTTTGTCTCCACTCTTGTCTGTGGTTTTCATGGACAACATATCAAGGCACAGCTGAGGTCAGGAAGGTATTTTATCTGGGGGGTGGAAGGTGATGTCTGTTCTTTTTGCGGATGATGTCATGTTTCATGCGGCAGCAGTAATGCAATCGCTGTATCGGATCGTAGTGGTGAAAGGGGAGCCGAGTCATAAGGCAAAGCTCTCCATTTACCAGTTGGTCCACGTCCCTACCCTTAGCTATGGTCATGAACTCTGGGTAATGACCAAAAGAGTACAATCACGGATACAAGCGGCTAAAATAAGTTTTCTCCGCAGGGTAGTGGAACTCATTCTCCATGACAGGGATTGAGGAGTGCAACCAGCTAGGGAGATTCTATCTCCCAGTTAGCATGGGAGCAGCTGGGGATCCCCCGGGTTGAGTTGGAGGAAGTTGCAAGGGACAGGGACATCTGGGCTAACTCTGGGTTTGCTCCACCTATTCCCACCATGACCCTAGAAGGACAAGCGGTCAAGAAAAATTGATGGATGGAAGACACACAGGACAAGATGTTATACCCCATACATATATCACAATGGCTGTACACAAAGACCCAGTCCAAACAACCTTACCATGAAGCCACAGAGAACAACACCCAGCATTACCAACATATATCTCCATGACTCAAGACCAGGAAGCTTAACTTCCTTCCCTAAGTAACACCACCACAGGGCACCAACATGGGTATTTTATTGAAGCTGTCAAGTGAATTAGGCCCACAACACTTCCGGAAGGCTCAACAGTACAGTTTGGCGTCCCAGACCCAACCCACTTCACACACGTTAGATGCACTTCTCCCTCAACAGAAGAGCGACAAACTATCCATTACTACGCCATTGACTCCTTCAGCTAATCTGCTGCTCCAATCATATCTTCAAATCCAACATCTTTACAGCTTCAAACCATCTCCAATCACACCATACCTGCCAACAAAATCTGCAAATGCAGCACTCCAGAAACTTAAATTAACTTAATTAACAAGGCCACACCTCTTTACTTACCACCAGCTGCCTCCTATTTCTAGCCATATGCCACTAATTTTATTACAAACCATCCGGGGGGGCACAGCGGTGCAGCAGGCTTGGCTGGGTCCCGACTCTGGCAGGTCTGGGCTTTGAGTCCTGCTTGGGGTGCCTTGTGACAGACTGGCATTCCATCCTGGGTGGGTTGGGTTCCCTCCAGCCATATGCCCTGTATTGCCTGGTTAGGCTCCGGTTCGCCGCAACATCGCTTGGAACAAGCAATTTAAGACTGTGTGTGTGTGTGTGTGTATAAACCTCCCTCCAACCTATAACCCCAACTACCCTGCTCTCTTCTCATCCATAACCACTGGCTCACCTTGTCAGTAGTCTCAGACAGGTCCTTTACTGCCACTCTTAACGAATGGTCTCTGACTCCAAATTCCCACAACACCGATGTTTAGCCTCAAACCCACTAACACCTATTTCTAAAGGTCTCACATGAGCCTGCCACCCATGGTCTCTTGTCTCTGCCACCTGATCTGCGTACTTTAACAATTTCCGCTCTGCATATGCATATAGTGTTATACTTGCAGTGTGAGCGAATCGTGTACTTTAAAGAGTTAACAGTACTATTCTGCATATACCTCCCCAACAGCATCCTCGAATAGCATTGTTAACTCTTTAAAGTACACGATTCGCTCACACTGCAAGTATAACACCATGTCTGGAAGCAATGAAGTAACCACAATGACCTGTAGCACCTGGAGCTGTTTGCCCACATCAGCCAGCAGCTTCCAGTCCCGTGCATTACCCCACCTACCAAGACACATCCATTCTTGCAGTGTTACTCTCTCCTGCCCGCACAAATCCAACTGTTTTAGCTATATTGCAAACAGGCAAAGAATTCAACAATGGTGAATTATAATAATAATCGCTAATAATAATCTTTTTCTGATTAGGCAGAAAATCTAAGCTGTGGCTGCTTGTATTAAATGATACAAGGAATCAAATGCCTTTCAAAGCCACAATCAAGAGATGAAGTGATCAGAGAGCATTCTACAGAAAATACTTTAACTCTAGTACAGATCCAGATGAAATACAAACAAAGCGGGAACAACAGAAACTTGAGAACTTGTAGGAGTGGCATATTATCAATTGCTAGTGAATAATGACAAAGCAAGCTGACTCAAGGGTATCACTGAGTTTACCTCACCAATAGCACAAAACCAATGCCATTCAATCTCCAAAACACATCTCATAATGGCACTGAAAAAAGCACTAAACTGTAAAACACCAGGTATTGACAAAGTTCATCATTTTTATCTAAAACATGTCAAAGTACCTTATTGGTATTTACTGAAGCATCCATCCATCCATCTTCCTCCGCTTATCCGGGACCGGGTCGTGGGGGCAGTAGTCCAAGCAGAGCCCCCCAGACTTCCCTCTCCCCGCACACCTCCTCCAGCTCCTCAGGGGAACCCCAAGGCATTCCCAGGCCAGCTGGGAGACGTAGTCTCTCCAACGTGTCCTGGGTCTGCCCCGAGGCCTCCTCCCAGTGGGACATGCCCGGAACACCTCCCTAGGGAGGCGTCCAGGAGGCATCCGGAACAGATGCCCGAGCCACCTCAACTGGCTCCTCTCGATGCGGAGGAGCAGCGGCTCTACTCCGAGCTCCTCCCGGGTGACTGAGCTCCTCACCCTATCCCTAAGGGTGCGCCCAGCCACTCTGCGGAGGAAACTCATTTCTGCCGCTTGTATCCGCGATCTCATTCTTTCGGTCATGATCCAGAGTTCATGACCATAGGTGAGGGTAGGAACGTAGATTGACCGGTAAATTGAGAGCTTCGCCTTACGACTCAGCTCCTTCTTCACCACAACAGACCGGTACAATGACCGCATTACTGCGGACGCCGCACCAATCCGTCTGTCAACCTGCCTCTCCATTTTTCCCTCACTTGTGAGCAAGACCCCGAGATACTTAAACTCCTCCACTTGAGGGAGCAACTCCCCCCTAACCCGGAGGGGGCAATCCACCTTTTTCCGACTGAGAACCATGGCCTCGGATTTGGAGGTGCTGATTCTCATCCCCGCCGCTTCGCACTCGGCTGCAAACCTCCCCAGTGCACGCTGCAAGTCTTGATTCGATGAAGCCAACAGGACCACATCGTCCGCGAAAAGCAGAGACGAGATCCTGCGGCCACCAAAACAGACACCCTCCACTCCCTGGCTACGCCTAGAAATTCTGTCCATGAAAATAATGAACAGAATCGGTGACAAAGGGCAGCCCTGGCGGAGTCCAACATGCACCGGGATCAGGTCTGACTTACTGCCAGCAATGCGAACCAAGCTCCTACTCCAGTCATACAGGAAACGAACAGCCCGTAGCAGCGAGCCCTGAACCCCATAATCCCGAAGTACCTCCCACAGGATGCCACGAGGGACATGGTCGAATGCCTTCTCCAGGTCCACAAAACACATATGGACTGGTTGGGCAAACTCCCACGAACCCTCCAGCACCCTAGTGAGGGTATAGAGCTGGTCCAGTGTTCCACGGCCAGGGCGAAAACCGCATTGCTCCTCCTGGATCCGAGGTTCGACTATCGGTCGGATTCTCCTCTCCAGTACCCCGGCATAGACTTTCCCAGGGAGGCTAAGGAGTGTGATCCCCCTATAGCTGGAACACAATCTCCAGTCCCCCTTCTTAAAAAAAGGGACCACCACCCCGGTCTGCCAGTCCAGAGGCACCGTCGCCGAACTCCACGCAATGCTGCAGAGGTGTGTCAGCCAAGACAGCCCCACAACATCCAGAGACTTGAGAAACTCGGGGCGGATCTCATCCACCCCCGGAGCCTTGCCACCGAGGAGTTTTTTGACTACCTCAGCAACTTCAGCCAGGGTAATGGATGAGCCCCCCCCCGAGTCCCCGGCCTCAGCTTCCTCTACGGAAGGCATATCGGAGGGATTGAGGAGATCCTCAAAGTACTCCTTCCACCGCCCGAGGACATCCTCAGTTGAGGTCAGCAGCACACCACCTTCACTGTAAACACTGTTGGCGGAACACTGCTTCCCCCTTCTGAGTCGCCGGACGGTTTGCCAGAATCTCTTTGAGGCCGACTGAAAGTCTTTCTCCATGGCCTCACTGAACTCCTCCCAGGCCCGAGTTTTTGCCGCGGCGACTGCCAGAGCCGCATTCCGTCTGGCCCACCGGTACCCGTCAGCTGCTTCAGGAGTCCCATGAGCCAGCCAGACCCGATAGAACTCCGTCTTCAGCTTGATGGCATCCCTTACCTCCGGTGTCCACCACCGTGTTCGGGGATTGCCCCCGCGACAGGCACCAGAGACTTTATGGCCGCAGCTCCGAACCGCCGCCCCAACAATGGAGGTGCGGAACATAGTCCATTCAGACTCAATGTCCCCAGTCTTCCTCAGGACCTGGTTGAAGCTCTGTCGGAGGTGGGAGTTGAAGACCTCTCTGACAGGGGCCTCCGCCAAATGTTCCCAACAGACCCTCACTATGCGTTTGGGCCTGCCAGGTCTGTCCAGCTTTTTCCCCCACCATCGAATCCAACTCACCACCAGGTGGTGATCAGTTGACAGCTCAGCCCCTCTCTTCACCCGAGTGTCCAAGACATATAGCTGAAGATCAGAAGAAACGACTACAAAGTCGATCATCGACCTCCGATCTAGGGTGTCCTGGTGCCAAGTGCACTGATGACACCCTTATGCATGAACATGGTGTTCGTTTTGGACAAACCATGACTAGCACAGAAATCCAACAACAACTCACCGCTCGGGTTCAGATCAGGGAGGCCGTTCCTCCCAATCACGCCCCTCCAGGTATCACTGTCGCTGCCCACGTGGGCGTTAAAGTCCCCCAGTAGAACGACAGAGTCCCCAGTGGGAGCGCTTTCCAGCACGCCCTCCAGGGACTCTAAAAAGGCCAGGTACTCTAACCTGCCGCTAGGCACATAAGCACAAACGACAGTGAGAGACCGTTCCCTGACCAGAAGGCGCAGGGACACGACCCTCTCGTTCACTGGGGTAGAGTCCAACACATGGCGGCTGAACTGGGGGGCTATTAATAAGCCCACACCCGCCTGCCGCCTCTCACCCTGGGCAACGCCAGAATAATGGAAAGTCCACCCTTGATCGAGAAGAGTGGTTCCAGAACCCAAGCTGTGAGTGGAAGTGAGCCCGACTATATCTAGACGGTATCTCTCAACCTCCTGCTCAGGCTCCTTCCCTGCCAGTGAGGTGACATTCCAAGTCCCAAAAGCCAGAGTTGGCGCCCGAGGTTTGGGTCGGTCGGGCACTCGGCCCCGACCACTGCCCAAATCACAACGCACTGGTCCCTTACGTCCTCTCCGGCAGGTGGTGAGCCCACCGAAAAGTGGCTCCACGTCTTGACTTCGGGCTGAGCCTGGCCAGGCCCCGTGGGCATAGACCTGGCCACCAGGCGCTCACATGCAAGCCCCCCCCCCCCCCCCGCCCCAGGCCTGGCTTCAGGGTGGGGCCCCGGTGACCCCATACCGGGCGGGGTGAATGAGATCCTTGATTTAATAGTCATAAAGGGATTTTGAACCGCGCTTTGTCTTGTCGTCAGTATTCTCAATGGTCACGTGGAAGTACAAGATTTGTTTGTTAATGGCCAGGTCTATCTTATCCCAAAAAATCAGAACCACCATACAGTGGGACCCAGCTAAGCCCGCTGCACCAAAACCAGATTAGAAGATCCCTATTTTGATCATAAAAATCTAAACATGGCTTGGGTTGACTATGAGAAGGTGTTTGACTCAATTCCACACAGATGGCTAATCACGGCCGTCAAATTGTACACATTCTAGCCAAGAGTGCTGAAGTTCCGGAACGAGCTACAGACAAATGGCAAGTAGTAATCAGTCCCTGAAACACCACCAGGTCAATGACAAAAGATCCAAAAAGTAAAACATGGGATTTTTCAAGGAGATTCACTGCAGCCTGTCCTCTGTTGCCATGCACTGAAACCACTTTCTACAAACCTGGCTTCATATATTAATGTTGAATATGAGATCAAAGGTCAGAGTCATCTAATTAACTACCTCCTACATACGGATGACCTAAAGCTATTGACTGGAGATATCCACCCAGGATATCTGCACGTCTTTTAGACTTTAAATATGCAAGGTGCTCCTTCTCTAAAGTAGAGAAAAACCAATAATTTCAACCGAGGAACACATCCTACTCAGTGGCCAAGAAATCGTGGAGTTACAGCTCCATCAGACCTACAAATACCTGGGGATAAAATAATCTAGCAAAATTAAACATAATGACATCTGCTTAAAACAGGAATATTTAAAAACTGAAGAATATCTTGGCAACTAAAATCTCAAAAATATGACAAAAGCAATTAATACATATGGCATAATTATATTGACCTAGAGGTTTGTAACAATCCACCTAGAATTCCTCCGATATTCAATTGTTGGGCACAAGAATCTGCAGACTCTTCTTAGTCATTGCCACCAAGCCAAAATTGAGATAGAAAGATTTTACCTACCAATGGGAAGGGTGGGAAAGGGCATACAAACATTCAGCTGCTTTATGAAAGGTCAACCATTAAGCATGTCCCTTATCTTAAAATAAGAGAGGATATGGCTGTGGCGGCCGGGGAGAGAGGGATGGGATCACCACAGCTGGGGCTAATGAAGCACCCTATTTTTTTCCCTTGTGCCTGATAATGAAGGAAGGAGATGGAGAAGGAGAGCGAGAGCACAAGCACAAGAGAAAGCACAAGAACGAGCCCGAGGACGGCATAGCAGCGACCGACCCCTGGCCCCAGTCCCAAACGACCCTGGAGAATCCCCGCCATACCCGTTCCCTGTTCCTCCTTTTCCCCCCTTCCTTCCCTGTGACAAGGAGTAGGGCTTTATCCATGGAGATCCACTCAGATAAAACAACAAACATGCAAGCATTGCACCTGCAATCTCTGGCATCGTCTGTTAAAGTGCCTGTCTGTGCTAATAGAACATACTGTATGACTTTCTAAAGTCCAAATATTCCATCTTAATAAACTAGCAAGCAACCTCCTTCAAACTTCATCTGAAGATTGAACTGTTAACTGAGGAAAATGTGAATAAATCACAAAACTACATGACCACAACATAACCATTACTGGAAGAGGAAAGCAATGCATGGGCATTTCCGAAACTATGCTGAGAAGGTACATGCTGATAGTCAGTGGCCATTCGACTGGATGAAAGAGCAGTCCATATCACTGTCACTTGAAGTCAGTATTTTTGTTATCTAAGATCATGCAGTGAAAAGCAAGTGTTACATGAAACATAGTCTTAAACAACCAGGAAAAGATAGTTTATATCACTTATGTAAAAACAAATGATGAGACCATCCATCACATTGTTAGTGTTTGTAAAATACTGGTCAGTATGTACTACCTATGGTGTAGAAACACACACACACACACACACACACACACACACACACACACACACTTTCTGAACCGCTTGTCCCATACGGGGTCGCGGGGAACCGGAGCCTACCCGGCAACACAGGGCGTAAGGCCGGTGAAATACAGCCAGTGAACTTTAGCCAAGAATAACACATTCAAAGTGTTAGTTCAATGGTGGATACTGAGTTCAGAGGAGCATAAAATGCTGGAGAATAGTACGTCTAAGGTTCTCTGAAAGTTTAGTGTGCAAACTGATATTACAATTACTGCCAACCAACCAGACATTGCTTACAGAAATACAAACCTATAAACCAACAAAACATATCTAATAGATATTTCAGTGATGTCAGTGATATCAGTGATGTCGTATTGTAACATTGGTCCAAGAGAACAGCATAAATCAGAGTGCTACTATCAGCTAATGAATGAAATTAAAACAAAACAAAGAACATTCTGATTTTTCTTTAAACTTTAAATTTATTTTTAATTTAATTTTTAATTAATTCATAATTTATGTTTATATTATCATATATAATATTACAGTTGCAAGCATCCTGCAGATAGCATATATAGTGAGTTTATGCATTTTAGAGGCCAGGCAGGTGAACTTGAATGTTATTTAAAAAAACAGCATCTGGGGTAGGAGTTCAGCCAGGAGGAAGGAGAAATACCTTTAATTTATAGATGGCTGGACTGCAGCCAGATCCATTGGAGACACGTTCCACGTTGCTCTCCTTAGAGTGTCACAATGGAGCTTCAGCCGCTATCAGACTCAGCATGAATGGAATGGGCTGCAGAAAACCTCCCACAGACTGATTTTCCTGTAGAGGAACAAAACAGAAAAGATACAAGCCCTTGAAAAGTAGGCTTTCTCACCCTCACTACAACCTGTATCAACATAATGTGAGTGTGCACAATACACACACACACACACACACACACACACACACACACACACACACACACACACACTTTCTGAACCGCTTGTCCCATGGGGGGTCGCGGGGAACCGGAGCCTACCCAGCAACACAGGGCGTAAGGCCAGAGGGAGAGGGGACACACCCAGGAAGGGATGCCAGCCTGCCGCAAGGCACCCCAAGCGGGACTCAAACCCCAGACCCACTGGAGAGCAGGATCCGGTCCAACCCATTGCGCCACCACGCCCCCCAGTGTGCACAATAATCAGTTTTAATTCAGGTTATTTTTATAGAGTACCATTCTCACCAGAGTGACACAGAGCACCGCACAACATTATTGGGAGTGCTATAGTGTTACAGGGTATGATACCAGAGATGGAAATGATCTAGAATTAAGCACAAGTTATAGCACACTATAAGGATAAGAGAGATGGTAGATGATGAGAAGAAAACAAACATTTCCAAAAAAGGCAAGAAAAATAATCCTTTGGGGGCCCAAGTACCAGTGGCTGTCCTCCGACTTATTCTTCATAAGTAACAATTAATATTACCTTTGTGTTCCTGTGACACAGACGATTATAATAGTATTAATTATTGCTTGTATATAATTATGATAATTAAGACCGTGCTGTGGTTGTCCCATGGACAAACTATAGCACGCTTGGTTGAGAGGGAACATATGGATGCGGAGGGGAGAGAGACACTAACCACACACAGTGTTATTCAGCATCCATGTACACACTCACTCCAGTAGTAAAGGTGTCCTTTTTCTGCTAATCTTTTCATCTGGGATCATGGGGAAGGAGTGGGAGGTTTTGGTTCTGAGGGGACAGAAGAGATGTTCTCCTTGAAGTCACTGTGACCCCCCACCTTGATTGCACACTTTGGTCTGGGCCCCTCCTGTGGTGTGGGCTGATGGATCTGATTGAGGTTATGCACCTAAAACCTACTGCTGGCCCCGTGTCCACTCAGCCTGTGGGGCAGCCCTACACTGCAGCTTACTGACTATCAAACAGATAAAGAAAGGAACCTCATTAACATTCATGCATAAACTCCACATCAGGTTCAGTGCGCTTTTGTTCTGATTATGTAATAAAGTAGCACAAATTCTGCTGTTGTTTGAAAGGGATGATGTGATTGCAATTCTGTACATATTTGATTGGGGTAACATTTACAGCACTGACCCAGAGAGTGTGGCAGGGCATTGGTGATTAATACTTAATCTGAATGAGACAATTTAATAAATATGATGATGTGCTATGCATGTACTGTATATGCTAAATGTGAAATGCCAGTGACATTTTGAGCACTCCTAGGAGAATAATGCATCATGCCATCATCTGCTGTCTCTTTTAGCATTTTATTTTTGTAGTGGGTATTTTTCCAGTTGAAAGTGATCAAAAAGAGCTCCATTACTAAACAGCTCTTTTGAAAACTGCTTGTGTTTACCATGTTGTTCTCTGGGATGATAATCAGTTCCAATAAGCATCCCTGACAGGTAAGTCATCACTGTGGTGTTTGCTGTCATCTCCATGTCCTCAGATCACTGGGATAGGCAGTGAAACCAGAAGCTCTGCTAGAGTGTCGTATATACTGCCCCTGGCCTCCACACTGATTCCTGTTCTCTTCCTGCCCCCAGACTCTATACTGCCCTGTCCTCCTTGCTGAATTGAGTCCTTGTTCTGCCCCAAGACACTATACTGCCCCCTGGCCACCACACTAAATCCTGTGTTTTTTCTACCTCCAGACTCCATACTGCCCCTAGCCTACACACAAGACTCCTGTTTTATTCTATACCCAGATTCTGTAGTGCCTCCTGGACTCCACACTGACTCCTATACTTTTTCTGCCCCAGACTTTATATTGTTCCTGCCCTCATTGCTGAACCCAGTCCTTGTTCTGCCCCCAGATTCTATACTGCCCTCTGTCCTTCACAGTAAATCCGGTCCTTGTTTCTGCCCCAGACTTTGTATTGCTCCCAAATTCTAAACTGCCTGTGGACTCCACACTAAATCCTGTCCTTTTCTGCCCCCAAACTCTATACTTCCCCAGGCTTCACACTGAAGAAACTAAGTGAAGTGACAGCCTTGTCCCAGAATGCACTTTACTGCAACTTCCCTTTATTTGTTGTTAATATCTGTCTTTAGTCCTTGAAACTCCCCAATTTGTTACTATAGTACACCTCCAGTCCAAAGATGCTGAAAATGTTGGGTATGTACTCAAGCAAGGTAAACGCTTCTGTCAAAGATACAATCAAAGGGACAGCAGTGATGTCCCTCCAGCACGAGTTATTGCAATACTACTGTAGGAACGCATGACTTGGCACAATCTAAATTATTGATGTCATGAGAAATATCCTTTGTTTTGCGGGTCTTCAGATGTTTCATGCAGAGTTAAGCCCTTCTCGAACTGGAATTTACTTCTGACGATGTTTTTACATAATGCTGGAATGTTCATATTAAACTTGCTGGAGGGGGTAAGAGGGCAGTTATTGGTGATAATTAAAATACTTAATTAAGAACAGGCTGATTGAATGCATCTCTCATTGCCTCAAGTTGTTGTTTAATTATCAAATACAAAAAACAAATGACTGGATTGTGTTGAGATATGAGGCAGTGCAGTAAACGCTATTTGATCAATGGAAAATTTGCATTTCTTTAATTAAAATAATCTGTCTGTTATGCATACGCCCGTAAATTGACTCCCAAAACAAATCACAGTAAAATAAACAAATCATGAACAAATAAAACAGACCTAACTAGGTGTCTCATTGTGTTAAATTTCCTCCATGCACTGCCAACCAAAGTATGCATACTGACAAAGCAGTAACTATACTCCTTCCTAATTTAGATGACATCATCTTCTTCCCTATATAGGAGTAGAAGGAAGCCTGTAGAGATGACATCAAAGATGCAGTTATGGTTCTAAGATGATTTGTTAGGGATGGGCCAGTGATTAAATAAATGGATCAAGCAGGTTATAGGCTCAAGGGCTTGTTGAAGGCATATAAAGTGAAAGTTACTTCAATATTTCTAAAAGTTGTTCAAATTGCTAATTAAATTGCCATTCATGGAACCTAGATTCTTCTCTCCTGACTTTCCAAAAAGCTTTCACCTAGTCATTGCAAATAGCTGCTTTCTGGCACTGGGAGAATTAACCAACTGGAGAGCAGCTCTGCACAACCATCTCCTTTACAGCACCAGACTGATTAGACTTCTAAGCTTTTTATCACTGCTCATGAACTTCATGGTAGCCTGCTCAGAGTGCAGAGAGCAGAGAGCAGCACCAAGACTTCCTCTAGCAATACCACCAAACTAGCTAAACCAATTACCCACCCATGGAATGGGGCTTAAACCAGTAATTTTATGTCCATGCCCATAGTAAGGAGCCTCCCTGTTATCCTTATTCCTTCCCAGTCTTTCAGTTAATTTGTTTATTCCTATCTTTATGAAATAAAAAAAAAAAAAATACAGCATCATGCTTAAAAATGTTAAGTCTGGAATACTCCCAGATGCAGATAGAGTTAAATAGTCCAGGCCAGTAGACAGCTATGTGTCAGTGAAGTGGGCAGGAGACTGAGGTATGTGTGTGGACCCAATCACGGGATCTTTATTGTTGATACACAAAGGAGCAGGCAAGAGTCATGGTCAGGGACAGGCGTGGGTCAGTCAATGCACAAATGTTGATCTCGGGGTGAATCCGGACTTCTGATGGAGAAGGTGATCCCTGAGTCAGGAGCTGTGGACATCGGGAGTGGGGAAACAACGGATAGAGGAGGATGAGGGACTGGGAAGAATTGGTAGATAGGTAGTTGATGGTTTGTTCATGAGCACAGGAGATACACATTTCTCAGATGAAATTCCGCAATGAGGGTGTGCAGGTGCGACTTCTTTATGCCCTACTGCTCTGATTTCGGGCAGGTGTGGGAGTTTGGAGTGAGGTCGTAAACACAACATTATGTGTGACCTGGAATTTCATGGAAAATGCAGGGTGATGACAGTTTTAATGTGATATTGGCATTTTAATACAAAAGTTATACAATTTTTGTGGTGGGTGCAGGAAATACCCAGTAAGCATGTGTGCGAAGAAGGCTGTGTTTTTCCCCTTCAAAGTTGCAGTTACCATGGTAACTTCGTATGTCTTTGTTAGACTGTATCAGTCAAAATTGCTTCATAAAGGAAGTGGCTCTTAATTACTAAGGTGATGAAGTTAGGTATATGGGGACCCCTTTTAATAGACTGGACTTATTTTTACTGGAACTCATGAAGTCTTCAGTACTTCTATGTCTAAGGTCAGAAAATTCTGATGTGACACTAATAGCCTTTCACTTATACACAAACCATTGTCACGCCCCTGGGAACAAGCAGAGTGGCAACACCTGCATCTAATTGATGAATCCCAGTATAAAGGGAGCTCCCAGAGAACATAGTGATGTAGATTCTTGCAAATACCTGTGTGGTTTTGGAAGTATGGCCACTACTGTCACCTTGTTTGGGTTCTGCTTTGTTCCCTAGTGCCTTGTTTTTTTTGGGACCCTAGCCTGTTTCCTTGACCTTTCCTAAACTTTACCTAGAAGACCTTTATCTGTTGCTGCCCTTGGGTTTGTCTTGTTCTCTGAGCTTTGTTGCAAGAATAAGCTAACTTGCAATTGGGTCCATTCACATGCATCCTTTCTATATGACAAATCTGCCCTAACCATGGACTTAGCAGAGTTGGACTACTTGCAAGAGGTTATGTCCACACAGAACCCTGTTGGGCTCACACAAGCAAACCCTGTGGCAGATCTGGAGAAGCTCTAAAGTCTGGTGTGTAAGCCGCTGGTCTCTAAACCAGCCATTATGCTAGAACCGGCTGCTGGGAGAACACCCGCGGCTGCTTCTGCTGCGCTGCCCATGTCATCAGAAGTCATCCTGTGTCTGCCAGGGACGGGCCCCCGGTTGGCTATGCCTGAGAGATGCTGGGGTTTTCTCTTGCAATGTGAAATGGTGTTTGAGTCATGGGAAAAGGAACAATAGGGCACAAATTTACCCAACACTACTCCCTGCCTGTTCACTCTATAAACCCAACATGCTTTGCTGTTACAATATGGCTCCCTACACTAAAGTGCCATAGAACTAACCATCTGAAAACATAACTTAAGTTGTTATGGCAGAAAAGGTGTGGCTTTTTTCCCCTCCCCCTTTCTTCATGAAACTTCCACTAGAATATCTCTGATACAACAGCTCATATTAACTGCAGGGACTTGGAAAATCCACAACCTCAGCTCTTGAGCATGGTGGTTGAAGGAAATCAAATGCTACCCAATGCATCTTAGCTATATACAAATGCTTTTTCTGGTACATCATTAAAATCCTGCAAACAGGAAGAAAAAGGACAAGTGTGCACACACAGAGCCAACCAATAAAACTGAGTTCAGGTGAAGGTATAAAAACTGCAGCAAGAAAGTGAATCCCATGGAGGTAAAAATCTGGGCGAAGGGTAGAAACAAATGTGAAAAAGTTTTCACTGTTGATCCAGTCTGACATAGAAGCTATATTACAAAATTAAATAAGTAAAATTTGGGGATGATCACATGTGAGGAGATTACAATGGCTATGGAGTACCAGAGAATTTATAGTGGCTCCAGTTCTGCCACTGTCCTGGGAGCTATGCAATGGTCTATTTAGTGACTTACAACCTGAAAAGTTTCCCAGCTAATTACTGACATTCCCATGTAGGGAATAAATAGATATAATTAAGTAGCAGTATGCTACAATCTGTTAACTGATCATTGTCCTGGCAATCAGACACTTCCATTGAGTGGAGAAATGTAGGGGACCGCATGGTGCCTGTCCCTAGTGTGTGTCATCCACAAGCGCTAAACACCCCCCTCGCCAGCTCCGCTTCCACCTTGTCCTTTGCTGAAAGAGGATGCTTATCCATAAAACAAAGCGCTATTCTTCTGCGTCATGCATTGCTCCCACTCTGGCCCTAAACAGGCACAAAGGTTTTCCAGAACTTTTCTTGTAAAGGTATGATAAATTACCACCCCCCAGGGTGCACATAGCAACATCCAACTATGTAAATGCAGCTGATGCAGAAATTCTGACAAGAAAAATTCATGAACAAGCCAGCAAGGGTATGTACCTTTACAGAGTTAGAATATTTCTGGTGCCAGAGCTTAAATTATGACAAAAATAAATAATTGAAATGCATAGAAAAAACCTCAATCACTGGGTCTCCAAAGTTTTCTTAAAAACAAATCTTATGCTGGAAGTTATAAGTATTTCAGGGGAAAATGCAAGAAGGCCTATTCTATAACAATTGAGGTAGTATGTGAAATGAGCCCATCAATAACAGGATGCAATTTCACAAGAACCTTTCACTCACCTATAGCACTTATTGTAATTATTATTCATTGTGCCTAAGATACTTAAAGTACTATGCCAAGTGTATAATCATGTAGTGCAGCACCACAGCAGGCACAGTTATTTGTGTTGTTTAGTTCTGCAGCTCCCTGCTAATGAACCCTTAATCATATCATATCATTTGAAAGGGTGCTGAGGCAGGTGGTGCAGCAGAGCAGCTGACTGCCAGGCATCTTGCAACACATTGTACACCTTCAAGCTGGCTTGCCTTTTGTTTTGATGCTTTTTTTTTTTTTGGAATTTTCATAAATCAATTGTATTGGTTACTGCCTGAGCCAGGGTCCCAGAGGCCTGGTGAAGTAGGGGCCAGATGCAATCAATACTTCAACACTGGTGCATTTCTGGCATGGCCCTTTCAGCTTGGTGAAGAGCAAGGTGCTCCCCGATGAGCAGAGTAAATAAAAGTAAACTGGTCTTCTGTAGCTTCTCACCAGAGTGCTTCAGTCATTTGGAATGGACAGGGAGGTCAACAATGTGTCTAAACACATTCCACAGCACTTTGAGATAAACAAATCCCTCCACAAAGTTTCTAATACTGCCATACACCCTTCACTCAGTGAGGGATCGAAAAATAAAGGCCTAGGTTCAATCCTGAATTTAAATGCATTGCTTCTTACTTTGAAGTTTGCCTTTGTGTTTGCAGAAAGCTCTTATCGCAGTCTCCAAGGAAGCCTTGTGATATTTCATTTTAAATCCAAAATTATAATTACTTTTATTTACAAAACCATACTTTTTAAAGATAATCCAGAACACACATTTCTGAATCACATTCAGCCTTTGTTTGACTGTGACCTGTTTTTGGGACCATTCAGTTTTTTAGAAAATACAGTTCCTTTTTGTTACAACTATTTTGAATCTGTAAAAATTTTATTTGCAATTAGTCATTTTATTTCTTTGCATAGCTAATGGATATACAAGACATCCTACCTGTTTATACAGAGGGGCTTATCTAATCTAAAATTTTTTTATAAAATTACTACAGCTGTTGTGGGGGCAAGGGCTTGAACCAACAACTTTCATATAATAAAATCATGTGCTTGCAGGCAGTAGACTACCTTCTTAAACAATGAACCTCAGTGCAGCAAGTGGTAGGTAACAAAGTAGGTTTACCTGACTGAAGATTCTCAATCATCCAGGTCATGGTATATCAAAAAAATGAGGCTAAAACAAAGACAACTGGACTTGCATGAGTTTTCTTGAAAACGTTTCATCACTCATTCAAGTGGCTTCTTCAGTTCTAAAAGAC
Source organism: Scleropages formosus (assembly GCF_900964775.1). Lineage (NCBI taxonomy): Eukaryota > Metazoa > Chordata > Actinopteri > Osteoglossiformes > Osteoglossidae > Scleropages > Scleropages formosus. The sequence continues at coordinate 33,605,065 of NC_041810.1, forward strand.
TGGTGAGTGGAGCCCATTTGAACCCCTCTCTGAACAAGGGAGGTGGACTGAGACACAATTTATCAACGATATATCATACAGTTTTAGCATCTGCTTCCCCAAAAAGTTTCCCATCCATTTACACCTTGGGTCTGGTGGTTCTGGCCATTAATGGGTGGTTAAGTACTGTTAATTGTAAAAACAGGACATCGTCCAGGTTAATTTCAGTAACATCTTCTAATTGGCAGGTGATTATTGGGTTGTTAACAGACCCCAGTCATGTGAGTCTCAAACGGGCTCCACCCATAGATGTTCCAAGTTTAAAAACCGAAACTTCCCACCAGTCTTTTAGACTGAAGAAGCCACTTGGATGAGTGGTGAAACATTTTCAAGAAAACTCATGCAAGTCCAGTTGCCTTTGTTTTAGCTTCATTTTTTAGATAGGTTTACCTGAGTCACATGTCTGCAGCTATGTCTCTTTCTCTTAATGTAATGCATAAATTGTACTTTTGCTGAGATGTACGTCGCCTTGGACAAAAGTGGCTGATAAACGAATAAATGTAAATATAGACTAGGTTTGACATCTGCACACTAAAATTTTGGTTGTTTAAATACTCAATAAATAATAGATGCTTACAGCAACAGCTGTGAACTGTTGATCAATCCTCCCAGAAGGAGTGAAACATGAATCTACAGTTATGAGTGTATGTAGAACGGTACTCATAGCTGTACATAGATTTATTTACTAGCAAAAAACACCTTCAGCAGCAGATAAAGAGCACTAAAAGAACATATAAATACTGTAGCATCCCCCCATGGAGCTACTACAAACCAACTCAGGGTAAAATGAACGTGCTCTTTATTAGATGCATACATGTCTTTCACCAGCAGTCTTTACAAAGACATTTCAGACAATACAAGCAGCCCGGAACACTGGAGAATCCCCCTGGGTCACTCCCAGCCCCCTTACTGCGCCTCACGGTTAAGGGGCTACCCCCGGAACTCCCCAGAATCCCACTCTCCAACACTGAACACAAATGGAATGACAACCAATCAGCACAACACACACACAACTATGTACACACATGAACACTAACATCAACTATTTACACGACGCTGGGATAACTCCCCTCAACGCCATTACATAGGGATATACATAGGGAACACACATACAATGTCTACAACCGCTTATCCCAACTGGGGTCGCGGCAAGGTGGAGCCTAAACCGGCAACAGATGGCACAAGGGTGAGGAGAAAGGGGACACACCATGGATGGGAAGCCAGTACACAGTAAGGCACCCCAAGCAGGACTCAAACCCCAGACCTACTACAGAGCAGGCCCCAGCTAAACCTGTTGGGCCACTGCACCCCCAACACACATTACGATATAAGTGTGGCTATCCAAGTCAGATGATATTGTGTGTTCCCTATACTATATATTTACATTTTCTCAATGTTCTACACATGCTGAAGACTTAAAGGCTCCCAGTGTACACTGTTAAGCAAACCAAACCTGAAAGCAATATTACTGATCAGTGACCAATTTCAGAATGCGCTGAAGGAATAGGCAGTATCATTTACATTTATTCATTTAGTTACTTTCTCCAAAGCCATGTACATCTCAGAGAAATACAATTTGTGCATTACATTAGGAGAAAGACAGACATACTGTAGTTGCAGATATGTGATTTTTAAGTAAAGTTAGTTTCCACTATATGCACCAATGTTCATCGCACGAGTAGGCGCGTAAAACTCAGAATAGACTATTCCTAATCACCTTCCTACAAGTTTTTTTTTTCTCATTTATTAACACATCTGAGACTCCTGTCACTGTATCCGTATCTGCAGCTCAGACCCCACTGCTCCATGGATCTCTTGTACTCCTGTCTAGGTACAGATATCATGAGTAGCTGGTTCTGGCACAAGCTTTCAATGTTCATGTAGGTCTGCACAGTGCAGGTGTTGCTTTGAGTATTTCTTGAGCAAAGCTCTGGGCCTGATATATCTGCCCCAAAGTGTGTGTTTAAAGGAACTGGTTCAGAATCCATTTTACCCATAACTTATTTATACAGCTGGATCGGAGCTCAAACAATCCAGGGAGAGTGCTCAGTTCAAGAGCAAAGACATATTTCCCACTGCACTGTGGGATTGCACTGAAACCTCCCGAATTGTCTCACTTTATAACAGTTAGCTTTCCCCTTCCCTGTACACCAGCTCCGCACCTTATGAAAACAGCTGGGACCCTAAGTCTGAGACTCAGTTCGTTTGTAAGTCCAAAGTCAGTTTCACTACCAAGTCACAGTCAGTAAAAGTTATACAACAGAGATGCCCTACAATTTCTTTATGTATTAGTTTCTGTAATAATGTATTGTGCATGCGAAGCAAAAGCACAATACTGTATTATAGCTGGTGCCAGTGTACCATCAGCTGTTTCCTGTTGGTTTCTTGCCTGCTGTTCGCTTTGTTTGTGCAAGAATGACTGCTAAGCCTCCTTCCTTCTTCATCAACCAAAACTCACAATCAACAGTTCTTCTCTTCACTTGTGTAGTAAGTTAATTACAGTCATTTGCCTTCTTTTTTATTTTAAATTGTCTACATTTATTTTTTAAGATAAATTTCATCATTGAATGTTTGTTGCTGTGTAATGGACATGAGGAAAACAATTCATTTCTGAAATGTGTCAAGAAACATACCCATTAATGACCTCTTTGAGTGATAATTATGAAGGGTTTTATATGATGCTGAAATCACAGCTTGATCATTATAAACATTTTATACTGTGTTCTGATAATTGGAAGATTGTTTTGGGGTTTCAGATGGGCTGGGAATGCATTATTATTTTTCCCATTTAAAACAATTGGGAATAGGTTTTCGGTATGTGAAATTTCTGTCTGGGCCATTTTCATTTCCTAAATCAAAAACTACTGTACCATTAAAAATAAATAAACTGGAAAATAATTACTTAAGTAATGTTTAATAATTTTTTTTTTAATTTTAAATACCATTTATTAATAATTGAAAAAACTCCTATATCCTACTTGTAACCTGTAATGTAAAACGTGACTGTATACAGGTTAATACAATTGCATGTGACAAACTGATTATACTGAAGATTAACATGTCTGCATCCAAATCTCTCCTTTGTTGAAATATTGCACTTTTGTATTGTTCTCTGAGATGTACGTTGCTTTGGGGAAAAGTGTCTGTGAAATGAATAAAGATAAATGTTACCGGAAAATGTTGGTATCTCCCAATATTTGTAACTCAAAGAACCAGTGCATTTATCTTCCTCTTTATTATTATTAGCCACCTTTCTCTCCACCCCAACCGAGAAAGATCTCAGATTCAGATCCTCAGACTCAGACTGAATGTCTTCCAGCATACCTTTCTCAGCGATACTTCTAATAAGTGAAACCATAGAAACCCAAGGCTGAGCAATGCAGTGCTGTGATGTTTGCTTCGGCCTACACAGAGGTCCATGTGTAGCTGTGGGTGGCAGTGCCTACACTCTCCTGCTCCAGAAACACATTTCCCTGATGGTCTCCGTGTGGATCCTTCACAACTAACAGCTCATGTTACACCTTCCTACACTTTAACATGGCTAATATACTCTTCAGGCTCCTCACTGAAAATGATCATGCTTAAGTGTAAAAAACATTCCTCGATTCTGTTGAAGGAGGCAACCAAGCAAAACAGATAACGGAAGAGAAACAATAATAATTCTCAATGAAAGAATAAATGGCTGTTTTAATACGCTATAACTCTTCCTGCTCTCTGCAAATGGTAAACATGTATTAGCATAACAGTAAAAAGTGTATGAATGATCTCAGGAGGCTTATTTCTGCAGAATTAAACAGGTCATTAGAGGCATCTCTAGCAGCATGAGTCTGAATCACCTTCTGTGCTGCCCAAGTTTCAGAATAAGTGACAGTAAAGGTCACTGCATAATGACTGCCAGCTCTGCCCCTGCAGCAAGGAGCCAAGCCATTTTAAAATCACTCATTTTCAGGGTAGGAGAAACCCAGTCATATATTATTTAAAGACCTTGCTCTTTAAATAACTGTTATTTAAAGATTGTTTAGCATCCCATATTAGTAATTAAGTGGCAACCTTCTCATTAAGGTGGATGGACAAAGCGTGTTGTCCAACTATCACAATCAATACAACCACTTACTTGTGATTTGTAAAATCCAAATACAGACACACACACACACACACATTTTCAGAACCGCTTGTCCCTTACGGGGTCACGGGGAACCGGAGCCTACCCGGCAACACAGGGCGTAAGGCCGGAGGGGGAAGGGGACACACCCAGGACGGGACGCCAGTCCGCCGCAAGGCACCCCAAGCGGGACTTGAACCCCAGACCCACCGGAGAGCAGGACTGCGGTCCAACCCACTGCGCCACTGCACCCCCTCAATACAGACACACTGTACATTATTCATTTTTTTTGGATTGATCAGTCCTCTGTTATATAGTGTCCATTAAGGGAATTATATGGTCATTTTCTTGCAGATCTTCACTGGACCAGATGAAAGTGTTATTTGTTTCCAGCTGCTATTTACCAGGGTTACTTCTGCTCCGGTTAGGAGGTTCATTTTTTTCACTTGACAGGCAAGAGACAAAGCAAGGTGCTAGGTATTGGGAAAAGTTTGGAGTGGTCACGTTCCCCAGCAGGGTGACGTGGCATATATTTATAGACAAAAGAGAAATAATTTAGTACGATGAGGGAGCGGATTGCTCAACTCTTCCTCTGCAAAGACCATGAGACAGGATAAAAAGCCAAAAAGCCGAGGCCCAGTTTTCTGCCTGGGTTTCGAAAGCAGGTTAATGGAGACAGCGTGGCAGGGTCACCTTGGAGAAGCCACTGTGTGCTTTTCTCAATGAGCTCCATCCTAGATCTCAAAACAGCTTTCCTAAGGGAAATGCCTCATAACACTGGCCTAATCTTTTTTTTTTTTTTCTGAACCGCTTGTCCAATACGGGGTCGCAAGGAACCGGAGCCTACCCTGCAACGCAGGGCGTAAGGCCGGAGGGGGAGGGGACACACCCAGGACAGGATGCTAGTCTGTCGCAAGGCACCCCAAGCGGGACTTGAACCCCAGACCCACTACACCACTGCGCCCCCTTGCTCCTGGCCTAATCAGTCACATGGAAATTAAACTTGCTCCAGTCCTGGATGGGTTAGTGGAACATCACCGTGTCGTAGGTAACATAGCATAGTAACAAAGAAATCCTTCTCTTGCCTCCTTCAAGGAACTGATGTAGCTGAGCACAAAGGGCTTTGATGGAAGCGCCGTTGATTTGTGTTTAGATTCTCCAGATAATACCACATGTGGGACTTTATCAATACCTTCTTTCTGCTGGTCTTATTCTATCCTAGACCACTACCTTTCAGAACATCTGGGCCATCTGGGAATCCCACAGCTGAACCAGTGTACCAACACTTTCTGGAGACCACCTGAAGCTGGGACCATCCACTAGCTCCACTAGATCAGCCACATAGGCCTGGACCATAACTGCTGTCTCCACAGACTCTAGTTCTGGGTTGCTTGTTGTCCTGGTCTTTCAGCTGTTAGCACATCTACACACTGTATACATAATGTCCAAAGCAACCACATCAGAATGCTCAGGAGGGCTGAGGTTTATTTTTTCTCCTTGTCTGAGTTGGGAGTTTTTTGTTTTCTTTCCTCAGCTGCCATCTAACTTACATGTCCATCTCAGTCATATATTATCACTGTTTCTGTGACTATCTGGCTTGTATGTATTGTTCAGTGCTCTAGGCCATTGTTATGATAACAGCGCTCTATAAAAACAAACTGAATTGTTTTATCACATGGGCCATGCTCATCACTTCAGTAAAAGCACTAGTTAAATCTGGAAAGTCCACTGTCCAATGTTTATTTTATACAATTTCGAAATAATATGTCCACACTCCTCCAGCTTTTGTAGACAAAATGTAAGCCCATCTGCATCAGAAGTGTATAACTTTCCAGTAATGGACCTGATGGTGTTTCTCAGCAAATGGTAATGTACCACATCCTCAGATTGCTATGTTATGATTCACAATGAGTGCAATGATATCATTCGAAAGGCACTCACTCCCACAGTCTTTGGAAAGTCTGCTGCTTAGAGCAAATGGTTTTACCATATTTTATGAGATAAATTGTCATTTATGTTGTTACAGTCACAAAGCCTCATACAGATGGATATGTACAGTGTGTGTTCTCAATCGACCCTTGGCTGACGGAATATGGGGATCCACAGGGGTGAAAGGGGTGGGTGTGCTCCTGCAATGTTCAAGCAAGTTGGTGTATAACTCCACCGAGAACTGTGGCTAATTGTTTTTGGTCCTCCAACATCTGGCAAGTTGTTACACACCTTTTAGAAATACAAAGTACAGGTAGCCTTTCACTTAGGTGTTCCGTTCTGATGATCTTGTCGTTAAATTGACTTTTTCGTAAGTGGCATATCTCCTTACTGTACATACTATTATTGTCTCATATGAATCATAAAGCTATAGGAACAGTTAACATGCATGAATGCTACAGTATTACATTTTTCACCAGTTATTCATGTTAAAATAATACCAATATAAAATAATCAAATACAGCATTATATTTTAATTTCACTTTAATTTCTAAATCTGTTGTCTTCTGCTCTTTCTTTCCAGCACCACCAGAACATCACTTTTTCGCTTGCTGGCCATTTTAATAAAAAGTAATCCTAATCACCCAGCAATCCTGGGTAAGTAACTTGCTCAGGGGTGAGTACTACAATCAGGAGGACCAAACCTCAGTCCTTCTACTGTAAGGCAACATCACTAACAACTACACCACATGCTAGCTCCAACTTCTTGGGTTGAGTGCATATTTTTCCATAAATTACAAACCAGTCCACCACCACCAACTAATCAGATGAGGAAAACCTGCCATAAATATATTTCTAGAGATGTTAATAGTGAATTAAAAAACACTATATGACAGAATAAACATTTTTAGCTTATTCCTTACAAAAAGAGAGTCCAATTCAATTCATTTTCATAGAGCGCTCTTCTCATGCAGTGACACAATAATAATGGTGACATCAGTACATAACACACACACACATTTTCTGAACCGCTTGTCCCATATGGGGTTGCAGGGAATGGGAGCCTAACCCGGGAGCTCAGGGCATAAGGCCGGAGGGGGAGGGGACACACCCAGGATGGGACGCCAGTCCGTCGCAAGACGCCCCAAGTGGGACTTGAACCCCAGACCCACTGGAGAGCAGGACCCGGTCCAACCCACTGCACCACCACGCCCCCATATCCGTACATAACATAACATAACATAACATATAAATCAGAAGTAACTGCAATAATTGCAATCTCCATGGTTAATATGGTAGAGTTTAACTGTTATAAATTAATCAATGTTCATGGTTTGTTCCACCAATCAGTACTCATTATGGATAACATTATGGATAACCAGTTCTGCAGTTACAAAACCATGTCCAGTAGAAAATTCTTTTTTTTCTTTAATTCTCCATTTTGCAATGACTATTTAAATCAGTAACTGTAACTCCTTTTTATCAAAAGAAAATCCATTCATTCCATCTCTTTTGACGTGCCATTTTTTCAACTACCTGTTAGATACATATTAAACTATCATTTAAAAAAAAAAATTGCTAACAAAATGTATTTATTTTTTTGTACTAATTGTCCACATAGAGCACTGGGTACCTTTATGCAGACTATGTGGAACTGTCCTGGAGTATATGCTTTTTGGACCGAGGTTTTTGATTCCTTCTCAACACTGACTGGCGTATGCTTTCCCATCGACCATGTTTTGCGTGCTCTTAACGATAACTCCAAATTCCCCATAAAGGAAAGGACTTGAAAATCTGGTTTGCAGACTTGACAGCAACCAAGAAGCTAAATGTTCAACATTGGATTCACCAACATGACTTATCATTAAAACACTGATATAACTATTGGATATCCTCTTTCTTGAACTGTTAACTGGAAGACTGAACAATGGAGCCCCAAGGACCTTCCAGTATAGCCAGAGTTAAGGATTTTTTATTTGTCAGCATGTACATATGTGTGTGTGTTTGCATATATTTATGGTTATATATTTCTAGAAACATTTTTTTCAAGTATGTACTCTTTTTTAGTAGTCTCTGTCATGGATTCGCCCGGAACGGAGGCGATGGACCCAAGTGCAGAGCACAGGAAGGTTTCACAAAGGGTAATCCAAGAGAGACATGTCGAGAAAATAGGCAAATGGTCATCGATCTGCAAGCGAAATGGGAAGGGGGAGATCTGAGAGCCGTAATCCAGAACACGGGCAAGAAGTCGTGGTAAACCAGGAAATCGTGGATAAACGGGAGCGGGCAGGGGAACAAGGAAGACGGCGAGAGTGAGGACAAAGACGAGGGCGAGGATGAGAACGAGGAATCAGGAAGGTCAGGAGAGCTAATACAAGAAGTGTGAGTGAGTAACAAGGCTGAACAAGGTTCCGCAGTTTCCTGCAGTCCGGGCTGTCCTTTTATGTGCCCAGACCGCAGTCAGCCACAGGTGTTGCTTGTTGTCAAAGTGGAGGGCGTGACAGTACCCCCCCTTCCACAAGCGGCTCTCGCCGCTCTGTGACGACTCAGTGGGTGCCCTCAGGGCCAAGGCTCAGGACAATCAGGGTGGTTGTGGTGGAACTCCGTGATCAGCTCGGGGTCTAGGATGTCCTGAGCAGCCACCAAGCACTGTTCCTCTGGCCTAGAACCCTCCCAGTCGACCAAGTATTGCAGGATGCCACCCCGTCGACAGGAGTCCAACAGGGCCCACACCCTGTAGGTGGGACTGTTCTCGTCCGGCAGGGGCAGCGGAGGTTGTGAATCCAGCAGCAGCTTATGTAAGGATGCGGCACAGGGTTGAAGGAAGGACACGTGGAATGCCCGGTGGACCCTTAGGTGTGGGGGCAACTGGAGACAATAAGAAACTGGGGTAATACGGCGGAGGATCTTGTACGGCCCAATGTACCGGGGGCTGAGCTTTTTGGAGAAGTAAGTCCCCCGGAGGCCTCTGGTGGACAGCCAGACCCTCTGCCCAGGCACAAAGGTGCGCAGATGCCTCCGGCGATCCACTTGTCCTTTCATCAGGGTCTGGCTGTGTCGGAGGTGCCGTTGCGCTGTCCGCCAGATCACTGCACTGGTCTGGTACCAGGCGTCCACTGCCGGGACATCACTGGAGGCAGGTTGCCATGGGAACAAGGGAGGCTGGTAACCTCACACACACTGAAAGGGAGAGCAGCCAGTGGATCCATGAGGCATGCCTTATGAGCATATTCAGCACAAGGCAAGTACCTTACCCACTGTCAGGGCTGCTCCATACAATAGCTGCACAGGAACTGGCTGATATCCTGTTGAAGCCTCTCCACCTGACTGTTCGCCTGCAGGTGATATCCCGACGTCAAGCTAATGGATACGCCAAGCTTCTGCCAAAAGGCCTTCCACAGACGTGAGGTGAACTGGTGTCCCCGGTCTGACACTATGTCCTCTGGCAGGCCAAAGAGCCGAAACACATGGAGGAACAGGAGCTTGGTGGTTTCTAGTGCAGTTGGGAGCTTAGGTAGAGGCACAAGATGGCAGGCTTTGGAAAAACAATCTAGGATGGTCATGATAACAGTCTTACCGTCAGAGAGAAGGAGGTCCACAAGGGAATCCAAGGCAATGTGGGACTAGGGACGCTTGGGACCGGCAGGGGTGCAAGGAGCCCCACCAGCTTCTGGTTGGATGACTTGGCCTGAGCGCACACCCTGCAGGCCCTGATGTAGTCCTGTGTGTCTTCAGGAAGCGACGACCACCAGAGTCGCTTTTGGAGGAGACCCTGGGTGACCAGAGGCGGGATGATCGTGGGCCCACTGCAGGATTGTCGCCCGCAGCCCGGGAGGAACATATTGTTTGCCTGCAGGCTTTCTGGGTGGTTTTGGTTCGGTGGCCTGAGCCCGGGTGAGGTCTTGGCAAAATTCCCATTGCATGGGGGCCACGAAACAGGTCTGGGGTAAGATGTAGGTAGGGTCTCGCTCTAGGGGTTCCCATTCACACATGCGCGAAGGGTGTCTGCCTTGGTGTTCTTACTGCCGGGGTAATAGCTAACTGTGAAATTGAAACAGGTAAAAAAGAGAGCTCACTTGGTTTGTCGGGAATTAAGGCGTTTTGCCATCTGCAGGTACACCAAGTACTTGTGATCTGTGAGGATGATGAAACGGTGCCTAGTCCCCTCTAGCCAGTGCCTCCAATCCTCCAATGCCAGTTTTATGGCTAGTAGCTCGTGATTTCCGATGTCATAGTTCCTCTTGGCCTGGGACATCTTTTTAGAAAAAAAAGGCACAAGGGTTCAGTTTGGGAGAATTCTCCTGCCATTGGGACAAGACAGCTCCAATGCCTGTTTCGGCGGCATCTACTTCCACCACAAAAGGAGCCTCAGGATCTGGGTGTCGGAGGATGGGTGTGGTTGTGAACCTCTCTTTTAGGGTGTCGAAGGCGCGTTGAGCCTCCTCCGTCCAGGGAAGTCGGGTTGCTTTAGAGGAGGTCAGGGCTGTCAAAGGAGCGGCAAGAGTACTGAATGCACAGATGAACCGGTTGTAAAAATTAGCAAAACCCAGGAATCGCTGGAGAGCTTTTACTGTGGTGGGTCGCGACCATTGGAGAACCACCCTTACCTTATCGGGGTCCATCGCCAGTCCCTGTGTGCTCAGAATGAACCCCAAGAACGAGACCTGCCTCTGGTGGAACTGGCACTTTTCCCCTTTGACGAATAGGCGATTCTGCAGCAATCGCCAAAGGACCTGGTGAACAAGGGCCACATGCTCTTCCAGGGATGAGGAATAGATGAGAATGTCATCCAAGTAGACCAGGACTCCTTGACTGATGAGGTCCCTGAGGACATGATTAACAAAGGCCTAGAAAACACTAGGTGCATTCGCAAGACCGAAGGGCATGCCCAGATATTCATAGTGGCTGGAGGAGGTGCTAAAGGCGGTCTTCCATTCATCCCCCTCCCGTATTCTTACCAGATTATATGCGGTACACAGGTCCAACTTGGTGTACCACTGAGCTCGGTTGACTTGTTCCAGGGTGGCAGTGATTATTGGCAATGGGTGTGGGTACTTAACCATGACGTGGTTTAAACACCGATAATCGATGCAGGGACGGAGGCCCCAGTCCTTCTTCTCCACAAAGAAGAAACCCGTGGCAGCAGGTGAAGTAGACAGGCGAATGAGGCCTGCTGCTCGGGTATGGAGAGCGGATATACCCTACCCTGGGGAGGTGTTGCTCCCAGGGGGAGATCGATGGCACAATCCCACGGCCAATGTGGAGGGAGCACCGCAGCCTGCTCTTTGCTGAACACTTCTGCCAGGTCTTGATATTTGTGGGGTATGTGCACCCTCAACTGATGTAGCTCTGCATGGGATAAAAAGGCAGGTTCCCCCACATTGTGGTCCCCATGACACCAGGTCATCTGTACTCCACTTAAAGACAGGGTCATGCAGGGCGAGCCATGGAAAACGGGGGTTGAAATAAGATAGAACTGTAGCTGTTCCTTGTGGCAAGCCCCCACACACAACTGGAGCAGTTCTGTCTGGGTGTCGACGTACCCCCTTCCCAAAGGCTGTCCATCCAGTGAAATTACTTTCATTCAACCTCCTCACTGGCGATAAGGAAAGTGGTGAGCTTTAGCAAACCCTACATCCATAAGGCAGCCGGCAGCCCCCAAGTCCACCAAGGTTTGGGTTTCGACTGAGTGTGGTCCCCAGGAGATGACCACGGGTATGGAAAGGCGGTTGCACCAGAGGATTCCACTCAGCTGGGGCTCGGGGCGAATAGGGCATTGGACCCGAAGGCCGCCTGATTCCCCACAGCAGAGGCAGAGACAACGCTGGATCCAGCGCAGCCGTTCAGTGGTGGTCAGGCGACCACGGCTGAGTTGTAGGGCGTCGATCCTCTTACATGGAGGGAATTGTCTGTCTGGGACTTGTAGCGTGCAGGGCTCTCTATCCCGGGCGAGGCAGTCCATAGCAACAGCTGTTTCTATGAACTGACTAAGGGTCCATTTCTCGCCCCGGAACACCAGTTCTTTGCGCAGCCTGGGACTCAGCCCGTGCTGAAAACAGGCAAGCAGGGTGGTCTGGTCCCAGCCACTCCTCTCTGCAAGAGTCCTGAACTCCACTGCATAGTCAGCTGAAAGGCGATCGCCTTGGGTCAGGTCCATGAGGTGTTTGCTGGTCAGTGCAGGGAAGGCCAAAGACAGCCTGGAAGTGGGCTTTAAAATCCTCATAGGAAAGTAGGGAACAGCACCCCCATGCGGCAGTAGCCCAATCAAGCACTCGGCGGGTCAGGAGGGATATCATATAAGTAAGCCGGCTTAGGTCAGAGTGGTACACCTGGGGCAAACTGGAAAAGATGAGTTCACATTGTAAAATAAAGCCGGCACAGTGGGACAAGGTACCGTCAAAACGGGTCGTAGGAGCAAGTGGAGATCGTGCGGATGAAACGGCGTGGTGTTTGGTGGGTCAGGTGCCGTCGTAGTGGTTGCGCGTGTCGATGCAGGCGGCGTGAGCACTCCCAGCGTGTTCAGCGCGCTTACCACTTCATTGTAGGACGAGATGAGGTTGTAGAGCATCTTTTCTATCCCTCCCAGGCACGTTTCGCGGGAGTCTAACATTGCCTGTAGACGGCTCAGCTCTGCTGGGTCCGTGGTAAAGGCGAAACCTTCTGTCACAGTTTCCCCCCAGAATGGAGGCGACGGACCCAAGTGCGGAGCACAGGAAGGTTTCACAAAGGGTAAACCAAGAGACATGTTGAGAAAACAGGCAAATGGTCATCGATCTGCGAACAAAATCCGAAGGGGGGATCCGAGAGTGGTAACCCAGAACACGGGCAAGCAATCATGATAAACCAAGAAGTCATGGATGAACAGGAGCGGGCAGGGGAACAAGGAAGATGGCAAGAGTGAGGACCAGGATGAGGGCGAGGACGAGGAATCAGGAAGATCAGGAGAGCTAATACAAGAAGCGCGAGTGAGTAACAAGGCTAAACAAGGTTCTGCAGTTTCCTGCAGTCCGGGCTGTCCTTTTATGTGCCCGGACCGCAGTCAGCCACAGGTGCTGCTTGTTTTCGAGGTGGAGGGCGTGACAGTCTCACTTGGGTTGGGATGGAGAAGGGGGTTGTTTAAAGATTGTAAATATATGGATTGTTCATTGTTTTCTGTGAACTCCTTATAAAAAATAAATTTAAAATTAGCAATAAAAACTATTTGTTTATAATATGTGTGTCAGATATACAAGTTTGTATGTAATATTATATATTTGTAAAATCTGTATGTTAAAAAATTACAGAAAGAAGTATCTCAGGTGCCATAGTAAAGGCATAAAGGTGGTATATTATTGTCACAATAAAAAAAAAATAACAGTTTGGGTCTGGCAAAGTTTTAAAAGGGTGTGGAAAAATAATTAAAATGCAATACGAAGAATGACAGAAACTTTGAAGTTAACAAAATTGCTAGTTACAAAGGCAGGTACTTAATACCAGTTATGCACTTTAATGTGAGAGTGTATGAAGCAACATGAGACAGCTGTCAGAGTTAGAGGTCACACTGTCAGTGCAAGAACTGCAGACGCATCCATCACAAAACCTGCTAAATTATTAAATGTGGCAAGGAGAATGGTGTCAAAAATCATGACGGTATGTGTCGAAATAGGAAAAACGGCAGTCACGAGTCAAAGCTCATTGACGGATAGACAAGCGACACAATAACTGCTCAAAACTAACAAAATAACAACTAGCAAATAGAAACAATAAGAAACACCAATGCGCCTAAGGAGCTACAGAAACATCCTGAGCTTTACAAACATGGAATTTATTCAGTGGCTAATATTCAGAAACTACTTGTGTACAAGACCAAGTGAAATAAGTGCAGAATACAAAGCATAAAAAACTGGATTGCAAATAATGGTGAATACTCGTGAATCATCTTTTAGCCTATTTTTGACATCGTCTCAGATTTACCTAGAGGATATTTAAAGACAGCCATAGGATCCCTTAAAGATGCATTCTCTCCAGCCAACTGTTGAACATGGCATGAATATGAATATCTCTCATGACATGGGCATTTCATTGGCATTTCTGCTGTCACCACAAGGCTTAGAAATCTTCAACACTACATTTAAATTAAAACAGTTTTCTGGAAAGTAAATGACACTACCAGTGTCTTACACATTTATACAGCTGGGTGTTTTTTTATTGTATTACTTCAAGGTAGGTACCTTGATCAAAAGGTACAACAGAAGGAAGGGATTCAAACCTGGGCCCTCTAAGCAATTGTAACCACTATCCTGTCTGCTAGTTATACTACAGTTATACAACATAACTGATAAATACCAATTTATAACTCAACATTGTTTAAATTGCTTTTGAGGGTCTTTTCTGTATTTCTGAAAAATTAATGTGCATTTTAGGAGGTGGGGCAATGCAATTTTCCCCCTTAAAGAAAAAACAGAAACAGATAATTTGTTTCAACTACAAGTTTTAAAAAAAAAGAAATGTATTTCATCCACTAACAGTTTATGTGTACTAACACTGTAAATATTCTGTATAATTTCTATTTTTTTTTCACTACAATGTATGAAAGGCATAGTAACCATAATACTAGAAAAATCCTCCCTCAGACTTAACCAACATAACATCTGGATATTGAACAAATGCCTATCATGCACTTGCTCTCTCTCTCTCTCACACAACACACGAAAGCACACATTTTAGAGCTACCTGATACTTCAGCTTGGCACAGCCTGCTCCCGTTGTCTTTCAGTGGAGGCTAGTCCTCAGCCTAGGACCGTCTGGACCGCTGCACCCTGGAGCTGCAGGTCCTTATGCTGCACAAATTGTCACGAGTCATGAACAGAAGACAGTGGCACACTGGGGGACATTTTTCCACCCTAGTTTAGAAACTTGGAACCACCCCAACATCCCTGCAGAACTGTGTTCTTTGCAGTGTATCCACGTAATTTACCATTGCATTGCAACAATCAGTAACAGGATGATGAGGGTTTAACATTATTCTACAAGATCATCCGATTTTCCATTTTAGTGCATCATAAAAGAATACAGTCAAAATACATATTCTTAATTACAGCCAAATTGCTGCAGCTCAATCTAACCCTACACTATAAAAATAGTCCCAGTGTTGCCAGTCTGCTTGGTGATAGCAGATGGGAATATTATTAACTGATGCAAGGTGCAGTTTCTTTTCTTCCTGTTCATTCCCTCTTCAGACAACTTTATAAACTCAGTCATAATCCATGGCACTTAGTGTGTGACTGAGTGCTCCTGCAAAATGGCAGCTTCTCCAACAGAAATTATAAAAATATTGCATAGGAACCCTTCATCCATGTGTAGACTTCAGCCCTCTTCTCTGAACCAGTGCGGTATACAGTAACATCACAAAGTTCATGTGCGAACACTGTAGCTCTATAACTCGAAACAATGTTGTATAATAAATTACCTGATTGCCAACCAGTAGTGTGCCTGCATGTGGGAAACCTGTTGTCTTGCATCTTTTCATGAAGTTCAAGCGATTGGATCTGATAGATGTTTAATGAGCTGAAGGAGGACAAACTTTTATATACAGTGCTACTTGAAAGAATGTGAACTCTGTAGGGATTGTCTTTATTCTTAGGTAAAATATTAAAATAAACTTATAAAATCTAAATCTTAAATCTTAGAATAAACTTATAAAATGAACAAATGATTATGATTTACACACCTTATTCTAGTTACCTACTTGGTTTAACTAATGCAACTTAGGATTCACTTATTTTGTATCTGCACTATTTCTGTTTTTCCGCTATGATCACGATTTCCTCTAAAGCAACATATGGAATTGGTAAATACACATCTATTATGTCAGATGAGAATGACTGCTTATCATTAAATAACTATTTTGTGGTAAAACTAAGGGACACAACAGCTGAAAATACTTTCAAGCAGTGCTGTCTGTTAAAAATAGTAGCACAGCCTGTTGTGGTTTATTCCTTAGACAGAAATGATGCACATTTATTTTTTGACTTTATGTCATGTAGCTACAAAAATATATCAACACTGTTTCATACAATCAGAAAGAAAGAGTTTATGTGTGTACCAAGTTCTGCCATGTATTTGTTACAGGATAAAAAAGGTGAAAAAAAAAAGACACAAACAAAACTCAGTTCAAGGGTAAAGGCAGAAAAATGTTAATTCTCAGACTGCACAAAAAGTCTGATATATGGATATGTATAAAAGTGTATGATATATGGAAAAGAAAAAGTACAAAAGAAATGATCTGACAAATCAGAAAGCAACATAAAAGGAAAGAAAGAAAACTTTTCCACTCTAGTTAAACACAGCTGGTAAATTATATTAAGAAAAGCAGAGGCAACTTGTAGAGTAGTGTTTAGAGCTGCTGCCTTTGGACCTATAGGTTTGAATCCCCTCTAGTAATACCCTTAAGCAAGGTATTTAACCTAAATTACTCCAGGAAAATTACCCACATGTATAAATGGGAAAATAATTGTGAATAACTTTGGAGAGAGGTGAAATAAGTAAATTAATTTAGCAGACACTTTTCTCCAAAATGATATGGAGTGGTTATTAACTAGTATCTAGGAGAGACTTTTATCCAAGGTGACTTACAGCATTAGATATACTGTACTAAACTCCCTTCAGTCATTCATACATATATACATCATAAACACACACATACAGAATCACACAATAAGGGCAATTTACACTGACCAAAACACCTGAAACACAAATATTGGGAGTGGGAGGAAACTGTGGCACTGTGAGAGGAAAGCCAAGTGAACACGGGAAGAACATGCAAACCCCCGGGGGCCCCATCTGACATGGATTCAAGGCTCCAGCCCGTTAGTTGTGTGGCATCAGTGCTATTCGCTATACTGTCATGCTACCTTGTAAATACATCTAAAGCAGATTATCCTGATTTTTAACCTGCTTTTGCACAGAGAATTTGCAGTGGAGACAGGTTGTATGTGTGTGCATGTGTGTGTGAGTGTGTGTGTGTGTGTGTGCATCTTTTCATTCCACCTGCAAATTCCTGGTGACACAGCAAAATATGACAATGGAAACAGTTCTACCAGTTTGGGGCCTGGCCCGTCCATCTGCCCTGTAGAGCTGCCCACCAGGGGAATGTGCACTGCGCTCAGACAGCTGGCAAACTGCCTTGTGCCCAGCCCCTCCACAACTGCCACACCTGCCCAGGAGCTGCTTTGCGTTTGCCCTTAATTACAGACCCATGGCCTTGCTATAGCTTTTCCTATTAGGAAAACCACTGAAAAGCATTTACTGCAAAAGCCTTCTCCTGCTACACTTCCAGTGGGCTAGTGGAATTCTCGTTTATTTCAGAGTGGAAATTTCAGGTCAAGGCTTTAAGTGATTCTTCATCAAATAGGATGAGGAGGGCTGTGGAAGCCCTGAAGTGTCAAAGATTACTGTTTGTAAATAATTTATCTTGTCCAATGTAATAGATAATGTAAAATATTCATCAGCTAATGTGGACAAATAAAACTTTGGTTACATTTGAAGATGTAACTTAGAAGACTGAAAATGAATAATGCATAACTAATATGGTACCCAGCACAGGGCAGCGGGGTGTAACTCTTAATGAGAGAAAGCCTAGAAGGGCACTCATTAGCTCCAGATTGCAGGTCCACCACATCCACACACACATCTTTTTCTCAAATTGTCTCCCTTCCCTCTACTGGTGTCGCACATGTACTGATGTCTACTGTTAAATGTCAATGTTCCACCCAGACTTATTAAAAACTCCCCGTATTTACAACATTGACACTTTAAATAAACCATTTAGATATTTCAGACACACACACTGACTTCATACTTGGTCACACATTGACACAGTTAGCTGAAAGGTCTCCCAAGTTGAAGGAAACTGGTTTATATGGTGTTTGACTACAGTCTCAACCACAGGTCCTTTGGTGAAGTAAGGAATTCAGAGCACAACTGAAACTGTGAAGACCAACCGGCTGTCAAAACAGCTAAGGGTAAAGCAGTAGAAAGTCAGAGGCCATGAAGAGGGTATATAAATGTTCAAAGACTCTAAGTACCCCTCTGGGCACAGGCAAGACAATAGTTAAGTGCAAAGTAAATTACACCACACGCTCCCTAAATCAACTAGGAGTTTAGTGGATAGAGCTGTTGCCTTAGGACTTTGGTAATGGAGGTTTGAATCCCACATTCTGCTATTGTACCCTTGAGTACGAAGATTACCAATAACTTATACAGTAAAAATTATCCTGCTAGATAAATCAGTGAAGTGGTGTAAGTCATTTTGAAGAAAGGTGTCAGATAAACATAGATCAGACTGTGCCTCCACCCTTAGCAGGACCGTAGACATGCTGGTTTAGTGGTGTCATCGGAAGAACACTAGTGAGTTTGGAAAAACCACGCTGGTCAATGATTTAGAAAGTTTTTGTGAGTCCATCATGGTCATCTTGCAGAACTACACTACAGGACAGATAAGCAAGGGTGATTACCGAAAATGGTCTATTTTAATCCCACATTAGAAGTGCTTAAGTCACACTGCAAACATGTCAGAGCATTTTGTGCTTAGATTAAAAAAAATGTAAATTTTTAGCCTCAGTGAAAAGCTTTGGATGTAAGCCAAGCAGTACAGTGCAACACACAACTGACACCATGTTTAACAGCAATGACCTACTCAATGTGCTAAACCAACTAAGTATTTAACCATTTGGGTGAATACTGATAAAATCAACACATCTGAGTTTGTTGTTCTTCCCTAGTTTGGTACCTTTAAAATTGAAAGACATGCATTGTTTACATTATCATTCAGCAAGATTCAGCAAACTCCGGGCTGCAAGAGTTGATGATGGCGAAAATCCAAGACTTGCACGAACCTGGATGTCTACAAAGAACTCTTAGCTACTTTTCACTCTGCTGTATCCTCAGCTAAAACATCCTTCTTCCACAAAAAAATACAGTCTGCAACCAAAAAAGCACATAGACCCTTTGTCACATTGCCATCCTTACTCAGTCCTCCACCGCCTCCTCCTCTATCTTCTCTTACTGCTGATTACTTTGCTTTGTTTTTCAGAGACAAAGTCAACACAATCACGGACAAGTTCTCAGCATCTGCCTGCCCTGTTCGCGCGGGACCTCCCTGCGAAGTCATGCTCTCTGAATTCAAGCCCCTGTCAGAATCTGAAATCTCCGACCTCCTGCTGTTACACAGAGTCACCACCTGCTTGCTCGATCTGCAACCTTCCACCTTCATCTCCAAGATCATCAACTCCTCACTTTCCTCTAACTGCTTCCCATCTGCCTTCAAAACTGTCCTCATTTCACCTCTGGTAAAGAAACCCTCTCTGGATCCTGACTTAGTCCAAAACTACAGGCCAGTCTCCCTCCTTCCTTTCCTTTCAAAAACTAGAACGGGTGGCCTGTGATCAACTATCTGAATTCCTCACCCAGAACCATCTTCTCAATGGATATCAATCTGGATTCAAAGCTGGACACTCCAGTGAAACAGCACGCCTCGCAGCCTCCCTTTCCTCGATCCTCATCCTCCTTTACCTCTCTGCAGCATTCGACACTGTCAACCAACAGATTCTACTCTGCTCTCTTGGTCATCTTGGCATCAAAGGAACAGCACTAAAATGGTTTGAATCCTACCTGTCAGACAGATCCTACCAAGTGGTCTGGCAGGGCTCCGTTCTTCTCTGCAGGCTGTCTCAACTGGTGTCCCCCCCCCCGCCCCCGCCCCCCAGGGCTCAGTAGTGGGCCCTCTACTCTGCTCCATCTACACCTCTTTCCTCGGTCCTGTCATCACCTCCCATGGATTCAACTACCACTGCTACGCCAACGATACCCAACTCTTCCTCCGATTTCCACCTGGAGCATCAAACATTTCCACACACATCGCTGCCTGCCTTTTGGACATATCTGCATGGATGTCTGATAACCACTTAGAGCTAAACCTCTCCAAAACAGAAGTCCTTCACCTCCCAGCTGGCCTGTCTTTCTGTCATGAACTCTCTATCAAACTGGACAACTTACTCATTTTGCCTAACTCCTCAGCTAAGAGTCTGGGAGTGATGATCGACTCGAACTCAGACCTGCAGATATATCTTGCATAACATCCTCAGGATCTGTCCTTATCTAACAACAGACTCTGTGAAACTACTTGTCCAGGCTATGGTGAAATCCCACCTGGACTACTGAAACTCTCTCTCAGACCTCTACAGCTGATACAGAACACTACTGCACAAGTTGTGTTTGATCTGCCGAAGCGTTCCCCATGTATCTCCCCTCCTCGTCTCTCTGCATTGGCTTCCCATAGCTGCCTGGATCAAATTCAAGTTATGGTTATGGCCTACAAAAGCATCAATAGAACTGCTCCGAGATATCTACAAGACCTGATCATCGGCTACACCCCAGCCTCCACCTCTGCCCGCTTTGTGGTTCCACACACAAAAGGTCCAAAAGCAAAAGTACCAAAGGTTCTGGGTTCTGACTCTGATGTGGTGGAATGACCTCCCTCTCACCTTAGAACTGTTGAATTTCTGTTCACATTTAAAAAGGGTTTTAAAACTCACTTCTTCCAGACTCACTTTACCCATGGTCTTTTAAGTTCATGCAGAGAGTGTCCACAGCAAGGAGTCAAACAATACAGCTGAAACAGCATCTAACGAATCACGGAGTCCCTGTTTGATGTAAGTTCCATCCTGAACGTTTAGTCAGAGGGCACACCTATGTGTTGTGTATCGTGTAACATGTACTGCTTAGTTGCACCTGCTGATATTGATCAGCATTTCACTTGTTTGAAATGCCTGACAAAAAAACTAGTTGGTGCGGAAATTCCACAATTTAGAAGAGCGCATTAAAAATTTGATCTCTATCCGAGAAATGGAGAGTTGGCTGGACTCGGTGTATCCCAATGTCTCCAGGGTTTCAAACTCAGCATCAACACTTACAGGCCGCAGTACAGTTAATGAGAAGCTGGGTACACCGGACCGCTCTCTCAGCGACTGAGTTACTGTTAGAGGTAAGTCGAGTAAAGCTAAGGCCTAAGGCACAGGTTCCTGGTTCTGGTTCTTCCGTCCAAAGCAAAAATATTCAGCTCTAGCAATTTGCCTAATAGTAATAATGTGCTTATTCTGGGAGATTCACACACACACACACACACACACACACACACACACACATTTTCAGAACCGCTTGTCCCATACAGGGTCGCGGGGGAACCGGAGCCTACCCAGCAACACAGGGCGTAAGGCCGTGAGGGGGAGGGGACACACCCAGGACGGGACGCCAGTCCGCCGCAAGGCACCCCAAGCGGGACTCGAACCCCAGACCCCCCAGAGAGCAGGACTGTGGTCCAACCCACTGCGCCACCGCACCCCCTCCTCTGGGAGATTCAGCTATCCGAAATATTAAGGTTTGGGGGCCTGGGAATCAAAGTATAAAGGTGAAGTGTTTCCCTCACGCACGTGTCCAACATCAAGACCCGTGTCAGTTCCCTGGCTGATAATGCAGTGTCAATTTATGGGGCATTTTGGCAGTAATGATATAATGATATTAATTATATCAGTGACGAGGACGGGAGACAGGAGGTAGGGTTTGGACCCAAGTGTGGGCAAGTTTATTTCCATGCCGAAAAGCAAGAGTAAACAGAGATTGAGGTCGGGGACAGGCGAGGGTCTTCTGAGGTGCAGATGTTGTCAAAGGCCAGAAGAATCAGGAACTATAAACAGGGAACAGGGTACTGGAAAACAGAATACTGACTGCACAGGCCAAGTAGGTGGGTGTGGTAGATTCCACAACCCTGTGCTGCGGCGGCACTGCCTTTATACCTGGCTGTGCTGATTAGCAACAGGTGCTGTCGTTTGGCTTACGGATGTGACATTTTTCCCCGCCCTACGGGCAGCTCCAGCCACCTTCCTGGGCAGGCACCCCCTGGATCGGGGTGCCGGGCAATCCAGATGGTCCCTGTGAAAAGCCAAGATTAGCGTCAGGTCTAGGATGTCCTTTACCGGCATCCAGCAGCGCTCTTCCAGGCCATACCCCTGCCAATACACCAGAAATTGCATGTGGCCATGACAGTGTTGGGAGTCCAAAGCTCCCGCACTGCATATGGTGGGGCACCATCTACCTGTACCGGTGGAGGAGGCCCCGAGACCTGAGGGACTTGGAGGTGGGACACTTTATAAGGTTTGAGAAGGGAGACATGAAGGACAGACCCGGAGAGACGGGGCAGGCACAAACAGTAAGTGACTGGGTTGTCCTAACAGATGATCCTGTAGGGGCCAACATAACGCGGGCTGAGCTTCCAGGATGGGAGTAATAATTTCAGGTCTCTGGTGGACAACCAGATTCACTGGCCCGGCCGGAAGGAGATGGGGTGATGGTAATGATCGGCCTGCTGCTTGTACCAGTGCACGCTTCGGCACAGACGAGCAGTCACTGCTCGCCATGTCTCCTTACGGTTCCAGTACCAGGCGTCTACAGCTGGGACTTCAGTGCGCTCAGGGTGCCGCGGGAATAGGGGAGGCTGATAACTTAGGATACACTGAAATAGGGTGATTCTGGTAGAGATGTGTGGGAGCCAATTATGGGCGTATTCCGCCTAGGCTAGAAACTGAGCCCATTGTTGTTGTTTCAGGCCGCAGTAGCTCCATAAAAATCTACCCAAGTCCTGGTGTAGTCTCTCCACCTGTCCGTTGGCCTGTGGATGGTAACCTGATGTCAAACTTACCGACACTCCCAATTTCCTCCAGAATGCCTTCCACAACCGCAGCGTGAGCTGCGGGCCTCTATCAGACACTATGTCCTCCAGGAGACCATAGAGGCAGGAAACATGACCTCCACTGTCTCCAAGGCAGACAGGAGTTGGGGTAAACGTATTAACCGACAGGCCTTTGAAAACCAATCAAGGATGGTAAGGATGACGGTATTACTTTGGGACACTGGGAGTTCCACTAAGAAGTCGATCAATATGTGAGACCAGGACTGCGTCGATACTGGTAGGGGCTCGAGCCATGGGCTCCTGGTCTGAGGTCCGAGCCTGAGCACACATTTCACAGGCCTGTACATACTCCTGTACATCCTCCCAGATGGACGGCCACCAGCACCGCCCTTGGAGAAGGGAGAGGCTCCGTTAGTGGCTCGGGTGTCCTGCCATTGGAGAGTTGTGCGCCCACTGAAGGAGAGAGGGTCAGAGACTGACAGGAACATAGTCCTTACCTGCCAGTTTGTTCGCTGGCCTGGGATCTCCTTCTTGGGCCATGCAGAGCTCCTGCTGAAATTACCATCAGATCGGGGCCACCACCAACCATTCAGGTAAAATGAGTTTGGGTAACCTCGAGCCTGGATTTTTATCGTAGACTCGTAACAGGGCATTGTCCTTGGTGTTCTTCGTGCCTGGCATATGAAGACACTGTGAACCTGAACTAGGTAAAGAACAGTGCCCAGCGTGCCTGGCGTGGATTCACACGCTGCGCTGTCTGCAAGTACTCAAGGTTCCGGTGGTCCATGAGCACGAGGAAAGGGTGCTTGGCGCCCTCTAACCAGTGTTGCCACTCTTCCAGGGCTAACTTGATAGCCAGCAGTTCATGGTTACCAATGTCATAATTACGCTCTGCCAGAGTCAACTTACGTGAGAAATACACACAGGGGTGGAGTTTTGGTGGGGTACCCTGTCTTTGGGACAGAATTGCGCCAACTCCTACCTCCACAACAAACTACTTCCACCACAAACAGGAGCAAGGGGTCTGGATGTCATAGGATCAGCACCGTTGTGAACCGTTTCTTGAGTGTCTGGAAGGCCTTCAGTGTGTCCAACCGTCCACACCAGTCTTGTTCCCTTTCCCCACAACAGAGTCGTAAGTGGGGTAGCGACCAAGCTGGAATCTCTGATAAACCTGCAGTAAAAATTTGCTACTTCAAAAAAAACACTGCAGGGACTTCATGGACATGGGTCGGGGCCAGTGCAGCACTGTTTGGACTTTCTCGGACTCCGTCAGCCCTCAAGGTGAACCCGAGGAAGGTGACCTGCTTCTCATGGAATAAGCATTCCCCCCCTTTACATAGAGACGGCTCTCTAGCAGTCTCCGCAGAACCTATGGCACCAATCGCACATGGTGATCCATTGACCCCCAACACATGGCAAATAAACACCTGGAACATTGACAGTATGTTGAATAGGCCGAACGCCATGACCGTATACTCGTTGTGACGCAGGAAGGTGCTAAATGCGGTTTTCCGCTCGTCACCCTCCCGGATTCGGACCAGATTGTAAGTGCTGCGCAGGTCCAGCTTAGTGAATACCGATGCTCTGTGGACCTGTTCCAGTGAAGCGGTGATGAGAGACAGGGGATGCAGGTATCTTATGGTGACTGCATTTAAGCCGCGGTAGTCAATACTGCCACGCCCACACCTCCGAGCCGACACGGAACACCTGGGACGCAACGCAGACTGGGGCATAAAAGGCTGCGTTAGACCAGCAGCTGATGCGGAACCTTGTTCAGCATTCTCATTTGCAACCTCCTAGCTAATTCCTGTTCCCGAACACCTTCCCCGATCCCGTCCCTTCTTCCCACGATCCTGTACCTCTTTATGATCATCGACCTCTTGCCTGTGTACCGACCTCGCCTTTTGGATTCTCCCTGTTACGACGTTCGCACCTCGAAGACCCATCGCCTGTTCTCTGACCTCCTCTCTTGGATTTCCCCGAATACTCCACGTCTACCGCTCTGCACTTGGGCCCGCCGCTTCCTTCCAGACCCAGCCATGACAGAAGGTTCCGCCGAGTATACAGACCCAGCGGAGCTGAACCGTCTACAGGCGGAGTTGGGCTCTCGCGAAGCACGCTTGGCCGGTATGGAACAGACACTCCACAACCTCATCACCTCCTACAACCAGGTGGTAAGCGTGCTGAATACGCCGCGGGTGCTCACACAGCCCATTGAGAAACACGCAGCCGGTCCTGCAGCGCCTGACTCGTCGAACGGAACTCCGTCTCTAGCACGCGGTTTCCACTTGTCTCCCCCGACCCGCTTTGACAGGACCCCAGCGCAATGTGAAGGTTTCTTGTTTCAATGTGAACTCGTTTTTTCCAGTATGCCCTTTGTTTACAGCACCGAACAGAGCCGGATCACCTACATCCTCTCTCTGCTCATGGGCAGAGCGCTTGATTGGGCGACAGCACTCTGGACAAATGGCATTCCGAGGAGAAAGATGGACCCTAGATCGGTTCATAGAAACCGCTGTTGCCTTAGATCACCAGATCAGAACCCAGGAACCAGCCTCAGAACCTGCCCCAGAAAAATGCTGTCCCGCTCAGGAGGAAGCAAAGCCAATACGGCTGGGGCTTGGGCGCCTGTTCCTCACAGAATGGCAGCGAAGACTGCAAAAACACCTATGTCTTTACTGCGGTGACCCTGGTCACTTCCGTCTCCAGTGCCCTGTCCGCCCTGAGGACAAGGTGAGTGGCACCCTATGTTGTAACCGCCTCGTGGTACCCGTTATGTTAACCTGGGGTGCAGGACAGGTAAAGACGCAAGCAATGCTGGATTCGGGAGCAGCAGGGTGCTTCATGGACTTTGGTTTTGCTTGGAATCATGGTATCCTTTCCAAACCCATTGGGAGGTGTCTCAAAGTGAAAGCTCTAGATGGCCAGCCCCTCGGGAAGGTTTTGTGGACCACCAGACAGCCCCTGTAACTGTGAGTGTGGGTGTATGTCATAAAGAGATGTTGAGTTTCTATTTGATTACTTCTCTGGAGTTTCCCCTGATTCTAGGGTTCCCTTGGCTCTCCCAGCATGACCCGGTTTTTCAGTGGAGTACTGGGCAGTTGGTGGCTTGGGGAACCCAATGTGAGAGGACATGCCTAAAGCTACCCTGCCGAGCTACGTCCATAGAAGTCTCAGAATCTGCCCTACAGGTGCCAGTTCCTCCCGAGTATCAGGACCTTGCTGAGGTTTTCAGCAAAAGACACGCATCCGAGCTACCACCGCATCGCCCGTGGGACTGTGCAATTGATCTCCTGCCAGGTACCACGCCTCCTCGTAGTCGCATTTATCCCTTGTCCAGACCCGAGCAATTAGCCCTCCAGATCTATATCACCGAAGCCTTAGAAACAGGAATCATATGGCTATCCACGTCCCCCGCGTCTGCCGGGTTTTTCTTCATCAAAAAGAAAGATGGGGGGCTACGCCCCTGTATTGACTATCGGGGGCTGAATAGCATTTGCGTGAAATATCCACACCCTCTGCCTTTGATCACAGCTGCCCTTGAGAACATCCAGCAGGCGCAATGGTTCACGAAGCTAGACCTGAGAAGTGCATACAATTTAGTTCGTATCCGGGAGGGTGATGAATGGAAGACTGCTTTCAGTACCACCCTGGGTCATTACGAATACCTGGTTATGCCTTTTGGTCTTGCGAACGCACCCAGTGTCTTTCAGGCGTTTGTAAATCATGTGCTCGGGGACATGATCAACAATGGTGTCCTGGTATATCTTGACGGTATCCTGATTTATTCTGATACGTTGGCCAGGCATGTACTGACAGTCCGACAGGTGCTCCAGAGACTTATATGTGAAGTTGGAGAAGTGTGAATTCCACAAGCAGCAAGTCTTCTTGGGGTTCATACTCACCCGAGACGGCATTGCTATGGATCCTGGTAAGGTCCAGACCATCCAGCAATGGACTCGCCCGACCACCACTAAGGCTCTCCAGCGATTTTTGGGGTTCTCCAATTTTTACCGCTGGTGCATCAGGAACTTCAGCATGATCGTCGCACCACTGACAGCGCTTACAGCGAGTAAAACCCCTCATCTCCCGTGGAACCAAGAAGCTCAACGAGCCTTCGAGACCCTCAAACACAAGTTTTCTACAGCCCCCATCCTGCATCAACCCGACCCAGAGTTGCCATTCGTGGTTGAGGTGGACGCCCTTTCCCGGCTTCATGACGAAATGCAGGAGAAACCGGAACCAGACTACATTCTGCCCAGATTCTGCTTTGTGGCACTTGTTCAGTGGGACTTCACCCAGGACCTGGCCCAAGCACAACAAGCAGACCCCGAACCACCAGGTAAACCTTCCGGAAAACAATACGTTCCCCCAGGTCTGAGAACCACACTCCTACAATGGGCCCATGACCATCCAGCCGCGGTGCACCCAGGGTTTGGGAAGACCCAGGCAAGAATACAGCAGCTCTACCGGTGGCCGTCCCTCCGGGAGGATGTACAGGACTATATCAGGGCGTGTCCAGTCTGTGCTCAGTCCAAGGCTTCAAATCAGAGTCCAGCGGGGCTCCTGGAACCCCTGCCAGTACCCAACCGTCCCTGGACGCACCTAGCATTAGACTTCTTGGTGGACCTCCTTCTGTCCGAGGGTAAGACCTCCATATCGATCGATTTTCCAAGGGCTGTCGCTTGATTCCTCTGCCCAAGCTCCCCTCCGCTTTGGAGACCGCAGAGTTGCTGTTTCATCATGTATTCCGGCTCTATGGTATACCTGAAGACATAGTGTCCGACCGGGGTCCTCAGTTCACATCGCGGGTCTGGAGGGCTTTTTGGAAAAAACTCGGAGTCACGGTGAGTATGACATCGGGATACCACCCTCAAGCCAATGGGCAGGTAGAACGGCTACAGCAAGATATCGGTCGGTACCTCAGAAGCTACTGTCTTGAACACCCAACTCAGCGGGTTCGACATCTTCCGTGGGCAGAATATGCCCACAATACGCTCACCCATACTTCTACAGGTGTCTCCCCGTTCCAGTGCATCCTAGGGTGCCAGCCGCCGCTGTTCCCATGGCAACCGAGATCCAGCGACGTGCCAGCTGTGGACTCTTGGTACTGGACCAGCAGCGAGGTATGGGCAGCTGTCAGACGACACCTCCTTGAATCGCAAAACCGTATCAAGCATCAAGCAGATCAACATCGGCGGCACCTCTCCCTCACACCAGGACAGAGGGTATGGCTATCAACCCGGGGTCTCCAAGGACCCTACATGTCGAAGAAACTCAGCCCAAGGTACATAGGACCCTTTAAGATTACCCGCAAAGTAACCCCGGTCTCGTATCGCCTGCAACTGCCCCAACACCTACGAACACATCCAACGTTCCATGTGTCTTTCCTCAAGCCCTTGGCCACCTCACTACACCAGCCAGCTACCGCGCCTCCAGCTCCAATACTCCTGCCCGACGGTGGCACACCCGCTTATGCTGTACGGGCACTCCTGGATTCCCGACGCCATGGAGGGGTCCTTCAGTATCTGGTAGATTGGGAAGGATACGGGCCTGAGGAACGTTGCTGGGTGGCAGCACGGGACATCCTAGATCCGAGCCTCATCGCCGACTTCCACAGGAGTCATCCGGACCGGCCCACACCCCGGCCTGGAGGCCGTCCCCCTGGTCGCCCTCAGGTGTTCGGGGCTGCTCCTCGGGGGGGGGGGGGGGGGGTACTGCCACGCCCACACCTCCAAGCCGACATGGAACACCTGGGATGCAACGCAGACTGGGGCATAAAAGGCTGCGTCAGACCAGTAGCTGATGCGGAACCTTGTTCAGCATTCTCATTTGCGACCTCCTAGCTAATTCCTGTTCCCGAACGCCTTCCCCAATCCCGTCCCTTCTTCCCACGATCCTGTACCTCTTTATGATCATCGACCTCTTGCCTGTGTACCGACCTCGCCTTTTGGATTCTCCCTGTTACGACGTTTGCACCTCGAAGACCCATCGCCTGTTCTCTGACCTCCTCTCTTGGATTTCCCCGAATACTCCACGTCTACCGCTCTGCACTTGGGTCCGCCGCTTCCTTCCAGACCCAGCTATGACAAATACAGGGAAGTAGCCTTCCATCTTTTTTCGCTATAAAAAAAGAACCTGGCGGCTGCTGGAGAAGTGGACGACTGAATGATCTCGGAAGCCAAGGCCTCAGTCACGTACTCCTGCAATGCCCTCTACTCGGGTAATGACAACGAATCGATTCTACCCCGAAGGGGAGAGGTGCCCGGCAACAGATCAATCGCACAATCCCAGGAGCAATGCGGGGGGTAGAGTGGCCGCTTTGCTCTTACTAAAGACTTCTCCGAGGTCCTGATATTCCGCAGGGATATTGAAAGTCTCAGTGGTGTCAGGGCTCTTCACGGAGGTGGCCTGACAGGGAAGGGCTAAGCAAGTGTTTGTGCACTGTGGTCCCCATGCCACCATCTCCCCCAAGTTTCAGGAAAAAAACTAGGTCATGCTTGGCTAGCCATGTGAACCTCAGTATTAACCGCGAGTCAGGGGCCCTGATCAGAAAAAACGTGAGATCCTCTGTATGGCATACCCCCACTCATACTTGTGAGGACACAGTCTGCCTCTCAACTACTCCCAAGACCAACAGCTGCCCACCCAGGGCAATAGTCTGCAGAGCTACACAAGCACTCTTGCACCAGGATGCCCTGCCATTGAGCAAAGGCTGCATCCATAAAGCAGCTGGCTGCCCCTGAATCTATCAAAGTGCGTGCCTGTACCCAGGTGGCCCCTCCAGGACACTTCTATTGGCACCGTCAACTGGGTTTTGGAGCGGCGTAGGGCACTCACTTCAGCTCCCTGGCAGGGGTTCCTGGAGGGCCGTGTAGCGGGGCAGTCTGCTCTGAAGTCCCCGGACTCTCCGCAGTACAGGCAGAGGTGGCCTTGGAGCCTTCTCTGCCTCTCTTCGGGGGTCAGACATCCTTGTCCCAGTTGCATTGGCTCTGGAGCCTCCTGGTTTTCAGGGGTTACCAAAAGGGGTAGCCTGAGGCGTGGCAGTTGGTCTTGTGCTAGATTATCAATGATGACCGCAGTTTCTATGAAGGGGTCCAAAGTCCAATCTTTGCCCAGTAAGCCAATTTGGCCTGGATCCGTGGGTGTAACTTGCTCCTGAAGGACGCCAGAAGGGCGGCTTGGTTCCAGTCACTCTGCTCCACCAGGGTCCAGAATTCTAGGGAATACGTTGCTACGGTCCGACTGCCCTGCTGTATCGTCATCAGGTGGTCGCTGGCTGCGTGAGCAGAGAGCATGTGGTCAAACACCTCCTGGAATTGCTTCCAGAATCTCTCCTACGTGATGGGGTAATGTTTGTGCCAAATGGCTGTGGCCCAGTCAAGCATGGGTTCAGTTAAAAAAGATATAATATGTTATTCGGCTGGCGTCCATCTGATATACGTGAGGCTGCCTCGCAAAGACAAGTTCACATTGAAGGAGGAACTCTCCCGGCATTTATCAGGAAACCTGCCATACCTTTCAGGTATGGCCAACCGGGGGTCTGTCACCGGCGAGATCGTGGCAGCCTCTGATGATGTGGAGAGCGCTGCCAGAGTGGGAACTGGGGCTTCCACTGCAGCCGACGCAGTCGCAATGGCGGATGCTTGGCGGGTCCTGGGACCTGCTGCACTGACACCAGACCCTGTAGAGTTTTCAGCATCTGCCGTAAGTTCTGATCATAGGAGCCTAGCACGAGCCCCTATGCAGGCACCACCTTTGGCAGGCACTCCAACTCCACTGGGTCCATAAATGGCAGAATCTTCTGTCAGTGACTAGGACAGGAGACAAGAGGTAGGGTTTGGACCCAGGTGCAGGTGCGTTTATATCCGTGCCAAAAGAACAAGAGCAAACAGAGTCTGAGATCAGGGACAGGCAAGGGTCTTCCAAGGCGCGAACGTCATTTCCTGGGCAAAGCAATATTCAGTAGACAGGTGAACAAGCCGAGGTCAAAAGCCAGGAGAATCAGGAACTATAATCAGGGAATAAGGTACTGGGAAACAGAACACAATGCACGAGCTAAGGAGATGGGCATCGTAGATTCTGCAACCCTGTGCCATGGCAGCACTGCCTTTATACCTGGCCATGCTGATTAGCAACAAGTTTGGTTTCCTGGCTTGCAGATGTGGGCGTGACACATTACAAGCAGTCTGGGATGTTAAAGAGCCACTTTATTTCAATGTGTAATAAAGTCAGAAAAAAACATCGGAATCTAAAAGTGTCTGGTCTGTTACCCAGACTCTTCATGGGGGACATAGTGTACAGTAGACTGGTTTCCTTTAACAGGTGGTTGGAGATGTGGTGCCACTCTAATCGCAAATCATTCGTTAATAACTGGGGTGATTTCTGGGAAAGACCCAGGTTTTTCACATGTGATGGTATACACCTCAACTGAAGGGGGTCATTTGTTCTGTCCCAGAACTTAGCTTGCAAGTTGCAGGACTGGCTTAGCCATGGGTCATCTCCTTTAGCAGCTGTGTGTATTGATGGGTCTGCTACTTGTTCTGGTACCACTTGTCATTTCTCATGTTTTGGGGTTTCTAGTGCCGTGTCCAGTGTGGGCCTCAAAAGTTCAAATAAAACTGTTAATTGCAGCCAAAAAATACAAACTATTATAAAACCACGGCGTTTAACTAGATGGAGTGATTGCACCAGAAACCTTAAATACATTAAACTCTCAACTTACCACCAAAGCCAACCAGTAGTCTAAAATGCTGTCTGTTAAATATTCACTCACTAACAAGTAAAATTGCTTTAGTAAACTACTTAATATTAAGTTATTAGTCTGATCTCTTCTCTTTTACCGAAACATGGCTCGCTGAATCCAATATGATTCTGCTAATAGAAGCCAATCCAAGAGGATATAATTATTTCCATAAATCCTACTCTGTACATCGTGGAGGCGGAGTCTGTGATCTTTTCAAAAATAGATTACAAATAACACCCAGAAATCATGATAATTTTGCCTTGTTTGAAATTCTACTAGATTTGAAGTCAGAACCCAATATAATTAAGTTTCTTACTGCCCACCTGGACCGTACTTTTTTCTTGAGGAATTTAGTAACTTTATAACTGATTTAGTCATTACTTATGACAAAAATTATCTTGATGAGTGATTTCAATATTCATATAGATGTGTTGTGAGATACTCTCACCAATAGTTTTATGTCTGTTAAATTCTGTCTGTTTTACTCAAATTATTAATGGGCGTAGGCTCATTCCCATGAGTCAAACCATTTACAAGTGGGTTAACTCGTATTTAGCTAACTGTAAACAATTTGTTTTGAAATCTGATGACTGCCCCCCTCCATCTCAACTACAGGTCAACATGGTGTGCCTGAGGGCTCTGTGTAAGGTAAATTATTGTTCTCACTCTATATATTACCATTGGCTGATATTATTCGCAAACTGTTTGCTCTGTAAATGTTATTTATTTAATCTGTAATTCTGTGTCAGCTGTTTGTTTGTCTGTAAATACTGAAGGCACCAAGAACCACAGCAAATTGCTTGTGTGCGTTAGCACACTGACCAACAAATCTCATTTTAATTCTTATTATGAAACTTAATGTAAGTTTCCACTCATATATCAATGACATATGTTTCGTTTAACCCTGATGATCCATCATATGTGGTGTCTTTATCTAACTGTTTTCCCAATATAAACTATGGATAAATGGAGTAAAAATGTTTTATCTCTGAATGCCAGTAAAACAGAGGTACTTGTGGTGGGTGGTGATACCAAAACTTAAAACACAGTTACACCATTCTTTACCACAAATGGTATAAGCTTCAAGCATACAATTGTGTTAAGCATCTGAGTGTCTTGTTGGATGGAAAGCTATCATTTGTGTTTCATGTTAATTCTTTGACTAGGTCATTCTTCCTTCAGTTCAGAAACATAGCTAAATTAAGACGATTCGGGCAAGATGACAAGAAACTGATTCATGCTTTTGTTTCAACTAGGCTAGACTATTGTAATGCTTTATTATTGGGTTGTCCATACCAGACTGTATCCAGAATACAGTTGGTACAGAATGCTGCTGCGAGAATGGTTACTAGAACTAGGAAGTATGACAAACACCGGTACTGAAATTGCTGCATTGGCTCCCAGTTACATTTACAGTTGATTTTAAAATCCTACTTCTGACCTATAAGGCAGTACATGGCATTGCTCTGGTTTACCTTTGTGAGATTATTGATTCTTACTTTCCAAGACTACATCTTTGTCGACTGGATGCGGCTTACCTTAAAGTACCTGTGATCAATAAGACCTCAGAAGGAGGGCGCTCCTGTCACAGCCCCCAGGGATAATACCCCTACAGGCCAGAGGAGGCACCACTCAGTGCCGCTAGCCCAGACCCATGCACCTGTTCACAATCAGAGTTGCTGAGGTGTAAAAGGAGCAAGTGGTGGAGGGCAGGTTGTAGATTCTTAATCAGTGTTTTTGATTGTGCTCTCTTACTGATCAGTAGTTCCCTGTTCCCATAGCTTGTTCCATAGGTGTTTATGTTCCAGTCCCGAATGTCCGTCCTGTCTACTCCTGCCTCTTGTTCTCCAGTCCTAGTCCAGTGTTTCATTCCGGTATCTTGTCACGTTTCCGTGTTCCAGTCCTACTCACAGGTTCACTTTTCACTTCCATCTGTGTGCAAGTACACTGTGTCTTTGTCTTTCAGATACCTGTTGCTTACCAAGATCTATTAGAAATGGTTAGTAAATACAAAGCTGCAGCTTTCCCCCTACATCGGGGATGAGATTATGCGATTGACCTGTTGCTAGGAACATCACCCCTAAACGTCGGGTATACCCTTTGTCATTGCCAAAACAGAAAGCAAAGGAAGAATACATGTCAGAGGCCTTAGCATCTAGAATTATCCAGCCATCTATTTCACCAGCATCAGCTGGGTTTTCTTCATTGAAAACAAGGATGGGGGTCTACGCCCATGCATCAATTATAGGAGTCTGAATGAGATCATAGTCAAGTAGTGTTATCTCTTACCTTTCATAAGAGCAGCTTCAGAACATATTTACGGGATCACTATCTTCTCCAAGATAGATTTATGTACCGCATATAATCTGGTCCAAATACAAAGGGTGTGAGTGGAAGATCGCATTTACCAGGGCATTGTGCCATTATGTGTACCTCGTTATACCTTTCCGTTTAGTGAATGCTCCCTCTGTATTTTAGGCATTTGTCAACCATGTTATGGGGGACCTTATCAATAAGTGCATCCTGATTTATCTGGATGACATTCTTATTTTTTCTCAATCAGAGGGGAAACGGGGGGGCTGCCCCCCCCCCCCCCAGACCACACCCCAGCAGATCAAGCTAGCACACCTGCCAGGAGTTAAGGGCAAGTATAAAGGCAACAACACCACACCACTAATATTGTGGAATCTTATTGAGACAACTGCCTAACCTGTGATAGCGCCTCCTCCTGTTCGTGTTCCTGCTCCTACTCACGCACCAGCTCCCACACCTGCTCTAGTGGTTTGGCCTGTGCTCCAACTTTCAACATGGATTTTGGATTCTCCTCTGTGCGCCCTTGGCTGGATTGTGGATTTGACATACGAAAAGACACTACCACTATTCCAACTCTATTCAATAGAACCCAAGCTTGGGTCCTACCTTTCATCCTCCCAAGTCCTCTGTTCATTACAGCCAGCAGCCTGGCTGGCCAGCTGGGCAGAAATCAATGTGTCATCTCATTTTCCATCAGTATTTGCCTACACACTGTCAGTGACATTTACTAATCTAGTTAAGCGGCAGCTTCTTGGACAGGTTATTGTTAGGTTGAAAGACACAGCAGAGTCAGACATGAACTAAGTGCTACTCAACACAGTGGCCCAGTTGGTGTCTAAAACGCACAAGTTACAACAGTAATAGCCTTTCAAAAAGCCACACACAACTATACTGTAACCGGAATATTAGCAACTTCACTTACATCAACAGCAGTTTGCTTTTCTGGGATTCTGATTCTGGGTATTTGACCACTGTGACCCCGATCAGGACAAGTGTTTAATGAAAGTGAGCCAGTGCTTGCATATGGTACTTGCAATAAATGTATTACTTTATGTTAAAACTTCTTACTTTTTAAATGTATTAAATTCTTTAATGTTTAAAGAAACATAAAAAATGTATAAATCTCTCCTTTGTGACCTTCCTGCTACTGCCATCAAACCTCTGCAGCTTCTACAGAATGCTGCTGCACGAGTTGTGTTTGATTTGCCAAAGCGTTCCCATGTATCTCCTCTACTCATTTCTCTCCACTGGCTTCCTACAGCTGCCAGAATCTAATTCAAGACCCTGGTTACTGTCTACATCAGTAGAATGAAAAAAAAAAAATTGGTGGGAGGGTATCGGGATTTGTCTATCCTGTGTTTTATGCACCTACTCGATTGATGAACCTCGGTGCAGCAAATAGTAGGTAACGAACTAGGTTTGCTTGAGACATTCATGTCTGCAACTGTGTCTCTTTCTCTTAATGTAATCCATAAATTGTACTTTTGCTGAGATGTACGTCGCTTTGGACAAAAGTGTCCGCTAAATGAATAAATGTAAATGTAAATGTAGAACTGCTCCCAGCTATTTACAAGACGTAATGAACCGCTACACCCCAGCCAGACCCCTTTGTTCGTCTACTTCAGCTTGCTTGGTGGTCCCATACACAAAAGGTAAAGCTTGGAGGTTCTCGGTTCTGGCTCCGTTGTGGTGGAATGACCTTCCCCTGTCACTCAGAACTGCGAAAACTCTGTCTGTATTCAAGAAGGGTCTGAAAACTCATCATTCCCAGATCCACTTCGCCAAAGATCTTTCTACCTCATTTACGGTGTAATTGTTCACACATCGTAACTTCATGAGCATCCCCTGATACAACCTTTATTCAGCCACTACACCGCCATTGTACTTGCTTATTTGTGTATCTTTGATATTTTAAAAAAAAATGGTGGGAGGGTATCAGGATTTGTCTATTCTGTGTTTTATGCACCTACTCGAACAATGAACCTTGGTGCAGCAAGTGTTGGGTAACAAACTAGGTTTGCTTGAAACTTTCATGCAGCTATGTCTCTTTCTCTTAATGTAATGCATAAATTGTACTTTTGGTGAGATGTACGTCGCTTTGGACAAAAGCGTTTGCTAAATGAATAAATGTAAATGTAAATATGTCAGGAATACGATGGCCACCTACTACCTATTTCTAAATACTAAGGAACACGAAAAACTTGGATACGCAAAAATAAATAGGTAAACAAACGAATAAGTAATAATTATTTTTCTTTAATATCTCCACAGGTATATTATAAACCCCTTTAATTAGTCACATTAATAATAAATAAAAGGACAGACTGTCATTTTAAATTGAGAATACATGCAGAGTTTTCACTGAAGGATTATACTAGTTTCTAAGTGATTTGTGTGTGTTTTTTTCTTACTTTGTACTACAGTCTGAAAGCATGACTTTTAAAAGGTAAAATATTTTATGATACTTTATGACAGAGACCAGTCCATCGTCGGCAACCTGTCACTGAAGTACAGGTTAAAATAAAAACAAATTAACCGTCAGTAACGTACCGGCTGATTTAGAATTAGAAAGAAGGAACAGAAAAGTGTTTAGGAAATGATCGGAGGCGCATTTCTGTCTCTGCGCGGCTCACATTTTAGCTTCGCACGAGACAGGCTCTATATTCAAGTCAGTTATGATACCAAAGAATCAACGATCAGAAAGTTTAGCTCGTTTTTCAAACCCCAAGCAGTCAGTGAAGAGCGAAAGAGCTCAAAATTAACCAGCTCCAACTAAATCCCAATTCAGCACAAGAGCCAGAAAGCGGGGGTGAAGCGCGCAGCGGGGTGGTGTTCTGAGTGCGAATTCCACACACTGCCAGGCAGGTGCGCCGCCACCACCACCGTCCGGGGGGCAAAGATATGAGCCACAGCAGTCAGATGAGCTTCCAGAGAGCAGCCCACAGAAGCGCTCGCGGACACACAGGAAGAAATTAAGATCGGGAGCGCGTGCGCCATAGCAGGTCGCAGCGCTCCACATCCACCTGTAAAGCAAGCGCTCCGCTTACACCCTCCCGACGTGCGTACAGTAATTCATAAAGCGTTCATAAAAAAGGTTTGTTAAACTTTGACACTAGCTGTCTTTTGCGATACTTGCTCTGAAACTTCATTACATTTGTTTTGGGACTGTTCATATTTACATTTCATATGTTCTGGGAAGACCTTGGCTTGGGGTTAGGGTGCACACACAGTAATTCAATAATGTTTTGCACAAATGATGAGGATATACTGCTTGATTATTATGATACTGACAGGAAGACAGAAATATTACTTTTTGTTTAATCTTCTTGTTTTTCTAGCGAAGTACCATATTCATGGGAGGCGCGGTGGCGCACCGGGTTTGACCGGCTCCTGCTCGCTGGTGGGTCTGGGGTTCGAGTCTCGCTTGGGGTGCCTTGTGACGAACTGGCGTCCCCGTCCTGGGTGTGTCCCCTCGCGCCCTGTGTTGCCGGGTTAGGCTCTAGGCTGCCGCGACCCCGCTTAGGACAAGTGGTTTCATACAAGAGCGTGTGTGTGTGTGAGAGTACCATATCCATGAAAGTAAATTTCGTGGTTAAACCTCTGTTGCTCTTCAGGTAATGTCAGCAGTGTATCAATTCTGTATTGGGTTCCAGTAAAGACTACTGATTTTTTTCAAACAAATTTCGAACGTTTTATGTAATTTGTGTTTTCCCCTGGTATTTGTTCTGATCTGCGCAGAGTTTGTACACTATTTATTTTTTCTTTTGTGGACATATTGCCACAAAAAAACGTAAAAACAAGCATGAGTACAAATCGGGCGAACCGATTGCCGCTGGTGAGACTATGAGGGCACTTTCCTCTGTAGCGAGGATGCTCACACTGACTGCAGATCACAAATTGACCCCCCAGGACGGTTTGACCGCCTTTACCACGCCCGTACTCACACCGAGGAGCTTGCGCACAGGTACGCCCAGGTTCGAAAAGCCAGGTAGAAAGCCGCGATGCGTTGAAGCATCTCAGGAGGACAAACAGGGATGAATAACTTACCTTTGGCTTGGTACCAGCTGGGATAGAAACGGGAGTGAGCGCGCTCTCCGGACGAATCTTAGTGGAGAGCACCGTTCGAGCAACTCTCGCCCACCTCCAGAAAGTAACTCAGACTGGACCATGAAAACATCGGCCTCTGTGGGGGATCTGCCCTACAGGGCGCACTGCCGCGGACCCCCTGTGCGTCTACGATCCACCAGGATGGCAAAGTTTGCCCACGGTCCGCTAGACGACAATGTACAGTTCCGCTCCGCTCCGCGCATCCTGGGGACGGTCTCCAGGGGAACGGACGATGCTGCTCACAACGCCTCCGGGCAACCAGCGCAAAAATAGTAACCGCAGCTTCAGGGGGGCTCTGGAAAATCCTGATGATTTTAAAAGATTCGGGTTAAAGAAAACACCGTGAGCTCCTCCCGACCGCCATCGCGTTCCGAGGGAGTGCTGCTTAAGAAGGAAGGAGCCCGAAGTGCGCGAGTCGGCGGTCTGCCCTCCTTTGTCGCCGAACGCCCGGCTTCAGGTGCGGAGATGGTCCGAAGCTGCATGCCAGAGAATCCACGAAGCGCGTTGAATCGTGTGTGGAGAAGGACGCGAAACCATGTGTGCGACTGTGTGTGTGTGCGTGAGGGAGCGTGGGCGTGTGTGCTGTCAGCGGAGCAGAGCAGCGCGCTTCTCTGTAGCCTGTTTTACTTTGGGAAGCTCTTGCGCTTATACTGGGAGCCCTCGCCTTCTTCTCACGTGCATGAGCTGTTGACTGTATTATTATTATTATTATTATTATTATTATTATTATTATTATTATGAAAAGGGTTTTGAATGCACTGACAGAATGAACTGACGAGTAACCTCATGCACTTTTTTAAATGTAGACAAACGTAGGACCACCCCGCGTCACGACAATACGGACAGAAAAGTTCTCACGAAGAAACGACGTATTAACGGGGACATATTTTCCCAGTGTTGCGAATGTGAACGATCAGTGCCCAAAGCCACACATCATTAAGACCAAATATTTTCAAGTGAAAAGTATATGGGATGCTTCAAGCAGACCTCTCTCACACACATACACACACACACAGAAACTGCATATTATAATTTATCCCAAGTGGGGTCGTGGCAAGCTGGAACCAAGGGCACAAGGCTGGAGGGAGAGGGGACACACCCAGGACAAGACACCAGTCCATTGCAGGGCAGGGCGGGACTTGAACCCCCAACCCACCAGCAAGTAGGCACAGGCCAAACCTGCTGCGCCAATGCACCCCCAAGCCAAAGGATATGCAGCATAATAATAAAAAAGAACAAAAATTAATTAAAAAAACCTAAAATGCATATTTTTGCAACTTTAAATGTGTCAACTGGACAGGTGGTGCTGTGGTAAATGAGTCATTTCTACTATAACAAGGCAAACACACACCAAACACATTGTTACCAATGTACATCTTGCACACATGGGGATGGGAGGGTGCTAAGTGGGGTATATGCAGATTAGATTTCTTTCTGTAATCACATTTCCTATAAAATTAGTCCTATAGTTTTGTGATTTTTTTACACCCTTCAAGTGTTGTGCTCCAGTCTATTTCACAACAAGCTGCTGACAATTGGAGCACCAGCAAAAAGCCCATAAGTACAAATAAACTGTATTTTTTATAAGCAAATATAAGCAAAGCCATTTGCATGTTTTTGGTCTGAGCAGCTCATAAGCTTCTGACTGTAAATGTAAATCCTTCCACATTTTTTTCTACTCATTATGACATTATGTTTTGGCTGCACTCCAGCACTCTAGCTTGGACAGGAGTCAGGCTGAGGGTGCGAGCATTGGGTGTGAGCTGTGTGTGTGAGCAAGGCACTCCATATTCAACACATACACATACGCACACACCATACACAGACTTCCACTCCTCAGTTCCTGACAATGGCTGTGTGTTTAATGTGAGTGACAGACTGAGTGTGTTCCACTTCACTATGGATGAGTGATCCATTGTAAGTGGTGTATCTAGCAGTTTAAGTCACCTTGGTGAATAAGGTGTGTGAGGTGATAACACTACATAGAGTTCATTGGAAGTGGCTTTGGAGAAAAGCATCTAAATAAATATATGTAAATGTAATGTATGTTTGACCATTCTGCGTTTGGCTGTGGATTCTGTCTGCCCATATGACCGATGCTCCAGGATAGTTTGTGTTTTGGTCCTGCATGGGGTTGCTGGGGCCCAAGTTGGCTCCTGCCTGTCCCTGAGCATCTGTCAGTCTGTGCTTGTTTCGGCTGTTTTCCATCCCAGTGCTGTTTTGAGGGGTCATTGTGCTTCAGGGGAAGGGCAAGGTAAAGTACATTCATCTCTTGGCAGGCACATGGAGGTCAGAGGCTGTTTGACATGACATGGTCTCTACCTTTTTCTGTGTCCAGATTATGGTGATCAATGGCGGACATTAATCACCGCCATCTTGTCAATAATGCAGATTCACTGGAATGGGGCATAAAGTGCAGAAGTGCTGCATTGATTCATTATTTCATTTTATATCACGCATAGTATATACTCAGAGCCAGTGTTGACATGTTTTTGCTTTGGAGATTTTCAGCTTATGTATTCCATGTGCTAAGAATGGTTAGAAACAGAAAAGGTATAAAACGTTTTTTTTTTTTTTTTTTTTGGTGGGGGCTGCTAAGCTCACATAAAATAAAAGGCTTAAGGGTCAAGTCTAAGTCCCATTTCTATCTTCTCTTTCTCTCTCTCTCTCTCTCTCTGTGTGTTAAATATTTGCTCACACATGCTAGATATATAAATAACCCCCAAAGTGGTGGCAAAGCCAAAGGCAATGTCATCCTTGTTAATAACTTCAGAGACATTGCTCTTTATGTACTGCTTTCTAAAAGACACATGCACTGGATTAAAATGCTAAAATACCCCCTGAGAAAAAATACAGCTCCATAAATTTCCTGTGTAGTGCTGACATTGAAGTGTTATTTCATTTGACTTCAAAGGAAGTTATATATGTACATGTTTAAGACCCTTACAAAATGAGAGAAAAATATTAGACAAAACAATACAGTATAGTAAGCGGTTCACACACATAAACTACATTTTACGCTTTAGAACATTTAAATAAAAAACTGATTTACATAAGAAGGTGGTTAAAAGAAAAAATGTTTTATACGGTGGCAGATATTACTTATATTTTAGTTAATTAGATATTAATTCAATATTACATTTAAGTTAAACCATTGTTAAAATGGAGTTATAGAAATTACACCCTGTGCAACAATTTTGAAACTTTTGCAAATGGTTTATTTGCTTTAACTTAATTTTAGCACTTAAATTTAAAACTTTTTATATGCGTTACAGTCAATGGTATGCGTATCAAGACCCTTATTTGATTATAGCGCCCTCTTCTGGACTGGGAGGAAAGTCATCATAGTGCTCTTGCCTGTATTACTTTTTTAGGTAACCACACTTTTTGTATTATGTAATTTGCATCCACCAAAGGATAAAGGAACTATTGAGCTGGTTCCTGTTGAGCAATGTTCTCCTGGCTTCCACTGCTAATCACATATGTATTCCAGCTGGAGCAAAGTTAACTCACAAAGTTCAGGCAACTGGACCTCTGATCCAGGAGGATGTAGCTGCAGAAGAGCACAGCACACCAGGAATACATACACCAATCTGCCACAACATTAAAACCACTGACAACATTGATTGTTTCATTAGAATGGCACCTATCAAGGGGTGGGATATAT
This sequence comes from Scleropages formosus, assembly GCF_900964775.1. Lineage (NCBI taxonomy): Eukaryota > Metazoa > Chordata > Actinopteri > Osteoglossiformes > Osteoglossidae > Scleropages > Scleropages formosus. The sequence continues at coordinate 33,646,694 of NC_041810.1, forward strand.
TAGGCAGCAAGTGAACAATCAGTTCTTGAATTTGATGTGTTGGAGCAGGAAAAATGGGCAAGTGTAAGGATCTGAGCAGCTTTGACAAGGGCCAAATTGTGATGGCAAGATGATTGGGTCAGAGCATCTCCGAAATGGCAGGTCTTGTGGGGTGTTCCCAGTATGCAGTGTTTAGTACCTATGAAAGGTAGTCCAAGGAAGGACAAGCAGTGAACCGGTGACAGGGTTATGGTGGCCCAAGGCTCATTGGTGCACGTGGGCAGTGAAGGCCATGTTGTCTCTTCTGATCCCACAGAAGAGTTGCTGTAGCACAAATTGCTGAAAACCTTAATGCTGGTCATGATAGAAAGGTGTTAGAGCACAGTACATCACAGCTTGCTCTGTAGCTGCAGGCCGGTCAGAGTGCCCATGCTGACCCCTGTCCACCGCTGAAAGCACCTTCAATGGGCATGTTAGTGTCAGAACTGGACCATGAAGCAATACAAGAAGGTGGCCTGGTCTGATGAATCACGTTTTCTTTTAGATCACATGGACGGCCAGATGTGTGTGCATTCTTTACCTGGGGAAGAAATGGCAGCAGGATGCACTATGGAAAAAAGGCAAGTCAGCGGAGGCAATGTGATATGTCACTTGATAAGAAGAGTGCTCTGTAAAAATTAATTGAATTGATGCCCTGGGCAATCTTCTGCTGGGAAACCTTGGGTCCTGGCATTCATGCGGCTGTTACTTTGACATTTACCACCTACCTAAAGATTGTTGCAGACCATGTACACCCCTTCATGACAAACAGTATTCCCTGATGGAAGTGACCTCTTTTAACAAGATAATGCACCCTGCCCCACTGCAAAAACTCTTCAGGAATGGTTTGGAGAACATGACGAAGAGTGCAAGGTGTTGACTTGGCCTCCAACTTCCTTGGATCTCAATCCAATCGAGCATCTGTGGGATGTGCTGGAAAAATCAAGTCCAATGCATGGAGGCCCTACCTTGCCATTTAAAGTATCTGCTGCTAACATTGTGGTGCCAGATACCACAGGACACCTTCAGAGGTCTTCTGGAGTCTGTACCTCGATGGGTCAGAGCTGTTTTGGCAGCATGAGGTGGACCTACACAATATTAGGCAGTTGATTTTAATGTTGTGGCTGATTGCTGTATAAACAGTACAACAAAGGTTTAATTCAGACTGCTGATTAATATAGTATGCTTAAGTATGCTTAGAAGTAGCCTATTACAATTCAACTAATACATTCTTAAGTTGTAATAAAATATATAGTGCAGAATCAACAAGCATAGATAGAGAGGAATTGGGTTTACATCTCAAAGATATATGGTATGTTTGTTGTGTAATTTAACTGCATTGATTTTACATGCAATGAAAATCAGTGCTGAAACAACATTGAAAAGAGCCTCAAGATGTGTTCGAGATGATTCTACCTTGTTGTTTAATGCAAGTTAACTTCTCTTTGTTCCCTGAAGGATATGTATAATTAGGATGCAATACAATTGTGAGATACAGTTCTTTATGGTCCTTATACTTTATGCATAATACAAGCACAAAATGGCACTGAAAGAGGAAAACTAACAAAAACTAACCCTTTGCATTATGTTTACAAAGGTGCCTTCCACACTAAAAGCAAAGTAGTGGTATAACGTCCTACCCATGTTGCTGTTCTATCTTACCATGAATGTTCTGAAGTTATATTGAATATGAAAAGCAGGCACACTAACAAACCTGTCCAAAGTTCATTTGTCATTTCTTAAAGTGATATCCTCGCACAAAATTTAAGGATGAATTTTTGCTTGTCAGGATGACATATTAGATCTTGTTTTAGGCACATTGCCTAAAAGTTTGATTGGTAGTATAAATCTTGGGAGAATCAGCCTTGTTGAAGGATGAGATGTGTTCAACACCATCTGAGACCGATGTCCTCTCAATGCTGAAAGGCCCTTCATCTTTACAAGATTATTCTTCTAGCCCTTCTACTCCTCTAAGAAATCACAAACAGATGAGTTTTCTCCCTTCAAAGTTTGTAAGTTCCAGATGCAAGTTACATTTTTTTAAAACACAGAAAAGCACAATCATGAGCATCAATTTCCTCAGTTTTTCATCTGCACAAGATTTACTATGGACAGTCATGTTGCTGACATCCATGACTCCCTGCTACAGCAACAAGGTCAGCAGGTTTTTGAACCATCAGATATAAACTTCTTGCCATCATGCACACAACAAAATGGCCAACAGGAAGTGTGTCATATCAGTCACATGACCACAAATGAAGTGACATCAATAAGATGAAAAAACAGTAACGGATATCGGAAAGTGCATGGTTCAGTTACAAAGCTTTGAAAATGGTATTGTAAAATCTGTCAGTAGGATATGAAAATGCGGCTGGGTTTTCCCAGACCAGGTCATTACTGCCCTACATCATTTAGTAGGTGTCATAGCTGAAGGTTTATTGAGATGTTCATCAGCAATGACACCTACTAAATGATGTAGGGCAGCCTCCATGTTCATGAACATAGCATTACTGCAAATTTCAGGTAAGAGCCATAATCTGCAGTCATGCTATGTTCATGAACATGGAGGCTGCCCTACATCATTTAGTAGGTGTCATAGCTGAAGGTTTATTGAGATGTTCATCAGCAGTCCTTTCACTTGTCACACTCATCAATAAAGAACCTTGACATTAATTCTGATCAATATGCTGAGCATTGGAGTGCCTCTTCAAGGTAAGTCAAAATCTAATTACTGTTAATGGACCTTGTCATATACTGAGCTGTGACAGGCATGCTGCTAGCAAAGAATCAGTAAAATGCCAGCAAAAATACCATCAATGAAGTATTGAATCTTGTTGCTGCCTGTTCACATGCATTTAATTTTGTACTGTTATACTTGTCCCATACAGGGTCACGGGGAGCCGGAGCCTACCCGGCAACACAGGGCGTAAGGCCAGAGGGGGAGGGGACACACCCAGGACGGGACGCCAGTCCGTCGCAAGGCACCCCAAGCAGGACTCGAACCCCAGACCTACCGGAGAGGTAAATGTCAACCAAACCACACACACACACATTTTCAGAACCGCTTGTCCCATACGGGGTCACGGGGAACCGGAGCCTACCCAGTAACACAGGGCGTAAGGCCGGAGGGGGAGGGGACACACCCAGGACGGGACGCCAGTCCGTCGCAAGGCACCCCAAGCGGGACTTGAACCCCAGACCCACCAGAAAGTAGGACCGTGGTCCAACCCACTGCACCACCGCACCCCCGTCAGAAGTGAACCACTCGGGGTATTTCTAAGTGGTAGTCCTTGGGCACAAAAAGCTTGACAGGGATGTTTTACTGTATAATGGGAAAAATGTTTTTATATATTGTAAGATAGGGATATTTATAACAGACAAATGTTTTGTATGGCTTGTATGTTTTTGTATTTATGTTGGGTGTTATTTTTTGGGAATATATACTTTGAAATTAGTCGTTGAGGCTGTTATGGTGTAGCCAGAAGGGTGGAGTTACTGCTATAAAGCTTGTATCTGGTCATTAGTTAGGAGACTCATGCAGACTCATGCAGACACAGGCACTCACATAACAAACAGGAGAGCTGTGTACTGCTGTTGGTACAAGGGGTTTAAGCCCATGGCTCATAGGCCTTATTTTCTTTTTTAACCCAATGTTTACTTTTGTACTTGGCTGGGGTTAAAGTGTTTTTGAAGATCATCTTTTTAAGACAAAAAAAAAAAAAACATTTTTGGTCAAACTACTTTGGTTCTCCACTGCTGCATGAGGTAGGTGTTTTGGACCCAAGCGCGGGTGTGTAAATTCTGAATCCGAAAACACAGAGGCAGACAAAATCGATGGTCAGGGACAGGCGTGGGTCTTCCAGGGTGCAAACATCATTTCTGGGGCAAGACAATACTCAGTACATGAGAAAGCAAGCAGAGGTCGAAAGCCAGGTCAACACAAGAACTAGAAACAGGATGTAAGGGACTAATTGCTGAATCAGCAAGCCAGAACATTGCAAGGTTCCGCAACCTTGTGCTGGGATGGTGCTGCCTTTATCCCTGGTCTTGATTACCATCAGGTGCGGCTGCTTGGCTTCTGTGTGTGACAGTACCCCTCCTCCACGAGCGGCTCCAGCCATCTGCCTCGACCGGCGTGGACCCCCCCCCCGGGTCTGGGCACTGGGCGATCCGGATAATACATGTGAAACGATTCAATCAGAGACTGCTCGAGGATGTCCAATGCAGGAACCCAGCAACGTTCCTCCGGGCCATTTCCCTCCCAATCCACCAGGTACTGCATGCGGCTGTGACAGTGACAGGAGTCTAGGAGCTCCCACACTGAATACGCCAGGGCCTTGTCCACCAGTACTGGAAGTGGGGACCCCGACTCCCAAGGAGCCTGGAGTTGGGATACCTTGTCCGGTTTAAGGATAGATAAGTGGAACAAAGGACATACCCAGAGAGATGGTGGCAGTCGCAGCCGATACGTGACCAAGTTGGTCTGTCAGATGATTCTGTAAGGGCCAATGTACCTTGGGCTAAGCTTGCGGGAGGAGAGTCGCATCTTCAGGTCCCTGGTGGACAACCAGACCCACTGGCCAGGGTGGAAGGAGACGGAGTGACTGTGACGGTCGGCCTGTTTCTTGTAACTGCAGGCGCTTTGCTGGAGACAGGCTGTCACCACCCACCATGTCTCCTCGCTGGTCCAGTACCAGGCACCAACGGCGGGAATCTCGGTGCACTCTGGGTGCCAAGGGAACAGGGGAGGCTGGTAACCTAAAACACACTGAAATGAGGTGAGACTCGTGGAGGTGTGAGGCATTGAATTATGGGTGTATTCGGCCCAGGGAAGAAACCGAGCCCACTGGTGCTGCTATGCCCATGATAGCTGCGCAAGAACCTGCCAAGGTCCTGATGTATTCTTTTCCAGCCAGGTCTCTGTCACAGGCATGGTTGAGGCGGCTTCTGATGACGCAGGAAGCATTGCAGAAGCAGCGCTGGGAGCACCCCCAGCCACCACTGCCCTCTCAGGGGTGTTCCCTGGGTGGGTTCAGTGACTGGCTGCACTTGTACAAAGCACTGAAGGGTTTCCAGGATTTGGAATTCAGACAGTGCAAAGCTTTTAATATTCTGGGAAGTACTGTATTCTCCAGAACTGACAAAATATTATACGAGACCTGAAATTAAATATTGTTTAGAAGAAACAGAAATGCCAGGGATGCCAGGGAATTTGATTTCAGATTTTACCATTATCTGTAGTGTTAAAGTAAAACGGTAATGTTTTGATTCTTTCTTCAGAAGTTGGACCAAAAGTTAATTCCATATTTATTGGCAAACTGAGAAGAGATAACATACAAGCAGATACCTGAATATGAATATTCTGGAACACCTGGAATTATTTTCCAGCTCACATTTTAATGCTGCCATGTTAGGTGAGAGATGTTGTTCTTCTATTAATACAAAAAAACCAAATATGAGCCCAGGTTAGTAGTTGAAAATGAAATCACACAAGACATATGAGTCATTCAGTGTTTCAACTAAAACATTTAGGAAACAGGCCACAACAAATGGATTAATGTTTCAACATATAAAAAACTTAAATCAAGAAAACTGAAATCAAATTGAAAACAAAAAGCTTACTCAGAGTAAGGTAAACAGCTGTCTATCTGTAATAAACCATACTTACCTGTAAGTAATGCAGCCTAACTGGTATGCTGAATAAACCTGTTAGCCTTCAGACTTGTTTGTCTTCAAGTGGGATAAACCTTTTTTGGCCTTGCTGGATAATACACCTGATAGTTTCTTGAATGATAAACCCATTTGTCTTCAGTGGGCATAAACACGTTAGTTGTCTTACATTTACATTTATTTAGCAGAGGCTTTTCTCCAAAGCAACTTCCAGTGAACTCTGTGTAGTATTATCAACCCACACACCTTATTACCAAGGTGACTTACACTGCTAGTACTGTACACCACTTACAATGGGTCACTCATCCATACATCAGTGGAACATGCTCTCTGTCACTCACACACCATGGGTGAACCTGAACAGCATGTCTTTGGACTGTGGGAGGAAACCAGAGCAAACCCATGCAGACACAGGGAGAACATGCAAACTCCACACAGATGAAGGGGATCAAACCCAAGTCCTCTCACACCAACCAGGCACTGTGAGATAGCAACCCTACTCACTGCTGCACCGTGTTTTCCCTGTCTTGTGTGGTAAACCTATTAGTCTTGTGGAATAAACCTGTTGCTTTTCTTGTGTGATAAACCCATTCATCTTCTTTAATAAACCTGTTGGTCTTCTTTTGTGGTAAACCTGTTGGTCTTGTGGAAAAAACCTGTTGCTTTTCTTGTGTGGCAAACCCTTTGATCTTCTGAAGGGATAAACCCATTAGCCTTCTATAGTAAACTTGTTGGTCATCTTGTGTGATAAACCTGATGGTTTTCCTATGGGATATACCCATTGGTCTTCTCAAGATATAAACTCATTAGTCTTCTTGTGGGATAAGCATGTCTTGCGTGTGTTAATAATCCTGTTAGTCTTCTTTGGGATTAGCCAGTTGGACTTCTTGGATCAGTGCATGCTTTGACATCCATGAGCTGCTCTGGTGGTGACAAATTCTATTTGCACTCCTGTATCTCTTGATATAATTTCACCTGTTCTCTATGATCATTGAACTATGCTTGAGGTTTTCACCTACTCAGCAGTGGAATAAATCTGTCCTCTCTGATTGTATTGCCGAGAGCTTGTCGATTGGCTCTGACAAATAGGAATGACCTGAACTTTAAAGTATTATGGTGTCAGGGGCAAACCAAAATTTTAATTCTGAGCTGACTGACATGGCCATAGATTACCATTGCCAGCCAATCCGGTCAAGGCCATTTATATTTTACAAGGTTTTGTGTGACAGAGCTCTCAGCCAAAATCAGCTTGTACTTGAGCTTATATTTCAGTTTACAGCCCAAGATGGCCTTGGGCTTACAACACAGTCTCTGGATAATAAATCTGTATTATCTGACCATAGAACTCTGGGACCTCACAGTCGCTTCTTGTTATAGAGTTTGAGAGTAAAATTTTACCCTTTTACCATCTTTTACTTTTTTGGCTTTCTTAAACAGCTCTGTTCCTCCTCGGAATTTGTTCCTGAAAGCTGTATGGATGATGTGTTTTATGTGTGTAATTTCTCATGTGCATAATGCCCCAACATGCCACTTCTAATATGGCAGGGGCAGCCAAAGAGCAAGTAATACTGAGCCATGTTTTCTCACCAAAGCACCTAGCAGCCTTTCCATCTACATATCTTTTTGAATAATTGAAGTCAATGACTGAGCAGTTAGCAGGGAGGATTTATTTTTCTATTCTTTTTTCCTGATCTTCTATTCATAACTCTTCAGAAAGAACACTGTTACCCACTCCTAGGAAACTCACACTCATTAATGAAGGAGGTGGCCATAAGGCTGACCTTGATCTGCACTTCTGCAGAGGAAGGATGCAGAGCTGGACTTGCCTTTGCTGGTCAGCCTTCAAGACTTGATCAATAAGCCTGGGGGCAGGTTCTAGGACAAACTTTGGCCCTCTGCCTGTAGTTCAGACTGAATTGCTTATATGAAAATTTGCATGTGGCAGTGATTTTGCAAAGGTACCTGACATAAAAACACTCTTTCACTGGAAATAGGTAAGAATCTCAGGATGTGAGTGAATGGATTTTCTGAAGAAAATTCCATGAAAGCTGTATTGCAAGTAAAAGGTTAAACTGTACAAAGTTTACCTTCTAATACAAATGAAAACATAGAGATCTTGGTCAAAAATGACTGCATTTCGGTCCAGTTTATTTTGCAGCTCGATAAAGAATTTTATTTTTTTTTTTTCTTTTGCGGGTCACTAGCCTATCTAGAGTCTGCACTGATAACTGTTAATGTTCCAGAGTATTTATACATGTTAGATGCTTTGATGCAATGCTATGTAATTTTAATTATGTGTTTATACTTTTTTCAAGAATAGATCAGTATTATAAGTATGACCCCTTTCCAAGAAACCTGGTTCAACCCAGCCCTTTTTGCCCAAAGGTGAATGTTGTCTATTAAATCGGTGTTCACAGAAGATGCTGCACATGTAGCTTAAGTATCTCTTTTATGAAAACCACACCTGAGAAGATAAACTGCACAAGTGGAAGTGCTGAATAGAAAGCTGTTGTTCAAGTCTTGTCCCCCACACTTTGACTGTTCAATACCTGCTCAAAAGTGCTGAGCTCAGTTTCAGTTTGCATCACAGGCCATGTTCACCTCACTCCTCCTACACAGGGGCTTGTTGATGAATTGTGACTCTGCTTATACCCAAGCCATATATACAGGTTCAATGTCTGCAGTATCCTGCCCGTTACAGGGAATCAAGGCTCTAAATTTCATCATACTGGGCCAAAGACAAACATTGTTTTCAGAACATATCCTTCCAGTCCCTCAAATATATTTTCAGTTTGTTGTGCTGGACTATTCTGTGTCACAGTATTGCTGTGCTCTATTCTTCCCTTTTTCACTAACTGTTCATTGCTGATTTTCTTTTTTTTTTTGAAAAAATTTCACAAAAAAATTAAGAAATGACAAAAGCCCTTGAAAAATATTTTTGGAAAATGTTTCTCCAGGTTATTCCAGACAGTACAGATATGAATGAGTTTAGTAAAAAAAAAATATCTGCAATAAACTTTTCAGAGGAAAATAAATTATTGCAGATACTTTTGACTTATTCTTGTGTATTACAGTGTTTCTTGTTCCCAGTTATTGTCCCAAAGCTGTTACTCCCAAGCAAATTTGCAGCTGATCTGGCACTTTCTTTTAGCAACTTACTAAAAGAAAAGATGTTACAATTAAGCTCATGTTTGATTTTAAATGTGCTGGAGTGTGTGTGTGGAGTGATTTTTCTTGATTCTGAAGTATAAAAAGAAATTTAACTAAGGGTTTGATGAAGAGAGAATGGCATTTTTGTTAGGGAATCTAGCATTACAATTCACAGCACCCATAAAACCTAATGAAGATCAATGCTAATACATCTGCCAGTGCACAGTTTTCAATGAAGGGGCTTCAATGTACTGGCTTTTTCTTTTCATAGTTTTCTGCTCAGCCTGTTTCATATACATGCCATATGCACTGATGCACATGTTCAATGTTGGGGAGACTGACCATGGTTCTCCTTCCCAAGTGACCTGCTCATCGAACCATGTACAAACGTGTTGATCCTTTGAGTTGAAAGGAACAGGATTATCCATTAGACAAATTAACCCAGACAAACTGAAACTGTTCAGGACAGCTGGTAGCGTAGTGGTCAGAACAACTGCCTTTGGACCCACAGGTTTGAGCCTTACCTCTGGCTGTAGTACCCTTGTGCAAGGTACTTACCCTGAATTGCTCCAGTAAAATTACCCAGCTGTATAAACGGGTAAATAATTGTAACCTTAACATTGTAAGTTGCTTTGGAGAAAAGTGTCAGCTAAATGAATAAATGTAAATGTTCTACTGTAATATGCAACAAATCATTGACTGTTTTAGCATCAATGCAGCTATTCTGGCAGGCTGAGCAAGGTCACACATCTATCTCAGGCAAGTGCATTCTGTCCATCTTTAATTCAAATGCCTCTGACTATTAGAAACATGCTCCCTTTACATATGACATAGATAATAGATGGTCATAAAATTCAAACCAATTTTCATGAAGTTTTTTTTTTTTTTTTTTTTTGCTAATGATTGTCTGTGCAAGTGGATGCCCTCAAAATGAAACAGCTGGTGGTGTAGTGGTTAGATTTGCTACCTTTGGACCCAAAGGTCATAAGTTGGAGCCTTGCCTCCAGCTGTAGTACCCTTGAGCAAAGTACTTACCCTGAATTGCTCCAGTAAAATTCTGCAGCTATATAAATAATTGGGTAAATAATTGTAAGTACCTTAACATTGTAAGTTGCTTGGGAGAAAAATGTCAGCTAAATGAATAAATGTAAATTATAAGAATGAATTATTATCTAACATAGTCACCTAGAAAAATTAGCAGTGAAGGAAACAAACACATGGCAGCTCTGACATTCCCAGAAAGGTCATATGGTTTTCTTTTGTAAAGTGTCTATTTCAAATTTGCAGGGATGCATTGAGTACTGGGATGGTAACAATATAATTCATCAGAGCAACTACTGCACATTTCAGGAAAGATTTACTCTGAAACCCAAGTGAGTCACGTTCCATGTCATGCAGCTCCACTCGAGTCAAGAGTCCACTGTAATTACCGCAAAGGTTCTACCTTTCACATCCTTGCACTCGCACTGTTTTTGTTAAAAATGGTTCCAGTCTTGTTTTTCAATTCACAGCCCTGCAGGGTGCAGACGGGCACATAGCATGAGCTTGCTGAAGGTCTACCGTCAATACACCTCTCCAGAAGTTGTAAAACTCTATACTATAGTACATTAGCAGAAGACACTACATATTGCTATCACCAGTAAGGAATAAACTTCACCCCAGAGGCCCTTAATGTCATTACTATTTTCTAATTTAAAAAAAAAAAACTACATGTTATGAAGTTTGCATGGGACTCTCCTTCAGGAATGAGTGCCCAGCAAGATGGACTTTTCCAGTAACTTCCAGAGGCGTCTGTTTCCAATAAGGGAAACATCTGTAAGAACACAAAAAGGATAGTAACAATCACATTATTATTTATTTAGCTGACATTGTCCAGTTTGAGTTACAATACAAAGAAATGTACATGATGGCTGTTTTGGTAGAATCTTCTTTATGTTTAGAGAAACACTTGAAATGTTGCGGTATATACTATATTTTTACCACAAGGAGGTAACACCACCTTTTATTGGCAAGACTCTCTATTCTATGTTGTCATGTCATTTCCTGTGGTGTTGCCAAGTAAAGTATCAACACACACTGGATATATATTTTTCATTTTGGACATTAACACAACAGTGATCAACATCTTTCCAGGTAAAGCAGGCACATCATAGTGTGACTTTGAAGAAATATGTACTAAGGTTTTAACCAAAAAAGTTTGGAACAGTTAGCAGACGTAAGTCAGCACCAGGTTTCTCAGGATATGACTCACAGCCCCTTTTGGGCTGATATACAAGGCTGGATCACATTTACATTTCATTCCTTCATCAGCTGTCAGGGTGAAAGGACATAACAGCGACTTTAGCTGGACTTGTTGTGCGTCAATGACTGACAGACTTTATGCAGAACCGCAGACGCACATTTGTTTCAGAGAGCATCTTCGTCTTGCCACAGAGTCAAGAGTTCAAAAAAAGACCAGAATTAAATATTCTATTCGTAATTCCATTTAAATCTCCCTAAGTCCTGTGACAGGTGTATTTATTAATTTGCATTCTGTCCATGTTTTACCCCCTCAGCCAGTGCTTCCAGGACAGGCTCCAGACCTCTGCAACCCTAACCAGGAGAAGTGTTAATGAGAATGGATGGATAGGTGGATGGATGGATTTCTTTGTTGGCTGGTTTGTTTGTTATTCTTTTTATCTTTGCAGTATTTTGTATGTATGGTCTACACTAGAATTTGTCTTTATATTACAATGACATTCTAATTTCCCATCCTTGATGTATACTTGCAGTTGTTTTCAATATTATTTTGTGTTTTTGCATTTGTCTCTGTATGTTAGTGTGACCCAATATGCCACCCAATACATTCAATTATTACTAATATTTATTTAGCAAAAATGTTTGTTTCCCCTCTTTGAATATGTCATGATGTCCCCCCGGCGCGAATGCGTCGGACCCGAGTGTGGAGCACAGGAAGTGAAGTCAAGGGGCGATCCAGTAGATACGGTCAGGGAAACAGACAAAATTGTCACCGATCTGTGAACAGAATCTGAAGGGCAAATTCAAGAGTCGGGAAACAGACGAGAAGTCGTGGCAAACCAGGAAATCATAAACGAGGAGCAGGTACTGGGAAACTGGGAGGTCAGGAGAACTAAGGCGAGCAGGAGTAGCACAAGCAAACAGCGAGGCTGAACAAGGTTTTGCAACCTCCTGCAGTCCGGGCTGTCCTTTTGTGTGCCCGGACCCTGCTCAGCTGCAGGTGTTGCTCGTTACCGAGGTGGAGGGCGTGACAGGACCCCCCCCCCCCTCCATGATTAGTGGGGGACGATTAGTGGGGTTCCGGTGGAACTCCGCGATCAGCTCAGGGTTCAGGACATCCCAAGCAGCCACCCAGCACTGTTCCTCTGGCCTATAGCCCTCCCAGTCGACCAAGTACTATAGGACACCACCCCGCTGACAGGAGTCCAGCAGGGCCCGCACCCTGTATGCGGGGCCTTCCTCATTCGGCAAGGGCAGTGTAGGTGGTGAGTCCATAGGCGGCTAATGTAAGGAAGTGGCGCAGGGTCGAAGGAAGGACACGTGGAACATCAGGTGGATCCTCAGGTGTGGAGGCAGCTGGAGGACCTTGTACGGCCTGATGTATGGGGGCTTAACTTCTTAGAGGAGTAGGCACCCCAGAGACCCCTTGTGGACAGCCAGACCCTCTGCCCGGGCACAAAGGAGAGCAGATGCCTATGGCGATCAGCCTGTTGTTTTGTCAGGGTCTGACTGTGTTGGAAGTGTTGCTGTACAGTCCGCCAGAAGCCTAGAACACACTGAAATGGAGAGCAGCCAGTGGATCCACGTGACAGGGTGTTATGTGCATATTCAGCCCAGGGCAAATACCGTACCCACTGCCAGGGCTGCTTCATACGCAGGAACCAGCTGATATCTTGCTGGAGCCTCTCCACCTGTCCGTTCGCCTGCAGATGGTACCCCAAAGTCAAGCTGACGGACACTCCGAGCTTCTGCCAGAAGGCCTTCCACAGACGTGAGGTGAACTGGGGCCCCCAGTCTGACACTATGTCCTCTGGCAGGCCAAAAAGTCAAAACATGTGGAGAAACAAGAGCTCAGCAGTTTCAAGTGCAGTCGGGAGCTTGGGTAGGGGCACCAGATGGCAGGCTTTGGAGAAACGATCCACGATGATCATTATAACAGTCTTACCGTCGGAGGCAGGAAGGTCCACCAGGAAATCTAGGGCGATATGGGACCATGGGCGATTGGGTACTGGTAAGGACTCCAGGAGCCCTGCTGGCTTCAGGGTAGAGGGCTTCACCTGTGTGCACACCCTACAGGCCCGGACGTAGTCCCGTGTGTCCTCAATCAGCAACAGCCACCAGAATCGCTTCTGAAGGAAGGCTTGGGTCTTAGTATGCCCTGGGTGGCCGGAGGCAGGATGATCGTGGGCCCACTATAGGATTGTGGCTTGCAGTCCAAGGGGAATGCACTGTTTACCTGCAGGTTTGCCTGGCGGTTCACGTTCAGTGGCCTGGGCACAGGCGAAGTCCTGGCAGAAATCCCACGAAGGAGATATGGGAGCCACAAAGCAGGTCTGGGGCAGAATGTATGCTGGGTCTCGCTTGAGGGGTTCCTGTTCATACATGCGGGAGAGGGTGTCTGCCTTGGTGTTCTTGCTTCCTGGACAATTGGTGACTGTGAAATTAAAACGGGTAAAAAAAGAGGGCCCACCTGGCTTGTTGGGAGTTAAGGCATCTTGCCGTCTGCAGATATTCCAAGTTCTTATGATCCGTGAGGACGATGAAAGGGTGCTCAATTCCCGATGTTGTAGTTCCTCTCAGCCTGTGACAACTTCCTAGAGAAAAAGGCACAAGGGTACAATTTAAGCAGGTTCCTCTGTTTTGGAGGCATCTACCTCCATCACAAACGGGGCCTCGGGATCTGGGTGGTGGAGGATGGGTGCAGTTGTGAACCTTTCCTTTAGGGCATCGAAGGCACGTTGTGCCTCCTCTGTCCAAGGCAATCAGGCTTTCTGGGAGGAGGTTAGGGCTGTCAAAGGAGCGGCAAGAGTACTGAAAGCCCGAATAAACCGGTGATAAAAGTACGCAAACCCCATGAATTGCTGGAGAGCCTTGACCATGGTGGGTCGCAGCCATTGGAGAATCGCCTTTACCTTGTTTGGGTCCATAGCCAGTCCCTCCCTGCTTAGGATGAAGCCCAAGAATGAAATCCGCCTCTGGTGGAACTGGCACTTCTCCCTGTTAACAAAGAGACGATTCTGCAACAACCGTCGTAGGACCTGTCGGACTAAGGCCACATGTTCTTCCAGTGATGAGGAGTAGATAAGAATGTCATCCAGATAGACTAGGATGCCATGACTGATGAGGTCCCCAAGGACATGGTTAACAAAAGCCTGGAAAACACTGGGTGCATTAGCGAGACCAAAAAGCACAACAAGATATTCATAGTGGCCAAGGGAGGTACTAAAGGCGGCCTTCCACTCATCACCCTTGCAGATCCTTATCAGATTGTATGCACTTCGCAGGTCCAGTTTGGTGTACCATTGAGCGTGGTTGACTTGTTCTAATGCAACGGTGATGAGTGGTAAGGGATGCGGGTACTTCATCGTGACGCGGTTCAGGCCCCAGTAATCTATGCAGGGGTAGAGGCACCCATCCTTCTTCTCCACAAAGAAGAACCCTGCTGCGAGGGCCTCCATGATGTACTGTCGCATGGCCTGTTGCTCAGGTAGGGAGAGCGGATAGATTCGACCCTGGGGGGTGTAGCTCCTGGGAGAAGGTCAATGGAGCAATCCCACGGCCAATGTGGTGGTAGAACAGCTGCCTGTTCCTTACTGAATACTTCAGCCAGGTCTTGATATTCAGGGGGTATTTCCATCTGCGAAGGAGACTCGGCACCCTCCACAGTCGTGGCCCGGCAGGGGAGCTGCAAACATGACCTTCCGCAACGTGGTCCCCACAAAACCAGTTCTCCAGTGCTCCACCTAAAACCGGGTCATGTTTAGACAACCATGGAAAACCAAGGATCACAGGTGTCTCAGGAGCAGTGACCAGGTAGAATTGAGCCTCTTCTCTATGACATGCCCCTACCCCCAGCTGAAGGGGTACTGTCTGTGTGTCCACGAACCCCCGTCCCAAGGGTTGCCCATCTAGGGCACTTACCCAGAGGCGAGTAGCACACCGGACGGTGGGTACCTGGTGCATCTTTGCGAAAGTGGAGTCTATGAAACTCCCTGCCGCCCCGGAGTCCACCATGGCCTGAACTGCCAGGGAGTGTTTGCCCCAGGAGAGAACCACAGACATATTGAGGCGGTTGCATTGGAGCATCCCACTCACCTGGGGCTCGGGATGTATGGGGCAGTGAACACGAAGATGACCTGGGGTTTCACACTATAAACATAGGCGATCATGGAACCAGCGCTGGCTCTCAGCTGGGGTGAGACAACCCTGCCTGAGGGGCAGGGATTCGGTTCCTTGTAGGGATTTTACTCGCGGTTTATGGGCTGGGCTCGTGGCAGGCTCCCCTTCGCATGCGAGGTTGTCAAGGGCAACGGCGGTCTCGATGATCCGGTCTAGCATCCACCTTTCGCCCCGGAGCGAGAGCTCTCTTCTGAGCCTGGGGTGCAGTCCATGCCGAAAGCAAGCCAGCCGGGCGTTAATATCCCATCCGCTACGCTCGGCCAGGATCTGGAACTCAAGCGCATACTCAGCCGCAGACTATTCGCCTTGTTCCAGGTTAAAAAGGCGTTCAGTGGCAGCCTGGTCTGTGTGGGGAAGTCCAAACACGGCCTGGAAGTGGGCCTTGAAGTCCTCATAGGTGTACTGGGAACAGCGCCCCAAAATGGAAGTGGCCCACTCTAGTGCTCTTCCAGTCAAGAGGGATACCAGGTAAGTTACTCGGCTCAGGTCTGTCTGATAAACATAGGGCATACTGGAGAACATAAGTTTACACTGCAAAAGGAAGCAGCCACAGCGGGCAGGAGTACCGTCAAAACGGGTCAGGAGAGACAAGTGGAGATTGTATGGTTGGGACGGCATTGTGTTTGGCAGGTTAGGTGTCGCAGGAATGGATGCGTGTATCGCGGTGGGCGGCGTGAGCATTCCCAGCGTGTCTAGCGCGCTTACCAGTTCGTTGCAGGAGGAGATGAGTTTGTAAATCATTTGTTCCATCTCTCTCAGGCGTGCTTCGCAGGCATCCACTACCGCCAGTACACGGTTCAGCTCCACTGGGTCTGTGGTGTAGGCGGAATCTTCTGTCATGATGTCCCCCCGGTGCAGATGCATTGAACCCAAGTGCGGAGCACAGGAAGTGAAGTCAAGAGGCGAGCCAGTAGACATGGTCAGGGAAACAGGCAAAATGGTCACCGATCTGTGAACAAAATCTGAAGGGCAAATCCAAGAGTCATTGGCCAGGAAACAGGGGAGAAGTTGTGGCAAATCAGGAAGTCATGGACGAGGAGCAGAATGAGGAGCAAAACGAGGAGCAGGTACTGGGAAACTGGGAGGTCAGGAGAACCAAAGTGAGCATAGTCGCGCAAGCGAGCAGCGAGGCTGAACAAGGTTCCACAACCTCCTGCAGTCTGGGCTGTCCTTTTATGTGCCCAGACCCTTTTCAGCTGCAGGTGTTGCTTGTTACCGAGGTGGAGGGAGTGACAGAATATTTCAGTTTTGGATGATATTTCCATTTATCACAGTTGTAAACATCACATTAACATTTTGAATAATGTAGGAATAAATTTAAAAAAAACTAAAATATCTGAAATACCCAAAATTTGAATACTAAATCCACCATTAGGAAAGGAAGTTGAATACAAAATACCAGTGTATAGTTCCGATGCTTCGTCTGAAATCTAAGTGGAAAATCCCATTTCAATGCATTTTTAGTGAAAAGTAAGTTAAAAAAAATTACCTGTTTGACCTCTGAGAACAGACTATGCTGATTGGTAATTAACATTACAATGCTGTGTACCTGCATATATTATACTGTATTTCATTGTTTATTTTTTAATGAATTACCTACAAGGTTAAAATGGTAAAATACATGTCAAAATGCAGTAGAAATCTTGAGAAAAATCTCTAGTTCTCTAAGTTTCATTACCTGGACAGTCATGAGAGACAGCAATCTACTCTCCCAAGTTTGTGTCTATATGTGTGTGTGCATGTTTACCTATGGCATCTGAACTGAGAACATACAGCAAAGATGCTGCTTTGTACTCAGCCTTGGAGAACATCTGAGTAGTGTATTATTTTTCAAATAAAACTTTTTCTCAGTGTAACTCTTCTGTGTTTCTCTCCAGCTGTAACTGAACAGAAGCTGGAGAGCTGCAGCTTTGCACTCACATCTAGGAGCCCTCCAAGACAGGAGGTGTGTGTGTGTGTGTGTGTGTGTGTGTGTGTGTGTGTGTGTGTGGTGTTAATGGGGCACACAGTATGTTGTGAGGGTGTGTTGTGGGAAGAAGTTTCAGTTCTTCAGTTCTTAAAGTGTCGGGAGTTGGGGACACTCAGAATGACAGTCAATGCGGTGTCAGCAGAGAGTGCAGCAGAGGTTCACAAAGTTGTAACCAGAACATTTGGATATTAACAGAACAGCAGACTTTTCCATCCAAACCTTTTTATATTTTATAGAAGTTCATTGCTATGAAAGAATAAAATGTGGCAACATTAGCAAAGGGAGTGCAATAAGTTCAGGACACCTGAGCAAAAATGGAATTGGCTGCCTCATAAAGTGTGGCTTTCATGAGAGAATGCAGAAGCAGAGTTTGAAGACAAAAATTATAAATTTCAAAAGATTAAAAAGGGCTGCTGGAAACGGAAACACACACACACACACACACACACAGTCTGAAATCGCTTGTCCCAAGAAGGGTTGCGGCGAACCAAAGCCTAACCTGGCAACACAGGGCGCAAGGCTGAGGGGACAGGACACCATATGCCCCCGCATTTGCTGGAAACACAGAGACACAAAAAGGGGTGAATTTATGAATTGGTGAACTTATGGAGGTGGCTTGGCAGGTCTTGCAATTACACATAAGGGGAATATGCATAAGATTCGGAATGCTCTTGATGAGGCCTGTTGAAGGAGGAGGCAACCCAGGACAACTCAACCTACTTGTAGATGGAGCTGAACAGAGATGCATGGAAGTAACTCTCAGGATGTACATCATGCTTTTGCATGCAATGAATGGCACAGCAGCCCAAATATGGGATTCTGAGGGTGCTGAAAATCAGTAGGAGTGGGCCAGCAGAAGGTCAGCAGGCATGGTGGGAACAGGCAGACCTGCGCAGATCCCAGCCCCAAACCCAGAAATGATGTGAACCACTGGCTATAAATGGCAGCAGTGCAGTGCCAATGCTGTGGGTCAGAGCTGCAGCCTGGGACTGCAAAACCCAGTTGTGTCAGAGCTCCAAAAACCTGTCAGTAGAGTAAAGAACAGAAGAGAAATTTGGGCAAACAGCAATCTTGTGAAGGCCACATGGAGAATGTAGGATCTGGGTGTCACTGGCTGGGTGGGTGCAAAGTTCTGGGGAGCAGAGCAGTCACTTATACATACGTAACTTTATCAAGACAGATATTAATCATTTAATTTATGGTGGAACAGGACTGTGGACGGTCAACATGTGAAGACATGATTTATAATTGCATATTTTCTCTGCTTTTCTTCATGGGTCACTTCAAAAAGATATTTTTATTGCACAAAGAACCATACACTTCAAGCCTATACAATGTTCAATTTGCCTAGATAAGCAAAAAAAAAAAGAAACATATTAAAATCCATCATTGGTACAGCGTGACATGTGGTAAAATTAATAAAGAAGACTGAATAATTACTAACCAACAGGCCTAAATAGCAATGTCAAACACATGAACATATGGAATCACTGTCAGTTTTTACAAAATAGACTGGACTAAATTATGTGTTAATTAAGAACAGCATTTAAGGCTAAGAAACAGTCTTCTCCTTCCTGCTACAAGTAAGGAATTCCTAAAAAAAAAAACCCTTTGTAAGGTGAATTCTGCTATCTCAAGGACATAATTGCTATTACCTTCAGTAGTAAAAATTTTCATGGGTTCTTGAGCCCCAAATTTGACATCCATTTGTACTGAAATAAAATATAACTATGCCAAAACTCTCAGCTGTGAGAATATTGGTTTATTACTAGTGATACAGGTGCTACACTTCTCCGCCTCTGCCTGCTTGGTAGTTCCATGGACAAGAGATCAAAAATCAAAAAAAAAAACAAAGTTCTTTGGTTTTGGCTCAGATGTAGTGAAGCAACGCCTCCTTCTCAGTCCGAACTGCTGAATCTCTCTCTACATTTAAGAAGGGTCTCCAAACTCATCTCTTTCTGGCTCACTTCTTCTCTGATCTCCTATGTGCTCAGTAAATGTGCACGTGTATGTTATCTGTTTCATAGTTTTTTTTAATTTAAAAAAAGCCTATATGCAACTACTCATGTAATGTGCACTGGTTCATATGAATTCACCGTACTCAACAATCTCTTCGGTCTGCATCCAAATCTCTTCTTCTATTGGTGTAATGGACTGTGCATTGTTCTCAGAGATGTACATGTACTTTACTTTGGCGAAAGGTATTTGCAAAATGAATAAATGTAGATGTAAATAAACTTAAATCACAGATGTGTTTCAGCTGCAGGCATTCTTCAGCATAGGCAGACATTAGTGAAAAATATAAATGACAAACATACAAGGTCTTGTAATAATTACATACAACAATAAAAATTGTTGGACAAAAAGACTGGTGAACATTGTGACAGCTGATTAGACAAAGGCTGTCCATTACTTTGCGTAGACGATTACTTGTTTTGATCATTGAGAACGGATACCAAAGTATTACAATATATGATTGCTCACTTAGGAATGAGTCACAAATATCACAAAATGGGTGACACAGAATCACACAGTCTATCAGTTGTTACATCTAGCAAATAATCAATACAAAATATATAGATGTCACAAGCAGTGGAAAAAAATTCTCATCATGAACAGTAAAAAGTATATCTATACATATATATTCCAAACTGGATAATAAAAGAACAGTTTTTATTATAAATGTAATTGTTAGTAAATTCATTCCCAATACCATGTTCAACTTAGAGATGTGTCACTCCTATCAGAGGAGGTGACTTCCTCTGTCACCACCTCTCCCATGCTTTGTTATGGTTTAAATACCCATAAACTGTAAAGTGCTTCCTGTCTGCCAGTATTTTTTCAATGTTTTGCCATTGGGGATTCTGGGGCATTTTTTTCTGATGGCCCGTTGAGACTCAGTTTAAGTGGACTTTTTGATGGATATAAAGTAGAAGCCACATGGATGCACTAACAAATACATCTCATATGTAGTGAAGCAGGTGATTCTTCCCTTGACCTTGAGGAGGTGAACACAGTGAGAGTATTTACAGGTGACCCCAATCACTATAATGTTATAAAACACATGACTGAGGCACCTGAAGTCGCCCTGGCACACACAAAAAATGAGAGGTGTTGCTTTAGAATAAATATCCACTTGTACTGAATGATCCTGTGCCTTATAAAAACATTTTTACACAAACCACAGATGGGTTTTGGAACATTTGTCCAAAGCTGGGGCCACTGCATAGGATGTGCCAGTGTCTTCAAGATACACAGGAAAAGATATTATACTCCATGCATATTTTTCAATGGCTGTACACAAGGACACAGTCCAACCACCAACCTGAAGCCACAGAGAATAACACCCAGCATAGCCAACAAACATCTTCATGACCCAAGACCAAGAAGACTTCTCCAACCCACCAACCAAAACTAATCCCACCAACCCAACCAACAAACCAAATCTACCCCACCAAATAACCAAACCAAGCCTAACCCACCAACCCAAAAAACCAAACCACACCTACTAACAAAACACCTAAACCAAGCCAAACCCAAAAAAAAAAAAAAAGCCATCAAGCCATCCCACTAACAAAAACCAACCATAAAACCATACCCACCAAAGCCAAACCAACAGACCAAGTCTCAACTACCAACAGAAACCAACCAAGCCTACTCAACACAAAAAAACAACCATAAAACCAAACCAACAAATCAAGTCTAACACATCAACTCAAAACCATCAAATCATACCACCAACAAAACCAAGCATAACAACCAACCCCACCAAAGCCAAACCAACAACCCAAGCCTAACCTGCCAACACAAAAAACCCAACCATCACACCAAACCAAACTAACCCCAAATATAAAAAAAACCAAACCAAGTCTAACCCACTAACACACAAACCACCAAACCACACCCACCAACAAAACCAAACCAACAAATCAAGTCTAACCCACTAACACACAAACCATCAAACCACACCCACCAACAAAACCAAACCAACAAACCAAGTCTAACCCACTAACAAAGAACCAAACCAAGGCTAATCTACCAACACAAAAACCATGAACCAACCCCAACAAAGCCAAACCAAGAGAACAAGCTTAACTCACCAACCAAACCAACAAACCACACCAGCCGGGTACCAACATGAATATTTCATTGAGGTTATCAAGTGGGCACCTCCCTTCATTGGCCTTTTGTTGAATTTGGCCCACAACACCCCCGGAAGGCTCAACAATGTAGTCCGGCGTCCCAGACACACCCTCCTCCACACACATGTTCAATACCCTTCACCCTCAAAAAATACTGCAACCTCACTAACTCAAGAAGTTAAACCACAGCTCAATACCTTCTAAGCTTACATCCATACCTGGCATCAAACCAGCTACAAATGCACCACTCCACAAATTTAAACTATCCTACTTAACAAGGCCACACTTTCTTAATTAACACCAGCTGCCTCTCACTACCTGCCACCATTTCTCCACCACTACACACCTTCCTCCAACCTGTAACCCCAACTACCCTGCTTTCTTTTCAACCACAACCACTGACTTGCCTTCTCAGCTGCCTCAGATAGCTCCTTCACCGCCACCTTTAATGAGCGGACTCTAATATTGAACTCCCCCAATAATGCCATAGCTGATTTAGCCACAAACCCTAGCACCTACCTCTACCGGTCTCACATAAGCCCGCCATCCTCGGGCCGTTGCCTCTGCCACCAGATCTGTATATACTTTTAACAGTTTCCTCTCGTATGCCTCCCCAATAGCATCCTCGAACGGCACTGTTAACTCTACAAAGTACACAATACGCTCACCCTCCGAATATAACATCATGTCTGGACGCAGTGAAGTAACAGCAATGACCTGCGGAATTTGGAGCTGCTTGCCCACATCAGCCAACAGCTTCCAGTCCCACGCGTTACCCCACCTACTAGGGCACGTCTGACCTTACACAGTGCTACTCTCCTGCCCGCACAAAACCAACTGCTCTAGCTAAACTGCCAACAGGCAGAGAATTCACAACTTGCTGCTTACTCTCAAACACACCTGCTAAACATCTAAAAACTTGATTATGGTGCCAAGTATAGCGCCCCTGCCCCAAACTAACCTTACACCCTGACAAAATGTGCCTCAGCATCGCCACATAGCTTACAAGAACCATCGCCACTTGCCCATTGCTTAACTTCCTGTGGCGTTTGTAGGACATCATCAGTCGCTCCAACAATAAACTTAAGGCAACTCGCCTCCATCGCCCACACATCTTGCCAGCGTAACTTCCTCCTCTCCACACCTTCGCAGTTCACCCACTGACCCTGCTTCACTAGTGCGACCGCTTTTGCAAGCCTCACCTCCTCTTCCTGCCCTTGGACCTGCTCAACAACCAACCGCCATCTGTTTGCCTCCAGGGCAGCACTCCACAATCGCCGCAAATGGCCAGAGCAAAACCCTGCCTTCCATCTCTGCAAGTGCCCAACCATGTCCAACAACATCAGCACCCCTTTTGTGCTCTGGACTGCATCTCTGGGATTCCACCGCTACCTGTCCTCACTGACTGCATCACCTTCCTCACAATCTCATCTTTTGACTCCATTAGAGTCAGCTCCAAACCCACCTTTGCACACTGCTACTCCTCCACCAAACTTGATACCGGCAGCTCCAACATGCCCTCACCATATAACGCTACAGTACTTAAACAGCGTGGCACTTCCAGCCATCTTCTTATTGCTGTACTAATAACCTGCTCGACCTTCTCCACCTCCCAGACAGAATACTTATATACCGTAAGTGGCCACCTAATACATGGCAAGAGCCTGAACAGCAGACACCACAACTTTAACTTCCTAGGGAGGAGGGATGCATCGATGCTCTTTATGCTTTCCACAACAACCTCCCTTAGTGCCACAACCTGCTCATTATCACTTAACACAGAACTGTACCACCTACCCAAACTCTTCACTGGCTTCTCCAGAATAGAAGGAATTACTTCCTCATCAATAGAAAAGTTCTCCTGTACCACTTTCCCACCAACAATTGAGACACTCCTTGATTTACTTGGCTTAAACTTCAGTTTAGCCCACTTCAAGTTCTCATTGAGCTTAGACAACAAACAACGCGTACAAAGAGCCGTAGCAGTAACGGTTGTCATGTCATCCATAAATGCTCTAATAGGGGGTAGGTGTGTTCCATCCTGCAGCCTCTCACCACCAACAACCCATTTGGAAGCCCTTATAATAACTTCCATTGCCATTATGAAAGCCAATGGTGAAATTGTACATCCCGCCATGATTCCACCCTGCAACCAATGCCAAGACGTTGTATAGCTTTCCATACTAAAACAAAACTGAATATCTGGAAAGTTGGCTCTCACCAGCCTCATAACACTTCCAGGAACCTTAAAAAACCTGAACGCCTCCCACAGCAAACTGTGTGGAACCAACCCATAACCATTTGCTAAATCCAAGAACGCCACATGGAGATCTCTTTTTTCCTTCTTGGCAGACTGAATCTGATGCCAAATCATACTGGTGCGCTCCAAGCACCCTGAGCATCCTCAAAGCCCCTCTTTCTTCACAGAAATATCAATCAGCCTATTGGCTTTCAAGTATGCTACCAACCTCTTTGCCTCTTTTTATTGGCTTTCAAGTATGCTACCAAATTTTTTGCCACGACACTAAATAAAATCTTCCCTTCATTATTGAGAAGAATAATAAGCCTAAACTGGCATACCCCAACAGCCTCCTTCTCCTTACAAAGAAAAATTCCACCTGCTCTCTGCCATGACTGTCACGGTTGTGCATAGCGCGGACGGACTCAAGTGCAGAGTGTTCGGATCGACGTGCACGGAAGCCGAATCAGAATCCATAATCGTAGTCGAGGGGCAGGCGAGGGTCAGGCGATCAGCAAACGTCGTAGAGAGGGCTAGGCAAAGAACGTGGTCAGGAAGAAACAGGCAAAGGGTCGAAGTCGGAATGGGTCTCTCGGTAATACGGTTCGCAGGGAAACAAGGAGGCAAAACAAGGTTCCGCGTCTGAGTTTCCTCGGCTTCCCTCTTTATAGTCGTTCCCATCAGGGATCGGCAGGTGTCGCAGAGGTGCCAGATGCGGAGAACGTGACAATGACTTGGGAATTACCCCCTTCTTCCACACAACAGCTATCAATCTCCACAAAAATTTTAGTACATCCGGAGCACATTTAAACACCCGATATGGTACCCTGTTTCGGCCAGGTGCAGAAGAGGCTCTTGCCAGCCACACCACATCTTGCATCTCTCCCCACCTCGGGGGGCACACATCCATTTCTCATCTCCCTTACAGGGAGGATGTCCAGAGGCAACTCTAGTCCACCATCATGCTCTTCACCAGAGTACACCTCACGCAGATAACTATCCAGCTCCTGCTTTTCTATCCATAACATCCCAATCACTTCTCCTTACTTAACTGAGCCTTCACAAACTTGAAAGGATATCTGAAAAAATGCCACCTTTCCTTCTCCTCCTCCTAAGAGTCTCCACCGTTCTTAATACAGCCAGTCTACTCTTTATACCTGTCTGCAAGACATAAATACCCTCCCTTCCCCCCCTCCAGCTCACCTCCATCGCCTTTTAAGATGCTTTCTCTCCAGGACAAGCCTCTCTATTTCTACCTGCCGCCTTGACTTCACAACACCCAGCTGTTCCTTCCTCCTCACCTGCATTATTCCAAATCGCTCAACCCTGTAGCTGTAAATAACTTGCCCCAATCTATTCAACTTACACTCTGCTGACCCCTTTAACTTACTCAAGATATCAGCTAAATCATTATCTACAGTATCCCATTCCCTAGCTTCTCTCCCTGCTGGCCGCTTAACCTTTGGTTGTTTCCCCCGTGACTTCTCCTTCCCCAGTTTAGCCTCTCCTGTCTGCACAACCTCACCTGCCTGTCTTTCATCATCCTGCAACCTAGTGCCCAGTACTCCTTCCTCAGCGCCAAGGGTACTGATATCCTACGGACTTTGGTGTGAAACCTGTCGCTGGACTTCAACCGACTGACTTGAGCTACTTCTCAAGAAGTAGTGATCAATGCAGGGTCTCTGCGCTTCCACATCCAGGCACCTCCTCCTTCCCTGGTGAATCCTCAGGCCACTTACCAATGTCACCTTTCTCCACCCACAGACACAAATCTGCAACTGCCTTCCATCACTGTCCAAACTGGTTCCCCCCATGCACAACTTGCTGCTGGTAGCCATAACCATTCCAAGATCAAAAGCTGTAAAATCCACCCCTGCTCTAGCTGACTTGCAGGGTATCGCACCATCAGATAAATAATATCTCTGACAGATTGAGAAACAGGCCTATAAGCGGTGGTGCACATAACTGAAGTGGCAAGAGATGAACCCTTGCTATACGGTAATACTGTCATGTGGTGAAACACAAGTGCAATGTAAACACTGGTCCAGGACTCTCACTGTATTCTCTGTGTTTAACTGCTGAGAGAGCTCCAGAGTATGTTATTCAAATTTCCCCTTTGTGCTACAGATTTGGTGAATTCTCAAAAATTAGCTGTAAAAAATGTTATATGTTGTAGATGGTTAGTGTAAACTGCTAAAATGTGGAAATGTGTCTCTTCTACATATCTCAATATGGATAAAGATCTAGAGAAGAAAATATCACCAATATACCTGTAACAAATAGACAAGCAAATGTCAAAAAATTAAAAATGAAATTTTCATTCAATTCAATGATAATCTTACTTCTGACCTATAAGGCAGTAAATGGCATTGTTATCTCTTACCTAAGTGAGATTATTGATTTTTATGTTGTAGGACGTTGTCTTTGTTCATTGAATGTGCGTTCCCTTAAAATACCTATGATCAGTAAGCTCTCAGTAGGTGGGCATGACTTTAGCTACTGAGTGCCTAAACTTGGGAATAGTCTGTCAGTTAATGTCAGGAATGACCCATCTCTCTTAGCCTTTAAATCCAGTCTTAAGACCCAAAGGTTGCATGTTCAAATCCCACCTCCAGCTGTAGTACCCCTAAGCAAGGTGCGTGACCTAAATTGTTCCAAGGAAAAAAACGGACACCTTTGTCTTACTGAAGATCAGTGATAAGTTACAAGGCCACAAGCTAAGTCTGTGAAACAGTTAGAGATTTTCAAGTTTTGCTAACTTTTATAGGTGCTTCATTGGGTGTTTTAGTAGTATTGCTGTGGCCTTGACAGCCCTGCTTTAGGGGACACCTCGGCACGTTAATTGGAACAGGAAGACTGTACAGGCTTTTGAGGAACTAAAGAGGTACTTTACCACATTCTGAGTTCTCTGACTGCTACCATTATTGTTACGACTGTTACCATTATTTATTATTATTGCTGTCATTGCTGCTATTGTTATTTACTGTCATTGACACTGTTTTGTTTGTCATTGTTTTGTCTGTGCAGTATTTCTATTGTCCTTGCCCATAGTCTGTGGAGAAGCTTTTCATGATACATGTACATGGTACTTGTATCTATGACAATAAACTTGAAACTTGAACCTGAACTTGAACTTGACCCCACCTTAGCATTTGACGTGGAAGTAGATGCTTCAGAGGTGGGTGTCGGCGTGGTCTTGTTCCAGAGACGAGGCAATCCCCATAAAAAGTTTCCTCATGCTTTCTTTTGCCACAAATTGTCACCTACAGAAAGAGATTATGACATGGGGAACTAGGAGTTGCTAGTGGTTAAGGAAGGAGAGGAATGGAGGCACTGGTTAGCGGGTGTCATTCACCCGCTCCTGGTGTTGGCAGACCATCGTAATTTAGAATACCTAAGAAGGCGAAAAGGCTAAATTATAGGAAAGCAAGATGAGCTTTAGTTTTTACTTGGTTCAACTTCACTGTCCCCTAGTGTCCAGGTTATAAAAATAACAAAGCAGACTTTATGAGGTCTCTCCAAAACCACAGACCGAGGACATCATATTCCCAACAACATTTGTAGCACAAATCCAGTGGGCTATCCTGGATGAAATAAGGGCAGCACAAGAGGAGGAACCTGAACTGCAGGAGCTGCCTGTGAATAAAAAAGTATGTGCCTTCAAAGCTTCGCTCAAAACTCAAAGTCACAATTCTCCTAGTACAGGACATCCCGGAGTAAGCCAGATGCTGAAATTGGTTTCAGAGAGATTTTGGTGGCAAACAATGAGACAGGATGTGAAAACTTTTTGCTGGCCTGTCCAGGTGCCATGACAATTGCTTGCTGGACTTCTCGAACCTCTGCCTATTCTGAATAGATCCTAGCCCTATATTGTAACTGTCTTCATCACAGACCTACCCAGTTTGGAAGGGAATGCTATTATTCTGATTGTGAAAGACTGGTTTTCCAAAGCTTGACGCTGACCTTCGGCTCTAGACCCTCACTTTTTGAACCACAATCACAACTCTTCAGACTTTGAACTACAACCTTCGCATCAAAAGCCCAACCCTTTGTATCTCAACCCTTGCAATCAAACTGCGATCACGCCCCTTTGGATTCTGACCCTGGCTTGTGAACCACAACCTTTCAGATCACGCCCTGAGCTCGACCAAGCTCTTTGGACCCCAGACTCACACCAGCCTTCTCAGTATTTTTCTCCCTAAGTCCCATCTCATATCTGGAGTCTGATGGCTTGGGGGAAGAAATTGTTACACAGTCTGGCCGTGAGGGCTTGAATGCTTCGGTACCTTTCACCAGATAGCAGGAGGGTGAAGGGTTTGTGTGAAGGGTGCATGGGGTGATCCACAATGCTGGTGGCTTTGTAGATGCAGCGTGCGGTGTAAATGTCTGTGATGGAGGTGAGAGAGATACTGATGATCTTCCCCAGCCCAGATATTATCTCAAAGAATTTAGACCAGCCTCATTTGGAATGTTAACATAAACTGCTTTCATCCATAAGATACAGGAGGTTAGTCCTACTTATAATGCCAAGCGCACATAATTTCTGCAAAAAGTCTATGATGTCTTTACATAGTAGTTTGGATATAAGGATTTTAATATGAACGTCAGCATATTGTGCTAAAGGCTGTGCAAGCGATTGTGTGTTCTCCTGCATTTCATCACCTTCCCATTTATATGACTCATTATGCAGGTGAGACAATGAATCTGGGGTTCACCATGTGGGGCAGGGGCTGGCAGCGGCACATAGTCTGCTGGTATATGTAGGCCATGCAAATGGGTCCAGGATTGTTTTCATCCAAAATGAATGTTTTGCGCCGTGAAGACTTAGATTCCTAAAGATTACTGTATCATGCATGCAGGCAGGACTGCTCATTCTGCCTCTTCACGTGTGAGCAGATGCACCATCAGGTTGAGGAGGATCAGAAAGTATCTCAGAAAGCTCTTTCAAAGGCTATGCTGTCTGGTCCTTCCATGTTCCCTTAGAGCCGTATGGGCAGCATACACCTGTGATGGGAGCCCAGACGCTCAGGCTTGCTGCTGCTAGCTTGCAACAGCAAGGCCCAGTGCTCCAGGAAAAACCTCAGTGCTGAAGAAAGAACATCTGGGATGGAGGCAATGGTTCTTCAGTGCCAAGTCTATTTCCATTGAACTGGTTTTTGGATGCACCCTAGGGATATGTCTCTGGCTTCACATGTTCCCACCGCAAGATGGCGCTTTCAGAGGTGTTCTGAGTCACCTGCAGATCTGTTCTCTACACAGTTTTCAAATCATGGAGTTGGCAAACAGCTGCAGAGACTATGCAGATGGTCTCTTGGACTACAGGAAGGGACCTTCAGAAGCAATCGATCACAGAAGCCTTATGCTGCAGCAGTGAGTCATTTTAAATTCGCCCTTATAAGGTATGACAGTACCTTTCACTTGCCGCACTGCTCTTGTCACAGATATGTTTTTGCTTTTTTCTCAATTCCTCGGTGACACACCTGTTGTTACAGTGTTTTGCAACCTTCAGTTAACAAGGCTGTCAACTAACTTTGCATGTGCCATTATTATAGTTAGAATAAGATATTTTTAACAATAATATATTTAAAACTGCAAGGTGAACATTCCAGTTGTAATTGCAGCTTTTTATTGCCATTGCTATTGATGTTTGTAGATGAGGCAGCGCAAAACACATGGTTTAGTTGTACTGTTGAATAATGATGTGTTACTTTTTTAATTATTTCATTATTATTGAGCATTATTATGAATTAATTATTTTTCATGATTATATTGTTCACCACATGGTATCCATTTATGTCTTTTATTGTTACCCCATTATATATTGATATATGTATGCTTTTTCTTTCCGTTGGTCCATATATGCTCATGATATTGCTTGCTAGGTATTTCTGGAAGATGATGGATGATGGATTTTGTCTTTGAGTACATATGTCAGTGATTGAGAACAACTGATGAGATTCTGCAAAACCTCAATGAACCTTTTTTAAGCTTTATTGTGCCTCATTATTGAGGCACCAAAGAATTACAAATTGTCTGGAAAAGACCATTTCCTACATGAGTGAACTTTATTTTTCCATATTTTTTAACAGCTATGGTCTGATGTGTTATAGCTCCACAGTCAAACACACAATGTTTGCTGTTGGCAATATAATCACAACTGGATGTGATATTGTTTCCTCCCTACATGCATCTACAAAATAAGAACTCTTTACATATTTACATTTAAATATAATTTTATTGCACTGACATTCTGCTTTAATTGCTCTGAATACAATACACTTCCTGTTCATATGGATATATCTACCAGTAATGATTTTTTTTTCCATTGGAGCTTAACGAAGTAAAGGTTATGTGTGCTCACGGTTTTACAGCAGTCACTCTCAGATCTGATCCAGTGCCTCTGTTCTCCCCACCTCTTAGTCACATAACATGCCTGCTGTTCAGTCCAGCACCTTGACCAGGTGTGCTGCCCATTACTTTCAAATGGACAGAAGATTGGGTACCATTGCTGTAGATGAGCAGCAAGGAGACTAGGGTAATATTATGGTGAGTGCCTGGCATTGTGCAGGCAGTGAGCAGCCAGCTGCTCTGCTTTTCAGGGGGTAACATTGAAAATAGGCTGGGCACAGCTTGTCAACATTTCTAAATGAGATTATTTGGAGCAGTGGAACCAGCAGAGGAACATAATGAAGAAAGTATTGAGAATTGAAATTAAGTACAGTGGCTGGTGCCAGGTTACAGTAAGCCATTCAGTCCTACTTAGCACCCCCCCTAATTCCACATCAGTGGTACTCTTCCACTGCAGAGTTAATTAACCAATTACAACAAACCACATAAAAATGAATTATAGAACATGGGCAATGCAGCGTGACAGCAGGACGTGCTTTTCTAGCTTGGACACACTATGGAACATGAACAGTAGCCATGTGACAGTAATAAAGCTACATAAAATGACAGTGATGGTTCCTCAGTAAATATTGTAATAGCACAAAACAATAAAGAATTTCATCAGGGCTGTGTGATATTTCTAATTTTTCCATTTTCACTCACCCTACAGAGTAATACTACAAGCTTTTAGTTGCATATGCAAGCTGGATTGCTGCTGAAAAGAGTAATTTCACAGGTGTAAATCTTAGTAGTGTGTGCTGCTAAGGAGCACATACAAAGCTGGAATTCCTGGGTGTGTTGTTATTCCTCCTGTACGCCGCTAGAGAAACAAAAATGGGCTGACCCAGGCTGTTAGTACATGGAAAGGTGGTGCAATGACTGGAGAAGGTATAGCAGGATAATAAAAACAATAGATTTTTCCAAAGCAAACGTGCCATGTGAAACTTGCATCTTTCTTTCTGCAAGTAGAACAAAAAAACAAGTGATTTTCTTTATGGAGGGCTCTCTTGAGCTGCCTTTCTTGAGAATAACAGTGCCAGTTTGTCATTTTTGAGATAATTACGCCCCAGTGAAAGGTGAAACCAGATTCTATAAAGTGCTTGTGTACAGCTGAGTCCAAAGAGAGTCTAGGAAGTGTTCCTGGAAGTGTTCTAGAAAATAAATATTGCAGACGCCTTTCTGGGTTCTGAATTAAGAACGTGAGTGAGGCGACTGAAAGGATCAGCAGCTTTCTTGCTGAAAGCATTGACATGTAGACACAGGCTTCAGACAGTGTCTCTTTAGTATGACACATCATGATTAGATTGACATAAGTTCTAGCACCACATTTGCTACTCAGTCTTTCTGCACAGGTGGTCCTCGATGTATGGGTTTCGTTCCAACAACAATCCCCTTATATTGTATTAACTAAACCATAAGTACATGCTAACAATTAACATGAATGAATGCTGTGTTGTACAATGGGGAGTCGTTATATTTTTTCCACAAATTTCACACACTAATTTCATGTTAAAATTACAAAAATAAAGAATAGTAAATTATTATGATTATATTTTCATATTGCAATATTATTTTTGCTTGGTAACAGGTGTTTAGAAGTACAACGGTACAAGTTTAGTGCAACGTTATCATTGAACATGTCAATTTGCTGAGTGGAATCTGCAACTGACTGTGACAAAAGAGCCAGAATTGTTCTTAGGCAATATTTCACATATTTCCCAGTTTCATGTGAAGAAACTCTAGGGGAGAGAAAAAAAAAAAAAAAAAACACAAGTGTTATGTAAATATTAAACAAATCCCACTTCTCTTACTAAGAATAGAACATAAATTCTATACTCTATAAATTTCAAGTAAATTAATCACTAAATAAATTTATAAATTGTTAATTTTGGATATTTTCTTCAATAAAAAGGCAGAAGGGAACATCAATACCATAAATACATATAGGAAAATTGATAAAACTACATTTTTCATTTTTGGCCAGACATTTACCTCAGCTGCTGTTAACGGCTTGTTCTCTGATAGCCCAGTTTCAAAACATAAACCACATTTTTTGAAATGCAGCCATTTGACTGTCACACAGAACTGAGGATGCTGGATGGCTGGACCCATGTGCAGAATCGTTCGTCAGGAGCCAAGGGGTCAGGTGAGTTCTCGTTGTCGGGGACAGGTGAAGAGTTTGTTCAATCGGTGGTCAGAGCGACAGCGGGGATCCATGGACGTGGTCAGGGAACTATGCAAAGGATCGAAAGCCAGAGAACAGCTAGCGGAGGCAAGGGATGAAGAAGATCAGCCTACAGCACCAGAAGACAGTTGTCTCAGTGAAATTCCATAAGTGTATGGAAGCTGAGGTTGGTCTTTTTAAAGGTGAGCGCTCAGTCAGGTGCTTGATTGGTGTCAGGTGCTGCCGATTATGGTGCAGGTGTGGACATGACATTGACTCAGTCCTTGAAATTCCTTTTGTACTTTCTTTAACTGCAAATCAAGCTATGTTTCTGTAGAATTGTAATAGAGTAACAAAATGATCGGTGTTAATGTTAAGTTCTGTTTTCACATGTCTGTGTTTATTCAAAGGTGTAAGCTTTTTAGATTTCATTTGGGAGATTCATTCAGATTCATTTTTCTTGTGCTGCCTGTTTAATTTGGCTTCTTTTAATAGATTCAAATGTACTCATTTAATTTACATTGAATCAGAAGAACCCTCTGGTTCATAACAAGCATGCAGCAGCCTGTCAGTGGATATTCAACACCTAGCAGCAAAGTCATTACATAACACTGGGCCTTCTGTGAAATTCTTCTGGAAAAGGGACTGGACTTAATATTTGTGCAGTTTGCTCATTGTTTCAACTCATAATGAAGAACCAAGGTCTCTCACAAGAGACTTTGGCTGAGTTCATATCAGGTCATCAGAGCTGCAAAACATACGAAAATTGCTCCCTGGCTTTGGTGTGTGCACCACAGAATACAACCCACAGCACATACGAAAAGGTACGAAACATAAATGCTTACACAGAGAGAAAGTAAAAGCACATAAAGGGATATACTGAAAGAACATGAAAATATATTTTGACTGAAATTGCAAAGCACTCCAGATGTAAATATATCACGCTGTGGGAGGCGTTCAGGTTTCTTAATGTTCCTGGAAGTGTTATGAGGCTGATATGAAAGCCTACTTTGCGGATATTCAGTTTTGTTTTAGTACGGAAAGTTATACAAGATCTTAGCATTGGTTGCAGGTTGGGATCATGGCTGAAAGTACAATTTCGCCATTGGCATTCACAATGGCAATGGAAGTTATTATAAGGGCTTCCAAATGGGTTGTTGGTGATGAGGGGCTGCGGGATGGGACGCACCTACCTGCATTAGAGCAATTACGGATGACATGACAACCGTTACTGCTACGGCTCCTTGTACGCGTCGTTTGTTGCCTAAGCTCAACAATAACTTGAAGTGGGCTAAGCTGAAAGTTAAGCTAAGTAAATCGAGGAGTCTCTCAATTGTTGGTAGGAAGGTGGTACAGGAGAACTGTAAAGGACCCCAGTTGATGTTTAAAACTTGTCTTCCTTTGTGAATACCTTTGCTAAATTTTTCCTTTTGTATTTGTACTTTTATTTTGTCATATAATTGCAATGGCATACGGTCATTATAAGGGGGCTTTTATTTTGACACGGGCTTGTATTCCCAAGAGCCCTGCACTTAGATTGACGAGTTAGTTAATGCAGTTGGCGCGCAGATATAACTAATCCCAGCTTGTGGTTAGCTGCGTGCTGCAAGAACTAAATAATTTGTTTAATATAAGGATTCGCAACCCTCTGAAGAGGCACAAGGTTTGTACATGTATATTGTTGTAAATGTTTTCTCTTTTTTTTTTTTTGATGTAATTGTACTTGTTTTGTTCATGGAAATGAGATGGTTATGTAATATGTTACGGCTCTGTGTTTAACATACTCTGATAATTATAATATTGCTGAAGGACTGAACGGAAGCTAAATGCTAAATATTTGTGCTTTCTCTTTTTTTTTTTTTTTTTACACCAGCTCTTACGTTGGTGGAGGTTGTCAAGTTAGTTTCAATAAATCAACTAAACCATCATCAGTCAAGTCTTGGCCATCACTCGGGTGGGTCTGCTACAAGAACTTTTGTATCAATGAGGAAGTAATTCTTACTATTCTGGAAAAGCCAGTCAAGAGTTTGGGTAGTGGTATAGTTCTGTGTTAAGCGATAAGAAGCAGGTTGTTGCACTGAGGGAGGTGGTTGTGGAAGGCATAAAGAGCACTGATGCATCCCTCCTCCCTGGGAAGTTAAAGTTGTGGTGTCTGCAGTTCAGGCTCTTGTCACGTGTTAGGTGGCCACTTACGGTGTATGAGTTTTCTGTCCGGGAGGTGGAGAAGCTCAAGTGGGTTATTAGTATGGTGATAAAGAAATGGCTGGGAGTGCCACGCTGTTTGAGTAATGTAGCGTTATATGGTAAGGGCATGTTGGAGCTGCTGGTATCAAGTTTAGTGGAGGAGTAGCAATGTGCAAAGGTGGGTTTGGAGCTGACTCTAATGGAGTCAAAAGATGAGATTGTGAGGAAGGTGATGCAGTCAGTGAGGACAGGTAGCGGTGGAATCCCAGAGATGCAGTCCAGAGTACAAAAGGGGCGCTGATGTTGTTGGACGTGGTTGGGCACGTGTAGAGAGTGAAGGTAGGGTTTTGCTCTGGCTATCTGAGGCGGTTGTGGAGTGCTGCACCGGAGGCAAACAGATGGCGGTTGGTTGTTAAGCAGATCCAAGGGCAGGAAGAGGAGGTGAGGCATGCAAAGGCGGTCAAATTAGTGAAGCAGGGTCAGTGGGTGAACTGGGAAGGTGTGGAGAGGAGGAAGTTACGCTGGCAAGATGTGTGGGCGATGGAGGCGAGTTGCCTTAAGTTTATTGTTGGAGCAATTTATGATGTGCTACCATCGCCACAGAATGTTAAGCAATGGGCAGGTGGCGATGGTTCCTGTAAGTTGTGTGGTGGTGTGGCAATGCTGAGGCACATTTTGTCAGAGTGTAAGGTTAGTTTGCGGCAGGGGCGCTATACTTGGCACCATAATCAAGTTCTTAGATGTTTAGCAGATGTGTTTGGGAGTAAGCGGCAAGTTGTGAATTCTCTGCCTGTTGGCAGTTTAGCTAGAACAATTGGTTTTGTGCGAGCAGGAGAGTAGCACTGTGTAAGGTCAGACGTGCCCTAGTAGGTGGGGTAACGCGTGGGACTGGAAGCTGTTGGCTGATGTGGGCAAGCAGCTCCAAATTCTGCAGGTCATTGCTATTACTTCACTGCGTCCAGACATGATGTTATATTCAGAGGATGAGCGTATTGTGTACTTTGTAGAGTTAACAGTGCCGTTCGAGGATGCTATTGGGGAGGCATATGAGCGGAAACTGTTAAAAGTATATACAGATCTGGTGGCAGAGGCAACGGCCCGAGGATGGCGTGCTCATGCGAGACCGGTAGAGATAGGTGCTAGGGTTTATGGCTAAACCAGCTATGGCATTATTGGAGGAGTTCGATATTAGAGTCCGCTCATTAAAGGCGTAATGGGATGGTTGGGTTTTTTTTTTTGTTGGCGAGTTAGCTTAGCTCGTCGGTTTGGCTTTGGAGATTTGGGTTTTTTTTGGTGTGTGTGGTTTGATAGTGTTTTTTTGTGTTGGTGGATTAGACTTGGTCTGGATTTTGTGGGTGGGGTTGGTTTGATGGTTTGGTGTGATGGGTTTTTTGTATTGACAGCAGAAAATAAAATATAACCTGCAAGCAGGCTTCATGGAAACTAGTTGATTTTTTTTTTGTGTTCTCTCATTATCACCATTCAAGCCTCATTGCTGTATATAAACAGCAGGCAAAAGGAGCTGCTGACTAAATGTATTTCATTACAGTGTGCTAGAGCACCTGTAAGCAGGCTAGCACTAGCGACCATATTGATACCAGAGCACCCACAAGAAAATCATGGAAACATGGGGAGAGCATGCAAATGCTACACACACTGAGCTGGATTCAAACCCATTTTGAACTCATATTCCAGGCACTATGAGGCAGTGCTATCCGCTGCTGACACGATATCAAGACCTCCTTCACCACGGAAAAAACGAGATGTTTGCTAGGCACAGTCAAGGACAAACTGCCGTTAAAAACCAGCAGAGTCTATGAGATTCCGTGCAGCTGTGGCAAAATCTATGTAGGACAAACAGGACGACTCATCTCCACCTGCCTACAGGAACACATCAGGGCAACCAAAACAATGTCAGTTCTGCAGTAGCAGAGCACTCACTAGAGACTGGTCATCTAGTAAACTTTGAGCAAACAAGGGTACTGGCATCAGTCTCCAACTACAGAAGCAGATTGATTATAGAAGCCATAGAGATAGAAAAGCGTTCAGACAACTTTAACAAAGAAGATGGTTTCAAGTTGTCACGAACATGGACTCCATTAATCTCATCTATCTCCGCCAGATACCCCATGGACCAATCATCAAACCAATCCAAAGCTGAACAGCCAATAGATGAATAGCCCCCGGCTGGTACAGCCCCTCAAGGGAGTCTACACGCTGACAATAGGATCCCCTACTACCTATGACCCCACCCTCCGGCAGATACACGCTCAAACTGCACCCCCTGCTGACTACCGCCCGCCCACCGACTACTATAATTACCTGAACTCCTCAATCAACCTACTAGACTACATCAATAATCCGTGAGGACAACGTCTAATGGTTTACAATGCAGAACCCTGAAGATGTTTCCAACATAGGAAACGAAACAAAACGTTGGGATTAGTTTTTATGATGACGCGGTCTATTCCGGAAGACGCTAAATTCCAGTCCTTGCTCAATATTGTCACGTCCTACGGGAGATTACACCAGAGCACCACAGGACAAGGTCATCGGAGTTTAATCCACAAACATGACAAACACCTGCACCTCATTTAAAATACCCTAAAACGGAAGGCCACCTAGCTGCAGCGGTTGACAATTCTCATTGAGAAACCTCACCTTTCCTTGTGCTCAGCATTGGTCTTTATGCCTTGCCCGTTGCCTTTTGAAAAAAAAAAACCCTTGTTTTCTTGAGAATGACTACAATCTTCACCTGCAAAGCCCAACTCTTCAGATCATGAGTAAGACATTTTGGACAATGATCTCTGCACTTGTGTTCTGACCGACATCTCGCTAGAACCATGACAACACAGCTGTATATATGAATAAATAATTGTCTATGTCTGTGACTTCATACTGTAAGTTGCCTTGGGAATATTGTCTGCTAAATGAGCTGCCACATGTTTATGTTTTTAACCCTTAAACAAATATTACAATTCCTACTGCCACACTCTGAATTCAGAACTTAGATAACACTTGGAATAACAAAAATGTTGAACAATATAACATTAACAGCTTGAATGCATGCTTCTGAATTAAACTGTACACTATTTAAAGTTGGAGACTAAAAAAAATGCATACAAATACTTTAAATGTCACAGCAGTAACTTAGGGACAAGAAATTATAGCAAAATATATGCTAAACATACATACTTATAGAAGTATATGCTAAATATACTTTTCCGGAACGTAAAAAATTATTTGTGTGAAACAGAGATATTTTTCAAAATACTTAACAGATTTAGACTCAAATATACATGAGTCCCTCCTCTACGATACTAATCTGTACTGTAACTGCAAAGCATAGGTACAGTATTTTCCTGAGAAAACCTAAGAAGATTTTAACACTAATACAATTACATTTATTAATTAGCAGGGCGTTTCTCCAGAGCGACTTTCAATGAACTCTATATAGTGTTAATAGAATAGAAAAACACATTTTTTAAATTATTTTTATATTTGTCATTTCATGTTAACGGCGAGGGGGCGCGGTGGTGCAGTGGGTTGGACCGGGTTCTGCTCTTCAGTGGGCCTGCGGTTCGAGTCCTGCTTGGGGTGCCTTACGACGGACTGGCGTCCCGTCCTGGGTGTGTCCCCTTCCCCCTCCGGCCTTACGCCCTGAGTTGCCGGGTTAGGCTCCGGTTCCCCGTGACCCCGTATGGGACAAGCGGTTCTGAAAATGTGTGTGTGTGTGTGTGTGTGTGTGTGTTAACGGCAGCCCTCTTTGTGGGGTTCAACGCCGTGGGTTTGGATGGAGTGAAAAAGGACACAGAGGCAGCATTCATCTTGAATGTTTATTTGAACACCGGCACACAGGAAAATAACACTCTCGGTCCAAGGACCCAGTTTCTTCCAGGACCTGCGCCTACAGACAGCCTTCCCAGCCTGCTTAGCACCCCCAGGCTCTCTTCTCTTTCTCCCTCTGGCAGACGCAATCCCCTTATTATATTCCCCGTACATGACCAAACGATAACCAGTTACAATAAACACATTTTCCACCCAAAACAGTAGCGCGGGTCATTACAGTATGTAATGATCCGTGTTACTAAGTTTAAGCGGGAATCTTTTTATTGTAAGTAGTTGCATTCTGGGTAAAATGTGATTTAAGCGTGATTTAATTCACCAGGGTGACTTAGGGGAAAATAATGGGTAACTGTAGGTAAGGGGAAAGGAAAAAGCCTGGGGGAGCTAAGTAGGCTGGGAAAGCTGGCTTGAAGTGCAGGTCCTTGAGGAAACGGGGTCATCGGACCGAAGATGTTATTTCACTGTGTACTGGTGTTCTAATGAAACGTTTCACGCTGCCTGTGCATCCTTCTTTGCTCCATCTAAACCCACAATGCTGTGCAACACAATATATATATTAGTACGACTTTCAGATTTCCATGTAAACTTCCATCCATCCATCCATCTTCCTCCGCTTTTATCCGGGGCCGGGTCGCGGGGGCAGCAGTCCGAGCAGAGTACTCCAGACCTCCCTCTCCCCGCACACCTCCTCCAGTTCGTCTGGGGGAACCCCAAGGCGTTCCCAGGCCAGCCGGGAGACATAGTCTCTCCAACGTGTCCTGGGTTTGCCCCGAGGCCTCCTCCCAGTGGGACAAGCCCGGAGCACCTCCCCAGGGAGGCGTCCAGGAGGCATCCGGAACAGATGCCCGAGCCACCTCAACTGGCTCCTCTCGATGCGGAGGAGCAGCGGCTCTACTCCGAGCTCCTCCCGGGTGACTGAGCTCCTCACCCTATCCCTAAGGGTGCGCCCAGCCACTCTGCGGAGGAAACTCATTTCTGCCGCTTGTATCCGCGATCTCATTCTTTCGGTCATGATCCAGAGTTCATGACCATAGGTGAGGGTAGGAACGTAGATTGACCAGTAAATTGAGAGCTTCGCCTTACGACTCAGCTCCCTCTTCACCGCAACAGACCGGTACAATGACCGCATTACTGCGGACGTCGCACCGATCCGTCTGTCGACCTGCCGCTCCATTTTTCCCTCACTCGTGAACAAGACCCCAAGATACTTAAACTCCTCCACTTGAGGGAGCAACTCCCCCCTAACCCGGAGGGAGCAATCCACCTTTTTCCGACTGAGAACCATGGCCTCGGATTTGGAGGTGCTGATTCTCATCCCCGCCGCTTCGCACTCGGCTGCAAACCTCCCCAGTGCACGCTGCAAGTCTTGACTTGATGAAGCCAACAGGACCACATCGTCCGCAAAAAGCAGAGACGAGATCTCGCGGCCACCAAAACAGACACCCTCCGTTCCCTGACTGCGCCTAGAAATTCTGTCCATAAAAATAATGAACAGAATCGGTGACAAAGGGCAGCCCTGGCGGAGTCCAACATGCACCAGGAACAGGTCTGACTTACTGCCGGCAATGCGAACCAAGCTCCTGCTCCGGTCATACAGGGAACGAACAGCCCGTAGCAACGAGCCCCGAACCCCATAATCCCGAAGCACCCCCCACAGGATGCCACGAGGGACACGGTCGAATGCCTTCTCCAGGTCCACAAAACACATATGGACTGGTTGGGCAAACTCCCACGAACCCTCCAACACCCTAGTGAGGGTATAGAGCTGGTCCAGTGTTCCACGGCCAGGGCGAAAACCGCATTGCTCCTCCTGAATCCGAGGTTCGACTATCGGTCGGATTCTCCTTTCCAGTACCCTGGCATAGACTTTCCCAGGGAGGCTAAGGAGTGTGATCCCCCTGTAGTTGGAACACAATCTCCGGTCCCCCTTCTTAAAAAGAGGGACCACCACCCCGGTCTGCCAGTCCAGAGGCACCGTTCCCGAACTCCACGCGATGCTGCAGAGGCGTGTCAGCCAAGACAGCCCCACAACATCCAGAGACTTGAGAAACTCGGGGCGGATCTCATCCACCCCCGGAGCCTTGCCACCGAGGAGTTTTTTGACTACCTCAGCAACTTCAGCCAGGGTAATGGACGAGTCCCCCTCCGAGTCCCCAGCCTCAGCTTCCTCTACGGAAGGCGTGTCGGAGGGATTGAGGAGATCCTCAAAGTACTCCTTCCACCGCCCGAGAACATCCTCAGCTGAGGTCCGCAGCGCACCACTTCCACTGTAAACAGTGTTCGTGGAACACCGCTTCCCCCCTCTGAGTCGCCGGACGGTTTGCCAGAATCTCTTTGAGGCCGACCGAAAGTCTTCCTCCATGGCCTCACCGAACTCCTCCCAAGCCCGAGTTTTTGCCGCGGCGACTGCCAGAGCCGCGCTCCGTTTGGCCCGTCGGTACCTGTCAGCTGCTTCAGGAGTCCCATGAGCCAGCCAGGCCCGATAGAACTCCTCCTTCAGCTTGACGGCATCCCTTACTTCCGGTGTCCACCACCGTGTTCGGGGATTGCCGCCGCGACAGGCGCCGGAGACCTTATGGCCGCAGCTCCGAACCGCCGCACCGACAATGGAGGAGCGGAACATAGTCCATTCAGACTCAATGTCCCCCACCTCCCTCGGGACCTGGTTGAAGCTCTGTCGGAGGTGGGAGTTGAAGACCTCTCTGACAGGGGCCTCCGCCAAACGTTCCCAACAGACCCTCACTATGCGTTTGGGCCTGCCAGGTCTGTCCAGCTTTTTCCCCCGCCATCGAATCCAACTCACCACCAGGTGGTGATCAGTTGACAGCTCAGCCCCTCTCTTCACCCGAGTGTCCAAGACATATGGCCGAAGATCAGAAGAAACGACTACAAAGTCGATCATCGACCTCCGACCTAGGGTGTCCTGGTGCCAAGTGCACTGGTGGACACCCTTATGCATGAACATGGTGTTCGTTATGGATAAACCGCGACTAGCACAGAAATCCAATAACAACTCACCGCTCGGGTTCAGATCAGGGAGGCCGTTCCTCCCAATCACGCCCCTCCAGGTATCACTGTCGCTGCCCACGTGGGCGTTAAAGTCCCCCAGTAGAACGACAGAGTCCCCAGTGGGAGCGCTTTCCAGCACGCCCCCCAGGGACTCTAAAAAGGCCGGGTACTCTACACTGCCGCTAGGCGCATAAGCACAAACGACAGTGAGAGACCGTTCCCTGACCCGAAGGCGTAGGGAGATGACCCTCTCATTCACCGGGGTAGACTCCAACACATGGCGGCTGAACTGGGGGGCTATTAATAAGCCCACACCAGCCCGCCGCCTCTCACCTTGGGCAACGCCAGAATAGTGGAGAGTCCACCCTCGATCGAGTAGAGTGGTTCCAGAACCCAAGCTGTGAGTGGAAGTGAGCCCGACTATATCTAGACGGTATCTCTCAACTTCCCGCACCAGCTCAGGCTCCTTCCCCGCCAGTGAGGTGACATTCCAAGTCCCAAAAACCAGAGTTGGCGCTCGAGGTTTGGGTCGGCCGGGCACTCGGCCCCGACCACCGCCCAAATCACAATGCACCGACCCCTTACGGTTTCTCCGGCAGGTGGTGAGCCCACCGAAGAGCGGCTCCACGTCGTGGCTTCGGGCTGAGCCCGGCCAGGCCCCGTGGGCATAGACCTGGCCACCAGGCGCTCGCATGCGAGCCCCCCCCCCAGGCCTGGCTCCAGGGTGGGGCCCCGGTGACCCCATACCGGGCGGGGTAAACGGACGCCTTGATTTTTTCGTCATAAGGGGTTTTTGAACCGCGCTTTGTCTCGTCTGTCATCCAGGACCTGTCTGCCATGGGAGACCCTACCAGGGGCATGTAGCCCCAGACAACATAGCTCCTGGACTCATTCAGGCACTCAAACCCCTCCACCACGATAAGGTGGCGGTTCACGGAGGAGTAAACTTATAAAATATAAAACAAAAATACTGCTCAATGTACTAGAAAATAAGTAGTGTGGCCAGTTTCAGCTGCTGACACACACTTCCTTTTCTGCTCTCCAAAATTTCCTCCTTGCCGTGATACCAACAGGTCCTTCTCACTGCTGCACGCCAAGTTTAAAAGGCCGACTGCGCGTGCTTGGGTTACATTTAGATTTATTCAAGTTCACACTTTTTTCTAAAGCGATTTACAGTGTTAATCTGTTTACAGTTATTTACCTATACACCCAGATAATTTTACTGGAGCAATTCTGGATAAGTACCTCGCTCAAGGACAATACAGTCGGAGGTGAGATAAAACTCATTGAATCTACGACCTTTGTGTTCAAAAAACGCTCATTCGAGGTTGAAATAATGGTCCTATTCTGTTCATGAAAATGACATGGCGTGCGCGGATGAACAGTGGTACCAGCTAGGGGTGCTTCACGGTTGCTAATCCTGCAGAATAAGGGACACTTTTGGGTTCTTTATAGGAAAATAAGAGACAGTATAAGGGGACACTCAGAATTTCTTTGCAGCTAATGTATATGTGTAAAACAAGAAGCTTCTGCTTGACTGAATTAAATGCTAAAATGAATCTGAGACACAATTAATTTGCTTTTAGCTCAGTGACATACACGTCAGTTGTAAAAAATAAATTAATTTTAATCATGTGATGCTAAAGTCTCACACACACCATTACACACATATCACTACAGG
Organism: Scleropages formosus; assembly: GCF_900964775.1. Lineage (NCBI taxonomy): Eukaryota > Metazoa > Chordata > Actinopteri > Osteoglossiformes > Osteoglossidae > Scleropages > Scleropages formosus. Next base: position 33,689,570 of record NC_041810.1, read on the forward strand.
GTCTGCCTAGGCAAAGGATGTTTTTCACAATAGTCTCTGGTGTTGTATGTCCACAAGAAATTTTCTTGACTATCTTTGAGTCACTGCCTGTTAGTTGCAGTGATCTGTTAGCGCAGTCAGCACTGTTGTAACTGATATTGTGCTTTACAGTGTGGTAAACATGTAAACCCGGCAGCTCAGGGTGTAAGGCTGGAGGGGGAGGGGACACACCAAGGACAGGACAGGACGCCAGTCCGTCGCAAGGCACCTCAAGCGGGACTCGAACCCCAAACCCACAGGAGAGTAGGACCTGGTATCCGCGTACCCCAACAGAAAAATCTCTCTTACAAATTTTACAGTTCGCCATAAACTCGTTCTCCCTGACTTTACTAAGCCATCGGTTCTGTCTCCAATTCTTTTTCATACTTCTTTAATCGTTTTCGTTTATGAGGTGGACTATTAGTAGCCATGATGACATGATCTAGTCATCTAGTTAGTAGCTACCTGACCCTCTCGCGGGGGGTGGTGGGATTCCCCTTGAACCTCCCCCCACTGTCAAATGTAGCATCCAGCTACAGTGAGCCGAAACACTTCCTTCCCCAAGACAGAGAACTTCCTCGTAACGGCTATCATTCGGTATTTTATTAACCAAAAAACTGAAATCAGAGAAAACGCTGCCTCCAACTCGACGTAAACAGTAGCATTTATCTCCTGAAAAAAAGCCTTTAAATGTACTACTATTTCACACGGGATGCGAGAGGGTTGCCAACCCTCCCAAATCGTAAGAGTTGCGTTTCGTATTAAAACCATCCCTTAACCTTTCACACCCAGAGACACACACACATTTTCAGAACCACTCGTCCCATACGAGGTCACAGGGAACTGGAGCCTACCCGGCAACACAGGGCATAAGGCCGGAAGGGAAGGGGACACACCCAGGACGGGACGCCAGTCCGTCGCAAGGCACCCCAAGCAGGACTCGAACCCCAGACCCACCGGAGAGCAGGACTGTGGTCCAACCCACTGCACCACCGCACCCCCTCCCTTCAGAACCACCTGTCCCATACAGGGTCACAGGGAACCGGAGCCTACCCAGTAACACAGGGCGTATGGCCAGAGGGAGAGGGGACACACCCAGGACAGGACACCAGTCCGCTGCAAGGCACCCCAAGTGGGACTCGAACCCCAGGCCCACCGGAGAGCAGGACCCAGTCCAACCCACTGCGCCACCGCGCTCCCCCACCCAAAGACAGTTAAAAGTATTTATTAAATGTATTTATTTGATACATAAACTTCGCAGTTTGCATAAAAGTGTTAAAAGATTAGGAAAACAAACCGTGAAAAAATGGATGTAAAACGGAGCTGTGCTGCGTGAGTCCAACTGCTATTGACGTTGCTAGGATGTCGGAGCGCAACTAAAACGAAAGGGGTTAAGTAACTCCGCGAATTCCTCCTGATCTCAGCCTGGTAATTTGTACCAGGTTGAAGTTGATTTGGAAGCTTTCAGTACGGTATCTTTCAGTACTGTCTCAGACAGTGCTTATCACCTGTCACACAAATTTTACAGTTCATGCCAGGGCAGGTTAAGTAAAAATGAAAAACACTGAAAATAAAAAGAAATTTATAACCAATAATGACAATAAATAAATGAATGAAAATAAAAGCAAATGTCTTTTTTAAAAAAAAAAAAAAAAAAAAAGATTTAAAGAGGTTTTTTTGTGCAGATTTTTAATGTTATCCACAAAATGTATGTCTCTAATACAAATATGGATTTTGCTGCATAATTTCAGTGAATGGTAGCATAAAGATGCCTCTAAGCTCATCTTATGTGTAACTTTAGAAATAAGAAGTAAGTCTGAGAGCAGAGTTCAGACTATAGCCTACTGTACAACTCTGAAAGGCTCTTAGATGCACTCTGATGCCTATGTGTTTAAGGCTCGTAATCTAGTGCAGTCTCCAAATGAGCTCTAAAGTTCACAGGTAACAGATGCAGTTCAATAAGTACAGGTGTTATATGAGCTCTTTGTGTTTCACTCATTCTGCACCAACAGTACTCCACACACCCACACCCCCAAAGTCTGAAAACCACTTGTCCCCAGCAGGGTTGCGGTGAACCGGAGCCAAACCCGGCAACACAGGGTGCAAGGCTGGAGGGAGAGGGGACACACCCAGGACAGGGCACCAGTCTGCCGCAAGGCACCCCAAGCAGGACTTGAACCCCAGACCTGCCAGAGAGCAGGACCTGGCCAAACCCGTTGTGCCACCATGCCCCCCAACAACACTCTATCAGTGAGCATTTTGGGAGAGCTGTATAAAGAGCTTTACAGTCGCACATAAAACTGTGAAAAAAATTACACAGTAGATTAATTGTTACTCTATCAGTACAGGGTAAGCACCTTGTTCAAGGGGTACTACAGCAGCAGCTGGCATTCAAACCTGCAATCACTTTAAGATGTAAAGTTATATGTCACATTATTGCGTGGTGTAATAATTTTTCTGACCTTTGTGCACAGATGCTGTGGATTATGCAGTTTTTGATAGGTTTATCAAACGACACACATTACAAACCACATTTGCTTTGTAATGTTACACCTTTGGACTGGCTTGGTGATTTGACACAAATAGGATGGCCCACTGTGCTCATTTAGAAATTAAGAGGATTAATTGGGAAGATGAAAAACATTCTGAAACTGACCTTGGTGGTCAGAGACACTGCTCTTTGAAAACATTAGTCATCTCATTTTAAAACTTTGGTGTTTCTTGACGGTGTAGATAAATGTGAGCTGCCTCATGTGATTTTCAACCTTTAAACTTTGATAGATGATCAAAGGTCTAAATGGGGAATTGTACCAGGACATTAGTTGCGCCATGATGGCAGATGATTTTGGTGAGATTAATTGGTTGATTAATTGTACAAACAAACAAACTAGAATGGAGGTTTATGGATGAATAAATAAGGACCCAGGTTTAAATCCCACATCTGACTGTACCATCCATGAGCAAGGCACTTAATCTAAAATTGTTCCGGTAAAAATCATCCAGCTGTATAAAATGGTAAATAACTAATTACAATGTGGCCTGAATATCAGCTAAAAGAGTAAATGTCTATGAATGATTTTGGATAGCTATAATACAGTAAAGCCTATACCTGGAGTTTGTTTCTCATACTCCATTCATCCCTGCAGATTTTCTCCCAGCTGTAGCAGGTATCTGAAGAGCTGTCATACCACAGATGGCATTCAGTACTATTCTTAAATGCGCCCCTTCATGTGTTTTTAAGAAACGTCATTTCAGCCACGTGATTTGAGTTGTTTTTCTGACAGAGCAGCACTCTTGACCCTTGGTGTTGCTCCCACCCACTGAAACATGTCATCCACAATACAGGCCTCTATACACGGTCCTCCAGGCTCTGCTTTGCGTTCACTTATAGAAGTGGTGTGGTACTGTAATAATGTGGTACAGTAATGGACCCAGTCTGATTTCCACTCTGAGTTCTAGTTTCAGCCAGTGGAACTCAGTGCTCTGACTGATTTCTCAGTTACTTCACTGACATTCATTCACATCTGGTTGCTCAGTTTGGTTGGGTGGTTTGGTTTTGGCACTGTTTGTGACGTATCCTTTTGACTAGAATGCCCTTTAGCATGTTCATTGGCAGGGTAGAAGTTAAGCTATTCTTAGATTACTGTTATTGTATGAATCAGAAGGATATGAAAACAGTTAACGTAACAGTTAACTGTCATGGTCGGGTCTTGAAGGAAGCGGCGGACCCAAGTGCAGAGAGGTAATGATCGTGGTGTCTTCGGGGAAATCCAAGAGAGGAGGTCAGAGAACGGGCAAAGGGTCTTCGAGGTGCGAACGTCGTAACAGGGAGGATCCAAAAGGCGAGGTCAGTACACAGGCAAGAGGTCGATGATCAGAAAGAGGCAGTAGATCGGGGCAACAAGCGACGGGTTCGGGGAAGGCGTTCGGGAACAGGAAATGGCTAGAGAAGGTCGCTAACGAGGAGGCAGATCAAGGTTCCGCATCAGCTGGTGGTCTGACGCAGCCTTTTATGCTGTAGTCTGCGTTGCGTCCCAGGTGTTCCGTGTTGCCCCAGAGGTGTGGGCGTGGCATTAACATGTTGTTTCTTGACGGTGTAGATAAATGTGAGCTGCCTCATGTGATTTTCAACCCTTGAACTTTGGTAGATGATCAAAGGTCTAAATGGGGAATTGCACCAGGACATTAGTTGCACCATGATGGCAGATGTTTTTGGTGCAATCACTGACAAGTTCTCAGCATCACCCTGCCTGGTTTGTGCTGGACTTCCATGCAAAGCTATCCTCTCCAAATTCAAGCCACTCTCCGAATCTGAAATCTCTGACCTACTGATATCACACAGAGCCACCACCTGCTTGCTTGATCCGATCCCATCGTCACTCCTACAGAACATTTCCCCACAACTCTCCACCTTCATCTCTAAGATCATCAACTCCTCTCTCTCCTCTGGCTGTTTCCCAGCTGCCTTCAAAACCGCTCTCATTTCATCTCTGTTAAAGAAACCCTCCCTGGGTCCCAGTTTGGTCCAAAACTACAAACCAATCTCCCTCCTCTCCTTCCTGTCTAAAAGCCTAGAGCGGACTGCCTGTGATCAAATGTCTGATTTCCTTATCTGGAACCATCTCCTCGATGGATATCAGTCTGGTGGTGTTTGATGCTCTCCAATCCACTAGAGCCATCTCCCTCTCCTTGTTCCTCTTCCTCCTCGATCTGTCTGCAGCATTCGACACGGTCAACCACTGGATTCTACTCTCCTCTCTTAGCTTGGGATCAAAGGAGCAGCACTAAGAAGATTTGAGTCCTACCTATCTGACAGATTCTGTCCAGTGGTCTGGCAGAGCTCTCATTCTTCTCCTCTGCCTCTCTCAACTGCTGTCCTGCAGGGCTCAGTATTGGGTCCTCTTCTTTTCTTGATCTACACCTCCTCCTTCAGCCTGATCATAGCTTCCCATGGATTCAAATACCACTGCTATGCCGATGATACCCAGCTCTTCTTCTCCTTTCCACCTGGAGTGTCAGACATTTCCGCATGTATTGTTGCCTGCCTGTCGGACATTTCTACATGGATGTCTGATCACCACCTCCAAATCAGCCTCTCCAAAACAAAAATTCTTCACCTCCCAGCTGGCCTGTCTTCCTGTCATGATCTATCGATCAAACTGGACAACTCATTCATTTTGCCTTCCTCTTTGGCTAAGAGTCTGGGAGTAATGATTGGCAAGAGTCTGTCTTTTTCTCAGCACATCAAAGCCACAACCCAATCCTGCAGAGCCATTCTGCATAATATTCGTAGGATCCCTCCCTACCTCACAACTGACTCTGCCCAACTACTGGTCCAGGCCATGGTGACTTCTTGTCTGGACTTCAACTCTCTCCTGTGTGGCCTTCCTGCTACTGCCATCAGACCTCTGCAGCTGATACAGAATGCTGCTGCACAAGTTGTGTTTGATTTGCCGAAGCATTCCCATGTATCTCCTCTATTCATTTCTCTGCACTGGCTTCCTATAGCTGCCCAAATCAAATTCAAGACCCTGGTTATTGTCTACAAATGCATCAAAAGAACTGCTCCCAGCTATTTACAAGATTTGATCAACCACTACACCCCAGCCAGAATAATAATATAAATACAGTATGGAATTTCCATGCTGCAATATTTTTTTCACTTTCATTTCCAAGTCTGCTTACTTCTGCTTTTTCTTTTCTGCATTTCTACAATACTGCTTTTTTTATTGCCAATCATTGTACAAGATGGTAAATTCAATGGAATCACAAACAAAATATTTTGTACACAACTTTTTAGTAAATAAAACAGTCACTGCTAGACACCATAACAGTGGCTGAGACACAAGCAATAAGAAATTTGGTGCCTTGTGACAGTACTGCAGATGTGGCAGTTGTCCTTAGGAGTATATAAGCCTGGTGGATACTGGGGCCGTCTATGATAGGGTAATATCTGTAGAGAATTTGCAAATCTGTAATAAACTATTTTCAAGTCTACATGTGCCCCTTATGAAAATACCAAAGAACTTGGAGTTGTTCTTCTGACAGTCTACTGTGTGCCGCAGACTGGAAAAGGTAATTAAGACTGAAGACCAAGCTGGGACATGAAAATAATATAAGGTTAATGGGATGGCTGACATTAGTTGCATATTTTGTAAAATGGAGACTACCTGTACACATTTCAAAGTACAGAAAAAGTTGGTGGTAGATATTTGGTAAACAAAGAAAGAAAAGTTGGTGACAAATGCTGGATTCACTAGTTTCAGTGCATTCCAGCAACCAGTGAGAAATTCATCACCGAAATCTTCTGAACTCAGAACAATTCAAATTTAAAATATGCATTTTAAAATGACAAATAGGAGATGGTACTGCCCCTTACTTGCAAGCTGTGTGTTTCCCATTGTCAGCTTTTGTGTGCTCAGTGATGTCTGATGTCTGTACAGATCAGGGGTCAGTGAACTGTGATGGTTGGCCACGGGGACAACAGTGTGACATGGCTCGGTGTCTCCCTGCAGACCCATGTATTGACTGGGCAAGAACACACTATGGGTATTGGTAGTGCTCTTGCTGAGAATTGCCGGTGTCTCTGTGAGGTGACGAAGGCCAAGGCTGATCTACTCCACTTATCCGTGGTGCTGTTGCAAGGGGGGTGAGCAGCATCAGAGGTACTGCCCCAACAGCAATCTCCTCTTCTGCTAGGTATAGGCATTGAGCACCAACTCACCTATTCCCTCTCTATATTTTCTTGGCTTCCTCTTAGATTTTCTGGGTCTAAATGTCACAACATTAAATTTTATTCATTATAACAGCTTGATATTTTACTGGCCTGTCAGATAGTACCTCCTGAGTACAGGGTTAAATCGGTGTAAGTAGCTTTGCACTATAAGTAACAAAAGGAGAGAAGTGACAGATAAATGTAACGTAGCTTGTCAACAAGACAGTAACATGGTTGTTGACCTTTTGGTTCCTTCAGCAAAATGACAATGATGGCTTTGGTTAATCAGTTTTTATAGCAGTAGATGATTTAGTGTGATATCTGCTGACGAGCTGTAAAAAGAATCAAAGAAACACAGAGGAAGTTTCTACAGAAGGCTCCTTCTAGAGACGTCACTTGAGAAGCAACAAGTAGAATCTGTTTTGGGTTAGAGTTTCAGTGACTTGTTAGACAGTAGTTTCCTAAAATCTATATGTTCATGACCAGACTTCAAGCAACCAGATATTGGAATGACCCAACATTCTAGTCCATTAAAATATAATTTTTGAATAATATATTTTCCAGAATAAAAAAGTTAATAGGCAAAATTAAATAATGTATTTAAAAAAATCGTTTCAAGCTTTTAAATCTTTTCCAGCTCAGTGGAAAAAAAAAAAAAAACTTTTTTTTTTTGGAAATGTGTACCGTTGGAAAGAGTATTATTTTTTGCACCAGCCTCTACCCTTGCATTAACACCACCAATAGTTTTTCTCCTGGGTAGTAGGATGTTAGGTGGAATGGAAGACAATTTAAAAAATAATAGAAAAAGATAAAGAAAAATAAATCTATTTCAGTTTTTCAAGTGATTTGAAATTCAAATTTATTCATTTAGCTAACACTTTCCTCTGAACAACTTACAATGACTCTTATTTACATATTTAACCATTTACAGTATACAGACACACACTTTCTGAACCGCTTGTCCCATACGTGGTCACGGTGAACCAGAGCCTGACCCGGCAGCTCAGGGCGTAAGGCTGGAGGGGGAGGGGACATACCCAGGACGGGATGCCAGTCCGCCGCAAGGCACCCCAAGCAGGACTCGAACCCCAGACCCACCAGAGAGCAGGACCCGGTCCAATCCACTGCACCACCGCGCCCCCCCTTTACAGTATACATCTTGGCAATTTTATTGTATGCATTCAGGGTAAGTATGTTAATAATGGGCATTATAGAAAAAGGTGGGATTTAAACCTGTGCCCTTCAAGTCCAAAAGCAGCACTTTTTACCACTATGCCATCTATTGTCACATTTTTTTTTTCAGTAGTCTGGTCATGTGAGGAAGAGCTGCAGCAAAAGTGAACCACCAGTACCTTTGAGAAACATTTTTAACCCAATGTGCATTATTGAATATTCAGCTATATAAATATGCACACATTTTGAAAGTTTATTATAAAAAAAGTGTGAATGACTGTAATAATTAAAATAGTGATGTAAGAGAAAAAAAAACAATAGTTAATAACTCATCTTGCTCAAGTAAATTTCATGCTCTTGTGAGAGTTGAACTGGAAAGAAATGTTTTTGATGAATAATATGCAAATAAAGTATTTTGTTGCATGCAGCAGTGTCATAGTTCTGTTATAGTGCTTGTAGCACTGTCTGTGTGTGTGTGTGTGTGTGTGTGTGTGAGAGAGAGAGAGAGAGAGAGAGAGAGAGAGAGAGAGAGAGAGAGAGAGAGAGAGAGAGAGAGCACTTCTCCATTCTCAGTCCCAGTACACTTTCGTCTGCCTTTGATTGTCGCAGCAGCTTGTTTTGGGGTGAATTAATCATCATCGTGTCCTGTTACAGTTACATCTCTTTATGTTTCTGATTGACTGGTCACAAGCTCTCAGTTTTCTCTAAATGCAAACTTTCTGTGTGAAAGAAGGACGCTGTGTGTGCTTGTGATGAATGACCCAGCGGACACTCAGCATGAACATCTGTGTGTGGAATGAAAAACAGCAATGTGAGCGCCCAACCTGCTTGCTGACTGCCTCTGTGCTGCATGAGTTCTTCCACTGAGCCTTCGGGGTGACCGAGGCCGTCTGCTATGGAGCCATTGATGTGGACACCAGACAGTCCATCCCTTTGTGCCAGAGAGCTACGAAACCTGGATGGGAAAGTATGTTTGTCTTTTCCCCCAAATACAAGTGGTCCTCGGTTTACAGTGGGGATCCATTCCTGACAACAGTTGAAATCACTTTATATAACCCATAAGAGAATATATACAACTAACACAAATGTTACTTTGAATAATAGGGTTTTTTCTGCTAATTTAAACCATTATTCATGTCAAAATAATGCTAATATAAAATAAGTAGAGTGCAGAGTGATAAAGATATGTTCACTTTTGCTTTTTATTTTGAGCACCACCAGAACATTTTTTTTAAAAAAGGAACTTGAAGGTAATGGCAAACAAAGTTTCATAAATAAAACGCAATCACTGCTGGACACCCAAATCCAGACTGAGACCCAAATAGTAAGAAATAGGGGGCCAGCCCATGTTATCATGCAGTAGATGGAGCAGTTATCCTTAGACATTACGACTAAACGTTGGGACTCAGAAATAATATAATGAGGTTAATGGGATGGTCATCGTAATCTGCATATGTTGTAAGGAAGTATTCCTGTATTCCTGTCCATTATTTAATGAAACAAGGGTAGATTCAAGGCACACTAGTCAAAATCATCAGTGAAGTTCTGGAGCAGCAAAGTCCCTCTTGTTCAGTCAGGGTCATAAGTCACTGTCAGCTCAACATAATGTCATAACAAAGAAATGGTGCCGCCTTGGACAAAGGGGTCTTTTAAATTGTAGTGAGTCTGTTGAAGGAGTCCCCAAAAAAGAGACTTGTCTTTGTTCAGGCTCTGTAGAAAACAACATTGCATAACCTGTAGTATTTATTTATTTCAAAGAGCAAGTTCTGGCAAGCAGCATAACTTCTGCTCATTTTGGGGAGGGGTCAAGGAGGCCCTCAAAAATGTGTGTTTTGTGTTCCACTTCAGGTGCTGCTGATCTGCAGTATGATGCACTGCTCGCTGTGGGTATTTTTAGCTGAGAAGTTAAATCAGAGAGGAATATAGAAAGATGCTCACCGAAGCAGAAGCTTTTCTAATTAGTGCCTCCCTGTTATGACAACAGAAGTATCTCACTGTTTAATGAAGAACTAAGGATCTCAAGTGCATAAAGCACTCTTCATACTTTCATGAGTTTTTGCTTCTATTACAAAAAAACTGGTCTATTGCCCCTCTGCTTTATGCTCTGCTAATGCACTCATTTGAAAAGGAATGGTTTAATAATTATTGTATTTGATGACAACAGAAAAAAAAACATTTTCACAGTGGCCACTTATTACAGAAATTGGGAAGAGGAAAGTGCAATCATAGCTCTTGGAGTTTTTTTATTATTTTTTTGTTTGATTTGATATTTCAGACCTTTATTTACTGCAACGTGGCAAGGTGTCATTTAGGCATCTGTTTGTCACTCATATTTTTTTGTACTTTCTGCACTGTGGGGTTCTGGACAGGTCTTTCCTATACCTTCTCTGTGGTGACTGGCCCCGCCTACGTGGTGCTCCAACCATCGCTCCACAGCACAGAGACAGTATGTGGGTGCCATGCAGCATGAAGCATACAGGCCCTTGATATTCCATCATGTATATATGTTAAATATGAGAGTATAATGAGCTCTATATCTGGACACATCAAAGGACACGTTCACCTTTGACAGCTCCAGTAATAAGCTATTACATCACCAGTAACAAAAAGAACGGCTTCACTGTGTATTTCATGGTGTGTGTTATTTACCTCCCATCAGTTGTTTTTAACCTTTTTTGTTACCCGAATGTTTTGTGAGTAATCAATGCCATTTGTTTAAGTTGAAACTTTTCTCCAAAGCAATGTATGACTGATCCGACTATTAACCTTCATCCAGTGTGTCTTAGTGTTAGATACACTGCAGTAAACTCCAGATAATCTTTCTACCATATATACAGCAGAGCAATGTAACACATTTATGAAGAATAAAGTTCATAAAAAGTTTATGGATTTTTGTATGCTCTCAAACTCCATATGAGCTTTGTGGATTGATGACTGATGTGGATGTGTACGCTAAATGCCATGACGTACATGGGGGAGGCAATAACTGGGATTCTTAAGAGCCATTTTTTAATTGAAAAGTCTTGAATGTGTGTCATTGGCAGGATCCATCATTTTGAGCACTTTAAGGAGAAGTATGGGGTGGGTGAAGTGCAGTACACCTCTGAGATGAGTGTGTGTGCATGCACATCAATACTGACTTTATTTGACCTTCTCCTTGGCTGTGAATCAGTTTTGAGACTGTGTGGATTTAATTTTGGTAACCCTTTGTGGGATGGCAGTTGAGGGTCAGCCACAGGGTTACTGATACTCTCATTCTGTTTTATGCTCTGTTTGTCCAGTCTGTGCACATATCTGTGTCCCTTAAAATGAGTAGAACCACAGGGATGAAGACAGACTGTTCTTCTGGCAGGTTTGTTTAGTTCATTTAAAAAAAAAGCAAAGAAATGTTCAATGTGGTTAATTGCTTGTTCAGCTGAACCTTTGTTTTGATGTCTTGATGCGCAACTGCGGAACCTTTATTCCAACACATTGATTCGTGATTTGTTCATGTGTGCTATTTCTATCTGGATAGGCATAGTTGAAGCATCTGAGTTCTGTGTGTTTTTCCTATGCCCATGGAAGCAAAAACTGTAAGTTGTGAAGTTCTTGCAGACAGATTGGTTAGGATGTTTATTTGCCTTAAGTTTAATCTATGTATACACTGTTTGTTTATTCAGCTGTTACTGTCCTCATGAAACGCATGTGTGAGTTCGCGCTGTGTCATACTAAGTTAATTGTGCTATCGGTGAATGAGTTAACTGGTTATTATAGCGATTTGTTGTTTCCTTTACTGTTTCTGTTTATTATAGTTTCACTCGCATTTTCACGTGTCATTTGGAGACAAAGGAGCAAGACGCTCATAATCCTGGTTTGTGAGAATCGAGCTTGGCTTGCTGTTAAACTGCATTAATGCACTGGCTGTGCATAACACGCAGGGAGAACAGTACAGTGAAAAGTTAAACCAGCAGTGGGTGCAAGGAAGAATACAGGAACGCAAGCATGTAGCATCCATCTTCACCCAACTCTTCAGTCCATGCAGCATCAAGAGCGAGCTCTAAGCACTCATCTTTTTCTAAGTCACCTGCCATGGAAGCTGCCGCCAAGGCTAGAGCTTCAGCTGAAGCAGCACTTACCAAGGTGGCTTATGCTAAAAGACAGCTAGAAATAAAAAAGCAGAGAGCCAGGCTAGATCTAGAGTTGGAAGCATTGGAGATTGACAAGGAAGCAGAAGCTGCGCGAGTAAGCACTGAAATCTTAGAAGCAGCTGCAGCTATGGAAAATGGTGACATGCAAAGTATGAGAAACGCTGTCCTGCCATAAGTGAGTCAGCAGCGCACAGAAGAATATGTGCGATCCCAGTCACAGGTCAGTACTCAGACTTCTGCTTTATCACCTCACAATGAAATCTGGCACGCTGCGAACAATCATACTCAGCAAACAACACCTGTAGCTGCAGAGAAGCCTCCCCGCAATCTCTTCAGACACTCAGAAAATCAGCATATATGTGCAACTGAGCACATACTTACTTCAAGACCATCAGATTATCCACACAGAGAATGTGATCAGCATCCTCCTTCTCATGCTAACACTCCAACCATGTTAGACTTTGCCAAGTTCCTAGCACGCAGAGAATTAGTGACTACCGGTCTCTCAAAGTTCGATGACACGCCAGAGAACTTTAGAGCATGGCAGTCCTCATTCCTCAACGCAACTCAAGGCTTGGGGCTTAGATATAGTGAAGAGCTAGACCTCCTTGTGAAATGACTGGGTAAAGAGTCATCTGAGCACATGAAAAGAATCCGCACTGTTTATGTTACCGACTCCAGAGCTGCTCTCCATCTGTCCTGGCAAAGACTTCAGGAATGCTATGCTACACCAGAAATAGTGGAAGATGCCCTATTTAAAAGACTGGATAGCTTCCCTCGTCTGTCTGCTAAAGACAACACAAAACTGAGAGACCTCAGTGATCTTCTCATGGAGCTGCTCGCAGCTAAAAATGATGGCTATCTTCCTGGCCTGGCCTACCTCGATACTCCTCGTGGGATAAAGCCCATAGTGGAAAAGTTGCCTCCAGCCCTGCAAGACAAATGGCTCCTCACTGGCTCACGATACAAGGAACAGCACAGAATAACCTTTCCTCCTTTTTCATTTTTTGTTGCCTTTGTCTATGGCCAGGCTAAGGCCAGAAATGACCCGAGTTTTATCTTGTCAAGCAGCGGTTAGTCTTACGACAAAGGTGAGAGAACGCAATCAAAGCACAGTGGATTCAAGACTGCTGTATCTATGCAAAAGACAGACGTGTCTGCCACAGTTGACGCAGACTCCACAAGCGCTACAGAGACTGAGAGAACAGACAATGACCTAGCCTGATATTGCTCTGTGCACAAGAAAACTCATCCATTGGAAAAATGTAGGTTATTCAGAATGAAAACATTGCAGGAACGAAAGAAACATCCTAAAAGAATGCAAACGCTGTTTTAAGTGCTGCTCTCCAAACCACCAGGCCAGAGATTGTCAAGCGACGCTGAAATGCGGTGAGTGTGAGAGTGAAAGACATTGCTCTGCAATGCACCCTAACACCTCCCAGCCTCCTGCTCCACTGACCACTCTAGAACCAGATGCAGAAGCACGAGGCAGTTTTCCACTTGAGGTGACATCACAATGCACCAAGGTCTGCAGGAAGGGCAGCCTCACACGATCCTGCTCAAAGGTGTGCCTGGAGCGTGTCTTCCCCAGGGTCAACCGGAGCACTCCATCAAAATGTATGTCATCATTGATGATCAGAGTAACCGCTCACTGGCCTGCTCTGAATTTTTCCACCTGTTCGGGGTTGAGAGCAACCTGTCACCATATCTGATGAAGACATGCGCAGGCACCACGGAGATGACCAGAAGAAAAGCAGTAGGCTTTCAAATTGAAGCAGTGAATGGAGGTGTGTGCATGGATCTCCCACCACTCATCGAGTGCAACGAGATAATAACCAATAGATCTGAAATTCCAACTCCAGAGGTCACTCTCGCGTATGCACACCTAAGACACATTGCTCCCCACATTCCCAAGCTAGATCCTGATGCTCAGATGATGATCCTGCTAGGGAGAGACATGATACGTGTGCACAAGGTGAGAGAACAAGTCAATGGGCCCCACAATGCACCTTTTGCTCAGCATCTAGACTTAGGCTGAGTAATTGTAGGTGAAGTGTGTATTGACAACGCTCACAAACCAACTCTGAGTGTCTTCAGAACCCACGTCCTACAGAACGGACGCCCGTCTCTCCTCATTCCTTGCCATAACAGCATCAAGGTAAAGGAAGAACCAAGCTACGGCAGGGAGCGCAGGTATGGTCTCTCTACGTCAACGTCAAAACCTATGCAACCTGAAGACAAGCTCAGGCTTATGGTCTTTCAGCATACAGACAATGACAACAAGTGTGCCATGTCCTTCGAGGATGAGATCTTTCTAAAGATTATGGAGAAAGAAGTCCATCAGGATATAAAGAACAATTGGGTAGCTCCCTTACCATTCAAGTCATCTCGTCCCCCACTCCCAGACAACAGGGAGCAAGCACTGTCCCGCCTCAGATCTTTAAAACGCACTCTGAGCAAAAACGCAGAGATGAAGCAACAGTTTTCCCCCTTCATGGAAAAGCTATTCGAGAACAAACATGCAGAGAAGGTACCGCCTGTCCATGAGAAACAAGAATGCTGGTACCTGCCCATTTTCGGGGTGTACCATCCCCAGAAGCCAGGGCAGATACAAGTCATGTTTGACTCAAGCGCCCAACAGCATAGTGTCTCCCTCAACTCGGTGCTGCTCACAGGCCCTGACCTGAACAATACTCTCCTGGGTGCGCTGTTACAGTTTAGGAAGGACTTCATCGCAGTCACTGCCGATATCCAACAGATGTTTTATGGATTCCTGGTGAAGCATGGCCACAGAGACTATCTGAGATTCCTGTGGCATAAAGACAATGACCTATCAAAGGAGACAGAAGAATATCGCATGCGGGTGCATGTCTTTAGCAATAGCCCGTTCCCGGCGGTTGTCATCTATGGTCTGCAGCGAGCTGCTCGGAATGCGAACCAAAGTATGGAGCTGACACAAGGCACTTTGTTGAAAGACACTTCTATTTGGACGATGGGCTCATATCCCTTTCTACGGAGTCTGCAACCATAGACCTACTGAAGCATACTTGTGCATCACTTGCAGAGTCTAACCTGAAGCTGCACAAAATCGCATCAAACAGCGTTACTGTGATGAAAGCCTTCAAACCTGAAGAACTGGCCTCAGGCATCCAAGACCTGGGTCTAAATGATGAGATTCTTCCTGCCCAAATAAGCCTAGGCTTATGCTGGGACATCGGCACAGATATGTTTACCTTTAAAGCAGGTGTCACTGACAAGCCTTACACCCGTCGTGGGGTACTGTCAGTCATCAACAGCATCTTTGACCCCTTGAGTCTGGCAGCACGAGTGACGATCAGAGGCGGATAGTTGCTGCGAGAGCTGTGCAGTGGAGTTCAGGATTGGGATGCTCCTCTGCCTGATGAAAAGATGAGCAAATGGGAAGTGTGGAAAGCATCACCCGAGGAGCTAAGCAGCCTCTACGTGCCTCGTGGCTATGTACCCATGTCACTCTCAAAACCTATGTACACAGAACTGTATTTTTTTTCTGATGCCTCAAACTGGGCCATAGGGGTGGTAGCTTATTTAAGAGCTATCAGTGAAGATGGCCGTTGTGAAGTTGGATTTATGCTGGGAAAGGCAAAACTATCACTGCAGCCAAAGCCCACAATCCCACACCTTGAACTATGTGGAGCTGTCCTGGCGGTTGAGATGGCGGAGCTGATCTTAGATGAACTGAACCACAAGCCGGATGCTATAAAATTCTACTGTGACAGCAGGGTGGTCCTCGGATACATCTATAATGACTCAAAGCGCTTTTTTGTCTACATACACAATCATGTGCATCGCATACGCCAGACAATGTTCCCTGAGCAGTGGCATTACATCCCTTAGGAACAGAACCCAGCTGATTTAGCCACCAGATCTGTGGCTGCATCACAGCTCTGGTGATAAAAAAATAAAATAAAAAAAAAAATGTTACATAAAAAAGGAATTTTTAATCACAGTGGTATCAAAATATTTTATAATATTTGTAATATTATTTGTAGTTTGCTGTTAATGTCATACTTTTAATCATTCATTGACTTTGAAAACTGCTTGTTCAATCCAGAGTCGAGGTGTTCCGGGGTGTACCTCACAAGCACTGGGTGTGTCATATGGTAAACAATACCCAAGATTGAGATATCAGCAGAATTAAATTCCCAATGCCACCGCAAAGCACATGACCACTATGGTGTTAGAGGTGCTGTGTAGCGTCAAATGTTTGATGCTATATGATATTCATTTGATTGTGACAGTCAGGCTTCATTTAAACTAGTGCAGGGGTGTTTACATTATTAAAGCTGTTTATATGGTGGTGCTACATGAGGCCGCCAAAGCATGAAGGGAGGTGGAGGGAGAGAAAGTGTCCTCATCACTGTATATTTAAAGCTTTCTCAACAGTAGGAGAGCATGTGACCTCAAGAAGGATAGGGACACTAGAGAGTGTGTCCCCTACCAAGAGGACTACTTTGGGTGTAGCACATACATCATATGGTGCCTATCTCTGCCATAGGCCTTGCATGTCTGGGTCTTTGGGAAGAGGCCTAAGCCTGCTCTCCCTGCTGCCCACCAATGCCTTCCATCTCAGGCACAACTCCACTCCCTCCAGCTCTTTCTCTGTCCTCCATCTCCGGACCTTTTGTACCTCAATACCAGTTGCAACCACCTTGGGGTCTGTGGAGTCTCTGTACTGGAGCGCTTCTCTTGTATGTGCCATCATGAACTCTTCCTAAAGGCCTCGAAATGGGACTTTCAAGGCATTACTTCCAAGCCGTGGAAATCAGTTTGTATCAAGCAGCTATTCATAGAACAGCAGAAGATATGTATTCAGTTTCCTTTCAACTCCTTCACTTTCTTTTCCACATTCAAGCTGAGTACATAGCACACTTGGCATTGGCACATGCCGGGTGGCTCTCTTGCTGCAGTTTCGAAAGCGGTCCCTTGGAACAGCGTTGCGTCTATATTTACATTTGTTAATATATCTCACACTGTTAATCTGGCATTCCAAAGTGACTTAGTGTAACTTACTATGATACGGTGGGGAAACTTTTCCTATATCAGGAATGGTACCTTGTCGGTACCTTGCTCAAGGGTAGTACAGCTGACAGAAGGATTTAAACCTGGATCCTTTAAATGTAATACAGCGACTTTAACCAGGACACCCCCTGTTGCCCCACTGCACTGCTCCCTTCCTCAGCTACAGCCCCTTGACTTGGCTTCTCCCTGTAAATGATCCAATAGTTATTCTTTCTGTGGTCTAGACATTATATTGACATGCTCTGCTGTACACTCTACTCAACGTTTATGGTGGATGTTGTGTCTATGTAGTCACATGCACTCATTCTTTTAAACTCTTTAGTGGCTTGCACAGGATGGTCCTGGGCGGTAGGATTTCTAACCTTTGTGTGTTTCAGTTTCAAACTAGAGACGTTACATCTTTCACGTTTACCTGTTTGTATGACGGGTTTGATGTGTTTGTAACACGAGGCACACAGTCCTGTCACTCATGAGACTTCAAATTGGGTTTCGTACTCTAGGTTATAGAAATTGAATTAAAGAGAACTTGTTCAGGGCAAGGTTTCATAGATTCAATCCAGCAAGGAAGCAGGTGCAAAACTGGTTTTTCCCCCTTCCTGTGAAGTCTTCATCTGGAAGGTATTGAAAAGCACAAGTCCACTCTGTTGTGTAATTTGTGATCTAGTAAGGATCTTTGTAACTAAGCAGCATAGCATTTATTACACTTTCATATACATACATTTTTTTTAAAGGCTCTCCGCAAGCAACATGCTACACTACAGGTAATATTTCAGTAATGTACATATTACACATGTAAACTAAAATTTGAACAATTAGAACAATTTAGGGATTTACCCCCAATCAAGGCTATTACAACCCTGGTATCCAAAGAGTGCAGCTCTGTACACTACAGTCATCTGACCCTCCTAATAAATCAGATTTACTATGTACAATGTCAAAACTGACTAAACAAGTATCATCCAACAATAACATTAATGTAACATGTTTCACAGTTATGTCAAAGTGCACATTCCTAAATTTGATGTTAGAGGTACTCAGAGTGCAGTACAACATCAAAATTTACACCATGAACAAAAATTTTAAAAAGGATATGTACATTTTAAAATTAATACAACATTTTAAAAAAAGCCAACAGGGATGACAGAGCTTAATGTTTCATTTTTGTCCACACTTGTAGAAGGTTTCTCAAAATAACTGATTTCAGTAGTCAGACGCTGGTCATTAATAACCAGAGAGGGTTTCCATGGTTGGTTGTATTCTACGATTTGCCATACATTTCAGTGCCCAAAAACTAACACAATGAAATTTTTTTTTAGGAATTAATCACCCTTTTCAGCACATGTAACAACTCAAAAAGGTTAAAACATGACTTCCTGTTAACAAGGATGAATGCCTCATCTTTCATCTTCTATCAAAGCAGACAAAATTGGAAGAAAAAAAAAAAAAAAAAAAAAAGCACAGTAATAGGAAGTTTTTCTATATGTGCTTTGATTTAGATGGATTTTTTTTTTTTTTTTTTAAAAAAAAACTGTTTACTTTGTGCCAAAACTGATATGTGGCTGAAGATAATTATTTTTTTCCCCACTTTATCAGTCTTGTCCCATTTCTTTCATGTGGGTTCCTTTTGTGTTCCATGAGGCTATTACTCCGTGTAAGAAAACTAGTTCATTAATATTGTAACATCATAACATACCAGCACTGACCATCATAATCCCTTGAAAAACACACTCCTCATGTCTAAGAGTGCAGATCACCCTGCTATGCGCGCACACATGCAACTTATACTAGCAGATTGCTGGTGTAGACAAACCCCTGCTCAATCATCATGTTCACCCACATATCTTACAGCTGTGTTTAACTACAGAAGTCCTCAATTTACCACTTACCCAAAATAGGACAATCTGGACTTATGACGCCCATCCCATCAACCTGATTATGTTCTCTGAGTCCCAACAATTGGCTGTAATCTAATGATGACCACTCTATTCGCTGTATAACTGACTGTCCACACAGGCACAGTACAGCCATATTTCTTATAGACTCAATAAACATATATTCCTGCAACTGAGTTCTATTTACAAAATCACAATTTCATTTACAGAACATTTTGTTTGCGAAGCAATTCAAGTCACTGTCTTGTACAATGTAGCATGGAGGAGGACACCCAGGGTGGGATGCCAGTCCACCGCAAGGCACCCCAAGCGGGACTCGAACCCCAGACCCGCCAGAGAGCAAGCACAGGCCAAACCCGCTGTGCCCCCCTTAATAACAAATGTATAACCTTATTTATGTTTTGCATCATTTTGTACTTTCTATCGTATCTGCATAAGGCTGTCATTTTATCTGGCCTTTTCTATCACACTTTAAACTTTTATACAATAATAAAAACAGTAATCTGATGATACAGCGTAATCAACATCTTCATCCAAGGTAGATGCACATGTGAGCAGTTATTTTATAAAAAAAGATTTATTTTTTAAATCTAACAGTAACTCATGAATTGAAGCACCAGAACTTCATTGCTTTACATGCAGGCACTGAAGATTAATGATTAAACCTTGGTGTCTTTACTCAACTTTCTGATTGGACAGCAGCATGCAATTAAATCATGAAGATCCTTGTTACATTTGTATTTTTTTTAAATGTGGTTAATGCAGGCATAATTGTTCCCTTGATAAATGTATTTTTTAATCATTAAAAACACCCAGGCAGAGTCTACCCTGTTGAACTCCCCAGACAAATTATACTTTGCAAGAAGGATTTTTGTCATTGTTTCAGTTTTGTTCCGTTGCCTTAATATTTCAGGTGTAATTGATGCCTTTAACGCAACACAACGGAACGATCAATCAGCACTGAGTCCAATGATTAATACACACCACACGAAGAAGGTCAGATTAAACAGGCAAGTACCACCTACTGCAATGAAATCCCTTCATCAGAAGCACTGCTTTGGAGTTGCAATTATACAATAATGGAACTGATATTCAGACTGCAATTATTGCATTTCATTAAAAATATCTTTAAATGTAATCTCTCTAGAGGTAAAGGTTAAATCAGATAAGACCAAAAATAGAAGAATTAATAATTTACAAGGCAATGTGATTGTTTCATACACGTCAGATACTAAAATGAGATTAAATTCATTAGCATGTGTGAACCTTTGTAAGCTTCCAGGTAATTAAAATTGCAAAGACACCATGAACAATGTAACACGAACAAGTGGTCCCAGATAAATTTACTGGCTGATGCCTTCAAGTGAGGCTTCACGACAGATATTCCCACTGTCAGTATTCCATCCATGCTAAAAGAGAAACACACTCACAAATACTCCTTAAAAACCTCCCTTTAACATCTATCCTTTTGTGCAAGCACGAATTTGACACCCTTTGGGGGAAAAAAATTACACTAGAAATATTTACATACTGTGATGATTTAAAGTCATGCAATTTGTGACACCTGAGAAATATGTGACTGACAGATAAATGAAAGAAAAGATTGATTAAAAGATTGATTTTAGTGCATTTTTAGAGGAGATCACAAAAACTGCATCTGTACAAGTTTTACTTTATCATTTATGGATGACGTGACGATCGTTACGGCTACAGCTCCTTGTACGTGTCGTTTGTTGTCTAAGCTCAATGAGAACTTGAAGGGGACTCAGCTGAAGGTTAGCCAAGTAAATTGAAGAGTCTTTCAATTGTTGGTGGGAAGGTGGTTGGAGAGAATTTTTGTATTGATGAGGAAGTAATTCCTTCTATTTTGGAGAAGCCAGTTAAGAGTTTAGGTAAATGGTATAGTTCCTTATTAAGCGATAAGGAGCAGGTTGTTGCACTCAGGGAGGCGATCATGGAAGGCATAAGGAACATTGATGTGTCCCTTGTCACTGGAAAATTAAAGTTGTGGTGTTTGCAGTTTGGGCTCTTGCCGCATGTTAGGTGGCTGCTTACGGTGTATGAGTTTTCTGTATGGGAGATGGAGAAACTTGAGCGGATTATTAGTGCAGCAATAAGGAAATGGCTAGGGGTGCCAAGCTGTTTGAGCAGTGTAGCCCTATATAGTAAGGACATATTGGAGCTGCCGGTATCAAGTTTGGTGGAGGAGTATAAGTGTGCAAAAGTGGGTTTGGAGCTGACTCTAGGGGAGTTAAAAGATGAGGTTGTGAGAAAAGTGGTGCCATCAGTGAGGACACGTAGGAGGTGGAACTCCATAGATGCTGTTTAGAGTGCAAAAGGGGTGCTAATGCTGCAGGATGTGGTTGGGCATGTGCAGAGAGAGAAGGTAAGGTTTGGCTATGGCCAATTGCAGCAGTTGGAGTACCGCCCCGGAGGCGGACAGATATCGGTTGCTTGTTGGGCAGGAAGAGGAGGTGAGGCGTGCAAAGGCGGTCACTTTGGTGAAGCAGGGTCAGTGGGTGAACTGGGAAGGTGTAGAGAGGAGGAACTTGTGTTGGTAAGATGTGTGGGTGATGGAGGCTAGTTGCCTTAAGTTCATAGTTGGAGCAATTTATGATGTATTACCAATGCCATAGAATGTTAAGCAAGGGGCAGGTGATGATGGTTCTTGTGTGGTGGTGTGACAATGTTGAGGCACATTCTGTCAAGGTGTAAGGTTAGTTTGGGGCAGGGGTGCTATATGTGGTGCCATAATCAGGTTCTTAAATGTTTAGCAGGTGTGGTTGAGAGTAAGTAGCAGGTTGTTAATTCTCTGCCTATTGGCAGGTTAGCTGGAGCAATTGACTTTGTGCAGGTAGGAGAGAGTAGTACTGTGCAAGGGCAGACGTGTCTTGGTAGGTGGGGTAACGCACAGGACTGGAAGCTATTGGCTGATGTGAGCAAGCAGCTCCAGGTTCCGCAGGTCGTGGCTGGACATGGTGTTATATTCAGAGTGAGCCTATGGTGTACTTCATAGAGTTAACAGTGCCGTTTGAGGATGCTATTGAGGAGGCATACGAATGGAAACTGTTAAAATATGCTGAGCTGGTGGCAGAGGCAAGGGATGGTGGTTGGCGGGCTCATGCGAGGCCAGTAGAGGTTGGTGTTAGAGGGTTTGTGGCCAAATCAACTACAGCATTGTTGGGAGAGCGATGTTAGAGGCCACTCGTTAAAGGCAGCAATGAAGGAGCTGTCTGAGACAGCTGAGGAGGTAAGTCTGTGGTTGAAAAGAGAACAGGATAGCTGGGGTTGCAGGCTGGAGGGAGGTGTGTGATTAGTGGCAGGTGGTGAGTAATGGGAGGCAGCTGGTGGTGATTAAGGAGGTGTGGCCTTAAGTATAGTTTAAATTTGTGGAGTGGCTCAGTTGCACTTGGTTTGGTGGCAGGTATAGCACTGTGGTTAAATAGTTGAGGTTGTGGTGGTTGTTGAGGGTGAAAGGGTATTGAATATGTGTGCAGAGAGGGGTGTGTCTGGGATGCCAGATTGCATTGTTGGGCCTTCTGGAGGTGTTGTGGGTCTAATTTCAATGAAACACTGATGAAGGGAGGGGCCCACTTGATAACCTGTCTCACTATATGAGAAGAGCGCTGTATTTATATAAAAAAAAAAAAATCAATGAAATGCTCATGTTGGTGCCCAGCTGGTGTGGTTGTTGAGTTAGGTTTGGCCTGATTTGGCTTTGAGTTGGCTTGTGTTAAATTTGGTTTGTTGTTTTGGTATTTCTGGTGGATGTGATTTGATGGTTGGTGGCTAGTTTTGGGGTTGTGTTGTGTGTGTGTGTGGTTTTTTTTTTTTTTTTTTTTTTTTTTTTTTTTTTTCTTCTTCTCTCTTGGCTGGTGCTATAGGTGGATGGTTCTAAGTTGATGTGTAAGATCTGGTTTGTTGGTTAGTTCTTGTGTTGGTGGGAGTAAGCTTTGTTGGTCTCTGTAGGTAGTTGTGCCCTGGTCTGGTTTGATGGCTGGCTTGCTTTAGGTGTTTTGGTGGTGGGTGTGGCTTGATGTGTTGTGGTCAGTTAGGCTTGGTTTGCTTATTTGTTGTGTTAAATCTGGTTTAGTGGTTTGGATGGTGTTGGTGGGATTAGTTTTGGTTTGGTGGGTGTGTTAAGTCAGTTGGTTTCAGAGCATGAAGATGTATGGTGGCCATGCTGCATGTTCTCTGTGGTTTTAGGGTGGTGGGTGAATTGGGGCCTTGTGTGTGCAGCTGCTGAAAAATGCGTATAGGGCATAACATCTTTTCCTGTGCATCTGTCACGCGGAACCAGGATGGCTGAACCCAAGTGCAGCGTTTTGTCCAGGGATAAGGCAAGTTTCCGGTGTTGGGGACAGGCGAAGAGTCGGTTGATCGGCGATCAGAGCGAAGATCCATGGACGAGGTCGGGAGATGTAGCGAGGGGTCGGTCGACCGGCGAACAGGACAGGAACGAGGATCCGTGAATGTGGTCGGGAAACGAAGAGAGAGTCAAAAACCGGAGGACGTGAAACAAAGCGATGCTTGTGCACGAAGCGTCACCGGAAAGGGCGGTTGTCCCTCACGAGATTCCGCAGGGGTATGGGATCTGAAGACCGTCTTTATATGGTGAGTGATTACGTGTGAGTTAGTGTGGAGTCAGGTGCTTGTGCTGTGGATGTGACAGTATGATGAATGAATGTAGCTTGAATATCAGTATAGACATCAAGTACAGTCTATTTATTTAATCTGACAAAACACACATTTTCTGAACCGCTTGTCCCATACAGGGTTGCGGGGAACCAGAACCTACCCGGCCTCACAGGGCGTGAGGGGGAGGGGACACACCCAGGATGGGACACCAGTCCGTCGCAAGGCACCCCAAGCGGGACTCGAACCCCAGACCCACCGGAGAGCAGGACTGTGGTCCAACCCACTGCGCTACCGCGCCCCCTCTCTGACGACAAAAAAGTCCCATATTTGTGGAAAATGGGACTCGCTGAGAAAGAAGACAGTGGTTACCAGGGTTAGAAAAACTGCTGGATTAATGCCAGATAAAACTTTGTAAATCTGTGTACAGACTACAAAAGCAGTAGTATACACTTGGGAATAAACTATGAATTTGGAATGACTTGAGGATGAAACAAAAGCATTCATTCAGGAGTTCAGTGCAATTCCTGCTCTAACAGGAGATGACCAGGAATGGACCAATGCTCCCTGCAGCATCCTGCTCCCAGAATTAATTCATGTGAGCACGGTAAATGTTACATCCACAGCATCAATTTAGGAAGACAAAGACGTGCATAAACGGACATACTTCCTGCAGGTGCCCTGAAGAATAGAAACCTCCCAGGTGAGGACCACAGCAAAAGTATCCTGACAATTAAATGGCCCACAGTTCCTACTCTGAAAAAACATCTGATGTCCCACTTGAAAGCATAAATCTAGTTCCAAGGAAAATTCCCCATGCCAGAAACAAGCTTCACATTCTTCTCAAGCTAATATCACTGCAGGCAATCTATTAACCACCTTCACCTGGACTTACTGCACCATTTTTACAGTGTATATTCTATAAAATAAACTAGTTATAACTAAAATGATAAAGCTTTTCTAATAAATTTTCAGTCCAGGCAGAGTGCAGCGTACTATAATTGATTCAAATTATAACGCTAACTATAAAATTGATAATGCATTTAGACCCAACCCATCTGAAGGATAACGTCTGTACAATTCAACCTGCACAAATACAACCTGCTTTCAGTAGGAACTTACATTTATAAGCACACAATTTCCTGTCCTGTGTAATGATTATACACAGTCTGAAACTACTTCTCTCAAGGAGCCACAGCCTAACCTAGCAACACAGGGCATAAGGCTGGACCCCCAGGACAAGATGCCAGTCTGTTGCAAGGAATTCCAAGTGGGACCTGAACCTCAGACCCATCGGAGAGCAGGACCTGGGCCAGCCCGCTGCGCCACCGCACCCCCCAGTATTAAAATCTAACTATGTACATTTGTATATGCAACATTAATAGCCACTAAATAACAGTGGCCAAGCAAGAGAAAGGTGACAAAAGAAGATGGAAAAAAGCTGCACATGCTGATAGCATGAAATAACTGACACTGATCAGGACTTTGTAAAGTAATTTATTTTCAATGATTTAAAAATTATTTTAATGCAGCACAAAGTTTAAAAAATAAGATCTGTACAGAATTTAAAGAAGTTTATGTACGTATTTACATATGAGGTTTGTATGAAACCCAGCCAGAGAATAAAGTGGGAGACATTTCTACTACTAAACTTTCATGGACTGACTTGGTATAACAAATTATTGTATAACTATGAACAAAGAAGCTACACACCCTTCTGGTCCCAGTTGTATTAAGCTCATGAGCTAGTGCACTGCACAACAAATTTTAGGTGACGTGTAATATGTACATTACTGAAATATTACCTGTAGTGTAGCATGTCGCTTGCGGAGAGCCTTTAAAAAAAAATGTATGTATATGAAAGTGTAACAAATGCTATGCTGCTTAGTTACAAAGATCCTTACTAGATCACAAATTACACAACAGAGTGGACTTATGCTTTTCAATACCTTCCAGATGAAGACTTCACAGGAAGGGGGAAAAACCAGTTTTGCACCTGCTTCCTTGCTGGATTGAATCTATGAAACCTTGCCCTGAACAAGTTCTCTTTAATTCAATTTCTATAACCTAGAGTACGAAACCCAATTTGAAGTCTCATGAGTGACAGGACTGTGTGCCTCGTGTTACAAACACATCAAACCCGTCATACAAACAGGTAAACGTGAAAGATGTAACGTCTCTAGTTTGAAACTGAAACACACAAAGGTTAGAAATCCTACCGCCCAGGACCATCCTGTGCAAGCCACTAAAGAGTTTAAAAGAATGAGTGCATGTGACTACATAGACACAACATCCACCATAAACGTTGAGTAGAGTGTACAGCAGAGCATGTCAATATAATGTCTAGACCACAGAAAGAATAACTATTGGATCATTTACAGGGAGAAGCCAAGTCAAGGGGCTGTAGCTGAGGAAGGGAGCAGTGCAGTGGGGCAACAGGGGGTGTCCTGGTTAAAGTCGCTGTATTACATTTAAAGGATCCAGGTTTAAATCCTTCTGTCAGCTGTACTACCCTTGAGCAAGGTACCGACAAGGTACCATTCCTGATATAGGAAAAGTTTCCCCACCGTATCATAGTAAGTTACACTAAGTCACTTTGGAATGCCAGATTAAGTGTGAGATATATTAACAAATGTAAATATAGACGCAACGCTGTTCCAAGGGACCGCTTTCGAAACTGCAGCAAGAGAGCCACCCGGCATGTGCCGATGCCAAGTGTGCTATGTACTCAGCTTGAGTGTGGAAAAGAAAGTGAATACATATCTTCTGCTGTTCTATGAATAGCTGCTTGATACAAACTGATTTCCACGGCTTCTCAGTCCATTTGTCGTCTTCTGTGCCTAGTTTTCCACATCAGCTGCTTTCTCAAAGATCACACTGACTGAGATGCGTCTTCCCTGGTGCACACAGTAAGCTAGATTTTGCCCCTGCTGATGTAGTCCAAATAATCATGAAGACAAGAGAACAGCTCACAGAGGTACAAAGCATTGCTCTGTGACACTGCTGAATCCCGACCAACTCAGAAAGATAAACCACCTGAGGAAGATCAACAGGGCATGACTAGTCTCTCCAAAACAGGCAATGGTGAAAAGCTTTACAGGTAAGGTGTCCTTTAGGTATGAATGAAGCAAAACAGCTGTTGGTCCTGGGTGCAAATTGCAATGTCTACTGGGGATTACTATCAATAAATTAACACTAAGTACACTATATTAGCCACACAATCCCTCAAAACAAATCTCTGTAACTGTTTCTGCAAAGAGGGGGGCTGCAGTGGTGCAATGGGCTTGGCTGCACCCTGCCTGCGGTACCCTGTGATGGACTGGCATCCCACCCTAGGTGTGCTCCACTCCACAGCCCCATGCCTCCGGGCTTGGCTCCAGCCTACCACGACCCCAGCTGGGACGAGCAGCCTCAGGTAGTGTGTCTTTCTGCAAATATTTACCCTTCTATGGTGCAACAGGCTCGATCGGGGGTAAATCCCTAAATTGTTCTAATAAAATTACCCAGCTACATCGATGGGTAGCTTAACACTATATGTTTCTTTGGGGGGGAAAAAAAGTGTGGGTTAAATAAATTAAAGCATTCTGAAGCTGATGAATGTTTATGTGATGAATTTGTCAGGAATCTGCATTTAACAGGAGTTTGAATTTTTTAAATCTTTTTAATTCCAACAACTTCACATATGTTTTCATTTCCATTAGGCTTGAAGGTTACAAAAAAATTAAATTAAATTTTTATACCGAGATGGTCTTGTGTCAGATGCTTCTGGGATAGGATGTGGGCCACAGCAACCCTTTGGTTATTGATGACAGTTGGATAGATGGAAGTGATAATGTTTATTTATTATAGCTTTGAGGTTTTTACAGAATTTTGTATTCTGTAGCTTTTTTGACTGTTAGCAGGAAAAGTGATTTTGGATTTATGCACAGGCTTGGTCCCCATTGTGTTCTTCTCCAGAGTGACTTATATGTATGGTACTGTTGTGTGAAATTTGCTTGCCCTGATTTTTCTTCTTACAAAAACTTCCATCTTGCTACTTATTTGCATTTACTCATTTAGCAGATGCTTTTCTCCAAAGCAACATACATCTCAGAGAATACAGTTGGGATTACATTAGGAGAAAGAGAGAAATAGCTGCAGACATGTGATTCTAAAGTAAAGTTAGTTTGTTTCTTTCCACCATACACACCAATGTTCATCACACAAGTAGCTGCATAAAATTCAGAATAGACGATTCCTGATCACCTTCCTACATTTTTGGAATTACACAAACATTTATGTTACATTACAGGAGTAGCGGCTGTGTAAAGTTTTATTCGGGCATGATCATAAAGTTATGGTGCATGAACATTTACACTTTACATGAGCTTAACAGATTTAGGGAAAAGTGAGGAAGAGATGAGTTTTCAGACCCATTTTAAATGTGGACAGAGTTTCAGCAGTTCTGAAACAGTTCTATTTTAGCAGCAGTTCTATTTCTGAGGGTTTAGCTATTGGGGCATGGTGAGCAGGTAGAGCTTTCCTCACAGATGCACAGTGTGCTACTGGATGTGACCAGAGCTCTGTGTGTGGTGTTTGCAGGATCACCCTAGTTCTCTTCCAGCATTTCACAGACATGGTCATCAGTTGAGCTGGGCACTCTAAATCCCATTAGCAAAAGCATTCCCTTTTACCTGGTACTTTTCTCCAAAGCTTTCCTCCACAACAGGGTGGCTTTTACTGCATCAGTTCAGGGTAAGTACATTACTCTGGGGTAGGAGGTGGGATACAAACCTGCAACTTCCAAATACAATGGTAGTAGCATTGATCACTATGCCATCTGGTGCCACCGGCAGATGGGTGGATAGAAAAGGTAGATATAGAATTATTTAGATAATTCATGAAATTTCACTCATACATTTAATCTTAAAACTAAGGTCTACTGTTCCTACAGCGAATCACACTACCACAGATGCTTCTGAGAGCATTTACCATCTTTTGGTCAATGATACTAGTTCTTGGTGCATGTTTTTGTCTAAAACTTCAGAGTTTTCTGTGACTGTCTTACATTTATTTATTTTTATGCTTGTTTGATGTATGGGGCGTGTCGGCGCAGTGGCATGGTAGGCTTGGCCAGGTGCTGCTCTCTGGCAGGTCTAGGCTTCGAGTCCCGTTTGGGGTGCCTTGTGACGGACTGGTGTCCCGTCCTGGGTGTGTCCCCTCTCCCTCCAGCCCTGTCTGATAGCTGAGTAGTTTTTCATTATCACTCTGATTATTGTTGCTATGGGTGAAGGCCTCTATAGTTCATGTGCAACAGACTGAGCATTTCTGGCTCTGGATTGTACTGTATGCTATGATTTGCTTCATTCAGCCTTTATCAGGTCCACAGTCCTTTGTCTCTTTAGGGGTGGCTTTTGTAAGGAGGCTGATGTCTTAGTTTTTGTGAAACCATTGCTGTGACTTTACTGTTGTATTGTAAAGGGTTAGTTTGTAAAATAAATAGATTCACAGGAATTTGTCTAATTTTTCTTCTCTTCAAACTCAAACTCACTGAAGTGGGAGATCCACATAGACTCCATTGTGAAGAAGGCCCAGCGGAGGTTGTACTTCCTTCGCCAGCTGAGGAAGTTCAACCTGCCACAGGAGCTACTGATGCAATTCTACTTTGCAGTCATTGAGTCTGTCCTCTGCACCTCTATAACTGTCTGGTTCGGCTCAGCTACAAAATCAGACATCAGAAGATTACAGCAGATAGTTCGGACTGCTGGAAGAATCATTGGCACACCCGCCACAGCTCTCCAAGAACTGCACTCGTCCAGAGTCAGTAAAAGGGCTAGCAAAATCATTCTAGACCCCTCATATCCAGGCCACTTCCTCTTCGAACCTTTGCCATCTGGCCGGCGCTACAGAGCACTGAACACCAGGACAGCCAGGCACAAGAAAAGTTTCTTTCCTCAGGCCATCTACCTCATGAACAGCTAAATTCCCCCCCTAGAGAGTAAACCAGTGCAATACATAACGCTATTTATATTTCTAACTATTTATCACATCATATCTCTTACTCACACTCCTTTGCATTTGTATAGAACATACCTGTACATACATACAATGTCTAGTGACTATTTTTGTATATTGGGTACTTTATATTTTTATATATTTTTTATCTTTCATTCACATATTCTGTCTTCTCATCTGTCTTGTCACTGTCATTCTGTCTGTGCTGTGGAAGTTTCTGTCACCAAGACAAATTCCTTGTATGTGTGAACATACTTGGCAATAAAGCTCGTTCTGATTCTGATTTTCATTTATATTGTAACGGCGTTGAGGGAAGCTGGAATAGCTCTGTGTAAATAGTTATTAGTGTTCATGTCTGTACATGGTTTTGCATGTTGTTCTGTTAATGCTTGGTGGGTCATGAGGGAAATTCTGGGGAGTTCTAGGGGTGGCCCCTTAACCGTTGGACACGGTAAAGGGACTGGAAGTGACTCACAGGGATTCTCCAGTGTTTGGTAGTCACTTGTACTGTCTGAAGTGTCTTTGTTAAATTTTTTGCTAAAAGACATGCACCCTGTAAATAAAAAGCATGTTCCTTTCATCCTGACTCCAGGGCCTGTTTCTAGTAGCTCCGTCAGGGGATGCTACAATATACTTTATTACAGTTTCTGAATTAAAGCACTTTTAAGATTACTCTTTGCTTATGTTGGGGGGCAGGTCTGAGGTTTAAGTCCTGGTCGGAGTGCCTTGCGACAGACTGGTGTCCTGTCCTGGGTGTGTCCCCTCCTCTCCAGCCTTGCGCCCTGTGTTGCTGGGTTAAGCTCTGGTTCACCGCTGTCATTGCTGCCACTGGCACCCCGGGCGCGCCTGACGATTGTGTGCCTATCAACCGCTTGTCTGACGACTGCCTTTGATCACTGTGGTGTTAGAACAAGTGCATGGTGCAAAGATTTTCACAAAATTGGGCGTTCGGAGTGCATGCAACCTAAGCCGTATTAGGGAATGGGATGAGTGGAAGACTGCTTTTAGCACCACCCTGGGTGATTATGAGTATTTGGTCATGCCTTTCGGTTTGTCTAACGTACCCTTAGTGTTGGAGGCGTTTGTCAGTCATGTACTAGGAGACCTCGTGGATGACTGCATTCTGGTGTACTTGGACGACATCTTGATCTTCTCCAAGACCTGGGAACAGCATGTCTGTCAGGTAAGGACAGTGTTAGAATGGCTCCTGCAAAACTGCCTCTGTCAAAGGAGAATAATGGCTCTTCCAGCAGTCGAGAGTGCCGTTCCTGGGCTACATCCTGAGGGACGCAGGTGTGGCTATGGACCTAGAGAAGGTCCGGGTGGTGATTGACTGGCCACAACCGAGAACTGTGAAGGCGCTGCAACGATTCTTGCTTTTTGCCAATTTCTATAGGAGATTCATGAGGGGGTTCAGCTCAATCACTGCCTCCCTCATGGCCCTTACAGCAGGTAAGGAGACCCACCTGACTTGGAATGAGCAGGCACAGCGACTGTTCCTGGAATTGAAGAGTCGCTTCACGACAGCACCGACATCACGACACCCAGATCCAACACTGCCGTTCACGGTGGAGGTGGACACTTCAGAGGTCAAAGTCAGGGCCGTGCTGTCCCAAAGACAAGGTGACCCACTAAAACTGTACCCTTGCGTGTACTTCTCACGAAAACTGTCTCCAGCCGAGCGGAGCTGTAACATTGGAAATTGAGAGCTCTTAGCCATTAAATTAGCCCTGGAGGAATGGAGGCACTGGTTAGAAGGGACCTCGCACCCCTTTCTGGTACTAACTGACCACCGTAACCTAGAGTATCTTCAGAAAGCATGCCGGCTGAACCCATGCCAGGCCTGATGGGCCTTGTTCTTCAGCAGATTTGATTTCACTGTATCATATTGGCTGGTCTCTAAGAAAAGAAAGGCCGATGTCCTGTCACAGCTGTTTGCTAGTAACACCCCAACCTAAAGCCCTGAACTGATCCTATCCGAGAACTGTATTGTCGCCCCAGTCCGCTGGCACTTCTTTCAGGAGCTCCAGGATGCACAAGCAGCTGAGCCCAGTCCACCCATGGTACTGGAAGGTAAGGAGTATGTGCCCGTGAAAATGCGCCCAGCACTCCTTTAGTGGGTGAATGACTCTTGGTCATCCCGTCATGCGCTAAACACCCTCCCTCCTCCAAGGGAGGTTTTGGTGGCCCTCCATGCAGAAGGACGTCCAGGAGTACATGGAGACCTGCACAATCTGCTCCCAAAGTAGAACTCCAACACAAAGACTTGCTGGAACCGCTGCCAGTGCCCTCACGGCCTTGGTCTCATGTAGCAGTTGACTTCCTGGTGGACCCCCCCCCCCTTCGGATAATAAGAGTGTGATACTAACCTTGACTGACTAATTCTCCAAAACCTACCTCCTGATTACTTTGCCATGGTTGCCCGTGGCCCTGGATATGGCAGAGGCACTATTCCAACAGGTCTTCCACCTATACGGTCTGCCTGAGGACATTATGTCTGATCGT
This sequence comes from Scleropages formosus, assembly GCF_900964775.1. Lineage (NCBI taxonomy): Eukaryota > Metazoa > Chordata > Actinopteri > Osteoglossiformes > Osteoglossidae > Scleropages > Scleropages formosus. The sequence goes on from NC_041810.1 coordinate 33,721,687, forward strand.
GGGTCCCAATTCACCTCACAAGTGTGGAAGGCATTCCGGACAAAGCTGGAGGTCTTGGTGAGCCTTACCTCTGGCTACCACCCCCAGTCCAACGAGCAGGTGGAGAGACTACAGCAGGACATCAGTCGCTTTCTCTGCAGCTACTGCACCCATCAACAGCACCAGTGGGCCCGGTACCTGCCCTGGGCCATGTACCCCCACAACGCCTTGACCCACTCCTCTACAGATATGTCACCGTCCCAGTGTTTTTTAGGGTACCAACCTGCTCTGTCTCCTTGGTGCCCCAGCCTGAACAACGTACCCGCACTCAACACCTGCACCAGGCCAGCAGGGAGACATTGGGTGCCATCAGGGTTCATTTCCAGCATAGTGACCCCTGCTACAAGCAGCAAGCAGACTGCCACCGGCACCCCCTTACTTTCCAGGTAGGGCAGAGGGTGTGGCTGTCCACTCAGGACCTGAGATTACACCTCTTATAGGCTCCAGTTGCCACCGAACTTGTGAGTACATCCCACCTTCCACGTTTCCTTGGTAAAACCCTGCAGGCCTTCTGTTCTCCAGGCCCTTGGTGATGTCACGCTGAGCCGGCCGGCTGAATCGGTGGTGGTTGATGGGGACCTGATTTATGCTGTTCGGGTGATCATGGATTCCCGTCGACGGCGAGGGAGCCTGAAATACCTTGTGGACTGGGAAGGTTATAGCCCAGAGGAGCGGTGTTGGGTGCTTGCGCTTAATGTTCTGGAGCCTGTTCTTGTTGCTGATTTCCACAGATCCCATTCAGACTGCCCCGGGCTCTGCCCCAGGGTACATCCTTCTTTATGTTGTAGAACGGCAAACACTGCCCCTAGGGAGGGGATACTGTCACTGCTACCACTGGTGCCCCAGGCGCACCTGACAATTGCGCGCGCCTAGCAATTGCATGCTTCACAATAATGTGCCCGATGACCATGCACTTAACAGCTGCCTGCCAGATGACCACCACGACCCCACCAGTGACAACCCCGGAGACACAGTATAAAAGCATCTGCCCCAATGCACCTGGCCGTGGAACCTCCAGCTGAGAGACGTTCTCCTCACCTATCTTCCGAGGCTCTCTGTTCTGCTTAACATGACAGCCGCGACCCCACTTGGATAGTGTGCGTGTGTACTGATGTCAAGCTGCTGACCACATGCCCAACAATTGCACCTGTAACTACTCAGGGAGGCAGGGTATAAAGAGGCTGCCCGGATGCTCCACGCTGTGGAACCTCATCAAGAGGAGGCAGAGACTCGCAACACTCGCAGGAAAGCCTCTTTCCCTGTTTTCCCATCTAGTGCCCCGCTTCTTACCTGTCCTGCGTTTCCTCGGTTCCTCGTTTCTCAGTTCCGTAACCTCGGCTCTGGTTTTTGCCTGCTCCTCGGAGCAACATAACATATGACAATTGTTGAGCCCCTGCCTATCCCTGACTATTCTATTGCCTGCCCTACTACTTGAACACAGACTGGTGTTTGGATCTGTCGGCAGAATCCCTGTGATCAACATGACAATTTATCTGTAGTTTTTATTTTCTTCAATTAAAAAGCTTAAGTTTTTATTGTTTAATAGAGTAGGTTTAAATAAAATATAGAAATCTGAAGAGTCCCCATACCAGTGTATCTGAACCCAGTACATAACTGGGATTCAAGAACCATGTGATGCAAAGTATTTCATAGAAAAAAATTTAATCCATGCATTAATAATTGCTAACGAGATTACTCAAAAATGATGCAAAACATAAATAACATTATTATATGTTACATTGTTCTAACGTCCTCCTTTTCAAACTTTGTCCATACTCTCAAGGTTCATCAGACACGACTGTAGCTGATTGAAGTGTGTTATGGATTTTCTACCAGCGAAAAGCAAGATTCAGAATGATGTTCACTTACACAGAAACCACTAATTTTTAAATTTATTTTTTTGTTGTTTCAGAAATGTTTGTGCTGTTGACACTGCTGTTAAATGGAATGTCACAGTTGAAAATACAAGTGCAGTAGTTCACGCGATGATCATAGTTATTCAGTTTCTGGACTGATCATTTTGGTACAGTGCAATGTGTCTGAATAAGTAGTAGTAGTTAGTTGCCGTTGAGTTGTTTACAACTCATGGAGACCCTACGTGTAGCAGACAGAAATGTTGCCTGATCTTGCACCGCATGCCTGATTATTCTAACATTTGCATTTGTTGCTATAGCAATTGTATTTTCATCACATTGAAGCTCTTTTTTGTTGGCCCTTGAGTTTACCAAACATGATGTGCTTTTAAAGTGTTTAGTCTTTTCTGACAATCTGTCCAAAGTATGAGAGTCTAAGCCTAATCACCTTAGTCTCTAAATGAGTAGGGAATCATTTTTTTGCTGAATTTTATAGCGGAGATTACAGGTGAAGTTGATTTACAATGGAATCGTCAGACTGAACCCCATCTTAAGTCGACTTTATTGTAACTCAGAAATCCCCTTTTATATAAACCATAAGGTTATGTAAACAGTTAACATACATGTTGTGTTATATTTTGAACTTTGTTATATTTTTTGACTAATTTCACATTTATGTTAAAGAGAATTGAATTACACGCAAAAAATGTTGCATACAAAACACGGTCACTGCTGGTGTGTGAACAATGCAAGACAATACGATCCAACATAATATGTTGGTCATATGTTTACATTTTTTGTTCTACAATTATTGTCTGTGCAGTGTAATATTACCTGTTACTTTTTTTTTTTAGATCGGACACCTTCTTTGTTTAAATCTTTGCCTTTCCCTGTGTAAGCCCACTTTTTTTTTTTTTTTTTTTTTTTACTTCCCTGGCACATTTTTTAATACCCTTTGTACATTTACTACTGAATCAGTCATTTATTTACATATCCCTGTACTCTAATGAAATTTAGTAAACAGAGTTAAGCAACATACACTCATTTATCCAGGAGGGTAAGTACCCTGTTAAAGGGTATTGTAGCAGAAGTGACATTCAAACCTAGGTCTTAGGAGTGCAAGGCAGCTCTTCTAACCACTACACCCACACTTTCCAGAACAGTTGTAGATTTAAATGTTGGCAGAAAACTGGTGGTCCTCTACTTCCAATGAGGTCATTGGAATGGAACCCTGTAATCAGTCATAAATCCACTGATTGTGCAGATCAGATGAAGCCATCTGCATTAAACACACACATTGATTGAAACTGCTTGTCCCAAGTGGGCTTGCAGCAAACTGGAGCCTAACCTGGCAACACAGGGCATAAGGCTGGAGGGGAGAGGGGACACACCCAGGATGGGACACCACTCTGTCGCAAGGCACCCCAAGCTAGACTTGAGGTGAGACATGAGACCCTGTTCAGGATTGGCTCTGCAAAGTCACACCAGTGCTGCAACACATAAGGAAGAAGTTTCTGGAAATTGATACAGAGAACCAGTTCTCCATAGATGACAGGATGGTCCCTTACAATGGAATAAAGGCTGGGTCTCTCCAACAACCTCACCATTGAGGTATCAAGGTCTTTGTTTCAGCATTTGTTTCTGGGATAGTGTATAATTTCCTGAAATATGCTGGAAACAGCACATTTGGCACAGCACAGGATCCTGTCAAAGAACTTGAACTTGGAGTCAATGTTGTTTTTCAACTTTGCAAGACCATCAGGAACCCATTAGAGTGTGTTGTCTAATTTGACAACTTTTTCACATCTCTACCATTTATTGTGCATCTGAAAGAGTCCTTTGGCTTGCAAAGAACAGACTAAAAGGTATGTACCCTTGGGAATGACCATGCTCTGCTAAGGCAAGGAAGGGACAGCTATTCCTTGTCCAAACATTGTGTCAATATACAATCTCCACATGGGATGAGTGGACCTTGCTGACATGATGGTGGCCTTGTACTACACCTCTGCAGAATCCCAGGAATGGTACATTTGTCTCTTTTGGCAAATGATTGATATAGCCATCAACAATGGATGGCTTCTGTAACACCAAGATGCCAAAAGCCTCGGTGTCCAAAAACAGAAAAAACTCAAGATGTTCAGGCTGGAGTTGCAGATGCTATTATGCATGGTGGAAAGAAAAGCAGGTCCTCCAAGTGTAGGTGAAGGGAAGGTGCAGGTTCTGCCTAGATGGACAGAGAACCATCTCCTGTTATAAATGTGGTGTTCGTTTGTGCATTGTCACTTGGAAAATCCCACACAACTGCTTCCAAAAATTCCACAAAAAAAATGAATAGAGAGAGGAGGTGAGGTGGCGTGGACCACGTCCTGCTCTCCCGTGGGTCTGGGGTTCAAGTCCCAGTGGGGGTACCTTGTGACGGACTGCTGTCCCATCCTGGGTGTGTTCCCCTCCCCACTCCAGCCTTGTGCCCTAAGTTGCCGGGTTAGGCTCTAGCACCCTGCGACCCCGTATGGGACAAGCGGTTCAGAAAGTGTGTGTGTGTGAGAGGAGGTGAGAGACATTGCAGTTGTTCATTTGTATGTGCCTTGTCCTTTTTGAATCAGTTGAAAATCGGAATTGCTGTGTACTTTTGTTATTTTAATGTGTTTGCTATTGACTTCGTAGAACTGTATTGAAAAAAAATGAAGGTTGTGGCAGATCTATACTTTGATAGAAATGATAAAATCAATTTAAAAACTAGTATGTGTGATGTAAATGACCAGGAAAAACAAGAATCCATCACTTCTCTTCATCAGATACGATATTAAAATGTTTATCATTTTTGACTCTGTTTACACTCTGTTTAAAATCATTAATTTTTCAGTTATTTGAAAATATATGTGGAAATGATTTACTTAGGTGCAAATGAGATAAGTAGTAAGAAATTATTTTTTACAACTCATTTTCCACTTCTGCCTGTTTAAGAGTTAATATTCTCAATTTGCTGTAGAATGGTTTGCTTGAATGTAACGTTTGGTGTAACTTCATGTCTGATCAATTTACTTGAACCAGGAGTGATCATTTTAATTTTGCTTTAGGTGTTCAGAATTAGACAGGAATATGTTGAGAGATTATTTTTAGCATGATGCATCTGTTACCTGTCCTTGTCTTATTAATGCTTACGCCTGATTAATTGTGCTAATCTGTTGCTACAGTAGCTGCCCGTTGCAAAGCTCCTCGGTCTGTCAGTGAGTTGTTGTTTCTTTAATTATCATCTGGCACTGTTATTTTCAGCTACTATATTTACTGACCTACCAGAGTGACTCATGCAGCAGATGCACTATGAAAAATGTTTAGCCTTAGAGGTCCTGCAGTGCATTGTGTGAGAAGTCCATCAAGCTGGGCTCAGAATATGTAAGGTTTGGGCAACGTTGGGTATGGATGGGAGATGTGATGAAAGTTGGATTAAATGGATTTCAATATCAAAGGGTATAGTGACTAATGCAGCTGTCCAATGTATTCAAGAATTTTAATTTCAATATAACTGTATGCATTGTCCTGACTGTCTTGTTAAAGAATTTAGTCTTGCAACATGTTGTTTTCTTGTATAACAAATCCATTTCCCAGTTATTTAACCAAACTTTAAAGGTACTGGACATTGCCAAGCATTGCTGAAAATATATCTGGTACTTTGAGTCTTGAAAGGTCTTCAAGTCTGACTATACAGATCGATTGTTAAAAAAAATCGAAAAGTTTTTCTAAGTTTACTACGTTTTTCTGGTCTGCTCGTATTTTGAGGGCTTAAATTTTTTAACAGAGAAGAACTGTGAAACATTCAACAGTGGAACTAGATCAAAAACAAGTAAGATGGAATGGTTCTTTAAAAATCCCAACAGAGACATCCACAAACTGAACATCTTAACACAGAGCACGTATCAACACTTATGCCGAAAAAAATGAGTAATACCAAGTGACAAAACCAATATTTCTGAATTATACTATATAATAAACAGTTAAACAAGTGCAACGACTCAAAGGTACACCAGGCGCTCTCATACTTCTCTGTGTTGAGGAGCTAACACCCCCTTGACTTGCATTTTAGAGGTAAGTAGCTATTGGTAGAAAGGGCTTCTTTGTACATTGTAGTTGAACAATCCAATGATGATCTATGACAATCACTTCATGGTGGGGATATGAGCCAGTGAATATTTAGTTTATTGCAGCAGATTGGTGATTTTGAGTAGATATTTGCCAGAAAGTAAGTTTACCTGCAGAGCTTGGTGGTCAGTTGCAGACACAAAATGGTTTAACATGTTCCACAGATTAAGGACTGATAGCACAGGCTGCTGTAATAATCACTTTTACCAATAGTACTCTAAAAAGTTACCACTCCAACTTGTAGAGCTGAGAAAAATAATAATCCTAATAATAAACATATGCAGATTTCTGTTTGATAATTGTCAATATAGGTATTGTATGCAACCTGCTAAGCAGTCATTTTACCTTCTCACTTTCTGTGCCAAGGGGGTGGATTGTTTGCCACTGTAAGTAGCTTTACATTGTAAGTTGCTTTGGAGAAGAGTATCAGATAAATGAAATGTATATTTAGTATATACAAAAACTTTTAGTTCATAAATGATCAAATATGAGAAAATAGTTTCCAACAATTGTAGCCAAATTTTTGACTGGTACCATTTAAAGGTAGTCCCGAATTTATGAGGAGTTACATTCTGATGACCTTGCCACAAGTAAAAAAAAAAAAAAATCTGCTGATACTGTGTTATGTGAACTGTAAGGAGATATAAATACTTAGCATGCATGAAATCAATATTGCATGATGGTTTGTTATATTTTTTCACCAGTTTCACTCATTACACACACACACATTTTCTGAACCACTTGTCCCATATGGGGTTGCGGGAAACTGGAGCCTAACCCAATAACACAGGGCGTAAGGCTTGAGGGGGAGGGGAAACACCCAGGATGGGACGCCAGTCCGTCGCAAGGCACCCCAAGCGGGACTTGAACCCCAGACCGACTAGAGAGCAGGACCCGGTCCAACCCACTGCGTCACCGCGCCCCCCATATTTCACTCATTATTCAGTTTAAAAAATCAATATAGAATATACGTATTATACATATGTTTTATTTTTTTTTTTACATTTTCACATCTTCCACATTTTCATTTCTCAGTGTTTTCTTTACCTTTTTTCTTTTCTGCACAACCAGAATGCTTACATTTTCACATTTCACTGGCTACTTTACATTTTAACAAAAAAAAAGAAAGTGGAATGACAAATTAAACGTTGAGTAAATAAAACAGTCAGTGGCAGACACACACATTGACTGAAGCCGCTTGTCCCGAGCAGGGTTGCAGCAAGCCAGAGGGCTAACCCGGACACATAGGGCGCAAGGCTGGAGGGGGAGGGGACACACCCAGGCCGGGATGCCAGTCCGCTGCCGGGCACCCCAACCAGGACTCAAACCCCAGACCCACCTGAGAGCAGGTACAGGCCAAACCCACTGCACCACCATGCCTCCCATCTGGCAGTCACTCAGTCAGTAAAAATATAGTGGCTTGTGTCAGTTTATCCAGAAAATCTTATCATACAGTAGCTGGAGTAGTTGTCATTAGATGTTAGGGCCAAATGTCAGGACATGAAAATAATATCATAAAGTTAATGTGATGGTTGTCACAAGTTGAGAACCACCTGTGTCACGCTGAGCTCAGGGATCCAGCCAATGGACTCAAACACCGGTGTGTTTTTGCTCAGTGGAGGAGACAAGAGAATAGCTGGGGACAGGCTAGGGTCAATCCACCGTTGTGCATTGTTCTGAGCCGTAGACAAGAACCAGAGTCGAGGTCATGGAGTTGAGAGTCAAAAGAGCCAGGAAACCAAAAGTAAGGGAGCACAGGATGTGGAAGGAGAGGTGAATAGCACAGGAAACAGGTAAGGTGGTTATCACGTGAGTTTTGAGAGTCGCTTATTCTGAAAATGAGGTTTCACACCCAGGAGCATCCAAGTTGCTCTTTTATCCCCTGCCTCCTTGAGTGGTCACAGGTGCGGTTGTTAGGCATGTGGTCGTGGGCATGACAATCTGTACATTATCATGGCACTGAGATGCAACTTGTTAAAATAAGCAGCAGAAGCACTCCCTTATGAAGTTTAAAATGTTCAGTTCAATTCAATTCAATTTATTTTTATAGAGTGCTCTTCTCACGTAGTGACACAGGCATAAGGCAAGAAAAACAGATACAACTAAAGAAGACAGTTGACTAAAGGCTACCATAATAAAGCACTTTTATAGAGCTATAAGTATGCCTACTGGCCACTGGAGAAAGGAACAAAAACTCCCAAGTGAAGGTTGAGGGAGAAAAAAAAAACTCTGGGGGTCCATGGGCCAGTGATTGCCCACCCCTCCTGGGCATTCTAGATTAAGTAACAATTGTAAGCCAGTTTAAATGGTATCTTGGATCCCCAGCTCAGCATGGAACATTTCATTCGTCATGGCAGTTGGTCATCATCCTCAGTCAGCTTGGGATTCGTCTATCACCACTGGCCGGCCTTCTCAGGTCTTATGTAGCAAGGCAGTGCTCAACAAGAAGAAAGAACAGAGTTAGCAATTTGTTACTTAATTTATTATGCATTTTTATAAAGGTGGTAAAAAACAACCAAGGCAAGTGGAATTACATTTCAAGGTGGAATGCCTGAGTGAACATGTAAGTCTTTAGTCGGGATTGAAAACAGAAACAGACGGGGCATTTCTGACAGTAACTGGTAGACTATTCCACAGTTTAGGCGCTCTATTACTAAAGGTGTGACCTTCTACTGAGGTATTATTGATCACAGGTACTTTAAGGTAACCTGAATCTAATGAACGACGATATCATCCTGGAATATAAGAATCAATAATCTCACAAAGGTAAACCAGAGCAATACATGTACTGCCTCATAGGTCAAAAGTAGGATTTTATAGTCAATTCTAAATGTGACGATTTAAGTATTGATATATGGTCAAACTTAGTACTTCTGGAGACAATTCTCGCAGCAGCATTTTTCCACCAACTGTAGCCTGGATACAGTCTGGTATGGACAACCTGACAATAAAGCATTACAGTAATCCAGCCTGCTTGAAACAAAAGCATGAACCAGTTTCTCAGCATCCATAGGAATTGCTGCAATTTTAGCTATGTTTCTTAACTGAAGGAAGCACGACTTAGTCAAAGAATTTACATGAGATACACATGACAGCTTTCCATCCAGCAGGCCACCTAAATCCTTGACACAATCTATACACTTGAAGCTAATACCATTTGTTGTAAAGATTGACGTGATAATGTCGAGAGTTTTAGCATCACCACCCACCACAAGAACCTCTGTTTTACTGGCATTTAGAGATAAAAAATTTTTACTCATTATAATTTTATACTAGTAAAACAATTAGCTAACTACACCACATGTGAATGGATCATCAGGCTTAAACGATACATATAGCTGTGTGTCATTGGCATACGAATGGCAATTCACACTGTGTTTGTGAATAATGTCACCCAGAGCCCTGTGGCACACCATACCGAACTGTAGTTGAGATGGTTTGATATGGTTTGCAACATATTGTGCGCATAGTTCATTTCTACAGTGTAGCGTTGACTCTTAAGTGGAGGAGGTTCAGGAAGTCTTTTGAGGATTTTGAGGACACAAACTTTACTAAGCCTTATGTGGATTGTTCAATTTAGAATCTTTTGTAAGTCCATGAATAAAATCTCAAAAGGCCCCTCTAGTAAATTCATAAAATTTCTTGGGAATAAGTCCAAAATTGAAATGAGAAGGAAAAAAATGGATTCCATATTTCATAATTCCATCTCATACTATATTAAAAACAGGCAGTTTGATTGTTGAGGGGACGCAGTGATGTAGCGGGTTTGGCCGATGTAATACAGATGGGAACCTCACATCTGACAAGAACTAGCACCACAAGCTAGGGCATTTGAGCCATTGGTAATACCATAAAAACAGGAACATAACTCAGAAATAAAAACAATACTCCCAAATAGTAAAGATTAAAATGTTAGTTACAAGCAGCATCATAGGGAAACATACTTATTCATACCCAAGAGGGTAGTTTTGGGTATACCATGATTCCCTTTGGAATCTCTGTCACCACCTCGCCTGTGTTTGGCTATCATCTCAATGCCCATACAGGGCCCACTTTGTGGTCCTATATGGTTACATGTTAAAAATAGAGTAGCTGGTGCACAGTTGAGAAGTGAATGGATAAATCCTGAAATTAATGTCACATCTGAATGTCATTAATGCAGTCAGTGTTGTTAAGTAGTAGGTAGTCGTAAATCAAGTAGAAGTTTTACTGAGAGCATTCTAAAAGGTGTCCTTTGTACCTTTCAGAAAGCTAGTTAATCTAAGTTGGTCTAAAATAAACTGAATGAAGAAATAGGAAATCATAAGCTCCTTTGAATAAAAGCATTTGGTGTGTGACAGTCACAAAGTTTTGTATAAGTTTCAGTGAATACTATTTTTGCTGGCATTATTACTATCACTGTCCTTGACTGTTTGTTTTATAAAAGAATTAAAATTCCAGCACCATCAGTTTGTTCTACACTAGCTTGTTCTTCCGTTGAACATTTATATTTATTTAACAGACATTTAAACACAAAATGACTTAGCACACCAAGCATACCGATGCAGAAGGTACATTAAATAAAATGGGAGATAAATGTATAAACAGATACATGTCCAAGCAGTAAAGTAGGGCCTTGCTTCACAAAGTACATTGATGGAAAATAAACCCAAATATTGTAGTAATTATAGTGGGAGGCTTAACCCAAAGGCCCTTATTCCTTGTGATTTTCATGTCACAACCACTGCTCCCCAGTGCAGCTTTCATCCGTAATGAAGAGCAGCACTTGTGTTTATCGAAGAGGGTTGGCCTGGGTAGCAGGAGCACTTGAGACATTGCCTATTGCTCCAGGTTCAAAGCTACAGACTGGGCTTCAAAGTGATGTTCAAGCAGGAGACCTGTGAGAAGAGAACACAGGGTACTCCTTTTGTGGTTTGTGGTGTGTAGATGTAGAGGTTTCTGAAATTGCCATTTGGGGTCAGGGCTGGTTGTCAAGGAGTGTTATTGAGGATGTTAAACAGAGATTAGAACACCGTATTATTTATTCACACAGGGTACACTGTCCTGGTCTTTGGACTTATCAGGTTAATATTAAATAGTCCCCAACTGACCTGAGTTACCGACGTCCAGACAGCAATTTAAGAGATGAATTTGAACAAATTGGCAGATAGTTGCTGTCAAGAACTGGATGTGGCCACTCGTATCATATAGCATGGTGCATGGATGGGACCCTGGAAGTCTGCAACAATGTTATGGCAGTATTTTTCTCTAAACCATTTTATGTAAATACATGTCTTTTTTTTTAAATGGATGAAATATAATAAAATTCAAATCTGCTTTTGTTTGCTTTAAATCTGATTAAGCAGAACAGATGGAATAACTTGGATGAAAGCTTAATTCTCAGAATATTTATGAATCCTGCTTTAGGATTTGTAGCTGCATTTAGTTCTGGATTCATTTGGACACAGTCATCCTGTGTCCAGCTCATGACTGATTCCTTAGAAGTTTGGATAGTATTGGATGCATGGAAATATGTATTAAACAAATAACTTGGCTCTTCATCAAAAGTACAGATAACCTGGAGATCTACTTTATGTTAAGAGTATTTCATAAAAGTGTGGTATACATTGGGATGTGGGGATATAAATGCCATGCCTGCTGCATTGTACAATGCATTTTTTTCATTAAATCTTTTCATTGGACAATGATTGTCCAAAGAGTTCTGATCTTGCTCTGTATAATCCTAGATATGAGAGATTGAATTTTAGTTTCATTAATATTTTAAGTTGTGATTGCTTTCTGTATCTTTATATATTTTATATGTATTTATGTATATATATATATATATTTAAAGCCTTATGCTTAGCCAAGCTGCTTTGAGAATGGGATCCCTGATCATTCTTCTAAATACTGTAGACTAGGTTGGATTGGCCAGTAAGTCACTCAGTTTTTTCTTTATAGTTTTTAGTGATGGATGTTCTGAAAATGAACTGAAGAAAAGTCACTTTTTTGAGTTCATTATGTGCAAAAAGGATAGCAGTTAAGTGAAAAAGGCTTCTGACACCTCATTTGTTCATTGTCTGTTTAAATATATGATACATCTGAGTTTGATAGAAACTTCCAAATCATCTTTCTTTAAAATTTTTGAAAAACCTTTACTTTATGCTTTGATTTGATTATTGCTATCAGCTAACCAGTAAAAGATTTTATTAAGCATCTGCTAAACATTGTAAAAAAAAAGGGATTTTACTGTTATTTGTCAGCTTTTGGGAGACTGCTCAAAGTGGTATGCTTTCCTTGCATGAAGTCGTTCAGGATCATGGTAACATTTCTTTATTAGCTCCTATTTTTTTGCATGTTTGGTTTTTCTATTGCTTAGTGACTACCTCATCACAGCCTGCTGAATCAAATTCAATGCTCCTTGTAGTTGTAAAAATACGCTAAACATGATCCACACATCATTTTAAAAATATCTTGTATGGGATGCACTTTGCTATGTATGACAGCACCATTGCCCTAATCCAGATATTCAGAATGTTGTCATCTCCTGCATCTGCAACCTCAACATGGAGGTTGGGCTTTGGATTGTCTAGGAACTAGGTGGCTTCCCAAAATTAGCATACTGTACCCTGTGGGCATACTGTACATAGATCATTCTGACATAATAACTTGCGCGTTTCAGTCCGGAGATACAGACGCGTACAAGAAGAGCAAGTACGAGCTCCGCAAAGCCATCGCCAGCGCGAAACGGGAATATAGCAGGAAGTTGGATTCACAGTTTAACTGCACTCAAGATGCACGTAGGCTGTGGCAGGGAATCCAAACATTAATGGATTATAAACCACAAAGGCGATCATTGACAGGTGCCGCTGCATCTCTCCCTGACGAACTGAATGCGTTTTATGGCCGCTTCGAGTTCAAGAACAAAGACCCTCCACTGCGCATCCCCACAGTACATGATAACGCCAGTCTCATCGTCTCTGTGGCACAGGTGAGAAAAACTTTTAGCTGAGTCAACATCCGCAAAGCTGCTGGACCGGATGGAATTTCAGGGCAAGTTTTAAAAACATGCAGTGAGCAACTAGCTACTGTCTTCACGGACATATTTAACACCTCATTAAAAAGCTCAGCTGTACCCATTTGTTTCAAAAACACCACCATCATCTCCGTTCCTAAGAAGAACAAAGTGAGCTGCCTTAATGACTATCGCCCGGTGGCACTGACCCCCATTGCAATGAAATGCTTTAAGAGGCTGGTGCTGGGACACATTAAGGACACTATCCCAGCCACTTTGGACCCACTGCAGTTTGCCTACCGCCACAACAGATCCACTGAAGACGCAATATCACACACACTTCACACCATTCTGTCTCACCTGGATAATAAAAACTGCTATGCAAGACTATTGTTTGTAAACTATAGCTCAGCATTTAACACTGTCATCCCAATCAAGCTGATCCAGAAACTACTAGGGCTGGGACTGAGTGCCGCATTGTGCAGTTGGATCCTGGATTTCCTCACCAGCAGACCCCAGTGTGTGTGGATTGGCAGTAATACCTCCTCCCCACTGATCCTCAACACTGGCACTCCATAGGGAAGTGTCCTGTGCCCAGTGCTATACTCCCTGTTCACACATGACTGTGTGGCCAGTCACAGCTCCAACACCATCATAAAGTTTGCTGACGATACCACCATTGTGGGTCTGATCACCAACAACGAGACAGCCTACAGAGAGGAGGTGAGGCTCCTGGCAGAGTGGTGCCAGGACAACAACCTGTCTCTCAATGTCAGTAAAACTAAAGAGCTGGTGATTGACTTCAGGAAACAGGATACGGTTCAGGCACCCATCTATGTAGGAGGGGACATGGTAGAGAGGGTCAACAGCTTCAAATTCCTTAGGGTCACCCTCACTGCCAAACTCACATGGACTGAGCACACAGCATCGACCATCAAAAAGGCCCATCAACGCTTCCACTTCTTCAGAAGTCTGAAGAAAGCCAGGATGTCCACTACAGTCCTCACCATTTTCTACAGGTCTGCTGTGGAGTCCATCCTCACAGGGTGTATTACATCCTGGGGTGGCAGCTGCTCTATACAAGAGAAGACAGCTCTACAGAGGGTGGTCAAAACAGCTCAGGAAATTATCGGCACACAGCTACCAGAAGTCGAGGACACCTACACCACACACTGCCTCAGAAAGACGATGTGCATCATGAGAGATCATAATCACCCCGCATAGGCACTTTTCTCTTCCCTGCCATCTGCAAAACAGCTTAGGTCTATTCGAGCCCTCACAGCTAGGTACAGAACAGCTTTGAGCCCACTGCTGTAAGACTATACAACACTAACCAAGTTATGTCTGAAGAGAGTTTTGATTGGATGGCAAAAGAAGATATATTTTATTGAATATTGATCACTTTTTACCCCCCAGCCAGACTGCTGCACTGCTTCACATCTGGTCACTTGGGGGTCCCATTCACAAAATGTCCAAAGGAAAAAGCATGAAAGTTTATGGTTCTGGATCCAGCGTGGTACAATGAGCAGCCCCTCTCACACAGAACTGCTGAATCCCTTGCAATGCTCAAGAAGCGTCTGAAAACATATGATTTGAACTCACTTCTCTCCTGATCTCCCATCTACTCCATAAACATTCAACAATTATCTGTTAACAAAAGAAAAGCTCCTTATTAATTCCACATACAGCTGTTCATAATGTTATTTGTGCTGCCAAAAATGGCGTTGGACTAATTGACTGTACTTTATGAATTGCACGTGTGTATTTACATCTCTGCACCCTGTCTGTCTTACCCCATGACTCAAGTAGAACGTCTTACTTTCTAATACCAAGTCTGATCTCATCTTTTTTTCTCCAGGAACAGGAGAAATCAAATCAGTGTGTACTTGGAATATCACACACACACACACATTTTCAGAACCGCTTGTCCCTTACGGGGTCACGGGGAACCGGAGCCTACCCGGCAACACAGGGCGTAAGGCCGGAGAGGGAAGGGGACACACCCAGGACGGGACGCCATATTTAAACAAATTCAAAACTGCATCTTCTAAGTCTCAGATCACTTCTTCATTTCCTTTTAACCCTGTCTCACCACTAATTCCTCGCATTTTTCTCCACCCATTGTCACCTTCTACCACAACTTAAAATCTCTCTCACCTTCCTGCTTTGCTTCTGCCACACTGTCTGCTCTCCCTTCTGCTGCACAATTCTTGGATTCATCAACAGACAATGCCACTAACATTTTCCTCTCTGCCCTATCTTCCACCCTTGACTCTCTCTGTCCACTATCTTCCAGACCAGCACGCCCCAGTGCCACCCCATGGCTGGTTGATATGTTACGTTCTAACAGGACCAAATTCCGGGCTGCAGAGAGAAAATGGCGAAAATCCAAAACTCGCTTGGAGCTGGATGCCTACAAATTACTCTTACTCTTTGCCACCTTCTTAGTCCTCCACTGCCTCCTCCCCCTTCTTCTCTCATTGCTGATGACACTGCTTTATTTTTCAGAGACAAAATCAAAGCAAAAGTTTTCAGCATCACCCTGCCTGGTTGATGCTGGACCTCCCTGCAAAGCTATGCTCTCCAAATTCAAGCTGCTCTCCGAATCTGAAATCGCACAACGTCCTGGTATCACACAGAGCCACCACCTACTCGCATGATCCGATCCCATCGTCACTCGTACAGAACATTTCCCCTCAACTCTCTGCTTTCATCTCTGCTCCTCATCATCAACTCCTCATCATCTCTACTCCTCAGCCTGTTTTCCAGCTGCCTTCAAAACTGCTCTCATTTCAGCATTGTTAAAGAAACCCTCCCTGGATCCCAATTCGATCCAAAACTACAGACAAGTCTCACTCCTCTCCTTCTTGTCTAAAACTCTACAGCGGGCAGCCTGTGATCAATTATCTGATTTCCTCACCCGGAACCATCTCCTCGATGGATATCAGTCTGGTTTCAAAGTTGGTCACTCCACTGAAATGGCGCTTCTGACTCTCTCTGATGCTCTCCAGTCGGCTAGAGCTGCCTCCCTCTCCTCAATTCTCTTCCTCCTCAATCTGTCTGCAGCATTCGACACTGTCAACCACCGGATTCTACTCTCCTATCTTAGTCAGCCTGGGATCAAAGGAGCGACACTAAGATGGTTTGAGTCCTACCTATCTGACAGATCTTATCAAGTGGTCTGGTGGTTGTTCTTCTCTGTCTCTCTCAACCAGTGTCCCACTGGGATCAGTACTAGGTCCTCCTCTTTTCTCAATCTACACCTCCTCCCTCAGCCCGGTCATAGCCTTCCATGGATTCAAATACCACTGCTATGGTGATGATATCCAGCTCTTCCTCTCCTTTCCACCTGGAGCATCAGAAATTTCCACACACATTGCTGCCTGCCCGTCAGACATCTCTGCATGGATGTTTGATTATCACCTCCAACTCCACTTCTTCAGAACAGAGATTTTTCACCTCCCAGCTGGCTTGTTCTCCTGTCATGATCTATCAATCAAACTGGACAATTCACTCATTTTGCCTACCTCCTTGAATAAGACTCTAGGAATGATGATTGAGTCAAGTCTATCTTTCTTTCAGCATATCGAAGCCACAACACGGTCCTACAGCTACATCCTGCATAATATTCGCAGGATTTGTCCGTATCTCACAACTGACTCTGCCCAACTACTGGTCAAGGCTATGGTGGCATCCTGTCTGGACTATTGCAGGTCTCTCCTGTGTGGCCTTCCCGCTACTGCTATCAAACCTCTGCAGCTGATACAGACTGCTGCTGCACTAGTTGTGTTTGACTTGCCAAAGCATTCCCATGTATCTCCTCTACTCATTTCTCTGCACTGGCTTCCTATAGCTGCCCAAATCAAATTCAAGACCCTGGTTATTGCCTGCAAATGTATCAATAGAACTGCTCTCAGCTGTTTATAAGACTTGATCAGCTGTTACACCGCAGCCAGACCTCTTCGCTCGTCTACTTTTGCTCGCTTGGTGGTACCTCGCACAAAAAGTAAAGCACAGAGGTTCTCGGTTCTGGCTCTGTTTGGGTGGAATTACCTCCCCCTCTCACTCAGAACTGATTAAACTCTTGTCTATATTCAAGAAGGGTTTAAAAACTCAGCTTTTCCAGACTCACTCCACCCAAGATCTCTCCAGCTCATATATGGTGTAAATGTTTATGCCCTATAACTTATAATCATGCCCAGATAAGCCTTTACACCGCCGCTACTCCTGTATTGTATATAAATGTTTATGTACCTTAAAAAAAAACCTTCCTGCATTTTTTTTTTAGCAGGATTCATTTATCCTGCATTTTATGCACCTGCTTGAGCGATGAACACCGGTGCATCAAGTGGAAATTAACAAACTAGGTTTACTTAAGAATCACATGTCTGCAACTATGTCTCTTTCACCTAATGTAATGTACAGATTTGTATTTTTGCTAAAATGTACATCGCTTTGGAGAAAAGTGTCTGCTAAATGAATAAAGGTAAATGTAAAGTCTAAATAAAGCACTGTATTTTCAAGTAGAAAATCTTATGGCAGTGACCTACTAGCAAAGAGGACATCAGCAGCTTTGGGGTCATGTTTTCCAGTCAGTGAAGTAATGTTTCAGCTGTGGCTTTGAGGTTCCCTCCCCTGTAAAAGAACTCATTTTGCTCCCTGCTCAATACACTCCCATCCGTGGGTTAAAGCTTTTACCAAGTTGGGGCCACAGAAACAAATCTCAAGACATTCTTTTCATGGCTGTTTTTCTTAGCATCTTCGAAATCAGTAAATGTAATGTCCTGACATGTGTAACAATTGCATGCCAATTTTCTAGATATTTAATGTTTGAATATTTCCAAATTGTCTTATATTTGGAAAGCAGTTGTTCTGCTTTTGTGGGGAGAATTTTTCTCCAGAATAGAATTCTTAGTAACATACCTTTGCTACTACAATATAAAGTGGGTTATACATTTTAAATTATGAAGACACAACTTCAAATAAAAAAATGAAAAATGAAAAAATAATTTACAGCGTAATATGAACTTTTTATCTTCACATTGAGCACAGTCCATTTTTTATTCAGATACACAAAAGATTAATCCAGATGAAATAAGGATAATTTTAAGGCTCACCTAGACTCACTTTAATAGACAGTCATCCAAGGTTACTGAGATTGCTGTACCTTAACTTACAACCAAGCAAGACTTCACTTGACACAGATTGCACTGCTGTCCTAATCCCTTTCTGTACCATCTGTCTTATTTGAATTTCTTTATTGTTCAAGTGAATATGAATATGCATACAGTGCTGCTTGATAGTACATGAACCACTTCTGTTGCTTAGTTATACTACAACATCGTTATTTGAAAATCTTTCTCATCTGACATAATAGGTGTCAATTAACCACAATTAACCATTCAAATGTTGCTTTGGAGGAAATCATGTGTAGCAGAAACATGGAAGTAGTGCAGGTTGCATTGATTAAACCAAGTATGTAAGTAGAATCAGGTGTATAAATCATAATTGTTTATTAATTTTCTGTTTATTTTTTATATTTTAAAGAATAATAATCATTCCTATAGGGTTCACATACTTTCATGCAGCACTGTATACTGTACATTTATAAATGAATATGAGTTACAAGACAGTCCAGGATAGAGCAGAAAGCTGTTTCCAAAGTTTATCTTTGGTGATGCTTGACTGTACTTATTTTTTTATATTAATTATTATGACTCTTAATTTAATATGGGTAATAACTTTTTTATTATTAAATGATGAACTACTGCATTTTATTTTAGATTTACTTTTTCTTTATTATTACTCCTTCTGTTACTCACCATATGGTATATATTTCTGTGCCTCATTTGTGTCTGTGATATGGCCTATTTTAAAAGTTTCTGGAAGTGTTTCTGCTACTGGTAAAATTCCATTTAACTGGAATTGGGAGAATTAGACCTTGGAAGGTGTTTGTGTCTTGTACAAGGAGATAAGACAGATTGAGCAGTATGAAAAGACACAGGAGAGACACATTGCATCTGTAATGGCAAATATCTGATGAGAAGTGTAATAAACCAACTTTTTTAAGCTTATTGTTTGAAGAAAGAAGGGGGTGCAGTGGGTTGGACCGGGTCCTGCTCTCCAGTGGGTCTGGGGTTCAAGTCCCGCTTGGGGTGTCTTGCGACGGACTGGCGTCCCGTCCTGGGTGTGTCCCCTCCCCCTCCGGCCTTACGCCCTGTGTTGCTGGGTAGGCTCCGGTTCCCCGCGACCGTGTATGAGACAAGCGGTTCAGAAAGTGTGTGTGTGTTTGAGGAAGAGTCATTATATTTCTCACAGTTCAAAAAGCAGGATAATTAGCAGAAATTTTGTTCTGTCACTATTTTTAAGAAGAAATAGTGTTTTACATGACATTCGAGTAGAATGCCAGCTTTGTACACTCATTTTAGAGCCAATGATAGCTAGCTGTGTGCTTCCGGTTTTGCACTTTTTGACATTTACCTTGTTATAGCCATATAATCTCAAAAAGGCTGCTTTTCCCCATATAAGGGTATGATTCATTAATACTTGATGGAGTATGGAGTGGAGCTCAAATGGAGTGCCCGGCTGGGTACTGAAAGCATGTGCCGACCGAATTACAGGGGCATTTACTAATATATTAAACCTGTCATTACATCACGTTGCTGTTCCAACATGCCTTAATCCTCCACCATCATTCCAGTGCCCAAGAAATCATCTATGAAGTGTCTGAATGACTATCGCCCAGTGGCTCTACTACCCATATTCATGAAGTGTTTTGAGAAACTTGAGCTTAAACAGTCCCAGCTCCCACAGAAACTGCTACTAAATTTCTACAGGCACACTACTGAGAGCATGCTGACTAACTGTGCCACCATGTGGTATACCAGCTGTACAGCCGCCGAGTGAAAGGATCTGCATTGTGTGGTGAGTCAACCCAATGCATTTTTGGGATGGAGCTCCCCAACTTGGACACTATCTATGCTAGTTGCCTGAAGAAGAACGCCAGCTGTATTGTCAAGGACACCACACACTCCGGCCACTCCCTGTTTGAGCCACTGCTGTCCACAAACCACAAACGATTCAGGACAATAAGATCCTGCGCCAACAGACTGAGGAACAGCTTCCTTCCCAGAGCTGTAATCTCCATCACACCCTTCCTTACCCAACTAGAGAACTAGATTACAAGGGTCCTGAGCCAGTCTCTCTAATTGTCTCCAGGTGTATTCCATCTCCTTCATGTCTGCCTCTATGTCATGGCGCAAGAAGTTTTTTTGGTCAGCCTTCATTTCTCTTCCCTTGTGGGTTCCAGTTGAGGGCTTGTCATGTGATGCTGAAAGCATGTTTTCGAAGGGTGTGGTCAATCAATCTCCAGCATCTTTGGAGTATATCATTCTCCACTGGTTGCTGTTTTGTTCACTTCCAAAGTTCTTCGTTGCTAATGGTCTTGGGCCAGTGAATCCAGAGAATCCTTCTGAAGCAAGTGTTGATGGATTCTCCTCATGATTGTGGCAGTGGTTCTCCAGGTCTCTGCTCCGTAAAGTAGGACAGGCCTCATAATCGTGTTGAAGATCCTTATCTTGGCGCTGATGTTCAGGTCAGTTGATCTCCAGATGTTTTTCAGTTGGAGGAAAGCTACCCTCGCCTTGCCGATCTGTACTCTGTCAGCATCCATTCCACCTTTCATATCTATGTGAAGTTCTCCACCTTTTCTGGCGCTTCGTCTTCTAGTGTGATGGGGCTTCTGTTGACAGAGGCATTGATCTTAAAGATCTTGCTTTTCCCTGGTAGATGTTAAGGCCCAGGTTTGCTGAGTTTTCCGCAACCATGTTCGTCTTCTCCAGCATCTCCAGGGTGTGGGAGTGAAGGGCCAGATCATCCAGCTGTGTCCAAGGTGCCTACTGGATTCTGTTTCACTTTTGGGCTATGGATGTCTTCATGAACTAGTCAACAGCCAGCAAGAACAGGAAAGATGACAGTAAATATTCTTGTCTCAATCCTGTCTGTACTTGGAAGGCCTGATGCCCATGCAGCACTCTGCAGGTCATGCCTTCGTAGGAGTTCCTGATGATGTTGGTGATCTTCTCTGGCACGCCATAATGCCTCAGCAGTTTCCAAAGGGTCTGCCTGTCCATGCTGTCGAATGCTTTCTTATAGTCAATAAAGTTGATGTAAAGAGGCAAGTTACACTCACTAACTTTTCCAAAGCGATGCGTAGTGTTGCTATCTAGTAGGTGCAAGACCTGTCTTTGTGAAAACCTGCCTGTTGGTTCCGGAGTTAAGGGTTGATGGAGTCTTTCATCCTGTTGAGGAGAACTCTGCTGAGTATCTTGCCTGGGACAGATAGCAGTGTTATCCCTCTGTAATTAGAACAGGAACTGAGGTCACCTTTCTTTGGCAGCTTAATGAGATAGCCTTCTTTCCATTCTGATGGAACTTCTTCTTCCCAGAGTTTCCTGAAGAGGGGTATAGCATCTTGACACCATCTTGCCATCAGCTTTTAGAGTGTCTGCTGAGATGTTGTCTAGGCCTGCAGACTTTCCATTCTTCAGTTGCTTGATGGCTTGGAGGAACTCCTCCTTGGTGGGAGCATTACAGTCAATTGGTGAGTCTCTGTTGGCTGGGAGGATATCTGGTGGGTCCTGTGGTGTTGGTCTGTTCAACAGCTCCTTGAAATGCTCCCTCCATCTGTTCTTTTGTCCTTCCACATCGGGTATTGACTTTCCCTGGTTATCCTTCACTGGTCTTTCTGGCTTGATAAACTTTCTGGACAACTTTATGATGGTGGCATAGAGGTAGATTCTCTTATCAACCTTGCTGCTTTTCTTGATGCTCTTTTTTGCCCTTGTGTACACCTCCAGAGCGTCAGCGTTCCCTGCTCGTGCAGTTGTTCATTGCCACCTTTTCCACTTTCCTCTCCTCAATTTTCTTAATTGTCTCAGCTCAGATGCACTCTTTGTGATTGCATTTCCTAGTACCCCACACCTCCTTGTATGCTAATGCAACTGCTTCCTTCACTCCTAACCACTTTTCATTGACGGTTTCCTCCTCTAGCAGCTCTTATGGAACCTGGAACTTGTTGGAGAGCATTATCTTGAACTCTTGCAGCTTTGTGTTATAAGATAAAACGCTTAATAAAGTCTGTTTATTAGTCTGTTTGCACAGAAATTTGTCTTGCTTCACTAGCTCAGCAATCAATTTACCGCAGACATCACACAAAACAATAAAAAGCCATTACATACAAATCCACAGAAACAGCATGAATAAATATGCATTTGCATTTAGTGCAGGTACATCAATCAAAATCCAAACAATTAATGGGGTGTATCTGCTTGTATGTATGCGTGCATAGGGTGGGGGGGGGGGGGGGGGGTTACCTGCTCTGTTGATTCAGTAATGTGATGGAATAAGGAATAAAAGAATGTTTGTACTTCTTCCTCTTACAGTCTGGCACCCTAAAATGCCTCCCAGAGGGCAGAAGCAGAACATGAGAATGGTCTGTACTGATCTTCTCCACCAATTTGAAGGTGTCACGTCCTCCGCAGCCAGCACATCGGTGACACCTGCCGTTTCCTAATGGGAACGGCAATAAAGAGGGAAGCCGAGGAAGCCCAGATGCGGAACCTTGTTTTGCCTCCTTTGTTTCCCTTCGAGCCGTGCTTGAGTGAACCTACTCAACCTTTGCCTGTGTATTCCCGACCACATTCTTTGCCTAGCCTTTTGTACTACGTTTGCGGATCGCCTGACCCACGCCTGTCCCTCGACTTTGCTTTTTGGATTCTGATTTGGCTTCATTAAACATTGGTACGATAACTCTGCACTTGAGTCCATCCTTGCTAAGCGCAACCATGACAGAGGGTATGCTTGGTGCAACTGTTGAGGAAAGAATTTGCCAAAGAATGACCCACCATCTTTGAGCAAATGTGCAGCAATCTTAAAATTCTGCTTTTCATCTGAACTGAGAGGCCACAGAACCAAATCTTTCAGAAGCATTGTGTTGTATCACTGGTATCGGTTGTTCTCTCCTATCGAGTTCTTCTTAAACTTCAGCTTCAACTGGGCTACCAAGAGATTATATTCTGAAGCAACATCTGCTCTCTGTTTCACGTGCACATCCTGAAGAGATCGTTTGAACTTCTTTCAAATGCATGTGGTCTATCTGACACGTATGGTGACACCCAAGTGGCTTAGTGAATGCTTCTGTGCTGGAAGAAACTCCCTCCAGTGACCAGATTGTATGCAAACCTCTCCCCACTGTCATTCCTCTCTCCCAAACATTGTTGTCCCATAATTTCCTCATAGCCCCTGTTGTCACTGCGGGTCTCCCATGACAATGATGATGTTGGGTCTTGGGCAATTCTGGATGATGGTCGACAGTCTGCTGTAGAACTCTTTTCCTCCTCATCGATGTCATTTGTTGGCGCATAACATTGGATGACATCCATGTTGATCCTTTGCTTCTTAGTACGGAAGAAGGCTGTAAGGATATGTGGTTTGTGCAGCCCACCTAATGAGCGCTGCCTCAATTGTTCTGGACAACATCAGGGACACTCCCTGGGTGTGTGTCATGTCTTCTTTGTGACCTAAGGACAGCAGCAGCCCTCCTGTGGTAAGCCTCTTCTGTCTAGAGCCAGTCCATCTTGACTTGCTGATTCCTAGACTGGCGAGGTTGTAATTCCTCATCTCAGCAGCTACCTGTAAGGTCTTGTCAGTCTTGAACATAGTCCTGATGTTCCATTTCTTGATGGTGGTCCTGGTTGAGATATTGCTCATCAGTCCAATGACTTCCAGACTAATCTGGCTTTCACTTCATACTACCTCCAGCTGGAGATCCATCTTCTCCCAGGTTCGAAAAGTCCTTTAAAACTCTTGTCTGCATTTCTGTAGCATTGCAAGCTTTTGCAGGGTAGAGCTGCTCATCCCACACCCAACTCTCTTCCTTTTGCACCCGGGTTTGGGACTAGAATAGGGAGAGTTTTTCCACACAAAATTGCATTGTATTGTAAACAATGACAATAAAATTTATTTTATTGTGTCAGAACTTAGGGGGGGATGCGGTGGTGCAGTGGCGCAGTGGGTTGGACCGGGTCCTGGTCTCTGGTGCGTCTGGGGTTCGAGTCCTGCTTGTGGTGGGCTGGCGTCCCGTCCTGGGTGTGTCCCCTCCCTCTCTGGCCTTACGCCCTCTGTTGCTGGGTAGGCTCTGGTTCCCTGTGACCCAGTCTGGGACAAGCAGTTCAGAAAATGTGTGTGTGTTGGAACTTCAGTGGACATAATTCTTCACTCTATTCTTTAAACATATTTTTCATGGGTGACCTGAGCACTGGAAGGGAGTCAGTGCTGGTGTTTGGTTGAATGCAGTGTTGTTGGAAAACTGTCTATAGGTGGTGTGGAAGTACACTGCATAATCTATGGTGCCAAACTCCTCCTCAGCTCTGCGTTCAGGCACAGCATTGAATTGACATGTTCTCTCTGTTTACTGTGGGTTTCTGGTTCCCTTCCACAGACATGTTTCAGCTGAACTGGTGGCTTAACTGCACATAGCATCTGTGTGGTGATGAGAATGAGTGTGTGTGTGATTGTGCTGTGATGGACTGTCCCCCAGTCTAGGGTGTGTTTACTGTCTCGCACCCTATGCTTGCATTTATTAATTTATGTGATAGTTTTCTTAAAATCAACTTACAACATTAAACTAATTTTTTTATTTATGCCTACTAACCCTTCTGGGGCATAGGCTGCAAACAAGGGTCCTCCAAGCATCTCTGTCCTGTCCCTTTCTCTCCAACTGACCGTAAGTGTAACCCAGTTTCTTGGTGTCAGCCTCTAGGTCTTGGCACCAGATGTTTTGTGGTAGACCATTCCACGTGAGGGCTTGCCTAGTGGTGTTTGAAGCTGGCTTACAGAGAACATGTCCAATCCACCTCCATTGTAGCTTGAGTATTTCCTCTTCTGCTGGGATCTGGGTTGTTTGCTGCTGGTTGCTGCTGGTTGCTGATGGTGTCAGGCCAGTGGATTTACAAGATCCTTTTCAGGCAGTTGTTGAGGAAAACCTGGACTCTGTTGGTGGTAGCCACTGTGGTTCTCCGTGTCTCGGCCCCATAGAGTAAGACTGACTTGACGTTGCTGTTGAACAGTCTGATCTTTGTCTTCAGAGACAGGTCCTTGTAGTTCCAAACATTCTTCATTTTCAGGAAAGCTGCTCTTGCTTTACATCGGCATCTGTACCACTTTGCTTGTCTCACTTTGCAGAGTGTCTCTGTCCACACTGTTGAATGCCTTCTCATAATCAACAAAGTTAGCATACAAGGGAGAATTCCACTCCAACAACTGTTCCATGATGATACACAGTAGCTTGATTTGGTATGTGCACGATCTCTCCTTGCGGAAGCCAGCCTGCTGGTTTTGAAGCTGTGTGTCTACTGGCTCCTTCATTCTGTTCAGGAAGATGCAGTTGAACACCTTGCCTGGGAGTGATCCTGGGATGCTGGTCTGTTCAGAGGTCTTCAAAATACTCCATCCGTCTAGCTTTCTGTCTACTACAATACAATGCCTTCCTTGTCTTTGGTCTCTCCAGCTTGCTGAACTTCCGTGAAGGTTTGCTGGTGGTGTTGTAGAGATCCTTCATGTTTCCATGTTGAGCTACCTCCTCAACTTCTACTGCCAGACTATCTATGCTGTTTTTCTTGTCATATCTAATACTTTTCTTGGTTGCTCTTTTGGCATCTACATAGTCTGCCTCTGTCTTCGCCTTCTCAGTTTGGGTGCTGCTGTTGTTAACCACTGTTTTGTTCTCTTTCCTCACTTGAATCTTCTGTAGGGTGTCTGCAGAAATCCACCCTTTAAGCTGGGGTTTCCTTGGCCCCAGTACTACTTTACATGATTATGTGACTGCCTCTTTAATATTATGCCTCTTGCTGTCAAAAGTTTATTTTTCCAGCTCTTAGGGGGCCTGGAACTTGTTGCTGATGGTTCCTCTAAACTTCTCTTCGGTTGGTGTGCCTTTTAAAAGTCCTGTGTTAAACTTGTTGATACTTGGCTCAACTCACCCATCCAGTTCTTCTTCAGTTTCATCTGCGGTCAAGACTAGGAGATGAAGATCTGAAGCTGCATCCACAACTCTTTTGGCACACACATCCTGGAGGGATCTCAGGATACTCTTGCGGATGCACACATAGTCTATCTGGTTCTCTGTGGCTGAGTCAGGTGACACCCATGTACCCTCCTGTATGTATTTATGGGGGAGGAAATGCCTTCTCTGATGACCAGGTTGTCTGAGGCACAAAGGTCTGCAAATCTCTCCTTGTCCTTGATAGCCCATGACCTCTTCATTCCCACAGTTGTCACTGCCAAACTTAGCATTGAGGTTCCCATAATGACGGTTATGTTTCTTTTTGAGTAGTACTCTAAGGTGATCTGTAGTCTGCTGTAAAACTGTTCCTTGCTTTCCTCATCACTGTTGTTGGTAGCAGCATACCACTGAATGATGTTTAGGATGATCTTCCTCGGCTTTAAAAGGTTCTGTGACAAACCTTGGGCAAACAGAACAGAAGCAACTCTACAGAAATAAGTCTGTCAACATATCTTGTTTCTCTGCTTTCCTTCTTAATTTTCTGTTGTCTCATAAAAATAAAAATGTTTTTGGCAACATGTTTGCAGTGTGTGGACTTTACTGTTGTGCTTGTCAAATGGCATAAATTATCATAGGGCAGCAGGTAGCATAGCGTATTTAGGGTACAAAGCTTCTGCTGTAGTTGATCAAGGTACTCTCCTTGAATTGATACAGTAAACATTACCCAGCTATATAAATGGGTAATTTTAAGATGGTTTGGAGAAAAGCATCAGCTAAATAAAGAAATTTAAATGTCCAATAATTCT
The DNA here is from genome assembly GCF_900964775.1 of Scleropages formosus. Taxonomy (NCBI): domain Eukaryota; kingdom Metazoa; phylum Chordata; class Actinopteri; order Osteoglossiformes; family Osteoglossidae; genus Scleropages; species Scleropages formosus. The sequence goes on from NC_041810.1 coordinate 33,748,579, forward strand.
TCCAAAGGTCTTCTGTAACTAGGAGTTGCTACAGTGGAGTTAAAAGAAGTTGAAGAGTATGTTTGTTGCCTTTGCAGCAGTGTACAAGAAATTAGAGGCAACTATATTAGATCATATTGCTCTTTTAAGGAGACACAGAAATAGATTATTAGGGGGTTTGTGGCTAAATTATTTACGTCATCATTGGGGGAATTGGGTGTTAGAGGCTGTTCGTTAAGAGTGGAGGTGAAGGATCTGTCTGAGACTGCAGAGAAGGTGAGTCAGTAGTTATGGTTAAGAGAGCAGGGTAGCTGGGGATACAAGTTGGAGAGAGGTATGTAGTGGTTGGTAAAATTAGTGGCAGATGGCTAGTAATGAGAGGCTGGTGGTATGTAAGTTCAGTTTTTCAGGCTCCAGTGAGGGGTTTCACCTGGGAGTTAGGGCGGAGGGGCACTATTGCTTGGAACGATTTTTTAATACTGTATGTGATTTTAATTGGATTTTGTTTAAGTTTTTGTGTTGTTGACACTCGGTACTTGTTTAGAGATAATGTTTTATTGCGGGGAGTGCGGTGGCACAGTGGGTTGGACCGCAGTCCTGCTCTCCGGTGGGTCTGGGGTTCAAGTCCCGCTTGGGGTGCCTTGCGGCGGACTGGCGTCCCGTCCTGGGTGTGTCCCCTTCCCCCTCCGGCCTTACGCCCTGTGTTGCCGGGTAGGCTCCGGTTCCCCGTGACCCCATAAGGGACAAGCGGTTCTGAAACTGTGTGTGTGTGTGTGTGTGTGTGTGTGTGTGTGTGTGTGTGTGTGTGTGTGTTTTATTGCTGTACTTAATCTTTTTTCTCTTTATCTATACTGTGATTTTGGGGGGCGCGGGGGGTTGGACCACGGTCCTGCTTTCTGGTGGGTCTGGGGTTCGAGTCCCGCTTGGGGTGCCTTGCAATGGACTGGCGTCCCGTCCTGGGTGTGTCCCCTCCCCCTCCGGCCTTACGCCCTGTGTTACCGGGTAGGCTCCGGTTCCCCGCGACCCCGTATGGGACAAGCAGTTCTGAAAATGTGTGTGTGTGTGTGTGTGTGTGTGTGTGTGTGTGTGATTTTAACATATGCTATTTATGGCAGGTGCTGAAAGTCATGAATACTTTCTTGGAGTCCGATGAGGCCTTGGAGTACTGATATTGTGCTTTTAAAGATAGTTGTGGATTTTTTAATAGTTGGGTGATGAATTGAACCAAAGTTGTCATGATTGGTATCTGATGTTTTAACTGGTGTTAAAACTTTTTCTTTTAATGAATTTTGTTTGTATGATCTTGTTTTTTTGAGTATACCGAGTTGTGTTGGTATTGTGGTTGCTGTATTTGCAAATGTTAAATTATGTATTTCTATAGTCTTGATATTTTTTAACTGCATTAATAGATGGGGGGGGGGAAAAAAAAAAAAAAAAAAAGTTATTTTTGCCTTGAGCCTTGAGTCCAGTGCAGAGGAGCAACATGTTTCCCTTGAGGGGGAGGCCATTCACTGGACTGCAGAAGCATCATGTTCAAGGACTTTTTGCTTAACAGTCCCATTATATTGTATATTTCAGCACTTCCAGCACCATTTCTTTGCCCAGGGAAGCATGCATCATATCTCTTACACCTCTATCTGTGGCAGGTTGATCTCTTAAGTTCATACAAGGTATATATGTTCATGATTATGCTTGGATCAATCCTTTACAGAGCCACCTCTGCAATGTAACGTAAATGTTTATGTGTATGTCCAAAGAAAAAAAAAAAAAAAAAAAAAAGAAAACCTAGGAAGGTGATTAGGAATTGGTGATATTCTGGTTAAGTTTTATGCAGCTACTTGAATGATGAACATCGGTCCATATAGTAAAGGAATCTAACTGTACTTGAGTCAGACATCTGCAGCTATGTCTCGTTCTTCTAAAGTAATGCACAAATTGTATTTTCTATGAGATGTATGGCACTATAAAACCATCTGCTAACTATAAAAATGTCTGCTAAATAAATAAATGTAAATGGTAATGTAGGTACGTCTCCAGTCTACACACACGGGTACACAAAACTCCTCTCTGCTCTGTGCAGAGCCCATCATCAGGGAAACAGGTTGAAAGTCTTTCTGATGCTTCATGAATGTACACATCAATGTCACCCCCCCCCCCCCCTGCCCCAGGACCTCACAGCCACATTCTCGCTGAAAAATATGACAATGTGTGTCTATGTGTCACGTCCGTCAGCCAGCACATCAGCGACACCTACTGTTCCATGGGAACAGGGATTAAAAGGAACGCCGAGGAGACGTGAATGTGGAACCTCGTTGAGCAACCACTGTTTCCTGCCTGTCAGCGTTACTTGTTACTCCTTTTGATCTAGACCTTTGTTTGTCCGACCACGACTCTTGTCTCATTCCTTCTACCCTGTTCGCCGATCGCCTGACCGTTGCCTCTCCCTCAACTTCTCTTTTGGATCACGTCTGTCTCTTCGAATAAACAACTAGAAGAATGTATTCTGCACTTGAGGCCGTTAACTTTCAGAACGAATCATGACACCATGATAATCCATGAGCAGTGATTAATTTTAGCTTTTTAAAGACATTAAAAAGTGCTGTTAACAGACAAATCATGGGTGGACATGTTGACTTGTATGTTTTGTGCAACTGATGAATAGATGATATTGAGGAGCAGCCTGTCCTGTTACCACTAGTGTGCGGGTGGACAGACAGGCGCGCGCACACGCACAGAGAATGTTCCAGTGATGAACAGGGCAAGTGATGAAGGTCATTTTATGGAAACTCCTGGCAATTTATTATTGTAGTAACACAGCACTCCAGTTACATGGATAGAACAAAGCAAATTGATTAGACTTTGTGAAGCACTTCTGCTTAAACACTCATAAATAAATTACAAGAAACAAAGCAGTTATGGACGTTAATGAAGGGGGCAGTTTTTTGTCCAGCTTTACAATTTCATTCAAGTTTATTCACTTCCTGGTGAAGCATTAGGTATATATATTGGGGCGCGCAGCACCGTGGGTTTGGATGGGGCACACCCCCTCACAGCTTCTTCAGCCGCCTGGGAAGAGATTCAAGAGCATATGAACCTGCTCCACCAGACCGTGCAACAGCTTTTTTCCCCTCAGGCTGTCAGGATTCCGAACTCTCTGTACCACCCATAGTTACCCATTACATATCAGAATCCTGAACTCTGACCACCAGAATCAAACTCCCATGCCTTGCATATGTGTGAAGGTACCATTGATGTGGAGGCCTATATTGGGACTTTGGAGAGACACATGCTGTCATCAGGTCAATATCTTTTCATGGGAAGTCCATGGTTATTTCAGCAAGACAATGCCAGGTTTCCTTCTGCATGCTCTACAACAGTGTGGCTTCATAGACAGACTGTGTGCTTGACTGGTCTGCCAGCAGTTCAAATCTGTCCTCTACTGAAAATGTATGGCACATCATGGAGAGGAGAATCAGACAATGGCAACCACAGACTATTGAGCAGCTGAAGTCTTGTATCAAGCAAGAATAGACAAAAATTCTACCTGCAAAACTGCAACAATTAGTATCCTCAGTTCCCAAATCATTAAAAAGTGCAATCAAAAGGGAAGTTGATTTTAGTGATAAACATGCCTCTGTCCCAACTTTTATGGGGATTGGGGGCATCAAATTCTACATTTGTTTATATATAAAAAATACAATTTTTAGTCAGTGAAAACATTGAAAAACCTTTTCTTTTTACTTTTGTCAGTTACATAAAGGTTCAAGAGAATTAACACTTGCCTTGGTTGTTTTTTTTTTACCACCTTCCTAAAAATGCATAATAAATTCTCAAGTAACACATTACTAACTGTTCTTTCTGCTTGTTGAGCACTACCTTGCCATATAAGACCTGAGGAGGCTGGCCAGTGGTGACAGACAAATCCCATGCTAACTGAGGATGAGCAATTGCCATGATGAATCGAGATGTTCCATGCTGAGCTGGAGATCCAAGAGACCATTTTGCAACAATATCATTATTACTTGTTAAACTGGCTTACAATTGTTACTTATCTAGAATTCCCAGGAGTGGTGGGCAACCACTGGCCCGTGGACCCCCTGAGATTTTTCTTCTCTTTCAGCCTTCAGTTGGGAGTTTTTGTTCCATTCCCCGGTGGCCATTGGGTCCATTAATGTTTTCACTTTATACGTTGCCATTGGGTGATATTATTTGTAAACATAATGCATTTCCACTTCCAATATGCTAATGACACACAGCTGTTTCCTTTAAGCCTGATGCCATGTAGAGGTCTTCAGCAAATTGTTTTACCAATATAAAATGATGGATGAGTAATAGTTTATCTCTGAGTGCCAGTAACACACACACACACACACACACACACACACGTCTGAAACTGCTTGTTTCGAGTGGGGTTGTGGCAAACCGGAGCCTAAGCCAGCAACACAGGGCACAGCGTTGGAGAGGGAGGGAAGACACCAGGATGGGATGCCAGTCCATCACATGGCACCCCAAGCAGGACTCTAACCCCAGACCTGCCAGAGAGTGAGACCTGGCCAAGCTCACCATGTTACTGTGCTCCTGCTATTAAAAACAGAGGATTATAAAATTCTACTTCTGACATATAAAACAATAAATGGCAGTGCTCCGGCCTACCTTTGTAAGATTATTGATTCTTATATGCTGGCTTCATTAAAAGTACACACACACACTTTCAGAACCGCTTGTCCCAGAGAACCGGAGCCTACCCGGTAACACAGGGCATAAGGCCGGAAGGGGACACACCCAGGACAGGACGCCAGTCCACCGCAAGGCACCCCAAGCGGGATTCGAACCCCAGACCCACTGGAGAGCAGGACTGTGGTCCAACCAACTGCACCACCGCACCCCCTACGTTAAAGTACTTGTGATCAATAAGATCTCAACAGGAGTGTACCTCTAGCTACAGAGGACCTAAGCTGTGGAAGAGTGTATTACTTACGGTGAGGAATGTCCCATCTTTCTCAGCTTTTAAATCTAGTCCAAAAATTTACATGTACAATTACACTAACAAATGTAATTCCACTTGGCTGTCCCCCCCCCCCACCTCTGTATTAAAATGTATTAAACTGTTTAATTTCCTCATCAATAAATAATTTCTTTCTTGTTGCGCATTGTTTCACATTTCACAGAGAAAGTGTACTCCACTGATATATGGATGAGTGACCCATTGTAAGTAGTGTAACTCACCTTGTTAAATAGGGTGTGTGGGCTAATAACACTATGCAGAGTTCATTGACAGTTGCTTTGGAGAAAAGTATCTTCTAAATAAACAAATGTAAATATGAATGTTCCCCTATGATAAGACCTGAGGAGGCTGGCCGGCTGCCATATAAGCACCCCACACTGACTGAAGCCAACAACCACCTGCCACGATTAATGAGACATACCTTTGTGAACTGGGAAATCAAATCAAACTAAGGTGCAATATTATTATTAGTTGTAAATTGATTGTAGCACCACCCTCTATTTCACCTAATTATGAGGGTGCTGCCCTGGGTTCTATTCCAACTAAATGTATAACCAAACTGAAGTATTTCAATAACAAAACAAATTTATTAAATTCTCCAAACACCATAAAAATCAAATGAATATTCAAAATTATTATCCCATACATACAATATACTAACCCCAACATCCCATCAGATGAAAACAAATGCAACAACCAAACATAATGTAAAACATTTAATTTTGGATGTGGTGACACTAGGAGACTGTTCACTAGTGGTGAACATGTGTGTATGATGAGTCTTTTCTTCCCTCGGGGTTTGCTATAGGCTGGACATGCGCACTGGAGTGCATCAGCAAGTCTTCTTGTAAGTTGGCATCCAATAAAGACTCTGAAGGTGTTGGAAACCAACCTGGAAGGGTAGCGTTTGTTATTTTTCTGGAAACCCTAAGTGTCTAGGCGGACCTGACAAGAACGTTCGGTTACAATAAGAAAGCACAAACTTCTTCACACACGTACACTCAATATCTTACAAACAATGAATAACCTCAGACTCAGTACTACACTTCGACACACAACAGACTTTAGAAGTTCCTTACAGAACCTTCTGTTTGTACACAATGAATGATCATCATACCGCGAATAATCCGGAGTATTTCTAACATACATACATAGCAGCCTGGATGCAGCTTGAGTTGAGACCCAAAATTATGGGTCGCTTCACTCTTGCGAGCAAAAGCCAGGGGGGAAAGGGAAAAAAAAAAAAAAAAAAAAAAAAACACAAACTGCAGTTTACCTTATCCGCCATTCACTTGCGTTTGGGGCGGGTGAAAACTCCAGCGATGCCCGAGGAACTTCGCGCGTTACCAGTAGCACAAAGCACTATGGGTTCTCCTCAGTCTTCTCTTACCGGTATAACAGTTCGACGAGACGGGCTGAAAACTCATCGTTTTAACTGGATGTCTCGTCGGACCACGAGGACACCACGGAAACTTAAACTCGCCTATACAAAATCCACACGAAATAATATTTTCTCTTTGGTTGCTCTTCCAGCAACCCAAAAAAAAAAAAAAAAAAAATCACCTCCTCACACTCTGGAGCGCTCTCTCAAACACCCTCTATATATCCCAATCTGTGACCACCGTGCCATAATGATGGATGGATGAGTTGTTTCCGCTTAGGTAGTGAGAATTCATTTTTCTATATTCAGTTCAATTTATTTTTATATAGCACTTTTCTCACGCAGTGAAACAGAGTGCTGAACAAAGGCATAAGACAAATTAACAAATAAGACAGTTGACTATGTACTACAGTAATACATTATCCCACCGCTACTGGGCATTCTACATTAAAAAATAGTACTAGTTTGTGTGTTCAATTTTGAAGATTTAAATAAAACTTCTTAAATTTGATATCGTTTGGTTAAAGCCATACCACCATATGTTGGAACAGGTGCAACCTATACATTATGTCAGTTTTTCGCATATTGTGAAGTGACTGGGGTTCTGTTTGGCACCTAACCAATGAGAGAAGAGAGGGATGAAAGGAATGGAAAAAGTTGCTAGACTTTTCGAGAAAGGGTGGAGAGGAGCGTATATGATGTGTCCTTCTGGATATTTTTACTTGAAATCACCTGTTTTGTTTGATTTTAAAAATCTTACTGAAAGCAGAATGAAAAGGGTGACATTTCCTTAGTAATTTTAGTATAATGAATATACTTGTACTACTGAGTATGTGTAATTTTGGCCATGGTACGTAGGGGAAAAAATATATTTTAAATGAATTCATGTGGGTAACCTGTTTAAGGTTATACCGCCATCTGTTGGCCAGGCTTTCAGGTCTTGGTTTGAACATTGCAGTAAGTAATTGAAAATATTGTTTTCATCCTTCTGTGTGTATGCAGTCTGTCTGTGTCTTGTATTTAAAAAGCTAAAATGGTTATATTTGTCAAAACATATCCATGATAAGATTATAGTTGGAAATCAGTTTGTAATGAACAATTTGCTTTTTATGCATCACACATTTGAACACAGCATCAGTATACTGTATGAATAAACAAAGGAAAAATAAAACCTTGGTTCACACTGTCAGAGCATATACAAAGGGTAAACTGTTGCGTGATTAAAAATGGATAATGTCAGAGCCATAGATTGTTAGAAATATATCATCCAGTACATTTAATATTTATTTTACCCCTTTTATTCAATTTACTATATTTGAATTCAGGAACTAAAATGTATTAATCTTCTAATGACCATGACATAGTGGTTAGATGTTCAAAGAATTCAGCTTACAGTTGAACACTTCCAGTCCCAACTGTAATCATAATATGAAGTACAAAGGTATTTTGTTTCTGCTGTCCACATGTCTATAGTGATATGATAGTAAACACAATTTAAAAATACATTTATCCGACACTTTTCTCCAATGCGACTTACACTGTTGAGGTTACAATTATTTACACAGCTGGGTGATTTAGGGTAGGTACCTTGCTCAAAGGTACTATAGCTTGAGGTGAGCTCAGACCTACACTCTTTGAGTCTAAAGGTAGCAGCTCTAACCATTATGCTACCAGCTGTCCCGCTTGTCAATCAACATATGCAAGCCTCCCAAGTGAGGAGCCCAAATAATCTTAGAGGAACAGCGTTACACTTCCTGTAGCCAAACTGGGGATGGCACTAGACCTCTGAGTAGCTGACCATGTCACACACATCAGTCCTCATCTGCTGGCACAGGCCGTGGGGCATGAAGATGGTGCCCAGGTTCCCTTTCAGCATGTTGTCCACACTGCAGTGGAGAATGCTGATTTTTACCAGCTCTTTCAGCTGGATGTAGTCAGACAACTAGTGCATGTTTAGGAACACAGGGCACAAAGATGGAGGGGGGAGGGGACACCACTCTGTCACAAAGCACCCCAAACAGGACTTGAACCCAAGACCCACCAGAGAGCAGGACCCAACCAAGCCAGCTGCAGCACCATGCCCCCAGATCCCCACTTAGCCTCTGTGAAATTTGTATGGGTTTCCTCCCACAGTGAAAGGCATGTTACATTGGTATACTGTGTTTATTTTTTTAATTCACTTTGGATAAATGCATCTACTAAATGAGTAGATGTAAGTACTGCTTACATTAAACAGCTGACATAATGTAGGTGTTTTCTAAAAATGCACACCTACATGCTTGGCTCTTTTCTTTTGAAACACAGTACAGTCCATCCTTGATTAGCAATCTGTGACTTTACAGACTTCAGGGACAGTCACAAAAATATTCCAAAAACAATGAAAAAATAGAACCATTGTAAATATTTTTTTTAAAAAATAGAAAATCTATTTTTAACAATAACACAAGAGAAAATATGTGTTAGTTTTTTCTGGAGAAAACTTTATTGATGCATAATGTTGTTCTGAAATAATTTTAAATGATGTAAATTTTAAAACCATTTCAGAATAGAACCATGAATCCAGTTCCATTGTTAGTGTCACATCTGGACGTGAGTCGACACAGACAGGTATTAGTATAATGTTCAAACACGGATGTATGGTATGCCACCCCACGTGCGGAATATTTATAAGGGCATAGATTCAACTGGAAAGTACAGTGTACAAGTGAAACAATGTAGATGAGACAAAGTTGTCCTAGTGAGCATTGGTTACTCAGCTGTTTCACCAAGCTTTGGTTTATAGGTGTTTATGTTCCAGTCCTGCATGCCTGTCTTGTCTACTACCTTTGTGCTCCTGTCCGGGTCGTGTCCCCATTTGGTATCTTGTCAGAACTCTGTTTATAAGTCCCACTCACGCATTCCTGTTTCACCTTTGTGAATGTACTGCATCTCTTCTTTAAACGACTTGCTGTTTTATATACACATATATTATCAACCTGCAGAGCGCTGGCGCATGACTGAATGTGAGCGCTCCAAAACTTTTCACCTTCCATACAACGGTTTTCTCAAAATGAACATGACAAGAACCACATCTGTAAAAGCTATAAATTACATATAAAGCATTTATGGCACTTTACAATTTAGGTTATGAATTCCATTAAACTTAACTCTGTGCTGTCTGTTTCTGAAAGCTGACACAGCAGAATTGTCGTCATCGTCATTGTCAACCGCTTGTCCCTTACGGGGTCACGGGGAACCGGAGCCTACCCGGCAACACAGGGCGTAAGGCCGGAGGGGGAGGGGATACACCCAGGACGGGACACCAGTCCGTCGCAAGGCACCCCAAGCGGGACTCGAACCCCAGACCCACTGGACAGCAGGACTGTGGTCCAACCCACTGCGCCACCGCACCCCCTGTACAGCAGAATTGTTCAGGAAAAAAAAATTCCTCTCAGATTAATCAAACAGCCAGGAAAAGTTAAAATAAATTTATACAGGCAGTCCCTGGGTTATGAACAGCCGACTTACATACAACGCTTAGTTACGAACTACCCCATTACTGACCGAAAATTAGTTTTTTCTCACCCTTAAGAAACAATCAAATCAAAACATCATAATTATGCTTATTATATTAAAAGTTGAGATACTATGTATAAATGCAAACATTTGACAAACTTAACACGTATTGATGATATTGTTACTTGGATGCTTAGCTCAGCATGGAACGTCTCATTCATCATGGAAGTTGGTCATCATGGGATTCATCTATCACCGCCAGCCTCCTCAGGTCTTATGTAGCGAGGCAATGCTTAACAAGAAGAAAGAACAGACTTAGTAATGTGTCACTTGACTGAATTTGTTATGCATTTTTCTAAAAGTGGTTAAAAAAAACAACCAAGGCAAGTGGAATTACTTTTTGATGTCAAATGCCTGAGTGAACATGTCTTTAGTTGGGATTTGAAAATAAAAACAAATGAGGCATTTTTGACAATAACTGGTAGACTATTCCACAGTTTAGGTGCTCTTTAACTTAAGGCATGATGTCCTACTCTTATTGAACACAAGTATTTTAAGGTAATCTGCATCTAATGAACAACAATATCGTTCTGGGATATAAGAATCAATAATCTCACAAAGGTAAGCCAGAGCAATGCCATGCCTTATAGGTCAAAAGTAGGATTTTATAGTCAACTGTAAATGTGACCTAGAGCCAATGTATGGTTTTATATGGGCAGACTTCCTACTTCTTATGCATCTACTTGAACAATGAACCACAGTGTAGGGAATAAACTACGTTTGTTTGAAACTTTCATCTCGGCAACATTGCTCCCTCTCTCAATGTCATACATAAACTGAACTTTTGCTGAGATGTACATCGCTTTGGACAAAAGCGTCTGTTAAATAAATAAATTTAAATGTATTGACAATTCACGCAGCAGCATTTTGCACCAATTGTAGCCTGGAAAGAGTCTGATATGGCCAGCCTGACATACACTTGAGTATTGAATCTAGTAAGCATTTCAGCTCGCATGGAATGCCTTCTACGGTGTCGCTATTGAGCACTTGGACGAGTTAGCGTTTAGGTAGGCAAGAAATTTCTGTTACAGCCTTTCTTTTGAGCAGTTTGACAAGTCCTCATTTAGGTTGGCAAGGACTCAGTTTGACCGATTCCATATCGAACAGTTAAACAAGCGAGCATTTTGCTTGAAACACCTCATCTTGTCAGACACGTGTATGAGCAGTTACAATAGTAAGCATTTCGATAGCGGACGTACTCACTGTACTATTCCCTTTATGGCTGTACGTCAAGAAAGCATTCAGCGAGGCAAGAACTCATATCGGCAGAGCCACTTACAAGTCGTTGGACAAGTCAGTAAATAGGGGTTCCAGAAGTGACATTGAAAGAATCAGCTTAAAATCTAGTAAGCATTTCGGGAGACCTGACATGACTTTTAGAGATTCGCCATTGAGACGTTATTGTTTGGGAAGGCAGGAACTTTCTTTAACAGCATTACTTTTGGGCACATACACACGTCTTAAGTCAGGTAGACAAGAACTCTGTAAGATTCAATATCGAACAGGTAACCAAGCGAGCATGTTGCTTGAACCAACTCATCTTGGCAGAAGCTTTTGAGCACTTAGACTAATAAGCAGTTCTCTAGGCATGCGCTCACTGTACTACTCGCTTTATGGCTCTTTAGTGAAGAAAGCGTTTGATGAGGCAAGAACTCATATCGGCAGAGGGTATGCCGATATGGGTAGGCCTTTCCCGACTCCGTGCGTCAGAGGCCGCTCAAGTGTTCCTTCCACAGGTGACATGGAGGTGGTCGTTGCAGATTATGTTGCAACACTGGTGGACAAATTGAATTCTATTAACGGTGACATGTCACAAACTCTTCCTCTCCCCACAGATAAGCCTACACATAACTTTGTTCCCAATCAGCTTGTACTGATCAAGAGTCTGAAGCCGGTCAAGGTCGGAGAACCAAAGTATCTGTGCCCAGCAACAGTCGTCGCAGTAACAAGAACCAGTGCTGACTGACCTCCAAGTGCAGTGGATACACGCCAGCCGGCTCAAACCAGTAATGCCACCAGGGGGAGGGAACGTCAAGGATAGTGTGGATCAACACCAGAGCCCAGCAGAAGGGAGTTGAACACACAGCACTGCTTGGGTGATGGTGAAGGTCTATTACTAGACTTGGCCAATGTAACAGTATGAAATGCTGCTATTGTTCCTTGCACTGCTCCCAACCACTACAGGGTGGGTGAAGTATAAACGTCACCCATTTGGAAAAACACGGTGGAAACACAACATGCTCTCTATCTAGGCCCATGCCTTTTTCGATGTCTAGCATCTTTCATTCACAGGAGCATGGGGATATGTTTAACCAACAATATATGTCCCTAGGAACTCAAGCTTATGAAGAATACCGTAAGATGAATGCTCAGAACGTATAAGATTATGATGATGTAAACTGAAATGTTTTTGAAGTTTTAAATGATTCCAGTATTAATGAGCTTGCTTAAGTGTATGGAGCTTTATGCCACAAAACAGCCTTAGAATAACCTCAACACAAGAGTGCTAAATCATAAATGATTTAAAGTGGCCATTATGAGAAATAAATGGCTCTCGTGTCTCTTCTCTACCTCAATCTCTCTGTCCTCCCTGTTCTTCTGGTGTGTGTCAGACCTGTTAAAAATGTGTGTGCAAGTTGAAGTTCCTGTTTTAACTTTTCTCTCTTTGTTTATGCTGAAAGGCAAACAGATGTGACTGACACATCCCTCCGTATCCTCTCTTTTTTGATTCTGAACATGGCACCGGCGTGAGGCGACGTGTTAATTGCTTCTCCTAGCAGACTTGATAGTTTAGTGTATATTATTTTGTTTGTGTCATTGTTCTTCCAGCCAGTTTATTCTCTTATTACTTATGACCGCCAATAATTTCTGCAAACACATGAAACGGAGCGATTAGATGCAATTCTTAGCGTTAGAGAGCCGAACTCGCTACCTTCACTCTGCCCCAAACATCATGACTGTGACCAACCTGGGACCACTCAGAAGACGCGCTCTTGGAAACGGGGCCGCAGGGCCAGCGTTCAGGTGAGAGCGAAACACCGCGGGCTACGACCTCCGACACCCAGCATTTTCCTGTCCAACGTTCAGTCTCTGGACAACAAACTGGACAATCTCAGAGGACGACCTAAATTCCGAAGAGATTTATGGAACTGCTGTGTTTTCTGCTTTACGGAGATGTGGCTCACCGCCAGTACACCCCGAGGGCTTCTCAATTTACCGCACAGCAATGCATGGTGGATGAATGTGGAAGTGATTGCACAGAACTGCACTCCGGACCTTGAATACCTCCTGATCAAATGCCGACCGTTCTACCTGCCCAGGGAGTTCTCGGCTGTGCTCATGGCTGCAGTTTACATCCCACCGCAAGGGAACACAAACAGCGCGCTGAACAAATTGTACCGTGTCGTCACTAAGTACAAGAACAAGCACCCAGATGGACTGTTCATTATCTCTGGGGACTTTAACCAAGCTGATTTCAGGAATGTGTACCGCAAGTACCATCAGCACATCTCCTGCTCCACCAGATGCTCACACACCCTTGACCACTGCTACGCTTCACACAAAGGTGCGTACCACTCCCTGCTGCGCCCACACCTCGGGCAGTCAGATCACGCCTCAATTCTGCTGCTCCCGGTCTACAAGCAGAAACTGAAGCGAGAGGAACCTGTGATGCACACTGTACAGCGCTAGACATCAGAAGCGGAGGAAAGGCTCCAGAACTGTTTTGATTCCGTGGACTGGGACATGTTCAGAAACTCATCCTCCAATCTGGACAAGTATGTTACAGTGGTCACAGACTTCATCAGGTACTGTGTAAATGTCTGCATACCATATAAAACAGTCCACTTATTCCCCAACCAAAAACCGTGGATTACCGCCGAAATCCGAAATAAGATCCGCACGCGAACTTGCGTGTTTCAGTCCGGAGACACAGACGTGTACAAGAAGAGCAAGTACGAGCTCTGCAAAGCCATCACCAGCGCGAAACAGGAATATAGCAGGAAGGTGGAATCACAGTTTAACTGCACTCAAGATGCAAGTAGGCTGTGGCAGGGAATCCAAACACACACACACACACACACACACCTTCAGAGCCACTCGTCCCATACGGGGTCGCGGGGAACCGGAGCCAACCCGGTAACACAGAGCGTAAGGCCAGAGGGGGAGGGGACACACCCAGGACAGGACGCCAGTCCGTCGCAAGGCACCCCAAGCAGGACTCGAACCCCAGACCCACCGGAGAGCAGGACTGTGGTCCAACCCACTGCACCACTGCACCCCCCTGGAATCCAAACATTAACGGATTATAAACCACAAAGGCGGTCATTGACAGGTGCTGCTGCATCTCTCCCAGACGACCTGAATGGGTTTTATGGCCGCTTCGAGTTCGAGAACAAAGACCCTCCACTGCGCATCCCCACAGTGCATGATAAAGCCAGTCTCACCGTCCCTGTGGCACAGGTGGAAAGAACTTTTAGCCAAGTCAACATCCGCAAAGCTGCTGGACCGGATGGAATTTCAGGGCGAGTTTTAAAAACATGCAGTGAGCAACTAGCTACTGTATTCACGGACATATTTAACACCTCATTAAAAAGCTCAGCTGTACCCATTTGTTTCAAAAACACCACCATCATCTCCGTTCCTAAGAAGAACAAAGTGAGCTGCCTTAATGACTATCGCCCGGTGGCACTGACCCCCATTGCAATGAAATGCTTTAAGAGGCTGGTGCTGGAACACATTAAGGACACTATCCCAGCCACTTTGGACCCACTGCAGTTTGCCTACCGCCACAACAGATCCACTGAAGACGCAATATCACACACACTTCACACCATTCTGTCTCACCTGGATAATAAAAACTGCTATGCAAAGCTACTGTTTGTAGACTATAACTCAGCATTTAACACTGTCATCCCAACCAAGCTGATCCAGAAACTACTAGGGCTGGGACTGAGTGCTGTATTGTGCAATTGGATCCTGGATTTCCTCATCAACAGACCCCAGCGTGTGCGGATTGGCAGTAATACCTCCTTCCCACTGATCCTCAACACTGGCACTCCATAGGGAAGTGTCCTGAGCCCAGTGCTATACTCCCTGTTCACACATGACTGTGTAGCCAGTCACAGCTCCAACACCATCATAAAGTTTGCTGACGATACCACCACTGTGGGTCTGATCACCAACAACGATGAGATGGCCTACAGAGAGGAGGTGAGGCTCCTGGCAGAGTGGTGCCAGGACAACAACCTGTCTCTCAATGTCATTAAAACTAAAGAGCTGGTGATTGACTTCAGGAAACAGGATACAGTTCATGTACCCATCTGCATCTGAGGGGACATTGCAGAGAAGGTCAACAGCTTCAGAGGGGTCACCCTCACTGCGAAAGTCACATGCACTGAGCACACAGCATCAATCATCAAAAAAGCCCATCAATGTCTCCACTTCCTCAGGCGTCTGAAGAAAGCCAGGATATCCATTACAGTCCTCAACACTTTCTACAGGTGTGCTGTGGAGTCCATCCTCAGAGGGTGTATTACATCCTGGGGTGGCAGCTGCTCCATACAGGACAAGAAAGCCCTACAGAGGGTGGTCAAAACAGCTCAGCTCAGGATTAAATCTAGGTTCTCAAACTGTGTAATGGGTGTCCTTTGTAGGGAAAGGCAATAGCAGCAGGCACTCCTGATCAACTCCATTTCTGACTGTAAAGGAATCTGTGCTGTCCTCCATGGATCACTCTGCTGGTCATCTTTTCATATGACCTGATGATCTTTACAAGCTTGTCTGACACTCTGCAGTATTGAAGTAGCTTCCATAGGGCCCTACTGTCCACACTGTCAGACACCTTTTCATAATCAACAAAGTTGATGTAGAGAAGAGTTCCACTTAATCAATTGCTCAACTATGATGTGCAACGTTGCAATTTGGTCTGCACGAGATCTGTGCTTACGTAATCCAGCTTGTTGGGCATCCACTTAGTCTTTTAGTCTATTCAGGGTGACTCTGTTAAACACTTTCCTAGATACAGACAGAGTTATTGCTCTAATTGTGATAGTTGCTGAGGTCTCCTTTCTTTGGAATCTTCACCAGATATCCTTCCTTCCAGTCTGCTAGTACTTAATTTGTCCAGATCTCAAATAGTGGGTGGAGCATCTCTACCATAGTGTCTATATCTCCCTTCAGGGCTTCTGCTGGGATGCTGTCAGGTCCTGCAGCCTTCCCATTCTTCTGCTGCTTGATGTTGTTAGGTACCATCAATGTCAACTCATAGCAGCTCTATGGATACTTGTCCTGAAAAGCATCCAGTCTTCTGCCAACTAACTAAGGTTTCAAAGTGGGGCATCCATGGCTGTGGTGGTTGTCGATCCTGTAGCAGGCCTTCCTCTTCTACGTTGGCTTTCCACTTTACCAAGCCCTGCTCTCTAACTTTTTATATTTCCTTATGTGTTGGTGAGCTACAGTCAATAGGCAGGTCCTTTTCTGCTGGGTGTATGGCTGGTGGAATCGACAATACTGGCCTGTTCAAAAGTTCTTCAAAATGCTCTGCCCACTTTTGCTGTTTCTTCTCACCCATGATTACTCTTCCTTCTTTGTCCTTCACTGGTTTTTCTGAGCTTTCTTGCTAGTTGTACATCTAAGTTGGTCGTCTTTTCATATGACCTGATGATCTTTACAAGCTTGTCTGATACTCTACAGTATTGAAGTAGCTTCCATAGGGCCCTACTGTCCACACTGTCAGACACCTTTTCATAATCAACAAAGTTGATGTAGAGAAGAGTTCCACTTAATCAATTGCTCAACTATGATGTGCAACGTTGCAATTTGGTCTGCACGAGATCTGTGCTTATGTAATCCAGCTTGTATTTCCATTCGTGGCTGCCTCATCTGCTTCTGAGGCTAATAATGTAGCTCTTTGTCAGCTCTGATGCTCATCTTGACAATTTTTTGTTCACTTGTGTACAGATCTTGCACTTTTGCTTTTTCTGCTCTGGTTCTACTGCTGACTGCAGCCTTTTCCTTCCTGTCTTGAATCTTGTAGAGTGTTTCAGGTGTTATCCACTCCTTGTGTTGGTGTTTCTTTCGTCCAAATACTTTTGGTATGTTGCTGCCACTGCCTCTTTGATTTACCCCCATCTACTGTCTGTAGTCTCCTCCTTCTCTTTCTTGTAGTTCTTGCACAACTTGGAAGCTGTAACATCTGTGCACTCTTGAGGCAGCCTCTGTTGAATTTGTATCATTGTGTTGCAGCTCCCCCATCCATTCCTTCAACTTCACTCTGGCCTCCACCAAGTGATGGTCAGATGCTGGATCCACTCCTCTCCTCACTGTAACATCCTGTAAAGGCCTTCTGAACTTCTTGGCAGTGCAGAAATAATCAGCCTGATTCACTGAGTGCTCTGGCAACACCCAAGTTGCTTTGTGAATTGTCATGAGGGAACACGCTAACCGTGTATTCAAAGCACAAAGGTCTGCTGGTCTCTGCGTTGTCGTTCATATTGCTAAGTCCATGTGTCCCCATCACTTCCTCATAGTCAATATTATTACTCCAACAGACTAACATCCCAGCCTGTTGGACAATATTTGTAGTGCGCAGTCGATATACTAAGAGCAACCTAGGTGCCCTCCCCATTCCAGAAGCGACCTCCCAAAGGGTTTGGGTCACCCCCATCATACGTCCCCCCTCTTAGTAGCAGCAATATTTTGTTATGGTCCACAGTGACCTATGGTATGCTTCTTTAAAGTGTCTGCCATTATTATATGCTCCCTCCAAGGCCTTTACTCCAAAGTGATGTATACTTTCTGTACTGAGCCTAATAGTCTCATGAAGGAAGTCTAAGCTGGCTCCTCTCCAGTTCAACAGCAGAGCTCCTAAGCTAACTTTTCACTCAGAGCTTTTGTCACCTGCCATTTTCCTGGCTTTTCTTGTAATTACTGGTTCATTGTACTTATCTACTTCTTTGTAGGCCTTGCTTAATGTATTGCCTAAGTGGGCATCAACGGTAAGTGTCAGTTATATGTATTTTCTTTTTGTGGTAACATTAAGTCTGGGATTCTAATGCCCACACTTGCTCCGATACAGGACTCCAGAATGGCTTGGTAACCTCTGATTATTGACCTCTGTGCTTTGTTAATGTTTTGTCTGAGGATCCATTTGTCATGGACCCTGCTGCAGGACTGCATAATACACCCCAGACTTTTTGAAGTGCTGCAGCCTTCGCTGTACTTGGGGGCTGGTCCTCACCCTCTCCTTGGTCTCATATAGGTTGCCTCTTATTTTCATGGCCTTGATGTAATTTTCTCTAGTTGGGAATTTTGTCCCCTTACCAACCCAAGCATTAGCCTGTGGGCACTGGGCGATGTTTCTAACTCCAGAGCTATCCCGACTGCTGTGGAGCTGTAAAGCCCAGTAGGCCTGCCATGGTTTCAACCCGGAAGGATAGGGAGGACTCAGTTGCGGTGGGAACAGGGTTTATTCAAGCACGAGACAGAAACCGTAGTCAGGGACAGGCATTGGTCTCCGGACAGCGAACGTGGTACACAAGGAAGTCCAGAATCGTAGTCAGAGGAACAGGCAGTAGGTCACAACACGAGCAAGCAGATCAGGAACTAGGGTGGAAGGGGTCTTGGGAGCAGGTGATGGGAAAGGGAATGAGAAGCAAGGGACAGGATTCAGAGGCAACAGGTAGGCTGACTCAGCAAGAGTGAGTTGTAGGCAAACAAG
Organism: Scleropages formosus; assembly: GCF_900964775.1. Lineage (NCBI taxonomy): Eukaryota > Metazoa > Chordata > Actinopteri > Osteoglossiformes > Osteoglossidae > Scleropages > Scleropages formosus. Next base: position 33,767,218 of record NC_041810.1, read on the forward strand.
GTTCCACAACATTCTTCGTTTGTTTCTGCCTTATATCCTGTCGAGTCCAAGGTGTTTCGGATTACGCCGATGGTGTGGGCATGGCAAGGCCCTATAAACTGCCTTATTTACTGTTGTTATCCCCTGCTCCATCAGCTGCACATCCTTCTGTAGTATGTGTTATATGTGTTGGTTATATTGCAACTGGTTATACCTAGAATCTACTTTAGATTCTGCATTCTATTCAACCTAAGTTAGGGGACCTTTGTTCTTAAATTGGGTATGCCCAGTCCCCCCGTCTATTATATTACTATGGAAGAACCCTTTGGCATATCATGTGGCAGCCAAAGTGCTTTTCTTACAAAGGCTGTAATCATATTGTCATCTAAGTTTGGCTGTGACCCTCCCAAGCACAAGTTGATGTAATAACTTTGGCACAGCACAGGTCCTAAGCAGAAATATTCTCTGGTGTTTTAATGGGGCGTTCTTAAGGTTGTCCAACATGTTGCCTATGGCTTCAGGTTCGGCTTTATATTTGCTGGCAGCGCTGGAGTTTATCCCCAGGTATTTATAAGTACCCACTATGTCTACTGAGGACATCTGTTCTTGCCCTCTGTTTACTATCTGACAGACTGCAGTACCATGATTTGTTCCTCAGATCACTGATAATCCGGAGTGTAGCACACTTTTTGGCATTGGGAGTTAAGCCAGTGTGCGCCAAGCAATGTAACAGGACATCGAGTTGGTTTTGCAGACCTGTTTCCATACTAGCTATGAGCATCATGTCATCTGTAAAGGCTAGGGTTTTATATTTAAATTCATTTACCTTATAGCCAGTGGGTTGGACCACAGTCCTGCTCTCCGGTGGGTCTGGGGTTCAAGTCCTGCTTGGGGTGCCTTGTGACGGATTGGCGTCCCGTCCTGGGTGTGTCCCCTCCCTCTCCGGCCTTACGCCCTGTGTTGCCGGGTAGGCTCCGGTTCCCCCGCGACCCCGTATGGGATAAGCGGTTCTGAAAATGTGTGTGTGTGTGTGTGTGTACCTTATAGCCACTACTGAGGTAATTGACTTCTTGGATAGCCTAATTTAAAACAGAGTTAAATAAGAGGACTTGTTGGATCTTGTTGACTCAATTAACTATCCTTATCCTCTGACTGAGCAAGTTAATTGATCCTGACATGTAATAGTAGCTACTTTACCTACAGATGTAACTTGGTATACCCTTGGCCTTAGCACTTCTGACTATGGACTCCTGGGCTACAGAGTCAAAAGCTTTCCGGAGGTCTACAAAACAGATAGCTTGGGCTTCATAATTCCTCTTGTCATTATCTATAATGTAATTTAAAATCTTGATGTTAGCACTGCTCCAGTTGGGGGATAAACTTCTCTCTCTGTCCATTCATTTTCTTGACTGTTTGTCCTTCTGGATCGTGGTGGCAGTAAGGAGAGCAGAGAAGACCAGATGTTCCTGTCCCTCCCAACTTCCTTCCTTGCAACCATAGCCACTGCTGCGTTTATTGCCTGCCGGTACCTATCTGCTGAGTCAGGAGTCCCCAGAGCCAACCACACCATAAAAATCTCCTTCAGCTTAATGGCTTCCTTCACCACCAGTGTCCACCAGCGGGTTCTTGGGTTGCCACCATGATTGGCACCAACAGGCTTTTGGCCAAAGCTGTGCCTGGCTGCTTCAACAATGGAGGTTTTCAACAGAGTCCATTCTAACTCCATGTCTCCTACCTCCTTAAGGACATGAGAGAAGTTCTCATGGAGGTGGAAATTAAAATAATTCCAGATGGGGTCCTCTGCCAGTCGTTCCGAGCACACCCTCACTATGCACTTGGGTGTACTGAGTCTGTCTTTCAGTTTCCCCACCAAATGGTGAGCGGTTGACCATTCAGCACCTCTTGTCACCCAATTGGCCAGAACATGTGGCCTCAAGTCAGATGAAATGACTACAAACTCAATAATTGACCTTTGGCCCAAGGACCTCTGGTACAAAGTACACTTATGTGCATCCTTGTGTTTGAAGATAGTTTGTTATGGACAAACCATAGCTAATCACAGAAGTCCAACAACATTTCATTATTCAGGTTTACAGGCAAGCTGTTCTTTCCAATCACTCCACTCCAAATTTCCCAGTCTTTGCTAACGTGAGCGTTGAGGTCCCCCAGCAGAACTGTGGATTCTGTACGTGGGGCTCTGGCCTGAATCTCACCTACTTTCTTCAGGAAGGTCAAACACTCCAAACTGCTGTTTACATAAGCACACACATCAAAGTTTTTTCCTCTCTGTGACCTTAAGTCGCATTGAAGCGACCTTTCATCCAGTGGGACAAACTTCAACTGTGTGGCAGTCAGCCAGGGGCTTGTGAGTATCTCCACACCCGCCCAGCACTTCTCACCCTGTACAACTACTGAGTAGGAAAGAGACCACCCCCTACTAAGGAGTTTGGTTCCATAGCAAACGCTGTGAGTGGAGGTGAGCCCAACTATATCTAGTTGGTAGCTCTCAACCTCCCTCACCAGTTCCGGCTATTTTCCCCACTGAGGTTACATTCCAGTTGCCAAAAGCCAGGTTCTGCTGCGAGGTTCTGTGATGCCAAACGATACCCTGTCCCCTCCTGCTGCCTGAAAGACATTGCACCCAACCCCATGTTAGACCTTGTGGGTGGTGGGCCTACAAGCCTCCCCTCCCAATGCTGCCTTTTCGGGCTGAGTTTGGCTGGGTTACATGGGCCTCCTTGTCCACCAGGGGTTTGCCTAGGAGCATTACCCTCAGGTCTGCCACCGGGGGTAGGTCCCGGTGAACCTATTCTAGGCAGGGCAAATGTTGTATTGTTTACTTTTTTCCATGGGGCTTTTTGGATTGTGTTAGTCTGGCTTTTCACTCCAGACCTGTTTGCCATGGGAGATCCTACCAGGAGTATACTCCTCCCAACAATATAGCTCTGGAGATCCCTAGATCACTCAAGCCCTTCCATCAAGACAAAGCTCAGATCCAGGAAGGGGTTAACTTGTCCACAATGGCAAATAAGGCATGGCTACTGCTTATGTTCTCATGATACTGGAGAAATTGTCTAGCCTGGCTTAGATCCAAGTTAAATATTCAAAGTGTTTCTTTATAAGTGTCAAGGTTGATATGAAGTCTGTTTTTCTTCCATTTACGGACAGCTTTCCAGTACTGTCTTCTGAGTAGCATTTGCTCAGGCATTTTGTTTCCCAGAGTTTATTTTGACCTTAACGAGTGTAACCTGCTCGCTTGATCCGATCCCATCATCACTCCTTCAGAACATTTCCCCGCAACTCTCCTCCTTCATCTCTTCTATCATCAACTCCTCACTCTCCTCTGGCTGTTTCCCAGCTGCCTTCAAGACGTTTAAAGAATCCCTGTTAAAAAAAATTCTCCTTGAACCCCAATCTGGTTGAAAATTACAGACCGGTCTCTCTCCTCTCCTTCCTGTCCAAAAAACCCTTGAGCGGGCAGCCTGTGATCAACTATCTGATTTCCTCACCCAGAACCATCTCCTCGATGGATATCAGTCTGGTTTCAAAGTTAGTCACTCCACTGAGGTGGCGCTCCTGGTGGTATCTCATGCTCTCCAAGCTGCCAGAGCTGCCTCCCTCTCCTCGGTCCTCATCCTCCTCGACCTATCTGCAGCATTCGACACTGTCAATCATCGGATTCTACTCTCCTCTCTTAACCAGCTTGGGATCAAAGGTGCAGCACTAAGATGGTTTGAGTCCTACCTATCTGACAGATCCTATCAAGTGGTCTGGCGGAGCTCTCGTTCTTCTCCTCTGCCTCTCTCATCCGGTGTTCCACAGGGCTCGGTATTGGGTCCTCTTCTTTTCTCCATCTACACCTCCTCCCTCGGTTCGGTCATAGCCTCCCATGGATTCAAATATCACTGCTATGCCGATGATACCCAGCTCTTACACTCCTTTCCACCTGGTGCATCAGACATTTCTGCACGCACTGCTGCCTGCCTGTCGGACATCTCTTGATGGATGTATGATCATCATCTCCAACTCCACCTCTCTAAAACAGAGATTCTTTACCTCCCAGCTGGCTTATCTTCCTGTCACAACCTCTCGATCAACCTGTACAACTCATTCATTTCACCTAGCTCTTTCACTAAGAGTCTAGGAGTAACGATTGATGCGAGTCTGTCATTCTCTCAACATATCGAAGCCACAACCCGGTCCTGCAGATACATCCTGCATAATATTCGTAGGATCCGTCCCTACCTCACTACTGACTCCGCCCAACTACTTGTCCAGGCCATGGTGACTTCCCCTCTGGACTACTGCAACTCTTTCCTGTGCGGCCTTCCCTCTTCTGCCATCAAACCTCTGCAGCTTCTACAGAATGCTGCTGCACGAGTTGTGTTTGATTTGCCAAAGCACTCCCATGTAGCTCTTGTACTCATTTCTCTGCAGTGGCTTCCTATAGCTGCCCAAATCAAATTCAAAACCCTGGTTACTGTGTACAAATGCATCAATAGAACTGCTCCCAGCTATTTACAAGACTTAATAACCGGTACACCCCAGCCAGGCCCCTTTGCTCATCTTCTTCTGCTCGTTTGGTGGTCCCGCGCATGAAAGGCAAAGCTCGGAGGTTCTTGGTTCTGGCTCCGTTATAGTGGAATGACCTCCCCCTCTCACTCAGAACTGCTGAAACTCTGTCTATTTTCAAGAAGGGTCTGATAACTCACCTTTTTTGGACTGACTTCACCCAAGATCTCTCCAGCTCATTTATGATGTGATTGTTCACACATCACAACTCCATAAGCATCCCCAGATAAAACCTTTATTCAGCCATTTCTCTGGCATTGTACTTGTTCATTTGTGTATCTTATAATATTAAAAAAAATAAATTAAAAAAATAAAAGAAAATTGGTGGGTGGGTATCGGTATTTGTCTATCCCATGTCTTATGCACCTACTCGAATGATGAACCTCGGTGCAGTAAGTGATAAGGAACAAACTAGGTTTGCTTGAGACTTTCATGTCTGCAGCTATGTCTCCTTATCTTAATGTAATGCATAAATTGTACGTTTGCTGAGATGTATGTCGCTTTGGACAAAAGCGTCTGCTAAATGAATAAATGTAGATGTAAATGCTACAACATCAAAAACCCTGATAATTCTATTTAGGTTTTCAAGATCAACGGAGCCTGCAGTTGTACATGAAGACCTATTTATGGCTTCTATAAATAAAATGCAAATAATTCTCATTATTGTTCCATTTTTTCCTAACTCTAGATTTGGGCTGAATAACTGGAGATTTCAACAGATCACAAAACAGATAAGTGACATGATAGAGCTAGATCCCTTATTTCAATTGTAGGAATACTGAGATCCTTGCTGATAACCAAGTCAGGGGTGATGATGGCAACCATCAGTTTTGATAGACAATGGCACATGTGCACAGGATCAGTAAGCACTAGCAGATCAGTGTTTAGTGTAACTGTAAATTCCCACATGGGAAAGGCAATTTGATAATGCCGTTGCCTGATGTTCTAGACTTTGGTGTTTTTCACCATGATTTCCTTGCTGCTGCTGCCTGGTTCAGTGCAGCCTCCCTCCTTTTGACACCCTCACAAACCTCCTGCCTCCAGCAGGCATGGTCACTAGCACACTCACACGCACACACGCACACACTTAATGAACCGCTTGTCCTATACAGGGTCACAGAGCCTAACCCGGCAACTCAGGGCATAAAGCTGAAGGGGGAGGGGACACACCCAGGACGGGACGCCAGTCCGCCGCAAGGCATCCCAAGCGGGACTCGAACCCCAGACCCACTGGAGAGCAGGACCCGGTCCAACCCACTGCACCATCACACCCCCGTCACTAGCACACTCCTCCCAGTTTTCCATTCTCATGCCCATGGTCTTCATGTCTCACTTACAGACATCTTTGAAGTGAAGGTGGGGGTGGCCCAGCACCCTGGTGTCGGTGGCAAGTTCGCCATAAAATAAAGCTCATTCTGATTCTGATTCTGATTCTGATTCTGAAAGCAGGTCCTTGGGGATTCTCCCATCTGTCATGCAATGGACATGACCAAGCCATTGGAGATGGTGCTGTTGCAGCAGACTGCAGATGCTCAGCAGCTGGGTTCAGTTTAAGACCTCTTCGTTAGTCACTCGGTCCAGTCACTGAACATCAAGGATGCACCCGAGGTTGCACATGTGCAAGGCGTTGAGGCATCATTTTTGCCTCAAATACAGAGACCAGGACTCGTTTCCATACAGTATAGTGCTGAGGACACAGGCACTGTAGACAGCCAGCTTGGTGTGTACTGTCCACTTGCAGTTATTCCAGGCTCTCATCGACAGCCTAAAAGTTGTTGCAGCTCGGTCGATCCTCCGGTAGATCTGAGTCCAGAGAGATTTTCAGTGATTGTAGAGCCAAGGTAGGTAAATTGGTGCTCTACTTGTAGTCAGGTGTAGAAGCTTGTAGTCAGAGAAAGTGATTGAAAGGGGACTCTCAACACCTTGTCTCATTATGTTGGTCTTTTTTAGGCTGATGGTGAGGCTGAAGTCCACGTATGCTTTGGAGAACTAGTCCATGAGCCTCTGCAGTTGCTCCTGTGAGTGAGTGACCAGTGTGGCATCATCAGCAAACAAGTCCCTTATGAGAACCTGCCTGACTTTGGTCTTTGCTTTCAGGAGTGAGGAACTGAAAAGTCTACAGTCTGATGTTGTATGGCCAGGGTGAAGTGACATAAATGGGTCCCCTTGTTGTAAGCATGCAATTGCCTCTCCTGGGCCCACTGTAGATGTTCCTGTGACAAATATCTGAGAGCGTGCAACCAAGCCCTCAGGTCTAAGACATTGCACCTCATTTTTACTTTGAGTAGGCCTGCCTCCCAAACTTCCCAAATGATATCCAAGACTCTGCGTGGGAGATGGTCATACAGCGGTTCAAAAGGGGGGAGGCCTGGGACACTTCCCTTACGGCAAACAAGGGGTTCAACAACAGATCCCAGTGATGGGGGTCTTTAGTTACAAATTTTCAGTGTTTTATTGAACTGTTCCACCAAGCCATCCATTTGGAGGTGAAAAACACTGGTGCAAACAGACTGAACCCCCAGGATCTTATACAGGTTGGCTAACGTGGATGCCATAAAGGTCGTGCCCTGATCCATGAAGATTTCTTCTGTGACACCTACCCTCCTGAATATTTTAAAGAATGCTTCCACCACTGTATGAGCTGACATATTCTGCAGGGGGACTGCCTCCAGGTACTGGGTGGCATAATCAACAATTACCAGTACAAACTGGAAACCCTGCGGAATTCTCTCCAAGGGCTCAACGAGGTCCATTCCCACAGGGGAAATAGGACCTCCAGAAAGGGGAGTGGATGTAGCAGTGGACAGATTTACACACTGGCACTCCGGACAAGCTGTGCACCACTGGCGAACGTCCCTACAAAAAAACCGTGCCTGTAAATGTCAGTGTCTTCTCCTGTTTGAGGTGTCCTGCCATAGGGTTAGAACAGGCTGCATGGAATAACGAGTCTGCGCTTGAGTTCGTCACCTTCCTGACTCAGGCAACCATGACAGGAGGATTAGCCGCACACAGTCAAACTGAGCATCATAGGGATGTGATGATGGCATGGAAAGAATGTGAGATCTGAGAAAAGCAGGGATCTCTAATTGGAAATTAAACAGAGTACAATTAAAAAGGTTAAAGAGAACCGGGGTTATATTAAAACGTTAGCTGAGGTTTTGCTTTGCACTGCAAGACAAAACATTGGCCAAAGAGGGCACAATGAAACAACAGAATCAGATAGGAAAGGGAACTTTTTAGGTATATTGGAACTAATTGCAAAACATAATTCTAACATTATGAAGACAATGAATGCAGCTGGCAATGCAAAATATACAAATGCTGATATCCAGAATGAGATTCAGTCACTTTTGTATTGATGAGGAAGTAATTCCTTCTATTTTGGAGAAGTTAGTCAAGAGTTTGGGTAGATGGTATAGTTCTGTGTTAAGCGATAAGGAGCAGGTTGTTGCACTCAGGGAGGTGATTGTGGAAGGCATAAAGAGCATTGGTGCGTCCCTCCTCCCTGGGAAGTTAAAGTTGTGGTGTCTGCAGTTCGGGCTCTTGCCACGTGTTAGGTGGCCACTTACGGTGTACGAGTTTTCTGTTCGGGAGGTGGAGAAGCTCAAGCGGATTATTAGTGCAACAATAAGGAGATGGCTGGGAGTGCTACGCTGTTTGAGTAGTGTAGCGCTTTATGGTAAGCACATGTTGGAGCTGCCAGTATCAAGTCTAGTGGAGGAGTAGAAGTGTGCAAAGGTAGGTTTGGAGCTGGCTCTAGCGGAGTCAAAAGATGAGGTTGTGAGAAAGGTGGTGCTGACAGTGAGGACAGGTAGGGGGTGGAACCCCAGAAATGCTGTTCAGAGTGCAAAAAGGAGCGCTGATGTTGCTGGACGTGGTTGGGCACATGCAGAGAAGGAAGGCAGGGTTTGGCTCTGGCCATCCGCAGCAGTTGTGGAGTGCTTCCCCAGAGGCAGACAGACACCGGTTGGTTGTTGAGCAGGTCCGAGGGCAGGAAGTGGAGGTGAGGCGTGCAAAGGCGGTCGCTTTGGTGAAGCAGGGTTAGTGGGTGAACTGGGAAGGTGTGGAGAGGAGGAAGTTGCGCTAGCAAGATGTGTGGGTGATGGAGGCTAGTCGCCTTAAGTTTATTGTTGGAGCAACTTATGACATAACACCACAGAATGTTAAGCAATGGGTCTTGTAAGTTGTGTGGTGGTGTAGCAACGCTGAGGCACATTTTGTCAGAGTGTAAGGTTAGTTTGGGGCAGGGGCGCTATACTTGGTGCCATAATCAAGTTCTTAGATGTTTAGCAGGTGTGTTTGAGAATAAGCGGCAAGTTGTTAATTCTCTGCCTGTTGGCAGGTTAGCTAGAGCAATTGGTTTTGTATGGGCAGGGGAGAGTAGCACTATTCAAGGGTATACGTGCCCTGGTAAGTGGGGTAACGCACAGGACTGGAAGCTGTTGGCTGATGTGGGCAAGCAGCTCCAGCTTCCGCAGGTCATTGCTGTTACTTCACTGCGTCCAGATATGGTGTTTTATCCGGAGGATGAGCATACTGTGTACTTTGTAGAGTTAACAGTGCCATTCGAGGATGCTATTAGGGAGGCATACGAGCGGAAACTGTTAAAGTATGCTGATCTGGTGGCAGAGGCAAGGGACCGTGATTGGCAGGCTCATGTTAGGCCAGTAGAGCTTGGTGTTAGAGGGTTTGTGGCTAAATCAGCTACAGTATTGTTGGGGGAGTTTGATATTAGAAGCTGCTCGTTAAAGGAAGGAGCTGTCTGAGGCAGCTGAGAAGGTAAGTCAGTGGTTGTGGTTGAAAAGAGAGCAGGGTAGTTGGGGTTGCAGGCTGGAGGGAGGTGTGTGATTGTGGAAAATTAGTGGCAAGTGATGAGTAATGGCAGGCAGCTGGTGATAATTAAGGAGGTGTGGCCTTAAGTAGGACAGTTTAAATTTGTGGAGTGGCACAGTTGCAGCTGGTTTGGTGGCAGGTATGGAGGTAAGGTTAGAAGGTAGGTATAGTGTTGTGGTTTAAACGGTTGAGGTTGTGGTAGTTGTTGAGGGTGAAGGGTATCAAACGTGTGTGGAGGGGGTACGTCTGGGATGCTGGATTGCACTGTTGCACCTTCCAGAGGTGTCGTGGGCCTAAGTCAACGAAACACCGATGAAGGGAGGTGCCCACTTGATAACCTCAATGATAACCTCAAACTCATGTTGGTGCCCAACCGGTGTGGCTTGTTGGTTTGGTTGGTGAGTTAGGCTTGGTCTGTTGCTTTGGCTTTGTTGGAGTTAGTTGATGGTGGTTTTTTTTTTTTTTGTGTTGGTGGTTAGCCTTGGTTTGGTGGTGGATCAGTTGGTTTGGTTTTGCTGGTGAGTATGGTTTGTTGGTTTTTGTGTGGGTGGGTTAGACTTGGTTTGTTAGTTTGGTATTTCTGGTGGATGTGGTTTGATGGTTGGTGGTTAGGTTTGGTTTGTTGGCTTGATCTTGCTGGTGGTATGGGTGGATGGTTCTGAGTTGATGTGTTAGACCTGGTCTGTGTGGTTTGTTGGTTAGTTTTTGTGTTGGTGGGAGTAGGCTTAGTTGGTTTGTGTTGGTGGTTGTATCCTGGTCTGGTTTGGTGGCTGGGCATTGTTAGTGGGTTGGCTGGATGGCTGGCTTGTTGGGTTAGGCTTGCTTTAGGTGTTTTGGTGGTGGGTGTGGCTTGGTGTTTTGTAGTCTGTTAGGCTTGGTTTGGTTATTTGTTGCTGCGTTAAATCTGGTTTAGTGGTTTTGATTTTGTTGGTGGGATTAGTTTCAGTTTGGTGGGTGTGTTAGGTCAGTTAAGTGTCTTGGTTTCAGGGTATGAAGATGTATGGTGGCTATGCTGGGTGTTCTCTGTGGTTATAGGGTGGTGGGTGGACTGGGTCCTTGTGTGCAGCTGTTGAAAACTACGCACAGGGTATAACATCTTTTTCTGTGTATTGTGAATGTCTTGCCTAGTTAAGCTAGTGACTGCTGTGAAAAGGACAGTTGGGAACAAGGGAAAGACCATGTGACAGCATGGAAAGACAGCTGATAGGAGGGAACAGACCCCGTCTGGGGCTGCTGTGGGCTAGCAACTCAGGGCAGCAGCATTGCTGGCCGTGTAAGGCAATTGGATGCACCCATTATGGCTACAGATGAATCAGATTGTGTGATACCCCGCAAGTCAGCGAGAGTAGGGGTGGAAGATAGCTCACAGGTGGATTTTACGGCTTTTCATCTCAGAACGGTTGTGTCCTCCAATTTGAACAGGCTGAACACTTAGATGCAGAAGAATTGACACAAAGGATTATTGACTCTCTAGAAAAACATAGCCTGGAATTCCAGAATAATCTGCTAGGTCAGTCTTACGAAGGGACTGCAGTCATGAGTGGCAAGCATCGTGGTGTACAGACACGTGTAAAGCAGGTGGCAAAGCAGGTTTTTTATGTGAACTGTAGTGCTCACTGCCTCAACCTTGTGCTTGTTGACACAGTAAAAGCCATTCAATAAGCTAATTGCTTCTCTTCCTAGTTACAAAAGCTATATGTTTTTATGTCTGGATCAGTGGTGCACCAAAAGTGGCTGCAGATTCAAGGTGAAATATATCTGAGTGCTTCTAGAGAACTTCAACAGTTGAGTGACACATGGTGGGCATGCAGGTATTTGGCTTGTCACAATTTAATAGACAGGTTGCCAGCAGTAGTATAAGTCCTAGAAGAAATAGCTGGGGAACAAATTGGGGAAAAGTCAGTAGATGTCCAAGAACTTCTGTTTCAAATTGACTTTGAGTTTGTGTTTCTAGCAATATTTAAAAAAAACTTTCTGGAGATTAAAAATTCCTTTAACATGCTCCACTCCATGTCTTCATTTGGCAAAAGCAGTAGACCTAGTGGAGGCAATTATTTGCACGTTTAAAAATTATAGGAATGAGCAGGCATTTGATGTCTGAACAATAGTTTTGCGCATAGCTGAGCAGTGTAACATCTACACAGAAACTGTTCCCAAAGGAAAAAAGAAACTAAGCTCTAAGCTAGAAGCAACCTGTGTCATGTCCACAGTAGGAATTCAATCAGCTCTGAATGGCAAAGTGTTTCAGAGCAAGAATATTTTGCCAGGTTTTGGACATGATGTTGAATGAGCTAAGGACTAGATTTTCAGAACAAAATTGTGGCATAATGAGGGTATCCAAGCTCTAAATCCATGTAATGAAACACACACACACACACACTTTCAGAACCGCTTGTCCCACACGGGGTCACGGGGAACCGGAGCCTGCCCGGTAACACAGGGCGTAAGGCCGGAGGGGGAGGGGACACACCCAGGACGGGACGCCAGTCCGTCGCAAGGCACCCCAAGCGGGACTCGAACCCCAGACCCACCGGAGAGCAGGACCCGGTCCAACCCACTGCGCCACCGCACCCCCTGTAATGAAACATTCAGTGAAAAAGATGTTCTGTTTCCATTTGCTAGGATGTATGGGTCTGATCTCGAAGACCTTGTACACGAGCTGTACCAAGTAAAGAGAATTTTGGATCGAAAGGTAAAACAAGGGGTATAGAAGCCATCCTGTAGATTAGACCTAGCTGTTTTTGTTGAGCCACATAAGGATGTTTTCCAGGAATTCTTTAGGCTGTGTAAAATTTCAGTTGCAATTCCAGTCAGTACTGCTGCATGTGAGCACAGATTCTCCTGCCTGAAGCTTATCAAAACTCATCTCAGAAGTAGCACAGCAGAAGATAGGTTGAGCAATCTGAGGATTCTGAGCACAAAATATAGAACATTTCATTACATATTTTTTCTTTCTTTTCTTGCTGTATGCTTGTGTTAAAGCGCTCTGTGTCACTGCGTGAGAAGAGTGCTCTATAAAAATAAAAATAAATAAATAAATTTATGCATTTGCATTTATTCATTTAGCTGACAAAGCTCTCCAAAGCGACTTAGAAAAGTTAAATCTGGATGAGTTTGTGGATATCTTTGCCAGAAGTCACAAGAAAAGTAGGATTGTTATCTAGAGACAAGTGAAATGTTAAGTCCCTTGAGTAAACTCATATTGTTTAGGAATGCAATGATTTGTCATTTGCACTTACACAATGCACTTTTGTCTCCCCATAGTCTTGAAGGCTCAAGGTTCCTTTTTCTTGGTGAATAATTGTGGATTTTTCATCTGTCGGTGTCCAGAGATTTACCCATCCTGGATCGGGGCCTTGGCGTGGTGGAAGGGCTTGCATGATCTAGGGATCTCCAGAGCTTATGTCGTCGGGAGCATTATGCTCCTGGTACGGTCTCCCAAGGCGAACAGGTCTGGAGTAAAGATCCAGAGTAACATGATCCAAAACCTCCATGAAAAAGGGAAACAGGAAAATGTTTACCCTGCCTGGAATAGGGTCACCGGGACCTACCCCTGGAGCCAGGCCTGGGGGTAGTGTTCCTAGGCGAGCGCCTGGTGGCCGGGCAGCCCACGTAGCCCCGCCGGGCTCAGCCTGAAAAGGCATTGTGGGGGGGCCATGTGGGCCCACCACCTGCAAGGTCCAATATGGGGGTCAGGTGCAATGTGTACCAGGCAGCGGGAGGGGGCGGGGTGGCGCATGGCGTCACAGCCCCTCGCGACAGAAACTGGCTCTTGGTACGTGGGATGTTACCTCACTGGGGGAGAAGGAGCCGGAATTGGTGCGGGAGGTTGAGAAATACCAACTAGATATAGTTGGGCTCACCTTCACTCACAGTTTTGGCTCTGGAATCAAACTCCTCGATAAGGGGTGGTCCCTCTCCTACTCAGGAGTTGCACGGGGTGAGAGGCGCTGGGCGGGTGTGTGGATACTCACAAGCCCTCAACTGGCTGCCATACAGTTGGAGTTTGCCCCGGTGGACAAGAGGGTCGCCTCAATGCAACTTAGGGTCGCAGAGAGGAAAACTTTGACTGTTGTGTGTGCTTATGCACCAAACAGCAGTTCAGAGTATTCGGCCTTCTTGGACAGGTGGGGTTCCGGACAGGGCCCCACCTACGGACTCCATAGTCTTCTATGTCCTGCTGGGGGACTTCAACGCTCACATTGGCAATGAGTGGGAAATCTGGCGGGGGTGACTGGGAAGAACAGCTTGCCTGATCTGAACCCCAATGGTGAAATGTTATAGGACTTTTGTGCTAGCCATGGTTTGTTCATAACAAACACCATGTTCAAACACAAAAATATTCATAAGTGTACTTGGTACCAGAGCTCCTTAGCCCAAAGGTCAATGATCGACTTTGTAGTTGTTTCATCTGACTTAAGGACACATGTTCTGGACACTTGGGTGAAGAGAGGTGCTGAGCTGTCAACCGATCACCATCTGGTGGTGAGTTGGATCAGATGGTGGGGAAAACTGATGGACAGACCCGGTAGGCCCAGACGTTTAACGAGGGTGTGCTGGGAACGACTGTCAGAGGACCTTGTCCGGAATGATTTTAACTCACACCTCCAGGAGAGCTTCTCCCACGTCCCGAACGAGGTAGGGGACATGGAGTCTGAATGGACCCTGTTCAAAACCTTCATTGTGGAAGCAGCCAGGCACAGCTGTGGCCAAAAGTTTGTTGGTGCCAGCCAGGGCGGCAACCCGAGAACCCGCTGGCGGACACCGGTGGTGAGGGAAGCCGTCAAGCTGAAGAAGGAGGCCTTTAGGGCCTGGTTGGCTCTGGGGATTCCTGACTCAGCAGACAGGTACCGGCAGGTGAAAAAGGCAGCAGCAGCAGCAGCTGCAGTTGCAGAAGCAAAAGCCCAGGCATGGGAGGAGTTTGGAGAGGCCATGGAAAACAACTATCGGTCAGCTTCAAAGAGGACCTGGAGAACTATCCGGCAGCTCAGAAGGGGTTGGAGGAGTTTCGCTCAGGCTGTGCTTAGCAGGAGTGGAGAAACTCTGACCTCTGATGAGGACACTGTCGGGAGGTGGAAGGAGCACTTTGAAGAACTCTTAAACCCGAGTGGTATGCCTCCCTTACAGGAGTCAGGGCCAGAGGCTTTCGGGCTGTCAGAGTCCATTTCCCTGGTGGAAGTCACTGAGGTAGTTGGTAAGCTCCACAGTGGCAATGCACCGGGGGTGGATGAGATCCACCCAGAACTGCTTAAGGCCCTGGATGTTGCAGGGCTGTCATGGTTGACATGCCTCTGCAATGTTGTGTGGACCTCGGGCACAGTGCCTTTGGGTTGGCAAACTGGGCTGGTGGTCCCTATTTACAGAATGCCCTCCTGGCCTCGACTGTGCCTTGATATCCTGTCCATGAAAACCACAAACAGGAGTGGAGACAAGGCACAACCTTGGCGGAGTCCAACACCCACACTGAACAGGCTTGACTTCATGCCGACTATGCGGACACAGCTTTCGCTCCGTATGTACAAGGACCGAATGGCCCGCAGTAGTGGCCCTTGTACCCCATACTCCCAAAGCACCTCCCACAGAATTTCCCGGGGAATACGGTCATAGGCCTTCTTCAAGTCCACAAAACACATGTAGACTGGATTAGCAAATTCCCATGCCCCTTCAATGATCTGTGAGAGGGTAAAAAGCTGTTCCACTGTTCCACGGCCAGGGCGGAATCCGCATTCTTCCTCTTCAATCTGAAATTCAACCATCGGCCGGAGCCTTCTCTCCAGCACCCTGGCATAGACTTTTCCAGGGAGGCTGAGAAGTGTGATGCCCCGATAGTTGGCACACACTCTCCGGTCCCCTTTCTTAAAGATAGGAACCACCACCCTAGTTTGCCAATCCAAGGGCACTGTCCCCGATGTCCATGCAACATTGCAGAGACATGTCAACCATGACAACCCTGCAACATCCAAGGCCTTAAGCATTTCCGGGCGGGTCTCATCCACCCCCGGTGCTTTGCCACTACTTACCAACTACCTCAGTGACTTCCACCAGGGAAATGGACTCTGACAGCCCGAAAGCCTCTGGCCCTGACTCCTGTAAGGGAGGCATACCACTCGGGTTTAAGAGTTCTTCAAAGTGCTCCTTCCACCTCCCGACAGTGTCCTCATCAGAGGTCAGAGTTTCTCCACTCCTGCTAAGCACAGCCTGAGCGAAACTCCTCCAACCCCTTCTGAGCTGCCGGATAGTTCTCCAGGTCCTCTTTGAAGCTGACCGATAGTTGTTTTCCATGGCCTCTCCAAACTCCTCCCATGCCTGGGCTTTTGCTTCTGCAACTGCAGCTGCTGCTGCTGCTGCCTTTTCACCTGCCGGTACCTGTCTGCTGAGTCAGGAATCCCCAGAGCCAACCAGGCCCTAAAGGCCTCCTTCTTCAGCTTGACGGCTTCCCTCACCACCGGTGTCCGCCAGCGGGTTCTCGGGTTGCCGCCCTGGCTGGCACCAACAAACTTTTGGCCACAGCTGTGCCTGGCTGCTTCCACAATGAAGGTTTTGAACAGGGTCCATTCAGACTCCATGTCCCCTACCTCGTTCGGGACGTGGGAGAAGCTCTCCTGGAGGTGTGAGTTAAAATCATTCCGGACAAGGTCCTCTGACAGTCGTTCCCAGCACACCCTCGTTAAACGTCTGGGCCTACCGGGTCTGTCCATCAGTTTTCCCCACCATCTGATCCAACTCACCACCAGATGGTGATCGGTTGACAGCTCAGCACCTCTCTTCACCCAAGTGTCCAGAACATGTGTCCTTAAGTCAGATGAAACAACTACAAAGTCGATCATTGACCTTTGGGCTAAGGAGCTCTGGTACCAAGTACACTTATGAATATTTTTGTGTTTGAACATGGTGTTTGTTATGAACAAACCATGGCTAGCACAAAAGTCCTATAACATTTCACCATTGGGGTTCAGATCAGGCAAGCTGTTCTTCCCAGTCACCCCCGCCAGATTTCCCACTCATTGCCAATGTGAGCGTTGAAGTCCCCAGCAGGACATAGAAGACTATGGAGTCCGTAGGTGGGGCCCTGTCCGGAACCCCACCTGTCCAAGAAGGCCGAATACTCTGAACTGCTGTTTGGTGCATAAGCACACACAACAGTCAAAGTTTTCCTCTCTGCGACCCTAAGTTGCATTGAGGCGACCCTCTTGTCCACCGGGGCAAACTCCAACTGTATGGCAGCCAGTTGAGGGCTTGTGAGTATCCACACACCCGCCCAGCGCCTCTCACCCCGTGCAACTCCTGAGTAGGAGAGGGACCACCCCTTATCGAGGAGTTTGATTCCAGAGCCAAAACTGTGAGTGAAGGTGAGCCCAACTATATCTAGTTGGTATTTCTCAACCTCCCGCACCAATTCCGGCTCCTTCTCCCCCAGTGAGGTAACATCCCACGTACCAAGAGCCAGTTTCTGTCGCGAGGGGCTGTGACGCCATGCGCCACCCCGCCCCCTCCCGCTGCCTGGTACACATTGCACCTGACCCCCATATTGGACCTTGCAGGTGGTGGGCCCACATGGCCCCCCACAATGCCTTTTCTGGCTGAGCCCAGCCACCAGACGCTTGCCTAGGAACACTACCCCCAGGCCTGGCTCCAGGGGTAGGTCCCGGTGACCCTATTCCGTGCAGGGTAAACGATCTTCTATTCCCATTTTCCATAGGGGTTTTTCGGATCATGTTAGTCTGAATTTTCACTCCAGACCTGTTCGCCTTGGGAGACCCTACCAGGAGCATGCTGCTCCCAACGACCTAGCTCTGGAGATCCCTAGATCATGCATGCCCTTCCGCCACGCCAAGGCCCTGATTCAGGAAGGGACGTAGGATTATACGAGTTAAATTTATTTAGCATTTGGATGCAGAAAATGGCTATAGTTTTTCTTTTACGTGCCATCCTCTGTGTTGTTTCAGATAACTTGCCTAATGTTCCTAATTTGTATGTTACTTGACAGCTGTTTTCTGTTTTTTACGGCAAAAGCTTGATTGGCCAAACAAACGAATAAACACGAAAAGTTTGAGGAATGTCTGCTGTAATATAGACTGAGTAAGCAGGGGAAGTGTGTCTACACTCATTCTTTTTGTTTAAGAGTCCCATAAGATTTTTTGTTTGCTGACTTTATTAAGCTTTTTGTCATTTTATTCTGAAATTATCAGATATTTTTCAGACCTACATCTTTTTTCCTTTTGTATGGCATTGGAAATAAATTAGTAACTTTAACTTTCTTCTGTACATTTATAATCAAAAAATTCTGTAGAATTTACAGAATTTCTGTCTGTAGAATTTGCTTTTGGCACAGCATGTCAGTCAGTTGTGTTTTTTTTTTTTTTTTTTTTTTTTTTTGTTTTTTGAGCCACACCAATGAATTCACTGGCCATCCCTGAAAAAAAGTTCTGGCTATGCCCCTGAGCTGCATGTGTGCTCAGAGGAGCTCCAGCCCTGCCTGGTTCATCCACTATGTTACTCTGGCACCCTGGGAGTTGTACGTGAGCCTCGCTATTCCTAAGAGTGGTGAAGGAGTCTTGGTTGAGGCAGAACATGTAGAGGCCATCCTGGTGGACAGCGGCTAGTACACATTGCTGTAAGGTGCTGAGGGCACCAAGCGGTGAAGATGCTGTAGTAAGAGAGGGCACCATGAGTACAACCGCCAAGTGACTTCTGCAGCACAGACTCCTGGAAAGTCCCCTAGATTTTAAGTCAGCAAAGGGCTGCAGCAGGTCACCGGAGTCCTTCCGTATGTAGGAATCCACAATTCAGGGTCACTTTAAGATAAATTGACCATCTGTCTATCCCATATTATCATATGAAAACATCAAGGTAATACACATTGCTTGTGGGCATTCAAGACAACATCTTTTGGATGATTAGATCAAACTTACAGTTGAATGGGTCTGCCTGTTAATGTGATCGTGAGAATGTTGACATATCCCAGGACTTTTTTTTTTTTTTTTTTTAATTGAACAAATCACACACAATACCAGAACATTAATTCAGAACAGTCAACCTAGCCAGAGGGAATAAAAAAAAAAAAAAAAAAAAACTTTAAATTACAAAACACTCCAATAACCAGACATTACATCAAGACTGTAAAAATATCACAATAATAAACAGACTTAATGGCCTTCTTACTATCACACTCCTCGATAGTGTCTATGTACTGCTTAACTTTTTTACGAAAAACAGAAAATATAGGTTTTTATTAGCAAATTTTGACCAGTGTATATGATATTTAGTCAAAATGATTAATAAATTAATGATATAAGCTTGTTTCTCTGTATGTTTATCAAAATGGAAAAACCCAAACAGTACATATTCATAATACAAAGCAAAATCCTTACACAATTTATCAATAATAAATTTTGAGACATCTCTCCATAGCTGTTTGGTATAACAGCAGTGCCAAAAAAGGTGAGGCACTGTTTCTGGGTGCAGGCTACAAAAAGAACAATTTACATCAATCCCATCCTTGAATGTTCTAAGAAAATGCTTGACAGGATAGAATTTGTGTATAATCTTGAAAGAGATTTCCCTAACCTTGATTAATTAAGAAGTATTTGTGAGTCAACAGCCAAACTTTCTCTCATGGAACCTCGTCAACAAAGGTGTTCCAATAAGCAGTGACATAAGGTAAGGTGGCAACTTCATTCCGAAACAAAGACCGAACCGCTCTGTTATTATGTCTGAGAGACTGTGAAAAACAGATCCTTCCACATGGGGTATCAACTGGGTTCTAGTAACAGGACTTGTTACTAGATGGTGGTCAAACCTTTGGTGATAAGGAAGTTTGGGGTAGCTAGCAGTCGGGGATTGGTTCCTGTGAAGGCTTCCTTGCCTTTGATGCTTTGTCTGAAGGTATTATCTCTAAAGCTTTGTGTAAGGTCATACCTTTAAGGACAGCCCACTGAATGCCTATAAAACCACAATGTATGTCTCCCTTAGTTAGACTTGATGACTACAGCACGAAAACGGCATGTTATGATGTTGTGGACTGATACGCTCGTCTGCAATAAAGAATCCTGCTAAGGATACTTCCAAGTCTCCTGGTCCCCTCTCTGCAAAATTCACAACACCTATGAGACACATAGGTTCCTTAAAGAGCATATTCCTGTCTTGCCTGGTGCAGAGGATGAGCTGTAGAGTGCTGGTCAATACCTGCTCAGGGGCCTCTATTGTTTGGACAGGCATGTTGCCTGGGACCAGCAAGTGGCACCCAGAGGGGTGTCCTGAGACCGCTGCCTGTCTGTTCACTGTGACAGGGCAGACAGTCTGGATGTGGATACACTGGTGCATTAGTGTCATGATCAGAACCAGTTCTGGCCAGCCTCCATAGAGGACTCCTGCATCGCGATATAAACCTCAGTGAGATGGGAGTGGTGCTTGACCTGGTTGAGTGTTTTCTTTTCCTGGCTGATGAAACCATTTGCCTGACTGCCTCCAAAAGCAAGCTTACCACTCCCAAGGCAACTGGGGCTCCAGGGGATGACTGCAGAGAGAGAAAAACCCAGCTGCAGCACAAGAGGAAGACCAAGCAAGGAGGTTGTCGGGGCAGAACAGACACATTACACAGTCTTTCTGGGGATCTGCATGACTATCACTGTTTTTCACCTCGGTGGATGGGGGAGCTGATTCCTGACAACACGGATGGATGGAGCCAGCAGTGGACTGGACAGTGACCACTCCGACTCGGTCCGAGGTCACAACTTATGCATCTATGTTGACATGCAAAATCGCAAACCTTGTTCCCATAGTCCTGCCTCTCGAGACATAACCTGCCAACAGTATGGTCTGGACAGGTTTTTTACCATATGTATTTACGCAATCTTAAATATATGTCATCATTATGGGACACTCCTATGTTAACCTGTGTGCCTTTTACTTATCTGTCTTTTACCCTCTTTTTGAATGGACTGTGATTCAAAATTTGCGAATATGATTTACCTTAATACTGCTGTATTGTAGAGTTTGTCATTTTATATCATACGTTAAAAATAGATTATGTCGATGACTGTGGATATTATTACCCGTTAGACTGAAAATGTTCTTGCTCCTACTCTGGAGAGAGAGGTCCGGAGAGAAGTGATAATGAAAAAAGATGCGTTTAGAAACCCCTTTTCAAAAAGTTTGTCGTAATATATCTTTAAATAATTCTGGTGAAATTAGTTTAACTTTGTGTTAAATGTTTTTATTTTAGTTTTGTAGTTGGATTTTAGTTCTGTTATCGCTAGCGTAGTGGTTACACAGCTACTATGTACTGACTTTTGTTTGGATCCAGGTCGCAGGTTCGACCCCCACCTCCGGTTGTAGTACTCCTTGAGCAAGATACTTACCTATTGCTCCACTAAAAAAAATACCCAGCTGTACAAATGGGTAAATAATTTTAACTTTAACATTGTAATTCGTTTTGGAGAGGAGAGTAAGCTAAATGAATAAACGTGAAGGTCACATTTGGTAAAGCTCGAAAATTTTGTTTCCGGTGCAAAGGTGACGTCTTTACGGGAAGCGAGTATGGCGGCCGCGATTGGAGGGAGGATTAATACAATTGTGAAGGCGAGTACAAAGTGAAAATATAATGTTAAAATACTTAGCCGTTGTAGAGCAGTGAATTTTCTGTGTTTGACCATGTTTTCGTCCGTACAAACTAAGTGTGCGAGGACGTGTCGCTCATATTTACTTGCTGAAACATAGTCCGGAGGAGGAGTGCCTCCCGGACCTGCTTCATCTATCTATTACGTTTTTGGCTGTTATTATGGAAGGAGTTGGCTTCCTGATATCACACAGCAGTTTTCAGTTGCCCGCCGCAGGATTTAGTTTCCATTTAACAGTATGCCTGTGACAGGAGGGAATCAGATTCGATCAGTTAGGTTTTATCATGATTAAAAGCGGTGAAATAATGCTTTATATATATATTATATATTATATATTTGTTTTACATTTTCGCAGTGTTGATAATGATATCATGAGTATGTCTTGTCTAACTTCAACACTATAGTATGTAGAACGTTGAACTGAATAACCCTCATTTGACCTGCACTGACTGAGGGAGCACGTATATCTGTATTCAAGACTTCCTCCTAAGTTTCTCGTTCTAATTCTGTCTCTCGCTTCTGCTTAAGTTTATCTTATTTGTATCTTCCTTCTCCAACAATATATTACTGAACACAGAAACTGCTGCACCATCAAGAGGTTTATATTTGTTTGCTTGAGACTTTCATCATGTCTGCAGCTATGACATAGCCTATGTCTCCTCTGCAATGTAATGCATAAATTGTACTTTTGCTGAGATGTACCTCACTTTGGACAAAAGCGTCTAAATGAATAAATGTAAATGTTTAATCTGTCAAGTGTTTAATGTGTTTGCAAGCTGTCAATGTTTGGAATTTCTTTTCTTATGAAATTTCCAGTTTATAAGTATCTGTAGAAACTACAAGGTGGTTGTGCTTATTTTAGTTTTCAAAAGTTTCAAACTTGTTTTCAGTATAGAGATCATTTATTATTATCCCTTTCTTTTTGCATTGAGACAAAACCTTGCTTTCTTCCACCAAGAAGAAATGTTTAGATTTGCTGCCCAATAATATTTAAAACTGTCAGGCAAAACCCTCCTTCTGCCTTTGGCTCGAGTTGCATAAGTGAATTTTTGATATTTTAAAAGCTTTGTGATATGCTTTGTTGCCACAGTGCACATAACGTAGACAGTTTGTACTACTACTGAACATTTTTATGGATTTAAAGTGAATCGCTTAATAAATGAGTTGGCCAGCCATCTCTAAAATTTCATAGCTATCACAACTCAATGTGTTCAGAGCACGGCCACAGTCTTATGTTTAAATGTGGATAGACAACCTTACCTAGCTAATTTTCTAAGTAACAACTAGATCGGGAAAATCGGAGACCTAATTCCTCAAACCTGTCATGGCTGCACCATTTGTTGACACAATAGTAAAAAACAAATGGAGGTGGGCTTGGGTTGAAGACAAAGAAGTTGATGGAAAACATCTTAGTTCTAGTGGTGCTGAAAGTTAAAAGTGTATGCTTTTGTAGAGTTTGCAATAAAAAGATACTACAGAAGTAATGGCAAGAAGGTGCTACTTTGGCACAGTGTGGACACAAGCCACAAAAATGTCATTTGCATCCTGCAGCACACAACACTCTCCAAAACCTCAGTCACCACTGCAGGAACGATATCGATGAGTGACCAAGCGTGTGATCAGAAGATTTTGAAAATTAATTTCCAAGCACGACCTGTCATTCTTAATTGCATATTCAGTAGTACATTAAGAAAGTGGCAGAAGGCATGAATGTACTCCCTCCGTATTATTTATCAGCAAAGTATTACATGGTATAGCTGTAAAATTTTAAGAACCCATCTTTAATTTGTCGCAAGATGTTTTTCCAGTCTATGTGCTTTACCTTGCAACAGCTCCTTTGACTTTGCTACCTTTCCAGTTTGAATAATTTTGTTGACCTTAAGGAACAGGTTTAGAGAAATTAACACCCACAGTCCGTCTTTAAATTTGGCAAGGTGTTCTCATGTTTGTAGTCTCTTCTTGTTTGTATTGAAACACTTACATAGGTAGCAATTCAATAAATTGGTGTAAAGTAATTGCAGGATTAGCTGTGACTTCAAAACAAGCAGGACTGCAGCCTACTGCGCAGTGTTTATTCACTTCCCTTACTAGGATGTAATTGTTGTAGTTTTCATTTTTAGTTATTACTTGTTAAGCTTTATTTCTTTGAAAAAAGGGGCAAAAATTTGGAGTAAGTCTGGGCTGAATATCCTTTATTACATAATTTTGATGACAGGATATCTTTTGGGGGAAATCTTGGGGGATTGTTTTGGTTCTGCTTATTATATACATATCTGAGGAGATTTTAGTCTGGTATTGAAAGATATTGTATACTGATTTTATAAAAGAATTGTTTTTAAGGAAGAAATCAAATGTAAAATTGTCATTTTAAAATACTTATTGATAAATTAAGAAAAGTTACCTTGTATGTAAAATTGATCCATACTTTCTAATGTAAACAAAGTGTTTTACTTTCAACATTTAGGGTATGCATGGTAGTGTAGTGGTTAGAGCACCTGCCTTTGGATCTAAAGGTTACAGGTTTGATCCCCAAGCCTGGCTCTAGAACCTTTGAGCAAGGTACTTGCCCTAAATTGCTCCAGTAAAAATTACCCAGCTGTGCAAATGGGTAAATAATTGTAACCTTAACATTGTGAGTTGTTTTGGAGAAAAACATCAGCTAATTGACTGAATGTAAATAATGTCTTTTACAAAAGCTACTAACATTAGTAAACACCGATTAGTGTTCCTGTTTAATGCTGAAAAGCTCTTAAGCTTATAGTTTTTTTTTTTTTTTTTTTTTTTCCTATTTCACGTGTACCTACCAGGTTCTCAGTGGACCATGGCTTCAAAAGTTGAGCAGCAGGTCCTTCACAATGTCAGCTTGCTTTTGTACACCAGAGGCTCCCCCTGCCCGTGCTGACAGCACTTTCAGGGTCACCATGGTGCCAGGGGATGGTGTAGGTCCTGAACTTATGACAGCTGTCAAAGAAGTCTTCAAGGTAACACAAGAAAGACTTTTAAGAGTTTTTAAATATCACCTTAAGTTTTCCATTCTCAGGGGTTTTCATTTTAATCAATTTTGTTCAAAGTATAAGCTGTTGTCAAATTTCCTATTCCCCTCTTTTCTGTACTCCTTTTCTCTGTTTTATGCTTCTCCAGGCAGGTAATGTGCCTGTGGAATTTGAGGAATTCCACTTGAGTGAGGTGCAAAACATGGCCAGTGAGGAGAAGCTGGATCAAGTGCTCGCATCAATGAAAAACAACAGAGTGGCCATCAAAGGTACGAGCAGGGTTGAACTTGGTTTTGTGTGTTCTGATTGTTCTTTCTCACAGTATGCTAATGTATTCTTCACCTTAGTTTATCTTTGTAATAGTCTGTTAGAGAGTTCTTTTCTTGGTTCGGAACAGTTTAACTTTATTTAAAGTTGTCTATTACTAGATTGTAGGGGATGCGGTGGCGCAGCAGGTTTGGCCTGTGCCTGCTCTCTAATGGGTCTGGGGTTCAAGTCCTGCTTGGGGTGCCTTGCGATGGACTGGCGTCCCGTCCTGGGTGTGTCCCCTCCAGCCTTGCGCCGTGTGTTGCTGGGTTGGGCTCAAGCTTGCCATGACCCTCCTTTAGACAAGCAGTTTCGGACTCTGTGTGTGTATTACTAGGTTGATCTTGTGTTATTTGCAGCACAGTATTTGATCCTGGATCATTGTCATATGATTCTTATCTTGTAAGAATTGTGCACATTTATTATACTTTATCACTATTAGGATAGTTATTGTGGACCTTTTGGCAGTCCGTTACTGTTAGTATAGTCCCAGTTAACACACATTGTTTTGTTTTCTTTTTTTATTTCTTTGGCAACACAGGAAAGATCCATACACCTATGGAGTACAAGGGAGAGTTGGCCTCCTATGAAATGAGCCTGAGGTTCAGTTTGTTGGGTTTTCTAATTATTTTTAATTTTTATTTAAAGTATTTGTGTTGATATTACACAAGTAATGTGACTGGCAATAACAATATTATAAATACTTTTGTTTTAGTTTATTCACTGTTGCATATGTGTAGATTTGAGTGGATTAAAGCGTTAAAGTAGCATTTTAGTTTGAGAGGTTTAGCAGGAAAAAGCTTAACTATAAGAAAATAAAAACATTTTCTGAAAACCTTTTCTCAACCTTGGAATTATTTCCAGCAAGGTAAACAGTGACTTACATTCTTGGCATTAAAATTTCAGTAAGATAAACATAAACCAAAACCAGAATGCCACCAGTTTGCCTAGGGAAATTTGCTCTTACTGAAAATTAGAAGACAGTTGAAAGAATGGTACGGTACATGCAGTAAGGTTTTTTCTGAGTATGTAATGTCTGTCCTGTGATCTCACGGGTAATCTGTAGTAATTCCTAGTTCTGAATGCTTTAATACTTAGAAGGAAGCTGGACCTGTTTGCCAACGTGGTTCATGTGAACAGCCTCCCTGGATATAGTACTCGCCACAACAATCTGGACCTGGTTATTATCCGTGAGCAGACAGAGGGGGAATACAGTTCTCTTGAACATGAGGTAAAAATTCATTATATCTGTGCAATAACTCAAGCAATCGTTTCAGTAGTGTTAATTTCTTTTTCCATCCTTGTGCTGCTTCCCCTCTAATGGCCACATACTTCTGTTGATCAGAGTGTAAAGGGAGTCATTGAATGCCTGAAGATCATCACCAGAGAGAAATCCCGTCGCATTGCTAAGTTTGCATTTGACTATGCTACTAAAAAGGGCCGCAGTAAGGTCACAGCTGTGCATAAGGCAAACATTATGTAAGTTGTTTTTTTTTTTCCTTGTTTCCGCTTGAGACAAGTAGATAGTTTCCTGATTATTTTTGGCAGATTGGTGTTTTAATTCAGAGATGTTCATTTTTGCTGCCCTTAGGAAGTTAGGAGATGGACTTTTTCTGCAGAACTGTGCAGAGGTAGCAGAGCTGTACCCCAAGATAAAGTATGAGAACATGATCATTGACAACTGCTGCATGCAGGTATGGTTCTCTGTTGAACCTGAAGAGTGCTGAAGAGCAGTTTTTTGTTTCATGTTATATTTTTATGTATTTTACTGACACTGACTTGTCTAGTAGAGATAAGGAAAGACTTTAAGAAGTAGTTAGATTAAATGTTATCGGAATAAGTGTGTCACTTTACTGCACTTCAGAAGAACCAGATATTGTACACTGGGGGATGAGAAGCTGGTGTAGAGGTAGAATGCAGTTTTTTTCACCTATCTGCAGTAGCTGATAATCCAACCTCCCTCTTCCATGTCTCCCAGTTGGTGCAGAACCCGTACCAGTTTGATGTACTGGTGATGCCCAACTTGTATGGGAACATCATTGACAACTTGGCAGCTGGTCTTGTGGGGGGAGCAGGAGTGGTTCCTGGTGAAAGCTACAGCTCAGAATATGCTGTTTTTGAAACAGTGAGTTTTTCCCCTGCTCTGTGTTCTTATTTTGAGCATACATGCTTATATTCCCAAGTATTTCAGGACACCTACAGTTAGTAATGCAAAACTTGTTTGCAGTACTTGTACCACTTCTACTTCTCAATAGTTTTGACTTCCAGGAAGGCTCAGAGAATCAGCCAGTTGCCTCCTGCATGCATACCAGTGTGTACTTATAATACTGCATGTTTGTTACTATAGAAATACTTTTACCCCATTGGGAAATTCAGCTGCATACAGCAGCTGCATACAGAGACATACAGACCCTATACAAACACATAGAACAAAGGATTAGGACAAGGTACACAAATTACTCTTTCTGGCATGGAGAATGATGACCCATAAAGTGACTGAAAGTCGGCCTTGACCGAACGGTTAAATCATCATCATCTCTGTCAGCTTTCAGGCAACTTTTATACAGGGGCAATTGGTCATGTACTGATTAGAGCTTCTGCCTTTGGACCCAAAGGTTCCAGGTTCAAATCCCACCTCCATCTGTAGTACCCTTGAGCAAGGTGCTTACCCTAAGTTGCTGCAGTAAAATTTACTAGCTGTATTAATGGGTAAATAACTGTAAGTAGCTTAACATTGTAAATTTTGGAGAAAAATGTCAACTAATAAATGTAAACCTTCCTGCATGAACAGAACCAAGCTATTCTTGAAATTTCTGAGTGTAATGTGTGTGTGTACAGGTATGTGATGTAGTTAACAAATGGATATGTATGTGTGTTTCAGGGAGCCAGACACCCATTTGCTCAGGCTGTGGGTAGGAATATTGCTAATCCCACAGCCATGCTGTTGAGTGCTGCCAACATGCTACGACATCTCAGGTCAGTGTATGCCAGTTTTTGCACTGCACATACTGTTACGTTCTGTCTAGGGCCTTTCATACTACATGCAGAAATAGTCATTTGATACCCTTTGCAAAACACACAGTCCTCAACTAATGAACAGTTGGGACTAGAAGTTTTCATTTTGATTTGTTCATAACTCAAAAGTCACTTTTTCCATGTTGAAATCAGTAAAAGGTGAATAAAATACATATTTGCCCACATTCTAACAAATTAGGTTTTGTAAGAACTTGAGACAAAGCTGTAACAAAAATAATTCTGTAATACTTCCATGCATTATGAGAAACTGGTTGTGCTGTGCAAGGTGACCGTGTCATGAAACGTCCCAGACATGGTGCAGCTACATTGGTGTAACATTTCTGTACTTTTAACTTCAAAACTACATTAAAATAAACTTATTTTCAGATAACTGAAAATAAAAAAAAATATGTATTCACCACATTAGTGCTGTTAAGTATTTGTCATATAAACATAACACATTTGTCAGCTATGGGCTGCTTTCAACTTTATCATCTACGCAATCGTTAAGAGCTTAGTAAAATTGATGTCCTTTGGTTTTTTGCATGCAAAGGCTGGATTCTCTCAAACATTAATTTTTAGAAAAGTTGAAGAAAATAGATATAATCATAGTTGACAGTGGACACACCACTTTCATCTCTTTATGTGGTAGTAAAGAGTGGCACTTTTCAGTTGCATCCCCATCATCCTGTGATCTTTCGATAGTGGCCCAAAGGATGAGATCACAGTGTAAGTGACAGAAATTAGATTGCTTTTCAGGGTGGCAGAGCTTTTTCTTTTCAACCATCCTTATTGAAACCATCAGGATTTGGTGTTCCTCCTGATCGTAAAGACCTTGTTAAAATAATTTCAGCCAGAAGAACCAGTAAATGTAGTTAGAATACTTGATTGACTGGTGTGTCCAGCAGAAGGGGTAAAGGGTATGCTCCACTGGGAGGAGGTTCCCATCCAAACCCAGGAAATGCTGGAGAAATTGTGCCTTTGGCCTGGGAACATTTTACAATCTCCCCAGGAGGAGTTGGAGACCAAAAGAATAGTTTAATCTGCTCTGCTCAGCCTGTTCCCACATCAGACTTCGAGAGGATATGTGGCATTCAAAATGGATTAATGAGTGAATGGATTTTCTGATGTCCAATGGCAAAAACTTTTTATGTTTGCGGTTTATAACCCTTGTCAGTGTTGCAATGCCACTGCCTCTCCCCTGTCTTGGGGCAGCAGGCACAAAAGGGAAATTTACAGTGCAGGGGAGTATGAAAGCAGTGTGTTACTTGCAGATTTTAAAAATAACCAACTACTTTTGCAGTTTGGAATACCACTCCCAGATGGTATCTGAGGCAGTCAAAAGGGTCATCAAGCAGGGAAAGGTACAGTGATGTCCATTCCCATTTATATTTTGTCTCTTTTTTGTCTTCTTAAATATAAGCATGTTACAGTGTTTTATTTTTAAGTCTAAGTTTAAGTTTATTTTTAAGTTTTTATTTTTAATTTTTATGTTTATTTTTATTTTTTAGATTTTTTTTTTTTTTTTTGGCCCCATGTAGGTCAACTTGCGAGTGCTAATGTGACTTGAAGCCTGTTCAAAATTAGAAATTTTTCATCAGTCCAGACACTGTCACAATCTTCTAAAAGCTTGGTTCTGCGTACGACGACAAGGTTGTGTTTAAAACACCATATAAAGTTCTGATTTAATTTAAAATTTTCCGTACGATTTGTTTACTGTGTTCAACAGTTCATGCAGTGCAGGGTCTCAATGTTCATCTGTCCCGGACACATTCTGCATGAGACAGGAACATGGATGAGAAGTATCTTTTTATTAACCTCAGGAAACATTTAAAATTAAACTTCAAAATTACAGAAAATTAAAAATACATCATTGCTACAACTTCGTATTCGTTGTGTTGTATTACGCTTCATACATCTTCATACAAGACAGTGTCATGTTTCTCCTTATCATCAGGTACCAAAGGAGAAAGTAAAGGTGGAGTAGAGAGAGTTGCAGCACAGTGGAGGACCGCATAAGGAAAACGTATTAAGTGTTTGACCTTAAAATATTGGCTGTGTCTCATTTGCCGCTGAGGACAACAAAAGTAGCCATGAGCAAGAGGCAGATTCATTACGTAAACATATTTATCAGCATCTGATCAGTTACAGCTTGAAATAAAGTATAATAGACTCATACCTCTTTATTTGCTTGGTGGTTTCTGTAAAAATTTCAGACACAGCTATAATAAAAGTGTACTGAAATGGCTTTTGAACTGCTACATGAATCTGGCCCCTTCTCAAAAAACACCCTTTTAGTTTCTGTATTTTTGCTTTGCAAAAGAGAATTTTTAGAAAGTGAAGGAAATGCAGTTAAAAACAAATAAATACAGAAGTAAATGTTTTAAGAATTCCTAAGTCAGATTTTCATAACATAAGGTATAAGTGTACAAGCTCCCCTTGTTTAAAAAGTTTAGTTAATTCCTGAAAATCTGCTTGTGAAGTGAATTCTTGTGAAATAAAACCCCAGTTACCATTTGAAATGAAAATGATTCCCCCCCTCCCAAAAAAGCAGATATTGTAATATAAATGTAATGTGAAATGCTTATGTCTCTGATTTATAAATTCATTATTTTATTTCCCCTTCAATTTATCCATCTCATTTTATTTAGCTGCAGTAGAATTCACATGCAGCATAATGCTCGTTTGAAAGAACCTACACTTACCTGCTCAAAACAGTATCCATTTATCAGCTTTGTTTCTGATAGCCCTGCTGTTTTATTGCTCCTTTCACCCCATCCCTCTCCCCTATGTTTTTGTGCCCCAGGTGCGGACAAGAGACCTCGGGGGATACAGCACTACTGGTGACTTTGTGCGTGCTGTTGTCGACAATCTACGTTAATAACCTATCCACTGAGAAACAACGTCGATCACGTACATTTTCTCTCCACTTTATACAACTTATCTTCAAATTCTTCACCACCCTTCTTGTCATAGTTAGCTGTCTCTGCTTGTATCCTTGTACTTAATGACATAAAAACCAGTGGTTCTCAACCCTGGCCTTTGTGTACATTTGTGTTTTTGTTTTTGTTGTAGCCAGGGTTTTAATTGATTGCATTTAGTTTTTGATCACCACCAAATGTACTTGGTGAAGACTTATTTTAAAATTGTTAAATAATATTTCAAGCAATTGTAATGTATTGCTTGTAACAGTAATTATATGGTTATTATTAAACAGTTTTAGAGTTAAATTAATCCTTGTGAAGTTCAGTAAATTGTATTAAATTTTCATTATGGGGCCATCCACAGACCAGCTGCCTTTATCCCCTCCTTGCTCCCCTTGAGAGGGTGCAGTTGATCATCATTCACTTAGGACAAGGGCAGGTCTTTGAGAGCTGTCCATTTTCCAGCTCCTGCTTTCTGTCTTGGGTTTGACCACCCCCCAGCTCACCCCTGCCCTTCCATGTCCCACTCAGGTGACATCAGGACGCACTCTTCCATATCTGTCTTGAGGAAGTAGTATTTTAGTTTCCCTGTATTGTAATAATTTAATTGATTCCTTGAAGTTAGTATATACTGTACAAGGACCTGTAACAAAGGGAAAAAAATGCTTACAAAATTGTAAGATAACGTAGAATAATATACCGAGGTAGAAAAATATACCTCTGGGGATACAAGTACGTATCACTGCTCTACCCAAGTGGGCATTATGTTGTAGTATAGTTAGCTGGTGTGAGGTAGCCCTATAGCTAACATCTAGAGTTCGATTGGCTACTGCAGAATTAGAGTGAGATCGAATCAAAGCCATAATCCATTGGTCTTAAGCAAGCTGATTTGGTAGGTATCAGTGTCCAGTCTCTGTCAGGGACTTCCCAGATGAATCACATAGCATTGGGGATAATGCCATGGTGCTCCAAGAAGATGGAGGAGGAAAAAAAAAAAGATCTTTTAACAGTTAAAGATGGAACATATACAGGCAGTCCCCGAGTTATGAACATCCAACTTACGTACGACCTGTACTTACAAACCACCCCCTTACTCACCAGAAGTTTAATTTTTTTTTTTTTTTTGTCACCCTTAAGTAACAGTTGAATGGAAGGCTTAATTATGAAGTTTCTATATTAAAAATTTGAGTTACTGCATATACAATGGTTCGTAATAATAAACGGGCACTACTTTGTGAAGCACATCAAACCATTGTGTGTCTACAGTGGTTTGTTGACTCGTGGGCAGGGCACGTGAGCCTGAGGTAGGACAGACTTCCTTCTTTTCCCGTTAAGTGTCTCATGTTACTGTATTTGGCTTTAATTTTTTTTGTTTTTACCTTCCTAACTATGGCACCAAATCATAAATATGATGCAAGTGATGGTGATGAATCCAAGAAAAAAGAAACGATCACGATGGAAACTAAAGAGTAAATAATAAAGCGAAATGTGAACCGCCAACGAACTATGTAAAAGCGAATATTAAAGTTTCTTTAATGTTTTGCACACGCACACACATTGCCTCTCTCTCTCCTTCTGAGAGCACTTGGCTACAAAAGACACTTCTTCCCAGTTGCAGACAACAACTCCACCCCCCGCATGTTCTCAAACCGCCCTTGCTCTGCTCTTCCAAATCCTGTTTTTATGTCTTTATTATAAATACTGTATTTACATTTTTTTATTATCATTGAATCATTATATTGTATTATTATAATAATTACTGTATTGTTTTATTAAAGATGCTTTATTGTGTCCGAAGTGTTTGTTTAATGTTTTTTATGCATAGAAATGTACACAATATACTAAGTCAAACATTTGATAAACTGACATTAGATACCCACCATACCTAACTGTTCCGACTTACATCAAAATCCGACTTCAATACCCACTGAGGACACAGAACTTGTTTGTAATTTGGGGACTGCCTGTAATAAAATGAGGTTATAAAGACAATCACTTGCAAACAAGCATGGAACACTGAAAGACTCGTGGAAAGGAAGAGGCATTTCAACTGATCCAAGGTAATGAGTGGAGACAGGATATTTTTCAAAGGTAGCTGAAGGTTATACCACACCACATTAACATTTTTTTTGCAAGTGTCTGAGCATAATAAACATTATGAAACTTTTTAATCAACACCTAATTTTAGCTGCAAAACCCAGTTTTATTATATTATTTTCTGTCCAAACAATGACTTTCAGTTAGAAAGCAACAAAAAGCTTGAGGAGGAAGATACAGGCAGATATGTCATAGTCAGAGCTGTGGTTGAGGTTGAAGAGCCAGGAACAAAATAGAAGCACTAGGAAGAGCATGTTTTTTTTCTACGAGATTCTACAAGGTTTATGGTTGTAGCTCACGCTTTTAAAGGAGTGGTTTGATGAGTTTATGGAACACAGGTATGGTGAACACTGCTGGCTGGTCATCCCAGGAATTTCTCCTAGTAGCTATGACAAGAACATTGTGGATGGGATCCCAATTCATTGCACAACTTCTACTGCAACTTGAAAGAGCATGCAAAACATTCTTCTCAATAACTGACATACGTGGGTGGTTCTGTGAATGTTTTGGTTCTAGGTTATCCATTCCCCTTCTTCCCCCTTTGTCTCTCTCGCCATTGATTCCCTGTTGCTGTTCGCATCAAATTCAAGACTCTGGCTAAGGTGTGCAAACCCATCAATAGATCTGCTCCCCTATATCAACAAAACCTTATCCGTTGCTGCACCTCAACCAGACTGCTGTCCTCTTCCAGTTCTGCCTGCTTAGTGGTCCCATGTGCAAGAGGTCCAAAATCAAAAGCACAAAGGTTGTTGGTTCTGGCTTCAATGTGGTGGAATGACCCTCTTCTCTCACTCAAAACTGCTGGATCTCTCTCAACATTCAAGAAGGGTCTCAAAGGTCACATATTTCAAAATCACATTCCTTGATCTGCTATGTGCTTGTTAAATGTGTTGTCTTCTAAAGAATTTTAAAAAATGGACATGCAGCTACTTGTGTTATGTATGCTGGTTTAATACTGTATTTAGTCCTATATTCCTGAATGTTGTTTATGATCTTTATATTATGGATATGTTAAAATTCCCATGATAAATGAGATTTTGGTTGTAGGATGTGCCTTTTGGTACAGAGCACCTACACTTTGGAATAATCTGCCAGATATCAGGAACGCCTCTTCAGGCTCAGCCTTTGAATCTAGGCCTAAAACTCTTCATAATCTGCTATAGAGTTATTCTTGATTTGTTTATTGTGCACTGTTGTTCATTGGTTACCAGAGTTATCTTGTATCCAAGTATGTTGTTTGTTGCTATCCCTTTTTCTGTTTTTAGCAGCACTTTGCAGTTGCATGGGAGCTACTACCAACTCAGGAAGCTTGGTGTAGTTTGCTGCCTGCCAACTGACAGGATCAGCAACCTTGGGCTTGGACAACAAATTATAGCTTCTATGGACTAATTTACTGTTGACAGTCTTCACCAGATATGAACGCAATAGAACACTTTTGGGATGTGGTAGAATAGGAGATTCACAGCATAAATGTACAGCTAACCTCAGAAATTGTGTGATGCAATCATGTCAACATGGACCAGAATATCAAAAGAATGTTTCCAACATTTTATGGAATCCATGCCATGAAGAACTTAAGTTGTTTTGAGAGCAAACGGAGGTCATACCCAGTATTAGTATAGTGTTCCTAATAAAGTGCTCAGTGAGTGTATGTACTATTTATCTGTGGTACAATCAGTAAATTCTAAATCTGGCTGCAGGTGCTGTATCATATAGCCAGGTTTAGAACTTACTATCACATAAAAGACCTGTGTATCTTACAAGTGATCTTGACTATACAAAGCAAAAACTAAAACAATAACCAAACCTGCAATTTAATTCCAAACCTGCAATATTTCAGTCTTGCTCCCTAATAATTCTAAAAACTGAATCCTAAAACCATACACAATAAGGCCAAGAATCTGGACAAAACTGAAAAATTTTATTTGCTTTAGCAAAAATGTTTTCAGTATTTCAGAATCAAGCAGTCTTAAATTATGTGACACATGAATCAACTAAGTACTGCTTACACACAAGGTGGAAATCGGTGTTTACTTTCTCAGTAAAGAGTATACCCCACAGAAGTGACCAGAGTTCTCACATGACTCAAGCCACTTATGCACTTTAATGGGAACTGTGGCAGCAATTCCAGTCTGCATCAGCCAACAGGCACATAGAACATCAGCCAGAGAAAGTTCTGGCCCGGCCAACCAGAGGTTCTTGGTCAAAGTGAAGTTCAAAGCCTGTACCACAGCTTTCTGCTCCTTGGCACATCCCTCTGCCAGCTGGAAAAGTGCAGTGTCCACCCAGCTATCCATTACAGTAGCCAAGGCAGGGTCTTTGGCGGGAGCCAAAAGCAGCCTGTACAGGAATCGGGCCACATTGCCTTCACCTTCCACGGTACACATGCGCCGTGTATTAAACTTCAACTGCACCCTAGGTACTGAAAACAGAAGATAGGATGAGAAAGGGCAATGCTCTGTAGTCAGTGAGATAACAAAGTGGGTGAGATGTGGGAATCATGACTTTAGTAAAACAAGAATTCTCTCAATGCAAAAATTAATATCAAAGAACAGTGGGTTCCCCCCTTATGACTTAAACAGATTTTTCATTTGAAAAGTATGTTAGTCGCCCCTGGGCCACCTTTGTGCTGAAATCGAGCAATGAACCAGCTTTCAGCCCCATTTAAGTCTGTAATCAGAGGACCCACTGCAGTAAATATTCTCTTTAAAACAAAAAAAAAAAAGTTTGTAATGGGTCATTACTCAATATTTTGTCAGTCCAGGCCCCACGGTATTACAGTTTCTATATTATTAAATATTTTTGGCATTCAGTTCTGAACCAAATGGTTTATGCACTTAAGGGTAGACTTTAGACTGTAAAAGTAATGAACGAAATTAGATTCCAAAAGGAATGCCTTACCATCCTTCCATATGATTGTGAATATAAGTTGGAAGTGCTGCCGACTGCAACCGTTGATAATAGGGGGACCCAGACAAGACAACAGCTCTGGTGGAACCGCAAAAACAGATGAGTGCATGTGTATGCCAGACAAAACACTGTAACGCTGGCACAGCATGCTGTGCAGAACCAGCAAGGACAGAGGGGGTTGTGCT
Source organism: Scleropages formosus (assembly GCF_900964775.1). Lineage (NCBI taxonomy): Eukaryota > Metazoa > Chordata > Actinopteri > Osteoglossiformes > Osteoglossidae > Scleropages > Scleropages formosus. The sequence continues at coordinate 33,802,650 of NC_041810.1, forward strand.
GGATTGGCATTAATCACAATATCTCTTGGGGTTCCACAGTCCTGCAGAACAAGTACAGAACACAAATCTCTTTAAAGTAGAAAAAATACACACAGACAGCTACAAAAACCAATTAGTAGATCTGCTTTACTACACCGAGGGTAACACCTGCCTGCCTCAGGAGTTGATCTAAGTCCAAAGAATTACTCAGGGCAGAGCCAACAGAAGCTTGTGACATGCTTGCAGCATCCAGGTCCACATCAGGGGTGTTGACCATTTTTGTCAGTCCACTGACCACAGCTTCCAGCTCATACAGTTGCCGCATTATCTCATCCTGTCTGTTCTGCAAAGCCTTCACTTCTGGGTACACCTGCCAATTCTAAGGCCAGAAAGATGGTGCAGCAGACACCAGGGGAGAAATATCAGACCAGTTATACATCAAGTCAGTCATACAGATTTACAAGCTACATTCCATTCCATATTTATGATAACGTCCACACGCGGTGAGAGGAATCGTCGAATTACGTAATTACGAATTATACATATTTCTTTAATTTAACCCTAAAAATTAGATTCCATGTCAATAAATCTTTCTTGGTCACGTACGAAATATCTTGTTCTTGTAATATGTAATCTGATTCCTGGTTTGATATCGTGACCGCTAAGTAGGTACATGTATTGTAAAACCGAACGGCAGCCATTACCTGGTGTGCTTCATCATCATCGGCCCGGCGGCTTTGCTGACTGTGAATATTTGCTAACTTGTACATGCAAATCGGTAAGTCAAACTCAACGTCACTCCGACTCGTTGGTCTTATCTGGTACATAGACATGTTTGATTACGTGAACTTCCAGATAGTAAAATATTTTAAACTAAAACGTCGCACACAACCATAGACTGCACGCCCTCTTAAGCAGTCAACACCAAAGGACGGAAGCAAGTGCGTCACATCCTGGGACACAACTAGAGATTTGGATGTTCTTTGCATCCTGCGCTGCGCAACTATAACTGCAAACCCCCACAATAATACAAACCCTTATGCTCACAAGTATCATGCTCACTGACATCAGAGTTTTATGAAATGTCAGATACTTTTCCTCCTTTAAATTACATTTGTACTTATATTTATTCATTTAGCAGATGCTTTTCTCCAAAGCATCTTCCATTGATTGAACACTGTGTAGTATTATCATCAGCTCACACCTTATTCCGGCACAGACACAGACACAGACACACACACACACACAATGGCTACAACCACTTGTCCCAAGCAGGGTCGCAACAAACCGAGGTCTAACCCAGCAATGCAGGGTGCAAGGCCAGAGGGGGAGGAGACACACCCCAGACAGGATGCCAGTCTGCCAGAAGGCATCCCAAGCAGGACTCGAACCCCAACTTGAAACTGGGGAGTTTGTATGTTCTCCCCATGTCTGCGTGGATTTCCTCAGGGTGCTCTGGTTTCCTCCCACAGTTCAAAGACATGTTGTTCACCCATAGTGTGTGAGTGCCACAAAGAGAGTGTGTTTCACTGATGCATGGATGAGTGACCCATTTTAAGTAGTGTGTCTAGCAGTGTAAGTCACCTTGGTGAATAAGGTGTGTGGACTAGTAACACTACATAGTATCCATTGTAAGTTGCTTTGGAGAAAAGCATTCTGCTAAATGAATAAATGTAAATGTATCTGTTTATTTACTGTATTATCTGTTTAAACTTTAATTTTCCATTTTTTATACTTAAGTGTTGTGTTTTATATTGTTGTCTAAAGAACTCAGGGAGTACCACTATAATTTTGAGCAGTACAAGGACAATAAAAAGGAGCTGATAATAGATCCACGGAGAAAGAGGGAGCAACACTCATCACTGCATATTGGTGAGACTGTTGTATTTTTATTGTTTGAGTTGGTGTTGTTGATGTTGTGTTGGAAGGTGTTGTTTGTATTTGGTTGTCAACTTGTAATAGCTGATGAATGATTGGCATTCAGTTTAATTGTACAATTTGGAATGCGATTTATAGAACTGCCACTAGATGTCCATACGTTAATTACGTTCCTTGGTTTTTGCGTAAATGCTAGAGAAGTAGAGAAGAAGAGTTTTGCCTCAGAGTGTACAAGTGGAGCGACAGATGTTTGTTGGTATTTTAATTAAATGTAACGTTTTATTAGAAACCCAGGAGTCGGTCTCGTCATTTGCGAACTTGATAAGCTGCAACGTGGTTCGTGACAACAACAGAGACAGTGGTGGAAAGGGTGAGCAGCTTCAGATTCCTGGGTGTTCACATTACTGAAGATCTCACCTGGTCTCACAACACATCTGCTCAAGAAATCACGTCAGCGTCTGCATTTCTTGAGAAAGCTGAGGAAATTTGGCATGTCAAGCTGAATCCTCAGAAGCTTCTACAGGTGTGCAATCAAGAGCGTCCTCACCAGCTCTATCAGTGTGGTTTTGAAGTTGCACAGTACAGGATCGTAAGGCACTACAGCGAGTGGTGAAAGCTGCTCGAACCATCACTGGAACGTCCTTACCATCACTGGAGAGCCTATATCAGGCCAGAACCATTAGGAGAGCCACTAACATCATCAAGGACAACAGTCATCCCCAGCACAGCCTTTTCACACCCTTACCATCAGGCAGACGTTACAGGAGTGTTAGAGCCAGAACCTCAAGGTTGAAAAACAGTTTTTACCCACAGGCCATCAGGCTTGTGAACAACACCCATCCACTGCCTCTCCACCCATCACAGCAGACACAGTTCACCCTCTGAGCCTGAGAGGTGTCAACTACCCCCATCCCTCCTACACACACATACACATCCACAATGCCAATATCATCAGAGACCACAGACTACCTCCGTATACCTTGCGTACGCAAATACACACCACCCCCAACTGCGAATAGACCCAATCTACCTCTGCAGGACTCTGTACATGTACAATTTCCATGTTTACATTGCACACTGCACACGTTATATACATATATAACCTCGTTTCTTGGATTTTTGCACTAATTGTAATTTTTGTAATTTGTGACCTTGCACTAATAGTAATTTTTGTAAATTTGTGATTTACGCCCTCTGTTCTCGTGTTTTTCTTGTGTTTTTCTTTCCTTATGTCCATATAATTTATGTCATAGGCTGCTGAGAGGATTCACAGAGTAAGAATCTTATTGTATGGTGTAACAAACTGTTTACTGTACACATGACAAACTCTTGAATCATCATAGAGTCTTCAGTTCAATTCAATTCAGTATGCATGTGGAAATATGAATTTCCTTGACTTTGCAACGTTGAATAATACCTTTAAAAAAAAAACTAGATTAAACAGTTCCTTAATACTCCCTCCTCTATTTGGAGTCACATCCTTCATTATGTCTTTTCTAAGATAAATGGCCCCTGATTTGACTTATAAACATGACTTCTCTCCACATGAATATGTCATCTGGAACAACAGAGATATCATGTATAAACACAAGTCTTTCTTTCTTGAAACGACATTTTATTGGTGAAACAGCACTTTCATTCTAGCGGACATCTAATATGCTGTGATGAATTCCTCACTAAATGCAAGACACCTGTTATGCCAAAGGAATTTGCCATAGTTTCTGATGCAATACCATCAGGTGTCATCATACTGTTTAAAAAAAACCAACTGACTCCTTTAAACCCCTGCCACTCCAGACATGGATCTGTGTTCCTCTGCTCTGGGGCAGATCTGTTTCTTACCCAGTTTTCACAGAAAAGACAAAGCAATTAGGGCCTTGTTCCAAAGCGATGTTGTTACAATGCCATATGTGGTCCCATGCTGGAATAAATTTATCAATAATATCCCTTGGGAAAAGGTGTGGATGTTACCCACTAAATTTTGTGAGTAAAGTCTCCAAGAAATTAATTCACAAAGTTTACCCAAGTAAGTCCTTTATCCAAAGACTCAAAAAAGACACTGACACCAGGTGCTCATTTCGTGAAGGTCCCTCGGAAACAGCTCTTCACCTATTTTGGTTCTGTCAATATGCACAAAAATTCTGGTCAGACTTCTCAATGCAGTATAAAACTGTTTCCCTCTGATTTCTCCTTTACTTTTAAGCATGCTTTAAACTGAAGACACAATTGAATAATAAGAACTTACATTTACAGCTATTCATTTAGCAGATGCTTTTCTCCAAAGCAGGGGTGTGGTGGCGTAGTGGGTTTGGCTGTGTCAAGTCAAACACAACTTGTGCAGCAGCGTTCTGTATCAGGTTTGATGGCAGTAGAGGGCAGGCCACACAGGAGAGAGTTGCAGTAGTCCAGACGGAATGTTACCATGGCCTGGACAAGTAGTTGGGCAGAGTCAGTTGTGAGGAAAGGAGGGGTCCTGTGAATATTATGCAGGATGTATCTGCAGGACCGGGTTGTAGCCTTGATGTGCTGAGAGAAAGACAGACTTGAGTCAATCATCACTCCCAGACTCTTACCTGAGGGAGTTGTCAAAATCAGGGAGTTGTCCAGCTTGATAGAGAGTTCACAACAGGAAGACAGGCCAGCTGGAAGGTAAAGGATTTCTATGACGGTGGACAGTGAGAGGCGCTACTCTGCAACCAGGTGACAGAGTGCTAGTGAGGAACCTGTCTGAGAGAGGCAGCCCAGGAAAACTGTGTGTCTACTGGGAGAAGGAAGTACACCGTGTGGTGAAAAGCATAGGTGATGTACAAAGTACAGCCAGAAGCAGTAGCCAGACTCTCAGGATGCTACACTGTGTAATGTCTTACCGCCTGTCAATGTTACTCATTGAAAACCAAGCTCCTGCAGAACAGGAGACAAGGAGAGTAAGACAGAAAAGACACTTACAAACTCATCCTGTCACTAAGTTAAGCCAGAGACTGATGGCTCAGATGAGGAAGAATACACTTACTACTGTACTGTTCTCCCTGCGTGTTATGCACATCCAGTACGTTACGGAGTTTAGCAGCAAGACAAACTCGATTCTCACAAGCCAGGATATGAGCGTCTTGCTCCTTTATTGTCTCCAACTGACAGGTGAAAAATGCAAGTGAAACTATAATAAACAGAAACAGTAAAAGAAACTTAGTCTAATTACAACAAATCGCTATAATAACCAGTTAACTCATTCACCAATACCACACTGACTTAGCATGACACAGCGCGAACTCACACAGGCGTTTCACAAGGACAGTTATGTGAAGTTACGGCTGAATAAACAGAGTTTACACGACAGAGATTAAACTTAAAAGCAGGTAAACATCTTAACCAATGTCTGCAAGAACTTCACAACTTACAGTTATTGCTTCCACGGGCGTAGGAAAAACACAGAACTCAGACGCTTCCACTATGCCTATCCTGACAGTAGACTAGTCTAGTGCATTATGGAAATACCACACCTGCATTATGGAAATACCACACGTGCACAAATCTCGTATCAACGTATTGAAATAAAGGTTCCTCTCAACAAAGCAATTAATCACATTGAACATTTATTTTCTTTATTTTTTTAAATGAACTTAACAAATCTGCGGGCAGAACACTTACCACTATGACCTTCAAAAACAAATACCTTACCAATACTGAAAACCTCAGCAACTGAAGTTGGACAAGGTTCTACAGACCCCTCTACACCACTCTGCAGGGGAACTGCCTCCAGGTAATAGGTGGCATAATCCACAATTACCAGCACAAACCAGAAACCCTGCACGCTTTGCTCCAAGGATCCAACGAGGTCCATCCCTGTCCGGTCGAACGGGACCTCCATTAAGGGGAGTAAGTGCAGCGGCATGTGCAGGACTGCAGATGAATTCAGATGATGACACTCCCCATCCTCACGAATACCCAGTCCCAAAATTCATTCCTGTAAATGCCACAGTGCTTTTTCTTGCCTGTGGTACCCCACCATGGGGTTAGAATGAGTGGCATGAAACAGCAACTCCCAGGAGCCCTACAGAACTAGTAATTGGAATTATTATTTTAAATTTTTTATAGAGCGCTCGGCTGCAAACCATTCCAGTGCGTGTTGAAGGCAACCTTGTGATGGTGCCAAAAGGACATCATCATCTGCAAAAAGCAGAGACATCACCTTCCGACTCCCACACAGAATGCCCTCCTGGCCTCGACTGCACCTTGATATCCTCTCCATGAAAACCACAAACAGGAGTGGAGACAAGGCACAACCTTGGCAGAGTCCAACACCAACATTGAACAGGCTTGACTTAATGCTGAGTATGCGGACACAGCTTTCGCTCCGTATGTTCAGAGACCGTATGGCCCTCAGTAGTGGCCCCGGTACCCCATACTCCCTAAGCACCTCCCACAGAATTTCCCGGGGAACACGGTCATAGGCCTTCTTCAAGTACACAAAACACATGTACACTGGTTTAGCAAACTCCCATGCCCCTTCAATTATCTGTGAGAGGGTAAAAAGTTGTTCCACTGTTCCATGGCCAGGGCGGAACCTGCATTGTTCCACATTTTATTATTTTATTTTTATAGAGTGCTCTTCTCACGCAGTGACACAGAGCGCTTTAACAAAGGCATAAAACAAGAAAAACATAAAAACAAAGAAGACAATCGACTAATGGCTGCCATAATGAAGAACTTATTATAGAGCTATAAGTATACCTACTGCCTACCGGGGAAAGGAACAAAAACTCCCAACTGAAGGTTGAGGGAGAAAAAAAACCTCTGGGGGTCCACGGGCCAGTGGTTGCCCACCCCTCCTGGGCATTCTAGAAAGTAACAATTTGTAAGCCAGTGTGTAACAAGTAATAATGATAATGGGCATCGTCCTCTGTCAGCACGGGATTCATCTGTCACTACTGGCCGGCTTCCTCAGGTCTTATGTAGCGAGGTAGTGCTCAATGACAAGATAGAACAGAGTTAGTAATTTGTTACTTAAGTAAATTTAAAATGCATTTTTGTAAAGGTGATAAAATAAACAACCAAGGCAGCTCGAATTACATTACAAGGTGGAATGCCTGAGTGAACATGTAAGTCTTTAGTCGGGATTTGAAAACAGAAACAGGCAGGGCATTTCTGACAGTAACTGGTAGACTATTCTACAGTTTAGGTGCTCTATAACTAAAGGCGCGACCTCCTACTGAGGTCTTATTGATCACAGGTTCTTTAAGGTAACCTGCATCTAATGAACGACGATATCATCCTGGGATACAAAAATTAATGATCTCACAAAGATAAGCCAGAGCAATGCCATGTATTGCCTTATAGGTCAAAAGTAGGATTTTATAATCAACTCTATAAGAGACCGGGAGCCAATGCAATGATTTAAGTACCGGTGTTATATGGTCAAACTTCCTAGTTCTGGTAACAATTCTCGCAGCAGCATTTTGCACCAACTGTCTGGATACAGTCTGGTACGGACAACCTGACAATAAAGCATTACAGTAATCCAGCCTGCTGGAAACAAAAGCATGAACCAGTTTCTCAGAATCCCGTCTACAAAGGAATCGCTGCATTTTAGCTATGCTTCTTAACTGAAGGAAGCACGACTTAGTCAAAGCATTTACATGCGATACAAATGACAGCTTTCCATCCAGAAGGACACCCAAATCCTTGACACAATCCGTACGCTTGAAGGTAATACCATTTGTTGTAAAGATTGGTGTGATAATGTGGAGAGTTTTAGCATCACCACCCACCACAAGAACCTCTGTTTTACTGGCATTTAGAGATAAAAAATTATTACTCATCCATAATTTTATACTGGTAAAACAATTAGGTAACGACACCACATGTGATGGATCATCAGGCTTGAACGATACATAAAGCTATGTGTCATTGGCATACGAATGGATATTCACATTGTTTTTGCGAATAATATCACCCAGTGGTAACATATAAAGTGAGAACAGTAATAGACCCAACACAGAGCCCTGTGGCACACCATACTGAACCATAGTAGAGATGGACGGGGTGCTGTCGCCAGATTTCAATACAAATTGTTTACAGTTAGCTGAATACAATTCAAACCACTTCAGAACAGTACCTCTTAGTCCAAACAGGTTTCCAAGTCTACTCAGTAGGATACTATGGTCTACAGTATCAAATGAAGCACTCAAGTCTAGTAACATAAGAATAGAGATCAAACCCACAACATGCGTAAGTGCCGTTTCAGTGCTGTGACCAGTGCGGAAACCAGACTGAAATTTTTCATATATATTATGGTGATTAAGATATTTTACAATTTGGGACGCTACAATTTTTTCTAGAATTTTTGATAAAAATGGTAGACTGGAGATCGATCTATAATTACATGGGTTATTACAGTCCAGATCCGATTTCTTTAGTAGGGGTCTAATAACAGTAATTTTAAGAGCTTTTGGAACACAGCCATTTAGTAACGACGTATTAGCAATATTAACAATAGGCTCTGCAAGCACGAAAACTGTGGCTTTCAGTAATTTAGTGGTGATTGAGTCTAAAAGGGCGGTGGCATGGTGGTGCGGTGGCGCGGTGGTGCAGTGGGTTGGACCACAGTCCTGCTCTTCGGTGGGTCTGGGGTTCAAGCCCCACTTGGGGTGCCTTGTGACAGACTGGCGTCCCGTCCTGGGTGTGTCCCCTCCCCCTCCGGCCTTACGCCCTGTGTTGCTGGGTTAGGCTCCGGTTCCATGTGACCTCGTATGGGACAAGCGGTTCTGAAAATGAAATGTGGGTCTAAAGGACAGGTAGTACTTTTCATAGAGCGAATTAGCACGGTAATTTCCTCTACAGTTATCACGTCGAAGCTACTGAGATGGTGCGGACAACTAATATTATCATCATCAGAAGCGCTTATGTTTGCTAAAACCGAACTAGAGTACACTATGGATTTGCGGATATTCTCTAATTTATTATTGAAAAACAACGTAAAGTCATCATTATTAATGGTAGTAGAAATACATTGTCTTTGTGTTTACCAGTTAAGTAAGCGGTGGTATTAAACAGGAAGCGAGGGTTCTTGTGATTTTCATCAATTAACTTAGCGTAGTATGCGGATCTGGCATGAAAAAGTGCTTTTTTTATATTTTTTTAGACAATTGGACCAGGCTACATAATAAATGTTTAGTTTAGTTGAACGCCATTTACGCTCTAATTTATGACATTCTAACTTTATTGCATGAGTTGATTCGTTGAACCATGGCAAGTTTCTTACAGTTCTAATAAGTTTAGTTTTTGGTGGAGCTGCAGAGTTTATGATGATCAGAAATAGCCTAAATGTCTCTTCCTGTGTAATAGGGTCCCGATGTACCCTATAACAGTTATCATTTATGATGCAAAAATATGGGTAGGTGGTCCACTGCCCGGAGTGCACGGGCATCCTGTCTCTCTTAGTGACCTGTTCGCAAGCATGCCGAAGGATGTTATCCCAAGGTTGTTCAAGCGGAAAGTCATTTACTTCTTGCAACCGTGTTGTCCAAACCAGCAAGTTTGAAGGGTTGACCCCAGGTGCCCTGTTTCCAGCAGCCACAGGGATACAGTGGATACACCCCCCCCCCTCCCCCCCCCCTTCTGGGCCCTTTCCACTTTAGCCTAAGCGAGACACAAAGCCCTCCCAATTAGTGTCCAAAATTAGCAGAAGGGGGGGCGCGGACTAACTGCTGCCAACGTACTATGTTTCTGGCCCTGTATACGGAAGGCAACCCTCTTGGTCAGATATTCGGGCACATCCCCATAAACACACCAAACCTTCATTGTACAGAGAGTATGTTATGTCCCTGGTAGAACAAGACTTTGTCAGAAAATGGTCTGCTGACACCCTGAGTTCAACAAAGCCCAGCATACACTCCCTTGGAACCCTCCTGGGCCGATGTTTGTGGTGCCATCAGCAGAGTCAACGGCCATAACATCCATCACTGGAAAATCCTGTTGGACGTGACTGACTTCCCATACTGCCAGCACTCTGGTCCCTGCCCTCTAGTCGCCTGGGTTAGCTGTCTTGGGGTAGTAAATTTTGGGCTGAGGGGGGAGAGAGGGAGAGGACTTCCGGGACAGGGCAGGAGAGAAAGCGTGGGACGGGTTGGAAGGGAAAGGGTGGGATGGGAAGGGAACAGGGCGGGTTGGGGATTGGGGTCCGGAAGGTGTCTGGGACTGGGAAGGACTGCTGCAAACAATGAGGCGGCTGAATAATTTTACGACCATACGGATGGCCTCTGCGAGAGTCTCGGGGTGGTGACACTGCAGCCAATCAGCATTAGCCAGAGGCATGACCATCATGAACTGCTCTAAGGCCACCAACTCCACGATCTTTCCCTGTTCCTGCCAATCGGGTTGTGGGCACTACTGGGCAGAGTCCAGGGCCCTCATTCCACTTCATGCCTCGCAGATGCTGCCGGTGTCCTTCGGGTGTGAGCCCTACAAACTCCATTAGTGCTTTCCGGAGATCCTTGTAGTTGCCCACTGCTGCTGTCAGGAGCTGCTGGGCCACCAACAAAGCCTCCCTCATAAGACACAGCTAGTAGCATAGTAGTTAGAGCTGCTGACTTTGAACACGAAAGGTTCACATCTCACCTCTGGCTGTAGTCTCCTTGACTAAGGTACTTACCCTAAATTATACAAAATAGTCTGCAATTAAAAAAACCACACAGACTCTTTGCCACCTTCTCATCCATTCTGTGTACTACTCATCCCTGCTGCCTCCTCCTCCTTCTTCTCTCATTGCTGATTACTTTGCTTTGTTTTTCATAGACAAAGTTAAAGCAATCACTTACAAGTTCTCAGCATCTCCCTGCCCTGTTCACACTGGACCTCCTTGAAAAGCTATGCTCTCCAAATTGAAGCCACTCTCCAAATCTGAAATCTCCAATCTCCTGGTATCACTCAAAGCCACCACCTGCTGTCTTGATCCTATCTGATCCCATCGTCATTCCTACAGAAGATCTCCCTGCAACTCTCCACCTTTGTCTCTAACATCACAGCTCTTTGCTGTCCTCTGCTTCTCATTTGCCTTCAAAAATGCTCTCATTTCACCTCTGTTAAAGAAACTCTCCCTGGATTCCAATTTGGTCCAAAACTGCAGACCAGTCTTCCTCCTTTCCTTCCTGTCTAAAACTTTGGAGCAGGCAGCCTGTGATCAACTATCTGATTTCCTCACCCAGAACCATCTCCTCGATGGATATCAGTCTGGTTTCAAAGTTAGTCACTCCACTGAGATGGCGCTCCTGGTGGTATCTCATGCTCTCCAAGCTGCCAGAGCTGCCTCCCTCTCCTCGGTCCTCATCCTCCTCGACCTATCTGCAGCATTCGACACTGTCAATCATCGGATTCTGCTCTCCTCTCTTAACCAGCTTGGGATCAAAGGTGCAGCACTAAGATGGTTTGAGTCCTACCTATCTGACAGATCCTATCAAGTGGTCTGGCGGAGCTCTCGTTCTTCTCCTCTGCCTCTCTCATCCGGTGTTCCGCAGGGCTCGGAATTGGGTCCTCTTCTTTTCTCCATCTACACCTCCTCCCTCGGTTCGGTCATAGCCTCCCATGGATTCAAATATCACTGCTATGCCGATGATACCCAGCTCTTACACTCCTTTCCACCTGGTGCATCAGACATTTCTGCACGCACTGCTGCCTGCCTGTCGGACATCTCTTGATGGATGTATGATCATCATCTCCAACTCAACCTCTCCAAAACAGAGATTCTTTACCTCCCAACTGGCCTGTCCTGCTGTTACGACCTGTCGATACAACTTAATCATTTCGTCTACCTCCTTCACTAAGAGTCTTGGAGTACCGACTGACACGAGTCTGTCATTCTCTCAACATATTGAAGCCACAACCCGGTCCTGCAGATACATCCTGCATAATATTCGTAGGATCCGTCCCTACCTCACTAGCGACTCTGCCCAACTACTTTTCCAGGCCATGGTGACATCCTGTCTGGACTACTGCAACTCTTTCCTGTGCGGCCTTCCCTCTTCTGCTATCAAACCTGTGCAGCTGATACAGAATGCTGCTGCACAAGTTGTGTTTGATTTACCAAAGTGTTCCCACGTATCTCCTCCACTCATTTCTCTGCACTGGCTTCCTATAGCTGCCTGGATCAAATTCAAGACCCTGGTTATTGCCCACAAATGTATCAATAGAACTTCTAGCTATTTACAAGGCTTGATCAACCGCTACACCCCAACTGGACTCCTTCGCCCATCTTCTTCTGCTCGCTTGGTGGCCCCGCGCACAAAAAGTAAAGCACAGAGGTTCTTGGTTCTGACTCCGTTATGGTAGAATGACCTCCCCCTCTCACTCAGAACTGCTGAAACTCTGTCTAGATTCAAGAATGGTCTGAAAACTCAACTTTTCTGGACTGACTTCACCCAAGATCTTTACAGCTCATGTATGGTGTAAATGTTCATGCACCATAACTTTGTGATCATCTCCAGATAAGCCTTTACACAGCCGCTACTCCTGTATTGTATGTAAATCTTTGTGTAACTTACAAAAAAAAAAAATGCAGGAGGGTTATCAGGGCTCATCTATCCTGCGTTTTATGCACCTACTCGAGTAATGAACATCGGTGCATCAAGTGTTAAGAAACAAACTAGGTTTACTTAAGAGTCACATGTCTGCACCTATGTTTCTTTCTCCTAATGTAATGCCCAAATTGTATTTTCGATGAGGAGGGGGTGCGGTGGCGCAGTGGGTTGGACCACAGTCCTGCTCTCCGGTGGGTCTGGGGTTCGAGTCCTGCTTGGGGTGCCTTGCGACGGACTGGCATCCCGTCCTGGGTGTGTCCCCTCCCCCTCCAGCCTTATGCCCTTAGTTGCCGGTTAGGCTCCGGTTCCCCGTGACCCTGTATGGGACAAGCGGTTCTGAAAATGTGTGTGTGTGTGTGTGTGTGTGTGTGTGTGTGTGTGTGTGTATTTTCGATGAGATGTACGTCGCTTCCGGGTCCTCCTCTCGGGTGGGCCTGGGGTTCGAGTCCCGCTTGGGGTGCCTTGAGGCGGACTGGCGTCCCGTCCTGGGTGTGTCCCCTCCCCCTCCAGCCTTATGCCCTTAGTTGCCGGTTAGGCTCTGGTTCCCCGTGACCCCGTATGGCACAAGCAGTTTGGAAAATGTGTGTGTGTGTGTGTGTGTGTGTGTGTGTACGTCGCGTTGGAGAAAAGCGTCTGCTAAATGAATAAATGCAAAATTGCTCCAGCAGAATTACCTAGCTGTATAAATGGGTAAATTATTGTAAAAACATTAATATTATAAGTTGCTTTGGAGAAAAGCATCAGCTAAATGAATACAGTAAATGTAAACTTGGGACATTGTCTTTGGGCTTCCAGTGGGGGTTGTTGTCTGCATTCAGCAGGAGGGATGTGGTGGAGCTGATCACTGCTTCCACTGAATATGGACTTAAATTTGTAAATCCGTCTGAATACTGATGTGGCTTTTAATGAAAATTAAAGTGGAAAGTCAAATTTTTTCCTAATCCATATGCACATATCAATGAAAAGAAGAAATATTTCTCTGGTTTTAACTTTACACAGAGGTGTAATTTTCCTTTTCAGCAATTCAAAAAACCTTGGGATTTGCTTAAATTAAATATTAATAAAAATATAAGCATTCATTTTACATCAGCATCAATATTTCCACTTAAAAACTTGAAACAAGCTCCACACATACACATTGTCTGAAGCCACAAGTCCCAAGAGGGGTCACCGCGAGCTGGGGCCTAACCTGGCAACACAGGGTGTAAGGCTGAAGGGGGAGGGGACATACCCAGGATGTAACACCAGTCCGTTGCAAGGCACCCCAAGCGGGACTCGAACTTGAGTGGGACCCGGCTAAGCCCACTGCGCCACAGCATCTCATATATGTGAACTTGCAGAAATTGTCTTATGCTATGCAAAAGACTACAATGACATACATGGTATGCAAAATCTTGCAAAGTAGGCCTAATGCATCTCACTGCATAACTGGTATGTGAATATACACAGAAATCATTGAACACTGATTTGCATGTAAATGTCTATAGCGGCCCAGATCGTCTGAAACCACTTGTCCCATGCAGGGTTGCAGGGAAACGGAGCCTAACCCAGCAGCATAGGGCATGGGACTGGAGGGGAAGGAGACACACCCAGGACAAGACGCCAGTCCATTGAAGGCACCCCAAGTGGGACTTGAACCCCAGATCCACCAGAGAGCAGGTACAGGCCAAACCTGCTGTGCCACCACACCCTTCAGTGCATATGTGGTACTGTAAAAACATTAATTATTACAGTGCTTGCCGGAATATACTCTGAGGGATGGAGCAGAGTCTCAGGCTGGCCAGCATGGACCCAATGTGCTGGATGTAGTCAAAGATGGTCCATGAGGATGACTACCATTGATGTAAAGAACGTAGGTGAAGCCAACCATTCAGAACTTCCTGAAAGGAATAGTAATAGGGCAAGTAGTGACGCTGCTTAAAGTCTCTGTGTCACCACCTCTACACCTGCGAGCAATTCAGGGACAAGAGTGTAAGGGACGCAACCAGACTGGAGCAGATCGTAGAACCTTTTATGAGTCACCGCAATCAGTGCTTTGCGCCCTGTGCTCTACATGCTGTTTCCCTGTTCTTTTCTTCTGTTTTCCCCTATGACATCTCCTTTGGCTCCCTGACTTGTGCTCCCGTCCTCAGCTTTGATTATTGAACACTCTGTTTTGAACAAAAATTGCAAATCAAGCGAACCCTGACTGTCCCTGACTATTCTGTAGATTTTCCCTCACAATAAAAGCACCTACACCTGAGTCTGCTGCGTATGTCTCCTGTGTACAACATGACAATTTCTTCTCATAGAAGTGAATGACCATGTTGTTGATAGTCAACAAATGCAGTAGATGGCTTGCAGTGGTTCTGCACAGTGATCGATATGTGGTACTTTAAGCTATCCAGCAAAAAGGAACCTATTCTGCATTTCCGGAATTCCTTCACCACTCCCAAGCTTAAGATGTAAGCAACCTGAGTGTTGACCGGAAAGCTTGATGTCAGAATCTCTCCATCCTCTTTATACACTTTTGTCCGGTCTTCAATTTCTGCCACAATCTTTCCCACAATAACACCTCTGGAGGTGGCTGCCAGGGAAAAGAACTTCTTGTTTGAGGTGATGTCATACCATGAGTGTGGATACTCAATAGGGAACCTGTAGCCACAAAGCAGTTTTATACTATGTCTCTAAAGTGTGCCTAGACTTGTGGACAGCAACACGCATGTACAACCCCAATTCCAAAAAAGTTGGGACGTTGTATAAAATGTAAATAAAAACAGAATGCAATGATTTGCGAATCTCATAAACCCATATTTTATTTACAATAGAACATAGAAAACATGTCAAATGTTTAAACTGAGGAAATGTACCATTTTAAGGAAGAAATAAGGTAATTTTGAATTTGATAGTAGCAACACGTCTCAAAAAAGTTGGGACTGCCATGTTTACCACTGTGTAGCATCCCTTCTTCTTTTAACAACAGTCCGTATACGTCTGGGAACTGAGGAGACCAGTTGCTGGAGTTTTGGGAGGGGAATGTTGTCCCACTCGTGTCTCATACAGGATTTTAGCTGGTCAACAGTGCTGGGTCTTCTTTGTCGTATTTTTCGTTTCATGATGTGCCAAATGTTTTCAACTGGTGAAAGGTCTGGACTGCAGGCAGGCCGGTTCAGCACCCGGACTCTTCTACTACGAAGCCATGCTGTTGCAATAGCTGCAGTATGCGGTTTAGTATTATCTTGCTGAAACATGTAAGGCCTTTCCTGAAAAAGACATTGTCTGGATGGAAGCACATATTGCTCTAAAACCTGTATATACCTTTCAGCACTGATGATGCCTTTCCAGATGTGCAAGGTGTCCATTCAATAGGCACCAATGCACCTCCATACCATCAGAGATGTAGGCTTTTGAACTGAGCGCTGATAACAAGCTGGATGGTCCTTCTCCTCTTTAGTCCGGAGGATGCGGCATCCATGGTTTCCAAAAAGAATTTCAAATTTCGATTTATCTGACCACAGAACAGTTTTCCACTTTGCCTCAGTCCATTTTAAATGAGCTTTGGCCCAGAGAAGACAGCGGCGTTTTTGGATGGTGTTCGCATATGGCTTCTTCTTTGCATGACAGAGCTTTAACCTGCATTTGCAGATGGCACGGTGAACTGTGTTCACAGACAATGATTTCTGGAGGTGTTTCTGAGCCCATGCAGTGATTTCCATAACAGAATAATGCCTGTTTTAAATGCAGTGCCACCTGAGGGCCCGAAGATCACAGGCATCCAGTATTGATTTTCGCCCTTGTCCCTTGCACACAGACGTTTCTTCAGATTCTCGGAATCTTTTGACGATATTATGTACTGTAGATGATGAGATATTCAAAGTCTTCGCAATTTTACGTTGAGGAACATTATTCTGAAATTGTTCCACAATTTGAGGATGCAGTTTTTTGCTGATTGGTGAGCAAAAGCCCATCTTTACTTCTGAGGGACTCTGCCTTGCTAAAATACTCTTTTTATAGCCAATCGTGTTACTGACCTGTTGTCAATTAACATAATTAGTTGCAAAATGTTCCTCCAGCTGTTTCTTTTTAGTAACACTTACTTTACCAGCCTTTTGTTGCCCTCATCCCAACTTTTTGAGATGTGTTGCTGCCATCGAATTCAAAATTACCGTATTTTTTTCTTAAAATGGTACATTTCCTTAGTTTAAACATTTGATATGTTTTCTATGTTCTATTGTGAAAAACATATGGGATTATGAGATTTGCAAATCATTGCATTCTGTTTTAATTTACATTTTACACAGCGTCACAACTTTTTTGGTTGTAGATCCATCCATCTGTTTTCTTAGCTACTTGTCTTTTAGAGTCGAGGTGGCAATAGGGAGAGCAGAGAGACGCAGACATTCCTGTCCCATGCAACTTCCTCCAGCTCACCCTGGGGGCATCCTTACCAGATGCCCATACCACCTCAACTGGCTCCTCTCAATGTGGAGGAGAAGCGGCTCTACTTTGAGTTCCTCCCAAATGGCCGAACTCCTCACCCTATCACATGTCCCACCACCGGGTCTAGGGATGTGACAAAGTTCAAATTCAAATTTAAACACTTTCAAACTTGGAATGTTTTTGGCAGATCTGAAATCTGTTGAATTTCATCAATGCCTGCCCCAGGTGGAGGAATTCAAGTATCTTGGGGTCTTATTTACGAGGAAGGGGAGAAGAAAGCCCGAGATCAGTTGCAGATTGGGAGCAGCGGCAGCAGTAATGCAGTGTACCGGACTGTAGTGGTGAAAGGGGAGCTATTTACCGGTCTGTCTAGGTCCCTACCTTCACCTATGGTCATGAACTATGGGTAATGACTGAAAGGATAAGATTACGGATACAAGTGGCTGAAATGAGTTTTCTCCAATCAGCAGAATGAGTTGTTTCCCATTTTTGACATGATCTTGCCAATTGAAGAACATTATCAGAGGGTGTTGGAAACGTTTAAGGTGAGTGCACTCCATCCAGAGTTATTTCCATACTCCACTGAATTACTGTGGTGGACTGACAGAAGAGTTGTAACTGTCCACTTTTTCAGCCCTTTCATGTCAGCAGATGTTGTAGGAGCCTTCCTGGGGATTTGTGAATGTCTTTCCAGGGCATGAAGACCAGAGGGACATTCTGGTCATCTGGAATAGTTGTTTATGGTATTTAACTTGTCTACATCCTGACCCTGTAGGTCTGAACAAATTTTACCACCTTGTTTGTCACAAGAGCAATGGAGAAGATTTTTCAAGAGTGTAGCGCTGGGGACTGGGCCAGTTTTGACGGTTACCCTTGAAAAGGATTGAAAAGATTGCCCGCATGCCTAGCGGTACCTGATCATTCAGGGTTATCAGTCATTGATCTATTCTGGGTGGAGTCTCTGCCTAGGATCAGATCAAGTACTCAAGAACTGATGATTCATGCAAAGTTTAATGGCAAAGCATTCATGAACTCACCGTAAGAATTGTGAAGAGTTTCTTATACCTTACAGTACAGTCAACAATCAGTTAACATTGTACAGTACTACTTACTCCTATTACACACACACACACACACACACACATTTTTGGAACCGCTTGTCCCATACGGGGTCGCGGGGAACCGGAGCCTACCCGGCAACACAGGGCGTAAGGCTGGAGGGAGGGGACACACCCAGGACGGGACGCCAGTCCGCCGCAAGGCACCCCAAGCGGGACTCGAACCCAGACCCACCGGAGAGCAGGACTGCGGTCCAACCCACTGCGCTACCGCGCCCCCCCCCACTCCTATTATAATGAACACAAAAGAAAGTTACAATTAATTCCATGATTAGTCCACAAGATGTAGACAAATACTGTTATATTATTTAACTGTAATCATATTAATTTATACATAAAGTTAAGTCCAAAGTGGGTGTCCATTTTGTTTCCTTTATCAGTGTTCCTCTCCCCTGACTTGTATTTAGAGTCACAACTGTCCATCAGCGACAGTCTAGGAGTGATGGACCTGATCCGCAGGACTTTTTGAAGGTCGTTGGGAGAGCTTGCTCATGGATTAAACAAAGCTTTTGTAGTGTGATTTTGACAGTGCCCATGGTCTTTCTGTTTACCTTCTTATTGGTACTTTGATATTTCTGCTTTTTCCTTTGTATCACTTTTATACTGCTTCTACATGTGTTTGGATGTTTGTTTGTTCTTATTAGACAGTATGTAAATACTGTAATCAGGAAGGAGGCGCTGTGCTCATTGACTTGTCAGCAGCATACGACACAGTATGGCACAAAGCTCTAGCACTGAAACTCCACCAAGGAATCCCGAACAAGATGTTAGTTAAGTTTTTACTAACTCTGACAACCAACCGAAGCTTCACGATGACAGTAGGGAAGGACAGCAGTAAGAAAATTTTCCTAAAAAACAGTGTTCCCCAAGGATCGGTTCTTACTCCCCTGCTGTTCAACGTATATACTGATACTGCTGACAACAGCGTCCAAGAAGTTCATCTACGCAGATGACATTGCTCTGCAACTGCAGCAAAAAAACTTCAAAGAAATAGAAATGTCATTAAGCTCTGATTTAAACAAACTGACTACTTTCAAAACTGGAAACTCAAGCTCAATGCCAATAAGACTGTGTGTAGCTGCTTCCACCTCCTCACTAATGCCTTAGCAGACTACTAACTGAAAGTTACATGCAAAAGGAATGCCATTCCTTCAGACAATTTTCCAAAATACCTTGGAGTAACACTTGACAGAACACTCTCTTATAAACATCATTTAGACCAACTGTCAAAGAAAGTAAACTCAAGGAACAACTTATTGAGAAGACTAGGTGATCTCTCATGGGGAGCAAACTTCAAAGTGCTACAAATGACCTCAACAGCACTCATATTGTTATGATTCATTGCGAAAGTTAACAGACTCAAGTGCAGAATGTGTTCTTCTAGTTGTTTATTCAAACAGACAGACGTGATCCTAAAGAGAAGTCGAGGAACAGGCAATGGTCGGGCGATCAGGGTACAAAGAATGAGACAAGAATCGTGGTTGGACAATAACAAGCAAAGGTCTAGATCAGAAGGAGTAGCAAGTAACACTGACAGGCAGGAAACAGCGGTTGCTCAACGAGGTTCCGCATTCACGTCTCCTTGGCGTTCCTTTTTATCCCTGTCCCCATCAGGGAACAGCAGGTGTCGCTGATGTGCTGGCTGATGGAGACATGACAATACCCCCCACGGGCAGCTCTGGACGCCCTAGGCCTAGATGGCGGGCACCCCCGAGGGCAAGGGGCTGGATGCTCGGGATTGTCCCTGTGGAAGGCAATGATTAGCGCAGGATCATGTCAGATGCTGCCACCTAGGACCACTCCTCCGGGCCATATCCCTCCCAGTCGACCAGGTATTGTAGCTGACCCCGCTGCCGGGGAGAGTCCAACAGGGCCCAGACCATGTACATTTGGTCCCCATCAATCAATAATGGGGGGGACCGAGCTGCGTTGGCCGGCGGCTGGTGAAGGGACACTCCCACAGGCTTCAGGAGGGATACATGGAAGGTCAGGTGCACCCGGAGATCCGGGGGAAACTGTAGACAGTAGGTAACCGGGGTCACTCAGCGCAGGATATTGAATGGACTGATGTAACGGGGTCCGAGTTTCTTTGAGGGAACCTTCAGATGGAGGTCCCGGGTGGAGAACCAAACCCAGGCAAGAAGGATGGTGTGTGTTGATATCGATCGGCCTGACGCTTGTGTCCTTCGGAGCTTTAGAGCAGGTGATTCTGCAAGGTACACCACACTTTGTCGCTTTCTCAGTGCAGGGACTCCACCGCCAGGACCGGACTCTGTGGAGATTCTCGAGGAAATAAAGCAGGCTGGTATCCTAATATACACTGGAAAGGCGAGATACCTGTGGAAGAATCCGTAACGGAGTTGTGGGTGTACTCCGCCCATGACAGGTAGTGGACCTATTGGTGCGGTCGCTGGGAGCAGTAAGACCGGAGGTACCTCACTATGTCTTGTTGGAGGCGTTCGACCTGCCTGTTGGCCTGCAGGTGGTACCTGGAAGTAAGGCTCACCATCACGCCAAGCCGGTGCCAAAAGACCTTCTAAACCCGGGAGGTAAACTGTGGTCCCCTGTCTGAGACAATGTCCTCCGGGAGCCCATACAATCAAAAGACCTGCTCGAAGAGGATCTCTGCGACCTCTAGGACGGTTGGAAACTTAGGAAGAGGGACCAATCGACAAGCCTTGGGGAACCGATCAATCACTGTGAGTACCACCGTCTTACCCTCTGAGGCAGGCAGGTTGACCAGGAAGTGAAGTACAATGTGTGTCCACGGTCGGGTTAGTATGGGAAGTGGTTCCAAGAGGCCAGCAGGCTTCACTGGCAAGGTCCAAGTTTGGTCACACGTGGCACAGGCCTGGACGAAGTCCCGGATGTCGTCGGCCAAGGAAGGCCATCAGAACCGTCCCTGTAAGAGAGAGAGTACGCCGGATACTTGGGTGGTCTGCCTAGGGTGCCTCATGTGCCCACTGCATCACGGCAGTGCGTAGATGACTGGGCACGTATTCCTTTCCTGTGGGTTTCCTGGGAGACTCTGGGTCGCTGGCCTGGGCGTCTTGGATGTCTTGGAGTAGCTGCCACCTGATAGGGCCCACGATATACTCCTTGGGTAGAATCCCCTCAGAGAGGTCTGTGCTGGTTCGGGGTAGTGGTTTCTAGATAGGGCATCTGCCTTCATGTTCTTGGAACCTGGTCTATAGGACATGGTGAAATTAAACCAGGTAAAAAAACAGAGCCCATTGGGCCTGGCGGGAGTTCAGCCATCTGGCTTTCTCGAGGTATTCTAGGTTCCTATGGTCTGTGAGTACGAGGAACAGGTGTACAGCCCCCTCCAGCCAATGTTGCCATTCCTCTAGCGCGAGTTTAATAGCTAGGAGCTCCCGGTTCTCAATGTCATAGTTGCGTTCTGTCGGGGTCATCTTCCAGGAGACAAATGCACAGGGGTACATTTTTGGGGGATCTCCTTGCTTCTGGGGAAGGACAGCTCCCACTCCGACAGAGGAGGCATCGACCTCCACCACGAATGGCAAGGAGGGGTCTGGCTGCTTCAGCACGGGGGCAGAGGTGAACCGGGCCTTCAGCTCTTGGAAGGCTCTCTCCGCATCCTCACCACACGGAAGCCGATGCTCCTTACTGGCAGTGAGAGCGGTGAGGGGAGCGGCCATGGTGCTGAAGCCATGGATGAAGCGACGGTAGAAATTGACGAAGCCAAGGAAGCACTGGAGGGCTCTTACCATGGTCAGTTGAGTCCACGATGTCACTGCACTGACCTTCCTAGGGTCCATGGAGATCCCCTGCTGGCTCAGAATGTATCCCAGGAAGGAAATCTGGCTCTGATGGAACAAGCACTTCTCCCTCTTGACATAAAGTCAGTGCTCTAAAATACATCGCAGGACTGATCGTACCTGGTGGACATGTTCCTCTCGGGTACAGGAGTAGATCAGGATGTCATCCAGATAGACGATCACACAATGGCTGATGAAATCCCCCAGCACATGATTCAGGAAGGCTTGGAAGACTGAAGGGACATTTACCAGGCCAAATGGCATTACCCGGTATTCATAATGACCTAGGGTGGTAGAGAAAGCCGTCTTCCATTCGTCCCCTTCACGGATCCTGATCAGTTGGTACGCACTGCGGAGATCTGGCTTGGTAAACCAGGAAGAACCATGGATGCTCTCCAAGGCGGTGGTGATCAGCGGCAACGGATGGGGATATTTAATGGTTATTGCATTCAAACCCCGATAGTCAATGCAGGGACGTAAGCCCCCATCTTTCTTACCAATGAAAAAGAAACCGGCTGACGCAGGAGAGGTGGAGGGCTGGATGAGGCCCGAGGCGAGGGCCTCTGTGATGCATTCCTGCATGGCCCTCTGTTCCAGCAACAACAGAGAATACACCCGGCCCTGGGGTGGTGTTGTCCCCGGCAAGAGGTCAATTGTCCCAGGGTCAGTGCGGGGGTAGTTCAGCCGCTCGGGTCTTACTGAAGACCTCCCACAGGTCCTCGTACTCTGGGGGAATCTCTGGTGGAGGGAGACCCTTGACGCCCTCCACAGACGTTGCTCAGCAAGAACGAGTCAGACAAGATGAGCGACAGTTACTTCTCCATGACCCCAGTTCTTTCGTGCTCCAACGGAAAACTGGGTCATGTCGCTTCAACTAAGGATAGCCTAAAATGATTGGGGTGTCTGGTGCACGTATCAGAAAGAAGGTGAGTACTTCTTGATGACAGGTGCCCGTCTCAAACTGAAGTGGAACAGTACGAGTGTCCACCACACCAGAACCGAGGGGCTGGCTATCAAGGGATTTAACACTTAAGGTGACCTCACAGGTTTGATGGGGAATGTGGTGTGTTCTGGCAAAGCCCCAATCCATAAAACAACCAGTGGCACCGGAATCTATTAGTGCATTTGTCTATACCCAGTTCCCTTCCCAGGCGATGCAGACCAGCAATGGTAATTGGCCCCTGTGTTCCCCGGACCTCAACTTGTGTTCCCTAGATGTCCCTTGGGGTGGTTGCGCTGGACAAGATAAACGGAGGTGGCCAGGGGAGCCACAATACAGGCACAGGTTCTCCACCTGGTGACGCCTCCTCTCCTCAGGGCTTATCCGGCTCCTTCCCACCTGCATGGGCTCCGGTTCTTCCCCTGACCGGGGTGCAGGAAGGGCAACCTGTTCCCCACGCTTCTTTCGGTTCTGACCTAGGTTGTTGATCGCGATGGCAGTCTCAACTAAGCGATCGAAGGTCCAGTCCTCTCCTCGGTAGGTGAGCTCTGCCTGGATCCGGGGATGAAGCCCGTTGCAAAAACAGGTAAGGAGAGCAGTGGAGTTCCAACCGCCCTTTGCAGCGAGGGTACGGAACTTGAGGGCATACTCAGCTACGGTCCGGGTTCCTTGCCTCAGACGCAAGAGATGGTCACCAGCCGAACAACCTGCATGTGGGTGGTCAAACACTGCCTCAAACTTTTCACGAAAGACAGCATAGGTGGTCTTCTGGCGCGTTCACCACCCCGCCACTGCCCAGGCACTAGCCGGACCCACCAATAAGAACAGTATGAATGCGATTTTGGCTTCATCGGTCTGGTACATGCATGGGGAGCATTCAAACACCAATTCACACTGCATCAAGAAGTCTTGACACTGATCAGGTGAGCCATCATACCTGTCCTGGAATGGCGAAGGTGGTGTCTGGTCCTGACACTCCCAGAGGCATGGGTGGTGCATGGCCCCTCAAGGACCGCGGGCGCTGGTGCCGTGGTGGGCTGGATAATTCCTGCTGTTTACAGTGCTTGATGCAGGCGGATGACAGTGTTTTCCAGTTGTTCCCATGACTGAGCATGCGCACTGAGGAGCGTGCCCTGGGCGGCGACTGCAGTGTGCATCTTGGTGTAATCTACTGAGTCCGGATTCATGGTGGAACCTTCTCTGTCATGATTCATTCCGAAAGTTAATGGACTCAAGGGCAGAATGCGTTCTTCTAGCTGTTTATTCGAACAGACAGACGTGATCCATAATACTCTGCAGCAGAATATTGTGCACCAGTATGGGCTAGAAGTGCCCCTATTAACAAAGTAGACTGCGCTTTAAACACCACAATGAGAATTGTATCTGGCTGCATCTGCTCCACACCAACAAATTACCTACCTGTTGTAAGTGACATACATTACCTCCTCCTGATATCAGAGAAATGCACTGTGCATAGCACCGGCAAAACACTCCTTAAACAATGAAAGCTCATTGCTTTACAGTCACCTAACTGCTATTACCTTTAGCCAACAAAAGCAACCCCGCCTGAAATCTCAAAGGCTATTCCATCGGTGCGTGATGCAGCTGCTTGACAGCAGCAGTGGCATATTGCTGAAGACCTGGGAGGAAGCTGAATGGCAAAAGCCATGGACAAAGGACAGTGGCTCATGGCTACACAGATTTATCCCAGTGCTATCCTCTAAAACACCTGGAAGCCAGCTACACTGACACTGCTGGGAGCGCCTAAACCGACTACACACCAGTCACAGCCGATTCAGGACACACACATACAAAATGGGACTAGCAGACAGCCCTGGATGCCCATTGGGCCCTCATGTCAGCATGAAATCCGTAAACTTTGCTCTAAAGTTTTCCCAGTGCTCAGGTTGCGCATCACCTGCATGCTTTTGGGACCTAGGATGTTTCCTGCCCTCGCTATTCTGTGCACAGTTAAATCCCACAAGGTTTACAGAGGCTATTAATGAACTATTGAAGCACTTTTGACACCATGTTCAGAAAGAAAAATGCTGACAATGGGGTGGGTGTCATTCAGTGAATTGTGTCGTAACATCAGCGTTAAAATGACACATCTGGAGGTCAAGTGCAAACAGTAAACCGGAACAACCAACAAAACACTGTAACAAATACCTTAACAGTGTAAGCAGCTTTGCAGAAAGTGTCAGCGAAACAAACAAATAATGTAAATAATTAGTGGACAAAGGCAAGGATGCAAATGAGGACGTGAATAAAGGCCACAGGCGTTACAGGAGATTTTTTTGTGTAGTGCCATTAGGCAGCTCTCTTAAGGACTGTAGTTGAACATTTGATGTTACGTACTGATGCCTGCATACTGCTCCCAATAGCATGCATTTTCCTGCTAAATCTTTGTGCCCTTATTTCTGAAATATAAATAAAACAAAGAATGTTTTATTCAGTATATTAAAGTAGCACAGGTGTTAAATCAGGGACTGTTCAAACTCCCTCTGTGTTGATTTAACATTGTCAAAGATGGACTAAACAGCCTGCTCCTTTCCACAATATGTCACACATATTTAACATCCATCTTTCTCCGCTGTCCCGGGCTGGGTCGCGGGGGCAGCAGTCCGAGCAGAGTCCTCCAGACTTCCCTCTCCCCGCACACCTCCTCCAGTTTCTCTGGGGGAAACCCCAAGGCGTTCCCAGGCCAGCCGGGAGACATAGTCTCTCCAACGTGTCCTGGGTCTGCCCCGAGGCCTCCTTCCAGTGGGACAAGCCCAGAACACCTCCCCAGGGAGGCGTCCAGGAGGCATCCAGAACAGATGCTCGAGCCACCTCAACTGGCTCCTCTCGATGCGGAGGAGCAGCGGCTCTACTCCGAGCTCCTCCCGGGTGACTGAGCTCCTCATCTTATCCCTAAGGGTGCGCCCAGCCACTCTGCGGAGGACACTCATTTCCGCTGCTTGTATCCGCGATCTCATTCTTTCGGTCATGATCCAGAGTTCATGACCATAGATGAGGGTAGGAACGTAGATCGACCGATAAATTGAGAGCTTCGCCTTACAACTCAGCTCCCTCTTCACCACAACAGACCGGTACAATGACCGCATTACTGCGGACGCCGCACCGATCCGTCTGCTAACCTGCTGCTCCATTTTTCCCCTCACTCGTGAACAAGACCCCGAGATACTTAAACTCCTCCACTTGAGGGAGCAACTCCCCCCTAACCCGGAGGGGGCAATCCACCTTTTTCCAACTGAGAACCATGGCCTCGGATTTGGAGGTGCTGATTCTCATCCCCGCCGCTTCGCACTCAGCTGCAAACCTCCCCAGTGCACGCTGCAAGTCTTGACCTGATGAAGCCAGCAGGACCACATCGTCCGCGAAAAGCAGAGACGAGATCTCGCGGCCACCAAAACAGACACCCTCCATTCCCTGGCTGCGCCTAGAAATTCTGTCCATGAAGATAATGAACAGAATCGGTGACAAAGGGCAGCCCTGGCGGAGTCCAACGTGCACCGGGAACAGGTCTGACTTACTGCCGGCAATGCGAACCAAGCTCCTGCTCCGGTCATATAGGGAACGAACAGCCCGTAGCAGCGAGCCCCGAACCCCATAATCCTGAAGCACCCATCCACCCCCGGAGCCTTGCCACCGAGGAGTTTTTTGACTACGTCAGCAACTTCAGCCAGGGTAATGGATGAGTCCCCCTCCAAGTCCCCAGCCTCAGCTTCCTCTACGGAAGGCGTGTCGGAGGGATTGAGGAGATCCTCAAAGTACTCCTTCCACCGCCCGAGGACATCCTCAGCTGAGGTCAGCAGCACACCACTTCCACTGTAAACAGTGTTTGTGGAACACCTCTTCCCCCCTCTGAGTCGCCGGACGGTTTGCCAGAATCTCTTTGAGGCCGACCGAAAGTCTTCCTCCATGGCCTCACCGAACTCCTCCCAAGCCCGAGTTTTTGCCGCGGCGACTGCCAGAGCCGCGCTCCGCCTGGCCCGTCGGTACCCGTCAGCTGCTTCAGGAGTCCCATGAGCCAGCCAGGCCCGATAGAACTCCTTCTTCAGCTTGATGGCATCCCTTACCTCCGGTGTCCACCACCGTGTTCGGGGATTGCCGCCGCGACAGGCGCCGGAGACCTTATGGCCACAGCTCCGAACCGCCGCCCCGACAATGGAGGCGTGGAACATAGTCCATTCAGACTCGATGTCCCACACCTCCCTCGGGACCTGGTTGAAGCTCTGTCGGAGGTGGGAGTTGAAGACCTCTCTGACAAGGGCCTCCGCCAAACGTTCCCAACAGACCCTCACTATGCGTTTGGGCCTGCCAGGTCTGTCCAGCTTTTTCCCCCACCATCGAATCCAACTCACCACCAGGTGGTGATCAGTTGACAGCTCAGCCCCTCTCTTCACCCGAATGTCCAAGACATATGGCCGAAGGTCAGAAGAAACGACTACAAAGTCGATCATTGACCTCCGACCTAGGGTGTCCTGGTGCCAAGTACACTTGATGGACACCCTTATGCATGAACATGGTGTTCGTTATGGATAAACCGTGACTAGCACAGAAATCCAATAACAACTCACCGCTCGGGTTCAGATCAGGGAGGCCGTTCCTCCCAATCACGCCCCTCCAGGTGTCACTGTCGCTGCCCACGTGGGCGTTAAAGTCCCCCAGTAGAACGAAAGAGTCCCCAGTGGGAGCGCTTTCCAGCACGCCCTCCAGGGACTCCAAGAAGGCCGGGTACTCTACACTGCCATTAGGCGCATAAGCACAAACGACAGTGAGAGACCGTTCCCTGACCCGAATGCGCAGGGAGATGACCCTCTCATTCACCGGGGTAGACTCCAACACATGGCGGCTAAACTGGGGGCTATTAATAAGCCCACATCCGCCCGCCGCCTCTCACCTTGGGCAACGCCAGAATAGTGGAGAGTCCACCCTTGGTCGAGAAGAGTGGTTCCAGAACCCAAGCTGTGAGTGGAAGTGAGCCTGACTATATCTAGACGGTATCTCTCAACTTCCCACACCAGCTCAGGCTCCTTCCCCGGCAGTGAGGTGACATTCCAAGTCCCAAAAACCAGAGTTGGCACTCGAGATTTGGGTCGGCCGGGCACTCGGCCCCGACCACCGCCCAAATCACAATGCACCGGCCCCTTACGGTCTCTCCGGCAGGTGGTGAGCCCACCGAAGAGCGGCTCCACGTTATGGCTTCGGGCTGAGCCTGGCCAGGCCCCGTGGGCATAGACCTGGCCACCAGGCGCTCGCATGCGCCCCCCCCCCAGGCCTGGCTCCAGGGTGGGGCTCCGGTGACCCCATACCGGGCGGGGTAAACGAAAGCCTCAATTTTATTTTCTTCATAAGGGGTTTTTGAACCGCACTTTGTCTCGTCTGTCATCCAGGACCTGTTTGCCATGGGAGACCCTACCAGGGTCATATAGCCCCAGGCAACATAGCTCCTGGACTCATTCAGGCACTCAAACCCCTCCACCACGGTAAGGTGGCGGTTCACGGAGGGGACAAGCTGAAATATAACAGTTAAAACCACCTGTTGACTCTATTCTGATGTCGAAAGGCACACAAAATTCAAATTTTGTCCTCATAAAGACAAAGATAAGTATTGTTACAAGTAGGAGAACAAAATTAAACTTCTCATAATGGGCTTATTGTCAGGTATGACTACTACATTTTCTTTATTTGTGACATTCAGTTAAGGACAGTCAAACCAGGACAATACAATAGACTCTTCATGTTTGTGAGGGTTCTGTGCACTCACCCTATAGACCCAATAAACCTTACAAAATACAATAAAATTAAAAAATTGCAACTATAAAATAATAAATCCTTCACTAAGTTTAGAATTTATCTATAGAGTACAAGAAAAAAGTTAGATATAAAATATAATGGGGAAAAAAATGTTCTTACTTCTGCTCAAAATTACACTTTTAAAAAGGTCTCAGACATAGGAGGGTGAGCTGATATATAGGCCTATGTTTGCTACTACAAAAATGTGTTTTACATAGGATCACGTGTCATCAAACATCGTACATGTGAACATAAAGGACTGCTTGTACATTTCCCTCTTAAAAAGAATCTTAAACATTTCCATACACCCAACATAGGAAACATCTTAAATTTAGAAAGCCAATCATTGAAATCATACAGAACTTCATCTTAATTTAATATTTATGCTTAAAATGGGAGAAAATATACAGTGGCACATCAATACAAACAGTTGGGTCAGGGACTGTAGACAACTTAAACTGGCCTTAATATTATTATATCCACTACTTAAAAATAATATGAAACTCCAGGCAATCATCCTTTAACTATAACTTATAGAACACTCCTCATAACCGCAATTGGCACCCATGATAAACTGCATATCCAAAGTGGCTCCACTCCTCTAAAATATTGTAATTAAGGAAGAAATTTTACTCTAAAAATATTCACTTTCTATCAGCATCTGTTTTCAAAGAAAGAAATCCTAAACAGATAAGGGTATTTGGAGTTATCCTTTAAAGAAAAAGAAAATCAAGAATCACTTCTGCTGCACACAACACAACATTTATATGTTCATTTACATGAGAACAATGAATATTTTGTTACTTTGAGACTCCTGATGTTGCATATTTTCTGTACACTTTCATTCAAATAAAGGGTATCTTTTGACCAGTGGAGCTGGCAACTGTGGTATTTGGCAGCTCAATATACAATTAAAATAAAAACACTGTGTGTGTTCATCTTAAGGCACTCATGGGCTTAGGAAGATGAACATGTATATGCCAACCCTTCTTGCGGTGCAGCCACTGTGCAACCCTCATAGGAGTTATCATTAATGGCAACTACCCCTTTTGCTAGACCCTGAATGAGGCATCAACAGCTGCTGAAAAAAGCTAGTCCAGAAGTGACTTCCCTCACTGTCTGGATAACTGGAGCATGTGAATAGGACAAATATCCAACTGGCCTTGCTGGGTAAATTTAAAAAGAGCTTATTATTACTCCAGTCACATTTTTTACAGGATATTTTGAACACACCGGAGCACTTGCTTACAAATATGGAACAGGATTAATTCAATTCGCCTGCAGTGTTTACAGCTCACGGCTGTTGTTCTTGAATGTTGGTGATCAATAACGAGGGAAATGCTGGACATATTTGTGATAAATCAGGCAATAGTTGGCATTATGAATTTGTGGATGCAGAATATTTTTATTTTCAGTCATTTCAACTTTAAATTTTGATGTAGCTTAAAGTTGTGATGAATCATTGCATACTGGGAAGGCTGTTAATCACATTTGTGTTCAGTAATTTTAAAGTTGTGGCAACTTAATAAAAGATAGTCATAGATAGGCATGCCATCCAGGATGTACTATGGTTTAAGAAGAATATAAGATATGCTCTGGACAACAGCAATCCTGCACTCCACGAGTAGTTGATGAAAATGAAAGTTTTACAATCAATTTCAGTTAACAGCTTTCTTTTTAAAATAGAATCCAACTCATGGATAAATTGAGGAAAGCTTTTGTTCTGATGGAGTGTTTGGATTTATGAACAAATTCAGTTTCAGACTTGGTTCCTTTTGTGCTCATAAGCTGAGGACTCTGTTTCTCTCTTTCGAATTTAAATGATTTTGTTAAGGATATTAAATGGTTAATATTAAGTGACTATGGCTACATTACAATGCTAAGTATTAATTAGTAACAAATATGTACATCAGTTTTGCAGAAAGATTTTAATGATTTGGTCATATTAGGTGCCTCGTTTTCATACATCTTAAGCTGTAAGGTGGCATTAACGCTGAGATTTGGATGTAGAGTATCCACTCCAAATGAAAAGCAGCCATAAACTGAAGAGCCGTAACACACTAAAAAAAAAAAAAAAAAAAAAAACTAAATTTAGAAAACTTAGCGCATTTTCTACACCTAGAAAAATTCACTATTGAGAAGTAAAAAGCATTTAAAAAAAAAAAAAAAAAAAAAAAAAAAAAATCACATACAGTCTAATACTTAGTGGAATAGAATTAAACACAGCATCTTTTGTGCCCATCATACTGAGCTACCATAAAAACTGTTTAAAAAGCTGGCTTTCTCAGTATTGATGGAGGTTAAAAAAGCCCACACTGGTTGGAGACTCCTTCACAGTTACTGTGACCAGGTTGGCTGTAACATCTGTGACGAACACGTGCTCAATCAGACTGCGTGTTGGCTTCCAGTCCTGGCTGGTCTGTAAAGAGACAGACATATTCTGCCCATTGCTGGAGAAAGGAGGAGACTCATGCTCCGAGTCTGAACTGGACTCATCTTCTCCCGTGCTCATCTCACTCAGGACCTTTCCCAACTTACTACTGTCCTTAGAGGATGACCTCTGTCCTTGCCCCCTAGTGACTCCACCCTCTGCAGGAGGGTTGGTATTTAGTCTCTTCAGCTTCTTGATCTGTTTGTCTCCAATGGGACTCATGTCCCCACCCTCCACAGCCTTGCCCTGCTCACTACCCAAAAGGGTTCTTCTAGATTGCTGGCTGCCAGATGTGGCAGGGCTCTGTGCAGAACCTTGTGCCTGACGGGGGTTGCCCCCCAAAGTCTTCCGAGCTGGATTAGCTGTGCTGCGTGGAGGAGCACAGCCATGGCCTGCAGTGATACAACCCTGTGCTGGCTTGCTGATGCTCTGAAGGTTCAGAGCTTGCAGGCTAAGAACCTGGTGAGCAGACCCTTTAGGTGGAGGCAGGGCCGCACTGCTCTGTGGAGAGCCCTGTACTGTATTTTCTTGCTTCCTTTGCCCATTCAATTGACCCATAGGCAGGGAAGAACCCTGTCCTGCAATCATTCCAGAGGAAACTTGGGCATTATGCAGGTTGAGAGCTGCCACTCCCGGGGACTTGGATGCAGCAATCCTCAGGTCCACATCCGAGCCACTGCCCATGTCAGATACAGAAAGCTTGAAGTCAAATGCACCCTTGCTTTGTGGTATGCGGTTTACTGTTGGGGGACATGTGGGTCGTCCTGGTCCCACAGTGCTAAGAGGGCTGCGCGCACACTGCATAAAGCAGCCCCTATTCTGTGTGCCTTGGGTATCCCTGGTACTGGAAGCCCTACTCATGCTGGTGTAAGTGAAGCTGGCAGGTTGCAGTGGTTTCTTGAGGGGTATCTTTGGATCCATTGGAGGGGACTCCCTAATGGTTTGCTTTGGGAGCTTCCTGGCCCCTTTGGTCTGGCGCAGTGCCTTTAGCTCTGGTGGCAATGCCTTCCTCCCACGTTTCTTCTTCACAGGCTCCTGTTTGGCCAGAACTATCTGGGCCTTCTTCTGTGGCACTGGATGAAGCTCTCGTCCACGGTGCCCTGGCTTTTCATTTACCTCTTCACCCTCATTGTCCTCATCAGAAGAGGAAGATGAGGATGATGAAGAAGATGAGCTGGATGACGAGGATGATGAAGAAGACGAAGAGCTACCAGATTTTGTGGTTGTTGGAATACTTTCCTAAAAAGACAGATCAAGGGTATGTTTATAGCACTAGCAGGAGTATTCAAAACAAAAACATTCAATACAAAGGACACCGTTGCTCCTACCATGGTCTTTCGGGGTCTCCCTCTGGGCCTTTTCCCTCGCTTACGGAACAAAATTTCTTTTTCCTGTTCCCTGGAAATCGGTTAAGCAGTAGCATTAGGATTAATCTACATCTAGAAAAACAAGACTAAAAGAAAACTAGCAACTAAACTTCAGTTGCTACAAACCTCTCATAGATTTAAAAAAAAAAAAAAACACACACAAGGAAGACACCAGGAAATGAAAAATGGATAAGCATAAAATTATCAACTGAGGAAAGCTGTAATTCTGATTAATAAACACTGAGCCTAGATTTTAAAAACATAACAGTTAGGAGAATCACTTTAAGAGACAGTTCCTCTTTCTTTTTATGCTGGATAGTATTTGTTGCCTCTCTGTCTTCTAATAATTGTTGCGGTTAAAAAACAACTTTGAACAGTTTCACACAGTTGTTTGTATTTTGTCTGTATACAGAATTATATATCACCATCACAACCTAACTGGGTAGGTTCTGAGCAATATTAAAAATTTTCAAGACTATTTTTAACTTTTCTATAGCAGTAATAAATATTTGTGGCAGGAGCTTCTACTGTATAATACAAAAATAATAAAATTTTCTATCAAATATATCATTTAGACTTTTTTTTTTTTTAACATAAAAATGTTAAGAGCACACATTTACTCAGTTGCCTTTTGTTTAAATTGCATATTTTCATACAAATCTCTGTAAACAAACACCTAAGGCCCAGTCCTTCAGCTAGAGTAAAAGACTGTAGAAAGCTCACCTCTTGTGGAACGCTGCCAGTAGTCTTGGGTCCAGGATATTCTCCTGGGGCTCCCAGCTGTTGTGCCTATAAGGGACAGAAACAAAGTTAATTACAATGACATTTTTACTTGTAATTCTTGTACTCATTGATGATACTGCTAGTGAGACCTTTAAGCCTAAGTTCCAGTCATTAATTACACAATATTAAATAACTTATGGTAAAAATAACATAGTGAAAACAGTCAAATAAACAAGACATGTCTTCTTGACACATAATTTACAAATCAAATGTCTCAACATTTTACAAACAAAAAAAAAATACCTGGTGATGTTCAATAAAATATATAGACTGGTCACTGAATATAATCAAATTAGGCAACCATTTTGCCCTAACAATCAGGCAAAAGAGAATTATTACATTAAAAAAAGGTTTAAATAGTACACGTGGAGACTAAGGTCGGTAGAGTGACTGATGGCTGGAGATAAAATACAAATGAGTGGAGGTGAAAAGAAAAAGAAAAAAAACATTTACAAAATTGTGTGTGTAAGGCCATTCTGAGTAAGTAACAACAAGGGACTCAGCATATGGGGAGGAACTGTTTACCTCATTCAATCTAAAACATTTATAGGTGCAAAAGACGTGAATGTACACTATAAAACACAAGAAGGCTAATCCATGAAATAATTTCAAAACAAAGTGGGTATGTATCACTTTGGATATGCTGCCAATCAATAAAAAGCTGCCCGAGATACTTTAAACGAAACTACATTTCCATTCATTCATTGTTGCCGCTGTATATACATTTTTGTTGCTACAAAAATATCACAGACAAAACGGCAACGTTAGAAATAAAACAAAGCTTTAGACCCCGTTTTAAAATCTGTTAATATTTCACCAAAGTAATATCTAATCTAGCACTGCTAGTAGCAGTCTTTGTGCCCAGGTGATCACCGCTCTAACTAACTTAGTCTTAAAACTAATAACAGTCTTAATTAATATTAACGTAGCATTCGACATAATTTTTAATGCTACTCCGTTACTGCAACATCTAGTTTATGGTAGGGTGAACATTAGCAGCTTCTTCTAGTCTTCCTACAACAAGAGAGCAACAAGCGACACACGTTGTTGTTGTTTTCATTGTTTGAGAGCGATGTTGCAGCTGCGCTCCTACTTACTTGGATGACCATCCTCTCCACTTTACTAGATACTCCAACTTTCCCTGCAAAAAAAAAGAAATCGTGAAAATTTCAACCAGCACTGCCGAATTCACACTTTGTAAAAAATTTAACCTGTGATCTCAAACCTTTCTCAGTCGTTTATTCAGAATGCATTCGGCATCAAAAACCTGTTCTCCCACGGCGCTCAACTCCTCCATGACTGCAGTCGATAGCTACAATTCAAACCGTTCAGGAGTGGAGAGAAAACAAAGCACAAAGATTGTCCCTTCGAAGCCACCGTCCAAGTGTGCCACGTAACGACGTCATCGCTTCTTGCATTGGTTTCGGAAACGTAACGGAACCAAGGGTCTCGCTTGGTTATGTTTTGCGACTAGCATATTTTATTAAAGAGAAATACTTGAATTCTTAACTATTTACATCGTTTTTGAAGATTACAGTGACTGCACTTAAGGTGGTACATGTTTTGTAAACATTCCTAATTATTTCACTCACTGTTTGAGTCGTCAGTAAATCTGAATTGCAGGAGTGTGCTTCTTGGACAGTGCTGACTTTGTTGTACATATTTA
This sequence comes from Scleropages formosus, assembly GCF_900964775.1. Taxonomy (NCBI): domain Eukaryota; kingdom Metazoa; phylum Chordata; class Actinopteri; order Osteoglossiformes; family Osteoglossidae; genus Scleropages; species Scleropages formosus. The sequence goes on from NC_041810.1 coordinate 33,837,380, forward strand.
TAAATGAGTGCAAACACAACAAAGTACTATGGTGATAAATTGTACAAATTAAGCGGCGTAAGTAAAATTTGGCGATGATTGTACTTCAATTTGTGTAGTGTCGAAAGGTTAGTATACGGAAAATGCAATCATCAGAGAGCTAGTTGATTTACGCCGTTGTGTAGGAGGTATGTGAATTGCAAGATTAGAAATTAATTTTTTTTGCAATAGATATCTTTTACAAAACAGATGCCTCAAGTCAGAAATATGAACTGATTTAATGTGAAATATGAGCATATGCAGGTATACATAAAATAGGAAAGTATGGTGGTTGGAACTACTCATCATGCAGTCTTGTGTCATACCATTCCCTGGTACAGCTCAGCTGTGGAAAGTAATATTATCCCAAAGCAAAACACACACAAAGTGGCCCTCATAAACAAGCACAAAGTGTTAAAATACTATACAGAATACAAAAATGCCAGCAGATAGTGTTACCAGGGCCTATTTCTGAAATGTTTCCCCATCCTTTGAAATAGCTACACACACAGTTATGTTTCTGCAATGAAGGCAGATCAGTCATACTTGCTCTTTTGTGAACTTTAGTGAGGTTGAAACCTGCTTCATCCACATCCATTCTATGCAAAAGATAAAATATCACATACTCTGCAGCAATCGCATTACATTTAATTGCACATTATGTTAAGAATGCTTTCCATGGAATCTTACCTGTACATAGTCACATATTAAGTTTCTTTTATTCTTCCTTTCAAAGTGGCTTTGTAACCCTATTCCATGCAAGTCTGCTACCTCCGGATCACCCTATCATTACATGTACAAATTTACCTGATTGTTTTCTCATAAGCAGCTTTGAGGGTCAAGCTACCAACAGTTGTTTAGCCATTTATACAGCTGGGCAATTTGGATAAGTACCTTGCTCTAAGTGATGGGATCTGATCCTGCAACCTTTGGCTCCAAAGGCAGCAGCTGTAAGCACTAGGTTACCAGCTGTACCACTATCAGCAGCGATAAGACTTGTGTGTTTATGCTGCTTCCTTTTCCACCACAATGAGAAAGGTGTTCAGTTCTGCACATGACACACACACACACACACACACACACACGCACGCACTGACTTAAGCCACTTGTCCCAAATTGGGTCGTGGCGAGCTGGAGCCTAACCTGGCAACAGAGGGCGTAAGGCTGGGGGGGAGGGGACACGCCCAGAATGGGATGCCAGTCTGCCGCAAGGCACCCCAAGCAGGACTCGAACCCCAGACCCACCAGAGAGCAGGACCTGGCCAAACCCGCTGTGCCTCTGCACCCCTTGTTCTGCACATGAGCATAAAGAAATTTGATACATATCAAATTTAAGCCTCTCTAAAATGCAACTCTGACATAGATAATAGAAAATGAAATATTTTGTTTTATTACATATCTGTTTTCAGTTCTGAATGTCCTGCTAATGGATGCAACTGTAGACCAGCTGAGATTTGGCTGCACCCTTCACCCTCCAGCAACTGTCATTGTAAGGCCATGATTTATTACAGGGTCAGTTAGTGGCTGTAATTTCATTTGAAATATGGAGGTGCCTTCACTGTATTCTTCTCATCTTCCACCCCATATGCTGCCACCACATATATAAACACCCCATTCTGTGACAGCTAGATGTTGCTCCTGCATCTCCTCCAGCTGCTCATGACTTACTGATTTAGTGTTGAGCTATGATGCTGCAGATTATTTACACCCCTGAAGTGAAAATGAAAGCATGTAGAAATGCATTAATTTGACTTATATCAATGTTTTCTGTTTTCCCTGCTGATAATGTACTTAAACATTTTACTGAGTTAAGCATTTTGTGTATATGCAATTAGAATACATTTAATGTTTTGTACAATAAACTGGCTGTTATGGAGTTTGCCTGAAGGTTTTTAAAAATGTGCATAACATTTGGATAATTGCTTTAAGCAAGCAGTGGATAGCATTGCTGCCTCACACTGAAAAAAGTACACATTTTCAAAACAAGTAATGCAACCTACAAAATTATTACTTTAACCAAACTCATTTCACCTCCAGAATGCCTTAACATGCTCTAAATATTTCACACCTTCTTCTAAAAGCAAACATTTTGTCCACTGCATTGTTGTAACATACAGCAATTATAAGTAAGCTGTGTTCATTACCAGAAGCAGAATAATAATTGTGGTTTCTTCACCATTTAATTTTCCAATAATTTTCTGCAACAGTGACCATGGCCTGCAGTACCTCAAAATGCACTCAGAGACCATAAGAACTCAGATGGCACTGTGGGACTGGGGACTTCAGGGACCTTAACCTGCTTTAGATTTGGAATTGATCCGGGAGTTTGTCAAGGATGCCCCATAAAATCATTCCAGTTTTTGTAGTTTACAGAAGTTGTGGCTGGTCATATAAAATAGATGTTTCAGGGCCTTCAAATACAGAATAAAGAGATTGTGTTCCCATTTGGCTGATAATACAGTTTTTTTTTTTTTTTAAAGAAATATATAGAGGTTGTGAAGGCAAAGTGCCTACAGGTTCTTCCTCTGTTTTTAGGCTTTTTTTAATTCAAAATGGTGTGAACTGATGGCTCTTGGGAAACATGATGTCTTATACACTGATGGCTCTTGGGAAATATGATGTCTTATGCATGGGCAATATTTCTGTGAAAGATGCAGGTAAACATCTTGGTAGATTGTATTTACAGAAATTTGAAAATTAGAAGTGATCTTTTTTTTTCATATTGTATGATCATTTGAAAACAAACTTGACTCATGGTTAGAGACCTTTCTTTGGAAGGTCAAATACATTTTTTGAAATCTGAGAGTTTATAAAGATTATGCTTCACCAGTTTTATATGTACCACCTTCGTTTATTAGGAAACTTGGTTGTATATTTTTCAAAATCTATTTGGAGGAATATTTGTTCTTCATGGATAAAGGGAGCCTTAATGCTTTACACTTTAACACGTCTAATTGTATTTTTAAAATAAAGAGCATATAGAAGTATTAAAAAATAAGAAAAGCATGTGGTACATAATTCTAATTGTTTTAAAATGTAGATGTTACAGTTTTTGCATAATGTAATTCTGACATTATGAAAATCCCCTTAAACATGCCAGTTTTCATGAAAAAGTGCTTTTTACATAATCACTAATGGATAAACATCCCATTGTAGATATACTGTCTGAAACAACTGGTATATAAAATGTAGAAATAAAACTTTGCCTTATTTAAATGTTGTCAAAGTGGTATATTTTGAGTAAAAGAATTAGGTATTTTTAAGTGGTATTATCTGGGTTAAACAATTAAATAGTGTTGATGGTGAAATATATAATTAGGTTGTATATTGATTTTTTTAGATATAATTAATAGATATTCATGATATTAATACATTTTTTACTGTGATTAAAGTGAAAGAGATTACTTTCAATATCTGTACAAAATATTGTATGGTGGACAAGAGCCTCCTTGTGTGCTGAAATTTTTGTGGAGGTTGATGACTGTTGTGTGGAAGAGGGTGTCATTTTGAAGCCATGGCAGAGAGCAGGAGGAATTTTTATTCGTAAGGAGATGGATGCTGTGGTGTCTTGCATTGGCATACCGCTAGTTGGCGTTTGAGGTTCTGCGATGCAATTAGGGAGATAGTAGAGAAGAAGAAGAGAGAGGATGTGCACGTGGTGATGTTGACTTGGTGTGTTTGATGCTTGTTCGTTTTCATTATTAAAATCTTTGAATAATAATTCTTCTGCTTCGCTTGTCTACTGAAGATACAACAAAATTGGCAACGAGGACGTTTTTTCTACAGGATTATTGAGGGTGGCGTCCGTGAGTGCTTCATGTCCCAGTCCTTTTTTGCCTTGTCCCGGTGAGCCCGCCATACCACTAGTAACATGGTTGAAAATGTTTAACAACTACATGCTAGTCATTGATGCGACTGGACGTTCCTGGCCGGAAGCGAGAAAACGGGCTTTGCTCCATCACTGCCTTGGAACCGAAGGTCAGAGACTGTTTTATATGTTGCCAAATACCGGTGATGATTTGGCTGCTCCTATTAAAGCTTTGGAAGACCACTTCAATCCAAAACAAAATGTGGTTGTGGAACAGCATTGTTTTAGAAAACAAGAACTGGAGAAACAGTAGTACAGTACATTGCTGCTTTGAGAGATTTGGCTACTACTTGTGACTTTGCTGATAAGGTGGATAATATGCTGCGTGACCAGCTAGTGGAACATGTTGCTAATCCTCGTATCTGCGAAACATTATTATTGGAATCTAACTTGACACTGGAGACTGCAAATACAATCGCCACGCAGCTAGAGGCAGCTGATGTCCGGGCGAAGCAATGTCTGCAAGCAGCTCTGCTCCTGCTCCTGGACGACAGCGTCCCAAAGCCAACTCCAAAGCACGTGCCTCAATAAAGATATCCGCTTCTGCTCCGTCATTTCGGACATGTTTCTGTTGTGGTTCCGATGGACTTCTTGCAAATGCACGGAACTGCCCCGCTGCATCTGCTAAATGTAGGACCTGCAATAAGGTTGGGCATTTTGCGTGAGTTTGCTGTTCTACTCCTGCTCGTTCAGTGCAAGCAGTTGAATTACCAGAGGTCTGTATTCTCCACCTGTCTGGACCAACAGACCGTCTGCTGTGTGATGTGGCCATAAAGGTTTCGCTTGCTGCTACACCCGTGTCTCTTCTACTCACAGTCAACTCTGGTTCCGCAGTTTCCATTTTGCCAAAACAAGTATATGAGCAACATTTTCACACGGTGCCCTTACAGCCTCCTACTGTCCATTTGCTTACTTACTCACATGACCCAATTTCAGTGCTAGGCTGCTTACCTGCAACAGTGTCTAAATATGGTCTTACTTGTCCTCCTCACTTCTTCGTCATGAGTGATGGGGCAGCCTTGCTACGCATGGACTCGATTGAAGGACTTCAGCTTCGGTTTGACGGACACACGATGCTGCCTCCGCTATGCTCTGCTCTGGTTTGCGCCCTTTCTACTCCTCCATCACAGCATATTGCACTGGACTGTGTGAGAAACTTCACTCATAAGGTTAAAATTTCTGACTCTGTGCCTCTTGTCAGGCACAAATTGCGTCGCTTACCTTTCTCTGTGAGGGATGCTATTTCTGCAGAACTTGACCGACTTCTGCATGCAAGAATCATTGAAAGGATTGATTCCTCACCATGGGTTTCTCCAGTTGTAGTGGTCCAAAAGAAAACGGGAGGAATTTGTATGTGTGTGGATTTGCGAGGGGCCAATAAGGCAATTAAAGTGGATAGCTACCCATTGCCGCATATGGAAGAGATGATGACACTACTGTGAGGTGTGACTGTGTTTTCGGCCATAGACTTAGAAAGTGCATATCATCAGATACCTATCCATGAAGACAGCAGGAACCTCACAGCTTTCATTACACAAGGGTCTTTTCAGATTCTGTAGGGTACCTTATGGCTTGGCTTCTGCTCCGTCCATGTTTCAGAAGATGATGGCTGTCATTCTTAAGGGACTCCAGAATATTACAATCTATCTGTATGACATCATTGTGTGGGGACGCTCGCTAGAGCAGCATGATCAAGCGCTGAAGGATGTGCTGCAACGACTCAAGGATGCTGGATTGCTGCTGAATGAGTCAAAGTGTCACTTCAGGAAGCTGAACTTGAGATTCTTAAGGCACACAGTGACTGCACAGGGTATTCAGCCAGACCAGAAACACCTTTCTGCAATAATTGATGCACCTGCGCCAGCGGACGCTGTTCAGTTGCGTTCTTTGCTGGCTCTTCTTTCTTGGTACAACAAATTCATTCCCAATTTTGCTTCTGTAGTGGCACCTTTGCGTGCATGCCTGCAGGATGACAGTGGGTTTTACTGGTCTGAAGCAGCTGAAGACAGACTTGGCTGCAGTCAAACAGCTTCTTGTGAACAGTTCTGCTCTAGCACTGTTTGACCCTAACCTGCCAGCTGTCATCTCCACTGATGCGTCTGATTATGGCTTGGGTGCTGTCTTCTCACAGATACACGCAGATGGTCATGAACATACTGTTGCTTTGCATCCAGAAAACTAACACCAGCTGAGTGAAAATATTCCACTGTTGAGAAAGAGGCTTTGGTGTGCGTTGGGCTGTCGGAAAGTGGAGGACATGCTTATGGGGTTGCAGATTTACCTTGCGGACTGACCATCAGGCGTTAACTACGTTGCTGACTACAAAAGGGACCGATAGAGCTGGCATGCGCATAGCAAGGTGGGCGGCTCAGTTGCTTTGCTTTAACTATGTTGTTTAGTACCATGCCGGATCTGACAATCACACTGCAGATTGTTTGTCTCGCCTGCCTCTGCCTTGTTCTTCCACTGAGCAAGACACCGAACCTGAGTTGCTGGCTTTGCTGTCTGCTGCTCTGACCGCCGTTTCACAGGGAGACTTCGCTGCTGCTTCGGCTCGCTGTTCTTAACTCTCTGCTTTGGGTACACAAATTGTGCATGGTTGGCCGCCTTCTCCTGCTGCTTTGGACTCAGTGTTACGTCCATACTACAAACTACGGCATGAGTTCAGTGTGTAAGATGACTTTGTGTTTAGAGGTTCACAGCTGGTGGGTCCTAAAAAACTCTGTGACACGCTAGTTTGTATTGCACATGAAAGTCACCAGGGAATTGTGCGAACGAAACAACGCCTGCGTGAACTCTGCTGGTGGCCTCAAATGGATGTGCTTGTGGCAGAGAAAATTGCCACTTTCCAGTTGTGTCTTTCTTTGGATAAGACAGCCAAACCTTCTGCTGCACCTCTCCAGCCTGTTTCTTTGCCTTCTGCACTTTGGGTAAAGCTGGCAATATACATTGTAAGCCCTTTTGAGAGAGCTGTTTGGAATTGTCGATATGCCTTGGCGCTCACAGATTATTATAGTAAGTGGCCTGAAGTAGCCTTTACTGCATCTGTGGCAACAAAGCAGGTGACTGCTTTTCTTGTCTCTGTTTTCAGTACACATGGCAATCCGAGGACACTAGTGATTGATAATGGGCGTCAGTTCACTTTGCCTGAGTTCGCTGCATTCTTGAAAGACAGGGACGTTCAACGTGTTCGTAGATTGGTGTATCATCCTGCTGCAAATGGAGCTATTGAACACTTCCACCGCGTGCTTAAAAGTATGATTCAGTCAGCCATCATACAATCAGCACCATGGCAAAAAACAGTGACTGACTTCCTTCAGATTTATTGTGCTACACTGCATGCTATGACAGGTGTCTCGCCCTTTGAATTGATTCATGGACGGAAAATGCACACTTGCCTTAATGTTCTCCTCCCTCCACCTTCTAGTCATGAGCCTGTACCGATGCACCAGCATGTTTCAGCACTGCAGGATGTCATGACAGCTCGATTTGTTGTCACATATTGCGTGCGTCATTCTTCTTTTCGAGAAAGGGATAAATTGCGCATAAAGAAACCAGTACATGTGCCAAAGGCTCATACCAAATTCACTCCCCTAGTTAAGGTTAGGAAACAAGTTGGCCCTAATACCTACCTCTTGGATGACAGAAGGAAATGGCATGCTTCATGCCTTGCACCAGTACCGATGAATGTGCCAGATACTGGACAAACTGCCGCTGTTGGAAACTCGCTTTCATCTCACACACCATGTTCTGAAAATTCTGTGCCTTCAAATTTTTGCTTTCGGTTTGCGTGAGAAATGCCAAAACTACCCTCCGGTTTGGCTGAAGGACTATGTACACTAGTTACAGAATTAACATGGACATTTAAGTACTGTTGAAATGTTCTGTGCTGTTGAGAAGTCCTATTAAAAATGTTATTATGCGCTACTGGCATTCTTTCAATGTGTTGTATAGTGTATTTTCATATGCATGTGAAGTGGTTGCTTGATAGCTAATGGACTGCTTGCCATTCCTATTGCATGTACTATTTGTGATTATGGGAAGAATTCCTTAAGTAAGAGGGGGGATATGTGGTGTTTTGCATTGGCATACCACTAGTTGGTGTTCAAGGTTTTGCAATGCAATTAAAGAGATAGTAGAGAAGAAGAAGAGAGAGGATGTGCACATGGTGATGTTGACTTGGTGTGTTCAATGCTTGTTCATTTTCATTATTAAAATCTTTGAATAATAATTCTCCTGCTTCCTTTATCTACTGAAGACACAACAGACACACTTTGAATAGGCCAGTTTAGGCCTTCTCAGTGTTGAAGGGAAAATTTTCTTTAGTGCTGTGGCATGAAGATTGAGACATTCTTGAAGGTGAACAAGCTGATTGATACATTTGTGCAGAAGGCAGGTCTTCAGGGATGCTTGGGGTGCTTGGAGCACACCAGTATGATATAGCAGCAGATACAGACTGTCAAGAAGGAGAAAAGAGATCTCTGTGTGATGTTTTTGGATTTGGCAAACCCTTTTGGGTCAGTTCAGCACAGAAGGCTATGGGTGGTGTTCAGGTTTTTTAAGGTCCCCGAGAGTAATACGAGGATTTTAAGTTTTGTTTTACTGCAGAAAGCTATACATCTTGGCATCGGTTGGAGGCTGGAATCATGGCTAAATGTACAATTTCAACATTGGTTTTCACTGGAATGAAATGGAATGAAAGTTGTTATAAGGGCTTCCAAATGGGTTCTTGACAGTGAACGACTGCAGGATGGGATGTGCCTATCCCCTATTAGGGCATTCATGGACGACATGATGACAGTTACAGCTACGGATTTTTGTACTCGTTGTTTGTTGTCTAAGGTGGATAATAATTTGAAGTGGGCTAGGTTGATGGTTAAACCGAGTAAGTCAAGGAGTTTCTCCATTGTTGGTGCAAAGGTAGTGCAGAAAAGGAGGGCACCTGGTAGCATAGTCATTAGCACTACTGCCTTTGGATCCAAAGGTTGTAGGTTTGATTCCCCACCTCTGGCTGTAGTACCCTTTAGCAAAGTACTTACCCTAATTTACCCTGCTGTGTAAATGGGTCAATAATTGTAACCTTAACATTGTAAGCTGCTTCAGAGAAAAGCATCAAGTAAATGTAAAAGGTTTTGTAATAATGAGGAGGTAATTCCATCTATTCTGGAAAAGCCAGTTAAGAGCCTGTGCAGGGGGTATGATTCCATGTTGAATGATAAGGAGCAGGTTGTGGGACTAAGGGAGGTGGCTGTAAAAGGTATTAAGTGCATTAATGCTTCCCTCCTGCCTGGGAAATTGAAGTTGTGGTGTCTGTAGTTCGGGCTGTTGCCACACATTAAATGTTTTCTGTCTGGGAGGTCGAGAAGTAAAGCAGGTTATTAGTAAGGCAGATAGAAGGTGGTTGGGAGTGCCACGCTGTTTAAGTAGCATAGCATTGTATGGTAAGGACATGTTGGAACTGCCGGTGACAAGTTTGGTTGAGGAATATGTGTGCGAAAGTGGGTTTGGAGATGACTTTAGCAGAGTTGAAAGATGGGTTTGCAAGAAAAGTGGCACCTTTGGTAAAGGGAACCCCAGAGATGCAGTCCAAAGTGCGAAAGGGACACTGATGCTGGTCAACATGATTGGGCATGTGCAGAGAGGAAAGGCAGGGCATTGTGGAGCACTGCCCCAAAAGCAGATGAACAGGCTGCCAATGCCACAGAACATTAAACGGTGGGCAGGTGGTGATTGTTGTTGTGAGTTGTTCAGCAGTGTGGTGATGCTGAGGCACATTTTGCCAAGATGTAAGGTTAGCTTGGCATAGCAGTGCTATACTTGGCACCATAATCAAGTGCTTAAGTGTTTAGCAGGTGTTTCTGAGAGCAAAAACTTGTTGGTGAATTCCTTGACTGTTGGCAGTATAAATAATGCAATTGGTTTTGTGCAGGTGGGAAAGAGTAATACTGTGCAAGAGCAGATGTGTCTTTGTGGATGGGGTAATGCACATAAGTATGTAGATCTGGTGGCAGCAGCAGAGACCATGGGTGGTGGGCACAGGTGAGACTGGTAGAGGTAAGTGTCAGGAGGTTCACGGCTAAATCGGCTATGTTGTTGTCGAGGAAATTTAGTGTTAGAGCTGTTCCTTAGAGGCCATTAGGGCGTGAGTGATATTTAGAGTGTGTTCCACTGATGTATGGATAAGTGACCCATTGTAAGTAGTGTACCTACCAGTGTAAGTCACCTTGGTGGATAAGGTGTGTGGGCTGATAACACTAAATAGAATTCATTAGCTGATGCTTTTCTCCAAAGCGACTTACAGTGACTTGTAATATACTCATGGGATATAACATCTTGTCCTGTGAACATAAAATGAATTCATTAATTTATCACTGATTAATAGAATTCCTATGGAATTATTTACTCAAAGAAGTGTAAAAGTAGTCTTGTAGAAGTGTTTGAAGAATTTAGAGCATCAGTTAGTGAAAGCAAAGGTTCACCTTTTGCCATTCTCATATGCAACAGATCATTTTCCTCAACTAAATGAAACACAATGGTTTTGTCTCATTGGGTTCTCTGTATCTAGTTTTAGGACTTGGGTGAAAATCTGATCACATTTTAGGTCTTTCACATTTATTCATTTAGCTGATGCTCCACAGCAACTTAGAAGGTTAAGGTCACAATTATTTACCCATTTATACAGCTAGGTAATGTTACTGGAGCAATTGAGGATGAATACCTTGCTCAAATGGTACTACAGCTAGAGGTAGGGATCAACCTGCAATGTTTGGGTTCAGAGGCAGCAGCCCTAACCACTACACTGTCAGCTATTCACTTCCAGTTATGCAGAAATACAGAAAAAATGAAAGGGTTAAACTTAGGCACCACTGTACACTTAGTACCTCATGACAAGCAAAAACAGGATTTTAGACAGTTTGAAAATGTGTTAAAGGAAAATTTCACATTAAGTATTCAGACCCTTTATTTAGTTCAAGCACCTTTGGCAGCAATTACATCTCTGAATATTCTTGGGTATGACAAGTTTTGCATACCTAGATTTGAGAATTTTCTGCCATACTTCTCTGCAGATCCTTTCAAACTCCGCCAGGTATTATTCATACCATTGGTTGACAGCTATTTTCAGGTCTTTTCTGAGACATTCAATTGGATTCAAGTTTAAGTCACTCAAGGACATTCACAGAGTTATCCCTAAGCCACTCCTGTGTTGTCTTTGCTCTGTGATTATAGTCATTGTCCTTTTGGAAGATGAACCTCTCAGCATAGTCTGGTGTCTAGAGCATTCTGGAGCAGATTTTCTATTAAGGATTTCTCTGAACTATGCTTCATTTAGCTTTTCCTTGAGCCTGACTATTCTCACAGTCCCTACCACTTAAAAACAACCTCACAGTATGATGCTACCACCACCATGCTTCACTGTTGAGATAGTACTGCATGGGTGGTGCCTGGTTTCTTCCACCCATGTGTACAATTGAGGCCAAGAAGTTCAGTCTTGGTTTTGTCATACCAGAGAATCTTCTTTCTCACATGAAAGAACTTTAGGTGCCTTTTTGTGTTTTTTGCTGAGGACAGGCTTCCATCTGGCCGCTCTGCCACAAAGCCCAGCTCTGTGGAGTGTTGCAGTGATGGTTGTCTTTCTGGAAGTTTCTCCCATCTCCACACAGGATCCGTGGAACGCAGTCAGTGTGACCATCAGGTTCTTGGTCACCTATATTATCAAGGCCCTTCTCCCTCAGTTGGTCCATTTGGGCAGGCACTTAGCTCTAGGAAGAGTTGTGGTTTACATTTATTTATTTAGCAGATGCTTTTCTCCAAAGCAACTTCCAATGAACTCCATGTAGCGTTATCAGCCTATACACCTTATTCACCAAGGTGACTAACACTGCTAGATACACTACTTACAATGGGTCACTCATCCCTACATCAATGGCACACACTCTCTCTCTGTTACTCACGCACTATGGGGGAACCTGAAAAACATGCCTTTGGACTGTGGCAGGAAACCCACACAGACACAGGGAGGCCATACAAACTCCACACAAATTGACCAGGGATTGAACCACCATTCTCTCACACCACTCCAGTGCTGTGAGACAGCAGCACTACTTGCTGTGCTACCATGCCAAACTTCTTTCATGTAAAAATTATGGCAGACACTGTGGTCTTGGAAACCCTCAGTGGTGCATAAATTTTTTTGTAGCTTTCACCAGATCCATACCTTGACAAAATTCTGTCTCTCCACGTAATTCTTGTGACCTTATAGCTTGAGCTTTTAATCTGATGCATGTTGTCAACTAGGAAACCTAAAGCCAAGTGTGTGCCTTTCCAAATCACACCCAATCAACTGAATTTACCACAGGTGGACTCCAAACAAAGTGTAAAAACATTTCAAAGACTATCAATGGAAATGGGATGCACCTGAGCTACATTTCAAGTGTCACAGCAAATATGTCATAGCAAATATTTATCTCAGTGTAATATTACAATTTATTTGTAATAAATTTGCAAAAATTTCTGAAATCCTGTTTTCACTTTGTAATTATGGAGTATTGAGTGTAGATTGAGGGGAAATGAATTTAAACAAATTTGCAAACATAAAAAAAATGTGAAAAAGGTAAAGGAGTCAATAGTTTCTGAATGCACTGTATATTTGAAACATTTGCTGCAATTATTCAGCATTAAATTATTGTAATCAGCTTTTGAAACATAATCCAAAAAAAAATAAGTGCCACTGAGTTGTTGTCAGCTCTTGGGAGCCACATTGATACAACACCTACAGAAATTGTAAATCATTGACTTAACTGTACTCTGACAAATTGTAAATTTTCTTGTATCCATCCCGATTGGTACTTTTCAAAAACTTGTTACCTTGTCACTATACCTTAGGAAGGCTCAACACTGAAGTCTGACATCTCAGACCCAACCCCCTCCACCACCCACGTTAGATGCCCTACACTCACAGCAAACGACAGCAACTCCACAAACTCAAATCATCCCAATTAAGAAAACCATACCTCCATATATTCATTTACATTTATTCATTTAGCAGATGCTTTTCTTCAAAGCAACATACATTTTGCAGAAAAAATATGAGTGCATTACATCAACAGAAAGAGAGACTTAGATGCTTATGCATGACTTTAAGCACAATAAATTTGTTACATTCCACCATATGAACCAAAGTACATATGTAGCTGCATAAAGCTACATAATGTAAATGAAGATTACGTGTCATATAATCAGTATAATCAAAAGTTATAATCAAAAGGTTATTGAGAATAAACATTAACATGCACTTAAGAGATCATGGGAGAAGTCCAGAAGAGGTGAATTTTAAGACCCTTCTTGAAGGGAGACCATACCAACAAAAGCTGGAAACACACCTACTCTACAAACTCAAACCCTCCCAGTTAAGAAAACCATGCCTCCAACCAACAGTTTCCTCCTGTTCCTAACCATCTGCCACACATTTTAATGACTATGACACACTTTCCTCTGACCTGCAACCCCATGTTATCATGTATGTAGTATGTGCTTGTGGAACTCTATAATATGTGTGTATTGGACTCCCTAGACTCGGGGACAGGGGACAGGGGACTCTCCTTTTAGCTAGGGTGAAATAAAGTGAGATACTCTCTCCTATCTTGGGTCCTTTGTTCGAGTTATGTTGAATTTCTTCCACAGAGGTCCTACTGTGTGTTATCCCCACACTGATAGACTCTTCAAGCACCTGGTTGTGTTACTAGTGATAACGGCTTGTACTCTGCACTCTTGGGCAGCTGCTGAGGACATACTGTGATTATGCTCTCTTCAGTCATAAATGGGCATGATAGAGGATCATATTTTTCCAATTTATACAGGTTGGAAGACCAGGCTGAATATTATAAACTGTATGGATGGCAAACAATACTATGGGGCTCTCCTCTCCAGAACTCTGCCCAAGAGACCTTACATTTAAGTGCTTGTTCCCATCTCCATGCTGCTCAATCTCTACCATCCTGGCCATCTGTTCCTCTTCCATTGCCACATGTACAGTACCTTCTTGCTGCATCAGCTTGCACCTATCTTACCCATGGCCCTTTGTCTTATTGCCATGATGGAATGCTGCCCAAGTCCGTTCTTCCAGAAGCCATTCTACCCACCATCATGCCATGCTGAAGGTAGGACTAAGCTTCCAATTAACTCTTTGTAGTTACTGGATATTTAGCCCACACCTTTTCACCCAAGGTGACTTCCAATTACTAAATCCATTGCCTACAATGTGTCACTTATCTATATACCAAAAGGAACACACTTTCTCTCTCTCTCTATAACTCACACACATTATGAGCAATGTTAGTCACCAATTCACTTTAAAGCATTCCTTTGGATGGAGAAGAAACCAGCGTACCCTGAAGAAACCCACATAAACACAGGGAAAACATTCTAACTCCACATAGACTGAGTGGGAATGAAACCCACTACTCACTGTGCCACCATGCTGTGACCGGTTCACTCTACTTCCTTCCTGTCTGCACTTCAGTGCCTGCTCCAGGAACCCTAGGATTAAGTCCTTGTATAATAGTAGAGACACCCCTTGATTTATGCAAATAAACGCCTTACGTAAGTCAAAAGTTATGTATGTCAGATTTCACGTCTTCCCCCACCATTCAACAAAATAACATATTTTTCCATCTCAGTTATTTCACCTTGACGTTTCATCGTAATTATTGTTGTTTCCACACTAGCTGTTCCTTTTGCATGCTCCTTTAGACCTACAAAATCCTTCACTCTCGTATTCACGATCGATACGGCTAAACCTTGTGCCCGTGCTATAGGAGATAATCTTTGTCCACCTTCATACTTCCTTATTATTTTCAATTTTATCTCTAAATTGATTACTGTACACTTGCAAGATGGTTCTTGTTTTTCCTCAAGTGCGTGTTTACCACCAGGCATTGTAAATAATGAAAGGGGTAAAAAACATGCAAAAAAGCCCTACACTAATGGGAGGAGATGCGTTCACAGCTCAAAACACGTGGGAACTGGGAAGATGCAGCTTCCTGCCTTGTCTGGCTATGCCAACTTGTGCTTAATAAATTTCAGATGTTTTGCGTAAGCGCTATCCATAAACAATGTGTATGCCAGGATTTTTTTTTATAACTAAAAAAAAAAAAATCATATCCAAAACCTCTTATTCAGGGTGTTCTGTTTTACACATGCAAGATGGTGTTGCGTTACTGCATGTGCTTTTTATGTGATTCATTCTGATACAGAGAAAGAAGAATGAGGTGGAGTAGACATTAACGTGTTTCACCTTAAAATGCAGACTGGCTAAAAGGCTGGCTACAAGGAACATACAGATTTAATCACAAAAACATTTGTCAAAATGTTGTCACTTTCAACTTTGTGATCACAAAAGCATAATAATAGAGATGTACCTCCATTTATTCACTTTACAGTTTGTATAAAATTTCCAGATATGATAATATAATAAAAAAAAACTGAGAATAAATTCATTAAAACCCACCCCCATTTTGCAGTACTCCCTCTGCCCCATTTTTTCTTTGTCTTCTCTCCTCACCCCCTCTGAGTTTTATTGGTAACCAGTAAAAAACAAGAAGGAACAATGGGCCATTTTGGCTGTGCAACTGGATTTTGAGAAAATAGAAACTGAAAAAAATGCTATTCAAAATAAATAGATACACTTGGAAAGATCTGTATCTTGGAAAATTCGTAACTTGAATTTTCAATTTGTAACTTGTAATACGAGGTACAGGCATATTTCATATGCAAAGAGTATGTTTAATTTCTCTATATATTTGAAGTAAACAAAAACAAATAAGTTAAATTACAATTACCATTTTTGCAGCAGGGTGGCATGGTGGTGCAGTAAGTAGTGCTGCCACCTCACAGCACCTAGGTGGTATGAGAGAATGTGGGTTTGATGCCTGCTTAGTCTGTGAACAGCTTACTTGTGTCTGTGTGGGTTTTTTCTCAGGTACTCTGCTTTCCTCCATGTCCAAAGACATTCAGGTGAACTGGTGATTCTAAATCGCCTGTAGTTTGTGTATGTGTAGCTACCCTGCGAAGAACTGGCATCCTGTCCAGGGTATGTTCCCTCCAGCCTTGTGCCCAATGCTTCTGCAATAGGGTCCGGTTTACCATTACCCTGCTCAGGGCAAGCAGTTATCGAAATTGAATGGATGGGTTTTTCCATCAGTTCAATTTCCAGAGACTGCCACTATATGCATTTTTGACAATACATTAACTACCTAAACTAAGCAAGAATCAATGGGTTAAAATGAACCAACAATGCTCATTTGTCCAGTTCTTAATTTACAAATATTCACAATTCTTAAAACACAAACAAATTTAATGCAGAGTGTTTAGTGTGCATTACTCTACACATAATCCTTGGGTTAGTAATAATCTATCTGAAAGATATATAATTATTATTATTATTTTTATTTATTTATTTTTTTTTTTAATAGAGCGCTCTTCTCACGTAGTGACACAGAGGGCTTTAACACAGGCATACAGCAAGAAAAATTGATACAAAAAAAGAAGACAGTCAACTAATGGCTACCATAATGAAGAACTTATTATAGAGCTATAAGTATACCTACTGGCCACCGGGGAAAGGAACAAAAACTCCCAACTGAAGATTGAGGGAGAAAAAAACCACTGGGGGTCCATGGGCCAGTGGTTGCCCACCCCTCCTGGGCATTCTAGAAAGTAACAATTTGCAAGCCAGTGTTGTAACAAGTAATTATAATGTTGGTAAATGGCATCTTGGATCCCCAGCTCGGCATGGAATGTCTTGATCGTCCTGGCAGATGCACTAATTGACAATCAAGTGTGAGAAAGTTGCTAACTGACCTCCTCTGCTTTATGCGTTTGTTATATTCTTGCTCTTATTTACTGTGAGTAACTCTGGCAATGTTAGAAAGAAAATACAAAAAAGAAAACAGTAAAGGCAATTTTACACTTAACAATCCTTATTCTTTATTCATTTTTAATTTCATAATTGTTGGGTTTGCTTTTGTTTTATTTTAAATTAAAAGTTGACACACTTATAAAAGACAGCTTCTGCATAGAGTTGTCATCTTAAAGATCAATTGAGAAATAGAGAGCTAGAGGAAGGAGAATTGGGGGTACTGGCACATCACACTAACTAAACAGAACAGCAAACAGCAGTACAAGAAAAGGAGAAAGGGACAGATTACATTACAGTACACACACATACACAAAAAAGAGGGACACAAGTTGCAATTCCAGTCAAAGTTGCTGAGATCTTCAAATATTTCTATATATTTTCTGTTATTTTAAGTGAATTTATATTTTATCGATCTCTTCCCTAGCCAAATTCCCCTTTGATAGTGGTTTCCTCAGTTTGGCACGCTGTAATTTTGTTAACAACCCTCACTTTTAATGACTACTTTTTATTATTGTGCTCCACATACTAATATTATCTGTTTTGTGTTTAATATATTTATATTTTTTTACTTTTAACGTTACATGAAATAAAATGTGTTTTGTGACATATTATGGGTGATACTAAGAAAAGTGATTTAAACAAGAAGTTGCATTTTATCATGTCGGCATCCAGTGACAATAAAATTCTGCCAAAAAGTTGCCTAGTACAATGATTTAAAAAATATATACTTTTTGGTTTGTCAAGAACAATTTACATACCTTTCAATAATAATTTAAAGAATTAACCATACTGGTGTAATTTGACCTATGCTGTTATGAAGTTTTCTTTCTTTCTTTCTTTTTCTTTCTTTCTTTCAGTACAATGTCAGAGCCCTTGCCATTAGTTAACTGGTTAATATTAACTTATTTTGCTCCAGAAAGATCAGTGGAAGATTGATCATTCAAAGCAATGGAAAACTGGACACAAACTAACAGGAAAGACAATTATAAGTTGTATTAAACATTAAACATGACTTAGTGAAGAGTGAATCTGTTTTCCAGTATGATAAAAGTTACCACCAAGTATTCTACTCTTACCTTTCATGTAACGTTCATATATATAATTTGCTCACTGTGGAGAATAGTCTAGTGTCATTATTAATTTTGGTCATAATCAATAAATGCTGATAACTTTAAACTGTACAAAGATAAATGGGCAGAAGGTACAGTAATGGTTAGAACTATCACCTTGACCATGTTTGGAATCCCACCCCCTGCTGTAGCACCCTTGAGGAAGGTACTTAGTCTCAATTGCTGCACTGAAAGTTACACACCTTCCTAAACAGGTGAATCATTGTAAGTAGCTTAACACTGTAAGGCGCTTTAGAGGAAAGTGTCAGCTAAAGATCTAAATGTAAATAAAAATGGATACTATGGGGTTACAGGACAGGGCAGAGATCGAATAATGTTACAACTTTGACGGGAACAAGTTTTTCAATAGTTTATACATGGACATGCAAGTATTTTTTTTCTTTTTTCAAGTATTTACAATAATTACAAGACACAGATCCAGTTCGGCTTGTCAAAACTGTGAGCATTCAAATTCAGTACTTATATAATATTTTTAATATAGCTTCTTAAATTTTTTTTCAAATAATTTGTTATAATTTGTTTTACAATGTATTAATCTTTCCATCCTTTCACGCTGATTTGCCTTAGCTGCAATGTGTTTTATAAATATATTTTGTTGATTATCTTTAGTATTTATCACCTGTAAGATTTTAAGATCTTTCTCAATTATCATAATATTATTTCTACTCCCACCGCCTTCTCTCCTCACAACATAGAGAATTTTAATACTGATACATGAAAATACTATGCAGGAAAAATTTTAAAGTGGTCCTTTTCAAGATCAACGAATATAAAGGTTATGTCCAGGTCATTTAGTCAGACAACTGCAATGTGCATTCTTTTTAGCAAAAAAAGAATATCACCGATTTTCTGTATCACTGATTCATTAGGATCCCAAACCAAACATAAATGTTTTGTTTAGATTTTTTTCTCCAAGGGAGTCAAACTTGAAACAAATGTGACTGTGGGAAGTAGAGAAAAAAAAACAGCTTTTTATAAAATTAACTTGAACACTTACACACATTGGCTATTTCACAATATGGAAGGAAATCAACACAGCAACTGAAATGAAAAGAGATTAAAACATATAAAAAATATGCTTAAAATGAAGAAGTAAAAATCAAACTATAGTGAGTGGCAGTGACAGATGGTACATACTGAACCTCATTTCCATCTCCAGGCTCATTTAGTTTTTTTTCATCGTGGCAATGCAATGTAGACTGGAATATAATTTTTTAAACCATTTTGATATGAAGTACATCATTAAGATTTTAGTTTTAAATTTTCTTATTCAGTGCTATTCTGGCACTGTATCTGCTAGTGTGTGTAGAAACACTGCAGCCCAGATTTACACTGATTTTATAAGAAGCACGAAGAAATCCACATAAACGGCAAAGCTGGTAAAATCATGGACAAAGAGCCAAAATGGCAGCCATAACAACTAAAATATATATCTCAACTAATAATAACCTAAATAAAATTAATTATGTAACACTATAGATTCTGACAAAGGTATAGGAGGGCAGGTATGTAAATATTTTACACATTATAATACATTATACAGATTAGAATAAAGGAATACACTAATTCTACACAGCTAGACATGAATTTAAAATAGCCTGAATACCCAGTTGAACATGCAATAAAATTTTACAACAACAAGAACTAATTTTAATAGGAAATGCCATTAATGAATATTATCATCCTTTTTATTCCCCATTTAGGAAATGCCCTTGTAAACTTGGAGCATGATATTGTGCTCTTTTCTCTACAGACTCGGAGAAGTGGAATGCTTTGGCTTTTTCGTTTAAATATAAAAAATAAATAAACAAACAGAACACCTGTAACCCATGGACTTACATTCCCACTACATGCAATATCTCTAGCCCTGCAGTGAAAACACAAGGAACAATGTCTGGAGTTTGCAGTCACAGTTGCACTTCAACACTACAGTTGTGAGATCAGTACAAAAGACAAACACATCTCCAAAAACAGCAAGATTGAGAAGATTTTTGGAAGGATACATATAGAATGTATAAGAGAATAACCAGCACAACTGATTGCTAAAATATATAGTATGTTTGTAACTTGAAACTCCCTTCACTATTCTGCATTATCATCCTTCTCAACGGCCTTAGAAAACTTGTTAAAGCAATAACGACTTCACAAAGAGTCTGTAAGATGAAATTAAACTTTTAGTATTTAAAGTGTACACTTTACTTAAAAAAGATGCAGCTTTAAAGGAGAATACAATACCCCAATCCATTTCCTTGCAATATATGCATGTCTTTACCCCAATTATGTTTTAACTATTTGCATTTTATTTGTAGTAGTTCAAGAATACACGCTACGTAAATCTGGGTCAAATTCAATCTTTGATTAGGTTTGGAGGCATTACATAATTGAATCGAGTAATATATGAGCAAAATATGTTTCTATTTGTGAACTGCTTTTTCCCTTGCTGCACTGAATTGCTTCAGCAAGTTATTCATTTTGTAAAAAATCTCTTTCAGAAACTATGCAAAGCTAAGCGGCAAACAATATCTTAGTCTCTTAAGGGCTAATGAAAATCCTTAGACAGAAGTAAATTAACATATGCAATGCATAATGCATTAAAGCTAGCATGTACTTATCTTGACGCATGCTCAGGAAAAATCACACATTTTGCTTTGAGTTTAGGAACAAACAAGGTTTTTCAAAATATTGACTTTTTTGCTTATCTCTGGGGTTAAATGTCTAAGTGTCTAAAGCATTTGCTTTGGCTACAGTTGAGCCGTAAATCACAGGCTAGGATAAATTAATTCCCATTTCCTGATCATTACATTACAGTAGTGAGTAAGTCAGCATGGTATAACTGAAATCTATTATAATTTTCATTAGCTTCATGTTATAACTGTCCATCCTGAGGCCATATATTATTGTCGATTATAGTTTGCTATACATTACTATTTAACAGAATTTGAAAAATTAGCTTTGCCAAATTAAACATAATAAACACTGTGATAATTTACTAAAAGTAAATTATAAATAATAGTTGCAGAGGTTATTAAATTAAATAAATTTAAAGTACCTGTTCCTCAAAGTTCCAGTTATTTGTAACATTAAATGAAAAGCTTAATTTTTAGTAAAATTAATAAAAAGTGTAACTATCCATATGTATTATAAATGCCCTTATGGGCTTTAAAAATTATTTTAATGCCTTTTTGCAGGCTTTGCATGAGACACTACACAAGTAATAGAGAAGTAACTGTATAATTTCTGTCAGTATAGCCTACCTTAGTTCCATTATAATTATAGCTAATGACTAGGAAGGTGTCTTGTAGTATTTAAGGAAGCTACCATGAAACCTGGAAATGATAATTCTTTATTCTTTATTTCTACTGTTAGTAAGGCCTGCAATATTGTAATGAATCTCAGTCGTCATCTTTCAGCCCAGAATGATACCCCCAATTATCAATTATATCTATGGTTGCTGAACTTTTTGACCAGAAAAATTATCATAAGACCATGTTTACAAATATATGGTATTATACCAGTTGTCCAGCATTTGTGAAATTTTGTAAGTTTTTGCTTTTTAAAATCAGGAAACAGGCTTCATAACTAAAAATGTTGTGTGTAAAATTCAAGTTGCTTCACCCAGTAGGGCCAGAGATGGAAGATTCGATAAACCTTGACTGTTCAAAAAAACCCATATACTAAACAAATTTAGATCAGTGAACACTAAAATCGGTTGTGTTTTTCTTACAGTACTGTAACTTTTCCATTGTATTAATTCAAGTGAGGCTGAACTTGTCAGTTTCAGTTGCCTGTCATGTTTGTAAGGAACTTATTCCATTGTACTTAAATCATTGTGTGTTACATGCATTTGTAATTATTTTTTATTTAATTGAAATGAAAAGATCAGATGTCTGAAATAGCATATGTCAAATCAACCGCTCTCTTCTTAACATTTGTACAAATTATATAGGACTGTGGCTCAACATTAGATAAGCAGTTAACGATAATGACTAAGTGAATGAATGTGTTATATAAGCTTATGTGTATAAGACATGAATTTATCACTGACTAGTCAATCTTTATTTCAGTGACAAAAATTACTCAATCTTCTTTTGTAAATATTTAGTAGAATAATCTGTGAAATCTTAAATTGGGGTAAAGACCAAGTGAGGCCATATATTTATGAATTTTATGCAATTGTTTTTTCTTTTTTCTTGAAATTGCTTAGTGTCACGTCAACTAATGACTGTACCATATTTAATATCACACTGTATTTTTCCACTTTACCATCTCATTATATTAACAATTTGTGTTTTAACCTTAACAGCAACAACTTCTAGGCTGAACTAAGGAGAAAATCTTAATTACTCAGCAATGTGATTTTTAAGGTTTTGTTAAGTCGTTAAATTTAAAAAATATTTACTGCGTAAATTGAAATGCCTACCTTGTGCCCTTTTTGCAGCAAGACTGCATAGTTTATTCCTTCCTTTTTTACTTTGCTTATCTTTTGTATTACAGTTATAGCTGAACTTTGCTGAGGCATTTGTAATATTCTCCACAATCTACTGATCATATGACACAAGAAAATCTCTCAAATTTAAGTGGTGAAGCGAAGCTGAGCAGAGGCTAAAACTGCAAAATCGCCAAGAGTTATGAATGAGCTCCACTGGATTCAAAAACGCTCTCTTTCAGTGTTATGTACTGGTCAAAATCTAGGCAATCTTCCCAAGTTATTATTATTTATCTAATTAGTTACTTAATAAATTGACTTAGAGTCCAATCAATTTGCACACATCTGAAATGGAAAATAATATGCAGTCATCCCCAACAAAAAATGATCAGTGGGTTTGTGGAATGACACTATTTACTTGCATTTGGTATTGTGCATTAACCCATTATTTTTTCTGGAGCATGCCCAATTTTCAGCCATTTACTTAGCAGGAAGTTTGCAGAATGAAATAAATGTAGAAAAAAATCAAGAAAAATGTCACTTTGCATCTCCTGATGGGTAATTAAACCATGTGCTGCTTGTGTTCAATACATTTATAATGTACACTGAAATGATTACATTTATTACATATTTATTTTTCTTGATTGACTTAATCAGCTATTATGTCTTTTTTTCATTTCAACCCTTTTCATTTTTTTTTCTTAATCTTCAATTTGTTTTTGATTATTCTAGTAGATTTATAAGTTGGTTGCCATGTCTAGAAGCCCAGCGTTCCACCAATAGTGGATGCCAACACGACTCCCAGCACCACACAGCAGATGATGATCATAATCTTCTTCTACAAGGAGAAAAGGAAGTGGAAAAATTATAATATCAGTATACATCAGCATCTGTGAACAGTACAGTAATAATAATATGAAAATATCATCATTGCCTGCTATATGTATGTATGCTTTTGTGTCAAAATGGAACTCTGTATGTTGCATGTTCTCCCTGTGTTTTTGCATGAGTTTCCTTTATGTGCTCCACTCAAAAGGTATGCATTTCAGGTGAACTGAGGTGTGGATGACTGAGTATGTTAAATTACTCTGTTCTGTTAGTCTAATATACTGAGAATTTAAGTTGTCTCAGACAAAGGCATCAACTAATAATAACTATTCATCCCTTTGGAGACAAGTGTTCGCTAAATTAAAAAAAAAAAATATATATATATATATATATATATATATATATATATAAATGTAGTAAAATTGTATAGAATATGTGTACATGCATCTGTATTTACTGAAACATTACTCCTTACCTTGCGGGCCTGGCTCTGGTATTTCACAGCCTTCTTTGTGTCAGATACAGCCCGCTCCACATAATCCACTGAATGTTCCACATTGTACTCAATTCTGTCGATCATCTCACCCTGAAAAATACGTGCACAATATAAGCTGGAATCAATTTTAAAAAAAATTTCCTATGAATTAAATAAAATGTAACAGACAGACACATAGTACATAAAAATTCTCAGTAGTAAACAATAATTCTCCCCAGCCCACAAGCACATTGCATAAAATTTATATATTTCAATGGGTTTAATAATTAATTCTTACTTGAACTGCTGCATTACATTTCCAGATGTATGAGACTGAAGTTAGCAAATTGTTAGCTTTGAATAATAACATCAGCTAAGAAATCACAGATTTGTTTTTTAGACAGCGTTAAATATACAAAGATTCCAATATATAAAACCAAAATCCACAGATTTCCCTAAAGTCAAATTGAGATGATAACCTGGAATGTGCCAGCACTTACCACCATTTAAAATCCTTTGGCCTATGGTAATTGTGCTCTTTCCTTGGCGAAGCTCCCTATCATCCCCTCAGCCTCTCTAAACTAGTATCCCACAGGGCTCAGTATTCTGTCCGCTACTCTTCTCCACCTACACCTCTTCCCTTGGTCCAGTCATTGCCTCCCACAGATTATCCTACCACTGCTACACCGACAATACCTAACTCTTCTTCTCCTTTCCGCCCAGAGCTACAGACATTACCTTGCACACTGCTGCTTGCCTCTTGGACATCTTTGCCTGGATATCTAATCACCACCTACAACTCAACCTGTCCAAAACAGAGATCCTTCATCTCCCAGCTGGTCCACCTTCCTGTTGTGAACTCTATCAAACTAGATGACTGACTCATTTTGCCTACCTTATCAAATAAGAGCCTGGGAGTATTAACTGACTCCAGTCTGTCTTTCTCTCAGGATATTGCATACTGAACCCAGAACTTGGCTCTGCAGATACATTCTGCAAAACTTCTGCATGATTTGCCTCTATCTCATAACAGACTCAACGCAACACCTGGTCCAGGCCACATGGTGATATCTCGAATGGACTACTGCAGCTGCCTCCTGTCTCATCTTCCAGCCTCTGCCATCAAATTTCTCCAGCTGATACAAAATGCTGTTGCATGGGTTGTGTTTGACCAGCAAAAGGGTTCCCATGTACAGTATCACCTCTCCTTGTCTCTCTGCCTTGCTTCCCACTAGCTGTCAGGATCAAATTAAAGACTGGTTAGAGCATACAAAACTATTTGTTCCCAGATGTCTACAAGACTTGATCACTCGCTATATCTCAACCAGACTGCTATTCTCCTCCACCTATGCCCACTTTGTGATTCCATGCAAGAAAGGTCCAAGATCAAAGGCACAAAGGTTTTGGTTCTGGCTCCAGTGTGGTGGAATGATCTCCCCCTGTCACCAGGAACTGTTATGTCTCTGTACATTTAAGAAGAGTCTGAAAACTTACCTATTTCTGACTCACGTCTCCCCTGATCTTTTAAGTGCATGCTAAATGTGTAAATTTTAATGTTTAATTTTTTTTTTTTTTTTTAGAAATTTAAATTGAATAATGGTTAAACCTTTATGCAGCTACTCGTGCGATGTATACCGGGTCATATAGTGGATTGTGACAAACTGACAGTAGGCTAGAATAACATGTCTGCATCCAAATCTATCCTTCTGTTGGCGTAATGCACTCATTATATTTTTCTCTGAGATTTCTGCTATTTAGCACACACTTTGGAAAAAAAAAAAATCTGCTAAATGAATTAGTATAAATGTAAATCACTTTTACTTTTTCATATGTAAATTAACTGTTAGTGCCTTAAAAACATAAGAAATTATACAAACTACATTGATAAAGAATTGTACTGCAAATGTCAATGCTGCATAGAGTAAATACTTAAGATCTTTAAACACTTACCCCTGCCAGTGTAAAATATTTTATTCCTAGTCTTATTATTTTTTCACTGTAGAAACAGTTAGCTTTTCTTTTCCTTGCCTTTTTCCCGGCTGTGCCCTCTTTGAGTTTTTTGTCTCATTCTTCTTTTGCTACACTTGTATGTTGGGAGGGGTGAGGTCTGGCCCAGATGTCCCGTTCACCTAGGGAAAGTGCACGCACAAGACATCGCCTCTCCTTTCCAGTATAGTGATCGCTGTGTGGCCACTGTCGGGCTTGCCAGGCAGGACACACGACCATGTGTCCAGTGGTGTAACTGGATGGGTAGGCCGGACTCATTAGCCTTGGTTGGCAGTCAGCCTAAGAGAAGGGCAACTCTGACTCCAAACCCGGACAGATGAGGTCATTAGCCCTGTCAGGCCATCCATCTAGGTGAAGAACACTCCGACATAACACCTACGACCCAGGGACATTGCTGCCACTGTCCCAACTTGCTCAGCCATGGCAGACGTACCCCAGGTGTAAAGGGTGGGGCCAGTACTGCGCACACTCGACTCCACTTAAAAACTCTACTGTACGAACTCGAAGGGCACGCCCATGTCTACGGCCAACAAGTCCTGCAGCGATGGGAAAGGGGTGAAACGGCAGGTGGAAGAAGACACTGGAAGCTGCAGTTCTGATCCTGCATACAGGTGGTCCAGGTGTGGGGGGGGGGGTCGTCTGATGTTGACCCCAGAGACAATGGCATCATTCGGCAGCACCCTGAACAATCCAGCTTCCGTCTCTAGGGACAGCACTGCTTACTCCACATGGAGAGGGGCCTAGAAAAGGTGGCCTAACTAAAGCTTGTTTCCATTTCCCCCAGTTGGCTACAATGTGGTTAAACAACAAAGAAGAAAAGGCACACACCTGCCTTGCAAGGTGTGCTAGGACTAAAGCTTACATGCTGGAACATCAGAACCATGCTCATACAGCAGACAGTGGTCGCCCAGAACAACACTCCACTCTAGTTGCCCATGAACGTTCAAGGCTAAATTTTGACATTGCTGCTCTCAGCGAAGTCTGCTTCCCAGAGGAAGGCAGCCTTCAAGAACATGGCGCAGGCTACACCCTCTACTGGTCAGGCAAGCCAAAGACTGAAAGACACCTTCCTGTCGTTGGCTTTATGGTCAGGAACTCCAGCGCCTCCAAACTTGAAAACCTGCCAACGGATCACTCAGATCACATCATCTCCATGTGCCTCTCACTTCGAAACAAGCAGCATGCCATACTATTCAGCATGTATGCCCCAACTCTTCAAGCAAATCCTGCAGCAAAGAACAAGTTTCACACTGATCTGTGCAACCTTGTAGAGAATGCTCCTGCAGACAACAAGGTCATCATCCTTGGTGACTTCAGTGCCAGAGTAGGTAAAGACTCAGAAGCCTGGAAAGGAAGTACTCACACACAGACATTTTCTGAACCACTTGTCCCATACGGGGTCACGGGGAACCGGAGCTTAACCCAGCAACACAGGGCGTAAGGCTGGAGGGGACACACCCAGGACAGGACACCAGTCCATCACAAGGCACCCCAAGCGGGATTCAAACCCCAGATGCACCAGAGAACAGGACCCGGTCCAACCCACTGCGCCACCGCGCCCCCCGGCAAGGAAGTACTGTACAGCCCGAAGTCTTTTGAGATAGGTCTGAACCAGGTATGCATACAATTCAGGGAGTGATTGGGAATGATTCTGTCCCATTTTTCCTGGCAGATTTTCTGCAGTGTCATGCTGGAATAATGGGAGCTGGGGCAAAGGTGAGTGGGACCCAAACATGGGTTCTGTTTATTAATGAAGAAAGCCAAGGCGCAAGACGTGGAGCAATAAAAGCAGACGCTTTTCTCCAAAGCGACTTCCAATGGATACTATGTAGTGTTATCAGCCCACACACCTTATTCACCAAGGTGACTTACACTGCTAGATACACTACTTACAATGGGTCACTCATCCATACATCCGTGGAACACACTCTCTCTGTGTCACTCACACATTTGAAAAATACAAAGGGCATAAACAGTAAGATGAAGCGAAGGTCAGCAGGTCAGGAACTTCGGAATGACAGGAATTGTTGGACACATGGGAGCAGCAGTCACTCGAGTGAGGTTCTGCAAGCAGGCATGGTCCTTTTATCCTGTGCTGTCTTGATGAGAGGCAGGTGTGGGTGAGGTGCACGTGACATGCAGATCATTGAAGTTGATTGGATGGTGCTTCTGGACTGCAATTTTCAAAAAGTGCCACAGATTGTCAATGGGGTTAAGATCAGGACTTTGACTGGGCCATTGTAAGACATTCACTTTGTTGTTTCTGAGCCACTCCACTGTTGCCTTATCCTTGTGCTTGGATCTGTCTTGCCTTCTCCTTCTCCACACTACTTACAATGGGTCACTCATCCATACATCAGTGGAACACACTCTCTCTGTGTCACTCACACACTTGAAAAATACAAAGGGTGTAAACAATAAGATGAAGCAAAGGTCAGTAGCCAGGAGATCAGAAACTTCGGAAGGACAGGAATCGTTGGATACATTTCTGACCTGACTGGAACAGGTTCTCTTCCAGTATTTCCTTGTATTTAGTTCCAACCATTCTTCCATCAGTTTTAACGAGATTCACAGTCCCTGTAGAGGAAACACATACTCATCGCATTATGGTGCCACCAGCATACTTCACTGTAGGCATGGTGTTTTTTGAGGCATGGGCAGTATTAGGTTTGTGTCATACATAGCGCTTGGAATTTTGATGAAAAAGCTCTCTCTTGGTTTCATCTGACTGCAACACTTTTTCCAGCATACTAACTGGGTCCCACTCATGTATTGCAGCAAGCTTCAGAGATACCTTTTTATGGATATTCTTGAGTAATGGATTCTTTCTTTTCAGCCTCTCAAATAGGTCACTGCTATGGAGAGCCCTTGATATTGTGGACTCATGCACATGTACCATGACTTCAGCAGCTGATTTCTATAATTCCTTCAAGGTGATGATTGGCGTCTTTGTTGCTTCCCTTACCAGTTTTTAGCTTGGGCACAAAGCTTTGTATGGCCTTCTTTACACCTTCCACTTCCTGATTGTCATGCCCCCGACTTCCACACAACAAGGGACACCTGATCACGGGATGGGAGTATAAAGAGCGGCTCTGGATGCAACAGTGTGTGGAACCTTAGTTCAGCCTTACTTGACTACAACATTACAGCTTATCCTACTTGACCCTCTTCGTGTTCCTTGTTCCTTGTTCCCTGTTCCCTCGTCCTTTGTCTCGTCGTCTGCCTGCTTTCTACAACTCACAGCTTGTCTCTCGGATTTCGTCTTTGGACTCTCCTTCTTGTTACGTCTGCGCCTCGGTGACCTTTTGCCTGTTTTTTGGATTAGGAGCTTGGATTGCCCTTTGAATAAACCATTCTGTGCACCGTGATTGGGTATGATGCCTCCTCCCCATGTGGAAACAACGACACTGATGATGAATGCAGTCTTGCTCAGTGAGATATGTAAACACATATTTTTTGTACTGTTTTCATGACTTGTGAATTTGTATTACAATTTACCACTTTAAGCTTTTGGAGCACAGGGGTTTTAACACTTATGCAAGCAACACATTTCAGGAGGACAAATAAATAATTTTGGCTTTTGAAATACAGTGTTAGCATATAGTAGATATCAGTAAAAACACTGATCGTGAGAACATTTGTATGTATCTAATATCTTTTCTAATCCAGAAAATGATGCCAACTATCAAGGGACTGTATATATATATATATATATATATATATGTGTGTGTGTGTGTGTGTGTGTGTGTGTGTGTGTGTGTGTGTGTGTGTGTGCATGTGTATAAACACACATTTAAACAACTTTATTTAGCTGATTCCTTCCTCCAAAGCAAGTTACAGTGTTAAGCTATTCAGAACTATTTTCCCATTTAGTCAACTGGGGAATTTTAAGTAAAGCAATTGTACGGTAAGTACTTTGCTCAAGGGTATTACTGCTTGATGTGAGACTTTGAGGCCAAAGGCAGCAGCTCAAACCACTACAGTACCAGCTGCCCACTGACACACACACACACACACACACACACACACACACACACACACACACACACACACACACACACACACACACACACACACACACACAGAGGTGAATAGTATTTCACCACGTTTCAGTATTCAAAACTCTTCATCGACGAGGCAGGTTTCAATCTAACAAAACCCACAAAAGGGGGCCCAACATCATTGGTCAGCATGCCATCATATAAGATCAAGGCCAGACAGCAGGCAACATCACATTATGTGCAGTCATCAGCATCTGTGGCATCCTCCACCACCATATCAAAGTGGGTCCATAGAACAGGGGACAACTACTTCAGTTTCTAGATCAGCTGCTCATTAACATTCTTCACCAGAAAGGAGCGAGCCAGGCCAACCAGAGCAAACCCAATATGTTGTTATTTGGGATAATGAGAGTTTCCACTCTTGTTCGCATCTGGTTCAACGACCACCCCAGCTTCACTGTCTGTTTTTTTTCCCCATTTCTGAATCCGATTAATAAATTTCTCTCAGCATGGTGGTGGAGTGTACGACCGCAACCCCTATACACAGAAAAACCTCCAGGAGGCAAAGGAGGATGTCTGTAGTGTCTATGGAGTCTATCCATGGTTGGATAAGGCACACAAGGACATTTTTTCCATGCTGCCTGGCAAGAGCAAATGTGTGATGTTGAGATATTATGACCTGACCCAGACCTGAGATGAGAACATTGATGCTGAGTAACCTGTAAATTTTCTGCATTTGGAAATAAAGATTTTGGAAACTGGGTATTTTACTGTACGTGCCTTGCGTGTTTTGTCAGTGTGACATTGCAAAGGTCAGGTTTTTGACTAAAACAGCATATATAGTAGTCCACTAATGTAAGTGGTATTTACTGTATTACAGTACTGTTTTGAATTTCTCTTGCCAATGTGTTCCTGAAAGGGTTATCTAGATAGTCAGTGCTGTGATTATGCAAAGTTCAAAATTATTTCTCTGAAAACTTATTAATTTCATTCAACATTTTGGTAGCAGTGTTTTGAATTAATCCCTCCAGTGTATAACAGTCAACTACAAGTCTGTGTTTTTGATAGCTTATGAGTGTTGTCTAAACGCAAAGTTTGAATTGGACCCAGATGTTAAATGATTGTACTGTTGGGTGTGAGTTTTTCAAATTATGTGAGAAGATTTTAGAAAATGGTGAGTTTTTCCAGGAATTGTGTTTAAGCAATTTGGAAAAACTGTAACACTTAAGTATTCCTGAACACAGCAATACTTAAGACAGTCATCTTATTTTACTTACTGTGTATTCTTCATAAAATTAATATATTTTTATCACCTCTTTTGGTGCTTAGGTGTCTAGCAGTGCCTGTAGTAAGATAATTGCTGAAAGAAGCCAAAATTAGACTGTAATGTACTGTATTTGGTCGATTTCAAGATGCCATCAACAGGAAGACGCACCCAAGACAGATTAGAACTGCTGTCTTTGGGCCCTGCAGTTGCAGGCTCACATCCCAGCTACAGTAGACCTGAGCAATGTACTTACCATAAATTGCTCCAGTAAAATGGCCTAGCTGTATAAATGGGTAAATAATAATAATAATAGTAAGAAGAAGAAGAAGAAGAAGAAATATCTTAACATTATAAGTTGCTTTGGAGAAAGGCAACAGCTATTGCACAGAGCCACCATCTGCTCGCTTGATTTGATCCCATCATCACTCCTTCTGAACATTTCCCCGCAACTCTCCTCCTTCATCTCTATAATCATCAACTCCTCATTCTCCTCTGGCTGTTTCCCAGCTGCCTTCAAAACCGCTATAATTTCACCTCTGTTAAAAAAAATCCTCCCCAGACCACAATCTAGCTGAAAATTAAAGACCGGTCTCTCTCCTCTCCTTCGTGTCTAAAACCCTAGAGCAGGTGGCCTGTGATCAACTGTCTGATTTCTTCACCCGGAACCATCTCCACGATAGTTATCAGTCTGGTTTCAAAGTTGGTCACTCCACTGAGACTGCCCTTCTGGCAGTATCTGACACTCTCCAAGCTGCTAGAGCTGCCTCCCTCTCCTCGGTCCTCATCCTCCTCGATCTATCTGCAGCATTCGACATTGTCAATCACCAGATTCTACTCTCCTCTCTTAACCAGCTTGGGATCAAAGGTGCGGCACTCAGATGGTTTGAGTCCTACCTCTCTGACAGATCCTGTCAAGCGGCCTGGTGGAGCTCTCGTTCTTCTCCTCTGCCTCTCTCAACCGGTGTTCCGCATGGCTCGGTATTAGGTCCTCTTCTTTTCTCCATCTACACCTCCTCCCTCGGTCCAATCATAGCCTCCCATGGATTCAAATACCACTGCTATGCCAATGATACCCAGCTCTTACTCTCCTTTCCACCTGGTGCATCAGACATTTCTGCACGCACTGCTGCCTGCCTGTCGGACATCTCTTCATGGATATATGATCATCACCTCCAACTCAACCTCTCCAAAACAGAGATTCTTTACCTCCCAGCTGGCCTGTCCTCCTGTTACGACCTGTCGATACAACTCAATCATTTCGTCTACCTCCTTCGCTAAGAGTCTTGGAGTACCGATTGACGCGAGTCTGTCATTCTCTCAACATATTGAAGCCACAACCCAGTCCTGCAGATACATCCTGCATAATATTCGTAGGATCCGTCCCTACCTCCCTACTGACTCTGCCCAACTACTTGTCCAGGCCATGGTGGCTTCCCGTCTGGACTACTGCAACTCTCTCCCTGCTAATGCCATCAAACCTCTGCAGCTTCTATAGAATGCTGCTGCACGAGTTGTGTTTGATTTGCCAAAGCGCTCCCATGTATCTCCTCTACTTATCTCTCTGCACTGGCTTCCTATAGCTCCCCGAATCAAATTCAAAACCCTGGTTACTGTGTACAAATGCATCAATAGAACTGCTCCCAGCTATTTACAAGACTTAATCAACCGCTACACCCCAGCCAGGCCCCTTCGCGTGTCTACTTCTGCTCGCTTGGTGGTCCTGCGCACGAAAGGTAAAGCTTGGAGGTTCTCGGTTCTGGGTCCATTGTGGGGGAATAACCTTCCCCTGTCACTCAGAACTGCAGAAACTCTGTCTATATTCAAAAAGTGTCTGAAAACTCACCTTTTCCAGATTCACTTCGCCCAAGATCTCTCCAGCTCATTTATGGTGTAACTGTTCACGCATCGTAACTCCATAAGCATCCCCAGATACAACCTTTATTCAGCCACTACTCTGGCACTGTAATTGCTTATTTGTGTATCTTATAATATTTTAAAAAAAAAAATAGTGTAAGGGTATAGGGATTTGTCTATTCTGTGTTTTATGCACCTATTTCAACGATGAACCTCGGTGCAGCAAGTGGTAGGTAACGAACTAGGTTTACTTGAGACTTTCATGACTGCAGCTATGTCTCCTTCTCTTAATGTAATGCATAAATTGTACTTTTGCTGAGATGTACGTTGCTTTGGACAAAAGCATCTGCTAAATGAATAAATGTCAATGTAAATGTAAAAGATTAAACATAATGCACATTTATGTGTCGCGTTACGTGAAATGGTATGTGTTGCCTTTTGTCCCTGCTGAAACCACACTTATTCAACAGCACAGCCATATTTTAACCAGGTAAACAAGTCTTTCATGCCATCATGGAAAGTTTTTGCATCCAGGTGGGCTATCAGTCTAGAAGTAAGGAGGATTTTATGTATAGGCATCACTGTGGAAGCTCACAGAACATGAGCAAGCCCTGCTTCCAAAACCAAATGACATTTATCTGGTTTTGTAATGAGAGGTCCTGTTAGATGCTCCTCCTATGCCCAGAGTGCACAAGATAACTGAATGCGTGTGGTGGAGTACGTTTTCAGCATGGTGGACCTTGACAGGATAACTTCAGGTTCTGCTACACAAAGCAAAGAAGACAGCCTTCGAAACCCCCTCAGATCTTAATCATAGAAGTTTCTTCCATTTGACCTGCATGAGTTTCCTGGAACATTGTAGAGAACCTAATTCCGTAACCTTTATAGGACAATACTGGAATCTTCCTATATCATGCACTAGTATACAATGAGATCTGAGACAAACAGCTGGAGCATCTCCAGTTTGGCATGAAGGGTTTTGAGAGGGGAAGAGTCAACTGTCAACTAACTGTCAGCTAAGACTTAAGGAAGCAGACTACCTGGGACACAGCATCAAACCACAAGAGAGGAAAGTGGAAATGGTGAGAAACCTTACAAAATTATCAATATGATACAAGCATACAAGGAATGACTAGTTTGTATCATCAGTTCATCCATAACTTTTCATCCATAACCTTCATCTTACAGATTTGACCAAAAAGTCAGTCTCATACTGTCAAATAGAATTTTCAGGTGTAAGCTGCTTTCAACTAGCTAAGAGAGGTGTTGTGTTCACAACCAGTGTCGATCACATCACACTCTTTTACTGTAATTAGATGATTGTACAGACCGATGCTGTCACGCCCTCAATATTGGATGGAACGAAACACCTGCAGTGCATCAGGGAGACAGAGAATAAAAGGAGGGCTCAGTTACATCAACTTGCAGAATCTCATTTGAGCAACTGCTACCTCTGCGATTACTTATTGTGCTCCTCGTCTCCCTGTTCCTCATTGCCCTTTGTCCTGTTTCCTTGTTCTTCCGTTGCCCCTTCAGATTGTGTATTCTGGCTTCCTTACGACTCTGGTTTGCCCTGGTTACGATGTTTGCTCCTCAGATTACCTCTGCCTGTTCCCGACCTTGCCTCTGCCTGCCCCTTTGGTTATTGTCTTTTCAATAAATGCCTGCTTCTGGGTCCGACAACTCCACCCTGAGTGTTCCATCATGGCAGATGTATCTCGTCAAACTCTCTCAGGAAAATTCTCTCAAGAAATAACAGGTGAAGAACACTATAACTTCAATGAGCTATAGGAAAAGTGTGATTTTAGTCAGTGACCACTGAGCATGACTCAGTAGGAATGAAGGTGAATGGTCACAGAGTGGTTTGTGTCCATATACCCTTGTAATTTCTGTCATCCACAATATAAGTATCACAGCATCTTAACAATAATACAATAATAGGAAAAGGGAATGTAAGCAGTCATAGGGGAGGTGTCAAGGATGCATACACTAATGGAGTTCACTGTACATACCTGAAAAATTATAGCCTCATTTACACAATTGTAAGAACGGACTCAAAAGAACCTGGCAGCAGTATGCATTTATAGCTGTTTATCCCTGAACTGAATAACCCCTGATCTGGTTACAACATGCAGGTAATGCTAATGAAACAAACACATACATATTGACCACACTTATTCATTCAAACAAGGTCTGATTTTAGATGCCCATTTTTAACTTTTAACCTTTATGGTGGCCTGTGTTTCACTACTTGTAGCTGACTGCTAATTATGGGAAAAATGTCAAGTTCAAACATGGCCTTAAAGGCTGGCTGAAACAATTGTAGTGTTACTATTTATCTCAGCTGGGTAGGTCTGATTTGGCCTTCCTTTAGCCCATGTGTATATAGTTTAAAAACGTAAGGCCAAAATTAAACAGATTTTCATAAATATTAGCAACATACATATGTCTATAATTACACCCGGAGTATAGATGCTGTATAGTAGACTCATCTAGGGTGTACCTTGCATCACCCTAGGCTTTTTGAGATTAGATCGAGATTATTGGTAACACTTCAGAATACTGTTCCATACATCATAGGTAGTTAATAAGTAGTTATATAGGAATAAATGAAGAACTAATGGGTAATGCTTTATTTACACTGCAGTAACTACTGATAACTAATAAGGAAGAGTGAATAACTAACATTTGCAGTAAGTAGCAGTTAATTATTAGTTATGTAGTAGTTACTAAAAACTACTAAATCCTGCAGTATAAACAATAATATAATTATTACTTATTTAGTCGTTACTAATAACTATTAAATGTTGTGTGCCTCCTGCAGTACTACACATTAACTGAGACTCATTTAAAATAACTATGAATTGATTACTCATCAACAGTCACACACAATTACCTATGGTAATAAACAGGCTATATACAGTATGATCCTGTTTATTATTAATAATACAATTTTCAGATTACTTCTTTACTTCAGGAGGTTGATCAGAGTATTTTTAAATTTTTATGTCCCCTATCACCAGACTGAGGGGGGGTGTGGCAGCATGGCAGGCTTGATTGGTGCCTTGCTGTGTGGTGGGTCTGGGGTTCGAGTCCTGCTTGGGGTGCACAGAGGCTCTGTGCTTCTCCCTGCGTTTGCCTCCCCTGATGTGTAGAAAAAGGACCTGGCAATCCACATTTGTTCTCCCTTGAATTGCTTCTAAAATCACGCAGGTGGTCGCTATGGGTCTGGTTTGACTCAGCAGCCTGGATGCATGTATCACCATACTGAATTGACAAAAGAACTCATTAAGACTGTATATTGCCATAATTTAAATGGATCGGATGTGTTCTTTAAGCAGAAAGAAAATCCTGGTAACTCCTTAGTAATTACTGAGTAGCTACTACTCCGTTCTTCAGGAAGTACTCATGACCTGGAAAAGTATTCTAAAGTGAAAATCATGGTAACCTATTACTAATTACTTTTGTCTTGCTACATCCACATTGTCTGGAACAATACTGTAAACATTTAAAAAACTAAGTATGAGTAGAATGATTACCTGGAGCAGCAGTGTAAAGTAAAAAGCACAGTACACTATTAACAGAAGAACTGTAACATTAATAAGTCAAGTGTGTCACGTGGAACGAGAATGCGGGGACAGCTGGATCCAAGTGCAGGATCGTTTGTCAGGAACCAAGGGGTCAGGCAAGTTCTTGTTGTCGGGGACGGTTGAAGAGTCGGGCGATTGGCAGTCAGAGTGGGAGCAAGGATCAATGAATGTAGTCAGGCGATGAGGTGAATGCTCAGAAGCCAGGGAATGAAGAAGGCGCAAATGGGATGATTGTCTCATTGAGATTCCACAAGTACAAAGGGGCTGAGGAAGGTCTTTTAAAGGTGAGTGCTCTAATTGCCATCAGGTGCTGTGGATTGTGGAGCAGGCATGGACTTGACTGTGGCCCCCTCCCTACAGTAGCTCCAGCTGCCTTGCGACGCCTGGAAGGAGGGCAGCCTCTGGGACGGCGCTCATCCAAATGGTCCTGATGGAAGTCAGCGATGAGGGACGGATTGAAGATAT
Organism: Scleropages formosus; assembly: GCF_900964775.1. Lineage (NCBI taxonomy): Eukaryota > Metazoa > Chordata > Actinopteri > Osteoglossiformes > Osteoglossidae > Scleropages > Scleropages formosus. The sequence continues at coordinate 33,874,225 of NC_041810.1, forward strand.
CGTGAGCTGGCACCCAGCTGCAATCTTCAGGGCTGTACCCCTCCCAGTCCACAAGATAGTACAGACCCCCATGCCGCCACTTGGAGTCCAGTAGGGTGTGGACAGTGTAGGCTGCTCCCTCATCCAACTCCACCAGAGGGGGTGTCAGGTCTCCCTGGGTGGCTTGGAGCAGGGAGGTACTGTAGGGCTTGAGAAGAGAAACGTGAAAAATGGGACAGATGCATAAATGAGGAGGCAACTGTAACAGGTAGTTGACTGGGGTGATTTGTCAAAGAATCTTGTAGGGACCTATGAACCGGGGGCTGAGTTTCTTGGAGGGCAGCTTAAGGCAGATGTCCCTGGTGGACAGCTACACCCGTTACCCACGTTGCTCGAGTTGGAAGAGCAGGGTGTGGCGGTGTTGGTTGGTCTGTTGTTTGTATCTGTGAACATTCTGGTGAAGATGTTCCCGCACTGCCTGCCAAGCCACCTCGCTGTTTTGGAACCTGGAGTCCACAGCAGGGACCTCAGAGGAACCAAGGTGCCAAGGGAACAGGGGAGACTGGTACCCGAGGATGCACTGGAAAGGGGACAGGCCTGTGGAGGAATGTGACAGGGAGTTATGGGCATATTCGGAACGTGACCAGTGGTCCTGGTCTTGTCCACAGCAGCTTCTGAAGAAGTGGCCAAAGTCTTGGTCTAGTCTTTCTGGTTTAGTCTGTTGGCCTGAGGATGGTATCCAGAGGTAAGGCTAACAGAAACTCCAAGTCTCGGCCAGAACGCTCTCCATACCCTGGACACGAACTGAGGACCTTGGTCGGAGACAATGTCCTCTGGTAGCCCAAAGATCCGGAACACGTTCTGGAACAGAAGCTCGGCAGTGGCCAGGGCAGTGGGGAGTCGGGGCAAAGGAAGTAGATGACAGGACTTGGAAAACCTGTCCAACACCACTAAGATCACTGTGTTACCATCGGAGGGAGGTAAGTCTGTCAGGAAGGGGCTCCAACAGCCCTGCAGGTTTCTGGTTCGGGGTCCTAGCCTGAGCACACACCTTGCACGCCTGCACAAACTCCTGTACGTCCTTTCTAAGCGAGGGCCACCAGTACTTCTTTTCAAGCAAGACCAGAGTCCGTCAACACTTTGGGTGGCCAGCAAGTGGGGTGTCATGCACCCAGTGGAGTAGCTGTGGGCGCATCCTGGCAGGGACATACTCCTTGCCTTCAGGGGTGTCTACTAGACCGGGTTCCTCTGTCTGGGCCCTCTGGAGGTCTGGCATGAACTGCCCATGCACAGGTGCCACAAAGCAGGTGTTGGGCAGCATGGTCTGTGGCACTTCTGGGGTCGGGTCCTTGTCATACAGCCAGGACAGAGCGTCAGCCTTGGTGTACTTAGAGCCAGGGTGGTAGGAGACAGTGAACTGGATATTTGAGAGTGATCTTGTTGAGACCTCTGTAGTCAATACAGGGGTGCAGAACACTGTATTTTCTCCCCATAAATAAAAAATCTGCCAAGGCAGGTGAGGTGGACAGCCTAATAATACCCAAAGACAGGGCCTCCATCACATATTCGTCCATAGCCTTCTGTTCGGGTAGGAAAAGTGGGTAAATCTGGCCCCTCGGAGGGGAGGTTCCCAGCAGAAGGTTGATGGCACAGTCCCGTGGATGGTGCAGAGGTAGTGCAGATGAGCACAATTTGCTTAAGACCTCTGCGAGGTCCGTGTACTCCTCTGGCATATTCAGAGGCTGTGTGGAATCAGGGCTCTCGACTGAGGTGGCTCTACAGGGCAGCGGCAGGGATGAGGAGGTGCACCGTTTTCCCCATGATATCAGCTCCTCGGAACTCCAAGAGAACACCAGGTCCTGTAAGGCCAGGCAGGTATACCCCAGAATTACCAGGGGATGTGATAAGAAAAAGGAGAGGGTCTCCTTATGACACACCCCTGTCTGAAGACCAATCTCCTCTGTTCAGGATTTCACCACACCTTTCCCCAGCAGTTGCCCATCAAGCAAACTAACCTGTAATGTAACATCACAGCGTTGCATGGGAATACCGTGTGACTTTCCGGTATCCATGAAGCTGCTAGCAGCTCCAGAGTCTATAAACGCATGTGTAAACAACTGCCGCCCCCCCCCCGTGTGGATGATGGAAACGGTGAGCTGCGAGACTGACTGGAGATGATCATTCACCTTTGACTGTCATGCACAGGGGGCTCCTGTGACAGGCCACTCAGGGAAGGTTGCTAAGTAGTGGCCAGCACCACCGTAGTAGAGACAAAGGCCCTCTCGGAAGTATCTCTGTCTTTCTGTGGAGGTCAGGTGTCCTCGACCAACCCACAAGGGCGTTAGGGCCTCCCTTGTGTCCGGCTGGGAGTGTAGCGAATGCTCACGGTCCAGGTTGTCCAGAGTGATTACCTGCTGTATGTGTTGATCCAGAAACCTGTCTTTCCCTCGCAAGACAAACTGAGGATTTGTTGGTGGTGCAAGGGCGACCTATGGGGGTTATTCAGGGTATGGCAGTGAAGCTTGCGTCATTTCAGCTCTTGGTTCTGTTTCCGGATACAATGAACATTAGAGCGTCTTCAGAGCACTTTTTAGGTGCTTGATCATTGCTGGGTTCATGTTTAAGGCAAAATCTTCTGTCACGTAGAACTGAGGACGCAGGGATGGCTGGACCCAAGTGCAGGATTGTTTGTCAGGACCCAAGGGGTCAGGCGAGTTCTCGCTGTAAGGGATGGTTTGAAGAGTCAGGCGATCGATGGTCAGAGTGGGAGCAAGGATCCATGGACATAGTCAGGAGACGAGGCGAATGGTCAGAAGCCAGGAACGAAGAATAGAAGCTAGGGACGAAGAAGAACGGGACACAGGCGCAAACGGAACGGTTGTCTCAGTGAGATTCCGCAACTGCAAAGGAGCTGACGTTTGTCTTTTAAAGGTGAGTGCTCTAATCACCATCAGGTGCTTGATCGGTGTCGGGTGCTGTCAACTGTGGTGCAGGCATGGACGTGACAAAGTGTTTCAGTATTTTTTTCATTTCATTTAATTACACTTTTTCACATAAACTTAAGTTGAACGCTGTAATGCTTAAACCACATTATACATTATAATGCTCATCTCCTTTACATTCTATATTGCTGTTTAATGTCGTGGTCACCAATCCTCTGACCAATCAATGTGAGCGGTGCAATGGAGAAGCACATGCCGACGCTCTGTCCGTATGCAGATGCAAAGCTGGGTCCTCTGGCATGTAGCGGCGAGTCCAGAGTACCTCTACTGCACCAGCTTGTATGGCAGCTCAGAAATCTGGCCAAAAGTCTTTCTTTCTCTCTCACATTTACATTTACATTTATTCATTTAGCAGATGCTTTTCTCCAAAGCGACGTACATCTCAGCAAAAATACTATTTCTGCATTATATTAAGAGAAAGAGACATAGCTGCAGAGATGCGATTCTTAAGTAAACCTAGTTAATTTTCCACTTCATGCACTGATTTTGATTGCTCAAGCAGGTGCATAAAACGCAGGATTGATGAATCCTGATAACCTTTCTACAATTTTTTTTTTATTAGTATTATTTTGAGATACACAAACATTCAAATACAATGCAGGAGTAGTGGTTTGGTAAAGGCTTATCTGGGGATGATCATAAAGTTACTGTGCATGAACATTTACACCATACATTCACTAGAGAAATCTTGAGAGAAGTGAGTCTGGAAAAGTTGAGTTTTCAACCTCTTCTTGAATGTAGACAGAGTTTCTACAGTTTTGAGTGAGAGAGGGAGGTCATTTCAACACACACACACACACACACACAGACACACACTCTCTCTCTCTCTCTCACAGTCCACCGAATGGTTATAGTGCTTGCGTAGTTTAGCAGAGTTACCAAGTGAAGACAGCACCAAATACAGCCCACTCTCCCGCTTTACAGAGTTACACACTGATATAAACCCTGCCTGCCTCTTAACTTGATAAACAACAGTAACTTTAACAGATTGTGCAAATTTACAACCAGCACTTAGTGCCTCTCAGTCTTTTTTCTCTTCCCCAACCCCTCATTCTTTGTCTCCTCCTCCCCTTTTTTTCAGTCACCCCCCCCCCACAGGGACCCGGTAGGTTATGATACTCATCTCTGATGGACACTGACTGGCTAATAACAAACTGACACCTGGCTACCCAATAAACAACTCTATTGCACCGCTCACATTAGACAGAGGACTGGCGACCATGACATTAAACAGCAATAAAGAATGTAAAGGAAATGGGAATAATAATTTTAAGCATTACAGCATTCAATTTCAGTTTATGTAAAAAAGTGTAATTAAGTGAAACAAATAAAATATTGAAACACTTGAGTTATTAGTTTTACTGTTGTACTATTAATAGTCTCCTACACTTTTTACTTTACACTGCTGCTCCAGATAATCATTCATTACTTAGTTTTTTCAAGTTTTTCAAATGTTTACAATACTGTTCCAGACTATGTCAATGTAGTAAGACCAAAGTCGTAACTAATGGGTTCCCATGATTTTTACTTTAGAATACTGTTCCACATCATAAGAAGTTCCTGAAGAACAGAGCGGTAACTTCTCAGTAATTACTAAGGAGTTACCAGGATTTTCTTAATACACAAACACACACACATTTTCAGAACCGCTTGTCCCAGACAGGGTCGCGGGGAACCAGAGCCTACCCGGCAACACAGGGCGTAAGGCCGGAGGGGGAGAGGACACACCCAGGACAGGACGCCAGCCCGTCGCAAGGCACCCCAAATGGGATTCAAACCCTAGACCCACTGGAGAGCAGGACCCGGCCCAACCCACTGCGCCACCGCGCCCCCCTTAAAAATTAAATATTGTGCATAATTAGTGTTCATCAGGCTGTGCCAGCATTACACTGTAAGACTTTATTGTTTTAAACTAGAAATGTATAAAACATCATGTGTGCAGAATTGCATTACCTATGATGATTAACTAAAGATTTAAAATATCTAAATGATCATGAATTAGGGTAGGTTAAATTTCAATCAACAAAATGTGGGTAAATAAGCTAAAGGAAAACAATTCTGTCCAAGAATGTAGAAAAATGGTTTAAAAGATGTGTGTACATTATTATTCATCAGGATATGTTGGAAATAAGTGAATACTATTAGTCCGAAAAAACATAATGAGATCTGCAACTGAACTGGGTAAGAGGATACAATTGCTATTGTAATTTTCTCAATGGGATTACAGAGATTGTGTTTCTATGTTGTGGTTGCGGTGTATTGGTGTATTTTTCTAGTACACTTAGTAGTTTAGTATAATTTGTATTGTCTTTAGATCGCTGGTACTTTTCCTTATGTTTGCCTGATTGTGATATATTTTTAGGATTTTGTAACAAAGAGACTGGCTCTTGTTGACTTTGATACCTCTGTCCTGTGTATGACTTAATTTTTACCTGGCTCTCAACCAGCATGGCCATGTCCAAAAACATGTCGTGCAACTCGCGAATGCTGTTCTCCAGCTTTATGATCTCAGTGTGCCGAGTCTCAATTTCATTCAAGGCCTGCTTAGTCATCTGGGAATCCATCTTGATCTAAAAACCAGTTAAATAACAAGAAAAAACTAGTATCACAAAACATATTTTGAGATTTACAGTATGTCTTCAATTGGAAGGCTATGTGCTACTTACATCATCAGTAAAAATGGCAAGCTTGCCGCTCTCCAACATATCTTCAAGTTCTTCATTAGTAGTTGTTCTTCCAGCTGCAAAATAAATATAAAAAGTGTTTATCTGCAACTAGATTACAGCCTATCCACAACACCATTCCTAAGATGGAAAGCTACACAACTCATTAGAGGGGAAATGAGTACCAGGAGAAGCCACTTCCACACTGACAATTACAAAGGACTTTATTTTGGCAGGCAGAGGAAGAAATTTATATATTTGTTGTATGTTTTTATAGAGAACTGATTCTTGCTAAGAATTTTCATTGTTTTAAGTGAAATTTATGGAGACATATAGCAAAAACCTATTGGAATTCCAGTCATTAGTGTACCATCCTTAGTCACCCCAACCAAACATGCTGGTGAGTTACAGGGCCAAAAACATTTAAGATGAAGTAAGAGTGTTCCCACTATAAGACATACAGCAAAACAATATCTATATTATATAAAGACATTTCCTCGCACAAATTATGTAATTGAAGAATATTAATGTGGATGGTGTGACACATTATTCAGCTTTTCAGTTCTCATACAGTTCAATCCAACTCTTTATATTGCACAGAGGAAATATAAAGAGTTGGATTGAACTGTATGAATCCAGAATGATCAAAAACACACAGAAGCACAGTCTCGATGCAAACTACAGACAAAACATACTGATGTTCTGTGGCGGTAGATGTAATGTGACTGGATATTGCAAGGAATGTTTCATAAATATTATTTCATATTTCTCTTACCTTCAAATTTAATTGTATTTGACAACTCTGTCTTTACTCAATTAATTTCAACAAGCACAGGTTATTTTGTTTGGACATTTTTTAGAATGCTGTACACACATTATCCTTCACTGTGAACCAGAGTATTGTACCAGTAAAAAGTCTGAATACAGCAGAGCAACTTGGGTGATAGCTAAAAGGAACAAAGGAGTCAAAGCAAAGACACCTACAAATGCTGTGCATCTCAAGATATTGCTGCAGAAGAGCTGAGAAGACATATTATTTCCTGCTGAAATTTTTAACAAAATGCCTTCCAGCCAAGTTTTTTCCCCCAGTTGCTCCATACAATTATTCCCCAGATGTATTCAAATGTTTGACTGGTACTGTGCATTGGTTTGGAGAAGTTTAACTTTATTTTGTTGACGTAACCAGACAGATGTACGACTGTTGGACTCAAGCAGAATGTATTATGGTGAAAACTCTTCAAACAAAATGGACACAAAGACTAATAATGGGGAAACCAAACAGGGATAAGAGACTGTGAGAACTCAAGATGAACTTGATAATGGCAGCTGTGATCACTAGAAGGGGGCAGAACTGACAGGTGGAGTAATACTGAAAGTTCTAAACACAAGTTATGACCTTTTATAGGCAGGAAGATTAACAGTTAGTTGTAAATGGGCTTTTTTACCTTAGAACTATGGCGAAGGTGATCTGGTGGGTAGTCATGGGAGTGCAGGCTGGAGGCATGAGAGTTGACTGGCTTTACTGAGGTTAAGATGATTGTTTATATATGATATCAGTACTGTAAAATAATAGATTCAAATTTCATTTCATCTATTTTTCTGTTTGTAACCTAATCTGCTTCAGGGGACCAGTCAATGAAACAAGTTCATTCAATTGTTAAATATACAAGGACAGAGTAAAATATTGCTAGAATGAAAAGAAACAGAATGTGGTTGCATGATGAAGAGTAGGGGGTAGCAGGTAGAAGAGAAAATAAAACCACTACCTTGCAATCAAAAGACTAACGTTCAAATCTCTGCACCTGTTTTAGTTTCCGAGATCAAGGTGCTTATCTTGAATTGCTCCAGTAAAAAACACCTAGCTTTGTAAATGGACAAGGAATTTTAAATTGCTCAGAACACAAACTTTTGCTTTGAAGAAAAACATCAGCAAATTGAAAAAAATAATATAATAGTAAACTATGGCAAATTTAAGGTGTTGTTTAAGCAACACCATCCAGACAACTCTGAAAAGGTAAGACATGAGTTTTTTCTCCACTGGTTCTACTCTCTCAGAGCTTAACAGCTCATTCTAGTCAGAGTCACAGTGATCTGGAGCCTGCCCTGGTGTCACTGGGCACAGACCTTGGTGGGTACAACCTGGACAGGACTCCAGTTCATCACAAGCTAGTCACACATGCTCAAGTATATGCACACTATGGTCAATCTGGAGTTTCTAATTCACCTGACCTGCATACTTTTGGACTGTGGGAGGAAAACACAGCACTTGTAGGCAACTCAAACTGGGGGGAGGGTGTAAACTCCATATACACTGAGCTGGATTGAAACGTCTGCCCAAAACTGTCCAGGTATTGTGAGACAGCAGTGCTGCCCATTGCACCACCACGCTAAACCTAAAAATCCGTACTACTGATGTTGTAATATTGTAATAATTTAATGTATACACATTGACTGAAACTGCTTGTCCCATACAGGGTTGCGGCAAACCGGAGCCTAACCCAGCAACACAGGGCGCAAGGCTGGAGGGGGAGGGGAAACACCCAGGACGGGACGCCAGTCCATCTCAAGGCACCCCAAGCGGAACTCAAACCACAGACCCACCAGAGAGCAGGCACAGGTCAAACCTGCTGCGCCACCGCGCCCCCTATTAAATGTATAGCTAACCTTTAATTAGTATTAAATGTCTCTGAGTGACAAGATCTCGCTTGTCACAACCCCAGCAGGTGAAAGCCCTGAGGTCTACAAGAGGCACCACCTGAAAATCATGTAATTAAGCCAACATACCAGCTTTCAATTAACTCTTCCAGCCCTATAAAGGGGTTGAAGTCACATCACTAGTTTGTAGCTTCTTAATAAGCCCTTGATTTCATTTGCTGTGATTACACACACACACACACATTTTCAGAACCGCTCATCCCATACAGGGTCACGGGGGAACCGGAGCCTACCCGGTAACACAGGGCGTAAGGCCGGAGGGGCAGGGGACACACCCAGGACGGGACGCCAGTCCGTCGCAAGGCACCCCAAGCGGGACTCGAACCCCAGACCCACCAGAGAGCAGGACTGCGGTCCAACCCACTGCGCCACCGCACCCCTTGCTGTGATTATTTAATGGCTTTTGTTTGCTGATCCGTTTCTCATGTTACTGGTCTGCTATTTCTGTTCCAGTCCTGAGCTCATGGCCTGTTTATACCAGTCCATCCTGAGCCTGTCCAGGTCCTGTGTACCACCCTGTCTTTGCCATACATCTTTGTATTATTTCTATTCACCCAGCACTATTTCAGTTATTGTATTTCAGTTGGCCTTGTGTGTCTTGTTCTGTAATATCACCCATGCACTTCAATTCAGGTTAGCACTATGCATGAGTATTTACTCTGTGGTTGGAATCATTGCATTTTATGTTTATCTAGACAGCACATCTGGAAGTTCCAGCCATATGAAAATAAATTGAATTGAACTGAATTTAATTTTGAAACTTGTTGAATCAAATTCCCATGCAAAAAGCAATATAGTTTAAATATGTTTAAAAAAAAAAAAGTTTAAATTGTGCCAGTAACGGGTGCATATATGTTCACCCCTCATAGCATGCTTATTTATATGTTCATGAGGCATATGAGTCCCAGTGTGCTTTTTTTTCCAGTTTTTTATGGCTACATGGGTCAGCCTCTAAATGCTTAGTCACTCACTGATTTCTAGTTGTCTCTGGATGCGGTCCTTGCAGCGGTCCCTGTACTTTGATTGTGTGGTGTTATACTCAGTCATCACTTCCACAAACTTGCGTGACAGTGTGGAGTGCTAACAAAGAGAAAATAAACAAAAGAGATGTTAGAACACACAAAGAAATATAGGTGATTGCACCTGGGCCTTATAAGCATGCTTAAAGTCAACAGAACAACAGAAGTATATCTATCTGTATATTTTACTCATACACTGTAGACCCGATATAACGTGGGGTCCAAACTTTCATGCTGTGTCATACGTGAGATTGCGTTGTAACAAGTTTTGGGTTTTGACGAAGGTTGAAGACAGTTTAACTCCAGTTTGCTGCTGAGAGAAGATTAACAGAAGATTAAGTAAAAGCAACTGTCCACACACGTGTGTGAGCGAAAACGTGATATATTACATCGTACATATGTAATAGTAATTAATTAAATAATTACTAATATCAGGGAATAAAGTTGTTTTTATTGATGAACCACAATGTAATGAACCAGAGTATCCACATGTGATAAGTTCTGTGACATGAAATGCATTTCCTCACAAATTCCATCACAAATTTCACAAAAATCAGCTAAACATTAATGGGGTACCAGAGCACGACTTTATATAGTTTGGTGAAGCATTGCTCAAAGAATCAAAGTGGCATTGTTTTGAAGCAAGATAGAGTTTGCTAAACCAACAGATTGGGGAAAAGAAAAGGGTTTTTGCAACATTGTTGACTTGATGGTCTTTGCAAATTAGTATCCTAACATCTGAGTGATTTGGACCAAGAGACCAAAGTTCCACGAAAAGATGGCGGAAATAAAAGCCTTTACAACATGAATGACAAAAGCAACACAGATATACTAGGGATCGTTCAAAAGGTTGTTCAGAAAATGTCAACATTTTTTTCACCATAGGTCTGTGTTGTATTAATCTCTATATTTTATAACTACCTTTCCACTTTCAAAAATATGTTTGGGAACCACCCAGATTTGAAACATAGGGAAAGTAATTGACTGAAAAAACTTGGGTCTAAGTTCTGACTGCATTATATGTGACCCCATGTTCTCTCATTTCTACAGTGTATTTGTGGTATTGAGCTCCTTCTGTTTTCTTAGAGCTCACAAGAAGCATTTTAAAAGCATACAGATTTGTATCATGAACACATCAATGTGTAAATCCAAATGCAAACTTTAATTTATACAATAATGCAAATTTCCAATTGACATAAAATATCACATATAATAGGGTGGGTGAATGTGTTCTGATAATGAAACACTGCTCACTAAAACTCACCTGTGTCTTACGAATTCGCAAGTCTGCGGAAGATCTGTTCAGACCTTCCTCTTGTTCAATACTCTGTTCAATTGCTGAGGGAGGAAAAAAAAAAACACTTAAGTAAACTTCCACATACACATACATTGCCTTGAAAAAATATTTGGACCCTTGACTAGTTTTCCTGTTTCATTGAATCAGAAATGCTCACCGGGGCTATTTTCGTTAAACCCTTGTTCAAGCCAGGGCTACAGTGGTCAGGAGCCTATCCCCAAATCACAGGGTGAAAAGCTACTCAGTGTACACTCACAAACACTCATGCATGATATTCAATGCAAATGTATTAATTCAACCTTTAATTCCAAAAAAACAGAAGAGTAAAGAGAAATGAAATGGGCAAAAACCCTGCAAGTGAATTTGTGCTCACTGAACAACCTGTCATGGTATCTCATAGTGTCTTGACTATGTGACTGGAAGTGCGTTAAATCCCCACTCAATCTGTCTCTCAATTTAGCATTTTTTCCTGTGATCACATGGTTTTCCTCCCAAAATAACGTGTTTCAGTTACATTGGTGTCTTTTAATTGTTTATAGTGGGTGTGTGTGTTCCTGTGTTTGTGTGTGTATGGGTGCTACATTCCTCTTTGTAAATTGGTGAATGACTGTGGGGTGTTTATTGTACTGTATTTAACTCTGTCTCCTTGAATGAAGGTATCACCTAAATATTAGTTAAAAATCACTGTAAGTCACTTTAGACAATCTGCTAAATGAGTAAAGGTGTCTTGCGCTCCTCAGTTGTTAGGAGGCATGCAAAATCCAAATTTAGTCCTTCTAAATGCAAAGAAATGCCCTGTAAGGCAACTTAGGGGTATTAAATGAAATTCTTTGTGAATTTGAATAGGTTTATTTGTAGGAATTACTATATTCCAGTGGGGGTGCGGTGGCGCAGTGGGTTGGACCACAGTCCTGCTCTCCGGTGGGTCTGGGGTTTGAGTCCCGCTTGGGGTGCCTTGTGACGGACTGGCGTCCCGTCCTGGGTGTGTCCCCTCCCCCTCCGGCCTTACGCCCTGTGTTGCCGGGTTAGGCTCCGGTTCCCTGTGACCCCGTATAGGACAAGCGATTCTGAAAATGTGTGTGTGTGTGTACTATATTCCATTTCTATTTAATCCTCTCTGCATCTCTTGTCATCTGTCAATTTGCATCTTTTAGCCTTGTTATTAGCCCAGTTATTGCTGGGAATTGTTTTTGTTTTTGGGGGGCGCGATGGCGCAGTGGGTTGGACTGGGTCCTGCTCTCCGGTGGGTCTGGGGTTTGAGTCCTGCTTGGGGTGCCTTGCAATGGACTGGTGTCCTGTCCTGGGTGTGTCCCCTCCCCCTCTAGCCTTACACCCTGAGTTGCCGGGTTAGGTTCCGGTTCCCCGTGACCCCGTATGGGACAAGCGGTTCAGAAAGTGTGTGTGTGTGTGTGTGTGTTTGTGTTTGTGTTTGTTTTCATAAACTTCTGGAAGACCTGACTTGTTATTTCACCTCCGTTTCCATCATTAATATTCATGTCTTATGAGAGCTCTTTGAAATTCTCTGTTCAGTTCTTTCACAAGGTTCTTATTTTTCTGAGTTTTGGTTTCTTTTTTTGGGCAATTTGTACTGTGTGCTCTGGGATCCATTTACATTTCTTACACATTTTCAGTTTCAGTAATTTCACTTCACATTTACATTTATTCATTTAGTCCAAGCTTTTCTCCACAGTAAGGGGGGTGTGGTGGCGCGGTGGGTTGGACTGGGTCCTGCTCTCTGGTGGCTCTGGGGTTCAAATCCCGCTTGGGCTGCCTTGCGACAGACTGGCGTCCTGTCCTGGGTGCGTCCCCTCCCCCTCCAGCCTTGCGCCCTGTGTTGCCAGGTTAGGCTCTGGCTCCCCGCTACCCCAAATGGGACAAGAGGATCAGAAAAATGTGCGTGCATGTGTTTTCTTCAAAGTGAGATACATCTCACAGAACAATACAAAAAGTACATTACAGAAAGAGAGACTTGGATGCAGACGTGTGATTCTTGAGTACAATCAATTTGTTACATTCAACCATATGAACCAGTATACATTGCATGAATAGCAGCATATACGCTTTTCTATTCTTAAACAAGAATTATAAAACATACTAAATATGTACACATTCATGGAGCACTTACGAGATCGGGGAGAATTGAGACCGAAAGAGGTGAATTTTGAGAACCTTAAACGCTGAGAGAGATTCAACAGTTCTGAATCAGAGGGGGAGGTCATTCCACTACATCTGATCCAGAACCTATGATTTTGGACCCCTTGTGCATGGGATGAGGTAGGCGAAATAACAGAGTTGTCCAGTTTGATATAGAGTTCTGAACAGGAGGTGGGACCCACTGGGAGATGGAGGATGCCTGTTTTGGAGAGGCTGAGTTGTAGGTGATGATCAGACATCCAACCAAAGATGTCCGAAAGTCAGGTGGCGATGCGAGAGGAAATGTCTATAGCTCCAGCAGAAAAGGAGAGGAAGAGCTGGGTATCACTGGCATAGAAGTGGTAGGAGAATCTGTGGGAGGCGATGACAGGGCCAAGAGAAGGGGTGTACATTGACAAGAGTAGGGAGCTCACTACCAAGTCGTATGTATTACCAGTTACGAGAGGTTGAGGGGATGATTGGGAGTCCCACCCGACTACTAGATAGGGTCTACCTGACAGGTAGGACTCAAAACATTTCAGTGTAGTTCCTTTGTGCCTTTGTGCCATGTGCCAAACTGTCCAAGAGAGGATAGTATCATCCAGTGGTTGACAGATAGGTCATGCTGCAGACAGGTCAAGGAGGAGAGTTGGAATATCCAACTTTAAATCTAGACTGATACCTGGAGATCATTCTGGAGCAGGAATGCAGGCAGTTGATCACAGATTGCACATTCCAGAATTCTTTTTTTTTTTAAAAAAAAAGAGAGGAGGGAGACTGGCCTGAAGTTCTGGATCCAGATAGGGTTTCTTTAAGAGCAGTGAAATGAGGGTAGTTTTGAAAGCAGATGGAAAACAACCTCAGGAGAGCAAAGAGTTTATGATCTTGGAGATAACAGACATAAATTGCAAGGAAATGGGCTGTAGGATAGGTAAAGGGACTGGATTGAGGGAGCAGGAGATGGCTCTGTATGACAGCAGGAGGTCTGAAATTTCAGTGTCTGACAGTGGTTGAAATACGTAGAATGTGAGTTTGCAGAGAGGGGGTGCAGTGGCGTGGTGGGTTGGACCGCAGTTCTGCTCTCCGGTGGGTCTGGGGTTCAAGTCCCGCTTGGGGTGCCTTGTGATGGGCTGGTGTCCTGTCCTGGATGTGTCCCCTCCCCCTCCGGCCTTATGCCCTGTGTTACTACCGGGTAGGCTCCGGTTCCCCGCGACCCTGTATGGGACAAGCGGTTCTGAAAGTGTGTGTGTGTGTGTGCGCAGGGAGATCCAGCATGATCAGAACAGGTGGATTCCATGAACTTGTATGTGATGGAGTTGACTCTGTCTCTGAAGAACAAGGCAAAATTGTTGGTTATGAGAAATGTGGGTGCAGGAAGAGGGAAGAGTAACAATGAGAAGGTGGAGAAGAGTGTATAGATTGTTAGTTGCAGACTATAGTTTGTTGTTGAAGAACATGGAGGCAGAGCATCCAGAGCAAGGCAGAGCGTGGAGTCACACACCAGTTGCTGAGATGACATCTTCGGAAAGTATGGAGTCCCCGTTCGACGTAAGTTCTATCCTGAACGTATTGTCTGACGGTACACCTGTGTGTTGTGTAACATGTTTTGTTTGCTTGCACATGCTGACATTGTAGAACATTTCATTTGCTTGAAATGCGTAACAAATAATGACTTGGTGCGGAAGGTCCGCGATTTAGAAGAGCACATTAAGAATTTGATTTCTATACAAGAAATAGAGAGTTGGTTGGACTCGGTGTGTCCCGATGCCTCCGTAGTGTCAACCTTGGCATTGACACTTAGAGGCCCCAGTACAGCTAATGAGAAGTCGGGTACCCTGGAGCGCTCTCACGGCGACTGGGTTACGGTTCGGAGTAAGAAGTCGAATAAAGCAAAGCCTAAGCCACAGGTTCCTGGTTCGGGTTCTCCCGTCGAAACCCAAAATAGATTCAGCTAATAATAATATTAATAATAATAATAATGTGCTCATTTTGAGGGATTTGGCTGTCCGAAATGTTAAGGTTCGGGGACCTGGGAATCGAAATGTAAATGTAAAAGTAAAGTGTTTCACAAGCGCGCATGTGTCTGACATGGAGGCTCATGTCAGTTCTCTGGCCGATAATGCCGTGTCAACTATGATGGTGCATGTTGGTGGTAATGATATTCGTTATCAGCAGTCTGAGGTGTTTAAGAGCCAGTTCATTTCTATGTGTAACAAGGCCAGAAGGAAATTTCGCAATCTAATAGTGTCTGGTCCTTTACCTAGACTCTTCATGGGGGACATAGTGTACAGTAGATTGGTGTCTTTTAACAGGTGGTTAGAGACGTGGTGTCACTCCAATCGTATATCAATTAATAACTGGGATGATTTCTGGGAAAGGCCCAGGTTTTTCACACGTGATGGTGTACACCTCAAGTGGAGGGGTTCTTTTGTTTTATCCCAGAACTTGGCCTGCAAGTTGCAGGACTGACTCATGGTCCATGGATCATCTCCTGTAGCAGCTTTGTGTATTGATGGGTCTGTTGCTTGTTCTGATATCAGTAGTCATTTCTCATGTGATTTGGTTTCTTGTGCCTTGTCCAGTGTGGGCCTAAAAACCTTAAATAAAAGCGTTAAGTGCAGCCAAAACATACAAACTATCATAAGGCCACGGCGTTTAACTAAACTTAGTGATGGGAGCGTTTGCACCAGAAACCTAAAATACATTAAAACAAACATTCTCAACTTACCACCAAGGCCACACAGTAATAAAAAATGCTCTCTGTTAAATATTCGTTCACTAACAAGTAAAGCTGTCCTAGTAAACAACTTAATATTAAGTTACAAGTCCGATCTATTCTTTCTTACCGAAACCTGGCTCGGTGAGTCCGATACGATTCTGCCGCTTCACAAGGATATGATTATTTCCATAAATCTCGTTCTGTACGTTGTGGAGTCGGTGTTCTTTTCAAAAATAAATTACAAATAACACCGAAAAATCGTGATAATATCACTTCGTTTGTAGCTCTACAATTAGATTTCAACTCAAACCCCAATATAATTATACTCCTTATCTACCCTCCACCTGGACCGTACTCCCCTTTTCTCAAGGAATTTAGTAACTTATTTGTCATTTGTCAAGACAAAATTATCCTGATGGGTGATTTCAATATTCATGTATACGTGTCGTCAGATACTCATGCTAATAGTTTTCTGTCTTTCTTAAACTCCATCGGTTTAACCCAAGTTGTTACCGGTCCTACTCATTTCCGTAACCATACGCTCAATGTCGTCATAACCTACGGCGTAGATGTTCATCATGTTAATATTATTCCTTTAAACGAGGCTAAATAAATGGTGTTCAACTAAACTAAACGTTTATTATATAGCCTTGTCCGATAGTCTCAAAACATATAAAAAAGCACCTTTTCATGCAAGATCCAAATACTACAGAAAGTTAATTGATGAAAATCACAAGAACCCTCGCTTCATGTTTAAACAGGAATGGTATTAATGGTATTAATACCATTACTTACTTAACTGGTAACACAAAGATAAACAATGTATTTCTACTACCATTACTAATGATGAATTTATGTCGTTTTTCAATAATAAATTAGAGAATATCCGCAAATCCATAGTGCCCTCTAGTTCGGTTTTAGCAAACATAAGCGCTTCTGACGATGATAATATTAGCTGTCCGCACCATCTCAGTAGCTTCGACGTAGAGGAAATTACCGTCCTAATTCACTCTATGAAAAGTACTACCTGTCGTTTAGACCCAATCCCCACTAAATTACTGAAAGCCGCAGTTTCCGTGCTTGCAGACCCTATCGTTAATATTGTTAATATGTCGTTACTAAATGGCTGTGTTCCAAAAGCTCTTAAAATCACCGTTATTAGACCCCTGCCAAAGAAATGGGATCTGGACTGTAATAAACCCATGTAATTATAGAGCGATCTCCAATCTACCTTTTTTATCCAAAATTCCAGAAAAAATCATAGCCTCCCAAATTGTAAAATATCTTAATCATCATAACATATTTGAAAAATTTCACTCTGGTTTCCACACTGGTCACAGCACTGAAACGGCACTTACGCGTGTTGTTAATGATATTCTCATTTCTTCTGATGCTGGTCAGATCTCTATTTTAATGTTACTAGACTTGAGTGCTGCATTTGATACTGTAGACCATAGTATCCTACTGAGTAGACTTGGAAACCTGTTTGGACTAAGAGGTACCGTTCTGAAGTGGTTTGAATCGTATTTAGCTAATCATGAACAATTTGTATTGAAATCTGACGACTGCACCCCCTCCATCTCTACTACGTTTCAGTATGGTGTGCCACAGGGCTCTGTGTTGGGTCCATTACTGTTCTCACTGTATATGTTACCATTGGGTGACACTATTCGTAAACACAATGTGAATTTCCAGTCGTATACCGATGACACACAGCTTTATGTATCATTCAAGCCTGATGATCCATCACATGTGGTGTCGTTACCTAATTGTTTTACCAGTATAAAATTATGGATAGGCACTAATTTTTTATCTCTAAATGCCAGTAAAACAGAGGTTCTTGTGGTGGGTGGTGATGCTAAAACTCTCGACATAATCACACCAATCTTTACAACAAATGGTATTACCTTCAAGCGTACGGATTGTGTCAAGGATTTTGGTGTCCTTCTGGATGGAAAGCTGTCATTTGTATCGCATGTAAATGCTTTGACTAAGTCGTGCTTCCTTCAGTTAAGAAGCATAGCTAAAATGCAGCGATTCCTTTGTAGACGGGATTCTGAGAAACTGGTTCATGCTTTTGTTTCCAGCAGGCTGGATTACTGTAATGCTTCATTGTCAGGTTGTCCGTACCAGACTGTATCCAGGCTACAGTTGGTACAAAATGCTGCTGCGAGAATTGTTGCTAAAACTAGGAAGTTTGACCATATAACACCGGTACTTAAATCGTTGCATTGGTTCCCAGTCGCTTATAGAGTTGATTATAAAATGCTACTTTTGACCTATAAGGGAATGCCTTTGGCATTGCTCCGGTTTACCTTTGTGAGATCATTAATTTTATATCCCAGGACGATATCTCCGTTCATTAGATGCAGGTTACCTTAAAGTACTTGTGATCAATAAGACCTCAGTAGGAGGTCGCGCCTTTTACAGTTACTGTCAGAAATGCCCCGTCTGTTTCTGTTTTCAAATCCTGACTAAAGACTTACATGTTCACTCAGGCATTCCACCTCGTAATGTAATTCCACCTGCCTATCTTGTTTTCATCACCTTTATAAAATTGTATATTAAATTTACTTAAGTAATAAATTACTAACTCTGTTCTATCTTCTCGTTGAGCACTACCTCGCTACATAAGACCTGAGGAGGCCGGCCAGTGGTGACAGAGGAATCCCGTGCTGACAGAGGATGATGCCCATCTGCTATGACGATCGAGACGTTCTATGCTGAGCTGGGGATCCAAGATGCCATTTACCAACATTATCATTATTACTTGTTACACACTGGCTTACAAATTGTTATTTTCTAGAATGCCCAGGAGGAGTGGGCAACCACTGGCCCGTGAACCCCCAGAGGTTTTTTTCTCCCTCAGCCTTCAGTTGGGAGTTTTTGTTCCTTTCCCTGGTGGCCAGTAGGTATACTTATACCTCTATAATAAGTTCTTCATTATGGCAGCCATTAGTCGACTGTCTTCATTGTTTGTATCTGTTTTTCTAGCTTTATGCCTGTGTTAAAGCGCTCTGTGTCACTGTGTGAGAAGAGCACTCTATAAAAATAAATAAATAAATAAGTAAATAAACATGGTTTTAGCTGAGAGGAGTGGAAGGGTGCTACCAGTTACTTGTAAATTAGCATAACCTTAACATTGTAAGTCACTTCGGAGAAAAGTGAATAAATGAATAAATGAATGAATAAATGTAAATATAAATTTAACGTTCTAGGTCTGTGAGAGTGCTTGATTTCTGCCATTGTCATTCTGTAGGTCAGAGTTTGGTCCTGTTGGTATGTTTATCTGATAGCTATGGAGTGTGCTTGTCTGGATGTTACAGGACAGAAAGAGTCTAGAGAGGAGGATAGGGCTGAGAGGAAGACATTGGTAGGATTGTCCCTGGGCAGCTCAGCGAATTGTGCAACATAAGGGAGAGAGGATAGTGCAGCAGAGAAGAGGGAAGAGAGCAAGAGAGATTTTAGGTTGTGGTGGAAAGTGACAGAGGGCGCAGAAGCAGGAGAGGAGTTAGTAGTGGTGATGCAGGACTAGAAAGACATAAACAAATGATCACAGGCATGCAGCAGAGTAACAGAGAGGAAAGGAGAACTATAGTTTCAAAAGGTTGAGGTGATGGCTGGCTTTGTGAGTTTTGGATTTCTAACCAGAGTTCTCCTGGTCCTCTGTCAGTGTATCTGAGTCTCTAAAAATATTGCTAACATGCTCCTTGAAAGCATCAGGTATATTATATCTGTGATAATTTGGAAGTTGGAAAGCTTTACTCTTCTTGTTCAGTGTGGTTCATAGGCTGTAAATCAAATGTTTTTGGTCTGTTTCACATTCTGCTGCAGACCATGTCTTTGCTTTTAAAATCAAACTCAAACTTACGTCTAATAGTACAGCACTCACACTGTTGAAGTTTTGGACACAAATATACACAGAAGCGGGGGGCTGCAGTGGCCCAGTGGGTTTGGCCAGGGCCTGCTCTCTGGTGGGTCTGGGGTTCCAGGCGTGGTTGGGGTGCCTTGCAACGTACTAGTGTTCTGTCCAGGGTGTGTCCCCTCCCTCTCCAGCCTTGCGCCCTGTTCTGTGTTGCCGGGTTAGGCTCCGGTTCGCTGCGACCCCGCTTGGGATGAGCAGTTTCAGACAATGAGCGCATGATATACGCAGAAGCAGGCAGTTGTTCTCCTGCTTCATTTATGTTGCCAAGTCCATGAGGATGAAAACTTTTCCTTACAATGCCAAAAACAATATCACTTGGCTGGTCACTGTAAATTGCCCACTACCTGAGCAGATTATATGCACACACACTTGTCCCAAGCAACCGGAGCCTAACCCGGCAACATAAGATACAAGTTTCAAGTTTCGAAGTTTACAGTCATAAGAACAAGTACCGCATACAAGTGCCATGAAATTCTTCTTTGAATGCTTCTCCACAGACTATGAACAAAAACAATACATAAAACTGCACAAAGCAAAACAATAAGTAATGTTAATAACAATAACAATAAATAACAATAGACAGTCAGAGTACTTCAAACTGAGAATGGTTAAAGTGACAGTATAATGTGCCAATGGCCTTGGAGGGAACAGTCCAACTCTAGTTACAAAAGATGGCACATTGGTGGGTGTTGTATGCTCTTACAGTAGTGGGGTAAAAGCTGTTCCTGTACCTAGCAGTGTGGGTTGGAAAAGACCTAAGCCGCTTTCCAGATGGCAGAAAAGAGAAAAGTGCCCGTGCAGAGTGACTATGAACTTTCATGGTACGCATTGTCTTTCTGAGGCAGCATGTGGTGTAGGTGTCCTGGACTGCTGGTAAATGCGTGCCGATGATTTCCTGAGCTGTTTTGACCACCTTCTGTAGGGTTTTCTTGTCCT
The DNA here is from genome assembly GCF_900964775.1 of Scleropages formosus. NCBI lineage: Eukaryota > Metazoa > Chordata > Actinopteri > Osteoglossiformes > Osteoglossidae > Scleropages > Scleropages formosus. The sequence continues at coordinate 33,894,613 of NC_041810.1, forward strand.
GTATGGAGCAGCTGCCACACCAGGATGTAATACACCTTGTGAGGACAGACTCCACAGCACACCTGTAGAAAGTGGTGAGGACTGTAGTGGACATCTTGGCTTTCTTCAGATGCCTGAGGAAGTGGAGACGTTGATGGGCTTTTTTGATGATTGATGCTGTGTGCTCAGTGCATGTGACTTTCGCAGTGAGGGTGACCCCTCTGAAGCTGTTGACCCTCTCTGCAATGTCCCCTCAGATGCAGACTGGTGCATGAACTGTATCCTGTTTCCTGAAATCAATCACCAGCTCTTTAGTTTTACTGACATTGAGAGACAGGTTGTTGTCCTGGCACCACTCTGCCAGGAGCCTCACCTCCTCTCTGTAGGCCATCTCATCATTGTTGGTGATCAGACCCGCAAAGGTGGTATCATTAGCAAACTTCATGATGGTGTTGGAGCTGTGACTGGCCACACACTTATGTGTGCACAAGGAGTACAGCACCGGGTTCAGGATGTTTCCCTGTGGAGTGCCAGTGTTGAAGATCAGTGGAGAAGAGGTATTTCTGCCAATCCGCACATGCTGGGGTCTGTTGGTGAGGAAATCCAGGATCCAGTAGCACAATGTGGCACTCAGTACCAGACCTAGTAGTTTGTGGATCAGCTTAGTTGCAGTGACAGTGTTGAATGCTGAGCTATAATTCACAAATAATAGCCTTTCAGCAATCTACACGTCGCCACGCACTGGCACCATCTTAACTAACACAAGCCTGAGGGAACACACCCCAGACAGGATGTCAGTCCGCTGCAAGCCACTCCAAGCAGCACTCGAACACCAGACCTGCCACACAGCGGACGCCAGCCAAACCCACTGCGCTACCATGCTCCCCCTCTGAGAAGAATAATAAGAATTAAATGCAAACCAAAAAACATATATCAGCTACACCTAATGAGACAATCTATCAAGTGCAAATGTACTCATAGTCATATATGGTACACAAAGTTACTCTTGGCATCCTTTGGTAAACTCCCTTTATTTAGGCTTTGAACTCTGAGGCTGCTGCTAATGCTACCACTACATGTCAGTCTGCATCACAATAACCTAGCTAAACTGACATTTATTCACTTAGCTTTTGGCCTGTTCTTGTTGGCAGGTTTGCTTCAAGTTGGTCAGGCTGTTTGGATGACAAATGCGCTGCAATTCCGAAGCATAACCACAGATTTTCAATTGAACTGAGATAATCACCTTGAATAAGCTACTGTAGGACATCCAACTTTTTAGTTTTTCAACCATTCCAGCGTTGTTTTAACCTTGTGCTTAGAACCATTGTCCTGCTACAGGTGAACTTTGTTCCACCTGCATATTCAAGATGGATAGTCCCTGCTGATGAAAAGGATCCCCACAGCACTACCACATTTCACTGTGAAAGATGTTTCATGTATGAGGTTCGCGCTACATGTAGCACTTTGAATTTACACTGAAAAGCTCTTTCTCGGTGTTATGCAACAACACAAACTGCTCCCCCATTGCAACTGGGTCAGTCTCATACATCTCCAGTCATGTATTAAGATAGTTCTTTTTCAGTAGTGGTGTCTCTCCAGTGTACAAATGTAACACCTAGTGCCTACTGCCTAGTGGTACACACATATTCCAAACAAATGTCATTACACTGAATTACAATCTATAGCTATATCTGTAAGTTATAAAACACCAAAATTACTTGAGGAGGAACAAAGGCAGAAACATGTAACTGCATGAATTTAAAAATTCAGCATTCGTTCTGATGTATATTCTAAACACACACACACATTTTCAGAACCGCTTGTCCCATACTGGGTCGCGGGAAACTGGAGCCAACCCGGTAACACAGGGCGTAAGGCCGGAGGGGGAGGGGACACACCCAGGACGGGACACCAGTCCATCACAAGGCACCCCAAGCAGGACTCAAACCCCAGACCCACTGGAGAGCAGGACTGTGGTCCAACCCACTGCGCTACCACACCCCATGTATATTCTAAACATATTGCGAAATATAAGTTGACTTTGACTAAAAGGCTTGGAAATTGCAGCATACAAGAACACACACACAATGTCTAAAACTGCTTGTCCTGAGCAGGGTCGCGGCGAGCCGGAGCCTAGCCCGGCAAAACAGGGTGCAAGGCTGAAGGGGGAGGGGTCACACCCCGGGCAGGATGCCAACCCACCGCAGAGCACGCCAAGCAAGACACAAACCCCAGACCCACCACAGAGAAGGCCCTAGCCAAACCTGCTGCGCCACCACGCCCCTCCAAATACAAGATCTCCACCTCCAATTTAAGAAAACATGTAGCCGTAAGTGGCTGCATCACTAAAGAAACTAGATATATAAAGTGGTCAAGATGATAAACAGAAGTTGATGTACTTATTGTATTTACTGATGTACCGTACTTTCCGCGCTATAGAGCGCACCTGACTATAAGCCTCACCACCCAAATTTCATAAAATTTAAGAAAAATTACACACATAAGCCGCACCTGACTATAAGCCGCGCCTGCCTATCAGCCGCAGGTTCACACTGAACCGCGATATCTTTATGGTACACAGAAAGATGGTACATAGAAAGATTTTTTTAAATGTTTAATTACTAAACACAGCAGTAAAATGAGATAACCATACCGGCTTTTTTCCGAACAGTGCCTTAACACGGCAGTAACGCAGCAGTGAAATTACATTATAGTAACATGCCGGTTAAAAAAATAACAAGCCTACCAGCTGTTGATCGTTAGCCTTTTAAAAAAGTCATTGATCGCTCTCTTCATCTTCCTCACTAAAACCACTGAATTCGTCGTCTTCAGTGTCGGAATTGAACAGAATGACTTCGTCACACACTTTCTCAGTCTCTCTTTCGTTGTCGCTCTCAATGTCACTTTCGTTCCGTGGCGAATTTGTGCCACCTGTAAAATCTTCAATCTTCTTTTCGGTGGCGATTGTTTTGGCCTTCAGTCGGATCTGCACGGTGGAAACACCTCGGCCGGCTGCTCTCTGTGTGTTCACCCAGTCTTCAAGAACGTTTTCAAGTTCAGGCCATCTGCTTTTATTACCTCTGAAAGCTTTTGTCGTTTTTTTGCATTGAGTCAGTTCTTCACGCTGCCGTCTCCAACGTCTCACCATCGATTCATTGATGCCAAGCTTACGTGCAGCGGCTCTGTTTCTTTCTTCTACAGCCAGATTGATTGCCTTTAACTTAAAAGATGCATCATATGCATTTCTTCATGTGTTTTCCATGATAAGGGTGTGCGCATGACGCGCAAAATGACTGTTCAAAACACAATTAACGTGTGTCAATCAAACTAGCGACTTCCTCGGCGCATTATTTCTCCTGCCTGTCTGTCATGCTCTTGCACTTCCTGCTAGAGCGCCCGCTATAGGCCGTTAGCCCATAAAAATATATAGATTAACCGCATCGTTGTTTAAGCCGCAGGGTTCAAAGCGTGTGATAAAAGTAGCGGCTTATAGTCCGGCAATCACGATACATCTATCTATCTTACATATACTACCAGGCACACCTACTAATGTAGTGGTTAGAGGTGCTGCCAGTTGTAATACCTTTGAGCAAGGTTCTTATCTTAAATTGTTCTAATAAAACTGCCCAGCAGTAGAAATGTGTACATAATTGTATGTTGCTTAGGAGAAAGCATCAGCTAAATGAATGAATGAATGAATGAATGAATATCTAATTTGTTAACTTACACATTTGTCCAAGGTGGCTTAGAGAGGTTACCTAGCCATGAAATCTGCTGGACTGAGAGAGCACACCAAGATCATAGAAACTCTTACTGTGTAGACTGAAGCATGTTACCTAGGTACCGTATCATTTCCCTGCCCAAGTTACCATCTGGAAACAGACATTGTAGCCAGTTAGGTACATTTTGACCATACAGAATGTAACAATTTGTTAATGAACAGAGCTTCAACCACTAAAAGTTTTTTAAAAGCTTATTCTTTGGACTGAGCAACAACCTCTCAGGATAACTGAGGTCAGAATGCTGGTTTGTAAGGTATTTGGCTGGAGGGCAAGTATCACGCTCACGTCTTCAGTGACACCTGCTGCTGATTAGGAGGAACCAGCATTAAAGGGGCATCTCGGAAGCTTTTCACCATGGAACCTCTTCGCGAGACACTGCAGCGCTCCGATCCCGTTTACTTCTTGGTCCCTCATTTGCTTGCTTCCCCCCCGTTTCGGATCCACACTTCATCTGACTACAGCTCTTAGCTCCCCCTGGGATTCTGTTTGCACATCCCAGGAACCTCGCCTATCCTCTGACCACATTTACTGTTTAAACCTTTGGCTTGATAAAAGACTTTGTTGAGCAACGCACTTGAGTCCATCCCTCTGTGTAGCCCTGCACCATGACAGCAAGACAGCGTCCTTATTATTTAATCACTATTAGAATCAGCATTGTTCATGTAACAAATGTTCCAAACATCCATTTTCAATAACTGCTTGTTCCTGATCAGGTCGAGGATCTGGAGCCTATCCCAGAAGCATTGGATGCTTGGCTGGGGGCAAGAGGTACACTAGTCTATCACAGTGTAGCCACACACATACAGTCACTGACCTATTCACACACTAAGGGTAATTTAGAGTCACTACATTTAGTGAATAAACACAAGTAAGCATGTTTTAGCAGGTCGAACGCAAATGGTGGAACAACAAACTGTAATGCCTGAAAAGGCTTGATGTCAGAGGTTGGAAGACAAAACAGTTGGGTGTTTCAGCAGTTTAAGTTAGTCCAGAAGATATCACCAAAGATTGGGACAACAGCTGGGTACAGTTGGGTGTAAGGTAGATACTAATACTAATAATAGATACTAACAATTCTGAAGAGTAGGTGTCTGTAAGATTGGTTAATGGGTGCCATGTGCTGGCAGAAACAGAGACTAGAGTTAATGTTACTCCCAGTCTTTTGACTCACAATCTGGATGACATAAGCAGAACAGGGAGTTATCAAGTGAGACATAGTGCCTTAGACAATTTGACAGACCAGCAGGGAAACAGAGGATTTTAGTTTTAGAGACCTAGAATTTTAGAGACTTTGAGACTAGGTAATAACGGGTCATCCAGGTGAAGGCATGTGCTGCTATGCATGAGGATACATCTATGCAGCTATGTCTCCTTCTCTAAATGTAATGCATAAATTGTACTTTTGCTGAGATGTACGTCGCTTTGGACAAAAGCATCTGCTAAATTAATAAATGTAAATGTGAAATGTATCAGAGGGAGGAAATGAAGAGCTATGTGTCACCTGGATAGCAGTCATAGTAGAATCTATAGGTAACGACAAAGCCAAGGAAAGTGTAATAAGTAGAGACAAGTAACAGATCACCCAGACCTGTGAAACACCTGTTGAGGGGTACAGAAACACCCAGATAAAACCTAAAAAAGGTCTACATTACAGATAAGATTTAGACAATTTCAACTACAATTCTTTGATAACAAACCATTCTAAGTAAAGAGCATGTGGTGGTTGACTGTGATGCACAGAGGTCAAGAAGAATGAAAACAGGAGGGAGGAAGCTCTAGCACATTGAAAAGCTTCAGGGGGGCAGTCAGAGTGGTCTTTCTAATCCAGATTAATATCAAACAAGGAGATAATTCTGGTCAAGGTGTGTAAATAAAGGATTGTAAACCAAATGCTCACTCAAGGTTTCTGGGAAGCAAAGGGAGGTCAGAGAACGATCTGTAATTCTGGACTGGGTTTGGGTCTGGGATGAACTGAAGAATGATTAAATTAAAGGAATGAGCTATGAGAATACAGTCTAGTGAAACTAGTTTAGCTCAAACTGTGAGCTGTGAAACATGGAAATGACCATTTTTGACTATGACAATCTCATTTTGTATAATTCACAACTAAATATTCTATTGAAGTTAACCCATCAGATTGCAAGATGGGCACTTTTTTTTAATCACTTTACATGAAATACACACACACATTTTCTGAACCGCTTGTCCCATACGGGGTCGCGGGGAACCAGAGCCTACCCGGCAACTCAGGGCATAAGGCCGGAGGGGGAGGGGACACACCCAGGATGGGACACCAGTCCGCCGCAAGGCACTCTAAGCAGGACTCGAACCCCAGACCCACCAGAGAGGAGGACCTGGTCAAACCCACTGCACCACTGCACCACCGCGCCCCCCTTACATGAAATATGAAATCATATATAATGTACTCAGCAACTAACTAAATGACAACACTAAACCATTAAATGGAACCCTAATTTTAAGAAATAGTACACTTTTTTCAGTTGTATGTAACAGAAATAAAATAAAACTTACCTTTTAATTTTGAACGAACTTTATTGGCTGTCTTTTTGATATCAGCTGTGAGGTCCTCCAGTTCTTGCTTTGTTTCTGAGAAAGGGGAAGGAAGAGAAACTGTGGTATAGAGAGACTGGGAATATTAAAACATAAACATTGATCTTGAACAATATTTTACATTAGTTAATTCATGATTACTGTTTAGTTTAATGTCATGACAATTATTGTAAGAGTTTTGGCTCTATATTATTTCATAGAACACCAAACGGCACATAAGATTTTGAAATCTCTGCTTGGAAGATAAAATAATATGCATGTTAATATACTGAACTTTTACAGCCCAATATGCAAATGTGCACCTGCCCAGGAACTGAACTCAAAACTCCAAGTTTTTTCTAACATACTGTTTGTTACAATTTGTAAGAAAGTGGACTTTAAGCAGTTTAACAAAAATACCTCACATTTGTGTTTTTATTTGTTTCTTTTTTACTAACAACCCAGGTAAGTGTTAAAAAGAGCTGAAAAAGTAAAACTTTAAGAAGATTCCTGATCTCTGTTACTTTTCACAAAATATCATTACATTTTTAAAAAAATAAAAAATTTTAAATATTAGGAAGAAATTTTTTTAAAAATGAATTCACCTAAAACAAGCATTTGAGCAAAGACCTACTACTTCATCATCACAACTTTTTATCCCGTGGAGGAACCTCACTTCTCTCACTTGAGATCTAGTTCTTTTGATCACTACCTAAAGTTAGTGCATGCAGCAAGCCCTAAATTACAAATTTTCTTCAAGGCCTCAGTTCCTACTGTAAGACCTCTACAACATTTGCAGTAATGCATGTGCCAAGTTACTAGTCAACCTTGCAATGTCCCCTGTCCTCACTTATGAAAAGGACTATAAATTAATCTTCCACACAGGACAATTGAACCTTTTGGAGAAAATAATCCATTCAAATTTGGAGTTAGTCATCCACTAGTCTGCATCACACTCAGTTGTGAAACACTCTAATATATGCCAGAGTCCATGAAAATTCACTTGCAGAGTTTCTATAGGACAAATCTGCCTGTGGGCATGTGTATTTCACTTTCCTCCCAGATATCCTGGTCAAGTGAACTGGTGAGACAATTATTCCATGAGGTACTGACATCTTGCATAAGTAATACCTTGACTTAGATATATGGTTTTTGTAACATATTCCTGATCACTGGTGCTGTAATTTAATAAGCTCAATTTAAATCCAATGGTTGGATAAGTTTATTTTTATGTAATTCAGCATTTTAGAGATGTTAGAATATATTTCCGACACTTGAGATTATATTTGCTTTTTAAATACAAATGTAAACCATAATGTTTAATACTTAATATAGTTCTTTGCAGTATTTTTTGATGTACAGATTTATACTGCTAACATATTTTGACAGTTGTCCAAACCTGTTACCAAGTAACCAGTTAGCTCACTCGGAAGTTATAACTCCAACCACTAGTCCCCTGGAGCCACTCCTTCATGATGCATGGCAAAAAGAAAGAAAAAACAAAAAATACAATCGAAAAACAGAACAGACAAATATGTGAATACTCAAAGGAAATTAAATCATGTCAAATTAGAATACTGAATAAAAACACATGAGAACATTAAATGTAACAGTTATGCTGTGTTGTCCCATATGACATACTTCTAATGTGTTCTGAAACATTAGAAAGAAAAATAGATGTAGATGCAGAGGAAAAAAAGACAAAATATTTATAAAAGGCTACATTAATCAGCTGGAAAAAATCTTGGTTTAAGGGCAGAGTTCATAGAGTATAAGGCAAACACTACATTTCAGACAGTCTCTTCTAAGTCCTTGTAAACTTTGCCTACTTAAGTGGCACATAAAGCGATATGGAAGATGCTTTGCCAGCATTAGGGCAGTCAGATTGTCTCCTCAGTTGATCATATTCAGAGTGAACCATAAGTAATATTTCTCCTCATAATTTAAACACAGAAAATATGTAAAATGTTCAGACATTGGTATTACAAATTCTTTTTATTTAATATAGTCAGTACAAAGGAGAAACATTAGAAGTAGCACAAGAGTCATTGGATTTTTTTATTCAATACAACAGAAACTAATACTGATTAATTCACTGTGGTGTATGAGGACAACCTAAACAACATTATAACATTATAATTATCTGTAACTACAAAAACTCAATATGCACCTTTAAATAGACTTTTAAAATAGTTTTAATCTCAGATAACAATGTAATGGATTTGGATTTTTGAAGATATAAAACTATTTTGATAAAGTAATTTTAATCTTAAATATTTGAATATTTAATATTGGTTCGACATGATTTTTCCACTTTACTTTTTCGACTTTATCATGGTGAGCTGGCGACAAACATGCAGTTAAAAACCATACTTCATATTTTGAATTTTTTTTTTCCTGGAAAACAATACGCGGTGTGATACTTTCTCGTGATACTGGGCAGCGGCAGCAATCCGCATCTCCCATTCTGCCATGTGGTTGTGTTTTATGCATCCATAATGTCACAGAAACACCCATCTGTGACTCCTGTTACTGGCGGGAAGAAGAAGAAGAGGTCAATTACTCTTGAGGAGAAACTCAAGAAAATTGGCCAGCACGAAGGCGGCAAGCCTGTAATGGCCATCACACGTTTGCTAGGCTGTGATGTTTTGTAGGTTAGGTGTATTAAATGGCTTTTCGACTTACAATATTTTTGACTTACAATGGGTTTCGCAGAACGTAACCCCATCGTAAGTCAGGGACCACCTGTACTGCCAATGATTTTGCAAGACATAGAAGGAGAAAAGAGGAAGGAGTACAAGGCATGTACAATACTTGGGTAACATCTCACAGTGGAAAGATTTTAAGGTTCGAGGAAAACCACTGTACAAGAAATTGAAAGAAAAGGAAGAAAAAGTTTGACCTGTATAATGGAAGTAATGTGAAGGGCTGGAAAGTGGCTAGATGCTGACAGATGTTGCATATGTCTAAAGTTAATAAAAGATTAATTAAATAAAAGACCAGCAATGGAGTGGCTTCCTGTTCACAGCGTACCCTGCCTCACTCCCTGTGTTTCTAGAACAGGCTTTGGAACATTGTGGCTCTGCAGAAAATGAGCAGTTGGTGAAAATTCTGGTTGGGAAGAAAGCATACTGCAATTTACACACACACACACACACATTTTCTGAACCACTTGTCCCATACAGGGTTGCGGGGAGCCGGAGCCTACCCGGCAACACAGGGCGGAAGGCCGGAGGGGGAGGGGACACACCCAGGATGGGACACCAGTCCATCGCAAGGCACCCCAAGCGGGACTCGAACCCCAGACCCACCAGAGAGCAGGACCTGGTCCAACCCACTGCGCCACCGCGCCCCCACAGCATACTGCAATTCACTATCTATTAAATAGATAGCAAGGTAGCTACACAACAGGAGAAACAACTCACTGTCACATGTTTTTGGAATGGATGTGGAGATGATGTACACTGAAAATGACATCCTTCGGCAGAAAAGTACTATGAAGTTTGTCAAAGAAGTATGTGAGAAAAAAGTGTAAGTGAATATGTAAACAGTACAGGCTTGAGGGTAAGGGTGGAGGTGTGGTTGCACACATGCTAAGGGAAATGTAGAGTAACCGATTCACTTGCGGCACGTTTTTGGACCGTGGGAGGAAACTGGAGCATCTGAAGAAAACCTATACAAACACAAGGACAATTGGAATGTGCAAACTTTGAGATTTAGCTTGATTGGAACCCACGTCTGAACCCACAGCCCAAAAGTGTAAGGCTGTACTGCAAGCCACTATGTCACACCAGTGTGTTTAATAAAACCAGATGTCCATCAACCTGCTTGCTCATTAGATTCTGTAAAATACATTTATAAGTACTTTTCAACTACATTAATACAAAAACTAATCTAAAATTACTGAAGATGAAAACATATAACCTCCAGAAACTCCTATTCAATCCCAACTGTTGACAATCCCATAAATGGTACATTTTTTGTAAGCTTCATTCTTTTTTCCTATCTCTACTTCAGACTCTGCAGTAACATTTCATACTTCTTACTGGTGCTGCTACAATTGCAAGTACTCACATACACTATAGACATCCGCTACAAACATTTCAGTTCTGTTAGTGTACAATTTACTGTCATCTTTCAGTTGAGTGGTTAAATACAAACAAGCATCAGTACCAAGCATAACACAAATGTAAGCTTCTAAAAAGTTTAAGTTCCATATCATGAGAACATCTCTCAGCTTTCTCAGACTAAAAAAACTGAAAAAAAAGATGAGATTTAGTTTAAGTGTCTGATGGAACATTAACTCATAACATTGCTTTGATGGTTGATTTGATTTGATTTGATTATTTGCAAAATTTTATAATCTGTTTCAAATATAAAATTTAATAGGATTCTTGGACAAATCAGTATATATCGATTGCCATGTCAGATAGTGTCTAATTTATAACCTAACCAATGATAAAAATTGCACCTTTACCAAGAAAATAAACTGAAATAAACTGTTTCAATTTACATTAATTTGATTGCTCTAGTATAATTATGATGTAGTAAGATTGGCAAAAGTTTTAACAGATATGGTATGCTCAGGCTGTTTCACCACAGTTTCAGTTGATTGTTCTTGGAGAAGTTAAACAGCACATTAATTTCTTTCCACCTTGCACATTAGTAGTATGCTAAATAAACTATAGACATCAAGATATACACACGCAACACAATTCCACTTTCCTCTGTGTTGCAAAATGTAATTTACATTGTTCATATCAGTTATTTTCTTGAATATAAAATGAATGAAAAACCATTAAACAAAAAAACTGATGTCTTACTAATGTCACACCCCCGGGAACGAGCAAAGCAGCAACATCTGTGGCCAATTAGGAAGACCTGGGATTAAAGGAGCCTCGTGCCCACATGTCAATGTGGATTCTTCCAATAGCTTTTGTGCCCTTGCAGTCTCAGCAGCTTTGCCCTTTGTGCCTTACCTGTTCTCCTGTTTTGACCCTTGCCTGTTCTCTGCGACTACCGAGTTTGGATTGCCTGCATTGTGATGTTCATGCCGAGAAAGACCTTTGCCTGTTCCTGACCTTGATCTTGTCTTGTCCTTCAAACCTGGTTGCAAGAATAAAACCAACCCACGACTGGGTCCTCTACTCACCTGTCTCCGGTGCTCGTGCCTGACAACTAATGAGTTTTATATCATTTTAATAATGAATTAATAAATGAGTTTTACTGAATTTTACATATAAATGGAACTAAAGGCTGCCCTGCGATAAAGAAAGTTTACTTGTTTTTCATGTATTTTCAGCAATTTTGATTTTGTTGGTGTTTTCATATAGGATACCTACATGCAGCTAATAAAAATCACCAAGTCAATAATCTTCACTGAACTGAACCAAATTCTTTGAATTATATCCAAGAACCAGAATCTAGAAAAGCAACTAGTAGCAGGACATGTTGACCAGCACTACTTTACAGTTACATTCATTCATTTAGCTGATGCTTTTCTCCAATGTGACAATGTTAAGGTTACAATTATTTACCCATCTATAGGAGCAATTTAGGGTAAGTGCCTTGCTCAAGGGTACTAAACCTTTAGATCCAAAGGAAGCAGCTCTAACCACTACACTACTAGCTGTATTTTAGTATGAACATGGAAAGCCAGCAACCACAGACAAAAAAAAAATCCATTACACAGATCATTCAAAGAAGAAATGCCTTTATATACAGAAGCGCTGCAGACATGTTTTAAACTACATAATTTTTATCCATAGTTGTGGCTTTGTCACAAAAAAAGCACAAACAGGTATACTACAGACTAAATTTCATGATGGGAAATATATTTTAAAAATCACATCCAGTAATGAATGCATTAAATGAAACAATAAACCTGATGCCAATCCTACCTTTGTAGAGTACTTTAATAAAAACCAAATCTGTACCTCAGGTACAATGTGAAATCATCAAATAGCAGTACAACACAGTAACAACAGAATGCAATGTGTTATTTGGATCTAGGCAAAAAGGTGGACTCAGCTGGAAAGTTAGTGATTAGACAAAAAAAACATTACAGAATGACAAGATGACACATTCACTCACTCTCATCAGGGTTTGGTGCTGCCAGGATAGCACTGTGCTGCTTCTTCACTTGCTCCACATCCTCTGAAAGCTTTTCTATGCAGCCACGGATCTCCTCTACCTAAGCAGGTACACAGTCCATCAGATATGACACGAAACAAAATAATTTACATTATCTTTTCATTTTCTGAATGAAGCTTTCTTAAAAGTGAAAAATAAAACAACATTAAAATATGCAAATATTTAAAAAAGTAATGAAATGAAACACGTGAAAAATTTATAATCTACTTCCCACCCCATAGTTATGTGACTTCTGAAAACTTTAGGAATAAAATCTGAAATAATAAAAACATGTAAACTATGTAACCATCCACCCACCCACCCATCATTTTCAAACCCTTGATTCTAGTGAGGGTCATGGTGGCATTAGGCAGAGCAGTGCAGATCTTTCTGCAGGAATAGTTTTCAATTTCTCAAGTGTTTCCATGCCCGATCAAAGTTCTGTCCATTTTTTCTGGGGTTTGCCCACTCTCTCTCTCTCGGTGTGACCTGCCTGATATACCTCCTGTTGGAGAAGACCCGCAACTCAACTACAAGGGCCTCTCTGATTACTGAGCTCCTCACTTTTTTCACAGAGGTTATGCCCTCCCAGCCTCATGAGGAGCATCATGCTAATGTTGTCCTTTGTTAGATATTATTCATAACTTAAGAAGATGGGGAAAAAGATGTACACCAAATGTGGAAAATATTGTTGATGTGACACTTAAGTCGGCTTAACTGATTTCTTCTATAGGTAAAACCTGGACTGTTCTGCTTCATTAGTTCAGTAGGATCCTCATCTTTATGCATGCCAGTGCCAGGATGCATCCATTCATCCATCCATCTTCCTCCGCTTATCCGGGACCGGGCCAGGATGCACCAGCGCTAAATATCTGTATACCAATTGACTCCTTGACATTCACTGTGTACCTGTGTTTCAGACGTGTTCCCTAATTATTTGTCTCAGTGCTCCTCTTATGATGTTTGTACAGACCATGCTGTAGTTTCCACACTTCATTGTACTATTTGTTTTTATCCTGAACTTGACTGTTGCACAGATTCCAGTTACACCAATCTGTACCCAATCAAATCTGAGGCTCAACAATTAATTGCAGCCTCCCTTCCAGCAGCATGATAAGCTACAGGAACACAAACACACTTACCAGGGAAGCTGAGAGACCAAGATTTTTCATCTCCTTTTCAAATTCCTCCTACACTTCTGCTGCTTCAACTGCTGGCACTATGGCCTTTTTTAGCCTTTTCATACATTTCTGCTTTATCTAAAGCTCTTAGTGCCATTAATACTAATAGGCCTTCTTTTTAACCTATCATCTTTTTAGTACTATATATCAAGAACTGAGTTCTTTTTCTACCACCACAAGAATGAACAACCACTTTCTAATCACAGCTCTTTGCAGAAACATCCATTATAACAGTTTTGAACAGAGTTCTTTTACATCAGCAGAGGGAAAAATTTTGATACAGACATGTGATTCTACATTACAGTCAATTTGTCACTATCCACCATATGAACCAGTATATATAGCACGAGTTCATGCATAAAGCTTTAACCATCATTCAACAATTTCTAAACACAAGATTATTAATCATAAGCATTTACATGTTCATCATGCACTTAAGAGATCAGGGAGAAGTGAGTCCAAAAGAGGTGAGTTTTGAGACCCTTCTTAAATTTAGAGAGAAATTCAGCAGTTTTGAGTGAGAGGGGGAGGTGGTTCCACCAGAACTGAAAAACTTTGTGCTTTTGATTTTGGACGTTTTTTTGTGTGAAACCACCAAGGTGAGCAGAGGTGTAGCAGCGTAGCAGTCAGGTTGAGGTTTAGCGAGTGATCAGGTCTTGTCAATATCAGGGAGCAGATCCATTGATGGTTTTGTAGGCCGTAACCACAGTTTTGAACTTGATCAGGGCAGCTATAGGAAGCCATTGGAGAATGACAAAGAGGGGTGATACATGGGAGCGCATTGGCAAGTCAAACACAACTTGTGCTGCAGTGTTCTCTGTCAGCTAGAGAGGTTTACTGGCTGAGGCCGGAAGGTCATACAGGAGAGAGGTGTAGTAGTCCAAATAGGATATCACCATAGCCCAGACCAGGAGTTGCATAGAGTCTGCTGTGAGATAGGGTCAGCAGATCAACCATACCCAAGGAGGTTTTTAAAATGAGTGAGTTATCCAGTATGATATTCTTCAGTTCTCGACAGGAAGATGGGCCAGCTGGGAGGTGAAGTTCAGTTTTGGAGAGATAGAGCTGTAGGTGGTGGACAGGTCAGGCAGAGATTTCCGAGAAGCAGGCAGCAATGTGCAAGGAAATGTCTTTAGCTCTGGGCAGAATGGAAAGAGCTGGGTATCGTTGACATAGCAGTGATAGGAGAATCTTTGGGAGGCGATGACAAAGCCAAGGGAAGCTGAGAAGAATAGGGGGTCCAGTACTGAGCCCTGTAGGATTTGAGTTGAGAGAGCCTGAGAGAATGATCAGGAGCCTCGCCAGACCATATGTAGGATCTGTTTCATAGGTAGGACACAAACCATTTTAGTTCAGTTCCTTTGATGCCAAGCTATCCAAGACAGGAGAGTAGAAGCTGATGGTTGACAGTCTCGAATGCTGTAGACACACTGAGGGGGAAAGTATTCTTGCACAAAGTACACTTGTACATACTTTATGCTTGAACCTAATGGTTGTTATAATTAATCCATGACTACAACAAAAGTCCAGTAACAACTCATTAATTGGGTTCAAATCAAGCAGGCAGTTCCTCCCTATTATGCCCTAGCATAGGATGTAAGTTAAAGTACGCTATGGAGAGAACGCAGTTTTAGGCATGGCTAAAACACACAGTCAAACACTCACACATGAACACTCACTGCTTCACAATAAAAAATGGTTTGTCCAAAGTCAAGGCTGGGGTGGTCTGAAGCCTATCCTGGAGGCCATAAACACATATTTCATTTAAAAGTCACCAGTTCACCTGAAATATACCTTTGGACTGTGGGACAAAAGCAGCACACCTGGAGGAAATCCAAACAAACACTTTTACATCCAAAGGGTGCCCATTTTGATTTCATCTTTTTGGTTGTCCTGTCCCCTAATTTGGAATGACAGGCACACATGTCCATTACCATCAGTCCAGGAATGATGACCATGATTTGGTCAACCAGAAAGGTAGGATTTCCTACATTATTAAAAGAAACCTGGAGGTCTCGAGGAGGTTGTTTCTCTGGGTATTTTTGATAGTGCATCTGCATTGATAGTTTTGGTACCTTGCTTACTTGTTTGTTTGTTTGTTTGTTTGTTTTGTGAAAGTGTAAAAATGTGTATTTCACATCAGTGTGCTTAAAATATACAATACCAGGATCAGACTGGAAGGCCCACTGTGTCTTCTGCTTCTGTCTCGATTGTGTGACTAGTAATGATGACTGGTTTTAGTGATGATGACTACGAGATGTAAAATGTCAAGACTAAAAAATTCTGACATTCTGTCCAGTCTTGTTTCTTATTCGTCTAAAGATCAAAAAAATGATATTGTGAATTGTACTGAGTCTTATTCTGAGTTATTTGGTGATGTTCCCTCATTAACTGTGTTGGAACATGACACTGATGTGAATCTCTCTACTCCCATTAAACAATGTGGATATGCATTTGGCTCACAAATTTTTCATTGCTGACACTGCTATTTGGATTGAACTTTCATTCTTCACTGCTGTCATCCAGTTTGTACCTTCCTCTGCTGTCACTAACCGGCCTACCTATTGCTTGCAATTTTGCCCCTGACCTGTTTATGTTTCATACCAAAGTCCATCACTTATGCCATCCAATTTGGTTTATGTTCTTGCTCATCATTGATACTGCTGCTTGGTTTGCATCTTAATTCTGTGCCAGTATTTGCACCTTGACTTGATGCTAGATAACTTACTTCATAAGAGCACATTCAATGCCTGCCTTTTGTGTTTATTACAATTTCAGTGCACACAACTTTTGCTAGTCGGTGGATTGACAAGCACCAACTACAAGACTGGTATTCAGACTTCTTTGGGTGATGGTGTTTGTGAATTGGCAGATTAATTAGTAGTTTTGCAACAGGGATGAATGTGTTCTGTGCAGTCCTGGATGGAATAGCAAATTCAGCACTGTGTGAGTTGTGTCATTGCTCATGCTGAATTCATTTGTTGTGGGAATCGGACTCTGCCCAGTCTGTGTTTTGTTTTCACAAATATTTGTGATTTTCATGAACAAGATGTCAAAGCATAGCCAAGTCTTACAACTGTGGAAACTAGCAGTGGCATCTCTGCTGTTTGCAGATGATGTTGTCCTTTCAGACTCATATGACTGTCATCTGCAGAACTCAAGAGTTTGTTTCCTGGTGTAAAGCAGCTGATACAAAAATCAGTCCTGTCGAATCAGAGGTCATGCTTCTGTCCTGGAAACATACTGGGTTTCCCTCACTAGGTGATGGGAAACAACTGCCCGTAATGGAGGAGTTGAAATATCTTGGCATGATATTTACAAGTGACGGAAAAGGAGAATAAGAGCTTGACAGGAAGACTGATGCAATATTGAGGTCTGTACTAAATTGTAGCAGTGAAGCAGTGAACTTTTGGGCAAAGTTCTCTCCATCCTCACCTATGAGTTATGAGTTCTGAATAATGACTAAAGAACAAAATTGCACATATAAGTGGTCAAACTGAGGCTTCTCCAGATTTCTGTACTTACTTTCTGTGACATGGTTATCATAGCTTGATAATTTAGTCTCAAAGTAGAGTCACTGCTTTTCAAGATTAAGAAGACTCAGTTGAGGAGATTCTGACACATTTAAAAATTTACTGTGATCATCTTTATTTTGGTGTTTCACAGGTGAAACTTTGTGAGGTTATTGAATACATAATTTTTTCCTACAAGAAACAATGATATTTTCACTCCATTATATTCTCACACATCTGTGTATAAAAGGTTATACATTTTTCATTTCTGAATTCTTCAAAGGCCACTTTTTTATAAATACATTTACAGCACAACCCCTTCTAATTTCAATGAGTTCTTAATTAAGTCCAATAATGAAAGTCTGGCCCCAAAAAGGACATTGTAAAATGAGTCCTTATCCATTTTTTGCTCACCTGTTCAAAGAATTCATCCATAAAGTGATCCCGGTCAACATGGACAACTTCCTCATCATCATCACTGTCCTTAGCCTGAAACAACATTATAAAACATAATTTAGCACATATTCCATCACAAACAGCACTACTTTGGTAGTAAGAAAGCAAACAAGCAAGCAAACAAATTAATAAATAAAATACTATTATGTGCATTATATTTTGCGTTGGAGGTACGTCGCTGCTGTTCGTGGTGTTTCTGGTAAGTGTAGTTGCTTTGCTACCGCTTTTTCCCGTCGCACATTCGTGTTGTGTAGCTGTGCAGGTTGATTGATACAGTCGGTTGTGTGTTTGTGTACCATTGCCTGGCACTGTAATTATTTTGTTTGTTAAGTAGTATTTAGTGATTTGTTAAGACGACTGTTCTCCGGACCATTTCTGTGTGTCCCGTAGCGGGAGTGGGCATGACTCCGTGAGTTAGATTAATCACGTCTAGTTGGTTGTTTGTTTTGGTCGCCATTGTTGGTGTAGTTTCGGTTTCGATTAGGAAGTCAGCTGATAGCAGTAGCCCAGTTTAAATAGCAGCTGGTGACCCGTAGCGGCAGCGGTTGCGGCAGCCTCTTGGTGCGAAGACTCGGGGAGCAAAGACAAAGGAGTCTATCTGCGGGAGTCCACCGAGGGAGGCCACCGTTACAGTTGTCCTCAAGGGAGCATGCATCCAACACCTCGGCCATCAAAGTCTCCAACAGTAAGCGAGCCATGTTATTTCACCATCGCCGGAGACCTGGGCGCTCTCGCTGCTACAGCAACCTGGTTTATCCTCACCTGTCAAACCTTCCATCTTGCTCTACTTTCTTTATGGGACTCTGGAACTGCCAGTCTGCTGTGAGAAAAGCTGACTTCATACCAGCCTATGCCTCCCATCTATCACTGGGCCTCCTGGCTCTAACTGAAACCTGGATCACCCCAGACAACTCAACCACACCTGCAGCACTCTCTACTAACTACTCCTTCTCTCACACCTCTCGTTCCTCTGGCAGAGGTGGAGGCACAGGCCTGCTCATCTCTCCCCAGTGAGAATATTCTGTTCTCTCTCTTCACCTACATGATCTGTCTTCCTTTGAATGGCATGCTGTCTCTATCACTGCCCCAATCACTCTTCTTGTGGTTGTCCTTTATCGCTCTCCTGGCCCTCTTGGCCACTTCCTGAATGACCTTGACATCTTGTTGAGCTCTCTGCCAGGGGACAACTCTCCACTGATTCTCCTGGGTGACTTCAACCTGCATGTTGATGACATTCATGCAAGCGGCCTTCTGTTGCTCCTACAGTCCTTTGATCTTTCCCTGTCCCAATCCCCTGCTACTCACAAAGTGGGCAACTGTCTTGACCTTGTATTTTCCCACAACTATGGCTGTCCCTTTCTCTCTGTCACGCCACTGCATGTCTTTGACCACTTCTTCATTTCCTTTCAACCCTCCCTTACCACTAACTCTTCGTCTCTTCCTGCACCTGTCGTTACCTTTCTCTGCAACTTAAAATCTATCTCACCTTCCTGCTTTGCCGCTGCTATCTGGCTGCTTTCCCTGCTGCTCTGCAATTCTCAGATCTAGCTACAGATGATGCCACTAACACTTTTCTCTCTGCCCTGTCTTCCACCCTTGACTCTCTCTGTCCTCTGTCTTCTAGACCAGTAAGGCCCATTACTACCCCATGGCTGTCTGATACGTTACGTGCTAACAGGACCAAACTGCAGGCGGCTGAGCAAAGATGGCGTAAATCCAAAACTCTATCGGACCTAGATGCTTACCAGTCACTCTTAGCTGTTTTTCACTCTGCTGTTTCTTCAGCTAAAACCTCCTTCTTCCACAACAAAATACAGACTGCATCCAAAAAAACCACGCAGTCTCTTTGCCACCTTTTCATCCCTTCTGTGTCCCCCGCCACCTCCTCCTCCCTCTTCTCTCACTGCTAAAGCCTTGCTTTGTTTTTCAGAGACAAAGTCAAAGCGATCACTGATAAATTGTCACCATCAACCTGCCCGGTCCAGCTGGACCTCCCTGCAAAACTATCCTCTCCAACTGCAAACTGTCTGAATATACCTTGTGGTGCCACATCTATTGAAAGCTGTAAACCAGATATGCTCTTGCAGATTCCTGGGATGTATGCAGACCTAGCGAAAGTGTTTAGCAAGCGTAAGGCTACTGAACTGCCCCCTCAAAGGCCCTGGGATTGCGCCACAGATCTTCTGCCAAGCACAATGCCTCCTAGGGGAAGGGATTATTCCTTGTCCCAACCAGAACATGAGGCAATGGTGGCTTATAGTATATCCAAGGTACTAGAAGCAGGGATACTTCGCCTATCCACTTCTCCAACATCCGCTGTCTTTTTATTTGTGGAAAATAAAGAGATGATTAATTGATCAGTGTTAGTATATTTGGAAGACAGCCTGATGTTTTCTGGATCTTATGATGAACATGTGGCACAGGTCAAGCAGGTTTTACGACAGCTGGCAGGACATAAGCTGTATGTGACTGGAGAGAAATGCCAGTTCCATATGGATTCTGTGGAGTTTCTGGGTTTCATCCTTATGCCTGGCAGGGTTACTATGGACCTAGGGTTTTTTAATTTCAGCAGGCGTTTCATAAAGAACTTTAATTCTGTTGCCGCCCCTTTGACAGCTCTGTTATAAAGAGCACCCAGGCGACTGACCTGGAAGCCTGAAGCTATTCAGGTTCTTTGAAGACCTGGAGAAGTGTTTTACTTCTGCCCAAATTCTGAAGCACCCTGATCCCAAATTCTTGTTTGTCTTTGAAGTCAATGCATTGGAATTCGGGGTAGAGGCAGTGCTTTCACAGCATCCCTAAGCTCTATCCGTGTGCCTAATTTTCATATAAATTGTCACCCACAGAAATGAATTATGATGTTGGAAACAGGGAGCTCTTAGCCATAAAGAAAAGCCCTACAGAAGTGGAAGCATTGGTTAGAGGGTGCCACTCCGTCATTCCTAGTATTGACAGATCATTGGAACTGGGAGAATCTACAAAAAGCAAAGAGACTCAATTCTTAGACAACGTGAAGTCCGCAATCACCATCGTGTTCTGCGAGAGATCATGACTCAAACATGTCGAACATCAAAGTTGTCTACGGCAACCAAACTGTGCGACGACACCACCAAGAGAGACTCAGACGCTCCCACTGCTACCTGGTTTATCCTCGTCCGTCAATCCCTCCATCCTGATTCAGCTTCTCCATGGGACTCTGGAACTACCAGTCTGCGGTGAGAAAGGCTGAATTCATACTTGCCTATGCCTCCCATCTCTCACTGGACCTCCTGGCCCAAACTGAAACCTGGATTACCCAAAACAACACAGCCACACCTGCAGCCCTCTCCACTAACTACTCTTTTTCCAGCACCATCTCTCCCTCTTGCAGAGGTGGAGGCATAGGCCTGCTCATCTCTTCCTGTCGGGAATATTCTGTTCTCCCTCTCCACCTGCGTGACTTATCCTCCTTTGAACTGGATGTTGTCTCTATCACTGCCCCAGTCACTTCTGTTGTGGTTGTTCTGTACTGTACCCCTGTCCCTCCCAGCCACTTCCTAGATGACTTTGACATCTTGTTGAGCTCTCTCCTAGGGGACAACACTCCATTGTTTCTCCTGGGTGACTTCAATCTGTATGTCGAGGACATTCTTGCAACCAGTCTTTTGCCGCTTCTGCAGTCCTTTGACTGCTCCCTGTCCTAGTCCCTTGCATCTCACAAAGCAGTCAGTTGCCTTGACCTTATCATCTCCCGTTATTGTGGCTGTCCTATAATCTCTGTTAACTCGCTCCACCTCTCCAATCATTTTTTCTTCTCCTTCCAACCATACCTCACCACTAACCCCTCTTTGTCTTCTGCACCCATTGTTACCTTCTACCATAACTTAAAATCTCTCTCGCCTTCCTGCATTGCCTCTGCCACACTGTCTGCTCTCACTTCTGCTGCACAATTTTCAGATCTATCAACAGACAATGCTGCTAACATTTTTCTATCTTCCTCTCTTGTAAAGAGTGTAAAGCACAAAGGTTCTCGGTTTTAGCTCTGTTGTGGTGGAACGACCTTCATCTCTCATTCAGAACTGCCAAATCTTTGTCCACACTTGAAAAGGATCTTAAAACTCATCTCTTCCGGACTCACTTAGCCCATGATTTCTTAAGTTCATATAAAGTATAAATGTTCTTGACCATGCTTGTATCAATCCTTCACAGAACCACTCCTGCAATGTAACATAAATGTTTATATGTATCCCAAAAAAAAAAAAAAAAAAACTACTAGGAAGGTGATTAGGAATCGGCGATATTTTGGTAAAGGTTTATGCAGCTACTTGTGTGATGAATGACGGTGCATATGGTAAAGGAAACAAACTAACTGTACTTAAGTGTGTGACTACACATCTGCAACTATGTTTCTTTCTCCTAAGGTAATGCATGAATTGTATTTTCTATGAGATGTACGTCACTTTGGAGAAAAATGTCTGCAAAATGAGTAAATGTAAATGTAAATATCTTGACTGTCTCTGTCCACTATCTTGTAGACCAGCATGCCCCAGTACCACCCCATGGCTGACTGATACATTACGTCGTAACAGGACCAAACTCTGGGCTGCAGAGTGATGATGGCGTAAATCCAAGACTTGCACGGACCTGGATGTCTACGAAAAACTCTTAGCTACTTTTCACTCTGCTGTCTCCTCAACTAAAACAACCTTCTTTCACAACAAAATACAGTCTGCAACTAAAAAAACCACACAGACTCTTTGCCATCTTCTCATCCCTACTGTGTCCTCTGCTGCCCCCTTCTCCTTTTTCTCTCACTGCTGATGACTTTGCTTTGTTTTTCAGAGACAAAGTCAATGCAATCATGGACAAGTTTTTTGGCATCACCTTGCCCTCTTCATGCCAGACTTCCCTATGAAGACATACTCTCAAAATTCAAGCCACTCTAAGAATCTGAAGTCTCCAACCTCCAGATATCACACAGACCCACCACCTGCTCGCTAGGATCCAGACCATCTCCTCACAACTCTCCATCTTCATCGCTAAGATCATCAATTCCTCGCTCTCCTCTGGCTGCTTTCCCATTTGCCTTCAAAAATGCTCTCATTTCATTTTTGGTAAAACCCTCTCGAGATCTTAACTTGGTCCAAAACGATAGGCCAGTCTGCCTCCTCTCCTTTCTGTCTAAAACTTTAGAATGAGCAGTCTGTGATCAACTTTCCGAATTCCTCACCCAGAATCACCTCCTTGACAGATATCACTCTGAATTCAAAGTCGGTCACTCCACAGAGACGGCACTCCTGGCAGTGTCTAATGCTCTCCAGTTGGCCAGAGCAGCCTCCCTCTCCTCAGTCCTCATTCTCCTTGACCTGTCTGCAGCACTGGACACTGTCAATCACCAGATTCTATTTTCCTCTCTTAGTCAACTTCGGGTCAAAGGAAGAGTACTAAGATAGTTTGAGTCCTACCTATCTGACAGATCCTATAAAGTTGTCTGGCAGGGCTTCCATTTTTCTCCTCTGCCTCTCTCAACTGGTGTCCCACTGGGCTGGGTACTAGGTCCTCTGCTTTTCTCAATCTAGACCACCTCTCTCGGCCCTGTCATTGCTTCCCATGGATTCCAATACCACTGCTATGCTGATGATACCTAGCTCTTCCTCACTTTTCCACCTGTAGCATGTTGGATCCCACATCATCACCAGGCACCGTTCCTATCCCAGCAACCGACCCCCGGCTCGCCACAGCTACACCTTATGACAGTGACCCAGAAAACTGCCAAGGGTTTTTATTGCAGTGCAACTTGGTGTTTTCCAGCTGACCACAGGTCTACCGCACGGACACCAGCTGGATAACTTATTTGATATCCCTGTTGACTGGGCTCACCCTCACCTGGGCTATTGAGGTTTGGAGGCAGAACAAGCCGGTCTCTAATGAACAGTTCAGGAAATGGTTTGAGGCCATTTGTGATCAACCCTCTGTCAGAAAGACAGCAGTTCATCATCAGTTGAAACGTGCAGCAGGGCAACCGGACCCTCTTGGAGTATGCTCTGCAGTTCCGCATCCTGGCTGTGGTCATCCAGTGGAACCCGGCTGCGTTACTAGCATGCTTCCAGCAGGGTCTGAATCCTCATATTCATGTCAAGCTCGCTTAGGGCCATTCCAACCATTTCCAAGCAACCTGCCCTGAGCGGTCCTCCACAGGAGCTTTCCAAACGTGGCTATGAGTAAGTGACCCATTCCATCCAGCCTTACAGCTAATCATTCCCATTGTCTTGTCTTGGGGAGGTTGAGCTCATCAAATATTCACGCACACATTTGTTGACTCCGGAGCAGCCAGTTGCATTATGGACTGATCACTTTTGCGAACTCACATGGCATTCCTGTGCAGGTCTGTGACATGGCATTACAAATCACTGTGCTCAATGAGCAACTGCTGAGAAAGGGTGTAGTACTATTCTGCACCGAAGCATTACGGCTTCAGGTAGGGGCTTGCCACAAGGAGGCTCTCTCTTTTTTCTTATCATGTCCCCTGATAACCCAGTTATCCTAGGATACACCTGGCTGGCCCTACATGACCCCATGTTCTCCAGGATTACAGGAGAGCTGGTTTCTTGGGGAGAGCAGTGCGCCACCTCCTGCTTGTCCCTGCCCTGTAGAGCCACCTTGATTGAGAACCCTGAATCCACACAGCCTCCAACTGTGCCGGAGAAATACGAAGACCTCAAAGAGGTCTTCAGTAAGGCCCAAGCGTCTGCCCTGCCTCCACATCGACAATGGAATTGTGCTATTGACCTCCTGCTGAGGACCCCCCCTGTATACCCATTATCCCTCCATGAGTAGTAGGCTAGGGAGAAGAATGTGTCCGAGGCCTTGGCCTTTATTTACCTATCCACCTCAGAGGCTTCTGCAGGTTTCTTTTTTGTGGAAACGAAGGACGACAGGTGTCATCCTTGTATAGATTACTGTAGCCCTAATGATATAACAGTAAATATCCCCATCCCTTGTCTTTGATCAGGGTGGCGCTGGAACATGTTCACAGGATGTGGGTTTTCACCAAATTAGATCTGCACGGTGCAAATAACCAGGTCTGCATACGAGAGAGGGATAAAGTTCAGGTTCAAGTTGTTTTTATTGCCATTCCTCTATACAGCTTGTGTACAGTGGAATGAAATGTCAGTTCTCCGAAGACCATGGTGCAATGCAGAACATATCACAAGACAGTAAGTAAACACACAGGACAGGATGTGTCGTGTGCCCAATGGAGTAACTGGGATTGCATCCTCGATGAGATGTACTCCTTGCCCTTGGGGGGGGTTACTGCTCAACCTGGGTCTTCTGCTTGGGCCCTCTGGAGGTCCTGTGTGAATTGCCACCTGACTGGTGCCATGAAGCATAAACTTGGCAAGATGGTTTCTGGCAAGCCAGAGGTTGGGTCTTTGTCATAAAGCCTGGATAGGGTGTCGGCCTTGGCGTTGCTGAAACTTGGGCAATATGTGACAGCAAATTAGATCCTGGTAAAAAAGAAAGCCCGACAGGGCTTGGCGAGGGTTTCATCTACGGACTCTTTTGAGGTACTCCAAGTTCCTGTGGTTGGTAAGGACCAAGAACAGGTAAGTTGTCCCCTTCAACCAGTACCTCCATTTCCCCAAGGCCAGTTTTACAGCCAGTAATTTCCTGTTACCAATATTGTAATTGTGGGAGAAGTATGCACATGGATGGAGTTTAGTGGGAGTCCCTTGTCTCTGTGAAAAAACTGCTTCGACGCCCACAGTCGAGGCATCCATCTGTACAACAAAAGGCAGCAACGGACTGGGGGCCTGAGGACCGGGCGGTTGTAAAATGCAGCTTGAGGTCCTGGAACACCTCAAGGGCTTCTGGTTACCAGGTGAGCCGGGACCCCTTTCCCTTGAGGAGCGAGGTGAGGGTAGCAGCGACACCACAAAAGTCACAAATGAATCAGTGGTAGAAGTTTTAAAACCTCAGGAACCACTGTACAGCCTTTATAAAGGTTGGATGGGGCCAATTGAGCACTGCATGGACCTTAGTCGGGTCCATTACCACCCCGTCCGGGCCAAGAATAAAGCCCAGGAAGGCCACATGCTCCTGGTGAAAAAGGTATTTTTTACCCTTGACAAAGAGGCCATTCTCTAAAAGGTGTCCGAGCACCTTGAATGCATGGCTCCAGGATCCATTCCTGGGAGCTTCAGATTAGGGGTTTCAGATTAGGGGTTTTAGCCTGGCCACAGACCTTGCCTGCATTTTACAACCGCCTACATGTTCGGCTATGGAGCACGAGAACACCAGGATATTGTCAAGGTACACCAGGACACATTTGCTCACCAAATCCCCCAACACATGGTTAACGAAGGCCTGGAAAATGGAAAGAGCATTAGCTAGACTGAATGGTATGACCAAATACTCATAATGTCCAAGGGCGGTGCTAAATGCCATCTTCCACTCATCCCTCGAGTAGACAACTCACGTCGAAACATCAATGGAACAATTGTGGAGAGAGTCAAAAGCTCCAAGTTTCTTGGTGTGCACATGACGGAGGACCTCTCCTGGACTCTGAACACTACCTGTCTAGCCAAGAAGGCCCAGAGGTGGCTCCACTTCTTACGGAGGCTGAAGTGAGCCAAACTCCCCCCTCCCATCCTCACTGCTTTCAGGGACGATAGACGACTGTGTTGACCAGCTGTCTCTCATGCTGCTCGAAAAGAGGTATTGGTGGCTTTCCCTTTGCAATGATGTTCAGGAATTTGTAGAAGCATGCAAGGTCTGTGGCCAGACAAAAACCCCTAATCTGAAGCTCCCAGGAATGGATCCTGGAACCATCCCGGCCCTGGTCCCACATTGCAGTGGATTTCCTGACTTGCCTCCCTCTGCTAGAAACACCGTGATCCTGGTGGTTCTGGACAGGTTCTCCAAGGCCTGCCAATTAATTCCTGTGCTTCGGCTCCCCACTGCTCTAGCCACGGCCAAACAACTCTTGCAGAACGTATTCTGTATCTTTGGGTTACTGGAGGATATCGTGTCTGACCGGGGGCTGCAGTTTGTGTCCAGGGTATGGAAGGCGTTCTGGCAGAAACTGGTCTCAGTGAGCCTCACCTCTAGGTACTACCCTCAGGCCAACAGTCAAGTGGAGCAGCTGAATCAAGACGTCGGCTGCTTCCTCCAGAGCTGATCTCCTTTGTACAAGACTTTTCTTTTGGAGTAACTTACAGTTATGAGTTAACGTAAGTGCGTAGTAAGATATATTTTTACTCATTTTCTACATTCTTTAACTGCTTATACTTGTCAGGGTGGTGGTCATCCAGAGCTTATCTCAAAATCAATGGGTGAAAAGTTGGTGGGTATACCCTGGTCAAGATGCCAGTCTATCACAGGGTAGTCATATATGCACACATTTACTCACCCATCCACACAATAAGGACAATTTCGGGTGGTCAATTCATGTGCACTGCATGTCTTTGGAGTATGGGAAACCACATTACCTGAAGGAAAAAACAAACTCCACATGGATTAAGCTGCATTTGAACCCATGCCCAAACAGCATAAGTACTGTGAGGCAACAATGCTGGCTGTAATGTCATCAGGCTCTAATGAACATATTGTCATGCCCCCGGGAATGCCTGCGACCAATCAATGAAGACTCGGGATAAAAGGAGCTCCATGTCTGAAAGATGATGCAGATTCTTGCAATCGCCCTTGCGGTCTTGCAGTGTCAGCGTTCTTGTTCTGCTCTTTGCCTAGTATTCCTAGTTATTGACCCTTGCCTGCATTCTATGACCACCGAGTATAGCCTTGCTTGTGAATCGATGTCTGAGCCTTGTACAACCTTTGCCTGTCCCTGACCCTGATCGTGCCCTGCCCTTCAGACTTTGAGGAAAGAAATAAAACCAACCTGCAATTGGGTCCACACTCACCACCTGTCTCCGGCCAATCTGTGTGACATATATTTTAAAATGACACAATATGCATTTTATTTCTGGGAGTCCTTTGAAGAGAATCTACTTGTAATTCTTAGGTAAAAGAGAAATGTTAGAGAAAATACTGTAGCAGACCAGAGCAATGGGTCCAAGAGCCAAACAGGCAAAGAACACACGAGTAAAGAACTCAGACGAGGCACTGCGGCTGCTCTCACGGAGGTTCCACACTCTGGATGAGAGGCGCACGAGACCTGCAGGCGTAGGGGACCTGGGGGCCGGGGTGCATGGCACCCCTGGCATTCAGCAAGCGACTTCCTACTCCCCAGGGCGGGATAGAGAAGTGGCATCGGCCGCATGGTCCCTGTTCGGTCCGCAGCCCCCGCCGCCCAGCCCCTATCTCCACGGGGAGAAGGGCGGGCATGTGGGGAATCTGCCTTTAGGCCACTGTACCGCCAGAGTTTGGCTGCCGTGCTCCGATGCATGCCGTACTCTTTGCAGCACGGACGAGGCAACCGGTCTCACCCCCCCCCGAGGTGCACGTACTACACCAGCGGGGAGTGCAGGGGATGTGGTGGTGGGTGGCCTGCGACCCTGTCCGTCCCCCCATCAGCCTAGGCTCTCTGGTTTCTCTGGAGCGAAGGCGCGAGTGAGAGGAGTCGGTGGCAGGGTGCCCGGCACGCGCCCCCCGCTGTGTACCTCCCAGGCTCGGCCCCGTATCCCGGTCCGGGGTATCGGGTCGGGTCCGCCTAACCACTGCTCTGTTCTGCATGTGTCCCGCCGTGCACCTCTCCTTCTTGTCTCCCGCTCTCTCTCCCGTGTGCTCTCTCCTTTCCTCTGTCTTTGCCTCCACCCCCTTCTGCGGAGGGGGGCAGGTCCGGTCTTGGAGTTTGGGGGGTTTGCTGCGCAAGGGGTTTTTGCGGGGCCTGAGGTGGGGTGTCACTTGTGTGCTACCTGGTTGATCCTGGCAGTAACATATGCTTGTCTCAAAGATTAAGCCATGCAAGTGTGAGTACGAATGGCCGGTACAGTAAAACTGTAAATGGCTCATTAAATCAGTTACGGTCCCTTTGATCACTCCCAACCGTTACTTGGATAACTGTGGTAATTCTAGAGCTAATACATGTAAACGAGCGCTGACCTCTGGGGATGCGTGCATTTATCAGGCCGCTTTGGTGACTCTAGATAACCTCAGGCCGATCGCGCGCCCCTCCTGGTGGCGACGTCTCTCTTGAATGTCTGCTCTATCAACTTTTGATGGTACTTTCTGTGCCTACCATGGGTAACGGGGGAATCAGGGTTCGATTCTGGAGATGGAGCCTGAAAAACGGCTACCACATCCAAGGAAGGCAGCAGGCGGTTTGAGCTGACCTTTTGTCCTGTGACTCCTTGATCAAATGCAGGTGCAGGAGCTGGGCATGCGGTCGTGGGCGTGACACTGAAGTCTTATTAGGAACACAAATGATGAGACTGAGGACAATCATCACACTTTAGGCATATCAGGGGCAGACTAAATTACTGAAAAGATATTTGTGGCAACCTGGTACCCTCACCACACACCCCATCTCCCCACCTCCCAGACTGATGGCTGCACATAGGGACTGTTTACTAGGAAACAGAAACAGTTTACTTCCTATTTGCAAGGAAATAAGCAGCAAGCGCTACTAAACAGACTGAATTTTGGGTAGGATAGGATAGGATAGGATAATAGTTTTTTATTTCCAGTAGGGAAATTCATATACACACCAGCTCAAAACGACTCATAACAAGATGACAAAATAATTTAAAAAAAAGTATCAAATAACAGGTGGCGCAGTGGGTTTGGCCTGTGTCTGCTCTCTAGTGGGTCTGGGGTTTGAGTCGCACTTGGGATGCCTTGTGGTGGACTGGTGTCCTGTCCTGGGTGTGTCCCCTCCCCCTCCAGCCTTGCTCCCTGTGTTGTCGAGTTAGGCTCCGGCTTGCTGTGACCCCTGCTTGGGATAAGCAGTTTCAGTCACTGTGTGTGTGTGTGTGTGTGTGTGTGTGTGTGTGTGTGTGTATCAAATGACTGAAAAATAAACATGTACACATTACAATAAAACGGTGCAGCAACTCAAGATACTCAATGTACAACTTCACTCCATTGAGGAGCTAACAGGCCTTTGTGTGGCATTAAGAAAGCAAGTAGTTATTGCTAAGAAAGCCCTTAAATGCACCTCTTTGTGTACCACAACTGAACAATGTTTTGACTAAAAAAGGTCATGGGAATCATCGATCATTGCCTTACGAGTATAATAACATGACATGATGTCAGAAGAGGTGGACTGAAAGAGGAATGCAAAGAAATAAATCTGACTTTAAATGAAGAGATCATGAGTACCCTGCAAAATGCCTATGTATATGCAAACAGGCTAGTTCATACCAGCAAAATAAGCTTGGTAAAAGAAAAGATCAAAGGAATACAGCCTCCACTAAAACTCCAGCTAAAGGGCAACATAGCTGAAACCTGGAAAAGATTTAAACTAAGATTTGAATTATGTCTCTCTGCAAAGAATTGATAGAATGAGCAATAAAATGGAGATGGCGTCTTTGGAAAGAACAGAGTCCCTGTTCGACGTACGTTCTATCCGGAATGTATCGTCTGACGGCATACCTGTGTGTTGTGTATCATGCAACATGTTTTGTTTGGTTGCACCTGCTGACATTGTAGAACATTTCATTTGCTCAAAATGCGTAACAAATAGTGACTTGGTGCGGAAGGTCCGCGATTTAGAAGAGCGCATTAAGAATTTGATTTCTATACGAGAACCGGAGAGTTGGTTGGACTCGGTATGTCCCGATGCCTCCGTAGCGTAGAAATCGGCGTCAACACTTACAGGCCCCAGTACAACTAATGAGAAGCCGGGTACACCAGAGCGCTCTCACGGCGACTGGGTTACGGTTCGGAGTAAGAAGTCGAATAAAGTGAAGCCTAAGCTATAGGTTCCTCGTTCGGGTTCTCCCGTCCAAACCCAAAATAGATTTTCAGCTGAAAGCAGTTCACCTAATCACACACACACACACTGTCTGAACCGTTCGTCCCATACAGGGTCGCAAGGAGTCAGAGCCTAAGCCGGCACCTCAGGGCATAAGGCTGGAGGGGGAGGGGACACACCCAGGACAGGACGCCAGTCCGTCGCAAGGCACCCCAAGCGGGACTTGAACCCCAGACCCACTGGAGAGCAGGACTGCAGTCCAACCCACTGCGCCACCGCACCCCCCCACCTAATCATAATAATAATAATAATAATAATAATAATGTGCTCATTTTGGGGGATTCGGCTGTCCGAAATGTTAAGGTTCGGCGGCCTGGGAATCGAAATGTAAAGGTTAAGTGTTTCCCACGCACGCATGTGTCCGACATGGCGGCTCGTGTCAGTTCTCTGGCTGATAATGCCATGTTGACTATGATGGTGCATGTTGGTGGTAATGATATTTGTTATCAACAGTCTGAGGTGTTAAAGAGCCGATTTATTTCTATGTGTAACAAGGCCAGAAGGAAATGTCGTAATCTAATAGTGTCTGGTCCTTTACCTAGATTCTTCATGGGGGACATAGTGTACAGTAGATCGGTGTCTTTTAACAGGTGGTTGGAGACATGGTGCCACTCAAATCGTATATCATTTGTTAATAACTGGGATGATTTCTGGGAAAGGCCCAGGTTTTTCACACGTGATGGTGTACACCTCAAGTGGAGGGGTTCTTTTGTTTTGCCCCAGAACTAGGCCTGCAAGTTGCAGGACTGACTCATGGTCCATGGATCATCTCCTTTAGCAGCTTTGTGTATTGAGGGGTCTGTCGTGGGGAGTGCGGTGGCGCAGTGGGTTAGACCACAGTCCTGCTCTCTGGTGGGTCTGGGGTTCGAGTCCCGCTTGGGGTGCCTTGTGATGGACTGGTGTCCTGTCCTGGGTGTGTCCCCTCCCCTTCTGGCCTTATGCCCTGTGTTACCAGGTAGGCCCCGTGACCCTGTATGGGATGTGTGTGTGTGTGTGGGGTCTGTTGCTTGTTCTGATATCAGTAGTCATTTCTCATGTGATGGGGTTTCTTGTGCCTTGTCCAGGGTGGGCCTAAAAACTTTAAATAAAAGCGTTAAGTGCAGCCAAAACATTCAAACTATTATAAGGCCACGGCGTTTAACTAAACTTAGTGATAGGAGCGTTTGCACCAGAAACCTAAAATACAAAACAAACATTCTCAATTTACCACCGAGGCCAAACTGTAATATAAAATGCTGTCTGTTAAATATTCGTTCACTAACGAGTAAAGCTGTCCTAGTAAACAACTTAATATTAAGTTATAAGTCCGATCTATCCTTTCTTACCGAAACCTGCCTTGGTGAGTCCGATACTATTCCGCTAATAGAAGCTGCTCCGGACGGATATGATTATTTCCATAAATCTCGTTCTGTGCGTCGTGGAGTCGGCATTCTTTTTCACACACACACACACACATTTTCTGAACCGCTTGTCCCATATGGGGTCACAGGGAACCGGAGCCTACCCGGCAACACAGGGCGTAAGGACAGAGGGGGAGGGGACACACCCAGGACGGGACGCCAGCCTGTCACAAGGCACCCCAAGCAGGATTCGAACCCCAGACCTACCGGAGAGCAGGACCCGCTCCAACCCACTGCGCCACCGCACCACCCATGTCCTTTTTTATAATAGATTAAAAATAATACAGAGAAATCGTGATAATTTTGCGTTGTTTGAAGTTCTACAGCTAGATTTCACGTCAAACCCCAATATAATTATATTCCTTATCTACCGTCCACCGGGACCATGCTCCTTTCTCGAGGAATTTAGCAACTTCATAACCGATTTAGTCATTAACCATGATAAAATAATCCTGATGGGTGATTTCAATATTCATGTAGACGTGTCGTCGGATACTCTCGCTAATAGTTTTCTGACTCTCTTAAACTCCGTCGGTTTTACCCAAGTTGTTACCGATCCTACTCATTCCCGTAACCATACGCTTGATCTCGTCATAACCTACAGCGTTGATGCTCATCATGTAAACATTATTCCTTTAAACGAGGCTATTTCTGATCATCATTTAGTAACCTTTGATCTATACCTGCCGGTGCTGTCGGACAATAGTAAGACCAAAATCGTGCGGCATATTGATGACACTACTACTGCTAAAATTATTAATCATATTAGTAGCCCAGATTTGGAACGAGTGTAGATATTGATCAGATGGCTCTAGATTATAATTCGGTGGTAAAATTCGCCCTTGATTCTGCAGCTCCACCAAAAACTAAACTTCTTCGAAATATAAGAAACTCGCCATGGTTCAACGAATCAACTCGTGCAATAAAGTTGGAATGTCATAAATTAGAGCGTAAATGGTGTTCAACTAAATTAAACGTTTATTATGTAGCCTGGTCCGATTGTTTAAAAAAATATAAAAAGGTACTTTTTCATGCAAGATCCGAATACTACGCAAAGTTAATTGATGAGAATCACAAGAACCCTCGCTTCCTGTTTAATACCATCGCTTACTTAACTGGTAAACACAAAGATAAACAATGTATTTCTACTACCATTACTAATGATGAATTTATGTCATTTTTCAATAATGAATTAGTGAATATCCGCAAATCCAGAGTGCCTTCTAGTTCGGTTTTAGCAAATATAAGCGCTTCTGACGATGATAATATTAGTTGTCCGCACCATCTCAGTAGTTTCGACGTAGAGGAAATTACTGTCCTAATTCACTCTATGAAAAGTACTACCTGTCCTTTAGACCCAATCCCCACTAAATTACTGAAAGCTGCAGTTTCCGTGCTTACAGAACCTATTGTTAATATTATTAATACGTCGTTACTAAATGGCTGTGTTCCAAAAGCCTTTAAAATCGCCGTTATTAGACCCCTACTAAAGAAATCGGATCTGGACTGTAATAACCCATGTAATTATAGACCGATCTCCAATTTACCATTTTTATCCAAAATCTAGAAAAAATCGAAGCGTCCCAAATTGTAAAATATCTTAATCACCATATTATATTTGAAAAATTTCAGTCTGGTTTCTGCACTGGTCACAGCACTGAAACGGCACTTACACGTGTTGTTAATGATATTCTCATTTCTTCTGATGCTGGTCAGATCTCTATTCTTATGTCACTTGACTTGAGTGCTGCGTTTGATACTGTTGACCATAGTATCTTACTGAGTAGACTTGGAAACCTGGTTGGACTTAGAGGTACTGTTCTGAAGTGGTTTGAATCGTATCTAGCAAATCGTGAACAATCTGTATTGAAATCCGATGACAGCACCCCGTCCATCTCTACTACGGTTCAGTATGGTGTGCCGCAGGGCTCCGTGTTGGGTCCATTACTTTTCTCACTTTATATGTTACCACTGGGTGATATTATTCGCAAGCACAATGTTAATTTCCATTCGTATGCTGATGAGACAGTTTTATCTATCGTTCAAGCCTGATGATCCATCACATGTGGTGTCGTTACCTAATTGTTTTACCAGTATAAAATTATGGATGAGTAATCATTTTTTATCTCTAAACTGGTTCATGCTTTTGTTTCCTGCAGGCTGGATTACTGTAATGCTTTATTGTCGGGTTGTCCGTACCAGACTGTATCCAGGCTACAGTTGGTACAAAATGCTGCTGCGAGAATTGTTACTAGAACTAGGAAGTACGACCATATAACACCAGTACTTAAATCCTTGCATTGGCTTCCAGTCTCTATTATAGTCGATTATAAAATCCTACTTCTGACCTATAAAGCAATACATGGCATTGCTCCGGCTTACTTTTGTGAGATCATTAATCTTTATATCCCAGGAAGATATCTCCGTTCATTAGATGCAGGTTACCTTAAAGTACCTGTGATCAATCAGACCTCAGTAGGAGGTCGCGCCTTTAGTTATAGAGCACCTAAACTGTAGAATAGTCCACCAATTACTGTCAGAAATGCCCCGTATATTTGTTTTCAAATCCCGATTTAAGATTTATATGTTCACTCAGGCATTCCACCTCGTAATGTAATTCAACCTGCCTTGGTTATTTATTTTATCACCTTTACAAAAATGCATTTTAAATTTACTTAAGTAACAAATTACTAACTCTGTCCTATCTTCTCGTTGAGCACTACCTCGCTACATAAGACCTCAGGAGGCTGGCCAGTGGTGACAGACGAATCCCATGCTGACAGAGGATGATGTCCATCTGCCGTGACGATCGAGACGTTCCATGCTGAGTCGGGGATCCAAGATGCCATTCACCAACATTATAATTACTTGTTAAACACTAGCCTACAAATTGTTATTTTTTAGAATGCCCAGGAGGGGTGGGCTACCACTGGCCCGTGGACCCCCAGAGGTTTTTTTTCTCCCTCAACTTACAGTGGGAGTTTTTGTTCCTTTCCCCGGTGGCCAGTAGGTATACTCATAGCTCTATAATAAGTTCTTCATTATGGTAGCCATTAGTTGACCGTCTTCTTTGTTTGTATCTGTTTTTCTTGCCTTATGTCTGTGTTAAAGCGCTCTGTGTCACTGCATGAGAAGAGCGCTCTATAAAAAATAAAATAATAATAATAATAATAATAATAAAATGAAAGCGAGGGGGTGTGGTGGTGCAGTGGGTTGGACCCAGTCCTGCTCTCCAGTGGGTCTGGGGTTCGAGTCCCGCTTGGGGTGCCTTGCGGCGGACTGGCGTCCCGTCCTGGGTGTGTCCCCTTCCCCCTCTGGCCTTACGCCCTGTGTTGCCGGGTAGGCTCCGTGACCCCGTATGGGACAAGCGGTTCTGAAAATGTGTGTGTGTGTAAAATGAAAGCATCCCTGTTCCTTCATGTGGTGAAGGAAGAAGCTCTGGATGTGTGTAATAACTGTAAGTTTGAAGAAAATGGAGATAATATGAAGTTGAATAAAATAATGGACAAATCTGAAGTGCATTGCAACTCAAAGCATTATGTGGTACCTGAGAGGCAGATAGTTAACATGTTCCAGGAGAAGTGGCAAAACTAATGACCAGTGTGTGACACAAAATTCTAGTAAAAAAAAAAGGCAATACTAGGTTTGTCAGCATGTGAGAGACTGGACCTACACTGCCAGGAAAACAAACAATACAAATTAACAAAAGCAAATTCATCCAAGTACATAGGTATCATTTGCTCTCCAAAACCAGCTGAAAGCAAAGTTGGAAAGGATGTGAAAGTTGAATAAAGAAGATAGATTAACTGAATGAGTGAGTAAGATACATTCATTGAGTCATTGTAGAAAAAAAGAATGCAAACCTGTGGATATGCTTGGAAGCAACAAACCTGAACGTTTCAGTAAAAACAGAATACTGCACATCACATGGACAAAGGCAGGAGAAACAGGGCTGTCTAAAGTATTAAAAACTCTGTCCCCTGTCAAAGAATCGACAATTAACAGAATATTTAACTGTCTCAGTTAGTAGGTGGGGTGATCCAGCAGCAAACCATGGAGGCTGTTTTCATTGCCTGCTGTGAAGACCAACGGCTGATGACGGAAGCCTCACAACACCTGCAGCACCTGCACCACTGACACTGGTACATCTGTGAAGAGCAACTCTTAGAGGTGTTTGAGAGAACAACCCGTGTTTGCTGCTGGCCAGCAGATGAATGGGCCCTCTGCTTAACTCCTCTGCTGACAGGGAAAGCCCCCACAGAAGTCCAACACATTCCTGATGCAGCTACAGGAGACTATGTCACCCTCCAGGAGGCCAATCATAGAGCATATTGGCTCACACCAAAGGGTCATCAGAAGAAGTTCCAGAGCCTCCGGTTTGCTGACATCGGGTGACTTTTTGTCTTTGCACAACAACTCCATGATACTGGAAGGCGGTGGTTGTAGCCGGATCTTCAGAGAAGACTGTGGAGCTGGTGGTGTTGGAGCAGTTCATTTCTGCACTGCTGAGACTAACAGCTAACTGGCTCTGATGCCACCAACCTCCCTAGCTGAGACAATCTGACTTGCATATGGTGGGTCAGCCTGACTCCAAACACTTTATGCCATCTCTCTGCCACAAGTCCCTCCATGAAAGACTTATCTGCTTTCCAGGGCCCCCTTCCCGAATTTTCTAACCTCTGACCCAAACTTCCTTCACATAACCCACTACATCCTCTATCTTGTAGAAACTTCATCATTTCCTTCCTTCAAGCCTATGTTCTACCCACAGACTCCAGAAAAAAGGGACTGGAATTTTGGCACAAACTTTGGCAAATTTTGGTGAGTCAGGGAACCTCATCCAGGACTGTCTGGTGATGGAGGTAACAACCATTGCCCTGGCCCTGGCCATAAACGTGGCATGACAGGATAGTCCTGGTCCAGCAGAGGGGTACTGAATTCCAGTGACACATAACACTTTGAGTTGCAGTGCACTTCAAATTTGTCCATTACCTTCTCCATGCAGGCCTCAAGCAGTCAATCCAAGGAGGTAGAAACTGGGATTTGTTGCACTCCAGTTGCTAGCAATCAATGCTAGTCCACAAAAGCCTGGCTCTGCCAGAAGCACTGGAGGGGCAAACGAGGTGAGGGTGTGGTCTGCACATGGGGATATCCCCCAGTATTCGACCTTTAGGCTTCATTTTAAATTTATTGGGAAAAAACAGAGCACTGTGATGGCAGTCATTTCTTTCCAGCCCTTTTAGCTAATCTTGAGCATTGATTGAAGGGGGTTTTTTGGTTTCCTCACATTTGACAGAAGGGTTCGGCATGCAGATGGAGGTACTCATAATCTAGTTACTGCAGGAGGTACAGAGAAAACAAATTATCCTGTGGAGGGGCTCCTATTATACAGGTGACAGCAAGACGGCAAGAGACTAGGAGCCACTCCATCTGAGCTATAGCCAGGTTCTAGACTGCTTGAGGCCTGCATGGAGAAGGTAAGAGACCTCTCTCTTGTATAGGACATTATGATACTCTCCATTATGCAAACAGCCATGTTGTAAAAATAGATGGAACATTTGTGAACCCAAAACAGCCAGTCATCACTCCATGTTTTTTCGTATTGCATCATAAATTGTATATAGTATGCTGAAACTCAGAAATGCAGAAGGACATTACACAGTTTTTGGTCTAGTGTGGCCATTGGAAAATATTTTTTTCAGGCAGCACATAGCATACTTATAGGGCATTTTGGTCAGGTCAGAATGCTTACATGCCCAATTTTATCAGTTCGGTATTCAGAAGGATGTCTGTTGGTTGTGTGCAGGACGTTCTGAATGTCAAGAAGCAAATCTACCTGCGATACCATGCACACTGTGACAACCTCTACCTTCAATGAAGTTCCCATTTCAGCATGTGGGATTGGACCTACTCCGCCCTTTATAATGTAGCATGGGGATATCGTTTTGCTTTGGTACTTGTAAATTATGCAATTCGATATCCAGAGACAGTGTTGTTGCAGATTTCAGATAAAAATATTGCATATGCACAACAGTGTTTTCTTCTGGGTGGAGATTCTCAAGGTAATGCTATATCAGGTAATCCATATTAGGGCACATCTTCCATGTCATGCGTAATAAACAAATGGTATTAATTATTAAAAATAAAAGCCATGCAAATGAATGTGTTCCACCAACAGATAGGTTCATTGAACACTTTAACAGAACTCTTACAAACACAATTTGTACATTGCAGTGCAACAAGATATTGGAATTCCTGTTGTTTGTATAAAGATGAGCTAGGACCACTCATCCCAAAAACAGGTCAAGTGACACAATTTCTATCAGCAAACAACTTTCAAAGGCAGAAAAGAAAAATAAACGAGTTGCAGGCTGAATTTTCTGCTTTCTACTCCCCTATCACAGGGCGAACTCACCTGATAGCATATCACATTCAACCCCAGCCAAGAATGATTGAATAAAGTTGCCCTTATCATCTTCAAGTCCATAAACAAAAATGGTAAAAGACAAAATTGACAAAATTGTTGTGATGAGAGTAAAAAAAGGATGGCCACAGCAAATAGAGTAGTCCAGTGGTGTTGGTTCCTAAACCTGATGGCTCTGTTTGTTTCTGGGTTGATTACAGGAACCTGCATTCAGGTGCATGATCTACTAGCCCATCTGGGCAATGCTCACTTTTATTTGACACTGGACCTGACCGAGTGTTATTGGCAGATTCCCTTGTCTCCAGAGTCCAAGGAAATTCTCAACACCTTCTGGATTACACCAGTTTTCTCTCCTTGCTATTTGGGCTTCATGGGGCTCCAACTATGTTTCAATAACTGAAAGACAAAGTTCTTAGATCCCACTCGGCCTATGCTATGGCCTACCTTGATGATGTTGTCATTTACAGCCACGACAGGGAGCACCACTTAGTCCCACTGAGACTGCATAGTGCACCAAAGAGACCATACCAGAAATTAGGAGTTGATCTTTTCACATATAATGGAACAGATTTATCTCACTGTGACGTAGCATGCCAAATGAAATACCTAGTGATAATGAACCACAGTTTTCTAATAAGAAGTTTAAAGTCTTCATCTAAGATTATGACTTTATCCACAAGACATCATTTCCATGTTTCCCTTAGTCAAATGGATTGGTGGAGAAGTTAGTACAAACAGCGATACTGAGAACAAATTTGCCCATCAAAAAGAAGCTGAGACTGAAAGAGGGGGAGAAGGTGAAGGTGTACAAGGAACAAAGGAAGAGAAAACCACAGTTTTACTTTGACAGAAGTACACACAACTTACCTTAACCCTACCCTGGTGACACTGAGGTTCAAGGATAAATACAAAACATGTACACAGGGACTGTATTAGATCAAGCACATAACAGATGACAGCACTGTTCTAAGAAATCTTTGAGACACCAAAGGACCAATTATACCCAATCACAATACAGACACAAGTGAAACATAATTAAACATAGCAACTATAACAATAAAACACAACATTCATAGTTATTCTGTTTCAAGTCTTTCTTTTTGTAATAATCCAATGGCATGCATGAGCAGATGTGCATGCTTGTGAAAAAAAATAAAGGATATGTTCTAAATAAGTAAATAAAATGCCTCCCCTGCCTACTACTACTGTGCTTGCTTTGTAGCTAGTATCTGCTCGTACACCAAGAGGTTCTGGTAAGAGCGGCAGTAGACAATATTGACTCACAGGTGAGAAGGTCTTTGCATTAGGCGTTGTGCAAAGGAACAAAACAATAATACCCAGTATATTAAATGACAAAACTTGACAAAATTTTGAAAAGTAGACTTAAACAGCTGAAATAGCATGAATACTATTAAACTAATGTAAATCCTTAATGTCACAATCAAATGAAAATCATCTAGCATCAAATATTTTTTGTAATGCTACACAGCACCTTTAACAGCACAGTGCTACAGCATGATATACAGTAGGAAGTGATCTTGAGCAATTTATTTCTTTATATCATAAATATTCATGATCCAAATTATCAAAATGTCCAGTGTACTGCATTTCAAATCTGTGGCTGCAAAATGGACTCTAGACCACTATGGTCATGCAGTGGGCAAGCGGATATTTAAAATGAATAAATGAATTAACGAATGTGGGCCAGCTTGTAACATAGTGATTTGAGCTGCTGCCTTTTGGCCCAAAGCTTGGAAGTTTGATTTCCACCTCCAGGTGTAAACACTTGAGCAATATACTTATCCTGAATTGATCCATTAAAATTAGTAAGCTGTATAAATGGGTAAGTAATTGTAAGTAACAACATTATAAGTTTCTTTGGAGAGAAACATCAGCTAAATGATTAAATGTAAATATAATTAAAAGACAAGCTGGTCATAATTTAGCAAGGGATGAATGTATAATTAATACTGACCAACATGTTTTGGTTTTGCACGTACACCTCTCTGGCTTTGTTTCCAAACACCATAATAGGACTTGGTCTTCTGTGAACATGCTATTGATAGAGTCAAAAAACAGGAAGAAGGTAATACATTTGCTGATACTCAGTTGTAAAGGTGGGGGGTGTGGTGATGCAGTGGGCTTGGCTGGGTCCTGCTCTCTGGTGAGTCTGGGGCTCAAATCCCTCTTGGGGTGCCTTGCGACTGTGGTGTCAAAATTTAGTAGTCATAGACATTGTTAAGCATGGTAACTGGTAATATTTTTTGTACTGGGTTTAAGGCTGTGTTCTGTGCTCTGGAATGTAAGACCATTGTGGGAGAAGCAGGCTGTACCAGGCACTAGGTCAGAGGTTATCTGATAAAGGCAGGCTGTGGACACCAAGAGCATGTCATAAAGGTCCTGCCTTGCCTGGAGCGAGGTCAGTTTAAGGTAAGCTGGATAATGGGGGTTGGATGGTTTGGCTTTCGGGTGAGGGTTTTGAGAACAAAAGAAGTGGACAGTAACTAGAGATAAAGGCGGGAAAACACTGAACACACCTGTTGTAACACCCTGTAATGAATTATGTATGAGCTTGGCAAATAAAAGCAGGCAATAAAGACTGATCGGGGAGACACCCATCTGGGGTTCTCCCATTGGCCGATGTTGTTGTGAAAGTCTTTGTATGTCTGAATGCGTTTCTTTCAGTGTCTCCTATGGCTGAAACGGGAAGGGGAAAATTTTCTTCCACACAAGAGATTGGCATCCCGTCCTGGGTGTGTCCCCTCACACTCTGTGTTGCCGGGTTAGGCCCCGGTTCGCCATGACTCCACTTGGGCAAGCAGTTTCAGCCAATGTGCATGTGTGGGTGCGTGTGTATGTGTTGTTTGTGAAGACATGCATACAACCACAGTCATAACACTGTGGAAGCATCCAATTTGAAGCTGCTATGACACAAGCCAGCCATTGTAACACTTAGCTCTGAGGGACACAACACATCATTGTAGACCAAGGTGCCCCACAATCAAGTTAGGAAGCTTTAGAAGGTTGTCTGTTAAGCTTGAGAAGGGTGCTTTTGGGTGTACATAACCAAAAGACATTAAATGGATCATAAATCTGCAAATAAGAAAGGCTTCTCTCCATTTTAAATGTTTTTGGTCATTGACCAATAAAAATGTGAACAATACACAACAATAATCAGACAAATCAAAGGAATGTATACACAGGACAGAACAAATTGGAATTCTTTCTTTTCACTTTTGAAAGGCTGGTGGAGTGGGAGGATGGAGAGCTGGCTGTGTGAGTGGACATCTCAACTATAATGGGAATCCCAGAAGGTGTAGATAGTCTTTAGGGGCTGAGATTCTTGTAACTACCCTCTTCTGCAGAAATCACATCAACTATTGCTGATACCTATTTTGTTAATTTCTTCCTGCATACAGATGAGCAAAATCTGTCCCAAGCCTGGTTAAGCCCAGCATATAAAAGTCTTAAGCAGACCCAGAATGAATGGACAAGGACTGCTATGCTTAAGTCCTTCTGCAACTCACATAATGGCAGGTCAGGAACCTGCACCTCCGGATTCTGAAGATCTGATTAAGATGGTAGATTGAATTTTAGCTGTAATGTAAGAATATAAAATTTCTTGGGCAAAGCTGAGGAGAGCAGAGTCTAGAAAGTTCTTCATTCGAGTAGTCTGTTATATGGTACCGACCAGAGTGTCATGTTTGAGCCAGAACAGATGTTTTTGTAAATAATTAGGAATTGTGGGAAATATGTGAAACAGTTGTCC
Source organism: Scleropages formosus (assembly GCF_900964775.1). Taxonomy (NCBI): domain Eukaryota; kingdom Metazoa; phylum Chordata; class Actinopteri; order Osteoglossiformes; family Osteoglossidae; genus Scleropages; species Scleropages formosus. Next base: position 33,936,714 of record NC_041810.1, read on the forward strand.
AACCTCTGTGGAGGCCAAAAGAGATTATAAGGGGGTTAGTGCCTGTTGGGTAGTATGTGAAGGCTGAAAAAATGCTGGTAAAGGGCAAGAAAGGGCTGGAAAGGCTAGTTTGAGGTACAGGTCCTTTTTGGAAAAAGGGTCCTCAGACCAAGAGCATTACTTCCATTGTTATGCACTGATACCTCTTGCTGTGAGCTGGAGTTTCAATAAATGTTCATAATGAACTCTGTACCTAGCTCTCCCTCTCCTTTCCACCTGTCGGACATCTTTGCCTGGATGTCTGATCACCACTTACAACTCAATCTCTCGGAAACAGAGATCCTTCCCCTCCCTGCTACCCTCACTTCCTGTTGTGAACTCTTTATCAAACTGGACAACTAACTGATTAACTGATTTTGCCTACCTCCTCAGCTGAGAGTTTCGGAGTGATGATTGACTCAAGTCTGTCTTTCTCTCAGTACACTGAAGCCACGTCTAGGACCTGCAGATACATCTTGTACAACATCCATAGGATCCATCCTTCTCTAACAAGAGACTTGTCCAAGCCATGGTGATATCCCACCTGTACTACTGCAATTCTCTTGTCTGGCCTTCCAGCTACTGCCATCAAACCTGTACAGCTAATACAGAACGCTGCTGCATGAGTTGTGTTTGACTTGCCAAAGTGTCCCCACATATCTCCCCTCCTGGTCTCTTGGCATTGGCTTCCTGTAGCTGCCCAGATCAAATTCAAGACTCTGGTTATGGCCTACGAAAGCATAAATATAACTGCTCTCTTATATCTAGAAGACCTGATCACTCACTAAACCCCAATCAGACTGCTATACTCCTCCACCTCAGCCCACTTGGTGGTACCACGCACAAAAAATTTTTGTGCAAAAGCCCACGCACAAAAAGCATATGTGCAAAAGCACAAATGTTCTGGCTCCGATGTAGTGGAACGACCTCCCTTCTCACTCAGAACTGCTCAATCTTTGTCCACATTTAAAAAGGGTCTTAGAACTCACCTCTTCCAGATTCACTTCTCCCATGATTTCTTAAGTTTGTGCAGTGTATAAAATGTTCACGCTCTATAACTTTGAGATCATATCTGTTGAAGAACAGATAAGCCTTCATGCAGCTACTTGTGTAATGTAGATGTTTATAATACACATATATATATATATAAAATACGTATAAATATGTTACACACACATTTTCAGAACCGCTTGTCCCATACGGGGTCACGGAGCCTACCCGGTAACACAGGGCGTAAGGCCGGAGGGGGAGGGGACACACCCAGGACGGGACGCCAGTCCGTCGCAAGGCACCCCAAGCGGGACTCAAACCCCAGACCCACCCGAGAGCAGGACCCGGTCCAACCCACTGCACCACCGCGCCCCCCTTAAATATGTTACATTTTATATAAATATATATGTTATATATATGTGTTAAACATATAGAAAATCAGGAATATGATTAGGAATCGTCGATATTTGGATAAAATTTTATGCAGCTCTTCATGTGATGTACATTATTTCATATGGTAGAAAGTAACTAACTGTACTTTAGAATCACACATCTGCATCTAATTCTCTCTTTCTGCTAATGTAATTCACACATTGTATTTTCTATGAGATGCTCATCACTTTGGAGAAAAGTGTCTGCTAAATGAATAAATGTAAATGTAAATATAACTTGACCAGCTATGAGTAATTAAATATTTATGCAATCTCATTATTGAATATACTCAGACTGTGTGAAATTTAGCTTTACTTCAAAGTTGGAAATTCATATAATATTCAGGAATACCAATTCGGAGTCATGTGCCGAGTTGCAATTTTGCATGAAATCATACATTTCATTAACATGACAATTGTGACCTTTCACAGGGTACTACTACTGGAGTAGTTTGATGTGACAAAAAAGTATATGTTTGAAGTGTGTGGAAATTTAATGAAAATTTTCACTGTTACAAGGAAACTAAACTTCATTGTAACAGCTTAATTATGAGCTTTTTATGAAATGTATGAGCAATAGTTAAACTGAAGTTAAACTGAATGTCGAAGTATAAGTAATTCATTGATGGCAAAATTCATCAATTGTCGCGCTCCCATTGGCCAGCCCATCTGCAACACTTGCTGCCCATTGAGGGGACAACAGATAAAAGGCAGCCCTGGAGGTTCTTCCATGTGGAACCTCTGTGAAGAGCAACTGCTGGCAACCATTACTTATTCCGCCTCACAAATGGAGTTAGCAGAGCTCACTCAGATCCGCAGTGCCCTAACGTCACAGGGAACCCTTCTTGGTGCACACGATCAGTCCCTCAAGAAGATCGAGGAGACGCTTAACGGGCTGATCAACGTCATCTGAGCCATTGGAGTCCTTCAGATGGAGGAGGAAGCCGAGCTGACATCCCCTCCCAGAGGAGGGCGCTGTTTTGGTGCCCCTGAGCACCCCATCTCCAGGACCTCACATCGCCACGCCGAAGCATTGTCATGGGTTCTTGATGCACTGCGAATTGGTGTTTGCCTCTTCCCCCCACATGTACCAATAAGATGAAGCTAAGATAGCTTTTCTGGTGTCACTGCTTACTGGCCCAGTGCGTACATTGGCCACGGCGGGTTGGCGTACACGTCAGAAGACCACCTACGCTGACTTCCAGAAGAGGTTTGAGGCAGCATTTGACCACCTGCTCGCCAGCTGTGCCTCCAGCAACTGCCTCCTGCGCCTGTGAAAAGGGAATCGGACCCTGGCCAAATGTGCTCTGGAATTCCAGACCCTGGTCGAGCAGAGTGACTGGAACACCTCCTGCCTTTTCCCGGAACGGGCTCCAACCCTGTCTCAAAGCCAAGGTAGCGTATTGAGGGGAGACCTGGACCTTCAACCACTTTGTGGAGATCGCGATCGCCGTCGACAATCTCAGCCGGGAGCTGACCCTATGACACTGGAGAGCCCCCTCGCCCCGGGCTCCACAGGGTGACAAATCAGAACTGATGCAGCTCAGATCCGGAGGAGAGGAGGCGTCACTTCCAGGACAACCTGTGCCTCTACTGCGGCGCTCTAGGCCACGTCCACTCGGTCTGCCCGGTGCGGACCCCAAGAGGAACTCGCGTGGGGTCGCAGGTGAGTCCCTGGGGTCTGCCTGGTCAACTGACACTATCAATACACATAACCTGGGAGGGGAATCGACTAAACACTTGCATGTTGGTGGACTCAGCTTACTGTTTTATGGATATAAAGTTCACACAGGCAAACCGCATCCCAGGCCAGGACTTGTGCTTTTAAGTTATGTGTCAGTGCCCTAGATGGCGAACCCCTAGGGTCAGGAGTCATTGACACCTGCACAGTACCCTTACAGGTCGCAATAGGAGCATGTCACCATGAGGACCTGATCTTTTTTCTGATCAGAGCCCCAGACATCCCGATTATTCTAGGTTTCCCTTGGCTGGTCTGACATGACCCGACATTCAGGTGGAGCACAGGGGAGCTGGTGTCCTGGGGTGACTGTTGCCGGCACTCGTGCCTGCTGCTTCCATGTCAGCTAGGTCCGTGGAAGGGGTAGCGGGGCTCCCCCGGTAGACATCCCGTGGGAGTACGAGGACCTCCAGGAGGTCCTCAGCAAGACCTGAGCAGCCAAGCTCCCTCCTCATAGACCTTGGGACTGTGCAATAGATCTGTTGCCGGGAACGATGCCTCCTCGAGGCCGTGTGTACCTCGTCCTTACCAAAACAGCAAGCTATGCAGGAGTACATCAAGGAGGCCCTGAATGCAGGTATCATCAGGCCCTCTACCTCACCTGTCTCCGCCGGCTTCTTCTTTGTGGGTAAGAAAGACGGGGGACTCCGTCCCTGCATCGATTACCGAGGTCTAAATGCCATCACCACCCGTTATCCTCACCCCTTACCTCTTATCACAGCAGACTTAGAAAGGATCCATGGGGCCACAATTTTTACTAAATTAGATCTCAGGAGTGCATATAACCTCAATCGTATCCGCAGAGTGGACGAGTAGAAAACGGCTTTCAGCATCTTCCTGGGCCACTATGAATATCGGGTCATGCCTTTTGATTTATCAAAGGTTCCCTCAGCCTTCCAGGCTTCTGTGAACAACGTCCTAGGGGACTTCATCAACAGATTCATGCTGGTGTACCTGGATGACATCTTGATCTTCTCACGCACACGGGAGGAACACATCGACCAAGTACGGGCTGTATTGAGTTGACTTCTCAGCCACCGGCTATATATCAAAGGTGAGAAATGCCTATTTCATCAAACTAATGTATCATTCCTGGGATATATCCTGAGCACGGCCGGGGTAGCCATGGACCCCAAGAAAGTGAGTGCAATAACAAACTAGCCCAGACCCACCACAGTGAAGGCACTCCAACACTTTCTAGGTTTTGCAAATTTCTATTGTCGCTTTATTCAAGGTTTTATCACCCTGGCGGCCCCACTCATGGCCCTCACCGCTACCGAAGGACCCCGACTATCCGGGAGTGAAGCCGCTGAGAGAGCTTTCCAGGACCCAAAGGCACGTTTCACATCAGCCCCGGTTCTCAAACATCCCGACCCCACCTTGCCATTCGTGGTCGAGGTGGACGCTTTGGTTGTGGGAGTAGGAGCTGTACTGTCCCAATGGTAGGGGACCCCACCTAAATTGTTCCCCTGTGTCTACTTCTTCCGTAAGTGTGTTCAGCCGATAACAAATGTCGACATCAGGAACCGAGAGCTCCTGGCCATTAAGCTCGCACTTGAGGACTGGCAGCACTGGCTAGAAGGTGCGGTGCATCCGTTCCTGGCACTTGCCGACCCTCGCAACCTTGAATACCTGGAGAAGCCATGCAGGCTGAATTCCCACCAGGCTTGGTGGGCCCTGTTCTTTACTCGGTTTCATTTCAACGTTTCATACAGACCAGGGTCCAAGAATACCAAGGCGGATGCCCTGTCCCGGATCCACAACCCCAAGCCCACACGGGACCACCCCTAGAGCATTCTACCCGAGGGGAGCTTAGTAGCCCCAGTGTGATTGCAGTTTTTACAGGAGCTACAGACTGCCGAGGCTTCGGAAGCAGCTCCACCAGACAAACTCAAAGGAAAAGAGTATGTGCCCACCAGCCTGCAGTCTACCGTAATGCAGTGGGCACACAACTCTCCAGAGTCCGGCAGATTCTATTGCTTCTTCAGGGGCGGTTCTTGTGGCCATCGTTGTCTGATGTCCGGGATTACGTGGAGGCTTGTGCTGTCTGTTCACAAGGTTGGACCCTGTTCCTGAAACCCCCAGGTCTCCTGGAACCCCTGCCTGCGCCTTCCCATTCCTGGACCCATGTGGCGGTCGACTTCCTGGTGGATCTGAGGACATCGTCTCAGATCGGGGTCCCCAGTTCACCTGAAGACTGTGGAAGGCCTTCTGGGAATGTTTGGGAGTCCAGGTAAGCCTGAACTCAGGGTACCACCCCCAAGCCAATGGCCAAGTGGAGCAGCTCCAACAGGACATTGCCAAGTACCTGCAGTCCTATTGCTCTAAGAAACAACACCAGTGGGTCAGGTACCTGCCCTGGGCAGAGTACGTGCACAACGCTGCACCCCACACCGCCACCAGGCTGTCTCCTTTCCAGTGTGTGTTGGGGTACCAGCTGGCCCAGTTCCCTTGGCAGACCCTTCCTAGCCAGACCCCGGCTATGGAGGACTGGCATCGAGATGGCAGCGACATATGGCAGACTGTCCAGGACCACCTGCAAGAGAGCTCAGAGCGGTACAAGAGACAGGCAAATTGCCGACGGACCCTTTCCTTTGTACCCGGGCAACAGATCTGGCTCACAACATGGGGCCTCCAGCTGAAACTTCCTTTGAGAAAGCTAAGCCCACATTACATAGGCTCATACAAGGTCTTGAGACAGGTTACACCGGTGGCTGACCGATTGCCATTGCCCCCAGACATGTGGGTGGACTCTACATTTCACGTGTCCCTTCTTAAACCCTGTGGTACCTCCTTACACCAGCCTGCCTTCCCTACAGATCCACCACCTCCAGGTACAGGTTCATAGGGACCCACTGTATGCCATTTAGTTCTTGCTGGACTCCCGCCAACAATGGAGACAACTGCAGGACCATCTGGAGCGGCCGGCGCCTTGCCCTCGGAAGCGTCCTCCTTCTTGGCGTAGGGCGCCAATAGACGAGAGGGTACTGTCGCACCCCCCTTGGCCAGCTCATCTGCGACACCTGCTGCCAATTGACGGAACAACAGATAAAAGGCAGTCCCGGAGGTTCTTCCATATGGAACCTCTGCGAAGAGCAACCACTGCCTCCCATCGATTGTTTCCTGTGTCACGCGCTACCTGGATTTCGTGACCCTTTGCCTGTTCCCTTTGACAACAATTACTGTTTTTCCCGGTGTATGACATTTGCTGATTGTCTGACCGTCACCTGTCCTTTGAGTATTCTTTTGCCTGATCCCTCGACAGCAATAAAACCCAGAAACCGAGGGCTGCGCTTGAGTCTGTCGCCTTTCTCCTCCTGGCAACAAGGACATCAATGGTCAAAATTAGGGATTTAACAAAGGTGTGTAATCACACTCACACTGACTGAAACCACTTGTCCTGAGTGGGGTTGCGGCAAGCCAGAGCCTAACCTGGCAACACAGAGCAGAGGGCTGGAGGGGGAGGGGAAACACCCAGGATAGGACACTAGTCCATTATGAGGCACCCCAAGCAGGACTCGAACCTCAAACCCACCAGAGAGTAGGCACAGGCCAAACCAGCTGCACCACCATGCCCCCCACAAAAGTGTAATGTAAGTAGGAAAATGGGTTCTATACCATGTTCTGTGCAAACCAGGAGTTATCAAAACTTTTTTCACCACATTCAATACAATTCAGCTTTCCCACTTTTACATTAAAATTATGAGGAGTTCTCTTTCTATTTTTGGTTTTTACTTTTGTTTATGTTTCAGGCAGACCGATGACTCTAAATTGCCCATAGGGTCAGTGAATGTGTGTGGCTACTCTGCAATGGGCTAACATCTTTTCTAGGGTGTACCTTTGTCAGACTAGTGCCCTATGCTGCAAGAATACGCTCTGGATTCAAGCCATCAAATATGGGAAAAACCAGTAATGAATAATTTTAATTAAAAAAAAAAAAAACCTTTCATATATACTTGCACTGAGCTGGCATCTGTTCCAAGCATCTTAAACCTGCATGCACAGCTGCTGAGTATTCATTTGATGGAGTTAAGCCTTTTACTGGGGTTGGGGTAAACATTCACAGGTCTGGATAAGCGAAAATTTTAATAAGTGTCTGTATTACAGGGGATTGGGTTACACCATGGCAAACTTGACTGGAGTTGTAACTTATAGTACTGCCTGTAAAAATCATCTTAGCACTGCATCCTTTTCTGTTTACATCATGCCACTGTCTCGCAGGGTAGTGCCATCACCCTACATGATGTTGACAAACAGCGAATAAGACACAACACCAAACAAGACTACCACTAAAAGAAAATCAGAAGCCACTATTAAAGAAGCAAGAAAAGACAATGTTGTTGTGATTAAAAGAACACCCTGTAATGATTTGTCTGATGTGCTACAATTCTGACAGCAGTAAACTCAGCAGTAAAGAAAACAAGCAGTGTTCCCCAAAAGAGAAACAAGGCAACAGTCCATCTCCTGTTGAATGGAATGGCATCTTGTGTTACTAAGCTTATCAATTTATCTTTTAATTGTTTTTATCAATTTTGTTTTGTCTCTGACAGATATGAAGGCAAGTTTAATTGGAGCCACATTTATCATTAATAAAGTACATAAAATCAGTTTAAGATTTCTTATTCATTTGCATTAAATTAGTATTATCATGTCCCATACATCATATATTAAATTAAACATTATACATAGTAACCAAAATATGCAGAGGAACTTAAAAATTATTGTCTAACAAAGCAGGGAGAAATGCTATGATATGGGTTTTCAAATTCTTTTGTGTATACTGGTTCATTAAATTAATTTAATTTTACTTTGACAAACATTCATTCAGAACTTGTGAGTTTTTATTTGCCATTCACCCTTAATTGCTTCAGTAAAATTGTCCAGCTTTATAAATGGGTAAATAGTTGTAGGTAGCTTAACATTATAAGCTGCTGTGGAGAGAAGTACCATCTAAATGAATAACTGTAAATTAGTTTATCTATTATTTCAATTCTGTAACTAAAATGTAATTTAGTTATTACTGTCACAAATAAATAAAGACAAGGGTTCTTAAAAGTGTCTGTAACAATTCGGTAATATACTCACCTGAAAGGTACTCTTCAATAAATACGCTTTTACCCAAATGAAACATCACACATACTTTAATATGTGAACACATAATGTTGCTTTTGAAAATACTTGTACAGTAACACCCTGAATACTACTATAGATGTATTCTTCAGAAATTGCATGAAAACTAAAAGAATGCTATAAGAGGTGATTCATTCACTGATTTTTTTAAATATGGAGAATCATGATAAATTACTGCATGCACTAAAACAAAAAAAGCACTATAGCAAAACAGGATTATAGGAGGTAGAGCTGAGGTATCACTGTACTGTGAATGAGATTGTCTCCAGATATGTTGTGATCTCCACTTAAGTATAAGCTATAAAACAAATGCTGTTAAAGTTAAAATTTGACTTAAACAACATTAATTTTCATGAACAAAATGTTAACAGGGACATTATATTTAGCTGATGCTTTTCTCTAAAGAGACTTGTAATGTTACAATTATCACAAGCTTACACTTCTTTATACAGCTGGGTACTTTTACTAATGCAATTTAGGACAAGTACTGCCCTCAAAGGTACTACAGCCAGAGGGGAGAATCAAACCTCTGATCTTTGGAGGTAAAGGTAGCAGTTTTAACCACTACACTACCAGCCACCTACAGCTCACTTTTAAATATAAGGCTGCTCTGTGTGTTTTAATGCTTTTATTCTGAGAACGTGATATGATACAAACTTACAAGAATGTTCTTCAGTCAATTACTCAAAAGATCTTTAACAAAAAACTTTGATTGATCACCTTCTATATTCCTCTTAAACAAAGGTACAAATTCTGTTTTTAATGAAACTGTGACACAGTGACTTGTGTTTTCCTGACAGCTGTCTTCCAGAGGTATTTACTGTGTGAAGATACATACAGTGACTTACCCATTTATACAGCTGTCTACTTTCTAGGACAGCAATTCAGCAAAAAAAACTACATCAGTAGCTCCCTCTACAAAAGCGAGGTTGACTCAAATGCCAGCTAGAAAAGTTAACTTTTGAATTGCATGATAATTTGAAAGAATTTTTTAATATCTACTCAGAAAATAACGGGGGGCATGGTGGTGCAGTGGGTTGGACCGGGTCCTGCTCTCTGGTGGGTCTGGGCTTCGAGTCCCACTTGGGGTGCCTTGTGATGGCCTGGCGTCCTGTCCTGGGTGTGTTCCCTCCCCCTCCAGCCTTACACCCTGTGTTGCCGGGTTAGGCTCCGGCTCTCCGGGACCCCGTATGGGACAAGCGGTTCAGACAGTGTGTGTACTCAGAAAATAAATATTGTAACCTTTTGCCTCTGAATTACATTATTTAATTTTATGAATTAGTCATGGTAAAATGAGGATATGAATAAATATATTTTAGTTTAAAGACTAAATCAAAGACAAAATCAAAACAAGAGGCAGCAAAACTGCTACCAGGATTTGATAACGTCAAACTGAAAATTTTAGCTCACGACTGACTGAGAGATTTCTGGTAAACCAGAGCTGACGTAAATCTTCTATACTGCACATTCCACAAATAACATTTCATTTTAGGCACCCCAGCTAGGACTCGAACCCTGGACTTGAACCCCAGACCCACAGGAGAGCAGGATCCAGGCAAACCAGCTGCACCACCACACCCCCAACCCCAATTTAGTTAAGAATAAAAAATGAAAAGATAAATTTATATAAAAAAGGAAAAAAAAACTAGCAGAACTTAAAGTCATTTCAGTTTTTAATTTAAAAAGTATTGTGGACATCACTTAAACTTAAAAGTTATTACATTGATTAAGTACTCTATTGATCACAGAGGTTCAGTGTTGGAGTCACTAACGGTCTGCTTAATTCAGTGAGGGTTAAATAATATTAATGAATTAGTTATAGATTTCAGAATGATGAAATAAATGACATATTCTACTAAGGAAAGATAACACTTTTGATAGACTCAGACCAATGCATTTCTGACAATTGAAAAAGTCAGTTTTTTCATTATAAACATAAGTTAAATTTGTTTTATCAATTACTCCTGACCGAATAGATAACCATATAATGACATGCACTGCCTGACTTAAATGTTGAGTTAAATGCATGCAGCTGCTATCATTATTTAGTTTTTTCAATGTTTGTATTTTATCTGGTTTGAGCTCTCAGATGTTGTAGTTTTCCATATAACCAGTCATGTATCCAATTTTTTTTTTTTGGCCTGCAGTTACTAGGGAGTAGTGTGTCCCTCTGCTGACTGGTTGCCCTAGTTTTTAAAAAAAGACTTTTGAAATGAATGTAGCACTTGGTGCTATTTATTGTTTTGTGCAAATGTGGTGATAGTTCTGCTGTTATCACATTTCTATTTTATTGTCATTCAGGTCTCTCTGATGTGGTCTCAGTTTCCATGCAGTTGTGGGAGTTAAGCTAAAACATTTTCTGAGGTCTTAGAAATATATATATTCATAATTACCTTGTTGTTTCTCTCCTGGATGACGACACCGGTTAAGCATTCTCTATGCATCACAGGCACACTGTTAGAAGTGCTTATGGCAGCAAAAATAAATTCCACAGTCCTGAATAGATATTTCTTTACCCACCACTTTGGTTTGGCTCTCATTTCAGGAATACTGCTTTTCTGGAAGCTTGACAGCAAAACTTTCTTATGCCAAAGTAAGGACAATTAAATCTTAGGCATTTCTATCGTATACCTTAATGCACTTAATAGATCTTGATACTTTATAGTCTCAAATACTAAACTGATGAAACAAAATAAAACTTTATTATTCCCAAAGAGAAATTCCACTCGGCTGCAGCAACATCCCTCAATTTGCAAATTCTCTTTGTCTGAAATTCCAGTATAACAGCTCTTGGCTTTTGATATTTAACTTTCAATTTGCAGTTGAAAAAAAAATCAGTTTAACAAAATTCATCGGAAACCTATCCCAAAAAATGAAATAAACAAATATAAAAGAATACATAATCACAAACACATTGTCTGAAGCTGCTTGTCCCAAGCAGGGTCGCAGCGAACCGGAGCCTAACCTGGTAACACAGGGCGTAAGGCTGGAGGGGGACAGGACACACCCAGGACAGAATGCCAGCCTGTCTCAAGGCACCCCAAGCAGGAGCCAGTGAAACCTGCTGCGCCACCACGTCCCCAAGAATACACAATTCATTTACAAAATATACCACCCAGAAATTTGCCCATTAATGGCCTCATTAAGTGTTTGATCATCATGAAGTATTATATTGTCACGACCGCAGGGGGTGAAATCCCTAATGTCCACTACAGGCAACACTCAAGATCCATGTAACTAACCCAACACACAATTCATAACCAGTTCCCAGTCCTGCAAATGAAGGTAGACATACATCTCTCGTTCGTGGATTCTTGATCAGCTCTTTACTGTTTTCCCTGTGATTCTTTTCGTATTTACTAACCTGTTCCTCCAGTTACTGCTCAGGTGTTTCTGCTCGAGACCTGAGAAGATCTGGAACTCTTGTCTTGTCTTTGTCAGTCCTTCAAGATCTTGTCCAGGTCCTGTGTACCCACCCTGTCATGTCTATTGGTATTAACTTCATTCATGCAACACAGTTTCAGTTACTGTAAGAACGATTTATGTATTTATTTCCAGATTTGAACTATTGTTGTGATCATTGCACTTTATGTCCGTGTTCATTTCATGTTCAAACGTCACATTTATCATGCTGAACTCACGGGTTTACTCATTGTAGTGGTGGCAGGAGGAGCTGTGGCTCTCCTGTAATACAGGTGTGTCAACCCTAAAGGCAGAATCTCTGATATCCACCAGATGTATCGCATTACATCAGTCTAATTGCATCAATACACCTGGACCCAACTGACCAGTTCCCACTCCTATAAAAAGGTTAAAGTCATGTCCCTGGTTTCCAAATTATTGATCTGTGCTCTTCTATGATTGCTCTAGCAATATGTGTTCACTGACCTGTTTCCTGAGTCCTGCTCCAGTGTGTTTCTTTTCTAGTTATATGCTCTTGTCTCGTCTGTGTCTGTCCTTCATGATTCTGTCCCAAACTCATTCTCCAACTCTGTCCATGCCTCATCTCTGTGTATTCACTTTGTGCACGTAAACTCATTTCAAGTACTGTCAGAACACTTTGTGTATGTCTTTGTTCTCTATTCACTGTGTCACCATTTCATTTTATTTCCTGATTTGCACTGTGAACTTTTATGTACACTCTGTTATTGAGATCATTAAACTCTTCATTCATGTTTAGACTTTACAGTAAAATACACGCACACGCACTTTCTGAACCCCTCGTCCCCTACAGGGTCGGGGAGCCTACCCGGCAACTCAAGGTGCAAGGCTGGAGGGGACACACCCAGGGCAGGACGCCAGTCCACTGCAAGGCACCCCAAGCGGGACTTGAACCCCAGACCCACCAGAGAGGAGGACCTGGTCCAACCCACTGCGCCACCACACCCCCTCAGTAAAATACATCCAAGTTGATTTCACATCAAAGAATAACCCCCCAACCAGAATGACATCAGCAGTTACAGGAGTGCATAAAGATGGTCGGGGTAAATGGGGAGCATCTTGGGGCACATCATAAGAAACTCCTCCGACTTACCAACACTATATCACGGATTTGTCATATACTAAAAGGCAGAGCACCACCCCCTGTCTTCAGACAGCATGGACAGATTTCACAGATGGACGTGCCAACCTCCCCCATTTGCTTCACCACTGATGAGTGTGGCAGCACCCTGTCTTGTGATGACAACATGTGGACAGTTATACATGCTCCACACGACTACCACCAGTGCAATACATCATACACACCACCAGCATCGGTTCAGATAAGCAAGAGAGATCTGACCCACAAGGAGAGAAGAGGTCAGCTCCAGTGGAAACTGTGCTTTTATTGCGGCGCAACAAGTCACGTTCAGGTTGTCTGTCTGATGTGGCCCTACTGTGGACCTGTAAGACAGCATATAGTGGAGAGTGGTGTTTCTCACAGTGCTTCCCAGCTTTTTCTGTCAGCCAAAATATTATCGGGTATGCATTCAATGCAGGTTAAGGTGATGGTGGACATTGAGGGAGCAGGGAACTTCATAGATATAGCAACTGCACAGGCTTGGGGTCTACCTTGGATTCAATGTCCGCAGCCTCTAAATATTAGCCCCATTGGACGTGGGTTAGTGAAGAAGCGAATTGTGTCTGTCACCCTCCACGTCAGGCTGTCTCACACCATTTACTACTTCTACTGTGGTGTCAGAATTAAGTAGTCATAGAAATTGTTAAGCATGGTAACTGGTAATATTTTTGTACTGGGTTTAAGGCTGTGTTCTGTGCTCTGGAAAGCAATACCATTGTGGGAGAAGCAGGCTGTACCAGGCACCAGGTCAGAGGTTATCTGATAAGGGCACGCTGTGGACACCAAGAGCATATCATAAAAGGCTGATGGTCCTGCCTTGCCTGGAGCGAGGTCAGTTTAAAGTAAGCTGGATGATGGGGGTTGGATGATTTGACCTTAGGGTGAGGGTTTTAAAAACAAAAGAAGCAGAAAGTTACTAGGCAAAAAGGCGGGAAAACACTGAACACACCTGTTGTTACACCTTGTAAGAAATTATGTATGAGTTTTCCTAGTCTTGCTTCATTGTGTTTCTGTTCTAGTCCTGTGCTCTTGTCCCATCTGCACTTGTCCTTCGTGATTCTTTCCCGAACTCATTGTCCATCTCCGTCCATGCCTTGTCTCTCTGCATTTGCTTTGTGCATGTAAACTCATTTCACATACTGTCAGAACACTTCGTGTGTCTCTTTTCATTGTTCATTCTATCACCATTGCACTTTATTTATTAATTTGTACTGTGCAGTTGTATGTACACTCTGCTATTGCGATCATTACATCCTTTGTCCGTGTTTGGACATTACACTAAAATACATCCGTGCCCATTTCATATACGGACGTTACAGGGACATGTGTACATGTGTACATTGTTGAAATGTAACTATTTCTGGGAGTCATGGGAAAATTGCTGGCCTCAGTGTTTTTCTGCGTGTATGATAAATTAGGCTAGACATTACTGTTGTTTAACTGCATTGCAGTGAGATGAAGCTTGTCTTCTTAATTTTTTCTGCCCTGAACCCCATTGACAGCACAGTGAAGATGGGTGGTATGACACAGATTGCAGTGTTTTAGTAATGTTTGGGATTTTGAATGGGCTGTGAACGTATCTTTACTTTCCTCATTTAAAATAATGGTAAATAGGCTCTTAGTATGCAAAAAATCAACACACCCAGCATTTCCTGGAACAGATTAGTTTTGCAAATAAAGGGATACATATACATCAATACATATGGTGAAGCTCATAAGTACAGGTTTCAAGAACAGTCTAACCTATTGCTCAAATCTAAGCATACTATGTACAGATCTGTATCTGTTTTATTGAACACAGTATTATACATCCATCACAATTAAACTAAACATTAACATTAAGTATTCAAAAAGGAGGAAAAAACATGTTTGTACTCCAACAAATACCAACAAAAGCACATCTTTGGAGCAATTTATCCTATCATACTGGTTCTGTATTAAACAGCAAGTGTTTGAAGAGAACTGTAAACACATACTAAGGATACACACACACATTTTCAGAACTGCTTGTCCCGTACGGGGTCACGGGGAACCAGAGCCTACCCGGTAACACAGGGCGTAAGGCCGGAGGGGGAGGGGACACACCCAGGACGGGACGCCAGGCCGTCGCAAGGCACCCCAAGCGGGACTCGAACCCCAGACCCACCAGAGAGGAGGACTGTGGTCCAACCCACTGCACCACCGCGCCCCCCCATACCAAGGATAAACTAATTTAAACAATAGTGGGGGTCCTGCTCTCCCGTGGGTCTGGGGTTCGAGTCCTGCTTGGGATGCCTTGCGACGGACTGGCGTCCCATCCTGGGTGTGTCCCCTCCCCCTCCGGCCTTACGCCCTGTGTTACCGGGTAGGCTCTGGTTCCCCCTGACCCCGTACGGGACAAGCAGTTCTGAAAATGTGTGTGTGTGTGTGTGTAGCCTTATGTACTTTGCTTATAGCTGTCATTGACGTATTGCAGTTAAAAACCAAATTTTAGAGTTCTAGAAGTTTGACAGTAAAATGTTAATTGTACGTGCCTTGTAAAAAATAGAGTAATGATCAACAATGGCAGTAAGCAGTAATTTCAAGCATCTGAACTAACTGGCCTTTTTTCATTTGTTAGTTATTTTCATAGTGTTACTTTCCGTCTGAGTAGGAGTCAGGGATAATTATTTGTAACCTAAGGTTCTTGTTTTGAATCTTGTTCTTACCATTGCCGTATTGTTTTAAGAAGTGCAATTATTCTTAAGTGCTTTAGTATAAATGCCATGCTGCATAAATAGGTCATTTATTGTTCTCCAAAGATACGCAGATTTTGAAAAAAATATTAAAGTTGAAGCTGTTAGCATTGCTAGTGACTCAGAAAACTGAAAAGCTATTTGAAGAATTGAAAAAAAATAACTAAATAGCTTTTTTCCTTGGAACAGCTGTTTGGGGAAGTATTGAAATATGGTAACCAAATTGGAAAACGCATACAATTGTATCCCTTGGTATGTGCTATAAGAAGTACTGCAAGAATACAGGGTACGACTTTCCATATAAGTGTGAGATACGTTTTGTCAGTATTCTTGGCATTAAATCAAATCTTATCTGTGCAGGTGTCAGACACTGTTAAGGTTTTGTTCTGTCTTGTTTGGTTTTTTCTGTTTTGTCTCCATTCCTGTCTCTGATTTCCTTGAACAATGAAAAGTAAATTAAGGTGCAGCTGAGGCTCTAAGGTTGTTCAAGTGGGGGAACTAAGAATAGTATCTCTACTTTCTGCAGACAGTCTTAGCTTACTCTAACTGTGAGCTTCATTGTGCACTCAAGCAGTTCACTTCCAAGTGTGAAGTGACTGACATGAAAATCAGCACCTCTGAGATCTTCACCCAGAAAAGAGTGGGTTTCTCTACAGGTGAGAAGGGAACAATTTCCCCTAGTGCAGAAGTTTAAGTATCTGTCATGCTCATGAATGATAGAAAAAAGGGAAAATGAATGTTTAAAGATGAGAGTGAATTGATGCAGTGTCAGCGGTTGTCTGTGGCAGTAAAGTGGGAACTGAGTCTTCAGACTAAAGTCTCGGTTTATGCCCCATCTTTACCTATGGCTATGAATGCTCGGCAATGACTGAAAGAATGAGACTGCAGATACAAGCAGCAAAAATTAACATCTTTGCAGGACTGCTGGGCTCACTTTCCACAACAGGATGAGAAGCTCAGTGCTCTAGTTACCATTTCTGAGATACTGAAAGCAGTATGGCTGGCTCTCAACCCTGCCTGTATGCTTATATACTAGGTCATCATCCAGTGACTCAATAACTGCGAAGGGAAAGCTGTGTATATAGACTGTGATTTTGCCCAGAAATACCTTAACTGTCTCAAGGTGTAACTTGGACAGATTTAAACCTGACAGAAAACTGTTGTATCCACTTGAATTAAGCTCAGTATTACCTTATGATCTGTACACATTTCTATAACAATCAGCAAAGTCTATTTTTATTGCTTTAGGATCTGTTAAGGCCACACCTCCTATTTCAAAATGAATTCTGTGACTATCCCAGGATGCTTCAGTTTTTAACTGCAAAGCTAACAGTTTGCGGGGTGTTCCTCCAAGCTCAAAGTATCTTCATTTAATCTGCATGAGAAGAGGCTACCGTCAAATAAAAAAGACTCCTTTCATGTAAATTACAAGCAAATATAATTTGTACCCCCTAATTCTCAAACTGGCTGTAACTGTCTTTTACGAGAAACAGCTATTAAAAATAGACATTTCAATCCAGTATATGCTCTTTGATGACACTAAGCATCATCAAGTCAAACAGAATCCCCCTTGTGGAGCATAGTTTCTTCTCCGTGTCTGCTGCCACATACATGACCATATCTCAGAAACCTTGTGACTTTTTATGATCTATACTGATGAATATGCTGTTTGCTGATGACGCTGCTCTGGTGTCACACACACAGGAAGAACTTCAGCGGCAAATGGATTGCTTCTCTCGCACAGTTGAGGCCTTTGGTCTCAAAATAAGCTTGGAGAAAACCAATGTTATGGGACAAAGTACCCCTCAACCTCCATCAATCTCCATCGGCAACTACACTCTTGAGGTCGTTCACGCATTCAATTACCTCGGGTCGACCATCACAGATACCATGTCACTGGAGCCTGAGCTCAATAAAAGAATAGAAAAAGCCGCCACGACTCTGTCCAGTCTCAGCAGGAGAGTGTGGATGAATGGCATGCTTTCCAGGCGTACTAAGATCAAAGTATACTGTGCTTGCGTTCTTGGAGTTCTGCTCTACGGAAGTGAAACGTGGACTTTGTATGCCCACCAGAAGAAAAGATTGAACACATTCCACCTGCGTTTTCTCAGACGCATCCTCCAGATCTCGTGGAAGGACAAAGTTACTAACAGTGACGTCCTTAATCAGGCTGGATTGCCAAGCATGCAGACCATCCTCAGGCAACGCAGGCTACGGTGGTTAGGGCATGTCTGTCGGATGGATGAAGGAAGGATCCCAAAAGACATCCTGTATGGGGAACTGGCCTTTGGTGTACGTCCAACCGGACGGCCCTATTTGCGCTTCAAGGATGTGTGCAAAAAGGATTTGAGAGAGCTTGACATTAATGTGAACGGCTGGGAGGAGCTGGCAACTGATCACTGCAGCTGGAGGCGGGAACTTCATCAAGGTCTGGGACGTGGCGAACAAAAGCTGCGACTACAGGCTGAGGAGAGGCGAAGACGCAGGAAGGTCAGGGTTCAAGTGGAACATATGAACAGCACCCAGCACATCTGTTGCAACTGCGGCAAGGACTGTCATTCTCGTTTGGGCCTTCACAGTCATGGCCGGCGATGCAAACCACCGTGAAGTGGACAAAACCAAGGTGCAATTCCATGGTCTTTCTAGACTGATGGATGCCAATGATGGACTGATGAATAATAATGAACCCAGCAGCAAAAAAAGTTTCAAATAAAGCGTTAAAACTCAAAAAATCAAAAGACAGTATAATGTTAAATTCTCTTGAAAGATTATATTGTAATGACCTGCGTTACTGTTCGAAGCGGGAAATGTGTTCACTGTAATTGGTTAGTGTTTCATGACATATGGGGAATATAAGGGGGTGATTGCATCTGCCTGGGAGAAAAAGAGGAGAGAGCCTGGGGACACTAAGCAGGCTGGGAAGGCTAGCTAGACGCGCAGCTTCTTTGAGAAAATGGGGTCCTCGGACCAAGAGCATTATTTCCCTGTGCGTCAGTGTTCTAATGAAATATTTGCGTCCTTCTTCGCCCCATCCAAACCCACGGCTCTGCGCGCCATATTGGTGTCAGAAGTGAGATGGGGCAGCACCACGAGAGGCTGGATTCGGGAGCAACTGAACACCGAAGGTGAGGAAGGGGAAACTGGCGCGAGAACGAAAGCCAGCCGTCCAGCAAAATAAGACCTTGCAACAGTGGTGGTCGAGGCGGAGAAGTGGGTAGAGAGCACGGGTGTCCAGGGGGACCCCAGGGAAGCGCATGCTGTGGTGAAGACGGTGGAGAAGGGATGCGAGGTGCCGCTGGAGACGGGTGAGCAGGTTGAGTGGGGTCTCCCTGCGCCCAGGGAAAATGTGGCAGAAGAAGGCAGCGAACGCCGGTGGATGCTGGACAAAGTCTGGAGCCTAAAGGTACAGTGTTTAGGATAGCACCCAAAGGAAACCTACAACACAAGGAGCACATGTAAACATCCACACAAACTAAGCTGGACTCAAACCCCCAGACTATGAGCCCCCACTGCTCCATTGTACCACCCAAGAACAATAGTATATGTAAAACAAGATACAAAACAAAATAAAAAAGAAAATAATAGCATGTTAAATGGGAAGGGAATTGGAAGAGAAGAGTTTGCAATCAGTTATGTATAAGAAGTGTTAAAGATGTAGGTCTTAAGCCTTGACCCAAATTTTTCAAGAGCAGTTCTGATATTCTGGACTTTGTTTTCAAATAGAATTTGTGTGTTTAAAGAAAAAAAAAAGTTGCAGCAGGAATTCAGTGTGTTCGGTTAAAGAAAAAAAAAAGGGTCAAACCTTTTATCGCTCAGAAACACATAACATATTTTTCCTGTTTCACATAATGGTAATGCAGAGGTGGGGAGCGCAGCGGGTTTGACTGGGTCCTTCTTTCTGGTGGGTCTGGAATTCAAGTCCTGCTTGGGTGCCTTGTGGCTGGCATCCCATCCTGGGTGTGTCCCCCCCCCAGCCTTACGCCTTGTGTTGCCAGGTTAGGCTCCGGTTTACCACGACCCCGCTTGGGACAAGCAGCTTCAGACAATGTGTGTGTGTGTGTGTGTGTGTGTGTGTGTAATGAAGAGATATTTTTGAGAGAATTCACCTTATGCACAGCTCTTCAGGAACAAATTACTTCCAATCTGGTGAAGAGAGCATAAACTCTTAATTCAGTGCCATTATTTTTAAATATGGTTGGGAAACTTTTTATCATATTTGCCATTAGGCTACAATCACTGCTTTTGTTCAGTCTTCTTGTATCTTGATCTCTTTTCTATTAAATCTCCCCTAATTACCGCTTTTGTTTGCTCTCATAGAGCAAAGTCTCCTGCACCACTTTTGGCATGGTTAGGCAGAAATTGTGATAATTTCTTTGACAGAGATTTGATGTGACATCACTCAATAAAGAATTAAAATGCCAAATATAAACCACAGCTAAAATTGCATTTCCAGTTAAGTCAAGTGAGTGTGATCCAGCTTGACCATGTTGTACCACAGAGTAGAAATAACAAATTTCAACAGTCAATCAAGAAATAAAAAAACAGAATATGATTTGGTGACTGTATAACAAAAGAGTAATACTGTTTGATGCAGAACAAGCTGCGGTCTTGTATGGGCCAGAGATGGCCACACTTTTCACTAAAACATCGTGCAATGTTAAACCACTTACAACTATTTACCCACTTATACAACTGGATAATTTTATTGGAGCAATTCAGGGAAAGTACCTTGCTCAAGAGTACTACAGCTGGAATTCAAACCTGCAACCTCTGGGTCCAACAGCTGCCCCTGTAACCTGTAACCCAGCTACCAACTGCTTTTCTTTGAGCCATAAATGTTCTGCTGTAAAAACAAGAGTCGTTCACTAGCAATATGTTGATTGAAAAAGAGGAATTAGACATACAGCCTGGAAGATCTTCTTCAAAATGAGAAATGCACAGTTTAAAACAGAAATTGTCCAGAAACAGGTTACAACAACAGCTTTCTTGAAAACACAGTAACAAATAAAAATATAAAAATAAAGAGAATTGAAAATGACACTAGTTTCTTCTTGCTCCACAATGCCAAAAAGGTGTGTTGTTGTTTCATTAACTTGCTCTACACCCGATACATCCTAAAAGATCTGGACCATCGCAAGCCTATATCAGACAAACGTTTCTAAAAATGAATAAATGGAAAAAAAACATTAAAAAACAAACTGAAAATATATTTTTTTACAAATATTTAAGACATATTGCTTAAAAATGCATTAAAAAAATTCACGCATAAAAATAATTTATCCTGGTATTTTTGTAAATTTTAGCTGACATATTCTTCATCCAAAACAATTTTTTACTCATAAGAAATACACTTGAACGTTGACTTAAAAAGACAACAAAGACTAGAAGTTCATAATTTGAATTGTTCCTAAGTCCAATTGTTACATGACAATTTGTAAAATCTTAATAATACAGCTGACTGTCTTGATTTATTCACAGGTTTGTTACTTTTAAAAACATCAAATAAAGCTATGATCATTTAAAAATTACTGCAAGATTTTATCTGTTTTTATCAATTGCTAAGATAATGAAGGGTCTTTGTGTTGTTCTATCTTTAAAACAGAGCACGAGGCACAGAACTCTGTGGATGGAACACAAGTTTAATTTCTCTTATTATTTTAAGTAATGCTAAGTCTACGTTAAAATGATGGAAAACAAGAAATATATCATCTACAACCTCATATTCAATGTCTTTGTGCTCTGTTGTGCACACACAAGACAGTGCCATGTTCTTTCTGTGCATCAGGTGCCACAAAAGAATGAAACAGTGGATTACAGATAGGAAAGTGAGTGTAAATATTTAAAAGTATTTGCCAAATGTATGTCTCATTTGCAACTGAAGACAAAACAAAACTGGCCACAAGGAAGTGATAAATTCATTACATAAACATGTTCGTCAGTATCTGGTCACTTTCAGTTCATAATGAAAAAAGTGTAATGGTAGAGATATTTCTATTTCTTCACAATGCGGTTTAAATTAAAAAAGTTTCAAACACAGTTAAAATAAATAAAAAAACACACTGAATGAAATCAGTCTAAAAAAGGTTTATGAAACCGCCTGCCTTCCCTTCCCCTTCTGACTGCATTTTTCCGCTGATTAATGGTAAACATTTTCTAAGATGTACATAGTTTTTTGTTTTTTTTTTTTCCAAAAGTGTCTGCTAAATAAATAAATGTAAAGGAAAATGTAAACAGCAGAAACACAGGCCATTTTTGGCTGTACAACATGAAAATTTTAGGAAATAGAATACAGATGAAAATAGAATTACAAGTGAATCGGTTCAGGAATGTTCATATTTTCAAAAAAATTGTAACACTAATATTTGTAACAGGAAGTACAAGTATAATGGTAATTTGACCCCATCAAATGAGTAATTTGCCCAACAGGGTGACTTTGTAGAACGAGTGAATCCTGTTATGTGAGTAACAGCTACATATTCTGCAAAAAGAATAAGACTTACTTATTTGTTGCTGCCCACTGCAACAGGTATTCAATTTACTGTGTAAAAGCATAATGTAATACATACAAAAGTACACAAAACATAAATAAAGTTATCATTATTTAGAAGTCAGATCTGCCATGATCACTTATGGCATTGAGAGATGGATGTTTTTAGTGCCAAAGGTAATCGTGCAAGTTCTATTAAAGACGTGGTGACTGGATGACTCAGGGAATGTGTCAGCTCAAAAAGTTGGAACACATAGCAACTGGAGGACACTGCAAAGACTTAGAAAAGAAAAAAAAAAAAAAAAACAGGTACACACCAGAACCAGGTACAGGGAACTGGTAGCAGGAATATCAGAACAGTGAACACAAGGCAAAACTAGTTGAATACCGCAGGTGTAATGGTGTGAGCTGTTTGAGAATCTACAACCTGATTGTTGCCAGTGTCTCTCTTTTAAAGACCAGGAGGCTTTACAGCAACTAAGTGTAACAGATGTGGCTAAGTGGAGCTGAGTAGGTCACTGATGGTATTACATCCTGAAGTGGTGACAGTAGCCCCCCCAGCTGCAGCTCCAATCACTCATTGCTGAAAAGAAGCATTAAGCCCCCTAGAGTGAGGAGCAGGATTTCTCGGGTGCATCTGGTGGAATTCCTCAATGAAAGCAGGGTCTGGGATGTCATGGGCATGTTCCTCTGGTCCATACCTCCCAGTTCACCAGATATTACATTTGTCCCCCTTGACATCTGGAGTCCAAGATGGTTTTTGACAGAATATGCAGGAGTGCTTTCAGAATCAATGGATGGAGAAGGAGATGGAAGGCAATGGACATAGAACAGACATGCTGCTTGGCTTCAGCAGAGAAACATGAAACACTGGGCACATGGAGGTAGCTGCAAATGATGTAACCAGGTTTATCCACTTTGCAGATTTAAAGAGCCCAATGTACCTAGAAGCCATCTTTTCCTGCTGACAAGTGAATGAAGTGACTCCCAGACAGAATCACTTCCCTTTAACTAGTTGTCCACAGCAGGCATCTCATTGGTTTCAGTAGTCCCCGAGAACAGATGGGGTTGATGTTCTGAAATACACTGGAAAGGGGCTACATTAGTGGAAGAATGTACAAGTAAATTCTGGGCTTATTCTGCTAATAAGAGGAATCTAAACCAGTTGGTCTGGTATTGGGTACACTCACTTTGGAGATACTGCCTGATCTCCTGGTTGAGCCATTTAACCTGGCCATTAGTCTGGGAATAAAAGCCATTTATCAGATTGATTGATGCCCTCTGACCAGACCAAAAGGAATTCCACACTCACCACACTTAAAGACTCTTGCAGGGAAGTGGGCCCTAATCAATGACAATCTCTTCAGGGATACCGTAGAATTAGAAGACCTGTTGAAACAATATTTTAGCCATCCCCATTGCCATGAGCAGCTCCTTCAGTGGGATCAGACAGCAGGCCTTAGAGAATCAGTCAGTCATCACTAGAACAGTGGCATTTCCTTTGGAACTAGGGGAGTCAGTAAGGAAAACAATTGAAATATATGACTATGCGGGGGGTGCGGTGGCGCAGTGGGTTGGACCGCAGTCCTGCTCTCCGGTGGGTCTGGGGTTCGAGTCCCGCTTGGGGTGCCTTGCGACGGACTGGCGTCCCGTCCTGGGTGTGTCCCCTCCCCCTCTGGCCTTACGCCCTGTGTTGCCGGGTAGGCTCCGGTTCCCCGTGACCCTGTATGGGACAAGCGGTTCTGAAAATGTGTGTGTGTGTATATGACTATGCTCTTTTTGGTACTGACCGGAGTACTAAAAGTCCTGCTGGCAGATGTCTTGGAACCTTTGCTTGAGTGCATGTAGTACATGATAGAATAAAGTCCCTTTCATCCTGCTTCAGCCTCCAAAACCTTGCTGAAAAAAGCTTCAGAGATTTACACGCTCGTGGGTGACCAGATTTGGGAGTTATGAGCCCAGTGCAATAACTGGGAGTGACTATGGATGGGATGTATTCCTTGTCCATGGGCTGGTCACTTGGTCCTGGTTCCTAAACTTGAACAACTTTGATATCATCCAGGAGGGCCCACTGAATTCAAGCCACAAAGTGCAGGGCAAGCACGAAGATATCAAGTAGCACATTGCTGTAAGGGACCTCAAATACCCAAGAAAGAGTATTCACATTACTATTCTTTGACCCTAGGCATTACATGGCTGTAACGTAAAACTGACCGAAAAGAAGGGGCCAATATACCTGCCTAGTATTGAGCCTCTTAGCTTTCAGTTTGTAACTACTGCTTTCCCACATTATAATTCAATTTTGTGGGTGATATGCATGCATGCAAGGTGCTGAGTCAAACCTGTCCCATAGTAACCACTTGTGTGGTTTCCAAGACAAGTCAAAGGAGGAACACAGGTTGTGGGTGATAACTTATGTAAAAAAATGTAAAATGTCTTTTGAAGTCCTCAAAAGCTTGACGGTAAGGTGCCTGCAAGACCTTCATATCAAATCTCAAGGGGAGCTGTGATTTTACTGAAACTCCCTATGATTTTGTGTATAAAAGTTTGCAAAGCCTATAAATCTGTGTATCTTATAATATATTTTTATTTATTTTATTTTTATAGAGCGCTCTTCTCACGCAGTGACACAGAGCGCTTTAACACAGGCATATACAGCAAGAAAAATTGATACAAACAAAGAAGACAGTCAACTAATGGCTACCATAAGGAAGAACTTATTAAAGAGCTATAAGTATACTTACTGGCCGCCGGGGATATATAATGTATCTTATCTTGTGTATCTTATAAATTTAAAAAAAAAAAAAAATTGGTGGGACGGTATCGGGATTTGTCTATCCTGTGTTTTATGCACCTACTGGAACGATGAATCTCGGTGCAGCAAGTGGTAGGCAACAAACTAGGTTTGCTTGAGACTTTCATGTCTGCAGCTGTGTCTTCTTCTCTTAATGTAATGCATAAATTGTACTTTTGCTGAGATGTACGTCGCTTTGGACAAAAGCGTCTGCTAAATGAATAAATGTAAATGTAAATGTAAATCTTTGTATGTCTTTCACTCTTTTGGGTTGTGGCCATACCACAACAGCAGAGACCTTCTTAGGACCCATCGCAACACCATTGAACCCCAAAACAAAACCCAAAAACTCTACTATGCCCTTATGAAACTGGAACTTTTCATCTTTGACATACTACTTATTGTCATCTAGTTGCTTCTGTAGCACTACGTGACCTATATGTCCTTCAAAGAACTCAGAAACAACAGGATATCATCTACACTAACCCAAACAATATCATCTAGATAGATTAACACAAATCATCAATCCGAAGATCTATAGCACAGCAGCACGGATGATGAGATGGAAGAACCTCAGACAAGCTCTGATGCTCAGCCAGGTGGTGCATCAGCACTGGGACTCAATGGATGTGCCACATCAAGGTAGTGTGAGACATGCTTCTGTTCAATTCACTTGAATTCTCAATCAAAATATGGGGTCATGTGTAACCAGCTATGGATATCCACTGCACCACTATTAAGAAATCTCCTGTACCTGAGTACAGCAAGAAACCTTAAAAGGTAACAACAACAAATATGAAGCATGTGAGATAAGCCCCTCACCAGAAGTTGCACCACTGGTGGTACACAAAGGGGTTGTACAGGGCAAGACATCTGGATGACACATATTACAGGGGACAGGAGGCAGGAACACCAGAACAGAAAACAGACGGCAAAGCTACTTGAGCAGAGTAGGTATAATAGTGTGTTCTGTTTGACAATCTGCAACATGACTGCTGCCAGTTTCTCTCTTTTAAAGACCAGAATATTGACTGAAACCAGGCGTAACAGTGGCCCTTAGTTTGTCAATGGTGGTGTTATACCCAGGGGTTATGAAAATAACTAAAAATCTAAATTTTTGAAATACAGATAAGAGTAAAATCAATATGAAAGGATGTTTATGTAAATAAACTCGAAAATGTGTCTTCAAAAATGTGTAACTCATGAAAATTAGTGTGTAATGCGTTTCTGAAAAACCATTTACAAGGTGCATTCTCAAAATTCAGACATACCTTTTCAATGATAAACATTTTTATCCTTTCCTGAACCCCAAAACCAACAACCATTCATGACAAAATCTCGCTAAATCCCATTAAAATACACACAATTACAACAATATTTAATTGTAATTATTATATCACAGTATGATATCACAAGACAATGTAACAAGGAAATTTTCCTTCATTAATTACTCTATAATACTGTACAGTTTTGTACATGTATTTGTTCAGCTTTTTGTAGCTATTACACACACACATTTTCAGAACCACTTGTCCCTTACGGGGTCACGGAGCCTACCCGGCAACACAGGGCATAAGGCCAGAGGGGGAGGGGACACACCCAGGACGGGACGCCAGTCCGCCGCAAGGCACCCCAAGCAGGACTCGAACCCCAGACCCACCGGACAGCAGGACTGCGGTCCAACCCACTGCGCCACCGCGCCCCCCCTTAGCTATTACATATTATACTCTTAAAACTCACCAACTAAATCTACATACACATGGTACTTAATGTTTGCGTATTAAGTCAAATTTAGTTGCACAAAGAAATGTAAAGACCAAGGAAATCAATGAAAATGCAAACAAATTTACACTCAACACTTATAAAACGTAATGCAGCATAAACCAAATTGTAACTGTGAAGATGACCACACAGTGACTGTTCTCACACCACTTAGCTCTTGGGAGGTACAAGAAATACAGATTCAGTCCGTGTAAGTTCAGAGAACTCTAATAATGAAATTACTGTAAAATGAATGGCTGTAATGTGTGTACCTTGGGGGATGATGGTATGTACATGGTGGATATAACACACACACACACACACACACACACACACACACACACACACACACACACACACACACACACACACACACTAGCTGAAACCGCTTGTCCTGAGCGGGGTCGCGGCAAACCGGAGCCTAACTCAACAACACAGGGCACAAGGCTGGAGGGGGAGGGGACACACCCAGAACAGGACGCCAGCCCACCACAAGGCACCCCAAGTAAGACTCAAACTCCAGACCCACCAGAGAGCAGGACCTGGCCAAGCCTGCTGAGCAACCGCACCCCTGTATGGTGGATATAATAAAACTGAAATGATGACAAAATGACAAAAATTATAATGCTTATGGGGTGAATTGGTCAAAGAACAAGATTCAATAAGAATTTTATCTTCAGTAATTTACGTTTTTAATATCGTTGAATTTTAATTTATACTGTATAAAATATTTCAGAGTATTTTTTAAAACAATAATAAAAGCTATATTCTGTCATGTATTTGGGGATCAAAAAATTCACCTTAGTAATAAATGGAGTTTGCTGAAATACTGGTGTACAATTTAAGCTTGCTTGAATACGTGCTTATTCACTGGACACAGACCTCCTCCCTTGTTACTCCTATATGCAAATGCAGCAAAAATGACTCGTAGAATGACAGTTCCACCTCCAAGTAAATGTTGTATCAAGCATATAAAATTTCTACAGACCTGTAGGCCAACAGTTTTAAATAATGCAAATAAGACATTCTAAAAACAAACTGTCACTATTACCAGCAACTGCAGAGGCCATAGGCTCACACTCAAACAGCTATAGGCATTGTTGACGTAGACAAACATAAAAATTATTTAGGTGTTTATGAGGTATTCCAGTAGTATGTCTGCAAGGTTGTCATGTTTAAATACTGGTGACATATTTTAGTGATGTGTGTCATAGCCTGCAGTGTTTTCCCTGTGTACTCGTTATATTACTTGGCGTCTGCAACAACTCTGACAGTCGGCATGCAGTGAATGTGAATAATGTTGGAAATCACTGCTGTTTCCAACAGTCCTTGACTCCTTAAAATCAATCAAAGTGAGGCAGACAGCAAAACAGGATATGTGGTGCAATGCACACCCGCAACTCACACATGATCATCTAAGACCCTTCTGTAGACTTCAGCAATGGAAGTGGTAAGTCCCTTTTACCCTTACACATAGACATAGCAAATACTATATTCAACATAGCCTACTGCAAATCAGATAAACAACACAGGAATAAACACAGTAAATCACAGTTATGCATTAAAATATACCATTACTACCAGTCTTTCAACTGCTGTATCATGGAGAACTACCTCTAGTAGAATCTCTTTTCGCCATTTAGGGTTTTTATTTAATTCCTGCGGAAAAGCGTAACTAACAGCCGACTACTTTGCGTTCACACACATGATCGGTAGGCCAATTAACAACCGAGAAGAAGTGTCTTTTCTTTTTATCTCTTCAAAGGTATAGAAAAATAAAAACACCTAACAGGAACAGGTAACAAAAACGCATCCTACAATTACAGCCGATTCGTGTGCATCGCATGTGTAGTGCACGAACGGGCCGCAGCGAACATATTCAGCCGGTTGACAATGGCAACTGCAGTGTTACCTAGTGTCCCTCCATTTATTATATATACAGCACGCCGCACGAAAAGTCCGTCTGCGTGTTTGTGCTCTATAATATGATTGTATTGATGATTACAGGACTGAGTGAAAAACGGTACACGCAGCAGATACTACACATAGTGTGAGAGAACAAAGCATTCCTCATAAGAAAGCACACACATGATATCGTAATGCACACTCACATTTTCACGCAAATCAATGGTTTGACATGAACATGTTTCAGTGCTTTGCTTCATTGGTTTTATACTCATAATCGGTGTTGAATAAGCAAAATATTAAATGTAGCTTTGCGGTTATTTCACAATTTTGTAATGTAAATAATTCGACACATATATTCTATATTTTCTTTAAGTGTTCGTACCTAAAATATGCTCAGACAACAATACACGGACAAAATACAATTAACTGAGATTTCTAAAAAACGACGTCGCTGCTTGTTAACATCACAAGCTAACTGTGTCTATAATTCAATTATAAGAACATATTCAGACCCTGTCTTTGCTGAATAAGTCATAATACTCATAATAACACATTACACACTTTCATACCCGAGGTGTCTTTCGTTGGATAGAGCTTAGACCAAAATCTAAATGGATGACCCCCTCCCCCCCGTTCGTAGTCGACCCCTTCCCACTCCCTTAGCACACTCAAACCAGCCAGTCAGAAACAGACAAATGTAATCGACGAAATAATTTTTACCACATATGTATCCCATATATATATATATATATATATATATATATAAAATATATGAAATAATTTCATCAGTCTGGTTTCCAGGTTTAAGGTTAGGGCAAATGATTTTTTTAACCAGTCGTGAAACATAAAATTGGTAATATTTAAAAATTGGAAGAAGATATTGTTGAAAATATTAAAATATAGGAACGTCTTTCCTACCCCTAAGCAGTGCTAGTATGCACGCATTTTCACCACCATATTTTATATAAACTGGAGATATGCTGGCACTAAAACAAGTAATTCTTATATATGTGGGTGTGTGGGTGTTTTCGTACATTTATTTTAACCGATGATGATATTCATGTTACAGTGAACTGGGCTAATGCTGTTACCCGACTGCGGTGAAGATCGTACAGAAAAGAGGAGGGGGGGAAAGGGAGTAGGACACAGGGATGTAAAAAATATATATATGCTTACACTCCGTAGTTCCTGCGTACGATCCTTCATTGTTTCCCTGCCTTGTCGGCTAAAATATTCGTTCTTCCTGCTTTGTCGACTTATTTCCTACTAGGTTCCGTTTTGGTATATTTTTTGTTGTATGCCTTGGGGATTCCGTACAGCCTATGAACTGCGTCGTTGTCCTTTTCTTCTGTTGCGGTCTTCCCTTTTGTAATGTTTGGGCGTCCTCTGAAACGATGCAGTATCGCTCCGCAGCGAGCTCCGTCTTCGGCTAATGAATGTGATACGAGCGCGGTACTGATGCTGCAAAAAAAAAGGCGATGCAGAGGGATGAGACTGTCCTACGCATGCGCGTTTTCTCCAGCTTCGTCTATATCATTTCACCTGCCTACCCTACCCCTCCGCCCTGCGATATTCTCCGCAGAGCGTAATCAGCTTGCGCTTTCACTGCTAACCAGGGAAGTGTAGTTTGTTTGGGTAACCACTGATTTTTATTAAATGCAACATTTTTAACTGTAGTCATAAATTCAACGGAAACCTGACTGAAATATTTACTGATTTAAGTGACATTTCCCTGCTTAAGTTTAGACACCTCTTTAAAACACCAAAACGTAAATTTTGACAAGTTTTGAAAATGCTTGACAATTTTTTTACCCATGCTATTTCATTTTAATTTTTTGGCCCAATCTTCTGCACATATAATAAGCCTTGTAACAGATTAATTTCAGTATTTTCAAGTATGAAACTCTATGACCATGCAATTTAACCGAAGACTAGACTTCTAACCTAAAACAGACTTCTATCTATGTCAAGGAACCCAAGCATATTGTCATAATCATAATCTTGGAGAGTTGCAGTAAATACTAATACCACTAAAGGTGTATTTTTTTTCCTCCCATTTTCTTAGCCTATGAGTTTTTTCCTTAAATCGGTTGGTAGGTGACTTCCAAACAGTACAAATCTGGCAAGTCTGACATTGCCATTGCCATTGTCAACAACCACTCGTCCCAAGCAGGGTCGCAGTGAGCCAGAGTCTTACCGGCAACACAAGGCGCAAGGCCGAAGGGGGAGAGGACACACCCAGAACGGGACCCTGGCAAGTTTGCTACGTTTCTTTATCATCACGGTGTCACTGTGTGTGCCCTGTTGTTCAGCATTATGCATCACATTGTCAACAAAAACACTTTATAAACATAATTAGAAAATATGGAAATGTAAAATGTGAAAAATGTTTGGCTATGATGACATGGGTAAGTAATTGCTCTATTATTTAAGCAACTAAATGACATCTGTATGAAAATTTTAAAAGTGCAGCCTCTTATTCCAGCAGACTTCAGTCACATGTAAACATTTGCTTAGCAGATGCTTTTCTCCAAAGCAGCTTCCACTGGATACTATGTAGTGTTATCAGCCCACACACCTTATTCAGCAAGCTGACATGCACTGCTAGATAAACTACTTACGAAGGGTCACTCATCCCTACATCAATGGCACACACTCTCTCTGGCACTCACACACTATGGGGGAACCTGAACAGCATGCCTTGGGACTGTGGGAGGAATCCCATGCAGACACAGGGAGAACATGCAAACTCCACACAGACTAAGTGGGGATGGAACCTATGCCCTCTCACACCACCCAGGCGCTGTGAGACAACAGCACTACTCACTGTGCCACCATGCCACACACAGTACAGACTGATAGATTTATACAAATGTTAGGAGTTTCGCTACCTGGTTAGTAGGAGCAGGACTTTCACTTGTATGCATAAAGGTTTTCGGGGGGGGGGGGGGGGCGTTGAGATCCTCAAGGGTTTGCAAACCTAATGTGCCACACAATATTTGTGTATCTCAATTAACTACTATTGCAAATACTTTTGGTCTTTCCCGATGCCTGACAAGATGTTATTTCAGGTTAAATTTCATTTTAATGGGAAATTTCAGGTGTAGTGATAAAAGGGTAACTTTATTCAGAATGAGTTAGCACATAATATAGTTATAATCCCCCATTTTATATGAAAATGATCCCACCCTGTAGTAAATTTATACTGCACTTAAGTTTTACGTTTCCATTTTATTTTTTGTTTGATACACTTACTATACTGTTAAGCACCATCAGGTGATTTGTCTTAGATAAAGTCATCAGTCAAATAAGTTAAAATGTAAATCTAGCTTCTATCATGAGAATATAAACCTTGGAAACTGCACTGGGACTAAATTTTCAGTGTTAATGGAAGATGTTTTACGGAAAACTGAGGCTGCAACATTTTGCATGATTGATATTATTTTATGAGCTTAATTTGGCCTTTTTAAGGAAAGGAACTTTAGGGCAAAGGGAAGATAATAGGTGTGATTTCAGAAATTTTGTTTTAATTATTGCTACGTCTTCAGGCAATATTGCCTGCTGGGTCAGATGGGAGAACCAGCAATACATTGCCAGAGGTTCAGAAGTAGGTAGGAAGAACTTCACTCCAGGCAGCGTGAGACTCTTTTACCATGGTTTCTGATGACATCACATGATACTCATCTCTGTCTGTGGGAGGAGCAGGAGTCACTTTCTTCTGCCTTGCTTTTCCCTGAGAGGAACTATTGCCAAGAGCATATTGCAGTGGTGGTACCTGAAAATTCCCTGGCCATTCCCTGTTCTCCTGCAAGAGGCTAGCCATACACCACTTTTCCCCCATTGCCATTTCCTGCTACATACTGACAGCTTAACTTTAATATGGTCCTGTACATTTTTTTTTCCCCACAAAGGGAAATGTTCAGGGACAGAAAGCAGAAGTCTAAATCTGAAGAGTCTGCAAGGAAAGCTGCCTAAGGCATTGTCACATCACCTTGACATTTATTTAACAGATGCTTTTCTCCAAAGCCACTTCCAATGAACTCTATGTAGTGTTATCAGCCCACACACCTTATTCACCAAGGAGACTTATACTCTAGATACACTATTTACAATGGGTTAGTCATCCATACATCAGTGGAACACACTCTCTCTGTCACTCACACATTATGGAGGAATCTGAACAGCATGTCTTTGGACTGTGGGAGGAAACTTATGTGGACACAGGGAGAACATGCAAACTCCACACAGACTGAACAGGAATTGAGCCTACATCCTCTTGCACCACCCAGGCACTGTGAGACAGCAGTGCTGCTGGCTGTGCCACCGTACTGCCTTGACTTATTAAATACTAATTAAAATACAGTACATATGATCATTAGTAGATTACTTGGATTATCTTAAATCAGAACAAGTAGAAAAAAAAAACAACAAAACAGGACCAGAACAGGATTTCAATGGCTCCAACCATCATGAATTCCTCTGCAACTAATCATAGGTGCAAAAAGATGGGGATAGGTAGGACATTATGACTATGCTCAAACAAGTCTAATGCAACCCCTAATATTTGTGCAGAAATGTTCTGAATACTGTTACTAAAGTTTTTGGTCTCCACAATACCTTACCAAAAAAGTGGACTGGAATGTAGAAGACACTGCCTGAAAGAAACAACTTGAACTATATGGGATCATGGAAAAAAGCAAAATTAGATGCTAAATTTGGGGCAGCAACGTTGGTACTGCTGCTTCCTCACATCTTCTAGGCTGTTCAGGGGTGGATTATGGTTAATGTTCTAAGTTATAATCTTTGTCTTGCCACTTGTTTAGCATTGGAGCAATGCATTTAACCAAACTGCTCCAGTATAAATGCATTTTTTCCATTCTTATCAACTATTTGTCTTGTGTAGCACTGGGCCCTCACAGTGCCTGAGCTATGTGTTCAGTTACTGGTTTAATTCGACTCAGCCTGTGTAGAGTTTGCACATTCTTACTGTTCATATGAGTTTCTTTTAGGGTCTCTAGTTTTCTTCCACAGGTCTAAGATGTGTTTCAGGTTCAGTGGTGACACTACAATGTCCATACTGTCAGACTGTGAGAGAATGTGTGAATACGTGGGTACCCAGCTGTGAACTGGCATACTGTCCAAGGGGTACCTTGCTTTACTTTGTGTCCTGTACTTCTGAGATGACTGACTTAGACAAGCAGTAATCGACAGCAGGTGATTAGGATGATATTATCATACTTTGTCTTAACTTGTCCTATACAGGGGAGTGCGGCGGGTTTGGCCGGGGCCTGCTCTGTGGTGGGTCTGCGTTTTGAGCCCTGCTTGGGGTGCCTTGTGGCAGACTGGCGTCCTGTCCAGGGTGTGTCCCCTCCCCCCTCGGTGCTGTGCCCTGTGTTGCTGGGTAAGGCTCTGGCTCGCCGCGACCCCCCTTGGGAGAAGCAGTTGTAGACATTGGTTGGTTAGTTGTCCTATACAGAGAAGGCAATGTGAACTGTAAAAATGTTTAAAAAAAAAAGGGCACAAAATTAGCAATGCCAAAGATCTGAGCAAATATATATAAAAAACAGCTTTAATAATTGACATACTATACTGAAGTACCCCATAACATGTATTCTGTATTGGGACTGCCATACAGTTGTAATAGTCTTTTCCAGCACTTTGACTAAATCTGCACGAAAAACTAGTCCTGCTCATCATACCAGCTAATCCTCTCTTAGTTAACTCAACATCATGCTTATTGCTACACATCAACGGATGGTATTAGAAAACAAAAAAATTAAGTTGGTGGTGTTGTCAGTGAAAACTTTTACCAAGAATACAAGGTTAACTTAATTGACGTTACAATATACAATCCTGCGTTGGTTAAAACAGTAAATTGACACGAAAACGGACAAAACAAACGCCTTAAAAACAAATTGCGGTACTGAGTCAGTGATCAATTCGTTTTATAGTTCCGTGGCTTTTGGCTTTGTTCACCCGTTGTTTATACCTATGCTTGAAACCTTGACTCTGTTCACCGCACTGCAGTGGCGACAGCTGATGTCTGCAAACACGTTTGTGTGAGGTTTGCTTTCTTGATTACAGAACACAAAGAGTTAATTGTGCTAACCAGGGCCATTGACTACCGTAATATACACTATAGCTCCTCTCTACAAATTTCATGCGACAATGCGACTTCGTTCTTTCAGACTGTTTTTTTTAAAAATGCCAGCACTGCAACGCGTCATAAAGATTGCTTTCGTCGCCCCTAAAATGTCTTTAAACGCTTTAAATGTAGACAGTCATCTGAAACTACTCATCCTTCTAGATAAACGGCGAACTGCAAATAAAATCTTGTTATTCCTGGTGAGGGGAAATTGTGCAAAAACATTTTAGTCATACACGACAGAGACCCAATACACTACGCTACCATTGTTACTATTAAACACTACAGAATTTACAGTTAAGTTCAGTTCTTTTTAATAATTAAACCAGTTACAGTAAAGTCACGGCCTTGGTTGGGGGTCAGTGTATGCAGTGTTTTGTTCGAAAAAAGCTTGTCATTCAATAGCTGTTTTCTAAATCCTCGTCGGGGTTTTTTAACCTTAATGTATCTTTATGAGGAGAAAAGTATTTAAGTCTATGTACATTTGCAAAACTGGGATGATTGGATATTACATTAAGCCCATTATCAAAACAATCATATATAATAAGATATGATGGAAAGTTTCGTTTAACATGATCTTCTAAGGTCCAAGCAGAAGAACAATGTGAAGAGGTCATTTCGTGTTTTGACGTATGCCTTTTCATGCAATGACTTTGTTCTGTGATAAAGAAGATCTTTTTCGCAAAACAAAATGGCGAACTACATACGTGATAGTGATTTTACAGTAAATTGCATTGGTTCTGAAATGGGAGTTAAGAGGGAAAACGCGTGTCCCTTCACTAACGGCACTACGGTAGCATCCAACGTACACATCATGCGTTGATTGGGGAGGTAGTAGTCTGTTTTAGTCGGTTTTACTCAGTTGTTTGTCACTTTTTTGTGGGGGAGGTAAAGAATGAGAGGGTCTCCAAAAAGATGCATGAAATGATGAATGGTTACTTGTATATTTCGTTCTTCCAAGGTCAGCTAGAATCTGTCCTGGAGCAGGTTGTTCAGCTCGCGGTTCAGGAAATAACAAAGACCGTCGGGACCAGCTTAAACTCTATGCTGCTGGAATCGGCCGCCAAGGACCAGGAAAACCAGCGATTAAGGTTAAAGCTTAACTCGCAGCACTTTGACTGCAAGGACACTGGAAATTCCTCCGCTCATAGTGATAATGAAGAAAAGCCGACAAGCGAAGAGACGAAGCCTCCGCTCAAAGCTAAGAACTTTGAAAACGCACTGGATATGGACGCTTACAGGCTACAGCAGAAAAAGCAAGTTGTTGGTAAGCTAAATACGTGGGAAGCTAATTCGAATCTTAATATTTAAACTCGGCCAGTGTGAGTATTGCAACGACGGGTTTGACTGCTGTGCTGTGTTGTGTTGGTTGTTTCTGTTCCGTTTCTTTCTACATTGACACAGATCATGTTTGTGACGTCAGCGAAGAGAAATAGGCGCGTTCCTTTAACGGGCAGGTTTTCTAGACCACGCCACGGGGCCAAAGATGTGACAAAAGCTATGAACGCCTCGTAGAAAAATACCAGTACAAGCATTCTAGTAATTTTTGACATTTATTGTATTATGATAGTTTAAACATTGAAACTTGATGATTTTCACAAGATAGTAATGTCTTTTTACACGAAGATATGTTACCAATGGTCCAATATGTAGTGGTATATTTGTAGTTATTCAAAGCACGCCTTCGACATCCACACGGAGCTCAAATTAAGAAGCCTACAGGAGGATATGTCCATGCTGCTGGTACGAGTAACGATTGGATTCGAAGTATGTCATCAGTAATTGTAGTATGTGTTACAACCGAAAGTTCGTTGCATTTTGCTCCCTAGGCAGAGACGTGCAAACGAGTCTGACGACGTCCTGTATTTTTTATTCATTTTGATTATCATGTGTAGTGTATTTGTGCAGTGCTGTGAGTCGCGGTATTTAAAATTAGTCACATCACATGTCTGCATGTGTAGTTCTGTCCGTCAGTGAAATGCTCCTTCTGTGAGTATAAAAGTGCCTACGAAATGAAAATGAAATCAAATGTAGTCGTAAGGGTGCTCTCCAACACAGCATATATCGAGTGTTTTCCTACTGTGCTGGCCTAGCTGAGCCTTACATGTGACAAGACATATTTCAGGCTTCAGTTTGAATTTTTTCAGATTTGCACATTACGTTCATTTTTTTTTTTGTATGTAGGAATTTTTAATGACAGCTCAGCTCTTCTGTCAGAACGTGTCATTTACCGTGTCCCTGGTGTAGAGAGCTGTTGTGATGCAGTGTGTTGTATAAGACAGTGGTGTTATTGACATTAGGTCTCTAACATGTATAGTTGTGTAAATAAACTACTGCATTTATGTTTCTCAGATTTGACACTTAGCTCAGATGGGGGAAAAATCCTGTCGAAAAGGCCACACACACACATTGTACATTAAAGAATGAAAGAAAACTTTGTAAGAACATATCATGGAATGCAAAACAAAACCTTAATATAAGTGTTTTTAGCTACTGGCTAGCCACAACATTACAAGATGGTTGTGGATCTGTAGTTCAGTATCTACTGTTGAACTGCATTGCAATATTGTTTGTATTTTTGGTACAACTAGTGGAAAATGATGACAGGAACTGATATAGAGATCAATAAACAAAAAGAATAAGAATGCTCTTCTTGAAATGTTAATAGAATATTAAAAATACACCTGTGAGCAGCTGTTGCAGGAGTCATACATAAAAAAACACATACAGCATAGTGCCATTAATCCTCTGTTGCAGTATAGTCTTGTTGCAGCACCAGATATGTTCTGCTGCTATCAGAATTTATAATGTTAGGATTTACAAATAGCCTTAAATCGATTTAAGCAAATTCACAATTTTGTGGTTACTTTGGCTTGTGGTAGCTTAAAATTATGTGCTAATAACTGAAATGAGCTATGCACATCTTCTGCTGAACAGACATCCAAGTTGAATGCATTTGCACACTCAGCTGTTGACTCAACATGTAAGATGTTAAAGCTATTGGTGAAACTATGGAAATAACATATGACCTTTGTCATCCGTTTTGTTTTGTTCTTTCTCATGTCTGGGACATACATTATAAGTGGCAGAAGCCACTTGCTTAATAATGTGTAGCGTACTGCTTGTGCAGTGCTGTGAGTCAAGCAGTATTTAAACAAAACAAAACTGACACAAAGCCAAAAGATGACTTAGGCACCCCAAACTCAGGCCAGATCCAGGAAGCCTCCTTTTCCCTGCCAACCGTCCCCAAAAATGCTCACTTCCATTCCCAGATCAGCTGGTTCAAAATCCTTATTGTTTTTTGTATTTATAGGTCATTGTTATTTTATTCAGGCTGAGGCAGGTAGCAGGGATCTGTAGATTCAATTGTTTATTTTTATAGAGTGCTCTTCTCATGCAGTGACACAGCAGTGACACCTTATGCTTTAACACAAGCATAAGGCAAGAAAAACAAATACACCAGATAACAAACAAAGAAGACAGTTGACTACTGACTACCATAATATAGTACTTCTATAGAGATATAAGCATGCCTAATGGCCACAGAGGTAAGGAACAAAAACTCCCAACTGAAAACTGAGGGAGAAAAAACCTGTGGGGGCCCAAGGGCCAGTGGTTGCCCACCCCTCCTGGGCATTCTAGATTAAGTAACAATTCCAAGCCAGTTAACAAGAAATAATGATATTGTTGCTATATGGTATCTTGAATCCCCAGCTTAGCATGATATGTCTCATCCATCATGGCAGTTGGTCATCATCGTCAGTCAGCATGGGATTCGTCTGTCGCCACCGGCCGGACTCCTCAAGTCTTATGTAGCCAGACAATGCTCATCAAGAATGAACGGAGTTATTAATTTGTAACTTAAACAAGTCAATTCAACATGCATTTGTATAAAGGTGGTAAAAACAAACACAGGCAAGTGGAACTGCATTTTGAGGTGGAATGCCTGAGTGAACATGTAAGTCTTTAGTCTGGATTTGAAGACAGAAACAGACGGGTCATTTCTGACAGTAACTGGTAAAGTATTCACAGTTTAGGTGCTCCATAACTAAAGGTGTGACCTACTGAGGTCTTATTGATCACAGGTACTTTAAGATAATCTGCATCCAATGAAGAAAGATATCGTCCTGGGATATAAGAATCAATAATCTCACAAAGGTAAACTGGAGCAATGTCATTTAGTGTGTTATAGGTCAAAAGTAGTATTTTATAATCAACTCTAAATGTGACCAGGAGCCAATGTAACGATTTAAGTACCGATGTTATATGGTCGAACTTCCTAGTTCTAGTGACAATTCTTGCAGCAGCATTTTGTATGAACTGTAGCCTGGATACAGTTTGGTATGGACATCCCGGTAATAAAGCATTACAGTAATCCAGCTTGCTTAAAACAAAAGCATGAGCCAGTTTTTCATAGGAATTGCTGTAATTTAGCTATCTTGCTTTAGTTGAAGCATTTACATGAGATACAAATGACAGCTTCCCATCCAGCAGGACACCCAAATCCTTGACACAATCTGTATACTTGAAGTTAATACATACCATTTTTTGTAAAGATTGGCATGATTATGTTGAGAGTTTTGG
Source organism: Scleropages formosus (assembly GCF_900964775.1). NCBI lineage: Eukaryota > Metazoa > Chordata > Actinopteri > Osteoglossiformes > Osteoglossidae > Scleropages > Scleropages formosus. Next base: position 33,975,975 of record NC_041810.1, read on the forward strand.
CATCACCACCCACCACAAGTACCTCTGTTTTACTAGCATTCAGAGATTTAAAAAAAAAAAAAAAAAATTTTACTCATCCATAATTTTATACTGGTAAAACAATTAGCTAAAGACACCATATGTGATGGATCATCAGGCTTAAACGATCCATATTACATATAGCTGTGTGTCATCAGCATACGGATGGAAATTCACATTGTGTTTACGAATAGTGTCACCCAATGGTAACATATACAGTGAGAACAGTAATGGCCCCAACACAGGGCCCTGTGGCACACCATACTGAACCATAGTTGAGATGGAGGGGGTTTTGTCATCAGATTTCAGTACAAATTGTTCACGGTTAGCTAAATACGAGTCAAACCACTTCAGAACAGTACCCCTTAGTCCAACCATGTTTTCAAGTCTACTCAGTAGGATACAATGGTCTACAGTATCGAATGCAGTACTCAAGTCCAGTAACAACTGATCAGTGCAATACTGAACAATAGATCAGGCAAATCCCACCTTCTGCCATGCCTGCACCACGCACCAGCTCATGCAAGTCACTGTTCTTGATGTAGAAAAGGCAGAAGAAGTTCTTTTGGCAACTTTGATACATGGTTCTTTAAATTTTTCTGATTTAAAAAAGATTATAAATGCTGAGATCATTGTGCTTCAGATACTTCAGACAAAGACTGGATTCTCTAAATGACTGCAGTGATTGCTAAAATTTAAAGGGAAAAGAACAGAATGACCAGATGAATCAACTCGGTCACAGCAATTGTGGACACCCCCATTTCAACAGTAGAGACACAAATAGAGGACACCTCTAGAGAAACTTTGTCACCAAGAGTCAACATTGACATGATTGCAATTAAAGTCTAAAGAGTTTCATAGTTTTCCCTTTAAAATTAAATGTTAGAGATATTTTTTTGCACTTTAGTTTACTTTTACCATGACACTTAAATTTGCTTAATTTTTGTATATTGTACATGCATAATTTTCCGTTAATTGTACTTCACTGTTTTTTAGCCTGCTTCAAAGCATAACATGCAGTTAATTGTTACCTATTCATAGTTGTGCTATTCTAATGTTACACTAGATATGTTTAAAAAAAAAAAAAAGAAAGAAAATAAATGCAATATCAGTATGTGAGGTTTTTATCACTGAGTCGATAAAGTTATGTGGCTGGATCTCTGTCTGGATATGCATTTAAAATAAATAATGAGAAGTGTATTTTACATTCTTCTGCAAAACTTTTTTTCTTTAATAGCGATTACCTTGATTTCAGACATACAGTGTATTCAGAAAGTATTCAGACCTCTTCACTTTTTTTTTGGTTGCAACATTATGCTAAAATGATGTGATTTTTTTTTTTTTTTTTTTTCCCCCCCCCCTCATCAATCTATACCTAAAAGTCCATAATGACAAAGTGAAAATGGGATTTTAGAAATGTTTAGCAAATTTATTAAAATGAAAAAACTGAATTAACGTAAGTATTTAGACCATTTGGTATGACACTTAAAATTTAGCTTGGGTGCATCCCATTTCTACTGACCATCATTGAAATGCTTCCCAAGAGCACAATTACCTGCATAATTACAATTCTTAAATGAAATAAATGAAAGTAGTCTGGGACAACCACAACTCTTCGTAGAGCTGGCTGCCTGGCCAAACTGAACAGTCAAGGTGAAGGCTTTATGGCAGAGTGGCCAGACAGAAGACTCTCCTTAATGAAAGACCCATGAAAGCCCACTTGGAGCTTTCAAAGAGGTACCTAAAGGACTCTGACTGTGAGAAACCAAGACTGAACTGTTTAGCCTCAATTCTAAGCATCATATCTGGAGGAAACCAGGCACTGCTCATCACCTCTGCAATACCACCCCAACGGTGAAGCATGGTGGTGCCAGCATCATGTTGTGGGGTTGTTTTTCAGTAGCAGGGACTGGGCAACTACTTTTCATTGAGGAAAAACTCAATGGAGAGAGGATACAAAGATATCTTTAATGAAAAGCACTCTGGATCTCAGTCTGGGCCGAAGGTTAACCTTCAACAGGACAATGACCCTAATCACAAAGCAAAGACAAGACAGGAGTGGCTTAGCGACAACTTTGAATGTCCTTGAGTGGCCCAGCCATATCCCTGACTTGAACCCAATCAAACATCTCTGGAGAGACCTGAAAATAGCTGTCCACAGACGGTCCCCATCCAACCTGACAGAGGCTGAGAGGATCTGCAGAGAAGAATGACAGAAAACCCCCAAATCCAGGTGTACAAAGCTTGTCATGTTATACCCAAAAAGACTCAAGGCTGTAATTGCTGCCAAAGATGCTTCAACTTAGTACTAAGTTAAGTCTGAATTCTTATGTCAATGTTTTTCATTTTGTTACTTTTAATAACTTGGCAACCATTTCTAAAATCCTGTTTTGCTTTGTCATTATGGGGTATTGAGTGCAGACTAATGAGGGGGAAAAATGAGTTTAAACAATTTTAGCATAAGGCTGCATCATGAAAAAGGGGTCTGAATACCTTCTGAATGCACTACACAGATGTATGTTTTTTCCACTTTGTTTTCTGCAATTAATATAAACTGCCTTCATATAGCAGGGTCCCCTACAATGGACAATCTTAGTTGGGAGTTTTTTTTTGTCTCTCTCCTCAGTGACCAGTTGTCTTTATGGCTTTACTATGTAGTATATTTCAAATTGTAGTTTAATTTGTAGCTACTTTGTCATTAGATCTTTATTCATTGCTCTGTGGCACTGTGAGAAAAGCACAGTTGAACTTTAAAAACTAATTAACGCATTTACTAAAATTCTGATCCAAAAAGGCTATTACATTGCTACATAAAATGTTTTGTTTTATTTTTACTAATTCACTTCTACTGAATTGAAAAATTAAATCTAAAATATTACTTAACTTTTTTTTGAATGAAAACAAAATTTCATAAAAAAAAATAGAGAACGTTTAATACATTATTTTCCAATGCCAAAGGTATACAGGTGGTCCCTGACTTACGATGGGGTTATGTTCTGCGAAACCCATCGTAAGTCGAAAATATTGTAAGTCGAAAATGTATATCGAATATCATAGCCTATCATACGTGTAATGGCCATTACAGGCTTGCTGCCTTCATGCTTGAAAATTATCTTGAGTTTCTCCGCAAGATTTATTGCCCTCCTTTTCTTCTTCCCACCAGTAACAGGAGACACAGATGGGCATTTCTGTAACATTATAGATGTACAAACATAACTGTATAGTGTATTAGGAGATGTGGATTGCTGCATCTACCCAGCATTGCGAGAGAGTATCACGCCACATATCGCACGACCCGGGAAAAAATTAAATTAAAAATTTGAAGTACGGTTTCTATTGAATGTCACCAGTTCATCATTGTAAAGTTGAACCATTGTAAGTGCACTCTATTCTCCTTTCTCTCTTTTACATTTATTCACTTAGCAGACACTTTTCTCCAAAGCAACTTACAATGGATACTATGTAGCGTTACTAGCCCACCTTATTCACAAGGTGACTTACACTGCTAGATACACTACTTACAATAGGTCACTCATCCATACATTAGTGAAACACAGTCTCTCTGTGTCACTCACACACTATGGGGGAACCTGAACAGCATGTCTTTGGACTGTGGGAGGAAACCGGAGCACCCGAAGGAAGCCTACCCAGACACAGGGAGAACATGCAAACTCCACACAGACTGAGTGGGGATTAAACCCACATTTTCTCGCACCACCCAGGCGCTGTGAGACAGCAGCACTACTCACTGTGCCACCATGTCGCCCAGCCTGCATAACATCCATATGATCTTTTCTGTCAAAAATCTAACAGACGACAACCCACAATCAACTATCTGCATTCCTCACCTAGAATGATTTTGACGGTATCAGTCTGGATTCAAAGTTAGACATTCCACGAAGATAGCTGTCCTGGCAGTGTCAGATGTTCTGTGGTCAGCTATTACGGCCTTACTCTCATCCTCCTCAACCTGTCTGCAGCATTCAACAGTGTCAACCACCAGATTTGTCTTTCTCGGATAGCTTGGCATCAATGGAACTGCATTGAAATGGTTTGAGTCCTACCTGTCAGATAGCTCCTTCTAAGTGTTCTGGCATGTCTCCCGATCATCCCCTCAGCCTCTCTCAGCTGGCGTCCCACAGGGCTCGGAACTCGGCCCCCCGCTCTTCTCAATCTGCACCTCTTTCCTTGGTCCTGTTATTGCCTATATAGATTCACCAACTACTGCTATGCTGGTGATACCCAGCTCTCCCTCTCCTTTCAACCTGGAGCTACAGACATTTTCACATGTATCGCTATCTGTCTGTCAGATATTGCTGCTTGGATGTCTAATCACCACTTACAACTCAACCTCTCAAAAACAGAGATTCTTCACCTCCCAGCTGGCCCATCTTCCTGTCGTGAACTCTCTGTCAAACTGGACAGCTCACTTATTTTGTCTGCCTCCTCGGCTAAGAGTCTGGGAGTAACAGTTGACTCAAGTCTGTCTTTCTCTCAACATATTGAAGCCACAACCTGGACCTCCAGATGCATCCTGCATACCATTCATATGATCCGCCCCATCTAACAACAGACTCTGTTGAACTCCTTGTCCAGGCTATGGTGATATCCTGCCTGGTCTACTGCAGCTCTCACCTGTCTTGCCTTCCATTTTCTGTAATCAGAGCTCTACAGCTGATACACAACAGTGCTGCACATGTTGTGTTTGACCTGCTAAATCATACCCATATATCGCCCCCCACTTGTCTCTCTGCATTGGCTGCTTATAGTTGCCCGGGTCAAATTCAAGACTCTGGTTATGGCCTGCAAGACCATCAGTGGATCTGCTTCCTGATATCTGCAAGACTTGATCATTTGCTACACCCAAACCAGTCTGCTATGCTCCTCCACCTTTGTGGTCCCATGCACAAAAGGTCCAAAATCGAAAACCTTTGTGCTTTTCATTTTGATGCAGTGGAATGACTTCCCTCTGTCGAACTGCGGAATTTTCCTCAATTTAAGACGACACCTAAATCTTACCTCTTTCAGACTCACTTCTCCCATCATGATGTGTGGAAATGTTTTTCAACAATTTTGTAATTATAGCTGTTGGATAATGGATAAACCATTATGCAGCTATTTGCGTGATGTAAATGTTAAAATTTTATGATGAGAAATTCTCAAATAATGGACGAACCGTTATGGAGCTACTTGTGAGGTACATTGGTTTATATGGTGGAATGTGACAAATTAACTGTACTTTAGAATCAGATGTCTGCATCCAAGACTGTCTTTGATGTAATGCACTTAGTGTATTTTTCTGTGAAATGTACATTGCTTTGGAGAAAAGTGTCTGCTTATTGAAGAAAAATTTTTAAATTTACTTTTGTTGACATAATCACAGGCTTTGCTGTAGTCAATAAAATACTGATTATATCTCCTTTTGGTATTTTGTGGGTTTTTTGATTATCCATTTCACAAAAGCAGTGTCTGTTTTTCTCTGTCCATTTCAGAATGTGATACAAAAGGCAAATCTCCTTCAAACTATTTCTGCAGTGTACATAGCATGCCCCTCTGCATAATCTTATGAGAATGTAAGATTAGGGAAATAGTTTGTACACTCTGCAACATCTCATTTCTTTGGCAGCTGAATGTAAGATGACCTTTTCTAATGTATTGACTGGTGTGTTGTTAGCACTTTGATAAATTCTTCATCTATTCATAGCAAAGCTTTTCAGACAATCACATCAGTTCCAGTGGCCTTTTTTAGCAATGTCTATATTGTTCATCATATTCCATTCTGTGTGATATGCATTTCTAATGGATCCTGGACATTGGTACCTCTGTTGTACAGGCATTCAGTATATTCTTTCCACCTCTGCTTGAGTATGACTGCATTGGTTATATTTTGCCTATTTGCATCTTTGAGCATTCCAGCTGAATATTGGAACTATGTTCTTGAATCTTTAGGAAGATCTCCCTTGGTTTTTTCAATTACTTTTCAGATTTTGGGAAAATGCTGTCTGTCTCTTCTGGTAGCTCTATGAATTTCTTGAAGTCATTCATAAGATCCTTTTTTTTTTTTTTTTTTTTCCCTTATCTCTTTTTCTGGGAGTTCTTCTAATTCTCTAATAGTCTTTTGCAATCTTAGAATGATAACTGCATACCCATTGAAAGTGTTGGTTGTACGATATGCGGTGCATCCAAAGTACTGACCAAAATCCAGTATCTTTTACATATCCTTAAATTGGAAAAGTATGTAACAACAAGGTTAAAACACCTGCATTTCGTAAAGGTTAGATAAGCTACATTTATTGTCAACCATTCAAAAAAGCTTGAGTTGTTATTCTTATTAAACCACAACCTAAACTTTTTTTGGATAAAGATATGAAACACAGGCTAGTTGCTGTTACATACTTGGCAAGGAAATGTATTTTGTTGTTATAGTTTTAAGTACATGGATAAACAAAGTGTTCTCGTTAGAAAACGATGTCTGCATGGTAATTTCAATAAATTCTGGAATTTCTGACCACCTTTTGAATTGTGGACATCTTAGACAGTGGTACATGACATGTTTCAAATATTTTTTCCCTTGGATAACTTAGGAAAATGTATGTATATGCAAATTTTTGCTGTACTGTTTCTGTCTTTGTTGCCTTGACCCAGTGCTGTTAATAATTCTTTTTAAATGTATGTTAAAATTAGAAATAATTCAAATTACTGAAAATAAGAAAGCCACCAATGTCAAAGGTATAGCTATAATAAGTTCTAAATAGATTGTAAGACCTTTCCTATTTTGTATGCATGAGTTTTCCTATGGGGAGGCATGGTGACACACAGGGCTTGGCTGGGTCCTGCTCTCTGGTGGGTCTGGGGCTCAAGTCCTGCTTGGTGATGGACTGATGTCCCGTCCTGGGTGTGTCCACTCCCCCCTACAGCCCTGCGCTCTCTGTTGCTTGGTTAGGCTCCAGCTCGCTGCAACCCCACTCAGGGTAAGCAGCTTCAGCCACTCTGTGTGTGTGTGTGTGTGTGTGTGTGTGTGTGTGTGTGTGTGTGTGGGTTTTTCATATTTCCTCTGCAGCAATTCAGGGTAGATCCATTGTTCCTGGTATCAGTTGGCCACATAAACATTGTTCTCTTAAAGAACACGTAAGTGAAGGACCTGCATTTAGTGAAAAGTGCCTTTGAAAATTCATAACTCAGATATTTGTAACAAGAAGCTAGTGTGAAAGTACATACAACAAAAGGGAAAAGATTACAGTGTCTTGCAGGGGTAGTCATGTAGCACTATCTTAAGAAGTTCCTAAATTTGGTAGAATTATGATGCAGGTAAACAGTTAACTTTTCTAATGAAAAGTTATACATTTATCCATTATAAACTTGAGTCAACCACATGTTTTTGGGGGAGCTTCTTGTATAGACCATAGGAATGGAATGCATTCTCTTGCTAGGTACATAATAATCAACATTTCTTGAGGAAAAAACAAAATCTGTGTTACATAGGACTATATATGTCAGCTTACACATTTTTCTTTCTCTGCCTTTCTACATCCAAGGTTTTATGGAGTCTATTCGCAGATTGACTACACCTGGGGCTTATAATTCCATTAACAGGCTGCTCCCAGGTGCAGCTGCCAGTCATGTGGATCTGTTGTGGCAAATCTTTAGTCTGTCACGCTTCTCCCCCCCTCGAATTGTGACGCATGCTTGCCCATCTCACCACTCATACAGCCCTTTCTGTTTCTGCCAGTGATGAGAGCAGCCAGAGACCAGCAAGAGTGGAGGGTCTTTCCCTCAGAACAGCAGGGGCAGACAGCGATCTGTATGAAGCTTCAGCCCCCTTGGGATGCTAGCAAAGGATACACCTACTCTGGAACAGCAAGTGGAGGTGGCAGCTCAGGTGGAGGATTCACCGCCTCTGGAACAGGAGGTGGAGGCGAAGGAACAGTGGCAAAGCAATCACAGACCCCCTCAGAAATAATAGTGGGGTCCAGCCCATCAGGGCCAATATTAGATAACACAGCAGGGTTAGGTGGCTCAGGGGCAGGGTTAGGTATTAAGTTGGATCCGGACCATGAAAGATACAGCTGGGGCAGTCAGCAGGGTTAAAGCATTCAAATACTAGGTTTATGTTGCACAGAAACCATGTCACAGGCTGTCTGGAACATGGTGCTCAAGATTCAGAACAGGAAGGACATTGGGGTTTGAGTATTGAACGTTGGGTGTCACGGTGGTACAGCGAGTACCGTTGCTGTCTCACAGTACCTGGGTGGTGTAAGAGGATGTGGGTTGATGCTAGCTCAGTCTATGTGCAGTTTGAATGTTTTTGTGTCTGTGGGTTTTCACCAGGTGCTCCACTTTCCTCCTACAGTCCATTGACATGCTCTTCAGGTGAATTGGTGACTCTAAAAAGTCACCCATAGTGTGTGTGTGTGTGTGTGTGTGTGTGTGTGTGTGTGTGTGTGTGTGTGTGTTTTACTGGTATATGGATGAGTAAATCATTGTAAGTAGCATACCGTATTTCTTCTAATTATCGCGCCCGGGCACGTCGCAAATTACGGGCAGGGTGCGTCTATTTGAGGCCTGATTGTGCAAATTATGAAGTTTGCCTAATTCTCCCTAGCATGTAGCACGTGGTAACCATGTGGCCTGAGTGTCGTCATTTTGTAAACACGGGTTAAATATGGCGAGCAAAAAGTCGTATACAGCTGCTTTTAAGTTGAAAGTTATTGCAGTTGCTGAAGAAAAAGGAAAGCGTTTTGCCGCAAAAGCTTTCAATGTTCACCGTCGGCGAGTGCAAGATTGGTGCCAGAACAAGACACGATTACAAAACACACCTAAATCTGAGAAGAGAAAGTCAGGAGCTGGTCGGCCCGTTAGTCTCAAATATGAAGATATTGAAACTCTGCTCTGATAAACTGGTTTGAAGAACGATCAATGTGGGGTTCGAGTCACTGGCAAATCCTTGGGGCACAAGGCTTTGAGATTGCACCGTGAAAACAGCAGCCAGTCATTTAAGGCAACAATGACGACAGCGGTGAACACAGCACTGATGTTGACAGCGACGAACATTGGGTGTAGGCGTCCACATCGATTTTTTTGGCCAGACAGCTTGAAATCTGTTGTAGTTGTTAAAAATAAAAAGTTAATAGAAAACTGCGTTCTCTAAATTAAGGTTTAATCATTGATCATTTTCAAGAAGCTAAAGTTTTACGTATACGTGCACAAGGATATTAAAAATCAACATAATCAGCCGGAAAATATTAGCCGGGCTTATCGGGTGGGGGTGCTACTATTAGAGCGGGAGCATCAAATAGGAGAAATACGGTATCTAGCATTGTAAGTTACCTTGGATGAATAAGGTGTGGGCTGATACTACTACATAGTGTACATTGGAAGTTGCTTTGGAGAAAAGTGTCTGCTAAATTAGTAAATGTAAATGAGCATTCAGAATGTTAGGAGTTTACATCCCATGATTGGGATGAGGAGGTGCAATATTCCCCAGGATTATGGAGGTCTAGAGCAGGGTTGAAGAGAACAATGGGTAGTCATTTGGAGTACTCAGAATGGTCAGCTTGTTCAGAGAGTATGCAAGAGAGGACAGACAAGCCAGGGTCTGAGTGATCAGATGAGTCATGGCAATGTATAATGTCAGACCCAGAATCATGGTCAGGGCTGTATGAGAGAGCCTCAGAAGCATCTGGGATGGGATGATGGATGAGGGCTCTGCAGGGCTGAGGCATGCAGGGTTCAGATATGAGAGGACAGGAATGTCAGGGCAGTCTGCCTGCTGGAGTAATTCCCCAACCCATGACCAAACTCATCACAGTCCAGGAAGGCCAGACTACCCATTGCCCTGAGGCTATCCTGTCTGTTAAATCTATGGGCAGAGGTGCCCAACAGTTTCACCCACAACCAGCTATCACATATAGGAAGCAGTTTGACATTCCCACTCTCTACCAGGTCACTTCCGGGTTTCAGCATCAATATAACGTGACAGGGCATGCCAGGTTCGGGCACTGACCAGGTAGGGAATAAGTATGGGAGGATTTATAGTGCTTTTTTCCCCCTTCACCCCTAGGCCATCAGAAGAGTGTTAGAGGATAATAAATGTTTTTGGTGATCCATGTTTCAGTGAAGGCCATAAGATAGGCAAGAGATGGGAGGCATAAACCGGAATGAAGTTAACTTTCTTAGCACCAGAGTGATAATTCAATAGGTCCGATGAGGATGATGAATAAATTCTAACTACAGCTGATTCATTTAACCTATAGTAATGGTGATGCTGTCAAGGATCACACACCCATACAAAATGTCTACAACCGCTTGTCCTAGACGGGGTCGCGGCAAACGGGGTGCAAGGGACACACCCCGGGCAGAACGCCAGTGCACCACAAGACACTTCAAGCAGGACGTGAATCAGTGTTTGCTTTATTCCAAAAAAAGTGTTCGGGTTGATGTCAAAAAAGCTCTATTTTGAGCTTATTAGACCATAGAACTTTCTTTCATTTTGTTTCAGGGTCTTTCAAATACCTTCTAGCAAGCAACTGCTGTAATTTTTGTTTTGTTCTTTTTGCCACTGTCTCAAAAAGCTGAGACTGGTGAAGCACCCGGGTAACTGTGGTAGTATGCATGATCTGTCTCGCCATGGAAGACTAAGTCCTTCAGTGTTTCAGTACATTTTTCAGAGAGCTTTACTGTTGTGTTCAGCACTGTACTGACTGAAAGATGTGCAGCACAGAGTTCCATTTGTATATTTGTATTTTTATATATCTGCATATATAAAGAAAATTATGCCTTTGGAAGTGCCTGACAAGATGAGCTGGTTTCCCACTTTAGTTCATTCTGATTGTAGCCTGTTTTCTCGTTCTAGGGCTATAATAAGACCAATTTTAGATAGTCTAGAGTTAATTCTTACATAGTAGAAACTTAAACCATTGATCTGCTGCAAAATATAAGTAATGAGATTGCAATAAGCAATGACATTCCTGTCACTCTTGGTCCTCATCATGTAATGCAAGTTTTAATTTGCACAGAATATTAAGTAAGCAAGTTTTAATTTATAAATGTGGTTTTTCTATTTTTACATTCATTTGTAATTTGTTATAAAGGGCAAGTTTTAAATTTCTCAGAAGTTTATCTGTTCTGCTGGTTGTCTGCTAAATATTCTCACAAACTCACCGCTTCATTTGCCTCCTTAACAGTCAATAAACAGGTAGTCACCTTCAGTCTGTCAAAACGTGTAACAACCCAGTGAATGATAATGTAATTTAGGGTGTACAATACACTGAAATTTCAATTCATATTAAATATTTAACTTTTGTCATGTTTTGTTGAAAAAAATGTGTAAAGTAAAAGCATGTCTGTTTGAAGAACAAGTGTTTATTTTGCTTCTTAGCTATTTGCTTAGGAAAATGCTAGAAATGCTGTTGTAGTAATATAGCCTACATTAGTGTCTGATAATATTTCTATATCTTCACTCTTCAAAGAATCTAGCACTTTTCAGAAACAAATTTAAAGTTACAAGTCCAGTGTTCCAGTCAGCCAACTGATTCAGATAAGATATGGCACAATAAATTAATAAAACAAAGGCAATGGATACACTTTCTTGGTACACTGCTGGTTAAAAGCTGGAGTAATATAAAGTTATATAATATTACAGTGTGTTTGTATAATGTAGAGGAGGAGAGATTTTTGAATACTTTACTTTTTAAATAATAGAAATTTCAGGTAAGACAGATAAATGTGTATCCTCTTTATCGACATATTCTAACGATATTTTAGTTTTGGAAAATTTAACATAAGAATTTAGAAATTGAAGAAACCAATAGCAGCGTAGGAGTGTCTAGTACATTCAGTAAAGTACATTTTCAAACAGAATCAGATAAAAGTACATACTTAACACTTTTAAAATTATCCTTCTTGAAATTTAATTTGTGATAAAAATTCTCAAATGTGGTTCAGACATTTGATTTGATAAGGTAAACTCCTAATCTTTAGCCTCCTTAATGGCACATCTAAAAAGTTTCTGTACACAACTTTTGCTTCCATTCTTGCTCACAGGTGACACTACGGTGTACAAATAGGTACTCTTCTGTTAATGGGTTTATACCTAGTGAATCTTGTACAGTGAAGAAAACAGATGACTTGGACCATAAACATCAACACACTTGTGTGCCTGCATTTAGCCCTCCAAGGTTGGGTGTTTTGCTGTTGAACCATAATTGTTGGGTAACTGGTTATGACTATTTTTGGAAGAGGGGGAGGAATGAATACTCAAACAGTACTATTGCTGAGGTAATATTGTTTTATTTATTCACAGATCAGTTAAAGACTGTGATGGAGCAAGTGCTGAAATTTGCAGTTTCAGAATTAACAAAGATCGTAGAGAACAGCTTTGATGACCTGGTTCTGGAATTGTTGAAGAAGGAAAAAGAGAACAAAACCCTTAACGAATCTCTGGCAAAGGAGGACAAGACTCATGAACAATGTGATAATAGAAGAGCTAAGTTTCCAGAGAGCCACTCGACATCACTCAGCTCTGTAAGTCAGAAGAAAGAAGCATGTCAGGAACCACAGAGCAATCAAGAAAATGGATCTGAAGTGACGCATGGTGAGGAACTATTGGAATACCCTTTTTTACATTAGTAGCCATGAATTTCTAGTTATCTTTTATGGTATCATGTACAAAACCTTGCTTATTTATTTAGATGTAGAGGAGGCTTTTGGTATATTTACAAAACAATATACAAACAGTAAAGATTATAGCTGAACATTCTGGAAATCAACGTGTATGTTGTCAAAACTGATTTTATTCATAGTTTAAAAAGTGATTCAGTTGTACATTTTAGTAAAATTTTGGAAAATTGGTTTGGGATCTTCAGATGGGCCTGGGAACGCATTATTGTTTCCCCCCATTTAAAATAATGGAAAATAATCTTTCAGTTTCCAAAATTTCAGTGTCCACAGCGTTTTCAGGAACAGATTAGTAAATCGGGGCATTCCTGTATGTCAATCTGCATAGATTAACTCACAAATTAAGCACTGGTCCATGTCCTTAAAAACAAAAGTTTTACTGAGATAAAGAAGGTTTTGAAGCTATTTTTTCAGAAGGCCTGGTCCCAAAAAACTGCAAAAAGCTGAAGGTGAGTAATTTTTTGACAGGGATTTTCAGAGTCTGATTCATGGCTTCACTTTGCTGCTGGAAATGATATCAAGACATCCATAGTACAAAGGCTTAACCATAAACTGAAGACCCCAGATATGACATTTTATTGCCTACAACACAAGGAAGTATGTGTTCATTGTACAAGATTCGGTAGTTGCACACAATAATAACAGCAATTCATTTAGCTGATGTTTTTCTTCAACTTACAATGTTAAGGTTACAATTATTTACACATCTGGACAGCTGGGTAATTTTTTAACTGGAGGGTAGCTTGCTCAAGGGTACTGCAGCCAGAGGTGAGACTCAAACTTGTGACCTTTGGGGCTAAAGGCAGCAGCACTAACCACTATGCTACAAACAATTGCTCATACAGCATTTCCAGCATAAATGGCACCAAAATTTTCAGGCACTCTGAGCATTTAATAAACAGGATTTTCTAACAACCTTTTATTGAAACTGAACTTGTAGTCTGGCATAAGTTGAACAACCTTGATGTTCTTTCTTTCTTACTTACTTATGCCTACTACCCCTCCTGGAGTATAGGCCGCCGACAAGGGCTCTCCAGGCATCTCCAATGTTCTTACAGATTCTTGTTTTTTTAGATGGAAGCCCATTTTAACTTTAAAATTTATGCGGTTGTGCCACTCTATCTCTGTGGCCCTTGTGAACTAGTGACCAACTCATGCAGAAACTGTTGTGAGGTTGGAGTTGGTATGATGTAGTGTGATGCCCTTTACCTTCATTTTACCTGTCCAGACAATTGTAAGACTGACAGAACAGCTTACACATTTGCCATTTGACTTTTCTTAAATTGAAATGATCTGAATTGTCACCCTCTTTCTTCCAGTGCAGTTATACATACCTCACCTTTGCCTCCTCACTGTTTACCCCAGGAAGGAAGGCCTGAGGCTTCATATTTGCCCTTTAAATATGTGTTTATGAAGTGTGTAAGCGAGTGGATGTTCTGTTAAGAAAAAGTCAGACAACATAAGTCTTTTTCAATAGTCTTCAAAAGTACAACGCACAAGTGATTGCCCTCTGTTCCTCTGAATGGATTTCAGCTTCACAATACTTCTGCAGAGTTATGCTGGTTCTGCAGAATGTAAACATGGGCTTGCCTCCTGCTTTGTTCAAAACACTGGTCAATATAGTCTTCTAAGCAGGTTCAGACCTAGGCTATAATGAAGCCAAGATAGTTTTCAACATTGTCAGACTCAGAGATTGCAACTGTGAGGTGAGCTAGTGGGTATTCTTTAAACTTGTTTGCAGAAGGATACACACTGGTAAAGTCATTGTAGTATATTCTTTTCTCACCGTGTACTTTATGATACAGCTGTAAGGTGTTATTTTTTGCCACCTAAGAGCTTCACCAGGGTCCAGATGCTCTTGAAAGTGAAATATTGTCAACAAAGGTTGGACCTTTGCATTTTCAGACTTTATTCTGGGCCACTCATGCTCCCAAATAACTTACATTTGCATTATATGTATTGTATGGAAGGGTTTTTGTCTGGAATACACTTAACAAAAATTTAGTTTGGTCAGAAGGTTTTCCATATTTGCATCAAAACATTTTAGACAACCATAGAAAAAATACAGAGCAAACTGCAAAGTTATGCCGACTCCAGCCATCTTAGAATATAAATCCAAGTAAAGCCCACCGCAGCCTCTCTCTTACTTATGACCTATGTGACTTACAACCATCCGTACATAGGACCGAAAAAAATTGTATACATTTTTAAAAATAAAGAAAAAAAAAATATGGAAGTGAAAAAATTATGCTTGGTCGTACATCTGCCAGTGCTAACGGCTGCGTGCATATGATATACTTTTATATTTTCACAAAATACTTTAAAATGATGAAATAGAAACTCAAAGAAAACAAAAAGAACTTCGCTGAGAAAATCCTTCCAAGACTTGACTGGCCCATCAGCTCTACAGGTTAATGTTGAAGGACTTACACCTATCAAACGTGACATTATCAAGCAACTTGCTACTGGACACAACGCAGTTGTAGTCTTGCTTCAAGAAACGCACACCAACTCTGATGATCAGGGTAAGATACCTGGCTTCAACCCAGTTAAAGCTATACATGAAGAACATCATGCCATAGCCACACTAGCAAGGTCAGATCTACAGATTTCTGATGCGACAAGAAGCAACAATATTCAATGAATAGCTGTGCTTTATCTATGAAGTCAAATTCATGAACGTGTACAAACCACTGAAAGCAGTTTTTACATCTCTCCCAGTTTTTAGCCACTCAGCTATATATGCTGGCAACTAATTGTCAACACATCAGCTGGGACTACCACAATAAGTCAGCCAATGGAGAAGTAATCAACTGGGCATCAAATGCTGACCTGCAGCTTCTTTA
This sequence comes from Scleropages formosus, assembly GCF_900964775.1. NCBI lineage: Eukaryota > Metazoa > Chordata > Actinopteri > Osteoglossiformes > Osteoglossidae > Scleropages > Scleropages formosus. The sequence continues at coordinate 33,991,514 of NC_041810.1, forward strand.
TGACAACAGGCAACCAGCCAGTTGTGACTCGGGAAGGTGGAACAGTGGTACAAATTCAGAACAGACTTTTGCTATAAAATATGACAACCCACAAACCATCAGTCTAACAAGAACAATGTTGGTATTTTTCCAAGATCACAACGTAGACCATCTATAATACAAACACCCACCACTGATCACACCCACAACAAGCTACCCAATTGAATGTTGCAATCTACAGAAAGCCAACGGGAACAACTTCGCCAAGGACACTGAAGAAGCTATGAGCAGACTTGAAGAACCAACTAAAAATAACTTAAATGAATTATACAATAAATTCACCAAAATTATTATGGAAAAAGCCAAAAAGCACATTCCTAGAGGTATCATAAAACTCTTTGTTCCAGTTTGTCAAGAACTTTACAAGAAACACCAATGCGCTGAAACTAATGAAGAAGCACAAAGTGCAGCTACCAAACTAATTGAGCACCTAGACAAAACCAGACAAGAACACTGGAGAGAAGCAGTGGAAAGCATGGATTTCTCACATTCTAGTAGAAAAGCATGGACAGCCATCTAACTTACTGGCTTACTTACTGGCACAAGGAAAAAGACATATAGTAACAGCACGTCTCTCGAACCTACAGATGTGGCCACATACTTCATCAAAAATGTCAAATTTGCAGAACGTGATAAAATGCTTGCCTATAAAGTGCTCAACGAACTATAAGAAGAGCAACACAGATCTTCAGCAGATATGGGTCTATATCAAGAACTTTCACCTCAAGAAATGGATATTGTAATCAAATGCCTCAAAAATGGTAAATGGCTCCAAGCCTGGACAACATACACCCAGAATTCATCATAAATGCTAGCAAACAGACCATCAATTGCCTTAGGATTTTCTATAACATATGTCTTAAAGAAAACAAAATTCTAAAAATATGGTGATATGCAAAAGTGCTTGGAATCCTTAAACCGAATAAACCACCAGAAGAAACTAGTAGCTACCGACCTGTCAGCCTGCTGTGCATTGCATACAAACTACTTCAGATATTAGTCTTAACCACATCCAACCAATAGTCGACCCACAGCTGCCAGATGAACAAGTTGGTGTCCAACCGGGAAGATGTATAACTGACCAAGTCCTGATACTAACTGAAAACACTGAGGAGAACTTTCAGAAAGGCCTAAAAAGCGACACTGTGTTCATTGACCTGTCAGCAACAACAAACTGGAAAACATTTGCTGGATCACTGCCCCATGTACAAGCCCACACCAGTGGATTTCACAAACATTGACGATACTGATGTTAAACTTTGGCTACACAATACCAATTTTACAGCTGAAAGATTGCCCTATGTTGCTAAAGATCTGTTTTTAATCATACAATAATTGAATAAAATAGAAACTAAAGAATGATAAATATACTACTGTACTGTGTTTGCTGAAATCGTAAAAAGACTAAGATAAGAAGGGAAAAAATAAACCAATGAATTTTTTTTTAATACATTCATTCAAGAAACACAGGACAAGATGTTATACATTTATATTTACATTTACATTTATTCATTTAGCAGGCGTTTTTGTCCAAAGCGACGTACATCTCAGCAAAAGTACAATTTATGCATTACATTAAGAGGAGGAGACATAGCTACAAACATAAAAGTCTCAAGCAAACCTAGTTTGTTCCCTACCACTTGCTACACCGAGGTTCATCGTTCGAGCAGGTGCATAAGACACAGGATAGACAAATCCCGATACCCTCCCACCAATTTCTTCTCTTTTTTTTTTTTTTTTTTGATATTATTAGATATACAAATGAGCAAGTACAATGCCGGAGTAATGGCTGAATAAGGTTGTATCTGGGGATGCTTATGGAGTTACGATACGTGAACAGTTACACTGTAAATGAGCTGGAGAGATCTTGGGCAAAGTGGATCTGGAAAAGGTGAGTTTTCAGACCCTTCTTGAAAATAGACAGAGTTTCCGCAGTTCTGAGTGACAGGGGAAGGTCATTCCACCACAATGGACCCAGAACTGAGAACCTCCACGCTTTGCCTTTCGTGCGCGGGACCACCAAGCGAGCAGAAGCAGACGAGTGAAGGGGCGTGGCTGGGGTGTACCGGTTGATTAAGTCTTGTAAACTGCTGGGAGCAGTTCTATTGATGCATTTGTACACAGTAACCAGGGTTTTGAATTTGATTTGGGCAGCTATCAGAAGCCAGTGCAGAGAAGTGAATAGAGGAGATACATGGGAGCGCTTCGGCAAATCAAACACAACTTGTGCAGCAGCATTCTGTATAAGCTACAGAGGTTTGATGGCATTAGCAGGAAGGCCACACAGAAGAGAGTTGCAGTAGTCCAGAGGGGAAGTCACATGGCCTGGACAAGTAGTTGGGCGGAGTCAGTAGTGAGGTTGGGACGGATCCTACGAATATTATGCAGGATGTATCTGCAGGACCGGATTGTGGCTTCGATATGTTGAGAGAATGACAGACCCGCATCAATCGTTACTTCTAGACTCTTAGCGAAGGAGCTAGGCGAAATGAATGAGTTGTCCAGTTTGATTGAGAGGTCATGACAGGAGGACAGGCCAGTTGGGAGGTAATGAATCTCTGTTTTGGAGAGGTTGAGTTGGAGGTGGTGATCATACATCCATGAAGAGATGTCCAACAGGCAGGCAGCAATGCGTGCGGAGATGTCTGACGCACCAGGTGGAAAGGAGAGGAAGAGCTGGGTATCATCGGCATAGCAGTGGTATTTGAATCCATGGGAGGCTATGACTGGACCGAGGTGTAGATGGAGAAAAGAAGAGGACCCAATACCGAGCCCTGCGAAGCACCGGTTGAGAGAGGCAGAGGAGAAGAATGAGAGCTCCGCCAGACCACTTGATAGGATCTGTCAGAGAGGTAGGACTCAAACCATCTGAGTGCCGCACCTTTCATCCCAAGCTGGTTAAAAGAGGAGAGTAGAATCCGGTGATTTACAGTGTCGAATGCTGCAGACAGATCGAGGAGAATGAGGACCGAGGAGAGGGAGGCAGCTCTAGCAGCTTGGGAGAGCATCAGATACCACTAGAAGGGCGGTCTCAGTGGAGTAACCAACTTTGAAACCAGACTGATAACCATCAAGGAGGTGGTTACCCCATGCGTATTTATCAACGGCTGTACACAAAGACCCAGTCCAACCAACATGAAGCTGAACATCCAGCATAGTCAACAAACATCTCCATGACCCCAGACCAAGAAGCTTAGCTACCTTCTCCAACACACCCACCAACCCAACAATACCTCTTCATCATAGAGTGATTTTAAAAAGAATGTCAATTCCAAAAATGAGGAAATCATGATAGAACTTGCATTATGTAAAAAATAAAAATGATGAAATATGAACTAAAGAATTGTCACGGTGAACGCAGGACATGGAGGAGGCTGTACCCAAGTGCAAGGTCGTTTATTCAGAACCAAAAATTAGATGTGTTCTTGTGGTCAGGGGTGGACAAATGGTTGGGTTATCAGTGAACTGACCAGAGGCGAGGATCTGAAGTCGTGGTTGAGGGTCAAGGCGGGAGGTCATTATCAAAGAGACGTGGAGCGGGGCTAGGAAAAGCAACATAAGTTTGAGAATGCAAAGGGGGCGGTTGTCTCAAGTGAAATTTCACAACTGGAAGGGGGCGAGAGGTATCTTTTCTAGCCGAGTGCTCCAATTAAAGCCAAGTGCTTAATCAGAGCCAGGTGCTGCTAGTTGAGGTGCAGGCATGGTCATGACAAGAATCTTAAAAAGTACAAAAAAAAAAAAACTACAGGATCATATAATATCAATTAATGAAGCTGGTTAATTAAACACAAGATAATCATGATAGAAATTGAGTAGGATAAAAGAATATTGTACAGGTATACAACTTCTACGTGCCATGTTAACATATATCCGACTTGCATCCATTTCAAGATCCAGTCAGTCGGTCAGTCAGAATGGAACTTGGACGTATGTTGGGGAAATGCTGTATTTTCACCCTTACTATCCAGCACATGTTGTATGTTAAGTTTGACATAGCTGGCTAGATATTCCAACCACTTTATGAATACAACCACTTTCTGCATTTCTTTTTATGAAATTATTTGGTGTGGTGAGAGGAATGGTGTCTTTAGACAAAAAAATGTGTGCATGACTGAGACACTTTAAACCACAGCTGTCTGGTAATCTCTAATGTGAATTTAAGGCAGCCCTCTCTCAAAATGACAGTTTTTACTATACTTAGCAATCTCTTTTCTGAAATCAAACACGCCACTACAAACAATGTCATACCACTCCATTATGGTTTACATGCTATAGGCCTTAGGTGGAGGATGGGGACCAGTGTAATTATAATTTTCCATTGTCTTTCAAAAATGTGGAAGATGCACTTTCTTTTTATTCTCATACCCCAGACCTATACTGCTGTTGAAAGTCACTGTCACACACACAACTCTCACACCCCTGTGGACACTGCCCTAAGCCAACCCACATTATCTGAACCACACTAAAGAGAAACATAAAAGCATCACGCCACCACAGTGAAGCTGTGGAATCTCATTAGAGAAAACATGCCTTCAGAACAACCTTAATCACGACAGTATCTCTGACTCCAGCTTTTACCTTATTGTTTTATACACTATGTCCGTGACTTTGATCCCGATTCATACCGGCAACAATCAGGTCTTTAACCTTGCTCCATCCCACATCCTTGGCCATAGTTCTGCTTGATTATCATTGACATCCCTGGTTTTTACCACTGCTTTGCCTCAACTGTGATCTAGCCCACCCCATGAGAAGGGTCTACACATCCAGCCAGGTTCCCTACTTTCTTTTTGTCCATCTCTGTCCACTGAACTGCATCCAGGACACATTAGCCACCACAGTCCTTGTTCAAACCACAGACCATATTTCACCACTCTTTCTTAAAATAAATTCTGCATCTGGATTCCACTGCAATCCATCCCAGTGTGATTTATTACTACAACAGTTTGTGCTGTTTTGGGGTGTAATACCGTTTAATTTTTTTCCTTTTTTTTTTTTTTGTAATTGACAGCACAACAACATACAGGTAGAGTAAAGCACAATTCTCAGTCATTTCCTCTTGCTTGGCTTTTTCTGACAAAATTTTGCTCTGGATTTTATGCAGTTATATCCAGTTGCTACAAGTTTAATGGAGAGGTTTGGGCACCCCTAGCCATATTAAATATTTAGCTAATTTTCCAAATGAAAAATAGTAAACAATTGCTGCTGGAAACAGTGTGTTAAAGAAATACACACACACACACACATCTTCAGAACCGCTTGTCCCTTACGCGGTCACGGGGAACCGGAGCCTACCCGGCAACACAGGGCGTAAGGCCGGAGGAGGAAGGGGACACACCCAGGACGGGACGCCAGTCCGCCGCAAGGCACCCCAAGCGGGACTTGAACCCCAGACCCACCGGAGAGCAGGACCGCACCCCCCCTCTTAAAGAAATACATATTTGCAAATGTTATTGCAACGTAACTTTTTATTTCTTGAACTTTAAAACATAGAACAAAGAAAACAGTAATTATGGCATGTGCAAAAGTTTGGACAACCTTCCACTTATCCAGTGATAAAGACTTTTAGCAAAGCCCCTGAACCTAATTACCGAATTATGCCTTAATTGTGTCTTAATATTAGGAGTTGTCACCTGTTGACAATTGCAGGGCTTCATAAATTCCCTCACATGCCACACTTTTGGCTGTCACTTTACAGTTCTGGGCTTCACTAAGCAACTGAATGAGAGGCTGATAATGAAGCTAACTGATGTCTAAAAGGCAGAGGAAGTCTATAAAAAGATTGCAGAATGCTTGCAATTTCCACTGTCTGTAATGTCATCAAGAAATTACAGTTTAGGGAAACTGTGGAAGTCAAGGAAACTTTCTGAGAGGACTGCTCGTATGCTACCCAGATAAGCAAAGGCAAATCCTCATATGACTGCAAAGGACCTGCAGGAAGGCTTTGCTGACACGGCAGTCATGGTGCATCGTTCCACATGCAGTGTTGCTTGCACAAACATGATCTGCTTGGAAGAGTCAGGAGGAAGTGCAAGCTCACCCCAAAAAGACAACATAGAGTATGGGATATGCAAAACAGTATCTACGCAAGCCAGAAGCCTTTTGAAAAGAACTGTTGTGGACTGATTGAGTGAAAATTGTACTGTCTCAGATAAGGTGAGATACTTTGGCCACAATAAACAAAGATTTCTTGGCGAAAAGGAGCAACTGGGGGGAGGGAAATCACCGTGCCAACTGTTAAACCTCTATGCTTTGTGGTTATGTGGCAGCCAAAGGCACAGGAAGCATTGTATGAGTAGAGGTGAAATGGATTCCACTAAATATCAAGAACTTTTGTATGCCAATGTAAAAAAGTTAGTGAAGAAGTTGAAGCTGAAGCTGAAAATGGGATGGCTGCTACAACACACTTATCATAAACATACCTCAAAAGCCACCATGACCTATGTGAAGAAAAGCAAGCTGCAGGTTTTGGAATGGCCCTCATAGTGCCCTGACTTAAACATCATTGAAAATCTGGGGGTAGATCTTAAACATGAGGCGTATGCAAGATGATCCAAGAATATCTTGGAATTACAAGTAATCTGCACGAAAGACGGGGCAAAAATCCCCACAAGAAAAATCGAAAGACTCTTAGCTGGATACAAAACACGGTCACAAACTGATATGTGCCAAAAGGGATTTTTACAAAATACTGGCTTACTAGTGTGCGTACATGGTGCAATTCCTTTTTTTTGTTATGTTTTAAACTTCATGAAATAATAACAGAGGGGGTGCAGTGGCGCAGCATGTTTGGTGGAGTCCTGCTTTCTGGTGGGTCTGGGGTTCGAGTCCTGCTTGGGGTGCCTTGCGACTGACTGGCATCCCGTCCTGGGTGTGTCCTCTCCTCCTCCAGCCTTGTGCCGTATGTTGCCGGGTTAGTCTGTCATTTGCCGCGACCCCACTTGGGACAAGCGGTTTCAGTGTGTGTGTGAAATAACTGCATTAACAATTGCATTTTTTTAAACACACGGTTTCCTGCAGCAGTTGTTTACTACTTTTCACTTAAAAATGAACAAAATATGTAATTTGGTCAGGGGTGCCCAAACTTTTGCATAGAACTGTATCTGGTAAGGGCATGTATGTGCCCTTCATCCCTGGTTACACTTTTCACAGTACTTCATCATAACTCAATCAATGCAATTTACCACAATCTAGATGCATGTGGTTAAATAACTTTGATGGTAATATCAAAAGAGACAGCCAGATGCTCATGTAGTCTTTATTCTGAAATGTTTGTGTGGGTTTTTTATGACAGTGAGCATCCAGACAGATGTCGCAGTGTTATTTACAATGTTGATCTGTTTTATTGCTGAATGGTGTGTAATAGAAATTGCAAACATGTTAAGAGCACACAGCAGATCCATTGAGGGTTTTGTAAACCATAACCAGAGTCTTTAATTTAATCCAGGCAGCTGTTGATAACGACTCAAGTAGCAACATTCTATGTAAACTGGAGAGGTTTGATGGCGGAGTCTGATAAGTGTCACTGGGGTGTCACCATAGCTTGGACCATGAGTTGCATAAAGTTTGTTGTGAGAAGGGCAGACCCTGTGGATGGTGACAATGTATCTATAGGACTGGGCTCTGTCTTTGGTAGGTTGAAAGAACAACACACGTAAGTCAATCATTTCACCCAGGCTTTTAGCTAATGATATGGGTGAAATGAGTGAGTTGTCCACTTTGATAGTGAGTTCTTGACTGGAGGTGGAAGATCTGTTTTGGAGAAGTTGAGCTGTAGGTACTGATCCAGGCAGTGATATTAGAGGCAATGTCTAGCTCTGGGCGAGTATTGTTGACATACCAAGGGAATAGGTATAGACTGAGAAGAGTAGTGGGCCCAGTACAGAGCACTGTTGAAAACTAGTTGAGAGAGGCTGAGTGGATGAGCTCCAGCAGACCGCTTGGTATGATCTGGATGACAGGCAGGACTCAGACCATTTCACTGCAATTCCTTTCTGGCCCAGCTGTCCAAGACAGGATATTAAAATCTGGTGGTTGAGACGAATGAGGACTGAGGAAAGGGAGGCCACTCTAGCCGACTTGAGAGCATGTGATACTGGAGGGAGAACTATCTCGGCAGAATGTCGAACTTTAAATCTAGACTGGTACCTAGAATGACAGATCTTGCCATCTATATCATCTATCTAGAATGACAGATTCCCATTTCAGATTTTTTTTTTGATAGAAAAGGGAGGAAGGAGACAGCAATCAGAGGACAGCAAGCAGCTGGTTATCGTGGTGCTGAAGGAAATGTCCTTTAAGTGAAGTAAAGGGATCAGATGGAGTCAGCAGGTAGTGGCTCTTTGTGACAGCAAGAAGTCAGATTTCAGTTTCTGACAGGGGTTTAAATGCTGACAGTGACTTCACAGGAAGATCCGGCCTGATTAAGACAGATGCCAAAAAGTTGTCTGTGTGAAGTTGACTTTGTTTCCAAAGAATAAGGCAAAATTGAAATGCAGCAGAGTGACAAAGAGGACAAGAGAACCACAGTTTCCAGAGAAGGTCACAGTGTCAAACAGAGCAGGCAGGACACTGGGCTGTGTGGACCCAGTCACAGGATCTTTTATTTTTCAAAGCACAAGGGTTCTGGCAAAACTCATGGTCAGGGACAGGCATGGGTCAATCTGATGTAAAAGAGTGCAACGATGTTGGTCCTCATGTTTGTATTGGTGGGTGTTCTGACAGAGATGCTCCTGCAGTGTACTCCCTACCTCTTCACTGCCCTGGAACCATGTGTCAATGGCAGGCACGTTGCTAGGACCTGGGTGCCATAGAAACAGGGGAGTTTAGTAGCCTAGGATGCATTGAAAGGGGGACAGTCCAGTAGATGACTGTGACAGGAAGTTGTAGTCACGTTTCCTGCCCTGGGCGGAGTATGTCCACAAGTGTTTCCGACAACAGTAGCTCCTGAGGAGCCGGCTTTTCGACCTGGCCATTTGCCTTGGGATAATATTCCAAGGTAAGGCTGACTCATACCCCCCAACTTGCGCCAGAATGACTTCCAAACCTGAAATGTGATTTGGGACCCCTGATCAGACACTGTGTCCTCTGGCAGGCCATAGAGGTGAAAGAAGTTCTCCTTATGGCAGGTCCTGGCTTGCAGCCTCAGAGGCTCTGTTCTTGACTCCACAACCCCTGATCTCGGCGGTTGCCCATTGAACTCACTGACTCTTAAAGTTACATCACAACCTCGAGTGGTGATGGCCTGGGCCTTAGCGAAGGCTATATCAATGAAACTGCTAGAAGACCCGGGGTCCACAAACACCTGTACAGAAACCTGAGTTCCCCCCGCCCCAGGACCAAGTTATGGGCACCAACAGCTGTGTGGCAGGCTGGGGGAGGTCACTCACCTTTCATTCTGGGTGAGGGTCTCTGGGGGTGGTCGAACAGGACAGGTGGCGCGGAAGTGTTCTGGGCTGCTGCCATACAAGTATAGCTTTACTCGAAGCCAGCGCTGCCTCTCCTCTCCGGTCAACCGTCCACACCCAATTTGCATGGGTTCCAGGGGCTTGAAAAAGGATCCAGACATGGACAGGACCTGCCAGCAATGTTGCGTTCGTTCCCGGGCCAGGTTGTCGATCAGGATGGTGGTTTTGACTAACTGATCGAAGGTCCAACCTTCCTCCTGGTAGGTGAGCTTGGCTTGGATTTCAGGATTCAATCCATTGCGGAAGCTTGCCAGGTGGGCCGCAGGGCTCCAATTACTCTCTTCAACTAGCGTGCGAAATTCCAGAGAGTATGCTACTACAAACCAGTTGCCCTACTGTATCTTCATTAGGTAGTCTCTGGCCGTTCTGCTGGAGAACCGGTGGTCGGAGACCACCTCAAACTGCTTCTTGAAGTGCTCGTAGGTGGTGGGCGTGCGCCTTTTCCAAATGGCCGTTGCCCATTCAAGCATGGGTCTGGTCAGCAGGGAAACCAAATAGGTCACCCTGCTTTCATATGTGTTGTGCATATGCAGCATGTTGGCGAAAACTAACTTGCATCACAGAATAAATCCCTGGCATTTCTCCTGGTAGCCATCATACCGGTGGGGTGTGGGCAACCTGGGGTCCGTTGCAGGGACGACTGTGGTAGCTGTGGATCACATCGGACATGGAACAGATGCGGCCATGATTTTGAAATGGAGTGGAGGGCTTGATAGATCAGGATATGCCAGGTTGTTGTTGCCGCAGGAGCATTTGGTGCTTGGATGACAGTGAAATCGCTTAGTTCAGTTGCCACAGACAATTTTGTCAAACATAAGGTGCATGATTCCTTGCAGATCACAATGTGGATGGCACATGTCCCACAATAGCCTCCCTTGGGGGACTCCTGCAGGTAGACTTCCATGTCTTTGACCCAGAGTCTTCTCACCATGATGCTGCTGCTATGCATCATCTGCTGTAATTGGAACCTGAGTAATTTCCATCAGTTGAGAGCTAAAACCCAAACTATGCCATGATTAGAACAAAAACAAAGGGGCAGTACAATTATTATAAACGCCTGAGCAACACACTCCAGGGTATGTGGCACTATTGGATTTTGGCACACTGACACAACTGCAAAAAAAAAAAAAAAAAAAAAAAACAGATAGACCCATGTGCAGAATTATACAAGGGAAATGTGTGCTGGGATATAGCAGTAGCAAAGAAATAAACTTACATGAATACAATGAGGTACAGGGGTGCGGTGGCACAGTGGGTTGGACCGCAGTCCTGCTCTCCGGTGGGTCTGGGGTTCGAGTCCCGCTTGGGGTGCCTTGTGATGGACTGGCGTCCCGTCCTGGGTGTGTCCCCTCCCCCTCCGGCCTTACGCCCTGTGTTGCCGGGTAGGTTCCGGTTCCCCGTGACCCTGTATGGGACAAGCGGTTCTGAAAATGTGTGTGTGTGTGTGTGTGTGTGTGTGTGTGTGTGTGTGTGTGAATACAATGAACTGCAGCAGCAATCCTCCAATGCAAATGTAATGCACATTGAGGTCTGTAATAAGAGAGCAAAGATCGACAGGTTTGTGCTTAATCAGTTCTTAGTGCACACAGGAACTATTAATCCTGAGTACAGAAAATTCATTGGGGTTTTTCAACTGTTTACTCCTCTCTGTAGTATTTATACTATATGTCCCTCTATGTTTGTGTACTTCACCTCATCAATGATATTTCCAGGGATAAATAAGTCTCATCTTTTTGGGTGACATGGTAAAATCAGACACAGGAAATTGGTGACTTCTCGAGATGCTATACTTCAGTATTTTATCTTGTGCCTGAAGCAGCTCTTCCCAGGACATGCCAGTGTGGCTCATTCACTCTGACTGAATCACTTTCCTTCTCACAAGGATCATCTGAGTTGACATCAATCAGAAAAATGTAGTTCCTTTTTACACTGGAACCTGGTCCATAATCTAGGTCCTCAGTATTAGAAATTTCTGATTATGAGTAGACTAGAATGGCATGCTCTTCCACCATCTCCAGGTCATTGGCAGTATATTTTACATCCATTTCAATGGTCTATATGAAAAAGAAAAGCAAGATAATTCTCTGAATGCAATAATACATGTAAACTGTACCTGCACACAAACTCCGAATAATATATAATCAATGAGAATATAGGTTTCTGACTAAAAGCAGTCCAAAACAAAGCACTTCAAGAAAACAAAGCAATTTTATGTAAGAAAAATAATTCAATAGAATGTGATCAAGAATTTTTTTGATAGTACAAGCAAACATCTCAGTCTTTTTGCAGTACTTGGGTTTAGCAAAAATTATTTTAAAAACTGAGATAATGAACCATGTCTACACTAGGGAAATGTTAGTGACGTAAGGAGAACCCTGGATTACATGGAAATTTTCATTACAAAATCAATTTTATTTTAAAATATTTGCTGTACAATTAGCAAATCAAAAATGTAAATGGAATGCAATGATCAATGTAGATGGAAGCTAACATATTTGTCAAAGTCTGTGTCACTATACAAAATGAAAAACAAAGGACTTCTGGCCAAAACTTGAGTAATTTACATAAAAGTTTACGTAACATTTGGGTGGTGTCACAAAGATATTATATATTGATTATATCAACAGGTTAGTGGATCACATTTTATCAAACTTTGAATGTAAGCTAATTATGTAAACAAAAACAATATCAATTTCAGCAGTTTGTCAAAATACAAAGACACTTACATGTATTTAATGTAGGAGACATGGTGTCACAGCTGCTTCATAGCGCTTGGATGGTGTGAGAGCACTTCGATTCAGTCCCCGCTGAGTCTGTGTGTAGTTTGCATAGACTTTCTCCAGGTACTCCGGTTTCCTCCCCCAGTCCAAAGACATATAGTTCATGTGGATTGGTGACTCTAATTTGCCCTTCCCATGTCAATGGGTGAGTGACTGTGCGTGCATGTGGCTACACTGCAGCAGACTGGTGTCTTATTCAGGTGTACCTCCCCTCAGCCTTCAGGGGTAGGCTCCAATTCACCGTGACACTGCTCAGGACAAGCAGTTATTGAAAATGGGTGGATGGATAGGTATATCAAAAGTTATGAACTATTTGTTTGTAAAGGAGTGTTGCAACTTTGCATCAGTCATCTGTTGGGTGGTAAGGAACGAGACAAAGAATTTTTATGATTAGCATATTGTTGTATATTGAGTGTTGTATAAACTCAGAGATAACTGTTAATAGGCCACTCTTAATAGTAACGTGGGTTAGAATTTGGTTGGCCAGGGATATGTACAAAATGAACCAGAATTGTTGCTTCCACGTAGTTCAGTAAAATGGAAGAGAAGCCGTAATCCATCGTGTCTTTATTCCTGTTCCCGTGTAATGAATATGGGGGAACGGTGGTGCAGTGGGTTGGACCGGGTCCTGCTCTCCAGTGGGTCTGGGGTTCGCGTCCCGCTTGGGGTGCCTTACGACGGACTGGCGTCCCGTCCTGGGTGTGTCCCCTCCCCCACCAGCCTTACGCCCTGTGTTGCCAGGTTAGACTCCGGCTCCCCACAACCCCGAATAGGATAAGCGGTTCAGGCGATGTGTGTGTGTGTGTGTGTGTGTGTGTGTATATAACGAATACACCAGCAAAACACACACATTTTCAGAACCGCTTGTCCCATACGGGGTCGCGGGGAACCGGAGCCTACCCGGCAACACAGGGCGTAAGGCCGGAGGGGGAGGGGACACACCCAGGACGGGACGCCAGTCCGTCGTAAGGCACCCCAAGCGGGACGCGAACCCCAGACCCACCAGAGAGCAGGACCCGGTCCAACCCACTGCGCCACCGCTCCCCCACCAGCAAAACACGACACATCAAAACGAATTATGGTCATTTTTTTTATCCATTTTGTGGGGAAAACTTCCCTGGCAAACCTCAGGTCTGAAAGATATTTGAGGATCGGGATACAAGATGTATGACTTATTAAAGGTAGGAGAAACAAGAGATGCTGTCATAGTTGGGTGTGCTAATGTGCTGATATTACAAGAGGTTTGGATGCATCACAGTTCTGTGCCACATGTAGTGGCCCAAAACCCTGGACACTTTAAGAGCAAGAGCAGTAGGTATGTTGGATTAAGTCAAGGCGTATGCATTATTAAGATGTGGTACTGCCTTGTGTTCTGCAAGAAATACCTGAGTGGTAGGCATAACTCTGGCAAGGGAGGGAGCTCAGTATAATCCCCATATTGGGGAGTTTGGTTGTTTTGGGTCCCACTTGTCTGAAAGGCTGTGACATGCTGAGACAAGTTCCTAGATTTCATGACTCATACTGGCCTTAGTTATACTGGCACTAGTTCGTAGCTCATACTGGCGCTAGTTATTTTGTCAGGTCCTAACTAAGAATACTAAGATTCCTCTTGTTGTTTCTTGTTTCCCGGGCCATCTGCAGCCTAACCCCAGCAACAGAAGTGAAGTAAAACTGGCTTAGAAAACTCATCTGTCTCCATCAGAACTGGTGCCAGATACCCAAGAAGGTCTGGCAGAAGTGATGCTGTCACAATCCATCCCCATAAGGAAGCTGGCTGTCTGTGCAGGTAGTCTATCAACCCAGCAAGGGGGCTAAGGTTCTCAAAGGTCAAGAAGGTTTAGGAAGGGCCCAGAGCTAAACTGTGCCATCCTGCAGGTGGTGAGTAACCCAGGCCAGGTTGGCAATCTAGAGCAGATGGGTCCTAACGAAATGAAACACCGGAAGGTGTCCCAAAAATAAGGCAAACTACTGCCCAGAGTTCCCAGGGCAGCCATTTCTGGGAGAGACAGCCCATGAGAACAGACTGCAGACAACAAGGAGGACCTATGGGAGATGGAAGTGCTACAAGCCCTGGCTAGCCTTTAGCTGTTAGACAGGACACATCAAACTCAGAGCTGGGCCCTATTCTTGAGTGCCTAGAGAAGACCCAAGAATGGGAAACTTTTTCCCCACTTTTATTATCTTACTCTTTTAGCATAGTAGTCTGCATCTCTGGAGAAGTAGGAGAAGGAGACAGACCCAGGAAATTATCAGAAATTGAACAAGTGAGGATTGACTAAGGAGCTAAGTCTCTGAAACATGCCAGGTGGTCTCCCAGATATTGTCACTGCTGCCCTAGGTTCATGCTATGTGCCAGGTGGCCTGCCAGACATCCAGTGTCACCTGTGGTCAGTGCTGTATAGAAAGATACATTTCTATTATGATGGCCTCCTGATATCACCATAATCCAGGCATGCCATTTCCAGGTGCTCCAGCCACCATGTCTTAGTCTCAGATCCTCCCATGCTGTTGGGCACATCGGGCGACGAAGTCTCTCCACCGCTGCCGGTCCTCTGCCAGCGCTTCAGCTTCGTTCCAGGATACACCAGCGAACTTAAGATCGTTGATGAAAGTTCGACGCCAGGTGGTGTGGCGACGGCCCCGGCCACGCCTGGCCCCCGGTTGCCACCCAGAGAATGCGATCTCGTTGCATTCGTAAAATATGCCCGGCTAGCCTGAGTTGTCGTTGCGTGATTGTAACTTGAAGGCTGCTGGAATTTCCCCGGCGCAAGACTTCTTCGTTGTAATGCGGTTGATGTACCGGATCTTGAGAATCCGCCGGAGACATCGTTGGTGGAATGCGTTTATCCTGCGAACAGTGTTCGCCGTTAGCTTCCAAGTTTCGCATGCGTAGATTGCGGTCGCGACGACAATGGAAGCATATAGTCATAACTTAATCTTGAGGGAGATTGAAGCTGACGTCCAGATGTGCTGGAGGTGATGGAACACAGCCGAAGCTTTCCCGATCCGGCACCGGACATCAGTCTCGGCGTCACCATCATGACAAACAATGCTCCCCAAGTAGGTGAATTTCTCCACTGTCTCCAGTCGTGTCGCGTCAACGGTGATGTTGGCTGGCACTCCTACAGGTCCGGTCTTCATGATCTTTGATTTTTCTGAGCTGATACACAGGCCGATCTTACTGGCTTCGTGGCTGAGTCTCTCGGTTGTGTTTTGGAGCTGGGTTTCGTCTTCAGCAAGCAGGGCCACGTCGTCTGCAAAATCTAGATCTGTCAAGCGATCTTGATCCGTCCAAGGGATGCCTGCTTCCAACATACGCAGTTGCCTTTTTCATGATGAAATCAATGGCAATGAGAAAGAGGATCAGTGAAAGGATACAGTCCTGGCGGACGCCGGTAGTGATCTCGAAAAAAGCTGTGTGCCCTGCATCGGTCCTTACGCAGCATGAGGAGTTTAGATACAGATCCTTAAAGATGGTGACACAGGCTTCTGGGACGCCATAGACCTGGAGGATCGCCCACAACAAGTCTCGATGGATACTGTCGAATGCCTTTTTGAAGTCGATAAAGTTGATATAAATTGGGTGGCGATATTCGACACATTGCTCGATGATATTTCGTAGGGTGAAGATCTGTTTGCAGCAGGAGCGGTCATTACGGAAACCTGCCTGCTCTTTTCGCAGCCGTCGGTCGATGGCGCGGCGCAGACGATGTAAAAGAACAGCACAGAAAGCCTTCCATGGAACCGAAAGGAGCGTGATGCCTCGCCAATTTGCACAGTCGGTGACATTGCCTTTCTTGGGGAGCCAAACGATGACGCCTTTTCTCCAATCCTCTGGGACTTTCCCCTGGCGCCAGCAGATGTTGAATAGGCAGATCAGCTGCACGGCCATGGGCTGACCACCTGCTTTCAGGAGCTCTGGGTTGATCTCATCAAGTCCAGCCGCCTTATTGTTCCAGAGCCCTTTGATGGCCATCTTCGTCTCTTCGATCAAAATATCTCCCATGTTGACATTTAGGTCGTTATGCGCCTCTTCTACGGTGAAATCGTACATGTCAGGTGGGTCAGGCTGGTTGAGGATGTCTCGAAAATGTTCCATCCACCTTTTGTCCTGTTCAGCTTTGGTCAGGAGAAGCTTTCCATGTTTAATTGGGATGTTCGAATAGCTCCGCGATTTCGTGAGCTCAGTAACGATTCAGTGAAGCGTTCTGGAGTCGCCGCGATCCGCCGCGTCCTAGGCCTCCGCCCCCTTTCGTAGGAGCCAGTCTTTCTTGTCTCGACGACATGATCGTTTGACTCGACGGTCGAGGTCGGCGTATAGTATGGTCGCGAGTGCTTGTTCATTCCTAGCGTCAGCCTGATCCCTATGCTGTTTCGCTCTTCGTCTTTCATCGATCAGTTGCCATGTCCTGTCTTGGATCCATCGTTCTATAATCTTTCCCTGTCGGCGCCCAATCTTCTCATCTGCACAACTCCGGATGATGGTTTTCATCATCGTCTAACTGTCTTCGATGTCGGCAATATCAGCAAGGGTCTCAAACCGATTTCGGAGGTCAAGTGCAAACCCTTTGGTGGTTTCTTGTCTTTAAGCTTTTCTAAGGCAAACAGACGCTTGACCACGACTTGTCTTTGGCGTTCGAGTTTAAGCTTGAATTTCACCCAGACTAGATTATTATCAGAACCAACATCCGCCGCCCTGTAGACCCGCGCATCGCAGAGAGATGTCCGCCATCGTCGACTGATGCAGATGTGATCGATCTCATTAAAGGTGACGCCGTCCGGCACACGCCACGTCTTCTTGTGAATAAGATGATGTTGAAAGAAGGTGTTACCAATACAAAGGTCGTTATGGTCGCAGAACGAGATCAGCCGCTCGCCGTTGTCACTCAGACGTTCCGATGATACAAAAGGACCAACAATAGACTCGATCACCGCCCAGCTGTGCGTTGAAATCACCAAGGACAATCTTCAAGTCACGATGAGCCACCATGTGAAGATTTAAAAAAGAAAAAAAGCGCAGCTACTAGAAGACATTAAATTCTACTAGGCCAGTTGCCAGCCACATTTCCTAAAGCAGATACTGCTTGAGGACAGAGTGCAAACCCATGTCTCAGTAGCAGCAGTCGCCTCAAGTTTCCCCATTTCAAAGAAACTGCCAAATCTTCAATCCAGGGGAGTGAAACAACACAATAAATAACTTTGGAATTTGGGTTTCATTTGTGGCCTGGATGATCCTGGTTGTTTTGGACCCAGCAACTAGGACACTTAGGCAGCTGATCTGACAGAATAGAGAAACTTTCGAGAAAGGGTGTACAGAGGGAGCATGAGGGTACTTCTGCAGAATGTCAGGGTTTTTGTGTGACCATTTTACTGTTGCTTTTGAAAGTTTTGTGCCTGTTGTGGTTGTGGCATATTTCTATTATGCCTGAAAAGGCACCCTATCCCATATCTTGTTTTTGGTGAGCTTGTTTTGGTGTGGAAAACTTTCTACCCTTGGGCTCTGTCCCATCCATATAACCACCTTTTCCCCACACATGGCCGCTGTTTGTTTTTAGTTCATTGTAAATTTCATTGTGACGCTCCTTGGAATTAAATTTGTGCTTTTAATTAGATGCAGTTTTATTTTACAAATAACTCACTCACTTTCATTAACTGCTTTTCCTGGTCAGAGTTGCAGCAGTCCCATACCTATCCAGAATAACTGGGTGCAAGGTTGAAGGAGTTAAACCCTGGATGAGACACTAGTCTATTGCAGTATTTTACAGATTAACGTTAAAGTAAAAGGTAAGTGTGGCTCCCATCTGAGTTAATAGCTATGGCAGTGTCTACCCCTAAACAGCCACTATCTGAGCAAAATGATGGTAATGTGCTGTTACTGCTTCAGCTAAGGAGTGTCCCTATTCCACTAAAGAAATAAACTAATGCAGTTTTTTTGTCTTTATGCCTTTTTTTTTTTTTGTTCATGATATGTCTTGTTGCCCAACTCCAAGAAGTGACTGGGAAGCACTCTGTTCTCTCTGTGGCTCAAAACTGGGTCCCTATTCTGGACAAAGTCTTTGACCAAAAATGGTGCAGTGACCTGTGGCAGATCAAAGAGACTCCTCCAAAGATTCCCAACCCAGACTGTTTTGTTCACGAGGACCCGGACTCTCATTCCATCATCGAGCAAGAGACCACATCAGGTGAGAAGGATGTGGGTCAGTCACCATGGCTGCAGTTAGACCAGACAGTAGAGGAATCTGTGTCAGCCAACTCCCAGGGAACTTTGGTCATCAGCACCACAGGTGAGTAATTGGTAGGTCTTTTAGGATGAAACCATTTTATTGTTTAGGCTGTAGTCATTATCTTCAGTATGTGTTTTCAGCAATTAGCTGATGTCCTATTTAGTACTTAGTGTGTTATGCAGTCCTGTCACATTATTTTTCAACAAATAACAGACATTAGACTTGAGTCATTATTATAACATGCTTTCTTGTTTGAATAGTAATAATTACCAGTTCCAGTATAATGTCCTTAGTTATACCTCACAGGCATTTGTATAAATTTTACAGCATTTTCAGCAATGTTTTCTGTGCATGCCATGTTATAAAATTATACATCTTTAAATATGGCATCTTTACTGATTGCAAACTATCAGTAGTATCTTTAAAATACAACATAAGCGAGTAACATTGCTGTCTCAGCGTCTGGATGGTGCTAGAGGACATGGGTTCAATGCCCACTCAGTCTGTGTTTTCTCCCACAGTCCAAAGACATGCTGTTCACACAGATTTGTGACTCTAAAAAGTCACCCGTAGTGTGTGTGTAAGTAAAGAGAGAATGTCTGTTTCACTGGTGTATGGATGAGTGACCCATTGTAAATAGTGTATCTAGCATTGTACATTTATATTTATTCATTTAGCAGACACTTTTCTCCAAAGCAACGTACATCTCATAGAAAATACAATGTGTACGTTATATTAACAGAAAGTGACACTTAAATAGAGACGTGTGATTTTTAAGTACAGTTAGCTTCTTTCCACCAGATGAACCAATGGTCATCGCACAAGTAGCTGCATAAAACTTTACCCAAATATCCACAATTCCAAATCACCTTCCTAGTAATATTTTTTTGAGATATATAATCATTTATGTTACATTACAGGTAGTTGTTTAAAGGTTTATCCGGGTATGATCTTAAAGTTATAGTGCATGAACATTTACACCTTACATGAACTTAAGAGATCATGGGTGAAGTGAGTCTGGAAGAGGAGTTTTAAGAGCCTTTTTAAATGTGGACAGAGATTCAGCAGTTCTGAGTGAGAGAGGGAGGTTGTTCCACTACAACAGAGCCAGAATCAAGAATCTTAGTGCTTTACCTATCGTGCATAGGACCACCAAGTGGGCAGATGTGGAAGAGCAAAGCAGTCTGGTTGGGTAGGCCATAACCAGCATCTTAAATTTGATCCAGCCAGCAAAAGGAAGCCAGTGCAGAGAAATGAGTAGAGGAGATACAATATATGTAACACCTCAGCAAGTCAAACACAAGCTGGGCAGCAGCATTCTGTATCAGTTGCAGAGGTTTGATGGCAGTAGCAGGAAGGGTGAATAAGGTGTGGGCTGAACACTAGATAGTGTTCATTGCCAGTCACTTTACAGAAAAGAATTTGCTAAATGAATCAATGTAAGAATACTAGTGCATGCAGTTTTCTCTCATAGGAGCACTGTATTTTTTCCATACCAAATGGGATAGAAGTATCAAAGCAACTGTAAACAGGAATCCCTGAAATTCAGATCTGAGAAATATTTATTTTGTATTCACTAATGTTAAATTATAATAAATGCCATCAAAAATAAATCTGAGTTTACCTCACTAAGAACGAACTTGTAAGAATGAAGACCCTTTAGCGATAAATCACACACGCACACACTTTCTGAACTGCTTGTCACGCCCCCGGGAAGTAGCGGAGCGGCAACACCTGCGCTCAATTAACAGATCCAGGTCCACACACACACACACACACACACATTGTCTGAACCGTTCGTCCCATACAGGGTCGCGAGGAGTCAGAGCCTAAGCCGGCACCTCAGGGCGTAAGGCTGGAGGGGGAGGGGACACACCCAGGACGGGACGCCAGTCCGTCGCAAGTCACCCCAAGCAGGACTTGAACCTCAGACCCACCGGAGAGCAGGACCCCGTCCAACTCACTGCGCCCCCCTTAGCGATAAATCATTGTCCCAATTACTATGTTCACATTATAGATGATTTACCACTTATGTCACATGAAATGTCTTTCTGACATTAATTTATAACATTCTGTATTATGAGAAAATTATCTTAAAAAGTAGGTGAGATTTTGGGCTTTGCCAGTCCCTCTCACTCTTCTTTTACCTTTCTACTCTACCACACCCTATCAAGCATTTGTCTTTATTTATTTACCCAAAACTATGAGGGACTATTCACTTTGTTAATCATGATAAAACAGTTCTTGTTATAAGTGTCTTGTTTCATACTGTGGTATTTTTTTCAGGTTTTCTCTTTTTTGATATGTTGCTACACTTTCAGGAGGAAGGCTGGAACTGACATTTTTTGGGCTACAAGTTTGTGATTAGCTACTGCACTACTTGTTGCACCATGTCTCAGGCTCAATTTATATAATTTTTAATTTTATAAACCTGTGAATTTATTTTTTATCATACACACTATAGATCTACAGTATCAGTTTAGGTACAAGTGGATAATACTTGTATGAGATGAACTAGACAGAACAGTCAAAGCAAAAGAATCCATAAGTCTCCTATATCCTTACATCTCTTGAAACTGCTTCCAAAAAATTTAACTGGTACTGTGCATTAATATTAGTTTTTGATACTAGGGAAATAATAATCCCATGCCTTGTCTAGTGTTCTCCTAGAAAGTATAGAAAGAATACATTTTCTTCACATCAACTAAGTATGACAATTATTGTAGCATGGGTCGTTTTTAAAATAATTCGGATAGATACTCTTACACTCAGGGTGTGTCTATGTGTGTGTGTGTGTGTGTGTGTGTGTGTGTGTGTGTGTGTATATATATATACACACACACACACACACACACACACACACATATATACACACTGTATATACGTGTGTGTGATTTATCTATCCATCCATCCATCTTCAATAACCGCTTGTCCCAAGCGGGGTCGCGGCGAGCCGGAGCCTAACCCAGCAACATAGGGCGCAAGGCCGAAGGGACACACCCAGGACGGGAAGCCAGTCCTTCACAAGGCAACCCAAGCAGGGCTTGAACCCCAGCCCCACCACACAGCAGGCACTGGCTGAACTTGCCAACCACCTACAGTATACATATATGTGATTTATGATAAAGCTATTGTATCATTTCTGTCTTTAGTCAACAAGAAGTTCTCTACTTTTTTTTATATTCCAGCTGTTTTATTCTTTAACGTTTTATCTTACAGTAAATCTAGCATTGGTTTAAACAAGTCACTTTTTGACTTCAGTAGTTTTGTCTGTATGCCTTTTCTTCCAAAGTGTTTTCCAAAAGAACATTTTATTCTGCCTGGTCTGTTTTAAAGGGAGCTCCACCATGCCTGTGCACCCATCTACTGCTACAGAGCATAGCCACCATTCCCCTGGTGATGATGTCCAGCTCAAATCCCAATCCATGCTCCACAGACTCCTAACACTGCCATCACAAGGACTCAGTGAACTGCTGTGCTCCAACAGTGACATTAGCCTTCAAACCTTTCCAACACTGGCAGATACATCAGTAACTCAAGAGTTCTTGGGAGATGGGGAGTTACCTACCAAAAATCATTCTTCACCCCTTGGGAAAAAGGAAGAAGGAGTACTTGAGAATGTGGAGCTCAGAGGGTCTGTGGAGAAGAAGAGCTACTCCTGCAAACACTGTGGGAGAAAATTCAACCAGCAGCCCATGATGAAGGTTCATCAGCAGACACATGGAAGTTCGGTAGTGTGTTGCTCACTGTGTGGAAAGCGCTTCTCCCAGCCAGAACGTCTTCAGACACATCTTCAAGCTCACACAGCTAAGCAAACGTGAAAATTTGTTGCTGGCATATTCACCTCTATGTCATATATGTACTTTCTTTGCATCACTCTGGTTAGTTCACTAAAATGAAGAATTGTCTTAGTTTGGAGTTTGAATCACTGGTAACACCTCTCTCACATGTGCGAGGTACTTAAGTGCAAGTTAAGACGAAGCCTTGGCTACAGGAAGAACAATGATTCAGTTACTGAAATATATAAATTCGCTAATACAAGACAGCTAAATAGAGTAATTTTTTCCATATTCCATTCTGCACACGTACTCATATTGAAAAAGTAGTGTAAATACGAGCATGAAAAACATAAATTGACAAAGCATAAAGTGATTTTAATACTTTGTCATAAATTGCTTTCCTCTGTGAACTAAAACAAATCTTTAATTTCTTTATAGCTGAATATTGAATGTCCCATGTTATTCACACAAACCCATTTTATGCCTAAAAGTGTAACGGGTAACTTAAAAGTAATTTAGCTTGTTGGTCAGTCATTTTTCTTTCGCTTGTCTTGGAGAGGGTCAAGGTGTAAATGAAAGTGTTGATTTAATTAAGATAAAATTGTCAGTCACTGCTAGAACTTGCAAGAAAAGATGATATAACCAGATGTCAGTGGCAGCATGTTTTGTAGTTTGGTGCTCTACCTGTTACCACAGGACATGGGAGCTGTGATAAGGAAATCAAACCTTGACTACTACAATCTATAAGACTGTCAGACATATTCTGGAATTAAACAATTGTATATTGATTATAACGAATATTCATTCTTTTTTTAACTATTTTAATAGAATTGTGTCTCCTGTGTGCTTCAGATCTGGAAAAAAATATTCTTGAGCAAAAACCATTCAAAACCTATTTATATCTCAACAGTTAGAAGTGAAATGGTTAGAGAAACAATGCTCACATTTCTTTTGAACAATTAGGGGCTATGCCCTCCCCCCCAACACCACACACTGGCTGCAGCCATTTATCCCAAGTGGGGTTGCGGCAAGCCGGGGCCGGAGCCTAACCCGGCAACAGAGGGTGCAAGGCTGGAGGGGAAACACCCAGGATGGGATGTCAGTCCATCACAAAGCACCCCAAGCAGGACTTGAAACCCAGCCCCACCAGAGAGCAGGACCCGCTCAAGCTCACTGTGCCACCGCGCCCCCCCACAACCCAATAATACTTGTTCTTGTTTTTGTAAAACATTTTAATACAGCAGGACCAGAGGTAATACAACAGTATTACAAGAGTAAAGCCAGCCTTATTTTCATTATTGCAAAATCATATTATTCGTTGACACCTGACATGTTACTCATCCTCCTTTAACCAGAAAAATCTGAATGGCATGTTATCTTTCTTGCTGATATCTCACATTAATTTCCCCTCTTTAACTGGAAAAAATCAAGAGTAGCAGTCATAGAGGTTGTTACTTTGTAATCCACACAAAGTGGCCGCTTAGTAGGGCTTTTAAGTGAAGTGATGAATGGGACCAACAATATTCAATTTAAATTGAGTGAGGAACAAATTGTAACATATAAACATGATACTAAGTTTGATTTCATGTACAATCCATATTTTCCACATTTATTGTGAAATTGCGTAAATTGGTTTTTCATGTCAAAAAAAAATTTTGAATAAATCATCTCTTTATAACATTTAGCGATCTGTTTATAAGAAACTTGCATTTTGCAAATATACAAACCTTTCCAAGGCATTTACATATGTTATGAAAGCATGTTATATATCACATACATGCTATATTATGTACAAAATATTCATTTCAGATGTACTGTATATACACTGTGTGAAATATATGTATATTTGGCTCCTGCATCTGTTGCTTGCAGCTATGCTGATACTTGCTTAATGCAACTATTGCGTAATATAACAATTGTTTCTTGTACATTGCCTTTGCATCAGTGAAAGTGTGGTGTGCCAGTGTAGTGTGCCAACAAATTTGCTAAAAACTTTACACAGATTTTTTGTGTATTAAGTAAATTTCATTTTGTATACTTTCTCTAACATATTCCTTTACAGAGTGCATGTTTTCTCACTCACTATATCAATTGTAAATATATTATCATAAAATTTAAATAACCTCAACAAACCACTATCATGTATCATATTACATCCTTAAAATATTTGTCGCAACTGAAAATAAATTCAGATCTTTGGTCTTAATGGTCCAGATAATACTGAGTCTTTAAAATGACTGTTTGCCTCACATCCAAAGAGATGAAGAATGGATGTCGTTTGTAGCAAGACTGAAATTTCGGTTAATGAACACCTGAAAATTGCTGCATGTCTTACTAGGGGCAGCAGGTAGCATTGTTGAGAAAGCCATCATCTTTCACATCTTTCACTTGGGTGCAGATTCAGATCCCACCTGCTACTGTTGTACCCTTAAGAAAAATACTTACTCCAAACTGCTCCAGTAAAATTAATTCTAAGTATCTTGACATTGTTAGATACCTTTGACAAAAGTGTAAGTTAAATAAACAAATGTAAATGTGCTGGAAAAATACTGCAAAGTATACTATTTCTGTACTTATATGTAAATTATAGTGGGTGTATAGTGGTACAGACGGCAGAGCTGGTGCCTCATAGCTCCTGGGTTCTGGGTTTTTTAATATGGATCTGAATCTAACTTCGTCATTCCTTAACTATTTCAGTCTGTGCAGTATGTGAAAATTCCTGTTTTAGATATGGTGCAGAGCAATAAAAAGCGTGTTCTCAGAGTCCTGTCTCCAGAACCAATCATTAGTAGCACTGCCACCAACACCTTGTGAGGGGTACACCACTACTTTAGAGTCAGATGTTGGATGGAGTGAGAGGCAGTCTCCTTTAATCTCTCAGACGACTACTGACAGGTGTCACTGACCAAATGTCTTCAGCTATGGGAACAAGTAACTGAAATGCATGGCACACTGGCATCACTGAGAGACATGTCACCTGAAATTTCAGACAACCTGCAATAGGGGACAGAGATACCAGGAGTCAGATTACCCCCTGGAGACTGGTATCCACTGGAAGGTGCCACTATCTGTGACCAAATAGAGATTCCAGCAGGACATTGTACTATGCCGGGCATATCACTGCATCCATCTTAAGATCTGACTTACACTTTGAAACAAGGGCACAAACAGAGAGAGGTTTTGAACTACTATTGCAGCCAGCTGAAGATGAGACACTGCAGAGCAAAGGAGCATTTGGGTGCTCATTGCAGGTGACATCCATCTCCTGGTCCCACATGGCAGTGGATTTCCTGACAGATTTGCCTCCCTCTGCTGGTAACACCGTGATCCTGGTAGTCTTGGACAGGTTCTCCAAGGCCTGCCAACTAATCTCTCTGCCTTGTCTCTTCACTGCTCTAGCCACAGTTGAACAGCTCTTCCAGAACGTGTTCCGTATCTTTGGATTACTACAGAATATTGTGTCCGACCCGGGAGCTGCAGTTTGGAAGCCATCTCGGTGAGCCTCACCTCTGGGTGCCACCCTCAGGCCAACGGAGAAGTGGAGTGGATGAATCAAGACCAGCCATTTCCTTCGGAGCTACTGCGGCCAGAACCAGGACCAATGCGCACAGTTCCTGCAATGGGTCGAGTATTCACATAACTCCCTTTCACACTCTTCCACAGGTCTCTCCCTATTCCACTGTCTCCTTGGGTATCAACCTCCACTGTTTCCTTGGCACCCTGGTTCCTCAGACATCCTTGCTGTTGATTCCTGGTTCTGGAGCAGCAAGGAGGTTTGATGTGCGATAACAAGAACACCTGCATCAGAGCATCTACCACTACAAACAACAGGACGACCATCATCGCCACACCCTACTTTTCCAACCGGGACAACAGGTGTGGTTGTCCACCCAGGACATCCAACTCAAGCTGCCCTCCAAAAAACACAGCCCCCACTAGATTGGACCCTACAAGATCATCTGATGCATAACCCCAGTCACTTACCGGTTACACTTGCCTCCAAACTTACTCATATGCCCCACTTTCCATGTTTCCCTGCTCAGACCCTACAAGACCTTACTTCTCCAGGTGTCCTGAGGAGATCCAACACCCCCTCTTTTTGAGGTGGATGGGGCACCAGCCTGTGCCATCCGTGTCCTTCTGGACTCCAAGCACTGGCATGGGGGCCTCTACTACCTCATGGACTGGGAGGGGTATGGCCCAGAGGAACACAGCTGGGTACTGGCACCCATTATCCTCAATCCATCCCTCATCACTGACTTCCATAGGGACCATCTGGATTGGCCAGCACCCTGTCCCAGAGGCCACCCCCCTTCCAAGGGTCACAGTGGGGGGTATTATTACAACCATGCCCACACCTCAACTAGCAGCACCTGGCTCCAATTAAGCACCTGGCATTAATCAGAGCACTCGGCTACAAAAACACCTCTCACCCTGTTCTCAGTTGTGGAATCTCATTGAGACAACTGTCCCCTCTGCACCAACAATACTCATCGCATTCCATGTCCTGTCCTGCTTTGTCCTCATATCCTGTTCTTCATTCCCTGGCTCCTGACCATTCGCCTCACCTCCTGGCTTCAACTACAGATCTTTGCTCTCACCCTGACCGCCCATGGACTGACTCTTTGCCCGTCCCCGACAATGAGAACACGTCTGATCCCTTGGTTCCAAATAAACGATCCTGCACTTGGGTCCAGCCTGCCCTGTGTCCTCTGTTTGCCTTGGCACATAAAGCCTCAGTCAATTGTTGCCATCTCTCCTTATCATTTGCAACATGTTGTGCCTCTCCCCATGTAAGATTTAGCTTCTTTAGCTCAGATGTTACAGTCCTTCTCCACATTACTAAAGATTTGAGATAATTTTGATG
Source organism: Scleropages formosus (assembly GCF_900964775.1). Lineage (NCBI taxonomy): Eukaryota > Metazoa > Chordata > Actinopteri > Osteoglossiformes > Osteoglossidae > Scleropages > Scleropages formosus. The sequence continues at coordinate 34,018,670 of NC_041810.1, forward strand.
CCTCATACATGGATCTGTGTACGTTGCGTTCATTCATTTTTTTGATTCAAATTGAAAAACAAAATGTGAATTACAATGCCTTCATTTGTTTTTTTGTTTTAAAAATAAAAAAAAAACTTTATTTCATTTTGTGGTATTCTTGAACAACTCGGGTGTAAATGAATTGAAACCGGACATAATCCTTCAGTGGTTTCATCGAACGTGTTGGCTTCACTCCGAGTTATTCATAAGTTAATATCGATCACTGCATGCTTTTCAAAAGCAGCAAGACAGTGACAGTAAGAGAGGTGTAATGCTGTGTGCAGGGGATCAGGAGAGCAGACTCAAGTGCTGATGCTAACTCACTTTATTTGAATCATACGGACTTGCACCAAGAGAACAGAGCAGAACACTTAGCCTCGGGAGAGATAGGTGAGGAGAACGTCTCTCAGTTGGAGGTTCCACTACCAGGTGCATCGAAGCGGGTGCTTTAATATTGCACCTCCGGTGTCGTCATCGGGGGGGTCGAGGTGGTCATCAGACACATGGTTGCTAGACGCGCAGTTGTCGGGCACACCAGGAGCGACAGGAGGATGACATATCCACCGAGAAAGTCGGCAGGATTTTTCAGGTGCTACCTCTTAAGAATCGTATTACTAATTAAGCTCAGGTAATAAAAGCACTATGAAGTTCTAGTTTACATTTATTTATTTAGCAGACACTTTTGTCCAAAGCAAATTCCAGTATTATCAGCCTACACACCTTATTCATTAAGGTGACTTACACTGCTAGATATACTACTTAGAATGGGTCACTCATCAGTGGATGACACTCTCTTTGTCACTCACACACAGTGGGTGAACCTGAACAGCATCTCTTTGGATTGTGGGAAGAAACCCACCCAGACACAGAGAGAACATGCAAACTCCACACAGACTGAGGAGGGATTGAACCCACATTCTCTCACACCATGCAGGTGCTGTCAGACAGCAGTGCTACTCGCAGTGCCACCATGCAACCTATTGTAGGTTAGGCTACTTGTTAGATTCGAAATATTGTGCACCTTAGGGCATTCATCATATTTGGTATTGTGTGATTTTGATTTCTACATTTTGTATGATTAAACAAAAAGAGAGAATTAATGTCTTTTTCTGTGTGCTCAGAAACAATAAAAAGCTGTTCTAATTTTTCTGCTTTCAATATGAAATGGAAACTCAAATGGAGGCATCGCAATTTGCATTTTGTTTTTCAATTTCAAATAGAAAAACTAATGGATACAATGTACATGGACCTACATGGATTGGACATTTCATGTTCCAACATAAATCTTGTTCTTGGGTCCAAGTATATTTGATTTTGCACTCCTGACTTGTGAAACCTGTAGTAAGGTTTAATCACGGGCAGTCATGTTGCCGAGTGATTCGTTCAAATTAATATTGGCTTCCTGTTCACAGCTGGCAATTGAATCGGTTCCCGTAACAAAATGTGTTTTATAATGTGACGTTGTTAGCCCCACGCCCAACCCCCAACCTGGAGGACCAGTGAACTGTTTTTGTCTAGACCTTTGTCACAAGACCTATCCCATACTGTTGCACTTGCCAGGAGCAATCTTGCAGTCAGTACAGCTCTTGGGGTGATTGAGACATGCAAGCAACTACACCATGACAAAGTACAGTCCTAGTAGTTGATTTGTCACGTGGTTATGTGCATACAATGCAGTTAGTTTGTTGCTTAACAAGTTCTTTAGTCAAATGTGATACAATGTGGCCCAGGGACTCGTCCTCTATTCTTTTCTATTCTGCATACAGCAATTTATGCTGGCAAAAATGGAGGCTTTGGACTAAATGACTGTACTTTAAGAATTGTCTGTGTATCTGTAGCTCTCTTTTGGTGAGATTAATTTTTATTTACTCTGAGCTGTATGCCACATTAGAGAAAATGGTTTACTAAATGAATAAATGTAAATGTCAGCTCTTTGTCATCACTGTGTTTCTCTCTTCCACTGAGCAGCTCACAGAGACCAGTCTGAGAAACAACATTGTGTGCATTCCTGCATGTTCCAAGTCCCATAGCTGGGTATTTATTAACTGCTGAAAATAAGAAAGCTGGTCAGAGTTAGAACAGGGTGTTGAGAAACTTAAGGCAACAATTATTTGCGAATGCTGTCAGACTGAATTATGTGAAACTTTGGTGCACAATTTGAATTGTATGCTAACTCTGTTTATGAAAAAAATATTCTAAATACACCTCTAAAAAGTAAAAATTACCTACTCTCTGCATGTGTGTGTGTGTACAGATACAGAGGACAAGACACTCACCAGTTCCTTATGTGACCCTAATGAGCTTTTTTAACCCCAGCTCCAGCAGCATGCTTAACCCATCCTGTACAAAAATCCCAGAATGCTACCAGCCCTGTCTCACACCTCTCTTTACTGAGCAGTGTGAGAGATTAAAAAAAAAATGTATTGTGTACTTATCTTGGCATTTGTGGTTCGCCCTGCTTAACCTATATAGTCCTCGTAACCTACCATACATAGCTCAAACCATTGCCTATTATTTGCGCAATGAAATTTCTTTTCTTTAGACCCTATCCCAACTAAATAACTTAAGATCACAAATTCCATTCTTGTGAAACCTATTGTTACAATTAATGCAGTCGGGTATAGAGAGCACTGGTCCACTGCTCCCTCATTGCAGAATATCTTAGAGACAACCATCCCTCCTGCGTCCACGACTCTTTCTCAGCACCTTAACTGGCCTCTCCCATATACCTTGCTCCTTTTTCCCTTGCCCGTCTCCTTGTCCCTGTTCCGGTTTCCCACGGCATTGAACCTCGCTTCACTTCATCCACCATGTCTTCGGAATCTTTGCTAGGACCATGTTTGCATCTCCAATTTATGCTCGCTTGTCCCCAACTGTGATTATTGCCTTGTCCCAAGTATCATCATGACAAATGATCCCACAACTGGGTCCATACTCAGGTCTCCAGACTGCACTGTGCGACAGTTTTCATCCAAAAATTTTGAAAACATTGCAGTTTCCCAAACTATAAAATACCTTAATCATCATAATATTTTGGGAAAATTTTAAAGAAATTATGACATGTATACTTGTGAAGCCTGTTGAGAGTCTTGTACAATCTGGGACTGTAGCCATTCTAAAAATTAAGGATAGTCAGTGTGACACCAGCCAATTAAAAGCACAATTGTACTGCAATTTAGCTTCTCTGATTTTGAGGATACAGGCTATTTTTTATGTGTGACACACAGCTGCACAGGAGTGTAATGTTCACAGTGAGGTGACAGACCCAATTGCAGGTGCACCGTTTATTCGGCTGAGGCGATGTCCTCAGGTAGGCCAAAGAGATGAAACACGTGGTTGAACAGAAGTTCTGCAGTCTCCATGGCTGCGGGGAACTTAGGGAGAGGAACAAGACGGCATGCTTTGGAAAACCTGTCAACTACTGTGAGTGCTAGAAGTCTTCCTTGTCCTGTGAGTTAGGCATGCTTTTTATATCTTTTACTTTGTCTGGGTCTGGTGAGATTCCATTTTCACTCTAAACGTTCCCAAAGGATGCGATTCATCTCTGCTTTATGAAGCATTTATCCAAGTTCAACACCAGCCATCTCCTTCATCTTTTCAAGGAGTAACAGTAGGCATTTGTCATGCTCGTATGCTGTCTTGCCAAATATGCAAATGTCATGAGCAATTCCAGCACACCCTTTCAAGATTTTATCCATGCACTACTGAAATATGTTTTGTTTTATGTTGAGCCCAAAGGGTAGGCATGTGAAGCAATAATGCCCTAGGTGTGTGCAGAATGTAGTAAGCATCCATGACTGTTCATCTAGTTAGACACTCCAGTACCCAGCTTTAGCGTCAAGCTTGCTGAACCACTTTGTCCCATGGAATTGTGGTTTTATTTCTTCTAGTGTAGGGGTTTTGTAGGGACATCTTTTAATCACTTTGTTAAGTCTCTTAGGGTCCAGACACAAACAGAGGGACCCATCTTTCTTGAGGCTGCATGCCATACTGGAACACCAGTCTGTGTGTTCTCTCACTTTCTTGATGACCAATAGTTTCTCCATGCAACAGAGCTCATCCTCTAGTTTTGGTTTAAGAGTGATGTTGATGCAATGCCCATGCCACCAAGCCAACGCGGAACACCTGGGGCGCAGCACAGACTGACGCATATAAGGCAGCGTCAAAGCAGGGACTGACGCAGAACCTTGCTCAGTCTTGTTGCTTGCGACCTCCTTGCTATTGCTCATCTCCTCCCTGATTCCTAGTCCTAGTACTTCCGTATGATCTTTGACCTCTTCCTTGTGTACTGTCCTTGTCTTTTGGATTACCCCTTCAACGACTTGTGCCTCAGAAACCTTTTGCCTGTCCTGTAACGAAGCCTTACGGATTTGCCAGAATAAAGCACTTACTCTGCTCCGCACTTGTGTCCACCACTTCTTTCTGGAACCAACCATGACAGTTGAATTTTCTTGGGCGATCAGCATGTGGCTCTGCATCCTCCTTTAAGATGATTTGCACTGGGCCTTCTAATTTATCAGTCGTATCAAATTGTGCTGAGTATATTTTCACAAGATTTTCTGTAGTGCTTATTTTCACTGGGGCCTTTTCAAAGATTTTGAGACGGCTACTGAAAGTGAATAGATTCAGGCCAGTGTACACGGGTAACCCAAGTAACACTGGGCCATTAGCATCCACAACATGGAATTCTGTGTTTACCCACCGGGAGTTATCCTACTTGCATTGCATGGGGAGCTTCCTGAAATGTGGTAATGGAGTGACCGCTGTAAGACGTCAGCTTCATCATATCCATCGTTTTCAGGACTTCTGTCGGTTCAATGCTGCCATACATCTGTCGGAATGTATGGAGTAGGGGTGCATTCCATTGTGCACCTGGATCTTTTTTGTATCTGATTCTGAGACCATGAATGGTTTGAATGAAAATGTATCTCTACTCTCTGTCTCTTGTAATCTAGTTTTCAGTTCAATTATGTTCTTAACTACATTTTTTTCCATTTTTTCTGTCCTTGATTGCCTTGTTTACATCTAGTCATCATACCACAAGTCTTTCATGTTATCCAGTGTTCATTACTGTATTTCTGTAATTCTGTTATTTGTTTGCATTTATACATACAGATCTATGAGTACAGTTATGCATGTTTTACTCATCCTTTTGTATGTACTTAGTTGGTCATCAGGAAGTGTAACTACCCCTATTAAAACAGAAGTCTCGAAATTTGGCGTGTTTAGGTATGAAGGTTAACATCTTGCCAAAGGGAAAAGACATGTGTACTTGTCATGCTGAGTGTGGATGATCAGGAGAGCAGACTCAAGTCTTAATGCTTAAGTTGCTTTACTTGTATCACATGAGGGTTGCACCCACAGAACAGAGCAGAACAGCAAGCTTCAGAAGATAGGTGAGAAGAATGTCTCTCAGCTGGAAGTTCCACAGCCAGGTGTGTCGGAGTGGATGCTTTTATACTCCGTCTCTGGGATTGTCACCGGGAGGGTCGTGGTGGTTGGAAAGCACGCAGTTGCAAGGTACGCAGTCGTTGGGCACGCCAGAGCCACCAGTGACAGTGACAGTAGTGAACTCAATTGTTGCTGCTCATCAGTCTCATGAGAGTTATGAGGCTATTTTCAAGCCATTTGAAATCAATTATTATTATTATTAGTGAGAAGGAGTATTTACAAATGGAAAACATTCAAAATTGTTGCCAAGCTTGCCAACAGAGTGCGTTCTAGAAAATTCACCCCAAGGTCAGACTATATATAGGCATACCCAGCAGTCCACCCTTAATCCGGGTTGGTTATAGTTATCTAATTTTAGGACCTGGTTAAGACTGCATCATCTTTTTTGTCCTGATGTATAAAATCATATAATTAAAAGAAGGTGCATTTTCTCTTTCACACGACTATATGTCACTGCTTGTGTAGTACACAGGTATGTTGACAAAGGCATCTTCATAAATGCATTAGTTTTAAAAATTAAACTGTTCTGATATACTTCTGTGTGTTCTCCCATTTTTTCCTTGTCTTGTATATCGTGGGGGTTCTTTGCATCCAATCTGCTAACTTTCTTAGTTGAGTGTGTCTTCTGTTCTTCTCAACAAAAGTAGCTATATTGTTCATATTAACTTAAGTAATAAAAACTTTAACAAAAAATATAGTATTGTGGAAAATATTAGTAATTTTCTTTTAAAATTTAATTCAGTATTAGTTATTTTCAGAGGGGGGTTCAGTCGGTGCCCGCTGTGGGGTGGGTCTGGGGTTTGAGCCCCACTTGGGGTGCCTTGCGATAGACTAGCGTCTTGTCCTGGATGTGTCCCTTCTCCCTTTGGCCCTTGCGCCCTGTGTTGCTGGGTAAGGCTCCGGCTTGGGAGAAGCGGTTGTTGATGATGGATGGATGGATGGATGGATGGATGGATAGTTAGTTATTTTCAGTGCATTAAAAAAGTGCACCGTCTTACATTTGGACCTAGGCATAGTTGGTGCACCATATCTGTGATTTGGTTTAAGTGGTCCAATGGACCACAGAACTTTGAGAACCACTGCTTTATGCTACTGCAAGTAATGCCTTAATCTCATAATCAGATCAACAGAGTGTTGTCACCTGCGAGAGAGCTCAACAAGATGTCGAGGTCGGCCAGGAGGGCCAAGCGAGCAATACAGAACAACCACAACAAGAGTGATTGGGGCAGTGATAGATACAACATGCAATTCAAAAGAGGACAGGTCATGCAGGTGGAGAGGTAGAACAGAATATTAACACAGGGGAGAGATGAGCAGGCCTGTGCCTCCATCTCTGCTGGAGGGCAAGGGGTGTGGGAGAAAGAGTAGTTAGTGGAGAGACCTCTAGGTGTAGCTATGTTGTCTGGGGTGATCCAGTTCAAGATCAAGTTGTTTTTATTGCCATTCCTCTAACAGCTTGTATACAGTGGAACAAACTGCCATTTCTCTGGAAACCATGGTGCAACATTTAAGGACCCCGAAGTGGCCGCTGCGTGGTACCGTGCCACCATCTTGTCAGCATTGTCATGACATGATCCAGGTTTCAGCTAGGGCCAGGAGGTCCACTAGGAGATGGGAGGTTTAGGCTGGCAAGAAGTCAACCTTTCTCACCGCAGACTTGCAGTTCCAGAGTCCCATGGAGAGGTTGAAACAGGATTCAGGGGTTGACAGACGACGATAAACCAGGTTACTGTAGCAACGAGAGCGTCTGAGTTTCTGATGGTGGTGTCGCACAGTTTGGTTGCCATAGACAATTTTGATGTTTGACATGTTTAACACATGATTCCTTGCAGAACACGATGGTGATGGCAGAATTTACGTAGTGGTGAGAGACTCCTGCAGGTAAAGAGTCTCGCAGGTAGAGATTCCCTTGTCTTTGCACCCAAGTCTTCGCACCAAGAGGCTGCAACTATGCATCACCAGCTGCTATTTGAACCAGGATAATTTACATCAGCTGAGACTCCTAATCAAAATCAAAACTACTCCAACAATGGGAACAAAAAGAAAGAGACGCGATTAATCGAGACGACAAAGTCACACCCACTCCACAAAACGGGACATAGTATTTTTACCTTTGCGCGCACCCGAAAAAACTGCAAATTCACTTAAATAAGTAAATAAATAAATAAATACACCTGACAACTGCACAAACACAACAACCGATTGCTTCTATATAACCATACAACTACACAAGAAGAATGCGCATCGGGATATATGTAGTTGAATCGGTATTCACTGTTGTATTGGCAATGTCTGGATAATTGGCTGAAGTGCACAGAAAGTGTGAGACAGTTGTGCACTGCTGCACGATTAACAATATGTCCTTGCTATACATTATTTATTAAAAGTTATACTGCTCTACAATCCTTGTGATAGTTGTCCCACAAGCAGAATAAAAACATGACATGATGTCAAAAGTGGTGGATTGAAAGAAGAATACAAAGAAAACAATTGGATTTTGAATGAAGAGTGTGAGTACCCTGCAAAATGCCAGCATATGGGCCTACAGAAATAAGCAGTTCCTCATACTACCAAGAGAAGTTAGCTAGAAGAAACATAAATGGAGGAAATACAGCCTCCACCAAAAATTCTCCTTGTAGGCAGCATAACTGAAAACTGGAAAAGGTTTAAACAGAGATTTGACTTGTATCTCACAGTGATAGAAGCTAATAGGAAAAGCAATGAAATGAAAGTGTCAGTGTTCCTACACGTGTTTATAGAGTAAGTTGCGGGTCAAAGTAGTCCTGTACAGGCACAAACTGATCAGCCACCCACTTTGCCCGTGACTCCAGTGTGGTGAGAGTGAAACTCTCGCACATGCCTTTTGGGACTGCAGGCAGGTGCAGGAGGTCTGGCATTTGGTGACTCGTCTGTACAGGAAGATCGATCCGCAGATGGTTTTGACGTATGACAAAGTCTTGAGGGGATGGAACCCTGGCACTCAGAAGGCAGCAGCCACCCAGACGTGGCTGGTAATTAGCATGGCCAAGCAAATGCTCTGGAACGCAAGAACCCAACTGGTCCAGACAGGGGTAGTTGTTATTTATTCATTACGTTTCATTTAGTCACAAGGCACCCCAAGCGGGATTCGAACCCCCAGACCCACCAAAGAGCAGGACCCGGTCCAACCCACTGCGTCACCGCACACCCCTTCCAGGTCCACCCGTCGATGCGAATTCTTGCAAGCACTTTCCTGGTTTTGCAGTCTCAGCGGCTTTGGCTTGCTTGTTCCCGGTTTTTGACTCTCGTCCGTTCTCCTCGACTACTGACTCTGGATTGCCTGTGCTGTACCGTTCATGCCTTGAAAGACCTTCGCCTTCGCCTACTTATTCCTGTCGAGTTGGACAGTGTGTTGAACCAGACACCCTGGTGGGCTGGTAATCCATTCTGATCTGATAAGGAGAAAAGAAAAAGGCTGGCTTGAGGCGCAGGTCCTGGAGGAAACGGGGTCTTCAGACCGAGAGCATTATTTCCCCTGGTGCCGGTGTTCAATAAAATGTTTGAGATAAATGCTGTCTCTGCGTCCTTCTTTGCCCCGTCCAAACCCATGGCACTGCGCGCCACAATATTCTCCCAGAAAATGTCCAGCTTACAGAAAGACTTGCAATATATAGTAAACATTATGTAAAGTGTGATAAGAGCCAAAGCAAAAGAACAAAAGCAGAAGATGAGCAAAACTTTTAAGACGAAGAATTCTAGGTGGATGCAGTATCAGAGAAGTCGGAACAGAAAAAGCAATGGACTATGATGTTGGAAGTAAATGGGAAGTATATAAAGTTTAAATTAGATAGAGATGTGGAAGGAAAAATTTCTGAAACAGATTTCAGAATCTGAGAAAACAAATTACTTCATTATTATTTGGAAAAATTTAGTCCCACACAAAAAGATTTCTCAAAAAAATAAATCAAGCAATTTCTAAATAAAGAACAAGAAGCATGACATTGGTTTTACATTTCAGTAACCGTTTATTTCTCATCAACTGGTGTCACGCTCATAACCACGTGGCTAACAACCGCACCTGCAACCACTCAAGGAGGCAGGGGATAAAAGGGCAACTTGGACACTCCTCTTGAACCTCATTTTGAGAAGAAGCAACTCTTAGAACTCACCTGATAGCCCCCTTTCCTGTTCCCCATATTGTTGCCTTCTCCTTTCCTGTCCCATGCTCCCTTGCTTTTGGTTTTCCAGCTCTTTTGACTCTCAGCAACATAACTTCGACTGTAGTTGTGCTCTACTTGTTGGAACATTGTATGACGATTGATCAGCCCTCGCTTGTCCCCAGCTGTTCTCTTGCCTGCCCCACTGAGCCAACACGCTTCAGCACTTGAGTTCGTCAGCTGGATCCCCGAGCGCAACATGACACCTAGATTCTATAACTCGAACTAAAACTTATATCTCTACATATTCACTGAAAGGGGCACAAGCAAGCAAAACAAACTTTTTCGCATTAATTTACTGTACCTATTAAACAACTATATTATAGCATACACTCTGTCAAGACACTTTTAACAGTCAGTAAAATTTGTAAGTCTTTTTGGAATACCTTAAGTCATGTTAAAACCTTCCTAGAAAAAGTTCCTTGAACTGTCTTCCTAGAACACTACTTTAATTGAAAAATAGATGTTCAAGCAGTTAAAATTCATGAAAAAGCAATATAACCGTGATTAGTAACAACCAACAACATTTTAGTTTAGCCAGTATTAACTATTAAAAAGTATGCTCATGCAATCTGATGAATTTGAAAATATGAATACTAAACAAATACGATGCGGAGTAAGCAGAAATACACAAGATAAGTTTTTCTTCTAGTTATAGAATCCAGTTGATGAGAACTAAACATGTGTACTAAAACTTTTTAAATTGACCTCTGTACTGTGCGGAAGAAGGTCAGTTCAGGCTTGCCCAGATGTTGCACATCACTGTACTTTTACTCTGTCATCAGCAGATAATTTTTTAGACTATACAGCCTGGGTGCTAGTAGTCTGAAGTCAGCCAAGCCCATGTGAACTTTCTGAATGAAGCTGAAGATGTGGGTCAGTTCTTCTGGATAATTCAGGTATAGCACATAAATCAAACCAAGCAGCATGAGAAAAGCATCAGCCATCCATGGGAGGTCACTCAAGGCAATGTCACCTTAAATGTCACCTGAAAAATAACCACCCGGCTCCGGACACTGCTGCCTCTCTGCCTGACGAGCTGAACGCCTTCTATGCTCGTTTTGAGGTAGGCAACACTACCAGCACAGAGAGAACTCCCGCGGCTGCAGAGGTTAGTCCACTTTCTGTCTCTGTAGCGGATGTAGCCTGATCCTTCCATCGGGTGAAGACTCGTAAAGCTGCGGGTCCAGACAGCATTCCGGGCCGCGTGCTCAGAGCATGTGTGGTCCAGTTAGCGGGTGTGTTTATGGACATTTTTAACCTCTCCCTCTCCCACTCAGTCGTCCCACTGTGTTTTAAAACATCAACGATTGTGCCTGTCCCAAAACAATCAAAAATTACATGTTTAAATGACTGGTGCCCTGTTGCTCTGACCTCCATAGTCAGTAAGTGCCTGGAGAGATTGATTAGAAACTATATCTGCTCTGTGCTGCCTGCCTCATTAGACCCTCTCCAGTTTGCCTACAAGAACAACCGCTCCACAGACGATGCCATTGCCTTTACTCTCCACACTGTTCTTTCCCACTTGGAGAAAAAGAACACTTACGTGAGAATGCTGTATTACAGTTCAGCATTTAACACCATGGTTCCCTCCAAGCTCAGTGTGAAGCTCCAGGCTTTGGGTCTGAACAACTCCCTCTGCAGCTGGATACTGGACTTTTTAACTGGCAGGCGTCAGGTGGTCAGAATAGGCTGCAACATCTCCTCTCCGTTGACCCTCAACACCAGTGCCCCACAGGGCTGTGTTCTGAGCCCTCTCCTATACTCCCTCTACACTCATGTAGCTACACACAGTTCCAGTGCCATCGTGAAGTTTGCCGATGACACGACGGTTGTAAGCCTGATCACTGACAGTGATAAGGCGGCCTACAGGGAGGAGATGCACACTCTGACACATTGGTGTCAGGAGAACCACCTCTTACTCAACACCACCAAGACCAAGGAGGTCATCGTGGACTTCAGGAGGCAGGATAGGGAACACACCCCCATCACCACAGCGGGACACCAGTGGAGCGGGTCACCAGCTTCAAGTTTCTCGGTGTCTATATCACCAAGGATCTCACATGGACCAGTCATACTGATGCAGTGGTAAAGAAGGCCCACCAGTGCCTCTTCTTCCTCAGACGGCTGAGGAAGTTGAGGATGAACCAGAACATCCTCAAAGCCTTCTACACCTGCACAGTGGAGAGAATTATTACTGTATCACCTCCTGGTATGGTAACAGCACTGGCCTCAACTGCAGGTCTCTCCAGAGGGTGGTGAGGACAACCAGACATATTGTGGGGGTTGAGCTCCCCTCCCTCCAGGATATTTACAACAGGCGGCGTGTGAGGAAGGCACATAAGATCATTAACGACCCCAGCCACCCCAGTCACGGACTGTTCCACCTACTCCCCTCAGGCAGACGGTACCGGAGCATCCAGTCCCGCACAAGGAACCAAGATGGCGCCAGCCGAGTGGCAGCTTGTTGCAGCAGCTCGTTAGATTTCTTTTTTTTTTTTAAAACTTGTCGCTTGTCAAACTGATCGTTGACTTTTATTACTTTTTTATTTCTTATTACTTTTTATCACTTTTATTACTTTTTAATGACCGTATCGCTGTTTTCCTCACTTTTTGTAATGGGGGGACATGCTGAGCGGAGTGGCATTGTGTCTGTGTACACACGCGATCAGCTGCTAGCGCTCTCCTGTACAGGATACCTGCCCGGATCTAGGCCTGTTATCCCGGAGGAGCTCAGGAGGAGACGTCATGGGTGCAGAGCCGGAGCAAAGAGAAGAGCAAAAAGGAGGAGATTTAAACCATCTGCCCCGTCGATCATCACCGGTAACGTGAGGTCTTTGGGAAATAAGATGGACGAGTTGTGGGCACTGATTCGGACCCAGAGGGAGTACCGGGACAGCAGCATTTTGTGCTTTACGGAGACATGGCTGCAACCGGACTCCCGGAACACAGTGCCTCCATACCCGGCTTCAGGACGGTTCGGGTGGACAGAGACGTCAGGCTGAGCGGTAAGAAGAAGGGCGGTGGGATTGCAGTGTTTGTGAATGAACGGTGGTGCAATCCCGGACATATTACTGTGAAGGAACGTTTCTGCTCGCCGGACACCGAACTCCTAGCTTTGAGTATTCGTCCATATTATTTACCTCAGGAGTTCTCCTCCGTCATACTGGTCGGGGTTTACATTCCACCATCAGCTGATGAGGCATCGGCATGTGACGTGGTACACACCACCATTGCTAGGCTACAGTCTCAGCACCCCAATGCTTTTGTGGCCGTTACCGGAGATTTAAATCATGTTAGATTGGTCTCAATTCTTCCAACTTTTCATCAGTTCATTGATTGCACTACGAGGGAAAACAAAACATTGGATCTATTGTATGCAAATGTTGAGAATGCATATACCGCCACTGCCCTGCCCCCACTTGGTAGATCAGACCACAATCTTATCCTTTTAACACCTCAGTATGTCCCTGCAGTTCAAAGGCAGCTTATTTCCACAAGGAATGTGAGGAGATGGACTCAGGAGGCCAGTGAGGTCTTGCAGGACTGCTTTGAAACAACAGATTGGGATGTGCTCTGCAGACCACATGGGGATGACATCAATAACATCACTGACTGCATCACGGACTATATTAATTTCTGTGAGGACACTATCATTCCAACCCGGACAGTACGCTGTTTTCCTAATAACAAGCCTTGGGTTACCAGTGACCTGAAGGGTTTGCTGAACCAAAAAAAGAGAGCCTTCAGGTCTGGTGACAAGGACGAGATGAGAAGGATACAGCACCAACTGAAGGTGGCACTGAGGAAGTGTAAAGACTCTTATAGACAAAAGCTGGAGAATAAACTCCAGCTGAACAACATGAGGGATGTGTGGAGGGGCATGAAGCAGATCACAGGATATAACATCAAAGATCGCCAGCAGGACGGCAGCCTGGACAGAGCCAATGAGCTGAATTTGTTCTTTAACAGGTTCAGCACTGGACCCCCTGCTGGCCCTCCCCACACCGGACCAGTCTTCACACCCTCTTTGTCACCCTCTAATGCCTTGCATCATACCCACTCCCACCCCCCACAGTGTACGTCTGACCACAATCCCCCATCTCCAATCCCTATGAATGTGACCATTGGCCAGGTGAGAAGACAGCTGGAGAGACTCAATCAAGGCAAGGCTGCAGGCCCGGATCACATCAGCCCCCGGGTCCTGAGGTCCTGTGCGGCCCAGCTGTCTGGCATCCTGCAACACATCTTTAACCTGAGTCTGTTGCAGGAAAGGATTCCTGTGCTATAGAAGACATCTTGTTTAGTACCGGTGCCAAAGATAGCCATCCCATCTGGCCCAAGTGACTTCAGACCAGTTGCCCTAACGTCACATGTTATGAAGGTACTGGAGAGACTGGTGCTGATACAACTGAGACCACAGGTTAAATCTAGTCTGGACCCTCTTCAGTTTGCCTATCGGCCTCATGTGGGTGTGGATGATGCCGTTGCTTATCTGCTGCATCGAGCTCATTCACACTTGGATGGTAGTGGCAGCACTGTGAGGATCATGTTTTTTGACTTCTCCAGTGCCTTTAATACCATCCAACCTCTTTTGTTGAGTGAGAAGCTGCTGGGGATGGGTGTCAGTGCATCTACGGTCTCCTGGATCTCTGACTATCCGTCAGGCAGGCCTCAGTTTGTACGGCTGGGGAGCTTCCTGTCTGATGTTTTGGTTAGCAACACAGGAGCGCCACAGGGAACTGTTCTGTCACCATTCCTGTTCACTCTGTACACCTCTGATTTTCAGTATGATACTGAATCATGCCACTTGCAGAAGTTCTCTGATGACTCTGCAGTGGTGGGGTGTATTAGAGATGGACAGGAGTTGGAGTATAGGCACCTGGTGGATAACCTTGTGGAGTGGTGCAGCAGGAATCATCTACTCCTAAATGTCAGGAAGACCAAGGAGATGGTCGTCGACTTTAGGAAGACAAGAGCTGCAGTCAGACCCATAAAGATTCTGGGGGAGAAGGTTGAGACTGTTCAGAAATACAAGTACTTAGGTGTCCACTTGAACAGCAGTCTGGACTGGAAGGACCACACTGATGCTGTGTACAAGAAGGGAATGAGCAGACTCTATTTTCTGAGAAAGCTCAGATCTTTCAATGTGTGCAGCAAGATGCTGGAGATCTTCTACCAGTCTGTCGTTGCGAGCGCCATCTACTTTGCCGTGGTCTGCTGGGGGAGCAGCATCAATGCAAGAGATGCAGGCAGGGTGAACAAGCTCATCAGTAAGGCCGGCAGCATCATTGGACAGAACATGGAGACGTTTGAGTCAGTGAGGAATAGGAGGTCACTGAACAAACTGCTCTCCATCATGGACACTCCTTCCCACCCACTGCACACCACGCTGCAGAGACAGCGTAGCTCATTTTCTAAAAGACTCATTCAGCTCCGCTGCCGTAAAGAACGGTTCAGGAAATCATTTCTATTGTTCGCAATAACTTTGTACAACAGCTCACCTCTGTGTGACAGATGAACTATTCAGCACTATTGTTAGTTCATCTTGTTACTGATTGTATTACCGTTTTGTACAACTTGCACTTTACTGTTGCACTACATACTGTTTTAATTTATTTAATATACTTTTTATTCTTTTATTTTTCCAACAGTATACATAATTGCACATATATTTTTATCTTGTATTTTTAACTTGTATTTTTCCACTTGTTTTATATGTTTTTTAAATATATATTGCAAGTATTTATCTGACTTGTGTTCTGCTGCTGTAACATAATAATTTCCCGTGTGGGATCAATAAAGTATATCTATCTATCTATCTATCTATACAAGTCGGCTGAGGGACAGTTTCTTTCCTCAGACCATTAGGCTGTTAAACACCCAGGACTGAGACCAAAAAACAAATCCGCTGTTTAACTTGACTACATGTACATATTCTCTGTATTCTCTACACATACATTATAGATAGTTTATGTTTATTTGTTGTATATTTTGTGAATACAATTTGCATATATACTGTGTTTTGTCTGTGTACATTGTGTTATCCCCCTGTGTGTCATATGTATACTATGTATACTGCATATATTGCATATATTGTGCATATTGCGTATACTGTGCAATATTGTGTGTGTGTGTATACTGAGCAACCCCCTGTGTATTGTATTGTTCTACTATATATAGGGATTGCATAGTGTACACTTATGTTGTATAATGTAACTTATGTTATACTCTCAACACTGCATTTTCTGGAGCTGCACTAAAGATTTTCACTCTTCTCTACATGTTATGTTGACGGTGATGTGACAATAAAGCTTGATTTGATTTGATTTATTAGCTGACCACTAACCAGCACAATATTAATCTTGGCAGGGGTGAACTGAACAAGGGACCTTGAGTCTTCATCCACAATGCTGAACAGTGCTACTGCTGAGTCTGGAATGTCTGGCTCATCTACTTCTTCTGTCTCAAATGCAGTATTTAATGGATGTTTTGTCAAGTGGAATAATACATTTAAAACTCAGATTACATTTATGAGAATTTACATTCCAAGTCCAAGTATTTTCATGCAGGTAGAAAAGAAGGTTCAAAGAGCAACAGTACATCTATTGTTGAAATTAAATTTCTCACAAAAGAGAGAGAAGGTAGAGAAAGAAAGGACAAGTGAAAGTAGAGACAGAGAATACAAACAAAACTGCAAACAAAACTGTTAAACCTCAGTTTAGCTATGAAGGACAGTGATGGTTGTGCAGATTAACAAAATTACATGAAATTGGTGGCACAGTGAGTAGTGCTGCTGTCTCACAGCGCCTGGGTGGTATGAGGGGACATGTGGGTTTGACGCTCAGTCTGTGTGGAGTTTGCATGTTCTCCCCATGTCTGCATGGGGGTCCTCCAGGTGCTCTGGTCTCCTCCCACAGTTCTAAGACATGCTCTTCAGGTGGATTAGTGACTTGAAGTCACCCATAGTCTGTTAGTGACAGGGACAGTATGTTTCACCAATACACCTAAAATATGCCCAAGGATGCAATATCAGAGCACTCTTGTATGGCATATTTTGATACCACAAGTCCAGTAACACTCGAAGTTGACGCCTTGCTGAAAGGACTGGGTGCGGCACTCTTACAAAACAGACACCCAGTGGCGTTTGCATCAAAGACTCTAACACCTATCCAAGCAAATTATAGCAACATTGAACACGAAATGCTTGCGCTTGTGCATGGAATAGAGAGGTTCCATAGCGATGTTTATGGCCAGCATTTCTACATCAACACAGATCACAAGCCCTTGGAGATGATTTGCAAGAAGCCGATAATAACAGCCCCACCAAGACTGCAGCATATGCTCCTCCGAAGCCAAGGCTATGTTTTTACCATCACATATAAGCCAAGGCATTAGATGGTTCTGACCGACACGCTATCACGACTGCAAAACCCAGAGAACAACAAAGCCGTAGAGATGGACTGACTGTCCACACAGTCACTTTCTACCTCAAAAATTTCAGCGCCGAGAAACAGAACGAGTTGAAGGGCTGAGATTCGACGGTGCCCTGTCCTCAGTGCACTCGCTGAGGTGGTGTACCAGGGATGGCCTGAGAAACTCACAGAGCTACCCACTGATCTAAGAATATTTTGGCCATATCGAGACACAATCGGCATTGATAATGGTGTTCTCTTCAAAGGAAAACAAGTTATCATTCCAAAAAGGATGAGACATGACATCCTTACACAGCTTCACAGAAGCCATGCCGGTATCAAGAAAACAAGACTACTTGCAAGGGATTCTGTTTATTGACCGAACATGAGCAAGGATATTGAGAGGACTGCAAAGGCATATCGATTCTGTCAAGAAAACCAAGATCAAAATAGGAATGATTGAGAACAAAGTGCCACTGAAGGCATGACGGATGCTTGGGACAGATCTTTTTGAGATTAAAGAAAGGCAATGCATTATCATTGTGGATTACTACTCAAAGTATCCATTTGTAAAGGAACTACAAAGTCCAGTGACATCCAAATCTGCCACGAATCTCTTCAAAAAGATGTGTGGCATGCTCGGGAGGCCTGACCAAATATTGTAAGATTTGATGATGGCCCACAATACTCAGCAATAGAATTCATTACTTTCTGCAAAGAATGAGGTATAACACATACAATGTTGTTGCCCCACTATCCTCAGTCCAATGGTTTTATCCAGCGCCAAGTCCAAACTGTGAAGTCGTGCATCAAAAAGTGCATGAAGGCTCAAGAAAACATATCATAAGCTCTTCTCAACATTTGTGTTACTTCAGTTGACTGAGATGCTGTTTGGCAGAACTATTGCCACACTTCTCCCATCGCAAAAAAGGAGACACGGATGACAATGTCAAGAACAGACTCATGCAAAGAAGTCAGATGATGCAACACCGGTACGATTCTCATGCCAGGAAAGATGCATTTCCACTGCATTACCAAGGTCAAGAAGTGAGAGTCCTACACAATTACATAAGAACCTGGACCCCTGGAAAAATCATAACTCAATGCCCAGAACCAAGGTAATATGCTGTTAAGACTGCCAGCTGATCTTCCGTAAGGAGAAACAGTAGACACTTGAGAGAAGCACATCAACTACCAAGTTCAACTGCATTGCAAAACGACATACCCCAGGTCACAGATGATACCATGCAGGGGTGCCCAGTTACAGACACTGAGATCAGAAATCACCCTGACATTACCCGTACACAATATGAGCATGTCGTTAAGGTTCCTACCCTTCACCTGTCCCGACTATGATCTTTGCTTTGCCCCAAGAGCTGTCGCCTGAACGATCCTGCATCTGGGTTCACTCTCTCACTGTAATCACAGAAGATTCTGCCTTCACAAATGGACCCAGGGGAGATCGAGAGGTTTTGGGCAGCTGTCTCCACATAGGAAGTGCTGCTTGGCTCCCATGAACAGACCCTGTGACAGCTCTCCGAATTCTTGCAAGACCTCCTGCGGGTTTTCCAGTGAAGGAGGACTGTTCAAACAGAGAGATTAGCAGCCGCTTCCATACCGCGACCGGCATCATCCACAGTCACCCTAGTTGTCCCTGCTACAGACCCTAGGCTGGTCACATCCCCGAGGTATGAAGGCTCCAGGGACAAATGCCAGGGCTAGTTTTTGCCAGTATACCTCACATATCCACGAACAAAAATTTGACCTATTTAGTGTCTCTGCTGACCAGACCTGCGCTAGAATAGGTGACAGTGGTCTGGAAAAAGCACACCTCCACCACTATGAACATTTCAGGAAACAGTTTCAGGATGTGTTCAACCACCTACTCTCTGGAGAGACAGCCAACGACCACTTGATGAAGATCCAGCAGGGACACCGGTTGGTGGCTGTCAACGTGCTGGAATTTCACATGCTGGCAGCAGGTAACCACTGGAACTCCGCAGTTCTCCTGGCACGCTTGCACAATAGTTTAAATCCTTGCATTCAAGCTGAACTCACCTACCGGGGAGAAGACTGGACCTTTGATTGGTTTGTTGAGATTTTCCCTGGACAATCTGGCCCGAGAACAGCTGAGGCTCCCCATGCAGGTTGGCCAAGGACGACTGACCACCACAGAAAGGCAACAGCAATTCATTAAGGGACTCAACCTCTACTGCAGCCATCCCAACTATTTCCTGACCACCTGCCCCGAGTGACTGCTGAGTGACCCTCTCCGGTCCGTCTTGCAACTCACTGTTCCTGTTATCTTGACATGGGAGGGGAACCAGGTGTTAGCTCGAGCAATCATGGATTCTGGGGCTGCTACTAGCTTCAAGGACATTACATACGCAGAAGCCCAGGAGATTCCTATGTGAGGCTGACGTGACGTGACGTTACGGATCAGCGCACTCGAAGGACAACCGCTGGGCACAGGGGTGGTGGAGTGCCACACCAAGCCACTTAGGCTTCAGGTAGGGGTCTGCCATAGGGAAGATATCTTTTTCTTCCTCATTAGGTCCCCAGACAACCCCATCATTTTAGAATACACATGGTTGACTAGTCACAATCCAGTTTTTTCTGCATTACATGGCATGGTCCCTTGCTACTGAAACTGGACTCTACTTTGTACGTGTACTTTATCATTTAACCACCAAACGGCAGTAAAGAGAATCATCTAGAAAAGCTCTAAGCAGTAAACCCAATTAACATTAATTAATTGCATATCTTAGCTTTGAAAGCACTAATGTTCTGAATCTGAATGAATGTTGTTCTCTATCACACATACTAGGGTGACTTAGCTACAACAGAGCTCTGCTGTATAGCAAAATAACCAATGAGCCAAGAGCTAATTTACTACTCCACACATTTTAATTCTTTGACTAAATAATAATTCTCACTTATAAAAGCATTCACACGATTACGATATTGATTCCACATGAAAAAATTTAATCCCTGTAAATAAAATCATTCAAAGTTTTAATGAAATATTTATGCTATCTCTGCTAACCTTTGGAATGACTGCTGAGGGCTTATTCTCCCATAGCACACACATCAGTGTCTTTCTTGCATACGGAACAGTACCCTATCTCTTTCTGTCTGTTGTTCCTCGACGCAACCACAGTTTGTATTTATCTTCCAGCCAGTTATCGTTAAAATAACAGCGAGACATGTTAATGGAGATGGATGCGCACCAGGCAAATAGAGGCACCAATAAATCGAATGACACGTGACAAGCGTT
The DNA here is from genome assembly GCF_900964775.1 of Scleropages formosus. Lineage (NCBI taxonomy): Eukaryota > Metazoa > Chordata > Actinopteri > Osteoglossiformes > Osteoglossidae > Scleropages > Scleropages formosus. The sequence goes on from NC_041810.1 coordinate 34,039,030, forward strand.
TTTTTTTTTTTTTTCTGGACGCACCACAACAGAGAACGCTGCCTCTGGAAATTAGTCAATAAGTAAGTGCTAGTCTACCTGGACAACATTTTTGATTTTCTTAGGCTTGATGGAAGAACAGATGCGGAATGTGTGTCAAGTGCTGCAGAGAGTGCTTCACAACTGCCTCTTTGTAAAGGGGGAGAAAGTATCTCTTTCCTAGGAATGTGTCGCTTTCCTGGGGTTTATCTTGAGTCTGGAAGGGGTAGCCATGGACCCCAGCAAAGTTCAGGCCGTGGAAGACTGGCCCAGGCTGAGGTCGGTGAAAGCACTACAGAGGTTTCTGGGGTTTGCGAACTTCTACTGGCGTTTCAGTCAGAGTCAGAGTTGTTTATCTGTCATTTGCACAGTTACACTGAGTATACTGGTCATTGAAATGCTTGTGACAAGACTCGTATTAGACGTGAACAGACATGAACAAACACATATTTTAAGAAGAACATTTAGACAAGGATGTCCTGATAATAAGTAAGGCAGTACAAATGACAAGTACAAAAAGGCAAGTACAAATAAATACTATATAAATATATAAATGATATACTATATATGCGTATATACACACACAAGGCTACTGGCTGTTACGTAGTCTGATGGCTCGTAGGTAAAAGCTGTTTGCCACGCCTGCACCATCGTGGCAACGAGGAAAACTTGATACCCAGCCTGGGGAGAGACATAAAAGGAGCAAACGGACAACACCAGGCGCGGAACCTAGTTCAGCAAACCCTTGCTCTTCAGCTTGTAAATGCTAACTTACCTTTCCTTGTTCTCCCGTCCTCGTTCCCTTGCTCTTCCCTTCGCACTCCTTTTAAACCCTTCTGCCTTGTCTTCGGTTCTGACCACTGCCTGATCAACGACCACGGTTTCGGATTGTCCTTCGTACCCTGTTTGCGCCTCGATAGACCCGGCTTGAATCACGACTACGGCTTTGGATTTCCCTTGAAAATAAAGACCTGTGCTCTGCATCTTGTGTCCACCATTTTGCTTCAGGCGAAAGCCATGGCACTGTTCTTCAGTCTTGTTGTCCTTGACTGGATACAACAGAAGCGTCTGCCAGATGGCAGTGTCACAAACAGGTGGTGAGCTGGGTTAGTGCAGTCCTTAATGATATTTTGGGACTTTTTTAAACAGCGTGCTTGGTAAATGTCCCGTAAGGCCGGAAGTTTATTTCCAGTAATGAGCTCAGCTGTTCTCATCACTCTCTGAAGACCTTTTCAGTCAGAAGACGAGCAGCTTCCATACCATACAGTGATAAACACTTTAGACCTCGTTTACATAAACATTCCTTGTGCCTACAAGGCCGCACCCCGGCCCCACCTCGGTTACTCGGACCACATCACTGTTATGCTAATTCCAACATACAGACCACTCCTGAAACGTGCCAAACCAGTCCTGCAACAGGTGAGAACCTGGTCTGAGGGAGCCATCTCAGCACTTCAGGAATGCTTTGAACACACAGACTGGAAGATGTTCAGAGAGGCTGCTACATACCATAACATCACAGACTTGGAGAAATGCACAGAATCAGTGACTGGCTACATTAGCAAGTGCATAGATGATGTGACTTCTTTCAAGATCACATGTGCAAACCAGAAACCGTAGATGATTGCTGAGGTGAGCTCACTACTGAAAGGTATTTTTCCAGCAGGGAATGTATTGCCTGCCTCAAAGCGATTGTAGAATGTGTTGAGCTCATCAGGTAAGGAGGCAGATACAGGCCCATTACTGCTTATCCTGCCTTTGTCGGCAGTTATACGGCCTCGGCCATTTCATATGCGTTTGGGGTCAGAGCCTCGATGGTCTGATTCCACTCTGTCCCTGAAGCCTCTCTTGGCCAAATTGATTGTCTTTTCAAGTTCAAGTTCAAGTTTAGTGTCATAGGTACAAATACCATGTACAAGTATCATGAAATTCTTCTTAAATGCTTCTTCAGAGACTATGGACAAAGACAGAGACAATAGAAATACTACACAAACAAAACAATGACAATGACAGTGAGTAGTGCAACAGCAATAGCAATAAATAACGGTAACAGTAATAACAATAATACCAGTTGACAGCCAGAGAACTCAAAACGAATTGAATGTCATACCTGGACTTTTGTAGGCAGTCAGGTCCCCAGAATTGAAGACTGTGGTTTCTGCTCTCAGCCTGGCATGCACCTCTCCATTGACCCATGGTTTCTTGTTGGGAAACAACTTTACATTGACTGTTGGGACAACATCCTCAGTGCATTTGTTGATGTAGCAAATCACAGAGCCTGTGTATTCTTTTATGCTGCCTCCTACTGCGTCTTGAAACATTTGCCAGTCTGTGGATCCAAAGCAGTCCTGGAGTCAGGAGATGCCCCCCTTACTCCATTTGTGAACTGCTCTTAAAACCGGTTTTTCCTGCAGGCAGGTAACAACAATATGCTAACGTGGTCACCTTTGTCAAAGGCAAGGTGGGGGAGGGGTTTGTAACTGTCCTTTAGCGCTGAATAGTAGTGATCCAAGGTCTGATCCCCTCATATGGGAAAATTAATGTTCTGGTAATATTTAGGAAGAAGCTTCCTCATATTTGCCCTATTGAAGTCCCCAACAACGATGAAAGCAGTCTCAAAATGTGCATTTTGTAGTCCATTAATGGTACTGTATAGTTCGTCCAATGCTTTAGTTTTGTCCGCGTTTCATTAGAGGATTTAGTTCCATAGCAGCTCCGTCCACCTCAGTGCTTCGAGGCAAGGGAACACGGCTCCCTTGGACCTTAGAGGCTGTAGACACATTCTGGAAGTTAAAAACACAGTTCATGATGGCCCCAGTGCTCGAACACCCCAACCTGAAACTACCTTTTGTAGTGGAGGTAGATGCCTCAGTAGTGGGAGTTGAGGCAGTGCTTTCCCAGAGACAGGGGACCCCGCTGAAACTCCACCCCATGCTTATTTTTTTGCACAAACGGTCTCCGGCCAAGCATAATTATGATATAGGAAACCGGGAATTGCTAGCCAATAAGCTTGCTCTAGAGGAATGATGGCATTGGTTAGATTGGCCACTCACCTGTGAGTGACACAGAGAGAGTGTTTTACTGATGTATGGATGAGTGCCCATTGTAAGTAGTGTATCTAGCAGTGTAAGTCACCTTGGTGAATAAAGTGTGTGGGCTAGTGACACTACATAGTATCCGTTGTAAGTCGCTTTGGAGAAAAGCGTCTGCTAAGTGATTCAGTGTAAATTTAAATGTAAACCCGTTCCTGGTCCTCACGGTCCATCGAAACCTGAAGTACCTGCGGATGGCCCACAGGCTGAACCCTCGCCAAGAGCGAAGGGTGCTTTTCTTCACCAGGTTTTGATTCATGGTGTCCTATCAATGGGGTTAAAGAACACGAAAGCCGATGCCCTGTGCATGATTCATTACAAAGACCTGGAAACCAGTCCTCCAGAACCCATTCTACTTACCTCTTGCTTTGTCGCACCTGTGCAGTGGCAATTTCTGCAGGACCTCAGGACAGCCAAGAGGAGGAGCCGACTCCAGCAGACAGCCCAGCAGGGAAGAGTATGTCCCTTGCTCCACTGGGTGCACAATTCTCCAGCCGCTGGTCACCCAGGCAGTCGTAGGACCCTCATCCTGCTCCAAAGAAAATACTAGTAGCCCTCCATCCAAGATGATGTCCAGAAGTCTGTCGAGGCATGTGTGTGCACAGGCCAAGATCCCAAATGAGAAACCTGCTGGACTATTGGTGTCCCTCCTGGTGCTGTCCAGGCCTTGGTCCCACGTAGCAGTTGACTTTTTAATGGATTTGCCCCCTCTGATGGTTACATTACTGCCCTGTTGGTCCTCGACCATTTTTCCAAGGCCTGCCACTTAATCCCTATTCCTTGACTCCCCACAGCCCTAGACACCGCAGAACACCTGTTCCACCATGTGTTCCGATTGTACGGTCCACTCTAGTCTCATAGAGGTTACAACTACCCCATCATCTTGGCATATGCCCCACATTCCATGTGTCCTTGCTCAAGCCCTACAAGACCTCGCTTCTCCAGGCCACTCAAGGAATTCCAGCGCCTCTTCCTATGGAGGTGGATGGGGCTCCAGCATACACCATTTGCTCCCTCGTGATGGAGGACGACTACCTGGTGGAACACACACACATACACACGGTGGCTGAAATTGCTGTTCTCGAGCAGGGTCACAGCAAGCCGGAGCCTAACCCAGCAACACAGGGTGTAAGGCTGGAAGGGGAGGGGACACACCCAGGATGCCTGGTAGACTAATATCCTAATATCCAACTTCCACAGGGACCATCCAGTTCGGCCGACACCGCATCCCAGGGGCCGTTCCCCTTCCAGGGGTCACAGGGTGGCAAGAGCCACCCATAGGAAGGGGAGTACTGTCATGCCCATGTCCTCAGCACACCCGCAAGCACGTGGTCACAATCAATGCAGCTGCATATAAAGGGCACTAGTCCACCCTTGCCCGGTTGTGGAATCTCATTGAGACAACCGTCCCCACCACGCTCGTACCTTGCCTGTCCTGCTCTCTATGTTTCCCTTCCTCGTTCTTCCTTGCCTGCCTCCCTGTCCTTATATCCTGTTTCCCACAGCCATCTCTAGATTATCTTTGGTCTGATGTTTGCCCCTCAGTTCTGACCCTTCGCCTGTCCCGACTACAATCTTTGCTTTGCCCCAAGAACTGCCAACTGAACAATCCCGCATCTCCCATTCCCCACGCCGGTGTCACACTACCCTCCATTTTTATGTTTGTTATTGAATTGTGGATTTTTAAAAGAACAAACCTGATTATAACACAACACGGCTATGGCACTTAACATTTCCAGCAAGGAAAGGAAATGTGTCAGTTGTATGTGGTTAGTAACTGTCTACCCATGTCAGGTGGTTATTCAGGTTAGGCGTGCTTTCATTTGCAAAACTTGGCTGTTGAAAAGCAGCTCCAATATCAGGGTTGCTGCTGAGGATATGCCAACAACAATTTGGAGTCATTACATAATAATAATTAATCTGGTGTTTCAGTTGTGATGTTAGATTTACTTTAATGCTGATTATGATTTATATTAATTATGTGTTGCCTTACACTAAGCATAAAGTTTCTGTGCAGTTACATAAATTTATTGTATTATGTACTTTTTATAAGTGAGCATTTATTTCCTATTTATTTTGTTGCTGTTGTGTTGAATGAACACTGATCTGATAACCTGAGACGAGAGTGGTGCTGTCAGGGAATTATTCGGATTTCTACATGAATGGTTCCTAAATATAATCTTTACCTAAGTTATAATAATAAATCTAAAAGTCTGATTTAAAAAAACAGCATACAACACTTTACATTTCTATATCTTTATTGAACAAATGGTTTAAACAAGGAGGTGCGGTGGCGCAGTGGGTTGGACCACAGTCCTGCTGTCTGGTGGGTCTGCGGTTCGAGTCCCGCTTGGGGTGCCTTGCGATGGACTGGTGTCCCATTCTGGGTGTGTCCCCTCCCCCTCCGGCCTTACGCCCTGTGTTACCGGGTAGGCTCCGGTTCCCCCGCGACCCCATATGGGACAAGCGGTTCTGAAAATGTGTGTGTGTGTGGTTTAAACAATGAAGGTCATTCACTGAAAATGCATGTGAACCTCTAGGATACTGACTTCTTGAAAAGAGGGTAATTAGCCATGTGTTCTAATAAATTCAGGTTCAGGTTTGACTTAGTTAAGTACCATTCACTCTGGTTCAAGTCATGGTGATTTCATGAATTAATGATGTAAAAAGAAATTGGTTTTGTACTAGTTTGGCAAGCTCTTCCAGTGTCATCCCCCTTGTTGTTGTCAGCATTATCGAGCCATCTCATTGTGGGTCTTCTTCTCCTTGTTCCTTCAATCTTGCCAGTCATGACATCGTTCTCTCAGATTTTTTTTAGATTCGATTTTTTTTTTATATAGTAGGGTAGGTTTGACCTGCTATATAAAAAAACCACACAATTTCAGTTGCCTGCTGTTCACAGCAGAAATCTGTTTAAGTGTAATAAGACCCAATAAAAAGAAATTTCAGAGGACTTCTGAAAAGCTCTTGAAACTCAAAAGGTTTACAACAGGTTTTCTAAAGTGTGTGGAGTTGAGTGCACATAAGTAAGTTAAAACATGTGCATCTGTATAAATAGGTAAATAAATTTAAGCAGATCAACAGTGTAAGCCACTTTGGAAAAAAGCAGTCAACTAAATAATTGCAAGTAAACAAAAAAATATTAGGAAAAAAGCTGTGTTCCAGGTTGTGATACATAATTTAAAAGATTTAGGTATTGCCAGGGTATCTGGCTTTAGTTAACTTCACTTAACTTCTTAAGGCTCTGGCTTGTTTAAGTTTATATCCCTTTTAGATGTCACAACGTAACTAACTGAAAGCAGACTCAAATGTGTAGGACACCTACAAGTTGGTGTCAAACAGATTTATTTTATGCTGACCAAAACCAAAGGAAAGGATCTAAGTGAAGTCCAAAAGAACAATTTAAATTTAGTAAGTTAACAAATATGTTTACATTTATTCATTTAGCAGATGCTTTTCTCTCCAAGGCAACATCCAATGAACTCTGTGTATTATCAGGCCACACCTTATGCACCCAAGGTGATTTACACTGCTAGATACACTGCTCATAATGGGTCTCTCATCCATACAACAGTGAAACACACTTTAGTTTGTCATTTGCACACACTATGGGAGATTACACACTAGTTTCAAATTATCCTGAAATACAGGTGTTTGAATTGCTAGAGGAAACAAAAGGATCTGGTAGAAACTCACACCCTCAAGGAGACACTCGACACACAGTGAACCAGTCAAATCTACAGCAAAACAGCAGTGCTACTTGCTGCAGCATTCAGCAATTCATTCAATTTTTATCTACATGATGAAAAATAATTTCAACTATCTATATTCACAATGTATGATGGGGAAAAATGTGGAATGTACACTCCTGGACAATCACAATGGTAGACAAGTCCTTTCATTCTCCGAGCACCAACAAACAGAAGAAAATTAAACTCGGATTAGCCCACTTGCTACTCATTAGCGGTACTAAATGAAAATGTATATTTACATATTTCTTCATATTTTCTGGCGAAATGGTTATTTGTCATTCTCTTTTCTTTGTCTGTGTCAGCGGCAAGCATACAGTGAGTAAACCTCACTATCTCTGAGCCAGCAACGCCGTCTCAGTCTGAAGTGATTAAATCTGTAGATCCATATTTCGGAGAAATGACGGCCGCAGCAGCCCCGCTTTGCGAAAATCTGCACGACGACGTTCAAGAAGTTCGTACACAAACGGCGGAAATAACGCGAAAAACGAAGATGCTTTGCACGACCTTCCTGTATTTTCTCCGCAGTCCCTTTTCAGAAGCGTACAGGCGATCATGTTGCGCGCGCATTTCACAGCGGAAGTGCACGCGTGCAGCGCGAGCACGGGCTCGAGGCTCGATAACGGAGCGGAATTAGTCAAGAGAGGGTGGAGAGGAGAAACAGAGTTTACTACGCGAAGGCTCTTAGGCTCTTAGGTTCTTAGGCCGAGGTGGACGTGGCTTGGCCGATGCCTCAAGTCTACTCGTACTGGTCAGGAAGAGAAAATAAATGTCAACAGCAGGCAGCTTGTTACCCAGTTAGGTATCACATGATTCTTTATTTTTCGGCTACTACACGTTATGTGTGAATGCATGTTTACGTATATCTCTAAGTAATGCATCAATATTTAGGTGTCATTTGTGGTATAGCCCGGATATCTTTTGTTTCCAGAATATATGATATGATGATATGATATAATATTAACAAGCGCCTATCGGCATACCTGATCATTTGATGAGTGGGAAGGTGCCGTATTGTGGTGTGTAACTTTATTATTAGCCGCTCGGCTAACTAGCTCCCTGGCACACGGGTGCTGCTCACTCGTTCGCTCGCTCGCTCGCTCTCCGGTGTGGTGCACAAGATGGCTACGGCAAACGTTTTCTTCTTGCATCTCTTTGTATTTTAAGAGAAATATTTGTTTTATATGTTACACAGGCTTTATTCTCTTGATAGATCTAAGTTATTGCATGTGGTTAGTGGGGAAAACTGATTTTTATTGGATAATACACACATTGTCACATTCAATCTGCTGATCGTGCTTACCGAAGTACATTTAGCTAACTTGCTATAGTATATTCGTGATGTAGGCCATTCAGCAGTGTTTTAGCAGGTAGTGCCCAATTTGCCAAATTTCCTTGATGAAATTTGTGGAAGAGCAAATATACGCTGCAGCTGGAAAATGCAGAGAATAACCCAAAATTATATGGTTAGACATGAAAAGTTTTTTTTTTTTTTTTTTTTTTAAAAAAAACATACCTGAAACCTAATGAGTTGCGTTAGTATTTGCAAAACTATTCAGTTAAAGCACTTCGATTCGAAGCAGAACTTCAGCAGGGTGAAAATATTCTTTGTTTCATGAGAATGAATGCGTGCTTTTCTCTAACTTACTAGTGGTCACTTTATTTCCTCACAAATTTTTAAAAAACAATAAACAATTGGGTGAAATGAGTTGTCTTGCTTACTCAAAATGTTTAAATGTCTAATTTGGGATAGTTTTCAGATTCAGGCACTAGGAGCATGTGTTAAAATTTTCTTTAATATATATTGTAGAAAGCATTTTTTTACAATTGCAATAGAAGTTGTTACAATTACACAAAGGCAGAAATACATTCATTATTTTTACACTGCACCTGCCTGAGCTCGCACATCTGGAATTCTCAAAAATAGGGGGCAAAAATCTTTTTGAAATTGAGTCATGGGTAATATAACTTGACGCAATTTATTCATGAATAAGAATGAACCTTGATTATGTAAAAATGATTAATATAGCACATTAAATGGGTAGTGTTTTAATGCATGTAGGGTTGATGCATTCTGTAAGATTGGGTCGAGCTACATTTTTAAAACGTATTTGTTATTGGAGGAAATACTTCTCCCTATGCAGCCAATGGCTCATTGATTGCATGCATATACGGTATCTCAGGAAGGATAGTAAAATCTTCACTTATACTGGACTTTTTTAAAATTTGTACTAGACTCAGGTGGACAGTGGCATTACTGGTTTTTGTTCCTTATAATTAATAGGCCTAATACACTGGTAGTTATTTCTGTTGATTAATTCAGTGATTATATTATACCTGACCTTCTGCAGTTAAGTGTTCAATGAATTGATGAACTTTAAGAAAGGTTCAATGTTCATGTGTTCAGTTCATTTTAAGTTTTGGGAAACATGTGTTGAGTGTTTCTCTAACAGGACACTTGAGTTTGAATCTATATGAACATCTATTGAAAATAATGCATCCTCAGCATGTTTGGATTAAACCCCCTCCCGTAGTGCCCAAAATTAATTTAATCTTGAAAAACTGTCCATAAAGCTGAGGGCCAGATACCAAAGAAGGTGTACCAATTATTTCTTATTGTAGAATTTTAATCCATTCCCACACTGACATTGAAAATGGACACAAAATATTTGGAAATTAATAAGTGTGAAACTAGTTGACTCTATTTAAGCTTTGTGAGGCATTCCCATCAATATAGTTTGATGTGATTGAAGTGGATATGACAGAGGCAACTTTCGCAGATACATACAGCAGCACAAAACTAATTTGTAACTGCATATTTTTCAGCTGCGAAGCATAATTTCCATGGAATGTCAAAATGGAAAAAAGAAAAGTAGCAAAGTGAGCTCTGGACTATAATGGCCAAAAGAGAACTTTTGCTACTTAACTGGGGGAGCAGTAAGTGGCATAGTTAGATTGGAGCTGGCTTCCTCCAGTAACCCAGGTTCAAATTCTGTTCCTGCTGTAGTACCTTGGGAATGGTACGCACTATGAATTGTTCTATTAAAAAAATTACAATGCAATACTAATTATTTTTAAATAGCACACTAGGGTGAAGCCAGTCTCAGCATGCTTTCATAGATGACAGATAAAACGAAAGACAATTCACTGAAGAACACACACTACATAACTTTAAAATTTAAAAACAGATGCGTCAGTAAATATATGAAATACAGTTAACATTGATGTTCTTTATGGTGCCAGTGATGATTAATTCCCCAGCTATGTAAATGGTATAAGTAATTCCTTAAACAAAACAAATGTTGTATTTGGTAGTTTCTTTTTTGTGTGGTGAATGATGAGTAAAACATGTCAGTTGACAGCTGCAGGAAAGGTTAGGCTATGACTAAATACAAATACATAAATGCATCTCATCTCCAGTAAGCACAGTCATACCACAAAAAAATGCCTATTCAGGTTAAGAGAATTATAATTTATAATTAGTTTTTTTAATGTCTTCGCTTCAGCTTGCAAGTAGGGCTGTCACTATCGATTATTTCGGTAATCGAGTAATCAGACAATTTTGGCAAGTACTCGAGTAATTGTTTTTTATTCACAATAAAAATAGAATCAGGTGAACATAACATATCATGCTTTGCATTTCAGAATTGAAAATAAAGCCATGGTTAATTTTTGTAAGGGTTATAATTCCTTGATTTGTGTGATTAGCAACCATCAAACATGCTAACCCAAGCGGGAGTTTATGAGTTATGAAATCGCGATGAAAAGTAATGTGAACATTTTGAAACATGGATATATTCATGCCTTAACTTCACATTTCATCAGAGTTTATTATCATCTACATTTCATTAATTGTGCTCTCTGATGGGTGTTTAAATGGTGAAACTCTTTATAATGCAAATATCATACATATATCATGTTCGGTCTTGTGTTTAAAACGGCGTGCAAATTAAGAGTATTCAAAATGATTAAAGTAAAGCTAGTAGCTAGTGAACTTACCGTGCTGGCGGAGCATCTGTTACGCCTGGATGTCGCCTTTCAGGTGCTGCAGCATTGCAGATGCGCTGTTATTGTATTTAAGTTGGTTTTTGCACAGACTGCAGACAACTATGTTATTCTTTTCTTCTAATGTGAAGTGTTCCCACACTGTTGTCATTTTTTGCCGTTTTTTTTGCATGGACCCTCGTCTGTGCACTGCCGCCTTTCTGCCATTTTGCCGAGTACTCGACATGGCAAATTGTACTCGAGGATTTTTTAAACCGGGTACTCAAAATTAATCTAGTAATTGTGACTGCCCTACTTGCAAGGCATTTCTTTGCATGTATGAGAACCAAATTTGGGTTTAATGTGTCTCCCAACACCTGAGCGATTTGAGACTAGAGGTACTACATGGTCTTCTTTGCAGATATAAGTTTAGCTTGTGCTGCATTAAGCTCCAGATGTCTGCGACCTGTGGTTTGCTAGTTCCACCTGGTTTAATCATGGCCCTCATTTAGGATGTCCAAACAATGTCAGCTTGTTCAGTCAATGTGAATTCATTTTTTGGACTGTTCTTTTGTTTGGGGGTCTTAACCTACCTCCTGGCTTCTTACTGCTGTACACATAGCCATGTGGGCCACAATCATATAAGCAGTTCTAGTAATGTGAAAAAACTTATGCTTCCTTAAATAAAGTCTTAATCTTGCCATCAAATGAATGTCATGTAGCATCAGACAGATCATGCTTCATGGTGCCTGTGATGTCCATGTGCTTTGCAGAGTGTTATAGAAATCATGTCCAAGTTGCATGTCCATGTGTTTGTATGGGATAAAAACAAGTACAGTGGCAACTGCACTGAAGTGGATTACTGCAAATGCAGCACAGATCTATTTACATTGACATATATTCATTTAGCAGATGCTTTTCTCCAAAGTGACGAACATCTCAGAGAAAACCACAGAGTGCATTACATAAACTGTAGATTTGTTTTAATCCGGGGGTGTTGGCCTGCCATTTTATGTAATGTGGCCAATAAAGGTGAGTGACAGAAAGGCAGACTCTGGACCTGTTGTACCCGGTTGGGGCTCTGTTGGAATCTGAGCGCATTGTTCAGGTCCAGTTCAATCATCCTCATTGGCAGCACTGTAGTTCTGTTTTGTACAATTTTTCTTATGCTGAGATTTTTTTCCCCAATGTTTCCAAACTGACAAAAAGTTATTTGGTTACTCTTTAACATTTGTATTTTTCTTAAGCTTGAGTGCTAAACATGGTGTCTGTATCAAAGTTTTTTTATGAATAAAGGTCATTTCAGGCAATCCTGCTCTTCACTGGGCAAGGATTTCTGATGTTGATAACCTGAAAACACCCAGTGACACTAGGTTATGTCATTGATAAGGTGTTCAGGTGCATCGTAAGATAAGTTGAAATGAAATCAAGTCTTTTGTGGATTCTGTTCTTAAGGGAAGGGGTGCGGTGGCGCAGTGGGTTGGACCGCAGTCCTGCTCTCCGGTGGGTCTGGGGTTCTAGTCCTGCTTGGGGTGCCTTGCGACGGACTGGCGTCCCGTCCTGGGTGTGTCCCCTCCCCCTCCGGCCTTACGCCCTGTGTTGCCGGGTAGGCTCCGGTTCCCCGTGACCCCGTATGGGACAAGCGGTTCTGAAAATGTGTGTGTGTGTGTGTGTTCTTAAGGGATTAAACCTCTAAAAGACATGGCACAAAAAGTGCTTCTGTGTAACAAACTTCAGTATTGGCACTAACAGAAAAAGCATGTCCTTTAGTTGAGATTTTTTATTACTGGACTCATTCTCTACTTTTAACTATTTGTCTATTTGTCTATTTGTCTGGTCACAGCAGCCCATTTCCTATTCGGGAAGAACAGGGCACAAGGCTAAGCAAGAACAGTCTGTCATAGTATTATTATTAGTGTGATTTCCACTGTGCATCCAACTTGAATGAACAGTTTTTCTTTTGTTTTTGACTTACTGACTCTAAAATTATGCCTTGTCGCTGCAGTTAATGCATTTAATACTTTTGCATTATATAATAAAATATATATACATTTTCAGTTTAGATGTTTAAGATTCAATATGTCATTTGCAGCCACAAAATACCAGGTTTTACACTTGCAGGCCTTGAACCAGTTCACAATAATAATTGCGACCTTGGCCAAAGGTTTGACAATCCTGGTTTAAGCTGTGGTAGAAAAGTTTCCTGTTATTTCCATATTATGATGCAGTGTTCATTAAAGGGATGTAATTCTTTTATTACAGTGCTAAATCTGTTCAATGATTGTTACATATAGCTGGTCACATACTGGTTAAAGCTGCAGGACCGAAAGGCTGCAGATTCGTAGCACCCTTTTAGTGACTCGTCTAGCATAATTAAATGGGTAAGTCAGTACAAGTAGCTCAACATTTTAAGTTTCTTTGGACAAAATCTGTAGAGGAATAAATAAATGTAAATATTTGTTACTATGAGATGACAATATGAGGCGTTAAGTATCCCAGTTCATTTACTTTACGGATTAGGTTTAAAACCTTTGGTTTGTTTTAAACATGGTCCATTTAAAATGTGGACCATTGCATTTTATCCATTATGACTGTAGTAAGTTTGATCATATCGGTTTCTGGAATATTTGTTAGAAGTCTCCTTTTAGATACAGTAATTGAAGTGGCTTACCTTGTAGCTGTTTGCAAGGTTAAAGTATATTTCAGTTTTTTTTTTTGAAGTCTCTGTCATTTATTAATTATTCCTCAAGTAAAAAGGAGTTGGGTTCATTAATAAAACCCAAAAATCATCATTACTTTCCTTGCTAGCATCAAAACAGCTTGAAAAGCTTCCTTGTAAGTGTACTTCCTGGCAAAAAATGAGACACACACCACTTATTATCTTTATTATCTTTAGAAACAATACTGACTAAAAATATGAAATATGGGATACACGAGAGAAATCAGGGAGGGTACGGAAAAGTTCCATATTCTCACTAATGTCTTTATCTGTCCCACATTTCATATCTGTAGTCAGTATTTTCTCTGAAGACAATTAGCAGTGTGTGGCTTTACAGATAATTGACTGAAGCAGGTTTTGGGAATCCTTATAAAATCTTAAGCCATTGAGGGCTGTCAAAGATATCTAGGTATCTGTTCTTAGTATAGATCTTTTCTCAGGATTTTTTAAAATCTGTATTTTTATTTACATTCAGAGATACCACAATGTACAGAAATGACTCAAAACCCAACCAGTGGTATGAATAACTGTCAGGACAACAACAGGATAAGGACATTGTGAGAAAAAAGAGGCTTTGGAATAATGATGAATAACAAATGGCCTTGAAGAATAATCTGAAGGATTTAATCATCTTTATTTTGTTTTTATTAATCTTAGACATCAAGTGTTCCATAAGCACATTATTCTTGAAGTTAGAGAGCAAAACTTGTAGATAGTGGTGTCCTTTAGCTGCTGATTTTTTACTGCTATGAATGTTGCTCATAGTCAGTCATTCATGTATGATGAAAGTACCAACACAGTCTCGTAATGTAGATAAAATAGATTCTTCATCGATATTCAGTTGTAAAACATTGAACAGCATATGACCAGAATGAGACAATTATAATATTTCAAAGGATATTGATGTTACTTCCAGCTACTCCAGAGTCACACAAGTCACAGTTTGGGGCATCCTTTATCCTCATTCAGTATAATAGGATTTCTTTACAACCTTGTATCACTGCAGTAAGTTCAGTCATATAACTCAAAGTGCATTATATCACATTGGAGAATTATATTGCAACTTCGGGTCAGTTTGCGTTTGTATTACTTTTGTAATCTAGCATGTGAGATTGCTGTGTAAATCTGTATATAGAACTGAATCATGGGGTTTTTGTGTGCCAGGGACAGCTGGTAGCATAGTTGCTACCTTTAGACCTAAATTTCAGAGGTTCAGATCTCACTTGTGGTTGTAGTACCCTTGAGCAAGGTACTTAGCCTAAAATTGCTCCAGTAAAAATTATCTAGCAGTACAAATGGGTGAATAATTGGAGCTATTTTAAAACCATAAGTCATTTTGGAGAAAAATGTCATGTAAATGTATGCATACTACCCGTTTACAGTTTTGCCTGTCAGGAAATTTGGTAGCATCGTATGTACTAGACTGTGTTTGACACATTTAACATAATTGTGCTGGCTCTTTGTAAATTATTTTGAAATTTGTTTTCAGATTACATAAATTAGTCAGCTTCTTACTGCAGCAGCATTGTGATGCAAAGACAAAGGAGCAAACTTGTGGGAGGCCTCCGAGGAAGACTACTGTTGCTATGTGAGTACCACTGTTCTTTCCACTTTCTGTTTTGGTAAAATGTCTCATAAACTTTCAGCATTGAACTTGTTTGCATTAACTGACTAATGTGTCTTCACCGTCATCTGACTCAAACCTTTCTTCTGTAACAGTAACCTGGTATAACCCCTTCTTTCAGCTCCTATGTTCTGCTTTAGTTTGTGAGTGAGCCTCTGGAACTGCCAGTCTTCTGGTCTTCTGTTAAGAAGCCTCATTTCATCCTGGTCCAAGCCTCCCACATCTCCTTTGACCCCCTGCCTCTAATATAATCATGGATCACTCTGAAAATACGCTCACATCTGTAGTGCTCTACAACAAGCATTCTTTCTTTGCCATGGGGGAGGCACAAGTCTGCTTAATTTTATCCAGTGGAAGTACTTAATTCTCCCTCTCAACAGTCCTTTTCTGTTTTCATTGGAATTTCATGCAACCTATCTTTCTTCCTTTACTGCACTCTTGGTGGTTATCCTCTGTTGACCTTCTGGTATGTATGGCTGCTGCTTGGATGACTGACAGTTTGTTGAGTTACCCCTCAGAAGACAAAACTCCACTGATCCCCCTGAATCACAATAAAGTACACCTTCAGGACATTCATACTACCAGCCTTTTGCCACTTCTACAGTCCTTTGACTTCTTTGTGTATAATTTTTCTTCCACTTATAGATAAGCTGTCATTTTGACTTTGTCTTTTCTAGGAATTGTGGCTTTGCAGTCCTCTGTTGTTCCACTTTTTGTTTCTAATCATTTCTTCATTTCTTTCCAACCTTCTGTCACCACTCCTATCTCAGCCTTCCTCTTGTGCTCCCTCCATCATGCTCTGTTGTAATCTCTCATCTTTTTTCCTCCCTTCTACTTTCCTAATCTGTCCGATCCACTGAAAAAAAAATTCTGATTTGTTTACAGATGATGCCACCAGTGTCTTCCTTTCAACCTTGTTCTCCTGTTTTTGACTCTGTCCTCTGAATTCTGGACCTGGGCATTCCACATCCAGTCCATGGTTTTCAGATACGCTCCCTGGTAACATCCAAAGTCTATGCTGCTGAACGAAAATGTTGGAAATCTAAATGTTTCAGATGTAGCAGTTTATAGGGACCTCCTTGCATGATGTCAGCTGTTTCCTCAGCAAAAACTTTCTTCCAGAATAAACTAGTCTGCAGCCTACAATCCACACAAGCTCTCTACAACTTTTTTTTCCTCCTTTCCCCTTTTCCTGCATCTCTGTTATCCATCATCTCTACTGTTGACTTTTCACTTGTTTTTTGGACATAGTTCCAACACCAAGCAGGGTGTTTGATTGAGCTTTTGATCCATCATTTCTTTCAATTGAGAAATCTTGTGTCTAGGTGAAACAATGTGAGTTTCAAAGATATTCACATGATTAGTTTAATTAGTGAATTTTGTTTCCAGAGCCACCATGAACATAAACAGTTCCTTTAATTTGTCTCAGAAAGCATCCAACTCAGTTTCCAAAACATTTAGCAGGGCATCCATCCATTTAATTTGATCAGGCATCTCATTCATAACGCTCTAATAGGTTGCTTGACAATATGATATCTCTTTCTTCCATGTTACCAAATCAACCCATGAAGGTGAACAGGCATGGCTGGCAACGGAACAGGTAGCCAAAATCCCAATTTCCTCTTCATCAAAGACTTCCAGTGCATCCATAACAACCTTTTTTACTTTCATGGTTTCAGTTAATCTTTTGCCAGTGGTCTCTGCTTTAGTTTTGCTTTCTGAGAACGTGTTGAGGAAAAAAATTGGATGATCCTTATCCTTGGAACAAGACATGGCAATCTATTAGTTGTGGCAATGTTAATTTACTACAAGTGGAGAAAAAAATTATAAATTGTAAGTTTGTGGAGTGTGGCCATCATTAAAAATGGTGAGGTAACCATTTTTTTTAAAATTTAAAATCAAAAGCCACCAATGGTGTCTTATACATAATTAATTCATTGAATGCAATACCATGTCCAGTTGAGCTGAAGCTATTTTCTTCCCTGTGGAAAATTTGTTTTACAGCATATTTTATTAGTGCATAGTTTCATGTTCATTTGAACATGAAATTTAAACATAGTTTAACTCAGGGCTTCAACATGTAAAAGTATTAATGGCACATGTAAATAAATAGACAACATACAATGTGAAGTGGCCCACAATTTCATGTTACAAGGAAAAGCATTGGATGGAGCTGTGAGACAGTAGTGCTACTTGTTGTGCCACCATGCCAAAGTTTTAGAGACAAGAAGTGCACTAGGGGAAATATCCTAATTCATGCCCAATGAGGATACCATGTTACACATGTAGGCAGTCTTCCCTTTCAAAGAGGGATCTGTTATATTTGACTGTGGTCTAAATTCTCATAAACTGTAAAGAACCAGCTCCATGTCCCAAATCATTGAAATATTTCACTACCAGGGATTTACAGTCATTGCTCCTGATTGTTTGTTTTTTTATGCTCAGTTATTCATGTTTCTTGGGGGTGCTCTTCCCCCCACGCCCCCCCCCCCCAACATAGTATAAAGCAACAGTGTAGTTGTGGTGATTCTGCCCTTTATTTTAAGGACCAATTCAGAAAAGGGATGGTTATAGGAGTCCTTTTCACCAAAGCATTATAACACATGGTTAAGGGATATTATAATTCTTCTGGGGCATACTGAAAGGATAGGTGCTTAATATTTTTTCAATGCATTTATGCCTTTATCAGTTGATTGTGGATGTTAGTAGCTCATTTGTACACAAACCATTGACAGGTTTGGAAAGCTTGTGGAGACTTGGGTGACAGCTCACAATGTGGAAGTGTTTCTGTATATGTTGCATGGATCTTGACATGGAAGTGGTAGTAATACAGGGAATGGGACAACCGATGGTGGATGCTTGCTGGGCTGTTGTGCTGTATATTTATAATTCTCACATCTTGAGCAGTATCCAAACTCTTCAGGTTGTCCTTCATAGTCTTATCTAGTCTTATTTTTCCTGCCTCTGGCAAAGCTTCTGCTTGAGCCCTCACCTCTTGGAGTGCTTACGTTTAGTTTTGTGATTACAGCGAGTATGATTACAACACCTTCAAAGTTTTATGCTTGATATTTTTGCGGATTTATGCTTTTTAAGTAACTGATCAGAATACTTGTACAATATAAAAATTTGATGTAATCAATGATTTTGTTCTTGATTATGAATGAAGTCTAATGTTGGTATTGCAAGATTTTCATTCATTGCATCCTTTGAAATATTAAGAAAATGCTTACCATAAACATGAAATTGGACATTAATTTTTGGTGTGTAATTTCTTTGGGGAGCATTTTAAGCAGTCATTGTGTGGTTAATTTCAGGGTCAGGGACTAAAATGCTTCTGGTAACTATCTTTGTCCACTAACCTTGTCCTTTGAGATATTATGACAGATACAGTTTTAGTTTAACAGTTGGGAAATTGCAACATATAGCTATTGCATTATAAATTTAAGATAAAACATTACGTGTTAAAAATTAAGAACAAGAATTGCACCGTATACAGTATAGTGTAACAAACTATACACAGACACACACACACACACATTTTCAGAACCGCTTGTCCCATACGGGGTCACGGGGAACCGGAGCCTACCCGGTAACACAGGGCGTAAGGCTGGAGAGGGAGGGGACACACCCAGGACGGGACGCCAGTCCGTCGCAAGGCACCCCAAGTGGGACTCGAACCCCAGACCCACCAGAGAGCAGGACTGCGGCCCAACCCACTGCGCCACCGCGCTCCCACCAGTAGTTATAATCATTCTTAATAAACAGTAAAGGGTAACAAAATCTGACTTGAAAATCGCACACTGAGATATAAATGTATATAGATTACCATGACGCCTGTGTAGACACACACGAGGCACACAATTG
Organism: Scleropages formosus; assembly: GCF_900964775.1. Classification (NCBI taxonomy): domain Eukaryota; kingdom Metazoa; phylum Chordata; class Actinopteri; order Osteoglossiformes; family Osteoglossidae; genus Scleropages; species Scleropages formosus. The sequence continues at coordinate 34,058,080 of NC_041810.1, forward strand.
TATTTTCTATGAGAGATGTACGTCGTCGCTTGGAGAGAATCAAAGCTCTGCTAAATTAAACGAATGATATGTAGATATATTAATTCTACAAGTAATTTCACCCTATTTTTGTTACCCTCATCACCACCAAAAGTAAGTCAACTAAAAAGTTATGCGTTGCTTCTTTCTTCTTCTTCTTTGTTCTTATACAAAGTGTAATATTTTTGCTGTTGCTTTGTGAATATTTCTGTACATGTTTAAATAGTGCTTTAGTTCGTTATTAGCAGTTGTTAGTTTGTATGATCACTGAGAGGGGGAACTTGTTGATGTTTTGTGTGTTCGACAGCTTTGGCCTGTGTGTCTGCACATACTGCAAAGATTGCTGCTGAGACGTTACAGTACTATAAAAAGTGTTTTTCTGGTCTCCAGACTTCCACGCCCCTCATTGGTGCCACCACCTCTGACAGCATGGCCAAGGCAGGACACTGCAGTATGTTTTAGGTTTTTATTTGCAAATAATTACTGAATGTCAATATTTATTCACCATACACCAGTAAGCAGTGTACACGCATGAGCTGTGCTGCCTAACCAGAGGCCAGTATTATTATAAGGTTTTGCAGGCTGGATTGTAGATGTGAGCATTAACAAACACGTACTTGTGATTCCAATCCCTAAAGTGAGCATGCTCCAGAAATGGCATGGCCATTGAAGTGAACTGTCATTGACCACATATGATATTAACTGGGCAATGTACTGTACTGAGTCCAAGTTATAATTGTTTGCATCTATTATCGTTAATTAACTGTTATGTTATTTTTAACTGTTATTTAGCTAATGACTTTGTCCACTCCAATTTAGTTGTTTGATTTAAATACCAAGCTATTTACAATTATTTGTCCCTTTATAGAGAAAGGTAAGTACATTTCTCTAACATATTGCAGCAGGAGTAGAGGGTTTGAATCCATTGATTGCAAGCTGAAAACAGTCATAGATCAGCATTTTTAACAGCACAGTACCTAAGAAGTTGATTTGAAATTATTTTTTGTGTACAAAGTTATTCCAGTGGTTTGAGAACCATGCTTTAGTAATACAAATGGTTATATCTGTCTTAATATTAATCACAGTCTTTTGTTTCTTGTATTCTGTCCAGGAGCTACAGCATCTGCAGGTGTCGTTGACGAGTGAATACAGGCTTTGCAATAAGCCAGCAGCAATACTGAGATTGCAAGACTCAAGGCAGCAGTGAGGGCTGGATCAAGGAAAACCAGAGCTTTTAAATGGAACAAGAACAAACCAGTCCAACTGAGCTGCAGCCTGTCCATATGGCAGAGTTAGAAACTGATTGTATTACCCTTGGACTTAACACGTTGACATCTGAATGCGTCACACCAAGTCTTAATGCACTGGCATCTGAGTCTCTGTTGCCTACTGTTTGCACACTTGCTTTAGATTGTGTTACGTCAGCCCATACCCCACTGCCATCTGAGGCTGTTGAATCAACAATTTTGTTGTCCTATGGGAAAAATGAACCTAATTTGAACACTGTTCGCACAGTTGATCTGTCTGAGATTCAGCCCCTGAGCACCGCAGAGCTGGGTTCAGAGCAAATCAAAATGGAGATCAGTGGTCTTGATTATATCAAGTCTGAGCACCAAGCTGATCTTAATTCCTTTCACAGTACAGAGCTAGATCCATACAAGGGGCTGTATGAGTCTAGTCTGATGTTTGATTATAGTACCCATGTGACTGACACCCTTGAATACATAAAGTCTGAGCATCACGCTGACCTTCAGTGTTACTATGATACTGATATGAGCACTATTAAAGCTGAATATGAGTCTAACCTAATGTCCAATCATATCAAAACAGAAATGAATGGCCTGGAATCAATTCACATGGCAGAGCTTCGAACTGAGTTGAACAAGCTCAGACCTGATAGTGTCGTGGATGGCATTGGGAAAGTAGATCCTGAGTTTGTTTCGGCGAGCCTGTATGAGTTATCTTCCCATGTAAGTAAGGGACATGTTGGATCAATTCAGACTGGAGGAAAAAGTCAGAGCACATCTCAGCGCAAGCCACGTAATCTCAATGGTGAAAAGGCCTTTTCTTGCACTCAGTGTGGAAAAAATTTCAGCACTTTGGGCAACCTCAAGACCCATCAGCGTATTCACACAGGGGAGAGGCCCTACTGCTGCTCTCAGTGTGGAAAGAGCTTTGGTCAAGCAGGAAATCTGAAGAGACATCAGCTCATCCACACAGGACAGAGACCATACAACTGTGCTCATTGTGCAAAGGGCTTTACTAAAGCAGATGACCTCAGGTCTCACCAAAGGATTCACACAGGTGAGAAACCCTTTTGCTGTACTCGGTGTGGCAAGAACTTTAACTTTTTGAAAGAACTGAAAGCCCACCAATTATGTCACATTGGAGAGCACCCCTTTTGTTGCACACACTGTGGGAAAACCTTCAGTAAAGAGAACAGTTTCAGGACCCACCAGCAGATTCACACTGGGGAAAAACAATATGGTTGCTCACAGTGCGGAAAGACATTTAGCAATTCTGGAGTCCTAAAAACACATGAGAAGATTCACTCTGGTGAGAGACCTTTTTGTTGTAATCAGTGTGGCAAGAGTTTTGGTCGTTTAGGTCATCTGAAAGCACATCAGCAAATCCACACTGGTGAGCGACCCTATTCATGTTTACAATGTGGGAAAAGGTTTAGTCAGTCAGGACACCTGAAAGCACATGAACAAATTCACAAAAGAGAGAAACCTGAAATTAGTGGTAGTTGTAATAATGATTGTAGTTGAACTTTTAACTTCATGTACTCTTCAAAAATCATTATGTATCATTTTTTATGTTTTAATGATACTTTCTTTGGGGTTCAGTTACTATTGGAAAATTCCTAATATGCAAGTGTATTAGGAATATAGCAGTGATTTCCCTCAGACAATGCAGGAGTTTTACAAGGCTTTGTGGCTGGTTTCAGTCATCCTATGGTATGCAGTACCATTTCAGTTCTGCTATATGCACACACAATGATAATATACTGAACCATATATGTAAACCATGTACTGAAAAGATTTATTAAAGGAACTAATGTAATACCAAAGACTGTCATTCTTCATATTGACTACCGGTTTTATATACTTTTATATAACAAATTATTCTCATATTCTTATAAAGAAAACTTTTACTCATTGTTTTTAACAAGATGTGGAATAATTTTAATAAATAACAGATAATGGGTGTATATCATGCTGTTTCTGATACAAGTGGTTCATGCAAGCGTCAACAGCCATGCGTGTTTGTTTTGTACCAAAACAATGTGTGAATGTACAACTTTCTTAGGTAAGTATATAATATGTATTCAAATACATTAGTATATTATACAATAGTACATATTAATTTTTAAAGCTAAAAATAAGCCAGTCAGTCACAGAAGAAAGGCATGTGCACTGTGAATTCTAGAGTGTAAGATGTAGCCAGTGTTGGATGGTGCAGTTATCATGGTTCCCACAGTCATGGAAAATCCTGGAAAGCCATGTAAAATTCAGAGAAACTTCAATTTTGCTAAAAGTCATAAAAAATGTTTATTCATTATGGAAAGTCAAGGAACTTGATCCCTTTTGGCTATAGCAGCTTGGAGATAAGTAAGCTGGCAATTGTCAGATTAGTGAAAACTTGTGCTTACTGCTGGATGTCATGAATGACTATGATAGTGTTGTGATTCTGACTGCTAGCATTACTGAATCTGCCCAAAACTGGAAGACTGAAAGTGTGTGGCATCCCTTGCCTCTGTAGCTAAAATAACTAATTATCAACTATACAGTAGGCTATGGTGGTGCCATGCACAGCCGAACAGGGGTAGTGGCATTGAAACAAAAATAGCAAAGGCTTCCCTTTTATACCTTTCTTTGTAGCGAGGGTCATCAGATTTGAAAAAAAAGGTGAAATGAAAAGTATCAGAGAAACTTATTGATGAAAAATTCATAAGTTAACTTATGAGTTTTCCATCAGTAAGCTTCTCTGAGACATAAATTGATATGCTTTAGGTGTTGGTAGCTATGGTGTCAATGAGATGCTACTTTCAAATGACGTGGTTGGATGATAGAGTGTACAGGATGGTTGTAAGAAGTTGAAAATGACAAGCACAAGACCATTTTGCAATCTATTCAAGAAGGCATTTTAAACATGGTCATTGATGCTTTTAAGAGCCACACCAAAAGTAAAACCCATGGATTGTGGATGCATGCTGGGCACTCATCTGGCCAAAGGAAAATACCAAACTTTTGGGAGTTCTACCAGATCTACTTTTGGTGACATATGGGAAGCTGGTGCCACAAACTCCCATGCCCCTCCAGTGTCCTCAACTTGTTGGACATCTGTTGACAGTGCCATTGCTACAGATGATGTACTGGAGGCAGCGGTCACCTGGGCATTGAAACTGGTGATTATTCAATTCCTGCAAAGGCATTAATCAGGTCTTCACAAAATTTCCAGACAGCTGGACCCTGGACCACTGTTACCCCACAGGGGCCCACTGTCAAGTCTTGCTGCTCCCAGTAGGAAGTTTCACACTGAAGGGTCTATTGGACCAGTGTACACGGTCTCCCAGGCATTGGGCACTTTGGTGCAGTGAAAATGTTTGTTGTCAAGGCTGCCATTGAATGACATGTATACGTTCAATAAAAAGCCCTTTTCCAGATCCCTGTCTCCTGAACCTGTCTCCGGTAGCTCATGCGGGAATGCTTCAATATGTATCATCCATCAATTATTTATGTTATTCATAGACATATACACCGATCAGCCAAAAGATTAAAACCACTGACAGGTGAAGTGAATAACATTGATTATCTCGTTACAATGGCACATGTCAAGGGGTGGGATATATTAGGCAGCAAGTGAACAGTGAGTTCTTGAATTTGATGTGTTGGAAGCAGGAAAAATGGGCAAGCATAAGGATATGAGCGACTCTGACACAGGCCAAATTGTAATGGCTAGATGACTGGGTCAGAGCATCTTCAAAACAGCAGATCTTGTGGGGTAGCAATAGTTAGTACCTACCAAAAGTGGTTCAAGGAAGGACAACAGGTGAACTGACAACAGGGTCCTGGCCACCCAAGCCTCACTGATGCACGTGGGGAACGAAGGCTAGCCTGTCTGGTCTGATCCCCCAGAAGAGCTGCTGTAGCACAAATTGCTGAAAACTTTAATGCTGGCAATGATAGAAAGGTGTCAGAACACACAGTGTGTCATAGCTTGCTGTGTAGGAGGCTGTGTAGCCGCAGACTGTCAGAGTGCCCATGCTGACCCCTGTCCATTACCAAAAGAGCCTACAATGGGCACGGGAATATCAGAACTGGATCATTGAGCAATGGAAGAAGGTGGCCTGGTCTGATGAATCATGTTTTCTTTTTTTTTTTCTTTTTTAAGATCATGTAGATGGCCATGTGCATCATTTACCTGGGGAAGAGATGGCAGCAGGAGGCACTCTGGGAAAAGACAAGCCCATGATTGCACTGTGATGCTCTGGGTAATGTTCTGCTGGGAAACCTTGGGTCCTGGTATTCATGTGGATGTTACTTTGACACATACTACCTACCTAAGACAGTTGCAGACCACATACACCCCTTCACGGCAGCTGTATTCCCTGATGGCAGTGGCCACACTGCAAAAATTGTTAAAAAGTTCAAGGTGTTGAGTCGATCTCCAAATTCCCCATGATCTCAAGTTGATCGAGCATCTGTAGGGTGTGCTGGAAAAACAAGTCTGATCCATGGAGGCCCCACATCGCAACTGAAAGGACTTAAATAATCTGCTGCTAACATCTTGGTGCCAGATACAACAGGACACCTTCAAAAGTCTTGTGGAATCCAGTCCTCGATGGGTCAGAGCTGTTTTGGCAGCACAAGGGAGACCTACACAATATTACGCAGGCAGTTTTAACATTTCTGCTGATTAGTGTATGTTGAGAAGCATTTTGGTTTGGATGGCCTGATGAAAATTTTAGTCATGGAAAATGCTTTATACAAAGTCGTGGAATGTGGTTTTATCATTTTTGTGAGAACCCTAAGTTTTACAGAAACACACACACATTATCTGAAACCGCTTGTCCCATGCGGGGTTGTGGGGAGCCAGAGCCTAACCCGGCAACACAGGGCGTAAGGCTGGTGGGGGAGGGGATACACCCAGGACAGGACGCCAGTCTGTCGCAAGGCACCCCAAGCAGGACTTAAACCCCAGACCCACTGGAGAGCAGGACCCGGTCAAACCCACTGCGCCACCGCGCTTACCCCCCTAAGTTTTATCTTCATTTAAGAAATCTAGCCTACCAGTTTTCACACTAACTTCTCTGGGAAAAATCACAGCAGGGTGTTGAAGAAGAAACTATGATAAATTAAGTTTTCAAGGACAAACAATGCAGGTTCAATTCTGACCATCTAAAGTAATTACCCTCACAAGGATTTTAGAGATGATGGTCAGAATGTACTAGTTTTGTACTAGAGAAGGCCTGTGTTCTTATGTCCTAGGGTATTTTGTGGGATGTGTGGAAGAAGGATGGAGTGCTGTGTCTATTTGTGCATGCTTCTCATTGCCTGTATTTACAAAGTAAGTGTCCACAAGTTGAGTGCAGTCATCATGAGCATTAGATTCAATCAAATTTTTGTCTTTGGTTTGGTTTTCTTTTAAAATTTTTGTGTTTTCCATGGGTGGTCTATTAAATTTTAGTCAGTGTTTCCAGAGAATCTTTGTTTAAGACATTATGGGTTCATTGCCTTCCTCTGGAGTGATGTCCTGCTGTGTCTCGTGCAGTGAAAATGAAGGACATAATTTCCCAGGAAGCTGAGCAAAGTAAAGCAGAATGAAGTTGACTTACAGAGTGTCAATAGTGAACTTAGGAAGCTTTCAAACATGGAAGGAAGGAAGCAGCTTTACTGATTGTGTAAGCAAGTTTGAAGAAAAGTTCATGGAAGTAGCGACCAGGATCTCTACTGTCGAAGACACCGCTAAATCAAACGATGCCCTGAGACAAAAAATGAAGCATTAAAAAAAGTTGACAAGCCTGAAAATAAGTTCTGACAAAACAATCTCAGAATTGTGGGTCTGCTGGAGAATGCTGAAGGAAATAATTCACTCAGGTGATTTCTGCAGATCCAGCTTCCATCTTGGATTGGGCTGTCTGCCAACTCCCACCAGTGAGCCTGGACAAAACGCTTGCCCGAGGACTACATTGATGATAAAGAGTATATCCTTGGAGCTGCTAGGAAGAAACTTTATATCAACTTCGGAGAGTCCTGTCTGCAGAAATTCTCCCAAAGCGACAAAAATTCAGCGCCATCGTAAGTGAAATCTCCACATGCTGAATGTACTGCGGGTTTGCTTTCCCTGCCCAGCCTAGATATGTCCACAAAGGAAAGATATACTTTCTTGACAGGTCAGAGAAGGCAAGCTCTTTCCTGGCTTCCCTGGGAAACTGAATAAGGCTGTTCTAAATTACAGTCTCAGATGATATCTCTTTTCATCCTTTGTTTTGTTGTGTTTTAAGGTATGTTAATTGATGTTCAAAGTTTCTTTATGGGGCTTTTTTTGTTTTATTTAGTCTAGAGTGGGTTTAGGGGGTATTTGTGCAGCTGAAGATGTTGGGGTGCAGCAAGAGGATATAGGTGTTTTCACCCTGCACACAATGCCTAGGTGGTGATCTACAGGTTGGGAGGGGGATGGTATTAGTCTCTGGTGTTTCAGTTTTTTGTTGGCTTTGTTTTTTCGTCTTACTGTTGCACTGGATCGCACCTTTCAGTTTGCATTCTTTTTATCAATATGGTAGATGGTGTTACTGGGGCTATCCTGTTACTTTATGAAATAAAGTTTCACAAAAAATGTTTATCAGGTGTTTGAGAGCAAGTGTTTATTAATTCTTTGCCTGTTGGCATTATAGGTAAAACAATTGGACTTGTGGGGGTGGCAGAGAGTAACATTGCAAGAGTGGACATATCTTGGTAGGTGGGGTAACGCACAGGACTGGAAGCTGCTGGCCGATGTGGGCAAACAGCTCCAGATGCCACAAGTTATAGTGGTTACTTCACTGCATCCAGATATGGTGTTATATTTGGAGTGTGAGCAGATCGTGTGGTTTGTACAATTAACAGTGCCGTTTGAGAATGCTATTGGGGAGGCATATGAGTGGAAATTGTTAAAGTTTGCAGATCTGGTGGCAGAGGAAACACACCGGTAGAGGTAGGTGTTAGGGGGTACATGGCTAACTCACTACATCGTTGCTGGGGGAATTTGATGTTAGAGGCTGTTCATTAAGGGTGGCAGAGAAGGACCTGTCTGAGACTACTGAGGAGGCAAGTCTAGCTAGTGTTGAGAAGAGAGAAGGTACTGAAGGTTGAGAAGGTATTTCAAGCACGATGGACACACTTTTATTTATTTATTGATATGAAGATCAAGTCAGTTTTTTTGATGTGCAATCAAGTGATTTCAGTTCCTAAAAAGTAAAACCACTTAAAGATATGGCACAAAGCATTCAGTTCAATTCTGTTTATTTTTATAGAGTGCACTTCTCACATAGTGACACAGAGCGCTTTAACACAGGAAGAAAACATGAATCTACGTTTGATAAATTTCAAGTCCAAGTCAAGTTCAAGGACTCACTGCTTCCCTGATCTCATATGTGTGTAAAAAATGCATATGTGTTTCTTATATTTTATGACTTTTAACAAAGAATTTGTTTAATAATGGAAAGGCCTATATGCAACTACTTGTATAATGTACACTGGTTCATACATTATAGTGGTATGTGACTAATTGACTGTACCCAATAATGACATGTCTGCATCCAAATCATGACAAACTATGGCTCACCACATCAATGGGTTGGTCACTCCTGTGGAAACCATCTTAAGAACAAATTTTTAAATTTTATTATGAATATTATAATTATTGGACTCACAATCATTAGCACTTCAGAGCCTATCCTGGAAGTAAAAGGCTAAACAGGGTGCACCCTGGACAGGATGTCAGGCCATTGTAGTATTACTATTGGAGTGTGTTGATTTTCTATGTGCATTCCACTTTAAGGAATAGAGTCAAGCACAAGGACCAAAGACAGGTGAGTTGTGGACCCAATTGTGGGTTGGTTTTTATTCTCGTGAATCAGGTTCAAAGGGCAAAGCAAGATCACGGTCAGGAACAAGCATGGGTACTTTCCAGGGGCAACCATGGCAAGGCAGGCAATCCAACTCAGAGGTCAAAGAACAGGCAATAGTTGGGCAGGGCACCAGAACAACTAGGGAAATTGCAAGAATCTACATCCAGTTGTGGATGTGGAGCCTCTTTTATCCCTGGTCTTCTTGATTGGATGCAGGTGTTGCTGCTTTGCTCATTCCCAGGGGTGTGACAAATAGTTTGAAATTTCTCTTTGCTGGGCTTATCTGGCAGGAAAATTATCCTATATCCATTAGATTAAAAACTTAACAATGATATAATCTCTTGTTAAAGCAGATAATGAACACTTTAATACATAATACTATTGCATTAAAGAATATGTAGTTTTTTTTTCCAGTTCAAAGATATTCTGTGTGTGATGTTTACCTGTGTGTCCCTTGAACCAGTTCACAATGATCATTGTGGCCTCTGGCCAAAAATGTTTGAACAACACTAGTTTAATTAAAAGGTTATGAGTATATTGTCAGTCATTCCACTGTGCTGTGGTGGCCACGGCCAGGCAGTAACGATCACAGAAACATCCTTACACTAGCTTAAATAAAGCCTTAACCATGTGACCAAATGGAGATCATAGTGTCACTCATTCTTACTGCATATAGATTAATCAGCCAAATTATCAAAATATGAATATACAAATGATTTTGTGTCTTCTAAAAAATACATTTCTGTAGCCCGTTTACAGTGCAGACTACGCTAGACACTGTAGGGCGGAGAGATCTGGAAGCAGACGCGCCTATTACAGTACAGTACGTCTCTGCGCTTCTCTTTCACTCACAATTTCTTTTGTACATACTTTAGATAAATTTTGTTTATTGATTTTTTTTGTTCTGTAAATCAAAAATTGGATCATGGATGCTAAGCCAACAGCTGCTACTAACTAAAGCTCAGTATCATATTGATGCATATCTGAAACTTTTATAATTGTATGCAAAACTAAAATTTTCATGTGACTAAACAAAATCAGTTTTGTGGTGTCAGGAGTGTCCTATGTCACATTCTGTAATTGCACAGGTTTAGAGCACGAGATACTCTACGCTTCTAGGACAGTTAAGATTAAAATGTGGATCAGATTGATACTCTTACGGCTACCAGTACTGTTGCTTTGGGACACGATGCTAACGGTGTGAACGGAAATGAAGTGATTCACGTTACGATCGCGTGGGGCGCTGCTCATTCCTTTACCCCAACATTCATTCCATTGAATTAACTCTCTTTCAGTACCTAGCTTTCTGAAAATTGCATCATTATTTACTTCCTTATATCTCTGTTTATGAGATTCATTTTTGTTTGTGTTCCTATTATTCCCACTGATAATGCTGTAATATTATGTTTGGTTTGTTGTTCAGTACAGGAATTTTTTTAAATAAAGTTTTGTTTTTTTTAATACTGAAAATATTGCTGGTGCAGCATGCCATGATAATATCATGACGACATAATCAGATAGCCTAGTAAAAAAGTAACTTTTTTAAATGTAAGTTACGTATATAAAAGCTAACCAAACAAAATCATTGATTAATGAAGCATTTATATTAATGGTTTAACCTGTCTGTTACGTCACAGTTGAAAGGTCATGAAACCGGATGTTCCGTGCAGCACCACATGGATCGCTTCTCAGAGGTGTATATAGCGAGTTTTTATGGGAACTTCGGTGTAAAGTGTTCCTGCTTCAGCTCAAAGTACATATCCGAATAATAAGTAGGAGTTTATTTTAAAGTGTTTAAAATATTATACAATTGAGAAATGGACAAAGTTTTTGCAAAAAAAGCTCTAAAAAAAGCACGAGGTTCAGAAAATGAACAGTTCGAGTTCGCTGTTAAACGAAAGAAAGGTTTATCTGCATTGGGCGAAAAAGAAAAGTATGAGGAGCTTCTCGAAAACCTAGTATTTGGTGCAGAAGATGAACTGGTGGAGCGACTCAATGCAGAAGTAAGAAATGCCACACTTCCTCTGCAAATTTTTTTTTTTTTTAAATTATGTAAAACTAAAAGAAACGGGCCCGGGCGTGTGTCCGATCGAAATTTAAGCTAAGAAGTCTCTCTCTTCTCTTGTTGCTTTTTATTTCAGTTATTTCAAATTTGGACCAAGTCAAAGTTTTTGATCATTTTTCGCGGAATGTGAAATGTCATCATGATCATGTCTAATGTTAGTTTACTTCGATTGAGGCACATGATTAGTCTGCTAGTGTGAACTTTCTGGTACTGATATTAGAGAATAGGAATGGAATGGTTACAAAGATGATGTCGTACGTGCCGAACCGAACGTGTTTTGTTTTTTTAAATGAACAATTTAGACTACCGTCTTGTACTGAGGATATTGAATATGCAATATGTATCGCGGTTTTAGTGGTAACGTTGCTAACAGTGGAAATACACACATCATATGTATGTTATGTTCAGCCAAAACTAATCCGCGTGACATTTGAAAGCAGACACTTACTAGTCACTTGGGGAAAAAATAAACCAGGAACTGTGCGTGAAACTGCAAAGTTTTTTTTCATAATTATCAAATGAAATTTTTGTGTTCCGGCTGTGTTGTGTGAATAATTGAAACTAGGCGTAGCTCACTTTCTGTGATTGACTTCTTCTTTTTCACAACTCATTTTTAAATCATTGTCTGCATATGCTTATTTTTATGTTTTTTCCTTGTGTCTTGATCATTATATATGACTAACAGTTATGAAACAGTTTAACAGTGGACAGACCTTGTGTCATGTAGGAAACCCTGGGATTTCAACTATGATAATTAGTTTAGGACCAAGTGATGTGTATAAAGTCAGAAACAGTACACCCAGTTGATTTTCACTGAAGCTGCATTTGGAAAATTGGTGGGTGGGATGTGCTTTACAAGGATAAACAGTAGAAGAAACCTTTTCACTCTTCCTATATTGGCATGGAATACTGACAATAGAACACTCAAGTCCCTGCATTTATTTTATATAACCTAAATTTTAATTTAGTCCAGCAATTCTTAGCTGGGGGGGTGCAGTGGTGCAGTGTGATTGGCAGGGTCCCGCTCTCTGGCAAGTCAGGGGTACAACTCCTGCTTGGGGTGCCTTGTCATAGACTGGCATCCCGTCCTGGGTGTGTCCCCAAACCCTTCAGCCTTACGCCGTGTGTTGCCGGATTTGGCTCCGGTTCACTGTGGCCCTGCTTCACACTAGCGGTTTTAGCCTCTGTGTGTGTGTGGATTCTTAGCCTAGTTAAGATTTTAGGGAGTTCATGGACTTCTTGTTATGGGGTGGGGGGGAAATCTGCATTTTCACTGACTTCTAGTTGTAATCCTATGTATTTTTTATGCATTTAAATACATTATTCTGAAAAGTGATCCGTAGGCTTCATCTGGCTGCAAGAGGTCAGTGTCATAAAAACAAGTTTAAAAAAAAAAAAAAAAAAACTTCAAACTTATCCAAAATGCTATAGGGTAGCCAGTCTTTTTCACTATATTTAAAATACATGGAAATTTGGATTTTTTTTTTTTTTGTATTTAAACTTTTTTTGCCTTTGAGGTGAACTTTTTTGGCAAAAGAAGAATCAGATGAAGGGATCAGTTCAGCATATGTGCTGAATAAATTGTAAGTTATGGGTTTTTTTGTACATCTTTATTATACAGGCATCCCTTGAGTTTCGGACTCTCTGAAATTTAGCATAACAGCTGTTGGCTTTTAACATGCAGTTTTTTTTTTTTTACAGAACGAAAAAAATGTCAGTAACAAAATTTATCTGAAGCATGTCCAAAAATAATTTAGAATTTGTGTGCTATGTGAGTGAATGAAGTTGAGATCTACTGTAGTAGATGCATCTGCTTCCAGATCTCTCCACTTATCTGTGTGTTAAGAATGTGTTACTTTAAGAATGAGTTTTTTTTTTTTTTTATTATTATTATTTATTTATGTAAAGAGAATGGGAAGTTTATAAAATTGCGCAAGAGTTTCTTTTGGCCATATTAGGTTTCTTATTTAATGGAACGATTATGCAGATAACATTTAGAAGGAAAGGTTTTGCTAAAGGGTCTTTTTGGGTTATGCATTTTGATAAGCACAACATGCTTAATGTATCCCTTATGGGTTTATAGGTAGTCCTATGGGAAATGATCAATTAAAAAGGAAAAGTGAGAATTGCTTCAGAGAACTGCTCTAGGTTTTCCAAGCACAGTCTGGATGCAGGACAGCAGAGCTAACAGCTGTAATGCTCTTTTTTTTGTTGTTTTGAGAGCTACAGTTTTTCTCCAAAGTAAAGTACATTGAGGCATTTCTGTATAGAGTCACAGTGTGTCAAATATTCATCAATGGCAAGAGGTCATAGAGAAACAAACACCACCAAGATAGTTGAACCTATCAGCATGAAACTTGCCCTAATTTTTTATTTTGTGTCTTGTATGTAAAGTTTGGCACAGCAAATGCTGCTGCTGTCTCCCAACATCTGAATGGTGTGAGTGAACACGGGTTCAATCCCTGGTCAGTCCTTGTCGGATTTGCGTGTTCTTTCCGCGTTTGTGTTGGTTTCCTGCTGGTGCCTGAGGTGATTTCGCACAGTGCAAAGACATAGTGGCAGCGTGAGTGAAATTCCCCGTGGGGGTTATAAAGTTTATATTATTACTGTTGTTAAGTTTTTTTTTTTTTTTTTTTTTCCTTTTCCTCCTCCTCCAAATAGTCCCTGTGTGAAATAATTTAGCTACCATAAGTCAATTGATCAACTATTTTAGAATTTTAATAGCATTTCAAATTGTGATAATGTTCAGTAGTAGTTATTTCTACAATCTTGTCCAAAATGAAAATGTAAAAATTTGCAATGTCACTCACACTTAATTTAACTTGTAGCGTGATAGTCCATTTTTGTCCTGTGATTTCCATTGCTGCGTTTAGCAGCATTTTTTTTAAGCCAGGTGCAGCACAGTTAATTATATGTTGAATTTGTTTGGTTAAATAAAGATTTGGTGTGTTGCCTGATTAGCTGTATCAAAACTTGTCTTAAAGCATGAACACAGTGCATATGGAAACTTGCTAGAGGAGGACTCTAGCGATTTGGAGTCTGAGGCTGAAGTGGGACTTAAGGTATCTCATGCAAAGAAAGCTGTGTGGGAAGATGAAGATGATGGACTGGATGAAGCGTAAGTACTTTTGGCAATGTTAATATTTACAGTAAGAGTAATATATTAATGTAAAACATTAATAAATGTAGACATTCAGTTTTTGTTTATTTAGTAGAGAATTTTCTCCAAAGCAGTGTACAACTGTGTAAACGTGCATTTTGCAACAGATAAGGAGCTTTTGACATTTAAACATTGCAGTGAAAGTTTATGCTGTAATGTACAAAAAGTTAAGACTACAGTCTGCTTATGAAGCTGTTTTCTTGTTTCTTTTATTCACTCTGCCAGAGAGGGTGAGATTCTTCTCAATCACAGAGGCTTTGTGAAGGGTGAAAATGAGAAGAGTCTTTCCAAGGAGAGACTACAGAAGAGACTCAAAGAACAGTGAGTTCAGACAGTTTGTGTATATAAATGTTCTTCTCTGACTTGTAGTTGAAACGAAAGGAAAATTTATTGTGTGTGTGTGTGTGTGTGTGTGTGTGTGTCAGGTTCCGGCGAGCAATGGGTGGAACTCCGTTATGGGCAGAGGAAAGCTTGAAGAAAAGCAAAGGAAGCACCAACACAGGTTGAAAACTAAATATGTAATTTTTTTTGTAACTTGTAGAATTTAGACAGTGATATATGTAATACATGGGTGTAGATATTTCATGACCGTAGAGGCTGCATTCTAAGAAAGAGCTTTATAGTTGTTAAACTATTTTAACACTTTTGAAGGAGGTAATTTATTTGCAAATATGCTTTATTTTTGTTATATATTTACTGCCCATGGTTCTTCAAATTAGCAAACAAGTTTGTTTTTTAAAGATACAAACTTTAAATGTTTTAAAGAAATATTCATATTTTTGGTGGTTCAGCATGTACTGCTAGTGTTTGAGTTCCTGGGCTATGGGTTTCCACATGGGTTTATATGGAGTTTGCATAAACCCCCTGATGCATAACTTTACCGATCTCACATGAACCTGCCACCCATGGTCTCCTGCCTCTGCGACTAAATCTGTATACGTTAACATTTTCCCTTCCCTCTCATATGGCTCATATGCCTCCCCAGTAGCGTTCTCAAATGGCACTGTTAACTCTACATTTATACTGCCAACAAGCGTAGAATTCACCGACAAATGCTTGTTCTGAAAAACACCTGCTAAACATTTAAGTACTTGATTATAGCGCCAAGCTAACCTTACATCCCAACAAGATGTCCCTCAGTGTTGCCACACCACTACACAACTTACAACCATTACCTCCTTGTATCCTGCTCCAACAACGAACTTAATGCTACATGCCTCCATAGCCGACACATTTTGCCAGCATTGCTTCTGCTTCTCCATTCCCTTTCAATTCACATACTGACCCTGCTTTACCAGTGTAACCGCCTTTGCTTGCCTTGCCTCTTCCTGCTCCTGAACATGCTCAAAAACCAACTGTTGCATCTGGCCAGAGCCAAACCCCGCCTTCCTTCTCTGCACGTGACCAAACACATCCAACCACTACAGTGCCCCTTTTGCGCCCTGGGCTGTCTCTCTAGGGTTCCACCCCCTGCCTGTCCTTAAAGACGGTGCTACTTTTCTCAATCATTGTTCAAAGCTTTTATGGCTTTAAAATTTTAAGCAGCGGCCTTCTGGTGTCAGTTGTGTTCATTGACGAGTCACTATTTGTCTGTACAGTGGAGGGTAACTGAGAATAACCCAAATTTGTTGTTTAAGAATAGTGCAGGTTAATCTGCATCTTTAGAAATGGATATCTCATTTATTTCTGAAAATACACACGCACGCGCGCGCGCACATTTTCTGAACCGCTTGTCCCATACGGGGTCGCGGGGAACCGGAGCCTACCCGGCAACACAGGGCGTAAGGCCGGAGGGGGAGGGGACACACCCAGGACGGGACACCAGTCCTCCACAAGGTACCCCAAACGGGACTCGAACCCCAAACCCACCAGAGAGCAGGACTCGGTCCAACCTACTGCGCCACTGTGCCCCCCTTTTTCTGAAAATACTCAAATTATAACAAAATCTGTCTTCTGACTACAGGCAGTTCCCGGATTACAATCGAGTTCTGTTCCTAAGTCGCTTTAAATCGAATTTTTACATAAATTCGAACAGTTAGGGAAGACTTGTTTGTCAGTTAGTCAAATGTTTGTCTTAGTATATATGATATATTGTGTACCTTTGTATGCATAATAAACATTAAAGAAACGCTTCTGGATACACTCGAACATCTTTAATATAACAATACAGTAAATACAATGTAGTCATATAATGATAATAGCAATAATAAATGTAACCACAGTGTTTATAATAGAGAGCGAGAAAGGACGAGGGGCGAGAGAGAATGTGTGTGTGTAGGTATAAAAAACATTCAAGAAACTTTCATGTTCGCTTTTCCAATGTTTGTTGGCGTTTCACCTTTTTCCAGTCGCTTTTTAAATTTCCACTTTAGTTTTAATTGTGATGGTTTTCCTTTTCTTTGATGCATCACATTTACATTTTGGTGCCATGGTTTGGAGGGTAAAAATAAAAAAAAAATTTTTTTTTTTTTTTTTTTTTTTTAAAGCCAAATACATTAACACATGGCACTGTTAACAACATCATGGCCTGACTGAAAAGAAGGAAGTCTTTGTCCTACCTTGGGCTCATGAGCCGACAAACCACTGTGAGCATGCAATGTTTTGATGTGCGTCGCCAAGTAGCGCCTGTTTGTTATTACGAATCATTGTATGCACCTTGAATTTTTAATATAGCATGCTTTGCGGGGAGGGGGTTGGTTCGTAACAATGGGTTTTACGCAAGTCGGACGTTTGTAACCTGGGGACTGCCTGTACAAGTTTAAAAAAAAAAAAAAAAAGCCATGCCCAAGAATTATGAATTTAATGGATAAAATTGTTTCAGTTGATAATGTAATCATTAGTAAATATGATATGCTGTAATCTTATTTTTTTCCAAGGAGATGAAGATGAAAGCTTGTTCTGCAGCACTGGAAACTTTCTGACAAAGTCAGAAAGCCTTCCTAAAGGAATTATACAGGTAACCTAGACATGCAAAGCGCAATGTATTAAGCAAAGCCAGAACATTGTTTTTACAAATATTTAATGAGCAAAGTATGGCTTTAAATTGTGACTTTATTGGAATAATTTGGATTCACTGTCTTTGGACTGTTACTGCTACTTTTTACCTGGAGCATGTCGGATGGGCAAGTTACGCAGTTGTCCGTAGTTTATGAATTTATACTGTTTATCGTAGTATAACCACTCTCTCTGGTTATTTAAGTTATTTACTACACATTTTCCTGAAATATCTGACAAAAGTAAGTTTTTTTTTTTTTTTTTTTTTTTTTTTTTTTTTTTTTTTTTTTTTTTTTTTTTCTTCTCCCCCTCCCCCCCCCCCCTCCCCTCCTTTTTTCTATTGTTTCTGTGTAACTGGGGATTGTCAAATTTGCTCTTGATATCAAGCTTTAACACACATTTCAGTCACATCCATTTACACTGATAGCATCTTAAGGAAACTGCATAATAAGTCTGATAAATAGGCTGTACTTCATAATGAAAAAGATGAATTACAGTAATCTCTCAACATCACTGTAAGTGATGCATTCAGTTTTAAACTTCAGAGTTTTTCATTCCTAAATTTGGACTGTACTTGATTTTATACCTGATATTTAGAAAACAGAAAAGCATTACTGGTTTACTACTGACAGTTCTACCTACTGGAGTGGCCACAGCTTTGTACAAATTACTGCAATGTCTTGCACCGCTTTTCTTGCAATCAATGGAAAGAAAATTTTTTTTTTTTTTTCTTCTTCCCCCCCCCCCCCCCCTCCCTTTTCCCCTAAGCTTACTGGTGGGAATATATAGAACAGTGGAAATTGTGTAAAAACTCACAGTAAATCATTTGTTTTAATTCTGTATAGATGAAGAGTTGCTTGAATGCCAACAACGACCGTCCCTCTGAAGCTAAGTTGAGCACTGTACAGTTTCACCCATCTGCACAAGTTGTCATGACAGCAGGGTTTGACCAGTCCATCTCACTTTTTCAGGTAATCAAAGCTTTTTTTGCATTGCTATTCAGTTGCAGGTTTAATTTAAAAAAGTTACTGTTTGACCAGGGTATATGTCTAACAATTGAATTAAACAAGTTCTCTGTTTGAATTTTATTTGACTGACCTTTTAATAACAAGTAATTGATAGTGTACAAAGATTGAAAAAAATGTCTGCTTTGACAAGGTTGATGGCAAAAGCAATCTGAAGATTCAGAGCATTTTCCTGGAGAAGTTTCCTGTCTTCAGAGCTCGCTTCAGTGCTGATGGAGAGCAACTGGTGGCTACTGGCAACCACAACAAACTCTTCTACATCTATGACATGATGGAAGGCAAAATAGTTCCCATAAAGGCTATCAGAGGTAAGAAAAAGATGCTCTGTATCTGGGGTGTGTGTTTTTTGCATAAATTTAGCCTACTGATTAAAGTAATTATAATTATTTTATGAAGTTCTCATCGTAATATCACCATACATGTGTGCGTGCATGCAGTGTATTGTTATGTATGTGGTATAGAAGCTGAATGATCAGGTTGTAGCAGCTTGTAACTTGTGGTCTGCTCTGTCAAAATCTCAGCAATTCAATGGGAAAAGTTATGAACTTTTTGAAAAGCTTAGACTTACCTTAAATTAAAAATACATTACGACTTTGAACATCTTATTAGCTTTGAGCTACATTACAATGAAAATTTAATGTAAAGTAGCTGAAAATGGAAATGCATTTTCCTATAAACTCCTGTTCGGTATTACCTGATGTATCCCATAACTATTCTGCAAGATTTGTAATTTTGTTATTGATCATGAACACTCAGAAATACCAGTCTTGAGCTGTCAGCACTGAGGAATGGAGCAAAATGAAAGTACAGGAGTGGGGAACTGTATTAGTCCATTGTGCTGCCAACCAATGGCTGGGTGTGGAAATGCATATTGCACTAGCTCGATGATACATTTTTGAAAATGGACAAGAAAATACAATTTAAAATTCAATAATCTGATGAATGTTTGTATGATCAAAAATTTATGATTTGAATGTTCATTAAACCATTGTCCCTTGTAATTGGTAATACTTGCCTATACTTGGGATTCTAACACCCAAACTTAACCTGCTATAAAGAACCATAAATGTTTGAATCAGAACGAGCTTTATTGCCAAGTATGTTCACACATACAGGGAATTTGACTTGGTGACAGAGACTTCCACAGCACAGACAAAATGACAGTGACAAGACAGATGAGAAGATAGAATATGTGAATGAAGGATAAAAAATATAAAGAACCCAATATACAAAAATAGTCACTAGACATTGTATGTATGTACAGGTATGTTCTATACAAATGCAAGGGAATGTGAGTAAGAGATATGATGTGATAAATGGATATAAATATAAATAGCGTTGTGTATTCCACTAGTTTACTCTCTAGGGGGGATTTAGCTGTTCATGAGGTAGATGGCCTGAGGAAAGAAACTTTTCTTGTGCCTGGCTGTCCTGGTGTTCAGTGCTCTGTAGTGCCTGCCAGATGGCAAAGGTTCAAAGAGGAAGTGGCCTGGATGTGAGGGGTCTAGAATGATTTTGCTAGCCCTTTTACTGACTCTGGACGAGTGCAGTTCTTGGAGAGCTGGGGGGGTTGTGCCGATGAGTTCGGACTGCAGGAAGAATATCTCCTGTAATCTTCTGATGTCTGATTTCGTAGCTGAGCCGAACCAGACAGTTATAGGAGTGCAGAGGACAGACTCAATGACTGCAGAGTAGAATTGCATTAGCAGCTCCTGTGGCAGGTTGAACTTCCTCAGCTGGCGAAGGAAGTACAACCTCTGCTGGGCCTTCTTCACAATGGAGTCTATGTGGAACTCCCACTTCAGGTCCTGTGAGATGGTAGTGCCCAGGAACCTGAATGACTCCACTGTTGCCACAGTGCTGTTCATGATGGTGAGTGGGGATAATGCTGAGGTGTTTCTCCTAAAGTCTATAATCATCTCCCCTGTTTTGAGCGTGTTCAGTTCCAGGTTGTTATGACTGTACCAGACAGCCAGCTCTTGGGCCTCCTGTCTGTAAGCAGATTCGTCACCATCCCGGATGAGGCCAATGAGTGTGGTGTCATCTGCAAACTTCAGGAGTTTGACAGAGGGGTCTTTAGCGGTGCAGTTGTTGGTGTACAGGGAGAAGAGCAGTGGGGTGAGCACAATCCCTGGGGGTGCCAGTACTGATCGTGCGAGTATTGGATGAACATTTTCCCAGCCTAACTAGCTGCTGCCTGTTTGTCAGGAAGTTGGTGATCCACCGACAGATGGAGGTGGACACAGAGAGTTGGGTTAATTTGGACAGGAGGAGGTGTGGGATGATGGTGTCGAGGCCGACCTGAAGTCTGCGAACAGGATCCTCACATGAGTCCCTGGTTTGTCCAGATGTTGCAGGATGTAGTGCAGTCCCATGTTGGCTGCATCATCCACAGACCTGTTTGCTCGATAAGCAAACTGCAGGGGGTCCAGCAAGGGTCCAGTGATGCCCTTCAGGTAGGCCAGCACCAGTCTTTCGAGTGACTTCATGACCACAGACGTTAAGACGACAGGTCTGTAGTCATTATGTCCTGTGATTTGGGTTTCTTTGGGATGGGTATGATGGTGGAGCATTTGAAGCAGGAAGGAACTTTGCACAGCTCCAGTGATCTGTTGAAGATCTTTGTGAAGATAGGGGCCAGCTGGTCAGCACAAGTTTTTAGGCAAGCTGGTGAGACACCGTCTGGGCCTGGTGCTTTCCTTGTCTTCTGTTTGCGGAAGACCCGACACACCTCCTCTTCACAGATCAAAGGTGCAGGTGGGGGGAGGGTGGGGGTTACTGGAGGTGTTAATTGATGTGTGGAGAGGGGGTCAGAATGGGTGTGGGGTGTGAGACAGGGTTTTTCAAACCTGCAGTAAAACTCATTCAAATCGTTGGCCAGTTGTTGAGTTGACATGGTGCTGGGGGATGGTGTCTTATAATTGGTGATGTCTTTCAGGCCTTTCCACACTGATGCTGGGTTGTTGGCTGGAAACTTTCTTCAGCTTTTCAGAGTAGTTACTCTTAGCCACTCTGATCTCCTTTGCCAGTGTGGTTTTTGGCCTGTTTATACAAGCCTCTCCCACATTCTTGTAGGTGTCGTCTTTGGCCTGACGAAGCTGTCTGAGTTTTGCAGTGAACCACGGTTTGTCATTGTTGTATGTTAAATGAGTCCTGGTAGGGATGCACATATCCTCACAGAAACCGATATATGTTACAGAGTCTGAGCTCATCCAGATTGCTAGCAGCAGCCTCAGAAACACTCTAATCACTGCACTCGAAGCAGGCATTTTTTTTTGCATTATTTCCTTGCAATAGTAAACACTTTTACAAAGCTTATGCTTTTATTCTTCTAAATTAATTTTTATATAACTTCTGTGTTATTGTAGGTTTGGATGAGAAGAAGGTTGGAGAGTTTGAAGTTTCTCCAGATGGGATGTTTCTTCTCATTATTGGGGCTTCTGGATATCTTCACTTGTTGACAATGAAGGTTGGCTATTGGATCTTTTCAACTTTGTCAGCTGGAAGAGCAATTTCCAGTTGCAACTGTATGGCTGCATGATGCTTTAATGATGGAGGGTTTTTAATTGGTGATTTAAATTGGTGCTTGGTTACTAATTTTTTCATATTGTCACATTTAATATTTTTTCATGTCTTTTTGTGCATTTTATGTCTTGTGGTCCTTTTATCCTAAAGGTGACGTTTGAAATCCTTGAAACACCTATTTTGTTTTAACTGTGTTAATTTTCTGTTTCTGCCCATTTTGTCTGTATGTGAAGGTTTTGATCGGTAAAAAGTCACCAATTTTTATTGGACTATAATCCGAAGTGTAAATTCTGCCTAAGCTATCTGTTGCTGATTAAATAAGAAGGAAAGTAAAAATACTTAGTCGTTTCATTGAAACAAGCTTTTTGCCTTTGAATCTTAATTTTATAGTGGGTCTGTTGGTTTTCATGAATTTGTGTATGTGTGTTCTGTTGAATGTTTCAGACAAAGGAACTAATTTGTAGCATGAAAATTGATGGGAAAGTTACAGGAGCAGCCTTCTCCTTGGATGGCAGCAAGATTTATACCTGTTCAGGTAAGAATAGTTCATATGCAGTCTTTTAATCTTATTGTTTTTATGTTTATTATAGCGTTTGAGGACATTTACAGAAACTCCATTCTCTAGATAAGAAAACTGAACGCATCTCGATGAAAAGGGTACACATGCTTGTGTGATGAATCAGCGCAGTCCTTATTGCTATAGGTGGCCATACAGACATCTTCCTTTTCGATCATGTTCCTTAGCTGCATTACTGCTTTGGTTAGGATATTCCCAGAGCTTGTAGTTATTGCATCAGTCAGATCCTTCTTCATATTGTAGGTTTGCCTGGCAAGATCTTCCATGGGGAGGCTTCCTTTCCCCTCATAGAAAATATGTGGTGATCTTTCCAGCTCGCTTTCCTCATCATTGGGTGATGCCAAGAGTTCATAGGTTTTTGAAGCCTAGATTTGAGGTCTTTCATGATTACAGGGCTTAGAATAAGTTCATTCCTGATATACGATAGTTCCTCATAGCCTAGTCTCTCTGCTTCTTCATACTCTACAAGCTTGGTTTGTTCTTTCCATCCCTGCATCAGAACTACCAGATCATTCTCCTTTTGTGTAATACTTATAACAGCATTTGTGGTAATGTCCCTCTGCACCAACAACATCTCTATTAATAAAAACTTGACCAAAGAATTCTTGCCTTTAAGTTTCTGCTTTGCAGATACTTTCATCGGCACATAACTCGACAGATAGGACAAAAGACCATCTAGTCCATTCAGATATTTTCTTGACTTATTGCAGAAAATGATTTATTTAACTCTTGAAGTAGTAGATGCATCAGTATACGATCTTCTAGAACATACTTTTGCAAGTTCATCATTGGTGCTCTTGGACAGGATGGGATCAAGCTTCTTTTTCATGGTGAAAATGCTGCAGCATTTCAATGATATTGCAGTTTTGGTATTTTTTCCTTCAGAGTTTTTGGATATTTCCAGAATGGGAGCATGTTGTCAGATCTCTGCAGCTCTGCGTAAAATGTTCCATTAATAGTTTAAAAAATGGAAAAGCCTGTGGCATTGACAGCATTCCTGCAGAGATGCTAAACATCCATCTAAATAATTCAACAAATACATTCACAGACCTCTTCCGAAGTATACGGGTAAAAAAGAGGCAATCCCTCATAATTGGTCTAAAGGACTTATTGTCAAACTTCCAAAGAAAGGAAAACTCAATTTCTGATAACTGGCGAGGCATCACGCTGCTTTCAGTTACATCAGATGTCTTTTGTAGAATTGATTCAGCTATTAACAGTAAGCTGAGATAAGAACAAGCAGGATTTAGGAATTGCAGAGGCTGCATAGAGCAGATATGCTCTCTGAGACACATCATGTAACCATCCATCCTCCTCCGCTTTTATCCGGGGCCGGGTCGCGGGGGCAGCAGTCCGAGCAGAGTCCTCCAGACTTCCCTCTCCCCGCACACCTCCTCCAGTTCCTCTGGGGAAACCCCAAGGCGTTCCCAATCCAGCCAGGAGACAGTCTCTCCAACGTGTCCTGGGTCTGCCCCGAGGCCTCCTCCCAGTGGGACATGCCCGGAACACCTCCCCAGGGAGGCGTCCAGGAGGCATCCGGAACAGATGCCCGAGCCACCTCAACTGGCTCCTCTTGATGCGGAGGAGCAGCGGCTCTACTCCGAGCTCCTCCCGGGTGACTGAGCTCCTGACCCTATCCCTAAGGGTGCGCCCAGCCACTCTGCGGAGGAAACTCATTTCTGCCGCTTGTATCCGCGATCTCATTCTTTCGGTCATGATCCAGAGTTCATGACCATAGGTGAGGGTAGGAACGTAGATTGACCGGTAAATTGAGAGCTTCGCCTTACGACTCGGCTCCCTCTTCACCACAACAGACCAGTACAATGACCGCATTACTGCAGACGCCGCACCGATCCATCTGTCAACCTGCCGCTCCATTTTTCCCTCACTCGTGAACAAGACCCCGAGATACTTAAACTCCTCCACTTGATGGAACAACTCCCCCTAACCCGGAGGGGGCAATCCACCTTTTTCCGACTGAGAACCATGGCCTTGGATTTGGAGGTGCTGATTCTCATCCCCGCCGCTTCACACTCGGCTGCAAACCTCCCCAGTGCACGCTGCAAGTCTTGACCTGATGAAGCCAACAGGACCACATCGTCCGCAAAAAGCAGAGACGAGAGCTCGCAGCCACCAAAACAGACACCCTCCGTTCCCTGGCTGCGCCTAGAAATTCTGTCCATGAAGATAATGAACAGAATCGGTGACAAAGGGCAGCCCTGGCGGAGTCCAACA
This sequence comes from Scleropages formosus, assembly GCF_900964775.1. Taxonomy (NCBI): domain Eukaryota; kingdom Metazoa; phylum Chordata; class Actinopteri; order Osteoglossiformes; family Osteoglossidae; genus Scleropages; species Scleropages formosus. Next base: position 34,082,794 of record NC_041810.1, read on the forward strand.
TGCACCGGGAACAGGTCTGACTTACTGCCGGCAATGCGAACCAAGCTCCTGCTTCGGTCATACAGGAAACGAACAGCCCGTAGCAGCGAGCCTCGAACCCCATAATCCCGAAGTACCTCCCATAGGATGCCACAAGGGACACGGTCGAATGCCTTCTCCAGGTCCACAAAACACATATGGACTGGTTGGGCAAACTCCCACGAACCCTCCAACACCCTAGTGAGGGTATAGAGCTGGTCCAGTGTTCCACGGCCAGGGCGAAAACCGCATTGCTCCTCCTGAATCCGAGGTTCGACTATCGGTCGGATTCTCCTTTCCAGTACCCTGACATAGACTTCCCCAGGGAGGCTAAGGAGTGTGATCCCCCGGTAGTTGGAACACAATCTCCGGTCCCCTTTCTTAAAAAGAGGGACCACCACCCCGGTCTGCCAGTCCAGAGGCACCCTTTCCGAACTCCACGCAATGCTGCAGAGGCGTGTCAACCAAGACAGCCCCACAACATCCAGAGACTTGAGAAACTCGGGGCGGATCTCATCCACCCCCGGAGCCTTGCCACTGAGGAGTTTTTTGACTACCTCAGCAACTTCAGCCAGGGTAATGGACGAGTCCCCCTCCAAGTCCCCAGCCTCAGCTTCCTCTATGGAAGGCATGTCGGAGGGATTGAGGAGATCCTCAAAGTACTCCTTCCACCGCCTGAGGACATCCTCAGCTGAGGTCAGCAGCGCACCACTTCCACTGTAAACACTGTTGGTGGAACACCGCTTCCCCCTTCTGAGTCGCCGGGCGGTTTGCCAGAATCTCTTTGAGGCCGACCGAAAGTCTTCCTCCATGGCCTCACCGAACTCCTCCCAAGCCCGAGTTTTTGCCGCGGCGACTGCCAGAGCCGCGCTCCATTTGGCCCGTCGGTACCTGTCAGCTGCTTCAGGAGTCCCATGAGCCAGCCAGGCCCGATAGAACTCCTCCTTCAGCTTGACGGCATCCCTTACTTCCGGTGTCCACCACCGTGTTCGGGGATTGCTGCCGCGACAGGCGCCGGAGACCTTATGGCCGCAGCTCCGAACCACCGCCCCGACAATGGAGGCGCGGAACATAGTCCATTCAGACTCGATGTCCCCCACCTCCCTCGGGACCTGGTTGAAACTCTGTCGAAGGTGGGAGTTGGAGACCTCTCTGACAGGGGCCTCCGCCAAATGTTCCCAACAGACCCTCACTATGCGTTTGGGCCTGCCAGGTCTGTCCAGCTTTTTCCCCCGCCATCAAATCCAACTCACCACCAGGTGGTGATCAGTTGACAGCTCAGCCCCTCTCTTCACCTGAGTGTTCAAGACATATAGCCGGAGGTCAGAAGAAACGACTACAAAGTCGATCGACCTCCGACTTAGGGTGTCCTGGTGCCAAGTGCACTGATGGACACCCTTATGCATGAACATGGTGTTTGTTATGGATAAACCGCGACTAGCACAGAAATCCAATAACTCACCGCTCGGGCTCAGATCAGGGAGGCCGTTCCTCCCAATCACACCCCTCCAGGTATCACTGTCGCTGCCCACGTGGGCGTTAAAGTCCCCCAGTAGAACGACAGAGTCCCCGGTGGGAGCGCTTTCCAGCACGCCCTCCAGGGACTCCAAGAAGGCCGGGTACTCCACACTGCCGCTAGGCGCATAAGCACAAACAACAGTGAGAGACCGTTCCCTGACCCGAAGGCGCAGGGAGACGACCCTCTCATTCACCGGGGTAGACTCCAACACATGGCGGCTGAACTGGGGGGCTACTAATAAGCCTGCACCCGCCCGCCGCCTCTCACCTTGGGCAACGCCAGAATAGTGGAGAGTCCACCCTTGATCGAGAAGAGTGGTTCCAGAACCCAAGCTGTGAGTGGAAGTGAGCCTGACTATATCTAGACGGTATCTCTCAACTTCCCGCACCAGCTCAGGCTCCTTCCCCGCCAGTGAGGTGACATTCCAAGTCCCAAAAACCAGAGTTGGCGCCCGAGGTTTGGGTCGGCTGGGCACTCGACCCCGACCACCGCCCAAATCACAATGCACCGGCCCCTTACGGTTTCTCTGGCAGGTGGTGAGCCCACCGAAGAGCGGCTCCACGTCATGGCTTCAGACTGAGCCCGGCCAGGGCCCGTGGGCATAGACCAGGCCACCAGGCGCTCGCATGCGAGCCCCCCCCCCCCAGGCCTGGCTCCAGGGTGGGACCCCGGTGACCCCATACCGGGTGGGGTAAATGAAAGCCTTGATTTTTTTTTTTTTTTTTTTTTTTTTTTTTTTTTTTTTCTCCCCCCCCCTTTTTTCTTAAGGGGTTTTTGAACCGCGCTTTGTCTCATCTGTCATCCAGGACCTGTCTGCCATGGGAGACCCTACCAGGGGCATATAGCCCCTGACAACATAGCTCCTGGACTCATTCAGGCACTCAAACACACAATGCCTACAATGGAATTTTTATTTCCCCTGCCACTGTACTAACATTAACTGACTGCTTTTGAAACGCTTCTGCTACAACCCCATTTCCAAAAAAGTTGGGACAGTATGTAAAATGCAAATAGCAGAAAGCAGTGCCTTATAAATGCTCTTTTATCCATATTTAATTGGAAACAGTACAAAAACAAGATATGTAAAGTTTAAACTGATCAACCTCATTTATTTTGGTAAATATCCTCATTCTAAATGCAATTCGTGCAACACATTCTTAAAAAAAAGTTGGGACCAAGAGTGTGTTCACTACTGTGTTGCATCACATTTCATTTTAATAAAATTTCTCATTTTGGAACTGAAGACAGTAATTGTTATTTTGAAAGTGGGATTTATTTTTCCCGAACTACAGCTTGATACAGGACTTCATCTGCTCAGCAGTCCTGGGTTTCTGTTCTGGCATATTTTTTGCTGCTTCATGCACCACATCTTCTTTGTAAGAGACAGGTCTAGACTCCAGGCAGGTCACTGTAGCACTCTTTCAAAATGTGCTCAGTGTGGCTTTGCATTGTCTTGCCAAAATTAGCAGGGACATCCCTGAAAGTTATCTACAGTGCAATTCAAATTGAATTTACAAATACTGTCACAAAGTCACTTTTACCACTATTTTCAGGTTGGCCAAAGCTTAGCCATATATTTGTCATACAAATGTTATTTGATTTATTCACTGGTTAGTTAATAGAAAAACTTCACATAAGCTAGAATTTTTTTTATCTAAATTTTCACTTTTTTACTAATATATTTTAAATTTCTTAATCTGACATTTCGGAAAAACTCCCTATTAAACCTGACAGTTAACCAGTTTGTCTCACATCCATGTGCAGTATGTGTCAGCTTGTAGCCACTGTTGGCATTATATATCTCAAAAGGTCAATAATATGGACATCCCTTGACTTATTTATGGGTTACATACTGTAAGTTGAGCAAAATGCAACTTTTTAGACTCTTTTTTAGAATTAATTTAATTGAAAAAAATTTGCCTTCCTAATTAAAGGAGCACATTAAAGGCGGACAGGCTTTTGACATCTTTTCTCACCTAAAATAGAGGGTGGCTTTTTCAGCACATATATGGTAACTTATGTGTTAGAAGAAAAGGCAAGTATTTAGTTTTAGCACTAATTTATCCTGTTTTCATTGTCTCCAGGGAATGGTGGCCAGCATGCTCTGTGTTCAATGATTCTCGGATGTTATTTTCTGGTACATTTTTCTGTATCCGTGACTTACATACGACTTATTTTCTAGTGGTGATGGATGGGAATGACTTTCCTACTTGTTTTGCAGATGAAGGGGAGGTTTTCATCTGGGATGTGAAAAGCAGAAAATGCCTGAACAGGTTAACGGATGATGGTAGCTTGAAGGGAACATCAATTGCCGTTTCGAGAAGTGGACAGTATCTGGCATGTGGGTAAGTATGGTATCTAGATGAATTGTTGTGACTTCTGCTGCAGGCTGAAACTCCACTTTATTATTTCATGCATTTAAAAGCTGTTAAATCTTAATGCTTAAATTTTCAATTATGCTTTAAATGCTTCTGTAGAAATTGAAATATGATTGCATTTCTTTTTAAAATACTGCGTAGTAATTGACATTGATTACGAGTCCTTTTGTTGAAGAAAACTGTTTAGTCTGCGTTCTATTCAGTGAAAAGTTTTCTCTTGGAATCGAAGTGCTGCACTGTATCATAATTGACTAGTAATTCCTGGCTAGAGAAGGCTGTGTTTTAATCCAGTGCTAGTTGTTTGGCTTTAACCTGCATTACTGATACTGCTACTATGATGCATTGTCATAATAGTAGCCTGTCAGTAGTGCTGTCACTTCCAGCGTTGAAACAAGTAACGATAGAAATGTATACATGACATTCATTAACCAGTGTGATTGTTGTGTTGCCATCTTCCAGTATGACAACTGTGCATGCTTATTAAATAGCATATTTGTTTTTTTTTTTTTTTTTTTTTTTTTTTTTTTTATTAATGAAATCTGACCACTTCAAAATGTACCACATACATAGATGCTGCTTGGGAGAAGAGTTCTCCTGTATGGTGTTAGCAAAGCATCCTACCTCCAAACATTTAAAAAGAAAAACAGGAAAGTTTCAACATAAGACATCATTCAAAGATCTAGTACTCACAGAAATATCAAAAATATCTATCCGTTATCAGTAACTGATTTTTTGTTTTTAACGGCAGGGTCATGACTATCCAGAGCCAGTGCCGCAAGTATAGAGCATATGGCAGTGTACAACCTGGTTATGACACTAGTCCCTTCCAGTGCAATCACACACTTATTCACTCATACATACAGGTGGTTCCCGATTTACGATGGGGTTACGTTCCCTGAAACCTGTCATAAGTCAAAAATATCTTAAGTCAAAGATGCATTTAATACACACCTCTGTGTGACAAAATGGGAGATGCAGATCTCTGTCGCTGCCCAGCATTGCGAGAGAGTATCGCTCTGTGTATTGTTTGTCTGGGAAAAAAATTAAAAATTTGAAGTATGGTTTCTGCTGAAAGTATGTTGCCAGCTCACCACTGTATTGTCGGGGGGGAATTGCAAGACAAACCATTGTAAATTGGGGACCACCTGTATACATACAGATACTAAGGGCAATTTAGAGTCACTAGTACACCTGGAACACATCTTGGACTGTAGGGGGAAAAAAAAAAAATCACAGTACCCAGAGGAAACCCACCAAAACATAGGGAGAACATGTGACCTACACAGGTCAAGCTGGATTCAAGCCCACATCCACACTTAGCTCAAGATCTGTGAGGCATTAGTACCCACATTGTTGCCTTGAATCCAAAATATGTAGCTATTTATTGTTTATGCAACCACACGAAGAGCAGAAGCATACTCCACAGGTAAGGACTGTTCTTTTTACAGTTTATGGATCATAACATTAGTTTCCTTTTGTGTTTCAGGTCTCAGTCTGGTGTAGTGAACATATACTCCCATGATGCCTGTCTAAAGGAATCCACTCCCAAGCCTCTGAAGGCAGTCATGAACCTGCTAACACCTGTCACTTCCCTCTGCTTCAACCCCACCAGTGAAATTCTTGGCATTGCCTCTAATACAGTGGATGAAGCTATCAGACTGGTTGGTCATTTACATAGTTATTCAGTCAATTATTTCTTTTTTTACTCCCAGTGAAAAATTGCAACTTATCCTTTGGTCTAAACTGTGGAATGTGTACCAGTATTGCTGAACAAAAAGTAACACAAACCCCTGTTTCTTTCAGGTCCACATTCCCAGTTTTACAGCTTTTTCCAACTACCCAGTATTTAGACGAAAGACAGTTCACCTCCCACAGTGCATGGATTTTTCCCCCAATAGTGGCTTTTTCTCTGTAGCCAATGATAAAGGGAAAGCCCTGCTGTACAGGTACCAAACACATGCTTCATTTACTGTCAGGTTTCAATTACTTGAAAGTAAAGAGCACCGAATTATTCAAATTTCATATCAGCCAGTATATATAATGACATTGGGATAGTTTTTCTGGCGCGTCGTTCCAGTGGCAAAAATAATGTTCTAACTCATGTTTTTCTTTTACACCATTTTAGGCTGAAGCATTACAAAGATTTTTGAAGAAGGATCATTTTTCTCTACTCCTACTAAAAACTTTTTTGTACTTTTTTTTTTTTTGTAGTTTCTGTACAGGCCCTTCTTAATGTAAACCATATCTAAACTTGGAGAACTCAAATTTTGTTGAAATATATGGTAAAACAATGGGTATCAAGGTCATAATGTTACAGAAATGCTGGTTTTTGGCTCACTAATTTTAGATCAATACATTATGTTGAAAAAAAATAAAATTCAATGAAAATACCTGACAATTGATAATGTGACAATTTTTCAAGCACATGCACAGTTTAGTAAGGTCAGCAGACAAGATACATACTTATCCATTATTCTTGTGAAATTATTTTATGTATTTAATTGTAGAAGGCTTTTACATTTTTTCACTTGTCTGTCGGTTACTGTGTATAAACAATGGAACAAACCATTTTTTTTTCCTCCAGTCATACAAGAAAAGGTAGAAATTTTGAAAGGGTATGGTGGCTTTGGTGGGTTCAGCCTTAAACATGTCAACAGGCTTTTGAAAAACTAAGTACAGGTATCCCCTATTATACTAGCCTAATTTATTTCTGAAAATAGTGTATGACAGTCTAAAGGAGGGGGATTTTTTCCCTTATTTTAAACAAAGGGAAAATGACGCGTTCCTGGATTTTATGCACGTGCCCAAATATTTCTACAGACACCCTCCAAATACTAAAGTCCCTGAAAACAGTAATCAAAACAGCATATTAAACATAAAGGAAAGTAATCACCAAATTAGGGGAGAATTTTTCTAAAGTACTGTAAATACATAAATATACAAAAAGATGCACTACATTCACATTTAGATTCTTTACTCCAAAGTGGCGTACGTCTCAGAACAATACAAAGAGCTCATTACGCACATTTCTGAACTGCTTCTCCCATACGGGCTCGCGGGGAACCGGAGCCTACCCAGCAACTCGGCATAAGGGGTGCGGTGGCGCAGTGGGTTGGACCGGGTCCTGCTCTCCAGTGGGTCTGGAGTTCAAGTCCCGCTCAGGGTGCCTTGCGACGGACTGGCGTCCCGTCCTGGGTGTGTCCCCCTCCGGCCTTACGCCCTGAGTTGCCGGGTAGAGCTCATTACATCAACAGGAAATACTTGCATGCAGGTGATTCTTTACTCAATTTGTCTCATGCCAAGGTGCATGCAGTGCATTCAGAAACCCCTTCCTTTTACATATTTATGTTGCAGCCTTATGCTAAAATTGTTTAATTTACCCTCAATTTACATGCAGCACTCAATGACAAAGTAAAAACGGCATTTTTAAAAAAAAGTCACACTGATATGAGTACTCAAGCCCTTTTCTTAGTACTTAGGTGAAGCACCTGTGGAAACTATTACAGCCTCGAGTCTTTGTGAGGAACAATGTGACAAGTTGTGGACACCTGGATTTTTTTTTTCTCATCAGATCTTCTGAAACTGTATGAGGTTGGACAGTGACTGTCAATGGACAGCTATTTTCAGGTCACTCCAGAGATCTTTGATTAGATTCAAGTCCGGGCTCTGGCTGAGCCACTGAAGGATATTCAGAGAGTTGTCCCTAAGCCACTCTATTTGCTATGTGCTTAGGGTCATTGTCCTGTTGTAAGGTGAACCTTTGGCTCAGTCAGATTCATAGCATACCAAAACAAGTTTTCATTAAACATATGTGTACTTTGCTCCATTCAGCTTTCCTCACAAGCCTGACTTGTCTCCTTTTCCCTACCGCTGAAAAACAACCCAGTAATACACTGTTGGGATGGTATTGCACAGGTCATGAGCAATGTCTGGTTTTCTCTACACATTATGTTCAGAACTGAGGCCAAACAATTCAATCTTTGTTTCATCAGACATGACAATTTTGTTTCTCATAGTCTGAGAGTCCTTTAGGTTTCCCCCCCGAAAAGAGGCTTCTGTCTGGCCACTCTTTCCAGATCAGAGGAGTGTTATAGTGATGGTTGTACTTGCGAGAAACTTGCTCCCATCTCTACACAGAATCTCTGGAGCTCTGGATTCTTGGTCACCTCTTTTACCAAGGCCCTTCTCCACTGATTACTTAGTTTGGCTGGGTGGCCTGCTCTAGGAAGAGTTGTGGTTGTTCCAAACTTCTTCTATTTAAGAATGGAGACCACTGTGCTCTTGAGAACCTTCAATGCTGCAGAATTTAAATTTTTTTTATTAATTTTTTTAAATATTCTTCCCCAGATCTGTGCCTCAACACAATCCTGTCTCTGAGCTCTGCAGGCAATTCCTTTGACCTCATGGCTTTGCTTTTGCTCTGATACACATTGTCATCTATGGGACCTTGTATAGAGAGGTGTGTGTGCCTTTCCAAATCATGTCATGTCAATTGAATTTACTACAGGTGGACTCAAGTTCAAGTTTTATGTGTCATATACACAACCAGTCCAGCAATAAAGGTCCAGAAATATCTCAAAGATGATTAACAAAAATGGGATACACTGGAGCTAAATTTCAAGTATCATAGCAAAGGGTCTGAGTAATTATGTCAATGTGATATTTGTTTTTTTTTCTTTTTAATAACTTTGCAAACATTTTGAAAATCCTGTTATTACTTTATCATTATGGGCTATTGAGTATAGATTGATGAGAGAAAAAAATAAACAATTTTAGCGTAAGGCTGCAACAAAAAAGTGAGAAAGTCCAAATACTTTCTGAATGCGCTGTACGTTACAACTGCCTATAGCCTTTTCCATTATTCAAAATCAGACACGTACACATTTATTGAGCACTTACAAGATTGGGATGAAGTAAGTCTGGGATGAGTTTTAGGACCCCTCTTAAATATAGTGAGGTACAAGAGCAAAAAACATCATTTAAAAGGGAGAAAACAATGAGAACTATAATAACTTGAAAATATTTTGAAAACAATGCTAAATTATAGAGGTTATCATCCATTGTAGAAAAATCCGTGCCTGTTTGGCTCATGACCTCAGAATCATCGGGAGAGGGTGCCTGAAACTCCAGAAAAAGTACCTAATACATAGAACAGTCAGCCTATATACCAAACAGGGGTACAACTTTTCTAGGTCTGTTATACCAAAAATCTGTAACCCAGGAGTTGGTAAATCGGGGTATACTTGCATTTAAGTTATGAGCTTCATATTTTAAAGTCAAAGTAAACATTGTCATTCTCATAATATGTCTAGGACATACATAGGAGTGAAATAGCATTTCTCTTGGCCAGGGTGTGAGCATAGAGGACAACATATACTATTACTAATACGCAATGCTAGTAATATTACTATACTATGTAAATTATATATAAACTAAAAACATTCTGGGATCAAGTGCAAGTTGCACCAGCATACAATGTACTACATACTGTATATACCTATGCACTAATAAAATATGTAAACAGAAGAAAGATATATCTCATCAAGTGAATGAATGGGCAAACATTTAAATGCAAAAGAGGGCAGGAGTAGACTGAAGTCAAATAAGTGAAGTGAAGTGGTGCAGGGTGTGATGGGGCACAGAGAAAGCTCAATGCCACTCAGTCATTAAGAGGTCACCCTTTGACAGCATGAGGTCTCATTGTAGAGTCTGATGGCTGCTGGTAGACCAGCCTGTTGGTGAAAGTTCTGTTTTTTTTAGCTAATATTGATTGTAGAAGATATGAGTCATGGTCCATGATGGACTGGACTTTATTTAGAGTAAGCTTTCTTCAGCTGGCAGATGATGGCATTCTCCACTCCAGTGAGGTCCTGATTGACAAACTAGAGCGGGTCCACTGCAGACCTGAAATGGGATTTAAGGTGTGCTAGGACCAGCCTTTCAAGGGTTGTTATGATATGTGATACTAATTTTCCAGAACTAAAACGTTGAAAGCAGTTTCCAAGCCAGGCTCAGAAATGTACGGTAATCAATGATAGCCGAAGGAGATCCACAATAGGGAATCTCTCACATGGATCCAAGCTCGATTGTTAGACCAGCTTAGAACAGGAAAAACATGACCTTGAATGCATCAACCAGGCTGAGTATCTGAATGTCACAGACAGATTTTGCAGTATGCATCAGAAGACAAAGCTTTGGCTAAAGGTTACTGTGGAATATGGCACCGGTGCGTGGCGACGTGTTGATTGCTGATCCTCACAGCAGCTTAGGTCTATTCGAACCTGCACTGCTAGATACGGGAACAGCTTTTACCCCACTGCTGTAAGAGCATACAGTACAACACTCACCAATGTGTCACCTTTTGCAACTAGAGTTGGACTGTTCCCTCCAAGCACATCATCACATTACTTGCACCTCACTTTAAGTATTCTCAGTTTTAAGTACTCTTATGTATTGTTACTGTTATTTATTTTTATTGTTATTAGCATGGGTTGGCCCGGGTCCTGCTCTCTGGTGGTTCTGCGGTTCGAGTCCCACTTGGGGTGCCTTGCGATGGACTGGCGTCCTGTCCTGAGTGTGTCCCCTCCTCCTCCAGCCTTTCGCCCTGTGTTGCCAGGTTAGGCTCCAGCTCCCCATGACCCCGTATGGGACAAGCAGTTTCAGATGATGTGTGTGTGTGTGTGTGTGTGTGTGTGTGTGTGTGTGTGTGTGTGTGTTATTGGCATTATTTATTGTTTTGTCTTTGTGCAGTACTATTTATTGTTTTATGTTCATAGTCTGTGGGGAAGCACTCAGACAAGAATTTCGTGGTACTTGTACTTATCACAACAAATCTTGAACTTGACTTGTCCGATTGACCACATTTAAAGGAGAATATTCCAGCTTTAGTCAGCACCTGTTGGACATGCAGAGACAAAATCTGCATTCAAGATACTCTACAGAGGACAGTGAGTTATAATCAAAAAATTACTTAGAGCAGAGCTCAAAAAGATTCATTTGAGCCACATTGAGATTGAGGTAGGCTATAGACAAATGCAACAGGCACTGTACTGACCAAACATGGTCTAAATTAATTAACAGATGTTCTAAATAAATTGCCCTTTTTACAGTAAATATGCACATTACCAACAAAAGTAAGCCATGTTATCTCACAAAACCCCAACACGTTCCCAGCAGTTGAAATGGATGTACACAATGGTGGAAAAGACTTCATTTTTATTGTGGATCACTCTTTGATTTAAGGGAACTGAAACCTCTTCATAACCTGACTACACAAACAACCATCAGATGAGGTAAGGTGTAGTTTGTCAAAAATAAGCTACCAGACATGGCAATTTCAGACAGTGCGCCTCAGTTTGACATTGGACAGTTCTGCCAGTGTACTAGCGAATGGGGTTTTGAGCATATCATGTCCTGGACAGCCTCAGGTAGTGCCTGCTGGGCAGAGAGTCCATGCACAATAAGATACCCAATTTCTGAAAGCTTTCATTTCAAATGTAGCAAATGTATAGGTTACTTAGTGTTCTCATCTGAGGTTAGGCCATAATATCTTGGGAAAAGATATTATCATAATAGCGTGGGGAAAATGCCCTTGCATGCCTTATCAAACCCTGGATAGACTCCATAGACACCACAGATATCCTCCTTTGCCTCACGGAGGTTTTGCTGTACGCAGGGGTTGCGGTCATACGCTCCACCACCATGCCAAGAGAAATTTCTCAGATTCAGAAATGGGAAAAGAAAAGGACAGTGAACCTGGTCTGGTCACTGAATCAGGTGCAAACAAGAGTGGAAACTCACATTATCCAAAATGACAACATATTGGGCTTGCTCTGGTTGGCCTGGCTCCCCTTTCTGGTGAAGAATGTTAATGTGCAGCTGATCTAGAAACTGAAGCAGTTGTCCCCTGTTCTATGGACCCACTTTAGTATGGCGGTGGAGGATGCCACAATCACTGATGGTTGCACATATGTGATGCTGCCTCCCCTTTGGCGTTGAACTTCTATGATAGCATGCTGACCAATGATGTTGCACCCCTTTTGCGCCTTTTTGTTAGGTTGAAGCCTGCCTTGTCAATGGAGATGTACTCATGTGGGTCAGCCATGGCACCCAGCTCAAAGATTCTCTGCAAAAAAGAATTTACATCAAGTACAGTACTGCAGAGTACTACTGTAATGTAAAGCACCAAAATGCAGTTATTGTATTATATTGCTGTACAGTACTGTATTGATAGGCTGGAGAGATCGACCATGCTATAAAAATTCTGTACTGTATAGAATTACCTAAGATATTGGAATTGTTGCTCTTTAACTCACTTTGAATTTCTTTCAAAAGGCATACTGTACAACTGCTTTGTCCTTATGTGGCTCTTCTGAAGGATCGGGTCAATGGTGGAAATGTTGATGCTGTCAATTCCTTGAAAGACTACCTGGTCTTCAACTATTCAGGCTTGAATTTCCCTTGAAATGGATGGCATTGTGGGCAATGAGCATGTTCACCAGGGTAGTTTTCTGCTCAACTGTGAGAAGTCTCCACCTACCTCCAGTAGATGGCCGCTTCTCAGTTCTGCAAAAATGAATTTTGACCATTACTGACCTGTGGTCATCCACTTCAGCACTGTGGTAGAAACTACCCTGAGAACAAAGTGGAGATTCACTCTATAAGCACTACAATCTTACATGTATTACAAGGCAAATGACTGGTTTTCCTTTCTGAAAATACAGAAAATGGGTAATGGCTTAGGCTGGGTTGCACTAGCTGTCCAGCTTCTTTAATAGCCCACCCATATATGAGCACACAATGAACTCAGGTGGTATTGATTTCATCTGAGATTACTTGATGCCATTGTTTTACTCTTCTTCTCTGTTGGCTTCTAACTTCAGCATTGTTAGGATCCATTGTTCCAAAGCACATCGACATACCTTTAGGCCCTATTTATTGACCCTGAAATTCTGATTGGCATGTTAAGGATTTTGAGACTTTTTGCTTGCATCTGGAGAAAGGCGTCATCTTTGAGTTTAGGTTGTGATGACTTGTCTTTGAGTTTGAGAGCATTTGTTGAATGTGTTGTAATAAGCATATAGTGTAATGACTGATTTATCTGGCCACTTTTCTGGAAGGTTTTACAGAAAGAGTTTTGAATATTTAAACGTGTGGAAACAGGTGACTAGTGATTATGGTTATGGGAAATGTGCGTGTGTTTTTGGGAATAATGTAAGACTTTCATGCCCACTACCACACCCCAACACCTGGTACCAATAAACACAGCGATGTATAAAAGGTACCAATCCATTGCCTTCCAGTTGTAGAATCTCAACAGTGACAACTGTCCTCTCAGTCCTGTCTACTCATTCCTTACGACTTGCTCCTTGCTCCCCCTGCCCAATTCCATGTCTCCCATGGTTATGACCTCTTACTTTCTCATTTTGACCACATCTCCAAATCCTCACCAAACCAACGTTTGCCAGTCAACCTGAGCCTTTGCCTGTCCCCAACTATGAAACCTACCTTGTTCCTCCTGAGTGTAATAAAGATCTTGCACTTGGGTCCAGTATCTTGTATGTTGAATCTGAGTCATAACAAAGTGTAGGAATTTTTGTGCTACAGGAACCAGTTTTTGTGTCTAAGCATTTGGGAAAAACTATATAATATTCAGATCATCTCAGCCTTATTTTCTTATTAATCGTATAAAAACATCCAGTAATGCTTGTTTAGACAAATGTTCCTTATTAAACAAGAACAGATAACCTTTCTCTGATATACAATTGAGTCAGTACTGTTTACATTTAAATTCTATTCAGTTTATGTTTTTAGCATGCTCTTCTCACGCAGTGACACAGAGCACTAAACAAAGGCATAGGACAAATAGATAGTTGACTATATAATAAATTACTATAGTTACAGTTCAGTTTGGTACCTGTAACTGTTCATTAAAACACCAATTAGTATAATTGCATATGCTTCAGGAAAGTGAGGATACTGTCTGCAAACAAATTTTGCATTTTTTTGGAGGATTTGTTGTTTTATTTTTATGAATTATCACACGCACACATTTTCAGAACCGCTTGTCCCATACAGGGTCACGGGGAACCGGAGCCTACCCGGCAACTCAGGGCATAAGGCTGGAGAGGGAGGGGACACACCCAGGACGGGACGCCAGTCCATCACAAGGCACCCCAAGCGGGACTTGAACCCCAGACCCACCGGAGAGCAGGACTGTGGTCCAACCTACTGTGCCACCACGCCCCCCACTATGAATTATCAGATTTTGAAAATCTAAACTGATTGGTCTTTTTAGTTATTTGGCTAGTGTTACTTTGTGTCCGTGTTTTCTTATTATAGGGCAGTCAATAATGAAGCAGTTATAGCTAATGACTCCTCTCACCTAAAGGTTTTCTGTTCTAATCCCACTCCTACCATTGCTGTGTTGCCTTTGAGAAAGGCACTTATCCTGAACTATTCCAGTATAAATACCCTGCTGCTTAAATTTTTCAGCTTAATGGAAAATTTGTGATACAACTCATAGTTATTTGTAACAGATAGAATAGTGGTTAGACCTGTCATCCTCAAGTTCAAATCTCAGCTCCTGCTGTAGTACGCCTGGTCAAGGTATTTACTCCAAACTGGTCCAGTAAAAATAACCTTTCTGAATAAATGGATAAATAATGGTAAATAACTTTGTGTACACACCGAAAATTGAAAGCTGTCTTGGACAAAGGGATCAGCTAAAACAAAAAAAAAAATAATACCTAGCAGACTTTTTTTCCTTTTTATTTGATTTGTAAAAGTGACAATATTTAAATATATTTGCAGTATTTATTTCATTTGTTGCAGTTACATTCATTTAGGTGACGCCTGTAGAAGTTGACATTATGTGTTACCCATGTACACAACTGGGTGAATTTGCTGGAGCCCCTCTCCCAGTTTGGGGGTCACAGCCCTAAGTGCTCCTATTACCACTGGGAGCACTCTGGACTTCACCTTCCACATCTGTTCGAATTTTTCCTTCAGGCCTTGGTACTTGATCTTCTCATGCTCCTTCTTTCTGATATTGCTGTCGCTTATAAGTTAAAAGTTGTGGGCAACAGGGTGGCACAACAAGTTTGGTTGGTTCCTCACAGCAGCTAGGCTGTGCTTTGTATGAAGGTTCAATGCTAGCTTAGTGTGTCTGAAATTCACGCATTTTTGTAGTGTTTGCATGGGTTTTGTCCCACAGTCAAAAGATACATATTTCAAGTGAGCTGGACACTATAAATTGTGCATAGTGTGGGTGAGCATGTCATATACTGTACGTAGCTCTGCTACATATATTGGTCAGTGATGTTTGGGGTGATGTATCAATCACTCCAAGTCAACTTTAACAAAGGTGTAAGCTGAATACTATAGCAATGGGGTCACTACAGCACTTTGTAGAACAGTGTCTGGTTAATGTTAAAACTCTTTACTGTAGCTGTTAATATTGCTAGTAGTTCAGAACATTAAGAATCTTGATTTGAAGTCATTTTAGTAGCTTTTTCACCTGATTTGTATTATATATGTTGCAGTTTTATACAGAGCCTATAATATATGTATATATATATATACAGTGGCAACAAAGAGTATATGAACCCTTTGGAATTAGTTTTCTGCATTAATTGATCATAAAATGTCATCTCATCTTCAAAGTCACAAGTATAGACAAACACAATGCGCTTAAGCTAATAACACAAAAACTAATCTTTCATGGCTTTATTGAACACATCTCATTAAACATTCACAGTGCTATGAAAAAAGTGAGCGAACATTTGGATTTAGTAGCTAATTGATCCACTTCTGTCAGCAATAACCTCAACCAAGTGTTTCTGGTAGCTGTGGATTAGACCTGCACAACATTCAGGAGGAATTTTGAACCACTCTTCATTACAGAACTGCTTCAGCTCAGCCATGTTCTTAGGATGTCTGGTGCGAACAGCTCTCTTGAGGTCATTCCACAGCATGCCTGTAAGATTAAGGTCTGGGCTCTGACTGGGCCACTCGAAAAGGCAGATTTTCTTTTTCTGAAGCCATTCTGTAGTGGATTTGCTTTGATGTTTAAGATTATTGTCCTGCTGCATCACCCAACTTCTCCTGAGCTTCAGCTGGTGCACAGCCACCCTGATATTATCCTGTAGGATATCTTGATAAACTTGGGAATTCATTTTTCCCTCAATAATGGCAAGTGGTCCAGGCCCCAAAGCAGCTCCAAATCATGATGCTCCCTCCACCATACTTAACCACTGGGAGGATGTTTTCATGTTGATATGCGATGCCCTTTTCATGCCATACATAGTGCTGCATGTTCTTCCCAAATAACTCAATCTTAGTTTCATCAGTCCACAAAACATTTTTCCAGTAGCATTGTGGAGTGTCAAGGTGGTCTTTGGCAAACATCAGGCACGCAGAAATGTTTTCTTTTTTTTGGAAAGCAGCAGCTTTCTTTATGGTGTCCTGCATGACATAGAGCGCTTTAACACAGGCATAACGCAAGAAAAACAGATACAAAAAAAAAGATAGTCAGCTAATGGCTACCATAATAGAGTACTTTTATAGAGCTATAAGTATGCCTACTGGCCACTGGGGAAAGGAACAAAAACTCCCAACTGAAGACTGAGGGAGAAAAAAAACCTCTGGGGGTCCATGGACCAGTGGTTGCCCACCCCTCCTGGGTATTCTAGATAAGTAACAATTGTAAGCCAGTTTAACAAGTAATAATGATATTGTTGCTAAATTGTATCTTGGATCCCCAGCTCAGCATGGAATGTCTCATTTGCCATGGCAGTTGGTCATCATCATCAGTCAGCATGGGTGGGTCAATGTTTTCCATAAACTCATAAAAGAAATGTTAACCAGTTCCAATGATTTCTTCAAGTCTTTAGCTGTCACTGGTTCTTTTTTTTACCTCACTGAGAATTGTTCAATGTGCCATTTGAATCATCTTGGCTGGACAGCCACTTCTAGGAAGAGCAGCCAGAGTAGTAAATAGTCTCTTTTTATAGACATTTTATCTAATAGTGGACAGATGAATATCTAAGCTCTTTGAGATAACTTTGTAACCCTTTCCATCTTTATGCACCGCAACAATTCTTGATCGCAGGTCTTCCAAGAGCTCCTTCTTTGCGATGCATAGTTCACATCAACAAATGTTTTTTGTAAATAACAAACTCGAACTGTTTGAGTGCTTTTTACAAGTAAAGGAGCTCTAAACCACACCTCCAATCTTGTTTTATTAATTGGACATCAGGTTTGTCAATTTCCAGCTCTAATTAACCTTTGTTTGTTGAAGTCATTAGCCTAGGGTTTCACATACTTTTTCCAACCTATACTGTGAATATTTGAATATCTTCAATATTTACAAGAACAAAACAATAATTTGTGTGTTTGTTCTTGTGTTTGTTGATTACTGTAACTTAGACGAACATCAAACCAGATTTTAAAAATAATTCTTCATACATGAATGCAGTGATTTTCAAAGGGTTCACATATTCATATATAATAAATATATATAAAACTCAAGTACATCTTTGTGAGAGTAATTTTTTTCTTTAAATTAACAGTACTTTTACTTGAGTACTTATTTTGGGCCACTACTCATCTCTACTCTGCACAGTTAATACATAACGAGATTTCACTGTGAACTACATTCCTCGTTCAGCTGAAACGCAACTGTGAAGCTCTTCAACACTCCCGAACGCCTCTTTCCTCCATTTTGGATCTAAGTATATAACTTATCGCTGTCGCGATCATTTGCATCGCAGTCTCCGCCTACGCGGCGACTCTTTATAAGATAGTTCTCCTGACACGTACTTCCTTTCACTTTGCGCTCGCTAACTGCTGTTTTACTTATTTAAAGTCCCCTCCCTGCCAGTGTTTCGGACGCCAAGGTATGCCATAAAAATGGGCTATCGATTTTTAAAAAAAAAAAAAAAAAAAACCCGACTTATTTTTAAAACAATTTATTACAGCGCCATTTGCACGTAGCCATTGTTTGAGCGAGTTCGCCGAAGATCAGGATGTAAGCATGTTGAAGGGATCCATTTTTCACATTCATGTCTAATCTTTACCCTGGCTCTCATAAAATCCAAAGTGGCAAGGTGATCTTGTAAAACGGCGGACGTGTTGTAACGTAATTGTAGGCTTTCAGTGTATTAGTTTGTATATTATATTGAAAGTACGGAAGGAGACTGAAAAGATACTGTCTGTAATGGTGGACACGGAACATGGCCGCTTCCGATACGGGAATACTCTTCATACATGGTTCCTCTCAGACAAAGTCTTTCAGTATTTATATTGTATGTGAAGTATTAACTGCGCTTCTCTCCAAAGCGACTTGAGCGCGCTTTACTTCAGTAATTGTCCGTAGTTCAGTGTAGGAAACGTTATTGAAGTCGCTTGGAGAAAAGCGCAGTTGATCTGAATATAATGATTCAGATACATACATACAGGATTTCAAGAGTCACTTTGATTTACTTTTGGTGGTAAACAAATCAGGTATTTAATAGTAACTGAATTAAACCACTGTAAAGACCTAGAACCACAGCAAATTCCTTATGTGCATCAGCACACTGGCCAATAAAACTCATTCTGATTCTGAAGGGATTTGTTGCTTATGAAAAGTCAATGGTGATTTGCTGTTTCAGATTCTGCACTCTTACACTTGAGATATATTGGGACCTTCATTGACTTTTTCTTCCATGAAAAACATGGAACCAATCATGAAGCATGTTTGTTTGTCAACTCTGTCAATAAGCTGGTATAATGCAAAGTTGTGATGGAGCTGATCACTGTACTTTTGGCCATACTGTACTTTAATAGCCCTTGGCTCTGTGACCGGCCAGCTGTCCCATATCCACTAGCGGATGTTCAGGGAACCTCATCTGCTGTTCAGTTGGGACTTCAGTAAAGAGTCTTATTTCAGTTTACTCTATCAGCAACCCTAAATATAACAAAGGAAGTGTCTTTTCTTATGTGCCATTCTAATTTTTGTTCCAGAACTATGGCTGGAATCCAGGAACGCACCTTCATTGCCATCAAGCCTGATGGTGTACAGAGGGGTCTTATTGGAGACATCATCAAGCGCTTTGAACAGAAGGGATTTCGACTTGTTGCCATGAAGTTTGTCCATGTAGGTGAACAGAAAATGAAGTTAATGCATTCTGTGAAATCCTCCTCTCAAGAGAATTCCTGTTATGAAGCGGTGAAGTTGCTATTTTTTCCTTAATGAGGTGCTAGCTTCCAGACAAAACTACCTAGCATTAATGGTGAAACAAAAAGGCATTTATAGGCATGTAAATAATACCAATACCATTTTATATTTTTGTATTTTATTAGAAAAAGAATTTAGCTGGTGTTCAGGGTTATCCTTTTCCCTTCATCTTCATTGTCAGTCTCCCCTTGTCTTGGTGATCCAGAGTTGCATTGTATTTTTAAACGTGATTTGAATGTCACATAAAAGAAGCAACTACAGAGCTTTTATCTGTTGGGGTAAATCCATACTAACAATGGCAAAGACATCTTTAAGTCAGTTTTTGTTTTTTTAAATCTTATTTTGAAAATTATTTTAACCTATACCTGTGGAGCCTGCATTTCAAAACTACCATTGTATTAAAACTGCCCATTTTATTTTTAAAGACAGTATATGTATTCATAAGCGACAGCTACAACAGTAGCTGTTTTTTGTTAGTTATATGACGCCTGTGTGCTTAAAGATGCTTTTTAGGGTGTGTTTGTGTGAAAATTAATGGTATTCTAGTCCATCACAGGTCAATTGCACGTGTGCCTTATGACTGTAGGATATGTTCCAGAAAACTGTTGCTGTACAGGAGCAAGCATTTAATTATAGTGGATAGTTATTTAAGCTGGATCTTGAAACCTTTTATATCTGAACTGAACCGGGTCTCTCCCCCACTCCCCCGAAGGCCTCTGAAGACCTTCTGAAGCAGCATTATTATGAACTCAAAGACAGACCGTTCTATCCTGACCTAGTGAAGTACATGAATTCTGGTCCTGTGGTGGCTATGGTAAGTGCATCAGGTTCCTTCCTTTATAGACATGTGCCCTTAATGTATTCCCTTTGCTTTGTTTCATGCTTTTACAGTGCTGTTTATCCTGTGGGAGTACTTATTAAACTTATCTGAAAAGATTTCTACTCTTTGGTTAGGTTTGGGAAGGCCTTAATATTGTAAAGACTGGTAGGGTAATGTTGGGAGAGACTAATCCTGCAGACTCCAAGCCTGGCAGCATCCGTGGAGATTTCTGCATCCAGGTTGGCAGGTCAGTAACTCCCCCCCCCCAAAACATTTTTATTATCATATAGTTCTGTGACTAGAGAATTAAGATTCTTTTTGTGTGCATATTTTGTTACAATAGACTAATTGCTGCATTCCCTGATTGTAGGAACATCATCCATGGCAGTGATTCTGTCGAAAGTGCCAATAAAGAAATCAACTTATGGTTTAAGCCTGAGGAATTGGTGACTTACAAGAGTTGTGCCCATGACTGGCTATATGAGTAAAAGTCATGTGTTTCTGCCACAAGTCATTCTCTGACCAGCCGATCATTTCTTGTGGATTTTGCTAGAATGCTGTCAGATTTTCGCTGGAAAACATTTGCCAATAAATTTTTGAAATCTGAATTTGTATCAGATGCTTTTTCTTTTGAAGTCACTCTTAACCCTAAACCAATTTTCTAGTTTCATGAGTTTGGTAGTCTTAGAATAGTAGGTCCTTAGTCTGCAAGACCTTCCGTGATGCTTGAATACGTGCATTCTATGCTGACAGCTGTTATTTAGCACAAAGACAGTTTTCAGTAATTCTGAAATGCATAACTGTGGAATTGTTTCCTCATTTTAAAATGGATGTAATGCTGCAGCTCTCAACATTGTAGCAATGAGATTGTTTTGGAAAGTATGAAGTAAAACAATTTTTTTAAAATTAAATACATAACAAAAACATGAAAGGTTTGTCATACATCCATATTATTAATATTTACACTTGCAGAAATCATTTGGGTGGGGTTATTTAATTTGTTCAGTTTAATATGCCTCCAACTTGCTGAACTGACAACAGTAATAAAGCAGCAATAAGGCTTTTACATTGTTGATCTACATTTTCACAATGCAAAGATTTTTTTACTTGCAGCTTTTTAACAATCTTTTCTTGATTTAGAAATAATATACAAAGATGTATATTTTTAGCTGATTTCAATTTGTTATACTGTTACAATGTTAATTAAAAACAAAAACTAGACAGTGGAACAAAAACACCCATATAAAATTACAAAGTAAATGCCTGCATGTGTGAATACCTTAAACTATAGGTTGGTGAAATACAATTTTGATGTAGTAGGAGGCCTGTTTCTGTAGTATTAAACTCTGTTGCATCCCTCTGTGAATAACTGCATAAAATCTTTCATACAGCAATAGTAGCAAGCATAGCTGTTGTGGAAGCTGCTTTCCAATTTGAAGGTCTCCAGTTCAAATCCCAGTGTTGCTGTATTATGCTTGAGCAAGGTACTAACAGAAATGTAAAAAAAAAAAAAATTACCCAGCTATATAAATGAGAATTTTAGCGTACACACCGTATATTCTGTCACCTTGGAGAAAGGTATGAAATGATGGGCCTTAACTTTATCACCTTAAGGTTTTATGCAAGTTACATTTTTGTGCATTTGAATGGAAAAAAATTAATGCCTTTATGCAGTGATTGAGTGTTAACAAGATGAAATGATTAAATCTAGATGTGCAACAATCTCTTATGAAATTAATAGCTCTCTTCAAGTGGGGGAGGGGAAGACAAAATTATGCTCTATCCCATCCTTGTTCCGACCTGTATTTGTATTTCGACAGAGGGGAAATAGTATGCGTTGCATGGAAAACAGACCTGATCCTCTTACCATCAGTGGTGGAGCACTGTAAGGCGGAGTCCTTTCATTTACATCATTTACCTAGTGCTTTTTTCCAGAGCAGCTTACAATGTTAATCTACGTACAATTTCTTATCCATTTTTACTGCATGGTAATTTTTTTGTGGAGCAATTTAGGGTAAATACCTTGCTCAAGGGTGAAATTCAAATCTGTGACCTTTGGGTCCAAAAGCAGCAGCCCTTCCAACTGTATTGTTTTCATCGTATGGTATTAATTTAATCTCTAGAGACCTGTCAAAATCCTGATGTTTGCTGATGACACCACTATTACTGGTCTTATCTCCAGTGGTGATGAGTCCATATACAGGGTGAAGTAAGTCAACTATTGCACTGGTGTAATTGACACAAGTGACAAATCAATGTCCAGAAAACAATAGAGATGTTAATAGATTTCAGGAAATAATCTCCATTTAATCAACTTTTTTCCTAAATGATTCTACAGTCCTCACCACTTGAGTCATAAGTTCCTGGACACCATAATCTCACAGGACCTCATATGGAAGTAAAACATCATAGCAGGTACCAAGAAATCTCAACAGAGAATGTTCTTCCTTCAGCAGCTGAAGAAATAAAAGGTACCTCAGGGAGTATTGGTCCAGTTTTACACAGCCATCCATCCCATCAACATCCATATCTGTTTAGTTTGGTACTGTATCACCACAGTCTTAAGTGCAAGTGGAAGTATGTCAATTGATAACTAAAAAGACAGTTGGCTGTAGCCTGCCTAACATTTAGGACCTATACATCTTTAGAGACACCAAGTGAATGGAGAAGATCATAGTGGGCTCCATGCACTCAGCCCACTACATATTTTAAAAGCATCCCTCAGGATGGTACAGTGAGTAGCACTGCTGCCTCACAGCGCCTGGGTGGTGTGAGAGAACATGGGTTAACTATATACAGGTGGTCCTCAACTTATAACGGTTCGACAGAGCGCTTTAACACAGGCATA
Source organism: Scleropages formosus (assembly GCF_900964775.1). Classification (NCBI taxonomy): domain Eukaryota; kingdom Metazoa; phylum Chordata; class Actinopteri; order Osteoglossiformes; family Osteoglossidae; genus Scleropages; species Scleropages formosus. The sequence continues at coordinate 34,105,597 of NC_041810.1, forward strand.
AGGCAAGAAAACCAAATAAATCAGATGAGAAACAAAGAAGACAGTTGACTAATGACATAATATAGTACTTTATAGAGCTATAAGTATGCTTACTGTCCACGGAGAAAAGGAACAAAAACTCACAATTGAAAGTTGAGGGAGAAAAAAACCTCTGGGGGTCCAAGAGCCAGTGGTTGCCCACCCATCCTGGGCATTCTAGAAAGTAACAATTGTAAGCCAGTGTAACAAGTAATAATGATATTGTTGCTATATGGTATCTTTGATCCCTAGCTCAGCATGGAACGTCTTGTTCGTCATGGCATTAATGATGAAGTCCTTGTGCTGGGTTTGATTTCAGAAGCAATTTGGAACTCCGGTGTGAATATTGCATCACAGGGCAGATGATTTCTACATGCAACACACTTTAGCACTCTGCAGTCCTGTGCTGTCATCCACTTCATGATTGAGCTGTTGTTGCTCCTAAATGTTTACAGTTCACAATAACAGCTAAGGGTTGACTGGGACAGGTGTAGTACCACATTGACAGTCACTGAGCTCTTTAATACAACCCATTTTATTACAAGTGTTTGTTTCAGGAGATTTCATGGTGGTAGCTCCATCTATTGGTAATGAATGTGCCTGGAATTGCCAAAGCCATCAATTAGAAGTGGTACCCCATACATTTGGCTATGTAGTGTGTTCAGTCTGGGATGTGAGTAGATGTGAGACATGGGTGTCTTTATGAGATTTATTTTATTTTTGCCTAACAAGCAATCTGAACATGGCTGAAGAATTGAATGGTGAATGCTTTTCAGAGGGTTGTCAATGTCTTACACTACCTTTAAGTTGACAGACGCTGTAGTACACCATAGGGTGGCATGGTGGCACAATGAGTAGCGCCGCTGTCTCACAGCACCTGGGTGGTGTGTGAGGATGTGGGTTTGATTCTGTGTGCAGTTTGCATGTTGTCTCTGTGGGATTTCTCCCACAATCCAAAGACATGCTATTCAAGTAGAGTGGTGGCTCTAAGTAACCCATAGTGTGTGTCTGACAAAGAGAGTGTTTCACTTATGTATGGATGAGTGACCCAGTGGAAGTAGTGTATCTAGGAGTTTAAGTCACCTTGGTGAATAAGGTGTGAGCTGGTAGCACTACATAATGTTCATTGTAAGTTGCTTTGGAGAAAAGCATCTCCAATGTAAATGAAATGTAAATGAAAGGCCATTATTAATGCTGTAACACTTTAAACGTCAGCATAGCAGACAGTATAATTCATTTGACCCAGAAAACATATCTGCCTTGCAATGCATTATGAATCATTTTCACTTCCTTCCTGTTTCTCTAGGATATAGCTGTTGACACCTAGTACCTGACTGCTGTTTCCTACCAGCAGCCTTCCTTGTGTTGTTTGCAACTGTTAGATTGGTTGGCTGAGATTGGTTAAAAGTGTGAATACTCAACTGTAATGATCAGAAATCTAGTTTCATCAGAAATCTACTTCGTGTAGAAAAGACATGATTGTTTTAAAAGACATTTTTTATTAGGTCTGAAGCCTAATAGGATGATTATAATGGTTCAAATGTGCCCAAATAAATATGTATCATTGCTAAAAACTTAATAAATTTCTTTTTATTCCCACAATAGTCTTTTTTTCTGCAAGAAACAGCTTCTGTCTGTTTTATGTTGTTAATTCACTCAGATGATGTAATTCTGAGCTGTATGTGAATTAATAGTTGAGAAGAAACAGCGGTTCTTGAAGGATAATGTCACAAATGTGACTGTCAGTAGAAACATCAGAATATGCATTACACTTCTGTGCCTTTGATAGCTGTGATTTAACATGTTATATACCATGTGTACAACACCAAATTATCTTACAGACATCTCATTGAATACACAACTCCCCATACTGAAGTCTGATGTTGGTATTTTCAGTCATTATTTTCTTTTTTTATTTTTTTTTTTTTGCATTTTAGCATTATATTTGCTTTGAAGGGTAAATTAAATGATGAAACATATGCTTTAAAATGAAACCTGTGCACTGTGGCACAGGAAGAGAGAGAGAAAGAGAGAGAGAGAGAGAAAGAGAGAGACCAGAAACACAGGAAGAGGTGAACTTTTCATAGAGCACAGCGAAGCCATTTTTTAGAAGAGACCGATCACTATTTCTTCAAATCTTCAGCTGAAACTCCTTCACCAAAACCACCTGTTTTGGTACATGTTCTTTTACTGCACTGAGAAGGCTCACTGATGCTCACCCCAGGCTTAGTGTTTGGTTTCTTTCTGCATCAGTGGGAGACTCCAAGGGATCGTCTATGAGCAAAAACAAATTTCTCTCAAACTGTTGATTTTCACCTCTAAATAACTGAATTTTGTTTACTAGCAATATTTCAGTTCTTTCATCAACCACTAGATTGTTCAGCATGGCTCAGCTGTCATTTTGGGTGAGTGGTACATCTATTTTATTTGAAACCGTAGCACTATAACTCACAAATAGATGGGTTTGTTTTCGGTTTTTCGCTGTTTAAAGTTTTCTTTTTTTGGCACATGGACATACATTTGTAATGCATTTCTGAAGCTTTATACTCTGTCTATAGTGTGTACAGTTCTTATCAAACCAACTGGACTTGTTTCTTCTAACAACTAACATCTTGAGAGCAAAATATGTTCTGAATATAGCAAATCATTTTAGGACAGGCCGCATGCTGTCATTTATGGATTTATTTTTAGCTTCCAGAACAGCTTGAGGCAGAAGGTTACTGGTAACACAGAAGGTAATCAACAAATTGACGAACATAGAAGTTAGTTCAAGCACCTCTCCCTGTTCTAATAAGCTTGAGCGATGTACTTACACTGAGTTTATATGGAACATATACAGTGCTATGAAAAAGTATTTGCCCCCTTCCTGATTTTTTATTTTTTTTGCGTATTTGTCAGTTAAATGATTGAGATCATCAAACAAATTTTAATATTACACAAAGATAACCTGAGTAAGTACAAAATGCAGTTTTTAAATGATGATTTCATTTATTAAGGGAAAAAAGTTGTCCAAACCTACCTGGCCCTATGTGAAAAAGTATTTGCCCCCTAAACCTAATAACTGGTTGTGTCACCCTTGGCGGCAACAACTGCAATCAAGCGTTTGCGATAACTGGCAATGAGTCTTTCACATCGCTGTGGAGGAATTTTGGCCCACTCTTCTTTGCAGAATTGTTTTAATTCAGCCACAGTGGAGGGTTTTTGAGCATGAACGGCCTGTTTAAGGTCATGCCACAGCATCTCAATTGGATTTAAGTCCGGACTTTGACTAGGCCACTCCAAAACCTTAATTTTGTTTTTTTGAGCCATTCAGAGGTGGACTTGCTGGTGTGTTTCGGATCATTGTCCTGCTGCATAACCCAAGTGCGCTTGAGCTTGAGGTCACGAACTGATGGCTGGACATTTTCCTTCAGGATTTTCTGGTAGAGCGCAGAATTCATGGTTCCATCAATTATGGCAATTCATCCAGGTCCTGAAGCTGCAAAGCAGCCCCAGACCATCACACTACCACCACCATGTTTGACTGTTGGTATAATGTTCTTTTTATGAAATGCTGTGTTAGTTTTACGCCAGATGTAACAGGACGCACACCTTCTAAAAAGTTCAACTTTTGTCTCATCAGTCCACAGGGTATTTGCCCAAAAGTCTTGGGGATAATCAAGATGTTTTTTGGCAAATGTGAGACGAGCCTTTGTGTTCTTTTTGGTCAGCAGTGGCTTTCGCCTTGGAACTCTCCCATGGATGCCATTTTTTTGTCTCTTTCTTATTGTTGAATCATGAACACTGACCTTAACTGAGGCAAGTGAGGCCTGCAGTTCTTTAGATGTTGTCCTGGGTTCTTTTATGAGCTCCTGGATGAGTCGTCATTGCGCTCTTGGAGTAATTTTGGTAGGCCGGCCACTCCTGGGAAGGTTCACCACTGTTCCAAGTTTTCTCCATTTGTGGATAATGGCTCTCACCGTGGTTTGCTGGAGTCCCAAAGCCTTATAAATGGCTTTGTAACCCTTTCCAGACTGATACATGTCAATTACTTTGTTTCTCATCTGTTCTTGAATTTCTTTAGATCGCGGCATGATGTGTTGCTTTTTGAGATCTTTTAGCGTGCTTCACTTTGTCAGACAGGTTCTGTTTAAGTGATTTCTTGATTCAACAGGTCTGGCAGTAATCAGGCCTGGGTGTGGCAAGTGAAATTTAACTCAGCTTTCCAAAAAATGTGGTTAATCACAGTTCATTCATGATTTAACAAAGGGGGGGGGCGGGCAATTACTTTTTCACATATGGCCAGGTAGGTTTGTACAGCTTTTTTCCCTTAATAAATGAAACCATCATTTAAAAACTGCATTTTCTATTTACTCGGGTTATCTTTGTGTAATATTAAAATTTGTTTGATGATCTCAGTCATTTAACTGTGACAAACATGCAAAAAAATAAAAAAATCAGGAAGGGGGCAAATGGTTTTTCACAGCACTGTATATGGGGTGGACTAGATAATGGAAACAAAAAAATTAAGAATTTATTAATATTATGGGTCTAATAAGAAGTTGGGCCATCCGTTGCCTTTGCAACAGCTTCAGTCCTTCTTGGAATGCTGTCATACTACTCTTACGCTGTGTAGTGGTATATAGCACCATTCTCCAATAAGAAAAGTCTGCAGTTCTTTATGAAACAAAGAACATAGATGTCTACTTTGAACTGCCTGCTCTAGAACTTCCTATAAAAGTTTAAGAATGTTTAGATCTGGTGATTCGGAAGGCCATTGGAGGTTTTGAATTTGTTTAGCAGTGTGTATGGGGGCACTATCATCCTGGAAATTAGGAAAATCAGAAGGAAACAGTGCACAAAATGGTACACCTGGTCCTGGAAAATGCCCTCCTGTTTCAGCCACTATAAGAGCTTACAGAGCAATCATCATATCTCATGTCTCCTTTGAGATGGCTGCCCATACTGTTACGGATCTTCCACCATGTTTAACAGCTGGCAACAGAAATAGTGACTGGAAGGCATCATCTCAGAATCAGAATCAGAATCGGAACAAGCTTTATTGCCAAGTATGTTCACACATACAAGGAATTTGTCTTGGTGACAGAAACTTCCACAGCACAGACAGAATGACAGTGACAAGACGCAGATGAGAAGACAGAATATGTGAATAAAGAATAAAAATATAAAGTACACAATATACAAAAAAATAGTCACTAGACATTATATGTATGTACAGGTATGTTCTATACAAATGCAAGGGAATGTGAGTAAGAGATATGATGTGATAAAAAGATATAATTATAAATATAAATAGCGTTGTGTATTCCGCTAGTTTACTCTCTAGGGGGGATTTAGCTGTTCATGAGGTAGATGGCCTGAGGAAAGAAACTTTTCTTGTGCCTGGCTGTCCTGGTGCTCAGTGCTCTATAGCGCCAGCCAGATGGCAAAGGTTCAAAGAGGAAGTGGCCTGGATGCGAGGGGTCTAGAATGATTTTGCTAGCCCTTTTACTGACTCTGGACGAGTGCAGTTCTTGGAGAGCTGGGGGGGTTGTGCCGATGATTCTTCCAGCAGTCCGAACTATCCACTGTAATCTTCTGATGTCTGATTTCGTAGCTGAGCCGAACCAGACAGTTATAGGAGTGCAGAGGATGCAACCTCTGCTGGGCCTTCTTTACAATGGAGTCTATATGGAACTCCCACTTCAGGTCCTGTGAGATGGTGGTGCCCAGGAACCTGAATGACTCCACTGTTGCCACAGTGCTGTTCATGATGGTGAGTGGGAATAATGCTGGGGTGTTTCTTCTAAAGTTGCCCCAGGTGGAGGAATTCAAGTATCTTGGGGTCTTGTTCACGAGTGAGGGGAGAAGGGAGCGTGAGATCGGCCGCAGACTGGGAGCAGCGGCAGCAGTAATGCAGTCGCTGTACTGGACTGTAGTGGTGAAAGGGGAGCTGAACCATAAGGCGAAGCTCTCCATTTACCGGTTGATCTATGTCCCTACCCTCACCTATGGTCATGAACTTTGGGTAATGACCAAAAGAATAAGATCGCGGATACAGGCGGCTGAAATGAGTTTTCTCCTCAGGGTGTTGGGACTCACTCTCCGTGACAGGGTGAGGAGTTCGGACATCCGGGAGGAACTCAGAGTAGAGCCGCTACTCCTTCACATTGAGTTGAGCCAGTTGAGGTGGTTCGGGCATCTGATAAGGATGCCCCCTGGGCGCCTCCCTTTGGAGGTATACCGGGCACGGCCAACTGGGACGAGGCCCTGAGGTTGGCCCAGGACCCGCTGGAGGGACTATATCTCACAGTTGGCCTGGGAACGGCTGGGGATCCCCCAGGCTGAGCTGGAAGAAGTTGCAGGGGACAGGGGCGGGGCCTCTCTGCTCTCCCTGCTGCCACCGCGACCCTACTAGGACAAGCGGGATGGAAGATGAATGGATGGATGTTTCTTCTAAAGTCCACAATCATCTCCACCGTTTTGAGTGTGTTCAGCTCCAGGTTGTTGTGACTGCACCAGACAGTCAGCTCTTTAACCTCCTGTCTGTAAGCAGACTCGTCGCCATCCTGGATGAGGCCGATGAGTGTGGTGTCGTCTGCGAACTTGAGGAGCTTGACAGAGGGGTCTTTTGCGGTGCAGTCGTTGGTGTACAGGGAGAAGAGTAGTGGGGAGAGCACACATTCCTGGGGGCTCAAGTACTGATCGTGCGAGTATTGGATGAAAATTTTCCCAGCCTAACTAGCTGCTGCCTGTCTGTCAGGAAGTTGGTGATCCACCGACAGATGGAGGTGGACACAGAGAGTTGGGTTAATTTGGACAGGAGGAGGTGTGGAATGAAGGTGTTGAAGGCCGAACTGAAGTCCACGAACAGGATCCTCACATGAGTCCCTGGTTTGTCTAGATGTTGCAGGATGTAGTGCAGTCCCATGTTGACTGCATCATCCACAGACCTGTTTGCACGATAAGCAAACTGCAGGGGGTCCAGCAAGGGTCCAGTGATGTCCTTCAGATAGGCCAACACCAGTCTTTCAAAACATCTCAAAACATAAATCCATCCAGATGTACAAAATGGTGTGAATGATGACTCATCAGACCATTTTACCTTTTCCTTTGCTCAGGGGTCCTGATTTTGTTCTCCTTATACCAGATATGTTGGCCTTGCATACAAGAAGTTTTAGAATGGCAGCCCTGCCATAAATGCCACCTTTGTGAATCTCATGAAATATCATGATTTTTTGCTGAAACTGCATGGGTCACAGAGGTGCTGTTTCAATTCTTTAGTAAGTCTGAGGCTGTACTTTTGTGACATTTAGCAATCATCTTGTGAAGTCTTTGTCTATCCCTATCAGTGAGCTTCAACTTCCAGCCACTGTTCCAATGCAGTTTTGTGCACTTTTTCTTGTGGTGTTGCTGTTATTTTGTGTGCTTGCTTTATATTTACTTCAGTTCAGTTTCTTTTTCTATAGTACTCTTCCCAGCGAAGTGCCTTAAAGGGCACACCAAAGCATGAAAAAAAAGCACAAAAGTAAAAAGAAATGAAATGCAACAATTATCATGAATGATAACAATGAAAGTTATGACAAATGTACATTTACATTGATTCATATAGCAGATGCTTTTCTCTGAAGGGACATACATCTCATAGAAAATACAATGTGTTCGTTACATTAGCACAAAGAGAGACTTAGATGCAGATGAGTGATACTTAAGTAGTTTCTTACTTTCCAACATATGAACCAATGTTCATCACACGAGTAGCTGCATGAAGGTTTATCCAAATAATCAACAATTCCTAATCAAATTTCTAATATTTTTTAAGCATTTACATAATTATGATCTCAGAGTTATAGAGCATAAACATTTACACACACACACACACACACACACACACACACACACACACACACACACACATTTTCAGAACCGCTTGTCCCTCACGGGGTCACGGGAAACCGGAGCCTACCCGGCAACACAGGGCGTAAGGCTGGAGGGGGAAGGGGACACACCCAGGACGGGACGCCAGTCCGTCACAAGGCACCCCAAGCGGGACTCGAACCCCAGACCCACTGGACAGCAGGACTGCGGTCCAACCCACTGCGCCACCGCATCCCCTGCTAAACATTTACACATTACATGATTTTAAGAGATTGTACAATAACGAAATCGCCTAATGACGCATTTCTCAGAACATAACCCTGTCGTTAAGTGAGGCATGTCTGTATTGATGATTCCATTTATGTTACATTACAGGAGCAGTTGCGTAAAGGTTTATCCATTGTTTAACAGGCATGATGTCAAAGTTATAGTGCATGAACATTTATACATTACATGAATGTAAGAGATCATGGGAGAAGTGAGTCTGGAAGAGGTGAGTTTTAAGACCCTTTTTAAATGTAGACAGAGATTCAGCAGTTCTGAGTGTGAGGGGGAGGTCGTTCCACTACGTCGGAGCCAGAACCAACAACCTTTTTGCGTTTGTTTTGGGACCTTTTGTGCATGGGACCATGAAGAGGGGGAGAAGTGGAGGAGCATAGCAGTCTGGTTGGGGTATAGACGATGATGAGGTCTTGTAGATATCTGGAAGCAGTTACATTTATGGTTTTGTAAGTCATAACCAGAGTCTTGAATTTGATCTGAGCAGCTATAGGAAGCCAATGTAGAGAGATGAAGAGGGGAGATACGTGGTAATGCTTCGACAAGTCAAACACAATTCTTACAGAAGTGTTCTCTATCAGCTGTAGAGGTTTAATGACAGTAGCTGAAAGGACAGACAGGAGAGAGTTGCAGTAGTCTAGACGGGATGTCACCGTGGCCTGGACAAGTAGTTGCACAGAGTCTGTTGTCAGATAGGAGCACATCCTGTGGATGTTATAGACAATCTATCTGCAGGTCTGGGTTATGGCTTCGCTTGCTGAGAGAAAGACAGATTTGAGTCAATCATCACTCCTAGACTTTTAGCCAAGGAGGCAGGCAAAAAGAGTGAGTTGTCCAGTTTGACACGAGAGTTCACAACAGGAAGACAGGCCAGCTGGGAGGTGAAGGATCTCTGTTTTGGAGAGGCTGAGTGGTAAGTGTTGATCACACATCCATGCAGAGATGTCTGACAGGCAGGCAGTAATGTGTGCAGAAATGTCTATTGCTTCAGGTGGAAATGAGAGGAAAAACTGACAAAGAGGGGAGAGTAGATTTCGGTGGCTTATACTGTTGAATGCTGTAGACAAGTTGAAGAGGATGAGGGAAATTGTTTTTAAGTGAAAACATAATACAAATACATAAAAATATATAAAACTATGACCACTGATATAAAGTATATACATAACTCAATTTTGAAAAGTATTCTATATATGTAAAGTACATACAAAACTCATATGATGTTTATAGAGGACTACAATATCCAACAACACAACACAACACACAAAGGAGTCATGTTAAATAGCAACAATAAAACAATTCTGCAGCACAATTTCAGAAAAAAGTACTTACACTTATCAGACATTATGAATACCAAGTGCTGGGAAGGGACAATAAATGTGACCAATTCTGTATCACTGTACAGAATTAATCTATCAAATAGTATGCATATCATATGTAACATGTTATTATACAGAAAAATTTATTTCTGAGGACAAAATCTAATGAATGCAATAAAAACTTACAATATTCTTTTTGTGAAAATTTCGCAGAACTCTGTCGACATCTATGGCACAAAAAACAATAAGGCTCATTAGCATATAAAAGAAACAGGTGTTGTACTTTTGCTGAGATGTACGTCGCTTTGAACAAAAGCATCTGCTAAATGAATAAATGTATATGTAAATGTAAATGTTTCTACCTATGCTGCAGAATATCACTTATTTGATGTCCATTTTTGGGGTATTTATTTCTTCTACTAAGCATTCACTATAACATATATTCTTTTTTTCTTGCATTTCTGGGTTGCAAAACATAACATTGCACATTTTTTAACACATTACTGTGTAAAAAAACATACTGGTGTATGGATGAGTGACCCATTGTAAGTGGTGTATCTAGCAGTGTAAGTCACCTTGGTGAATAATATGTGGGGGCTGATAACACTACATACAGTTCATTGGAAGTCACTTTGGATAAAAGCATCTGCTAAAAATTTAAATGTAAATGTAAACATCTCAGACTATCTAACTTATAAAATCATAAATGTCTTGTTATAAAATAAACTCTTCTCTCTTGTTATAAAAATCACACATTTTTAACACTAAATGAAACATTCTCTTTGTCAGGACATTAAATATGAGATAATTTGCAAATCTGGCCTTGAAGAACATGATGTGTTATAGTTTTCAAGCCACAAGAAAACTATGACGTTATGGGGTCAAAATGTAAGGATATTACAATGTTACTGTATGTTCTTTCATGATTTGTCTTTGATAATTAACTATAGCTCAAAGGAATACTTCATTTTTGCATTCCAATTTTTACGTGAGAGTGTACATTGCCAGAACATTTTTTCGAAGCAAGATACTCCGCCTAGTGTAAGTGTAAGAGCTTGGCTGAACCAGAAATATTCCATGAGTAGTTTGTAACCATGATATTTTGAGGGACTGATGGGTTGAAGTTCGAGGAAGAACTGAATTTAAAAACTAGACCTGTGGTAATAACATAGACGTTTTTCCATGTTTCACAAAATATTCCCTATTACTTCAAAACAGGACATTTATATATAGTCTTCCACTATAGCCTTCTTAGCCTGTCAGTAACTCTCTGAGGAGGTCCTTTGAGCTTATAATACCCAGTAGACCTTTGTGATAGACCAGGTTCTTTGGAGAGGGGAGTCACTTAGTCTTTGGAAGAACAAAATCTATTTAATTTGGCAGTTGGGGCACAGATTCTAGAAAAGGGTGAGAAAAGATATTTCCTCCAAAGCCCCTGTCTGATATGTATTCATCTGCAGCACAAAAAGATGAAGAAGTGTGTGAGTGACAGAGAGAGAGTGTTTCACTGATGTATGGATGAGTGATCCATTGTAAGTAGTGTATCTATCAGTGTAAATCAGCTTGGTCAATAAGGTGTGTGGGCTGATAACATTACATAGAGTTCATTGGAAGTCATTTCGGAGAAAAGCGTCTACTAAATAAATAAATGTAAATGTAAATGTAAAAACTTTGGGACAGGTTAAGATACACCACCAGAATTTCTTAAACAGACAGGTAGGCAGCTTGGGACTGCTCCATCCTGTTGATAGAATCTAGAACCCATTTCTGGTGAGGTGAGAAAGAGGCTGTTTAATCTGTGGAGAAATGAAAAAACTGGTAAAATCAGATCGGTTAAAACAATTCTCATTTCACCTCACCTATTTTTTTTTTCTGTTTGGCACAGTTAAATTCAAGATTATTCCAGCTTCATCTCTTTGTGGACAGACTTGCCCCCATCCAAGTGGATATTTACTGGATTCAGTTTTTAGCATTTATTTTTGAAGATATTTTAATGAATTACCTGATCATCTATTTTATGTTCCTCTTAAGCTGAAGAATGATATTAACTAAATTATATCCTGAAAAGTTTGTTCAGTAAGTTTTAAATACTTCAATAAGTATTAAACACTTCCAGTGTGGTTTCAGAGAACTAGTTTTTGTTAGAAATTTATTTTTCTATAGTTTTGTACGACTCCAGGGCTGTTTGGGTACAGATTCGAATCTTACTCATTCTGTGTGGAGTTTGCATATTCTCCCTGTGTCTGCGTGGGTTTTTTCTTGGTGCTCTGGTTTTCTCCCACATTCCAAATATGTGCAGTTCAGCTGAACTGGCCAGGCTAAGTTGCTCGTAGTGTGTGTGTGTGTGCGTGTGCGTGTGCGTGTGCGTGTGCGTGTGCATGTGCGTGTGTGTGTGTGTGTGTGTGTGTGTGTGTGTGTGGATGTCTACTCTGCTCTTACCTATCCCCTCTGCCTTGGACCCTGTTATTCAAGGATAGGCTCCAGAACCCCACAACCCAGAACAGGACAAATGGTTACTGAAAATGGGTGGATGGATATTTTTGTCTGCATGCCTTTCATTTTACTATAAATCTCTGAGAAGCTGGTTTTAAAAATACAGGTAAAGTTTATATAAAATAAAGTTTATAATTATTATAATCGTAACTAAAGAAAGCAGAGTACACTGGGTCCTTCACTTATGTACACTGGGTCTGAATACTCATGTCAATCTGTTTAATATTGCGAAGACCTTGCTTAATTAATAAATCTGCAAGGTCTCTAAAATCTTGTTTTCACTTTGTCATTAAGAATTGCATGTAAACTGATAAGCCAAATTAATTTAAATAATTTTAGCATAAAGCTACAACAAAAAAAATGGGAAAAAAACTGAAGGGGTCTGAATACTTTCTGCACTGTACATGGTAATCTCTTCACAGGTTAAACACAAGTCATGCAGCAGGATTTTGTATTAGTTGGATGGAGTCCAGACAGCAGAGAGTTGCAGTAGTCTATGCAGGATATCACCATGGTCTGGACCAGGAGTTGTGCAGAGTTTGTGAAATAGAGGTGGATCTTGCAACCGTTATGCAGGATATATTTGTAGGATCACGTTGTGGCTTTGTTGAGAGAAAGACAGACTCCAGTCAATGCAGGAAAATGGACCAGCTGGGAGGTGAGGAGTCTCTGTTTTGTTTCATTTTAGGTGGTGATTAGACATCCTTGCAGAGATATCTGAGAGGAAAGTGGTGATGTGTAATGTCTGTAGCCCTGGGAGGAAAAGAGAGGGAGAGCTGAGTATCTTTGGCGTAGCAGTAGTAGGATAATCTGTGGGAGAAAATGACAGGGCTAAGAATAGAGGTGTAGACTGAGAAGACTAGAGGCCTAGTACTGAGCCCTCTGGGACACCAGTTGAAAGTGACTAAGGAGATGACCAGGAGCCCCGCATCACTGAATGGTAGGATGTACTTGATAAGTAGGAATCAATCCATTTACAAATTTCATTTTGACTCGATTTGTTTGTAAGTTCAAAAAAAAAGAAAAACCAATTGGGCTATAATTTATTCTATATCCATCAAGTATTATCAGTTGTAATTTATCTTAAAAGCCTTTTTTAATCTAGAATGCCCAGGAGGGGTGGGCAGCCACTGGCACTTTTTCTCCCTTGCTTTTCAGTTGGGAGTTTTTTGTTCCTTTCCTTTGTGGCCAGCAGGCATACTTATAATTTTAAGAACTGCATGAATACTGTTGTAATTTAACATATAACCAACTGTATCTATATCTACTATATCTATCTATATCTATTTGTTTTCCTCATGCTTTTGTTCAACGCTCTGTGTCACTGTGTGAGAAGAGCGCTCTATAAAAAAAAATTGATTTGAATTGAATTGAATAAATTGCTCACCCAGTGCAGGGTGATTGGAAATACAGAGCATGAGACAGAGTACACTGTGGATTCAATGCAAGTCTGTTGCAGGAATTTTATTTTACTATCTTTTATGAACTTGAAGCATCAATAAAAATTAAATCTACTTTAAAATTGCTGCAAATAAAAAAGAGTAATTTGAGTTATAATGAACAATTTCAATGTCCCTTGATATATGTATATACTGAGAGACCACATCCTGTATATATCTTCACCTCTTTTATGACTCGTCAAGGTTGATAGCCTGTACCTATTTAAATATGCAAGTATGGCTTGCAGCTGGTGGGTTTTGAGGTATGACAGCTGGAGGTATCTCTTGCATGCAAAGAAACTCTGCTGCACAGAAAAGTTCAGGGCACCACGTCTCACACTCCCACGCAAAGCCCTGTTGTCATAACAATGTAGTTGCTTACTGACAATCATGTCTCAGAAAGGGGATTAATTTAAAAACCCAAGTATGAAATTAAATTTGTAAAATAATTATATTGGTGGAAATAATAAGCACAACCTTTATACTATAACGTACAATAATCTCATTTAAGTACTAATTTTTTCATGTGATTAGCCTTTCATAATGTTGGTTGCAAGTACATGTTACAATTACACTGTTTATAGATTGTTTTTTAATGCTATTTACAGATTTTTTTTTATATGCACTTCAATTTCATGTTCATGAAATCATCCTAGGACTGCACAGTATTTAGTTAATTAGTTATTTGTGCCTTTACTTGATGCTTTTATCCAAAACAACTTACAATGGTTTACTCTTTATACAGTTGAAAAATTTCTACTAGAGTATTTCAGGGTACGCACTTTGCTCAAAGGTACTGCAGTAGGAGATGGGATTTGAACCTGGGACCTTTTTTGTGCAAGCAGCAGCTCTAAACACTAAGCTACCTTCTCCTCAGTATATTTTAAACATTATTTTTGAAAATTATACATGTAAAATTTGTGGTTGTCTTTTACACAGTAGTTCTATATTTCTGTTCTGAATGAAAATAAAAAACGAGTTAGTCATATCCATAAAAAAAGTCTCCATGCTGTGAATAACTTGTCGACTTTGCAAATAGTGGAGTTCTGAAATTTCAAAGTTTCTGTATACATTTGTTGCATAGTGAACATGAACTGCGTTTAAATACCCAGCTGACTGACATGAAATGCACCCAAAGAAAACAGGAATGAGTGACATAATTTATTTTGTTTCCAAAGCCTTTACAGCTTGTGTCTAGCAAAAATGAGTCCTGGTAATGAATAACAAAATAGATGATGGTGAATTAGTGAACAACTTGTGGAGCTTCCATACTATTTTCAGGAATTTTTAATTTATCTTCATTTCATTGGAACTGAAATTAATACAAATATCATAATTTTTTTACAGGTTTTTAAAAGATTTTTACAGAACCTGACCAGTGAATATATTCAGGGAATTCTGTATTGTTAAAAAATGTTGTTGGTAAATTCATCCTCTAGAACACCTGTTTTGCTTTCTACCTATGGTTATGCATTTTCATTGTATTTCAGTTAGAAGAATGCTATATTTCTTTCTGGAAAAATTATGTCATTGTAACATTTTTTTACAGTTGTACATTCATCTGGTATTGACTTACGTGTGTGTTAATTAAATTTTTAACTTAAAAATTGTGGGCAGATGCTGTGTAGAGTTTGAAACCCAGTACAATGGAGGGAGAGGCACTGAAAGACTCCATCTTCGACTGCAATAAGCGGATACCATGGGAAGAGGACTGCTATGTAGATCTTCAGTCTAATACCTGTCACCCTTACACAAAGATAAAAATAGAGGGTAAGAAAAACTCGTAAACATTAGGTAGCAATAGAATTTTATTAGGTTTTGTTTGGTTGCAATCTGCCTTATCTGATATGTAATATATCTAATGATAAATCTGAAGACCAATTGTCCTTCAACATGTAATTTTATTTAACCAATTTTCTGTAATTTTAAATAAAATACTTTCACTGCAATGTATATAAACACTGATCTAAAAGGCAGATCTCACTTTTTTCCATAAATTTTCCCTTCATTCTTGCCCTTTGTGATCCAGGTTTTTGGATACACAAGCATCGGAAGCAACTGATGCACTGTATTTCAGGCCCGTTTCTTGACAATGCCATAACTCACTTAAGAAAACTGAACCTGCTTACGCTGGAAGAAGTCCTGCATATTCAATCACTGGGGCAACTGCAGGAAAAGGTGTGCATGTTTATTAATATCTTGGCCAACAAAGGTCTGGAAGGATCTGAAACGCTACAGGCCTTCTTTCAGAAAACAAACACCCAGCTCTATGGACTCATTACACTGCAAGGTAATAAGACCCCAGACTCTATCTATTTCAAAGATGTAGAGTATCACAGCATAAGAAAGAAAATGTTTTAAATGACATGGGTAATAGTTAACTGAGGACCAAATTATGTTGCCACAATCCTGTCCAGGTGAGCTGCGAGAGATCATAATGTGGGCTGTGAAAACTCAACAAAACTTATTACAGACCTCCCTGTCTTAATCAAATTGCATTATTTGTTCCAAAAGCATTCTCGTAAAGCAAATTCTGGATTACCATTATTTAACATTTGAAAAATAGGTAATTATTCCTAAAATGCACAAAGGAACTTTAGGAAATTTAATTTAAGACCTTTCTGAATATCTAAATTATTCAAGTTCAATCCATCCGTCAGACAGTTGTGTCTGTTTTCATTGTAAACAACCCTTTTATGTAAAGGATGAGCATACATGTTGTTGCATGTATAAATGTAGAATGTGAGTGCTAGTCCTGCTGTTTATGCACCTAAAACTTGAGCTTCAGCACAGCTCACCAGGTGTTTCTTGTATTGTGAGCTGATAGCTCATTATGCAAATTTTATAGTACAAATTATGCTCATAATGCTCTCATAATATGAGTGCCCCTCATGCTTGGGACAACTACAAATTATTAACTCTCATCACTATAAATCAGTTGTGAAAATAATAAAAAAAAAGATATTGGTATTAAACAAGTTTGTGAAAATAGTTGTTTACTATTTACAAAGTTTTAATGATTTTCCAGTTTAACTTTTTAATTAGCATTTTCTTCACATTTTCTAAAATTTCTCAGTTGAGCAAACACAGGCCAAGTATAAATATGTAGCTAATATTTGTTTTCTTTTAACAAGTTCCTACAATTAAATTTAAGATTATTTGTATTTTATAATCTTCCCAAAATTACATACTGTTTGCTTTAGAGCAAATCTGCTCAAAGTTAATTTGTTTCAACTGTATAACAAAATAATGTTGTCTTCTTCTTGAGTACAGAACCAATAATACAGAAGCACACAGAAGTCCTACAGAGCCGCTATGGAGAATGGAGTCCAGGCCTATTATCCACATGTCCAAACTTGTATAGCTATTCCAACTTGCTGATAGTGGAGGGACTTACGGACCTGCAGCAGAAGGAACATGACATTGTACAGATTGAGACCACCAAAGGGACATGGAGACACAACACTATACAGTTGCCTATGGACAAACTCTTGCAGCCTCTCACACGTGTTAGCATGCCTCCACGCATCCTGCTCACAGTTGGAGTGGCTGGCATCGGGAAGAGTACCTTGGTCCGGCACTTTGTCCAGCAGTGGTATACAGGCAAGATCTGCCAAGATGTGAATTTTGTCTTCCCCTTCAACTTCTGGGAGCTGAATGCTTATGAAAAACTATCAGCGGAACGGCTAATTAAATTGGCTTACCCTTATGTAACTGATATAAGCCATGTCTTCAACAGTGATACTCGAATTCTTATCATCTTTGATGGTTTGGATGAGTTCAGATGTTCACTAGACTTCTCTGAAGCACTGCCTTGTACTGACCCAAAGAAGGATGTCCCAGTGGACAACTTGATTACTAACATAATTCGAGGTAACATTTTCCCTGAAGCTTCAATATGGCTGACCTCCAGGCCTAATGTTGCTGCCCAAATACCTGGAGGCCTTGTGGACAGAATGACTGAAATACCGGGACTAAGGCACAAGGAAATACAACAGTTTCTCTGTCACATGTTCCAAGACAGAGGTCTGCACAACCAAATATGGAGTCATATAAAGTCCAACAAGATCTTTCTTGTCATGTCTTATATTCCCTGCATTTGTTGGATTTTAGGCTCTACACTTAGTTTCCTCATAAGACACAATATACAGGACAGTCTGCCCCGGACATGGACTGAGGTCTATTCGTATTTTTTTAAGATGATCGTGGAGGAGGGCTCAAGGGACAAGGAACCTCTAAAAATAGAGCAGGCCTATGGAAGCAACCGGAGGCTTATTAGCAGTTTAGGGAAGATGGCATTCTATGGGCTAATCAAACGAAAGTACAATTTTAATGAACAAGACATGAAGGCCTATGGGATTGATCTGCCTTCACTTCAAGGAAATCTGTGTAGTCGTATTCTGATCAAAGAGGAGTCGACTGTATGCATAGCATACTCCTTCATACACCTCACTGTGCAGGAGTTTTTGGCAGCCACTTTCTATTACACAGCCTCTAAACGGGCCATCTTTGATCTCTTTACAGAAAGTGGTATGTCATGGCCCAAGATAGGATTCCATAATCACTTCAAAAGTGCTGTACAGCGTTCACAGCAATCTGAGAATGGCCAGCTGGATATGTTTGTACGCTTCCTGTCGGGCTTGTTATCTCCAGTAGTGGTCAAGCCTCTGTCTGGGCTATTGCTGTTGGCCAAGGAAGAGAACAGCGTCTACCGAATGGCAGCAACAGCCTTCCTGCAGAACCTGCTCAGCTCTGGTGGTACTGTCTCACTTTGGGCTGTCAACATGGTCTATTGCTTGCAGGAGCTGCAGCACATAGAGCCCACACGCAATGTGGAGGAGAGCCTCCGCACAGGCAGTCTGGCTGGCAAGCTGACACTGTGCAACTGTTCAATCCTTGCCTACCTTCTTCAGGTGTCAGAGGGGTGTGTTGAAGAAACTAATCTCTCTGGATGCCTTAACTACACGGTTGTAAAGAGCCTTCTGCCACAGCTACTCTACTGCAGTAATCTTAGGTGAGTTAATCCTCAGTTTAAGTAGCTGAAGCTGAAATGTAAATGTAAGCAACTGAAGTTTATACTGCGGTTTTACATAGTTAGAAAGAAAATGAACATGTTTTAACAATGAAAGATTTGTGTTATGATAATTTATTGTGAGTTGCAGTCCAGCGCATAAAGTTATATAAAGCACTGCAGTGCTCTAATCAAAAATTAGGAACCAATGTTATTAATGTTATTCTTGAGTAACTTTAATGTTTATGAAGTGAGACAAATGTAAACAGGCTATATGCAGTGAATAGCAAAAAATAAAACATTTATTAGAATAACAACAATTTTGGTCTATAAAACTAGAAGTATAAGTTTTGATTTTTATTTGCTACTTTTCCAAAAGAGGGGTGAGACAACAGTGCAGAGGTTAGAACTACTGACAATTTTCCACATTGCCATAGTGAATTGAACATTAGGTTTAATATCTTGCTAAATTGTTTCCAAAATGTTTCAGCTAACATCATATCAAAAGTGATCTAATGCAACATTGTGCAACTCTCCATCCATCCATCCATCCATCCATCCATCCATCCATCCATCAGTCAATCAATCAATCAATCAATCAATTTGTGCAGCCATTCATGAATGGGTGTAATGAACACTACTTAAATTTGTATTTAATTTTTAACTGAATTGCAAAGTGAATACTGAAAAGTGAACTGATCCCAGTTTTTTCCCACTGCTGTCCACCTCTAAGAACTGTCTTTATATTTTTAGACTTGAAAACAACAATTTTAAAGATGATGTCATGGAATTGTTTGGCAGCTTACTTAGTGCAAAGGACTGTCACCTTCAGAAAATCAGGTGAGATCTCATTGTTTTGTGATAATTCTGTCACAATTCATTCACATTATGGTCTCTCAGATGTTTATACATCTGAGCTGGTTTCTTTTTCTTTCAGGATTATACATCATTACATTCATATTCTTTAATACAGAGACCAATCTTCAGCATCACTGTCCTTCAGTGCTGCAATTGGCTATTAATGTGAAGGATGCTGACTGCAAATATAATAGTTAAATTGGTGGTTCTCAATGACTTTTAAGATTTGTAACTTCCATATCCTGCTATGTGGTATACTGTTAAAGACCCTCAAGTTCTATTAAAATACTGAATATATGAGCATGACTTAAACAACAAAAATATCTAAAAAGTTCATGAAATTCTTTACTTAAAATATATGAAGCCCAAAGCATCTGACAACTAAAAATACATATTTTCTCAGCATTATTTATTGATTTAGTTGATTGTTTGCTTTTCACTACCTCACAAAATAAACAACTATTTCTTTTTAATTATTCAATAGTCAACCTAAAGGTCTAATCTTACATCATAACATAATACTTATCTTTTTTCTATGCTATTCCCTCCTTAGCCTGGCAGAGAATTCCATCAGTAACAAAGGAATCAAGGCCATTAGCAGATCCTTGATGGTGAACAGAAGCTTGACTTCTCTTGAGTAAGAACAATCACAACACCTTTATCTCACAAAATTCATCCTATTTTGGTAACTGTTTTACAGTAGTAATACCATACAATGGAAAAGTGAAATGAGTATGTACTGTTTTTGGTACATTGAATCTTCATGTTTTCTTAGCCTTCGCAGCAATAACATTGGTCCCAAAGGAGCCAAGTCTCTCGCTGAAGCTCTGAAAAATAATAATGTGCTGGTTTCAATCAGGTGAGCAATGCTCTGAACCAGCTTATGGGTTCAGCGAATTTATTACCTGTCTTAAACACACACACACACACACACACACACACACACACACACACACATCGTCTGAAACCGCTTGTCCCAAGCACAGGTCGCGGCAAACCGGAGCTTATGACTTTGAAATGCTATCTATCAATTTGCTTTGTTTCACATTTTATTAAAACATCAACTCTCTGCCAAAAACTTTTTATACAGACACATTTCTTCAGAATTACAGATTTGCACACACACTGGCTGAAACCGCTTGTCTCAACCGGGGTCGTGGCGAACTGGAGCCTAAACCGGCAGCACAGGGCGTAAGGTGGGAGGGGGAGGGGACACACCCAGGACGGGATGCCAGTCTGTCGCAAAGCACCCTAAGTGGGACTAGAGCCCCAGACCCACCAGAGAGCAGGCACGCTGTGCCACTGTGCTCCCTTATAGATTTGCTCTTTATCTAAAATCTAATACTACAGACATTTCATCTTTGGCTTATTTTATATTTGTGATGGTCATGAGAAACAGCCACAAAATGTGTTTCAGTTGTACTTAGTTTTCATTTCAGCCTGCAGAACAACATTATTGAAGATGAAGGGGCTAAAGCTATGGCAGAGGTTCTGCAGTCCAACCGCAAGCTGGTCGTTCTAAAGTGAGCATTAATTCATAACTCTCTGGAATTCAACTCCAGAATAATATGATGCAATTTTTCAAAATTTTTGCTCATTCTAAAAATATTTAAAATACCTTTCTTCCAGTCTTAGTTGTCTAAATCTGAATCGGTATGAAATCCAATTAAGTATCGGCTTATTTTTTCCTTGTATCTGTATATATGCGTATCAATAGAATTGAAGTGACTGATTTCCTCTTGATTTCCTTCTGAGGGATTTCTTGAAGTCCATCGTGGTGAACTGACAAATTACGTACATTGCTCACTTAAAATAATTTTTTTCAGTTGTAGGCATATTAACTTTGGAAAGAAAATGCACTTTTAATGTAATCTCATATTTAATTCAGCTAAATATTTTCTTTTTCATTGTGTCTCCAGCTTGCAGAAGAATGCTATTGGTGCAGAAGGAGCAAGGAGCATTGCAGAGTCGCTGCAAAGAAACCAGACTCTTAGAGAGCTAATGCAAGAAGCTTGATATATTATTCAATATCAGTTTGTGTGTCCTGTAGAAATAATGCCTAAATGCCCCATGCTAAACTCTTTGTAATGTACAAAATAATTTTGGCTAATGAAGATCTCAGAAGTTGTGAATGTACTTGTAGTCATGAGCCAGATTTGTCTCTACAGCCTGTCTAGCAACCAGCTTGGGGATAAGGGGGTGGCAGCTCTTGCCCAGGCCCTGGTGGTGAACCACAGCCTCATTACCCTTCAGTTGGTGCCATTTCTCATTCATTCATTTTGTGTCATATCTCAACCAGTAACTGTGTTTTTGTCATGCCCTCACATGGTGCCCAAGTCTTAAAACTGAAATTTGCTCTTGCAGCCTCCAGAGTAACTCCATAAGCAACAAAGGGGTGACAGCACTGACAGCAGCACTCCAAGTCAACAAAGGGCTCACAGATCTAAAGTGAGAACTCTGTTACAGAAGATATAGAGTTGACACAAGGCATTTACCTTGGCCATGCTAGAAAGGTTTTAATTCCTAGCTTTTAAAAGTGAAAGTCATGCTGAGGAGAGTCTGCACTCATTCCAATGTTTTGGTTTCTCAGTCTGCGTGAGAACTCCATTGGGGTACAAGGAGCCAAGGAAATTGCTAAGGCACTACAAGCAAATAACACCCTGAGAAATTTAGAGTAAGTCTAAATAGCCATGCTATGTACCATACCAGAGGCTGTCCTGATGCTAGGAGAAATTGGTTTTTGTTACAGCTGAACTAGCTCTTAATTACTCAGCCTTGATTGGAATATTGACTAAATTGCTGCACAATTTAAAACTCTTTTTTTTCAGTTAAGTTCCAAATTAATTATTGTTAACAGTAGAATACTGAATAACTCATAGCTCAGATGGAAAAATTGCAAATTACCTTAGAAGAACTTGGACCAAAGCAACACAGGAAATTCATTCAGAAATATTCTTAGTAGCTATGACAATATTAAGGTTATAAAAATCTCAGGCCATTTAACAAAGCTTTATTGGTGTCTTTCTCTCTCTGTAAGTCTGACAGCAAATTTGTTGCATGATGATGGTGCAAAGTCAATTGCAAGGGCAGTGAAAGTCAACTGTGCTCTTACGTCACTTCAGTAAGTAATAGCTTCACAACTAGTCACAAGAACACTCATGAACTGTTATTTATGCAGAAATATGCAGTCTGATTATATAAAGGATCTTAATATGACCATCATCATTCTGCATCATGTTTATATCTAACCATTTGCTTCATTTTCCAGCCTACAGTGGAACTTCATAAAGTGTAAAGCTGCTCATGCCTTAGCTGAAGCATTAATGGACAACAACACTCTACAACTCCTTGAGTAGATATCTATGTCTTCATCTCTGTCTTCCACTTGTCTCCTGTAAATAGTTAATTTTGTCTGCAGGGAGCATTCTAACAAGATGCACAAAGCTATTCTGTTTAAAAGGCCTCCTTGATTGATGAAATTGCAGGTTTCAATCCCCCTTCAGCTGTAGTACCTACCCTTATGTTAAAATTGCTGCAGTAAAAAAAAATTACCCAACTTTACAAATGAGTAAATAACTGTAGGTACCTTAACATTGTAAGTTGCTTTGGAGAATACCATCAGTTAAATGAAAAAATGTATGCTGAATGAATTTATCTTAACTCCAGAAATGCAGACAGAAGTGCAGATACAGGGAAGAAATGACACACACAATTATCCCTGGCATCCTATATTCTTTCAGCTCCTTCCACAGAAAAATACAACGATATCCATTGTTTTCTGTATTTTTGAGGAATGTCATGTATTCCTGTAACCCTGCCACTGAACACTTGCCTTACTGCTATCTCACAAGAGTCCAAGTGTGCAAAAGATATGGGCTTTTTTTCATTGAGATCTTAGATGTTCTGCTACATGGTATACCTGTCATCTACTTTGTACTCAAACATGCCAGATGTTAGAGACAGTGGATACCATAGTTTTTAGAGCTGTTGCCTTTGGACCCAAGACCCACATTTTCGAATTTCACCTCTGACTATAGTACTTTTGAGCAAGGTACTTACCCTAAATTGCTCCAGTAAAAATAACCCAACTGTTTAAATGGGTAAATAATTGTAGGTGGATTAACATTATAGAAAAGGATCAGCTAAATGAATAAATGTAAATGTTATGATCAATTGGTGAGTAGCATAATGTTCCCATAAAAAGTCACTGTAGATCTCAGATAAATTGGCCAATTTTTCCAGGGCACTGTGCATTAAAAATCACAAAACTACAGAATCAAGAGGAGCCACTCTAGTGTCCAGTCTAGAGAGGCTTGAAACTCTGCACAGTTGTAATTTAGTGTAGTAACTTAGTTAGTTATACAAATAATTAGTAATTATTAGTCTAAACTTTCATGGGAGTCTGTTGTTACTGCTTTTTGTCTGGTCTCTCACCAGCAAGCAGAATCTTTATATATAAGACCTTGAATTCACACAGATGCAATGTTCTTATTCTTCCAATGTTCTTGTTTCACACAAATTGGAAAGTCTGCATTTCTGTGTTTCATTCTGCTGTACTGCTGTTCATTGCATTGTATGTCCATGTGTAATGTCAATGCAGTCTCCAGGAAAATGCCATTGGTGATGAAGGAATGATAGCGCTGGCCAGAGCCTTGCGAACCAACACAGCTCTCCACGCACTCTTGTAAGCACCACTGTAACTTTCTTACTTGATTAGTATACTCACTCATTTTGTAATTAGCTCATCAAGCTGTGGTTCGCCTGATTCTGCTTAACAATATTTAGCAACCTTATGTACCAAGATTTCAGTCCATTACTGGGGATATAGCTCATACATTTTGCATGCTGAAAATTTCCTCTGAAATAAATTAGAAATTCTGTGTTCAGTCTCCAAGGTGTGTCAGTGGGGAAAAATGGGGCTATTGCTCTGGCTGAAGCTCTAGGTGTCAACAAAAGTCTGCAAACCCTCGAGTAAGTATACGATGTTACAATGTGGGCAATATAACAGAAGACTGGTTGAATTGAATAGCTTGTACTACCACAAAGTTAAAAATTTTGAATAAGTCTTTCTGAGGTACCAAAATTATTAAAGTACTATACCATTAATATTCAGTTTTGTTAGTCATGTTAGTCTTTGGAAAATCATTTTTTAACTTATTGTTGAACTTTCAGCATATATCAAGATAACACAGACATATTAAAACCCCATAATACACTACTGAGTCACGCAAAACCTCAGATTTTTAGAAAACAAATTAATATTTTGCTCATTTGTTACAGTTTATCTTCAGGAAATGAAGCATGAGTATCTTACTATTTTGAACATAATTAATCCTTTTTACTTGCCATCTTTACTTTGTATGACACTTTCATTGTTTTTATATTATTATTACTTTAATCAAAAAACTTGTCTTTTCTAGTCTCCGTGGGAACTCAATAGGAATGGAGGGAGCCAAAGCCTTATCAAATGCACTGAAGGCGAACAGTAGCCTACGAGTGTTAAAGTAAGCTTCTAATACTTGTGGCTTGTAGCTGTTAACAAAAGCAACATGTAGACCACATCAGTTAAAAATCACACACACTATCTGAAACCACTTGTTTGAAATGGGGTCACGGTGAACCGGACCCCTAACCTGGCAACACAGGGCGCAGAGCTGAAGGGGACACACCCAGGACGGGATGCCAGTCCGTCGCAGGGCACCCTAGGCAACACTCAAACCCCAGACCAAACCCACTGCACCACCACCACCACCCCTCCCCCTTGTTAATCACCCAGAAATTAAATTTTATAACAATGCTGTTCATACTCTGATACTTTTTCCAATGAGTAAAATCTTTGAAGAGGTCAGACATTGGTTTGTACCATATTGAAAAAGTCAAAGAAGTATGAATTTTGGCCCCTGATAATGTGAGCTACAGTACAATTATTAGTTTGCAGGAAAACTCTCTTGGAATGGATGGAGCCATCTTCATAGCCACAGCCCTGACTAGGAGCCACCAGCTCACCTACATTAAGTGAGTATTAGTCTACATTTTAGTTCAGACCATAAACATCACAACATATCTTGTACCTTATTTTTATGAATTTGTGTCATGACCTTCTAGAACTGCTGGTTCAAAGCATAACTGCACACCTTCAAATGCACATACACATACACATTGTCTGAAACTGCTTGTTCCAAGCGGGGTTGTGGTGAGCCGGAGCCTAACCCAGCAACACTGGGTGTAAGGTTGGAGGGGGAAAGGACACACCCAGGACGGGACGCCAGTCCGTCGCAAGGCACCCCAAGTGGGACTCAAACCCCAGACCCACCAGAGAGCAGGCCCTGGCCAAACCTGCTGTGCCACTGAGCCCCCTAACACCTTGAAATGCTACTTGAATTATCCGATCACTTTTCAAAATCTTTTATTTTGCTCGTCATTTTTCATTTCATATAATCATTGTCTCTGTAGCATGTAAGTTCAGGGGTTATACAGGGTACAGTAAATCAATTAACAGTCAGCAGCTAAATTTTGACTGTTTTGACTGACAAGCTCATAAAATAGTTGGCTTAGATACTTGACAAAATACATTTACAGTACTGTGCAAAAGTCTTGGGCATTTAGATGTTTCACAGAAATATTTGTTTTAGACGGTTATTTAATGTCTTCTGCATTAGTGTCAATGGTAAGAGCATATTTTAGATTTACAAGTATTCCTTTTGCAAAAAGTTACAGTATTACAATAAGGGTTTTGTATGTTGTTAAAAAAAAGAAAGTACACAGACACACATACTGTCTGAGACCACATGTCCTGAGCAAGGTTGCGGCGAACCGGAGCCTAACCCAGTAACACAGGGCACAAGGCTGGAGGGGGGAGGAGACACACCCACGATGGGATGCCAGTCCATCGCAAGGCACCCCAAGCAGGAGTCAAACCCCAGACCAGCCAGAGAGCGGGACCCGGCCAAGCCCACCGGGACGAACAGTTGTTGACGATGGATGTTTACTAAGCTTTGTAGAAAATTTATTAATTAAGAGCATTATTTTTGGAAGCATTCTCAGTTTACAGCTTTTTTCCCCAATCAAGTGCCTAAAACTTTTGCACAATACTGTATCTTCATCCGAGGCCAAATGTGAGTGTCGTGATCGAAGTCAATGTGACATAGCAGTCCATACTGTGGGATGTAGTCCTTGATCAGAATGTTTGCAGTGGGGGTAGCTGTGTCTTTGCATGCAGAAAATGCCGTCACCAAAAGATGGAAACCTGTCAGCAATGACTAACACATTTGAGGAGCATTTTTCTTTGGATTTAGAAAGGTAGCGTACATGAAGAAGTCAGAATGGTCCACGTGCTGTAAATATGCCTAGTGGTGGCATCTGTGGTCTGAGATGCTGCGGTCTGAGTTATGGCCTGAGACATTGCAGTCAGAGATTTTTCACTCATAGCTTGTGATTATTTTCTGAATTTTGTACCTTTGTTCATGGATCCCGTTGAGGATTTTGTCACAGTTAACTTGCCTAAGAGAATATACCTGATGAGTCAAATAAAGCACCAAGGACTGTGGCCCAACAACTTCTATTCTCTATGCCTGTCTCCTGTCTCTGTAGAGCTTTACTTCCTTTTCCAATAGCCTAATTGGGTAATATCAATATAGACATGGTGTTGACTGTCATATATGTGGTCTGGACAGTTCTGCCAGCATCCAAATGCTCTGAGCAGTGTTCCATAGATCTCAGTTTTTCACTGTGTTTTTGAGTCACAGTTGCTTATTGCCATGTTGCTTCAAGGACATACAGGGAATGATTGTTCATTGCTGGGGATGCCCAGTGGTACTACTTGACTTTTACCTTCTTAGGAATGTTGGAACATTTCTTGTTGTACATTATTGAGCATAACATGCTAATTGGAATCTTGTCAGCCATTCAAGAGGCATGTCAATGGCTGAACTATTTTTGCACAGGCATCTATTCTGGCCCTGCTGTAATTAGGGGCTCTTGAACTATAAATGACATCTGAGCAGTTTGGATATCCTATGCACTGTTGTGTGTAATTTCTCTTTTGCCCTGGAATTCTTCTGTCCCAGATAAATATCTTTTTGATTAGATTGATTGCATAATCTCTGCTTTGTCAAAGCTGGCTTTGTTCTCCTTATCAAAGAGGTGATCCAACAGAACTTAGTCTCTCCATGCTATTCTTTCATTTCTGAAGTCACAAAGGTATCATAAATAAAAAAAAAAAGACCACTGACCCAGATGTTATCACAGAGACATGTGATAGACAGTGGCACTGTTGTGCAGCCCTTGATGCAAAGCTGTGTAGGGTTATTGTTGGTCTTTCACCATAAAGGCAAGCTATGGCTGAACCTCTGGGGCTAGAAGAATCGGCCAGAACCCATGAACCATATCTGATACTAAAACTTGTTCTGTTTCAGGCATATGAAGATCGTGGAAGGATTTGATACAAAAGGTGTTAGCTTATTAGTGTGTTACTTTGCTATTCTGTGGACCACATGAAGGTACTATGTGCCACACTACAGGGCTGTTGGAGGGGCTGCTGGAGTGTATCACTCTCTTCTAGTTCTGTGGCAATAGGTAGAATTCACTCTACTGATGTTTGATTGATGGGGTATTTGTTATGCTGAGCAGTACCCTTTCTGTGACTGAAACAGATTCAATTAGGTGTAAACCTCCAATTTCATATGATAAATAATGATGCAGTGGACTGGCATCCCATTCAGGCTGTACCCCCACCTTAGCCTTATGCCCAGTGATTCCTGGATGGATGGCTGGATTTTTTTAAATAATATTACTAAATAATTTTTGTCTTTTGGCCATATCAAATGTTTTGTTAAATGTTCTTTTTCCTATTTATTGAAAATTCTTACCTCTCTTGTTTGTTTGAACTATGTCAGCACATCCATGACTAATACAGGGTGGATGATTGGTCCTACTCATAATGATGTGGTGAGTGTGCTAGGTCCCAGCGCACTCCAGTTAATAACAAGAGCTTCAATCAGCTGCAGAGATGGCCCCCATGTTTGGCCTTTTCGGTTTGATTTCAGAGTTTGGCAGTCTGTTTGGTCTAATTGTACAGTTTGCCATTGGTTTGCACAATTGCAAAATAATAATAATCATCATCGTTACGTTTATTCTTATTGTTATTATAACAAGCCTACACTTTGATCATTTATATGGGTGATTGTCTGTCTGGACCCCCAGGGATAATACCCCCACAGGCCAGAGGAGGTGCCACTCACTGCCGGTGGCCCAGACCCAAGCACCTGTTCACAATTTGATACTTCCTGAGGTATAAAAGCAGCAAGCGGAGGAGGACAGGTTGCGTATTCTTAATCAGTGGTTTCTGGTGTGGCCTCCTTTGTGGTCAGTAGGTCCCTGGTTTCTCAGTTTGTGGTGTTTATGTTCCAGTTCCGAGTGCCTGTCCTCTACTCCTGCCTCTTGTTCTCCAATCCTGGTCCAATGTTCCCCGTCCGGTATTTCGACTCGCCTCCGTGTACTCACAGATTACGTTTCACTTTCACCTTTGTGCGAATATACTGCGTATCTCTTTGTCCCCCATTTATTGTTTCACCTCCATCCAGTACTGTACAGTTTGCACTGCGCACTTGTAAAACCACTCTGCACGTGGGGTAATTTTACTTTTCGTCCGTGTTCGGACGTAACTGCAACGCATGTCCGTGTCGGACTCATCTCCGGGCAATACAATTTGAATTTCATGGACTACAGCTGAGCAGTAGTTAGAAATACATGTTCTGTACATTTGCCCAGGTAGTAAAGCTCAAACTATAACAAGTTGAATTAAAAAGTGCAGTTTTTGTATAATGGTAACACCGATTCACAAATATATGCATAGAAAAAAGGATAGTGTCTCCTTTTTCAAATATTAATCTGTTTATCTTAAATGCTAATGTTCGGCATACAGCTGTAATATTACTATCGTGATGTGCAGCACCGTTGGTTTGGATGGAGTGAAGAAGGATGCACAGGCAGTGTTCATCTTGAACGTTTTTATGAAGACGGGGACACAGGGAAATGATGCTCTCTGTCCGAGGACCCCATTTCCTCCAAGACCTGTGCTTCTAGCCAGGCTGCCTAGCACCCCTTGGCTCTCCTCACACATGCTGGCAGACAGTCACCCCATCATTTCCCCCAGAAGTGCCCCCAGTTGTTGCACATGCTATTTACAAGTTACCCATGATGCAGCTATTTCCATTAAGCAAGTCTTCCCACCTAGACACAGTAATGTGGGTTGCTGCAATATATTGCATCCAGACATGGTGTTATATTTGGAGGTTGAGTGTATTGTGTTCTTTGTAGAGTTAACAGTGCTGTTTGAGGGTGCTACTAAGGAAGAATATGAGTGGAAACTGTTAAAGTATGCTGATCTGGTGGCAGAGGCAAGGGACTGTGGATAGCAGGCTCATGTGACACTGATAGAGGTAAGTGTTAGAAGGTTTGTGGCTAAATCAGCGATGGCATTGTTGGGGGCGTTTTCATATTAGAGGCTGCTTGTTAAAGGCAGGGGTGAAGGAGCTTTCTGAGGCAGCTGAGAAAGCAAGTCAGTGGTTATGGCTGAAAAGAGAAGTTGGGGTTATAAGTTGGAGGAAGGTGTGTAGTGGTGGAAACTAGTGGCAGGTGGTGAGTAATGGGTAGCAGCTGGTGAAAATTAAGGTGTGACCTTGTTAATTAAGATATCTTAAATTTGTGGAGTGGTGCAGTCACATGTATGGAAGGTTGTGTGGTTAGAAGGTATGTATGGAGCTGTGGTTTAAGTGGTTGAGTTAGGAGTTGCAGTATTTGTTGTAGGTGGGTGGACCTGGGATGCCAGACTGCACTGTTGAGCTTTTGGGGGGGGGTGTCGTGGGCTTAATTCAATGAAATGCTGCCAAAGTGAGGTGCCCACTTGATAAATTCAATGAAATATGCATGTTGGTACTCAGCTGGTTTAGTTGGTGGGTTAGGGTTGGTCTGTGGGTTTGGTTTGATTGGCTCTTCATAGTGTGTGTGTGTTCGTTCGTTCGTTCGTTCGTTGGAGGAGTTGGCTAAGTTTCTTGGTCTCAGGCCGTGGAGATATATGTTGGGTGGTGTTCTCTATGTCTTCATGTTGGTGGGACTGGGTCCTTGTGTACAGCTGCTGGAAAAAAATATGCATGGGGTATAACATCTTTTCCTGTCTATCTTGAATAACTAAACTTTTTTTTTTTTTTTTCTTTTTTTAAAGTGAACAACCAATGATTTAGTATGTGAGGGGGAAAAAAAAACACTTTTTAACAATACAAAACATTTGAATAAAATGCTTAATGAAACAGTTTAAAAACTCAAATGACTAATAGTGTTTTAACAATTTCTGGTGCTTTCTACTTTATTCCCCTAACTGTAGCCTCCAAGGAAATCGCATTGGAGAGTCAGGGGCCAAGGTAATCTCGGATGCTATTAAAACGCAATCTCCAGGTTGCACGGTGGACATATAACAGCCTCTGGACAAGTGAAGAGTGAAGTCTACAAAAGCCAAGGTCATGTCAACATCAGGACTGTTTCGCTAACAGATGCATATATATAATATATATAATATATATATATATATATATATATGATTAATCATCCCATGAGGAGAAAAGGAAGACATGTTAACTTTTAAAGATTCTTGAGACTTAAGTTTTATTGGGTGCATCATATGTCACTTATTGCACAGTTAGTCTCAGAATATTTGTACAATTTTTTTTTTTTTTTTTTTTTTTTTTTTTTTTCTTTTTAAGAAATGGTATTGCAAACTATATTCCAAGGTCTGCATTTTATAAAATAAAAAACTTAATGTTCTCAACCTTATTTAACAGCATCTTTGAAGAGATAATACATTATATCCAATGTAATGCAGCTGAGGTGTATCCCAATACAAGTGTCATAGCAAAGGGTCTGAATACTTATGTCATTGTGATGTTTATTTTTAATAAATGTGCAAAAATTTCTAATCCTGTTGTCATGAGGTACACACATTTTCAGAACCGCTAGTCCCATACGGGGTCACGGGGAACCGGAGCCTACCCGGTAACAGAGGGCGTAAGGCCGGAGGGGGAGGGGACACACCCAGAACGGGACGCCAGTCCATCGCAAGGCACCCCAAGCGGGACTTGAACCGCAGACCCACTGAAGAGCAGGACCCGGTCCAACCCACTGCGCCACCGCGCCACCCTGTCACGAGGTATTCAGTGTAAATTGATGGAAAAATTGATTTAAATAATTTTAGCATAAGGCTGCAATATCCAAAAAAAAATGGAAATATGAAGGGTTCTGAATAGACTGTGTTCTTGACAACTTTACATTTTGTCATTGAGCAGATGCTTTTCTTCAAAGTGACTTCCAGTTAATGCTGTGTAGTGTTATCAGCCCATATGGGTCACTGATCCATATATCAGTGGAAAAAATTCTCTCACATTATGGGTGAACCTGAAAAGCATCTCCTTGGGCTGTTGGAGGACTCGAGTACCTGGAGGAAACCCATACAGATATGGGGAGAACCCGCAAACTCCATATGGACAGAGCAGGGATTAAGTCTACATTCTCTCTCACTATTTAGGCTGCTGTGAGACAGCATCACTACTTGCTGTGCTGCGATGCCACCCTGTTCTAAATCCCATTCTGTTTACAGTCACTTACAGTAAACCCAGGACTGCCTTTTTTCTGTCCAGTTACCGCCATATAATTTTCTTTTCACTTTGCTCTTTTAGTCTGCTGTCGGGGGTGGTGTGGTAGCGCAACAGGTTTGGCCAGGGCATACTCCGGTGGGTCTGGGGTTCAAGTCCCGCTTTGGGGTGCCTTGTGATGGACTGGCGTCCCCTCAGGCCTTGCGCTGCCAGGTTAGGCTCTGGCTCACTGTGTCCCTGCTCGGGACATGCATTTCACACTGTGTGTGTTCTGTTATGGACAGCAAAGTGGTGCATCAGGTAAACCTGGTGCCTCTCCCCTTCTGAGATCTGGGTTCAGATCCTGATTCCACTCTGTGGATTTGCATGTTTGACTTGTATTCATGTTGGTTTTCTCACAATTCATAGACATTTCATTCAGGTAAATGAGTGACTCTGAATTGCTTAGTGTGTGAATAAGCATGTTTATGATTATCCTGAACTGGACCAGGGCCCCATTCAAGTTGAACGTTGTCTTGCGCTGTGGTGGGATAAGTGTAACCCTGCACTGGGCAAGAGACTACTTAGAATGAATTCATTATAACTTTTGTTTTCCAGTTTTTTTCAAATTCTATTTCTCACTGGGTGGCACAGTGGCACAGCGAGTGGCGCTGCTGTTTCACAGTACCTGGGTGGTACAAGAGGACATGGGTTTGATCCCATGATAAGGTGTGTATGGGCTGATAACATTACATAGTTTGTTGAAGTGTCTGCTAAATGTAAATTTTGTCCTTTTATTTGCTTTAGAGTTGAACATCAAATATACCTTTTTCTTTTAAGTGTATTGAGAAACTATACAACACTGTTTTAAATACCTAAAGTTAATTCACATGCAATTACTGTAGTATATACTAGTATGTCTGAAATAATGCATAGAACTATATTGAAATGATTTTATAAGTTTTAAGTAGAGGCTTTCATTTGTGATTTTGCCTTTAAAAAAATGCAAACTTTTTTGCTTTAGGGCTCATTTGGGTGATGGTTTTACTGTGTGACCAAAATTCAAAAGATTTCTGAGAGGTGCTTGTGAGTTGGCACATGGATATGAGACAGCTGAAGTATATGGGAGAAGCTATGTGAAGGATGGAGGGTAGGCTGTGCATACCTTGTGCTGTGCTCAGTGCCACCAAGGTTTGTATTTTGCTTTTTTAAAACGTAGGGTGTTTCAGGGCAATAAGATACTCCATCAATAGCACTGACATCACAGCACCTGACCTGTGCATAGAATTTTATTTATTTTCAAGTTTTCTTGGGCAGTATGATCCTGAAAAGTTCCTCTCAGGTTCTTGGCTGTAGATTTGATTCCAGTTCAGTGTGTATTGAGTTTGCATATGCTTCCTGTGAGTTTCCTTCAAGTGCTTGTGTTTTCACCCACAGTCTGAGGAAATGGGGAATTGAGGATTCTAAATTGCATGTGGTGTCATTTTTATTTTTTACAGAGCGCTCTTCTCACGCAGTGACACAGAGCGCTTTAACACAGGCATACAAAGAAGACAGTCAACTAATGGCTATCATAATGAAGAACTTATTATAGAGCTATAAGTATACCTACTGGCCACCAGGGAAAGGAACAAAAACTCCCAACTGAAGGTTGAGGGAGAAAAAAACCTCTGGGGGTCCACAGGCCAGTGGTTGCCCACCCCTCCTGGGCATTCTAGAAAGTAACAATTTGTAAGCCAGTGTTTAACAAGTAATTATAATATTGGTAAATGGCATCTTGGATGCCCAGCTTGGCATGGAGCTGCTTGATCGTCACAGTAGATGTACATCATCCTCTGTCAGTGTGGGATTCGTCTGTCACCACTCGCCGGCCTGCCTCGGGTCTTATGTAGCGAGGTAGTACTCAACAAGAAGATAGGACAGATAGTAATTTGTTACGTAAGTAAATTTAAAATGCATTTTTGTAAAGGTGATAAATAACCAAGGCAGGTCAAATTACATTACGAGGTGTAATGCCTGAGAGAACATATACGTCTTTAGGGGGGATTTGGAAACAGACGAGGCATTTTTGACGGTAACTGGTAGACTATTCCACAGTTTAGCTGCTCTATAACTAAAGGCACAACCTCCTACTGAGGTCTTATTGATCACAGGTACTTTAAGGTAACCTGCATCTATTGAACGGAGATACCGTCCTGGGATATAAAAATGAATGATCTCACAAAGGTAAGCCATGTATTGCCTTATAGGTCAAAAGTAGGATTTTATAATCAACTCTATAAGAGACCAGGAGCCAATGCAAGGATTTAAGTACCGGTGTTATATGGTCATTTGGGGTGCGGTGATGCAGTGGGTTGGACCACAGTCCTGCTCTCTGGTGGGTCTGGGGTTCGAGTCCCGCTTGGGGTGCCTTGCGATGGACTGGCGTCCTGTCCTGGGTGTGTCCCCTCCCCCTCTGGCCTTACGCCCTGTGTTACCTGGTAGGCTCCGGTTCCCCGTGACCCCGTAGGGGACAAGCGGTTCTGAAAATGTGTGTGTGTGTGTGGGTTATAGGGTCGTACTTCCTAGTTCTAGTAACAATTCTCGCAGCAGCATTTTGTACCAACTGTAGCCTGGATACAGCCTGGTACGGACAACCCGACAATAAAGCATTACCATAATCCGGCCTTATCTAAATGCATGTGTGATTAGTCTAGGATGGGTTGACACTCTTGTCTTGAGTGAACCTTGCCTTACTCCCCATGCTTCCACGGTAGACTGAACCACCACAACCCTGCATTACAACAAGCTGTCATCAGTAATGGCTGAATGGATAGTAAGAAATTTCTCATATCAGTTCTCATATCAAACTACAAAAAGGACACTGCATGAGGATGATGTAAATAAGGACAATAGGCAGCAAAGTGGGTAGAGACATGACCCTCAATGAAACAATCGGAGTTTGAAGCCAACGTCCTTTGAGCAAGGTACTTTAGAACTTCTGCAAGTGCACAGGTAATTGTAAGTAGTTTAGTATACAGTAGCGGGTCTATTCGCACTGCTGGAACTCATCGAAGCAACTCTTTGTGGACCACGCATAGGCATCCCAACATCACCCACATACCTCATGGATAAACACCAAGAATAACCAATCACACAGCAAAATGTTTATGAACTTACATAACTCTATATCTACATCTATGTAAATATCCCCTAAAATGCGATCAGATTTTCATAAGTCCCAAAAAAGAAAACCAAATTAAATAACATACTTAATTTATTCATTGATAAATGAGCCAATGTTGCATATCTCTATGTGGCAAAAGTATGCAACCCTTTGCCTTGTTATACTGCATGACCCACTTTTGCTTGCGTTTCAGTTCAGACATACGTATATACACACTCAGACATTTTCCTGTAGAATTTGCTGGTACAATTCAGAAGTCATAGTTCCATCAATGATGGTAAGCTGTCTTGGTCCAGAAGCAGGCCCAAGGCACCATGTTTCACAGAGGGGGTATGGTTCTTATAGTGAAAGGCAGTGTTTGCCTTTTGCCGAACATAATGCTTCTCATTCAGGTCAAATAATTATATTTTTTGTCTCATCCATAAAACATTCTTCCAAAAGCCTTCTGGCTTATCCAAGTGGTCTTCAAATGGTACATGGGCAGGAATGTTCATTTTGAACAGTAGTGGCTTTTTCCTTGCAACCCTTCTGTGTACACCATTGTTCATGAGTCCACCATCAGGAGAACACTGACATTAGCCAAGTTGAACTCAATTACTTGCATGGCTGCCATTTAATAAGCATCATAGTCAGCAATGGCAATACACAGGACTGCATTTTTTCCCATTTGGTGCTTTATTTGCTTTTGTGGGTACCCTTGTTTTGAACAATAAGGAGTTCAATAGTATATGATAATCCCCATGGCTGCCATGTAAATAAGCATCATAGTCACTTGTGCTGTGTCACTTTCTACCTTCCACTTTGCTTTCTTACTTTTTTGTGTACTTTTTTACTTTCATATTTAATTTTTGTGGTTAATCTGTTTGAGCAATCTCTGGCACAAGAATTTCTTTCGGGATGAATAAAGTTCTATCTTATCTTACTAGTTTCTTATGTTACTCTAGGTTTCTTTGATTTCCCAGACTATTACATGCCCTGCTTTGGGTGTGATCTTCGTTGGCTGACCCTTCCTACTGAGGGTAAGAATGGTGTTGAATTTCCTTCACTTGTATATAGTCTGCCTGACAGTGAACTGGTGTAGCCCAAATTCCTTAGAAATGGTTTTGTAAACGGTGCGGTGGTGCAGTGGGTTGGACTGCAGTCCTGTTCTCCGGTGGGTCTGGGGTTCAAGTCCCGCTTGGGGTGCCTTGTGATGGACTGGCGTCCTGTCCTGGGTGTGTCCCCTTCCCCCTCTGGCCTTACGCCCTGTGTTGCCAGGTGGGCTCCGGTTCCCCGTGACCCCGTAAGGGACAAGCGGTTCTGAAAGTGTGTGTGTGTGTGTGTGTGTGTGTGTGTGTGACCTTTTCCAGCCTGGTCAGCATCAACAACTCTTTGAGGCCCTCAAATCTCTACTGTTAAAGCCAGGATACACTTCCACAAACTTGTGTTGTGAAGATCACACTTTCATAGTGAAGTTGTGACATGGCGCCGGCACGAGGCGATGTGTTGATTGCTTCTCCTCGCAGACTTGTTAGTTTAGTGTATATTATTTTGTTTGTGTCACTGTTCTTCCAGCCAGTTTATTCTCTTATTACTTATGACCGCCAAACACTTTTGCAAATATGTGAAACAATGCGATTAGACGCAATTCTTAACGTTAGAGAGCCAAATTTGCTACCGATGCTCTGCCGCGAACAACATCATGACCGCGTCCCACCTGAGACCACACAGAAGACACGATCTCGGAAATGGGGCTGCAGGGCCAGCGTACAGATGAGAGCAAAACGCCGCAGGCTACGACCTCCGATGCC
Source organism: Scleropages formosus (assembly GCF_900964775.1). Classification (NCBI taxonomy): domain Eukaryota; kingdom Metazoa; phylum Chordata; class Actinopteri; order Osteoglossiformes; family Osteoglossidae; genus Scleropages; species Scleropages formosus. The sequence continues at coordinate 34,142,444 of NC_041810.1, forward strand.
CAGCGTTTTCCTGTCCAACGTTCAGTCTCTGGACAACAAACTGGACGATCTCAGAGGGCGACTTAAATTCCGAAGAGATTTACGGAACTGCTGTGTTTTCTGCTTTACGGAGACGTGGCTCACTGCCAGCACACCAGACCACGCAGTCCAGCTCGAGGGCTTCTCAATCTAGCGTGCAGATCAAACTAATTCATTGGGGAAAAAGAGAGGGGGTGTATGCTTTCTTATTAACAACGCATGGTGCACAAATGTGGAAGTGATTGCACAGAACTGCACTCAGGGCGTTGAATACCGCCTGATCAAAGGCCAACCGTTCTACCTGCCCAGGGAGTTCTCAGCTCTGCTTATGGCCACAGTTTACATCCCACCCCAAGGGAACACACACAGCGCGCTGAACGAACTGTACCACGTCATCACTAAGTACGAGAACAAGCACCCAGATGGACTGTTCATTATCTCTGGGGACTTTAAAGCCGATTTCAGGAACGTGTACCCCAAGTACCATCAGCACATCACCTGCCCCACCAAAGGCTCAAACACCCTTGACCACTGCTACACTTCACACAAAGGTGCGTACCGCTCCCTACTGCGTCCATACCTCGGGCAGTCAGATCACACCTCAATTCTGCTGCTCCCGGTCTACAAGCAGAAACTGAAGCGAGAGGAACCTGTGATGCACACTGTACAGCGCTGGACACCAGAAGCGGAGGAAAGGCTCCAGGGCTGCTTTGCCTCCGTATACTGAGACATGTTCAGAAACTCATCCTCCAACCTGGACGAGTATGCTACAGTGGTCATGGACTCCATCGGGTTCTGTGTAAATGTCTGCATACCACATAAAACAGCCCGCTCATCCCTCAACGAAAAACCATGGATAACCGCCAAAATAAGATCCGCGCGTGAACTTGCACATTTCAGTCTGGAGACACGGACGTGTGCAAGAAGAGCAAGTACGAGCTCTGCAAAGCCATTGCGAAACAGGACTATAGCAGGAAGGTGGATCACAGTTTAACTGCACTCAAGATGCACGTAGGCTGTGGCAGGGAATCCAAACAGTAACGGATTATAAACCACAAAGGCGGTGATTGACAGGTGCTGCTGCGTCTCTCCCAGACGAATTGAATGCGTTTAATGGCCGAGTTCGAGAACAAAGACCCCCCCCCCCCCCACTGCGCATCCTCACAGTACATGGTAATGCCAGTCTCACCGTCTTTGTGGCACAGGTGAGAAGAACTTTTAGCTGAGTCAACATCCGCAAAGCTGCTGGACCGGACAGAATTTCAGGGCGAGTTTTGAGAACATGCAGTGAGCAACTGGGTACTGTCTTCACGGACATATTTAACACCTCCTTAATTGTACCCACTTGTTTCGAAAACACCACCATCATTCCCGTTCCTAAGAAAAACAAAGTGAGCTGCCTTAATCATTAAGTTAATGGCTATCACCCAGTGGCACTGACCCCCATTGCAATGAAATGCTTTGAGAGGCTGGTGCTGGGACACATTAAGGACACTATCCCAGACACTCTGGACCTACTGCAGTTTGCCTACCGCCACAACAAATCCACTGAAGATGCAATATCACACACACTTCACACCATTCTGTCTCACTTGGATAATAAAAACTGCTATGCAAGGCTATTGTTTGTAGAGTATAGTTCAGCATTTAACAGTTATCCCAACCAAGCTGATCCAGAAACTACTTGGGCTGGGGCTGAGTGCTGCATTGCCTACAAAGAGGAGGTGAGGCTCCTGGCAGAGTGGTGCCAGGACAACAACCTGTCTCTAAACGTCAGTAAAACTAAGGAGCTGGTGATTGACTTCAGGAAATGGTTCAGGCACCCATTGACATAGGAGGGGACATGGTAGAGAGAGACAGCAGCTTTAAATTCCTCGGGGTCACCCTCACTGCCAAACTCACATGGACTAAGCACACAGCATCGACCATCAAAAAGGCCCATCAACGTCTCCACTTCCTCAGGCGTCTGAAGAAAGCCCGGATGTCTACTACAGTCCTCATCATTTTCTACAGGTGTGCTGTGGAGTCCATCCTCAGAGGGTGTATTACATCCTGGGGTGGCAGCTGCTCCATACAGGACAAGAAAGCCCTACAGAGGGTGGTCAAAACAGCTGAGGAAATCATCGGCACACAGCTACCAGCAGTTGAGGACACCTACAGCACACGCTGCCTCAGAAAGACAATACGCATCATCAGAGATCATAGTCCTCCTCACGGGCATTCTTCCCTGCCATCTGCAAAACGGCTTAGGTCTATTCGAACCTGCACAGCTAGGGACAGGAACAGCTTTACCCCACTTCTGTAAGACTATACAACACTAACCAATGTGCCACCTTTAGTAACTAAAGTTGGACTGCTCCACCCAAGCGCATTGGTAAATTACACTGTCACTTCACGCATTCTCATTCTCTCGTTCTGAGTTCTGACTGTTACCATTATTGTTACTACTGTTACCATTATTTATTGTTATTGCTGTCACTGCTGCTATTATTTACTGTCATTGACACTTTTGTTTGTCATTGTTTTGTTTGTGCAGTATTCCTATTGTCCTTGCCCATAGTCTGTGGAGAAGCAGTCAGGAAGATTTTCATGATACATGTACATGGTACTTGTATCTATGATAATAAACTTGAAACTTGAAGGCTCAGATTTCTGTTCTTTAAATAAGGCAGACTCCTGTCATCCCATTGATTGAAACACCTGACTCTAATTTCCCTTCAAATGAACTTATAATCCTAGAGGTTCACATACTACTTCCACACACAGGTGTGTAAAATCAGATAGGCACACACATTTTCAGAACCACTTGTCCCATACGCGGTCGCGGGGAACCGGAGCCTACCCGGTAACACAGGGCGTAAGGCCAGAGGGGGAGAGGGGGACACACCCAGGATGGGACGCCAGTCCATCGCAAGGCACCTCCAGCGGGACTCGAACCCCAGACCCACCGGAGAGCAGGACTGTGGTCCAAAAAAAAAAGGGGCGGGGGGTGGTCCTGGGCCCTTTATCGGTGTCTCAAATGTTCGTACTGTGCCTGTGTGTCGTTCTTCGCCCTATCCAAATCCAGAGTGCACCGCTCCACATTGGTGTTAGCTGGGGGATGGGGCAGGACCATGAAAGGCTGGGATGGGATGGGGTGGGGACCATGAGAGGCTGAGTCCAGGAACTGTGGAATACCAAAAATGAAGGACGGGAAGCTGGTGCGAAGAGAGAAAGCTTGGGGCGCTAAGAAGGCTGGGGCGGCTAGATTGATGCACAAGTGCTGGAGGAAAAGGGGTCCTCAGACCAACAGCATTATTTCCCTGTGTTCCGGTGTTCTATAAATATTCGTCATGAACGCTGCCTGTGCTTCTTTTTTCTCCCTATCCGAACCCAGAATGCATTGCGCCACAAATGGTGGTAAAGAAACAAACTTCACTTAAGAGTCACACGTCTTCATCTAAGTGTCTCTTTGTGCTAATGTAATGTACACATTGTATTTTCTGTGAGATGTACGTCGGTTTGGAGAAAAACATCTGCTACAGGAATAATTGTAAATGTAATTTATGTAAATGTGTGTGTGTGTGTGTGTGTAATTTATGTACAGTATTAAATTTATAAATTTACTCTCCACTTTATTCTGCAGTACATCGCTACTACCACCAGGGGGAGAAAGTGCGAAACTGTCAGGAACCGGAAGCAGCTTTAACGTGTTTCTCCTTGGAGAGAACCGAAGAATGGCTTACTGACAAGTGTAGTCCGTGTTACAATAAATAAAGACTAAATACGATTTTGGAACTGCACACCTTTAAAGAGAAAAATGAAACGGGATGTCAGAATTTTATTGCTTGGGGAACGTGAGTTCATTCATCAATCATTATCTACGTGTTAGTGTAAAACTTTTTGGGGGTAGCTAGCAGCAGCAGCTAACGAGCAGACTCGTGTGTGACAAAAATGAAACATGTTTATGATGTTACCCAACTAATGTACGAAAAACCGCAGTGCACAGACACGGCGGTGTAAAATTAGGTGCTTTCTACTTCAGTGGATTAGCGAAACAAGCAATTTTAGCACGTTTCGTGTTTCCAGCTCTGCGCGCCGTGCGCCGAGAGAAAGTTATTATTTACACATGTCATGAAAAAATAAATAAAAATTGCACGAAATCAGCAAACTCGTACGTGGTTCGCACTAGTCTAGTGCTGCGTTCATTTAGCGTCGTGCAGCGTGAGCTGAGACTGCAGTCACTTCCACACGGAAGGACAGACAGAGAGAGACGGTGTGGTATCGAGGCACAACTACTTGAAGTTGGCATCAACAGCACAGTGTCCGGAACGATGAGAAAACCCCTTTTTATTTCTAGCACTGACACTATGCATAGCATAGTGCAGGAAAGTAAGGTGCCACACAAGTTTTTAGGCATTTATTTTACATTTAGTTTGTCAGACACTTTTCTCCAAGCCTACAGTACATGCATCTCAAAAAATACAATGTGTTCATTACATTATCAGAAAGAGAGACTTTATGATTCTTAAGTGCAGTTAGTTTCTTTACACCAGATGAACCAATGTTCATCACACGAGTAGTTACATAAAACTTTATCCAAGTATCCACGATTCTTGATCACCTTCCTAGATATATATATATATATATGTTTAGAGATACATATAAACATTTACGTTACATTACAAGAGTAGCTGTGTAAAGGTTTATCCGGGCATAAAGTTAAAGTTGTAGTGCATGAACATTTACACATTACGTGAACTTAAGAGTTCATGAGCAAAGTGAGTCTGGAAGAGGTGAGTTTTTAGACCCTTTTTTAAATGTGGACAGAGATTCAGCAGTTTTGAGTGAGAGGGGGAAGTTGTTTTCGCCAAAACCGAGAACCTCCCTGCGATAGATTTCATGTGTTGGGACCACCTAGTGGGCAGATGTGGAAGAGTGTAGCAGTTTGGTTGGGGTGTAGCGGATGATCAGGTCTTGTAGATATCTGGGAGCAGTTTTGATGACATGGTGCTTGTAATAAGCTCATAGTGTCTGACACATGTGCAGTGTGTGCAGGGGTGGAAGAACAACATTTTAGAAACTTCTTGGCTCAACTTGGCCTCCAGTTTATTCTTTTTTTCCCCGTGAGTGCAGCTAAGGTTGGGAAGACGTCCCTCATCATGTCTCTTGTTGGGGAGGAATTCCCAGAGGAGGTCAGTACCCGCAAGGGCATATTTACTACCTTTTTGGTGCTTCAGTTGTGGTGAGACTTTTTCCACCCGTTGCAGAACCTGTAGTGTACATGCTTTACTTAAAATTTTTAGGAGAAAAGTGATTGCTAAATGAATAAACGTAATTCGTAAATATAAAATAATACTGATTTGTGTGGAAAGGATGGCTGTACAGTTCTTGTGCATCATCAGAAAACTAACAACTGTGACAAACACCTATTTGTGTTATTTTAAGTTCCAGTATTTGTAGTTTTGTTTGCTGTTAATGCATATTATATAAATGTTATTTTTGCATTTTGAATCTTTAGTTTCAGTAAGATGTTACTGAAATTAATTATGGCGAATTATATTGGTAGGAATGTTTGAACAGGGAGCTACACATGGTAGTTTTGTTTGATTTGGGCTATGAAACGCAGTCTTGAAACCTCTGGTGCCTTTAGGTGCCCCTTCGTGCTGAAGAAATAACCATCCCTGCTGATGTCACGCCAGAGAAGATTCCAACACACATTGTTGATTACTCAGGTAAATCACACATGTTGCCTGTGGTCACAAAGTAGAGGGATTTTGAAGTCACCTTGGGCAGTGTGCTAATGTGAGGACACTTTACTGCTTTCTCACTAACAAGTTACAGAGATAAGGTTATGAAGACTGCTTTCTGAGTTACAGCTTATGAATACATACAGTCATATGCAGACAAGTTCTGGAATAAATAAATTGCTGTAGCTAAGACGTCAGCCATGGAGTTATCAGTTAGATGATCAAACTGAGGCAAGGATCCAGTAATGAAGTAAATTTATTACAATGATTTAGAAAACAACGTGGTACTGTGAGAAACCACATTGTGTAACACAGAAGTTCAAGGAGAAGTGAAGGGATGGGTCATAAGATGGGAGAAAATCAGAAGACTGCTGACAAGACTGATGCTGACTAGAAGCTCACTCCACAGTTTGGGAATTAGAGGAGGAGCAATCCATTCTAGGGTGACTGTCTTAATGGGGACAGCTGATGTGCAGTGTAGTGATTAGAGCTGCTGTCTATAGGCCCAAAGGTCACAGGGTTGAATCCTACCTCCAGCTATAGTACCCTTGAGCAAGGTACTTACCCTAAGTTGCTCCAGGGAAATTACCCAGCTATATAAATGGATAAATAATTGTAACCTGGGGGTGCAATGATGCAGCAAGTTTGACTGGGTCCAGCTCTCCGGTGGGTCTGGGGTTCGAGTCTCGCTTGGGGTACCCTTGTGATGGACTGGCGTCCCGTCCTGGGTGTGTCCCCTCCCCCTCCAGCCTTGCATGCTGTGTTGCTGGGTTAGGCTCCGGTTTGCCGCAACCCCGCTTGGGACAAGTGGTTTCAGTGTGTGTGTGTGTGTGTGTGTGTGTGTGTGTGTAATTGTAACCTTAACATTGTAAGTTGCTTAGAGAAAAGCATCAGCTAAGTGAGTAAATGTAAATGTAATGTAAATGTTGGCTGACCTTAAACCTTGTCTTGCTGTAAAAGGGTGCGAGAGGAGTTGTGTATCTGTAGTAAGGACTATTTTGACAAGCTACAGTGCTCTGAATGTGCAGGGGAGGACAGGTATTAGATGATGGAGGACCTGTCAGTGTTGAGTTGTAGGAGCCTTACCTGAAGAGGTGTTAAGTGGGTGACACAGCACGGTGGCAGAGCAAGTAGCACTGCTCTCTTGCAGTGCCTTGGTGGTGCGAAAAGACGCGGGTTCAATTCTTGCTAAGTCTGTGTGCAGTTTGGATGTTCTCTCCATGTCCGCGTGGGTTTCCTCCCACAGTCCAAAGACATGCTGTTTAGGTTTATCCATAGTGTGTGACAGAGAGTGTGTTCTGCTGATGTATGGATGAGTGACCCATTCTAAGAAGTGCATCTAGCAGTGTAAGTCACCTTGGTGAGTAAGGTGTTTGGGCTGATAACACTATATTGTAAGTCACTTTGGAGAAAAGCATCTGCTAAATAAATAAATGGAAATTTAATGTAAGTGGTGCACTAATTTTGTGAAGCTAAATGCAGCAGATCTGGACCACTGAAGAACTAATGTATAATGTAAAAGGTAAGAGATTTGTCCAGTGTCTTGCCAAAGGTTTTTTACAGGACAGGTATTGTCATAAAGATTGCTTTTAATGGGAGGTATTAATATAGGGATTAGCACAGTTTATAAGTGAATTTTCTGTGTGATGGTCCCATATTTATAATGAGATGTCTGAGAGTCAATTTGAAATCTTGTTTAAAACCCAAGTTCAAAGAAGGTAATGAAATGATTTGTCCATTATAAGGATAAAGGTGATAGAAGAACCTAAGGAGTGAATGTAAAGAGACGCTACGAGGTCTGCTCAACTTTGATGTACACCTGTGGAGCTCTTTCAGTAGCTAAATTTTTGGCTCAGTACATTTTTGTATTTTTTTGTTTGTTTGTTGACATTTCATGTATCATCTGGGATGATGGTCTAGAAGACAGAGAGACTGTGTTCTCCTCCATCAAAGAATATGCTTTTGTCTTGCAGAAAGTGAGCAGAATGATGAGCTGTTACAAGAAGAAATTGTGAAGGTAAGAGTGATTTTGAGCTTTTGCTGACACACCACAGCCTAGACAGACAAGATGCTGCAGATTGATCTTCACTTTGTCATATCTCCTTCTTGAGGGTGCATTCAAAGGATTAATTGCTGCTACTAGAGATTTCAGTTATTGCCTGAAAATTATTAGAATACTAATTACTGTTAATGTAAAATTTCATGTCTTAAATAGTGGAGTTAGATTTGCAGTGGTGGAAAATAACAAATGCATGGAACCCTAAGTTTTCTAATTTACTGTAAAATGACTATGTAATGTATAGCCTTTGCTTCATTTAGTTTAGATATGACTTTTCCCCCATCTTTAATCATTTATTGGATGATTTGAGTAATGTAACACATTCCAGAAAACTAACTTTGTATTTTGCTTTCTGAAGGCTAACGTTGTCTGCATGGTGTATGACGTCACCAAGGAAGACACAATAGAGAAGGTAACTAGACTAGCACAAGGATGCAACAGGCTTATGCTTGCCTCACATTCAGATAGTTTTATTAACTTTCTTCCCAGGATGGGGGGGGGCGGGTGTATTTGTGACAAAGTTAACTAGGTTTTTCATAAACTTCTGTAAGATTTGTTATTGTGTATCTCAAATTACAGCAAAACTGGAGTAAAATGGGACTTTTGTAAGTACTGTATTGTGTATTTTGATTTGGATGAAGCTATACAGATAAATAGCAGTAAAGCAGTTGTTACAAATGTCTTCCAACATAATCTAAATTATTGGAGGGAAAAAAACCCCTACTTTATTTACAAACCCCATTTCCAGAAAAGTTGGGACACTTTCTAAAAATGCAATAAAAACTAAAAACTAATCTGTTCATTCACTTGAACCTTTATTTAACAGACAAAAGGACAAAGAAAAGATTTTCAGTGTTTTCACTGATGAACTTAATTCTGTTTGTTAAATATAAACAAGTTTAGAAATTGCTGCCTGCAACACATTCAAAACAGTTGGAACAAAGGAATGTTTACTACTGGGTCACATTACCTTTTCTTTTAATTACACTTTGTAATCGTTTGGGAACTGAAGAAATCAGTTGTTGCAGTTTTTCAAGTGGAATTTTTGCCCATTCTTGCTGTATGCAAGACTTGAGCTGCTCAACAGTCCGTGGTTGCCATTGTCTGATTCTCCTCTTTGTGATGCACCATACATTTTCAATAGGAAACAGATCTGGACTGCAGGCAGGCCAGTCAAGCACACACACTCTGTGTCCACAAAGCCACCCTGTTGTAACATGTCCAGAATAAGGCCTGGCACTGTCTTGCTGAAATAACCATTGACTTCCTTGATGGCAGTATATGTCTCTCTAAAATCCCAATATATGCCTCCATGTAAATGGTACCTTCACACATATACGCAATTCACCCATGCCGTGTGCACTGATGGACCCCCATACCATCACAGTTGCTGGCTTTTGCATCTTTTACTGCTAATAGTCTGGATGGTTCTTTTCGTCTTTGGCACGGAGAACTCAACATCCATTTTTCCCGAAAACAAGCTGAAACGTGGACTCATCTGACCACAGCACACGTTGCCACGGCCTTTCAGTCCATTTAAGATGAGCTCAGGCCCAGAGATCTTGGCAGCATTTCTGCGTAGAACTGATGTATGTCTTTCTCCTTGCATAATAGAGTTTCAGGTTGCATTTCTGAATGCAGCAGCGGACTGTGTTAAGTGACAATGGTTTGCTGAAGTACTCCCGAGTCTATGTGGCTATATTTATCACAGTAGCATGATGGTTTCTCATGCAATGCCATCTAAGGGCTCGAAGGTCACCCGTATTCATTAGTGGTTTCCGGCCTTGCCCTTTACGCGCTGAGATTTCTCAGGATTCTATTGATCATTTCATGGTTACATGAATATTATGTACTGTAGATGATGAAAGACCTAAATTCTTTGCAATCCTGCATTGAGAAATGTTCTTTTTGAACTGATTCTCTCACGACGTTTGGCGCAATGTGGTGAGCCACGACCCATCCTTGTCTGCAAAGACCGTCTCTTTGGTGGATGCTCCTTTTAGACCCAGTCATGATACCCTCACCAGTTATCAGTTCACCTGCTTATTGTATAATCTTTCAAAATGGTGTTACTTGAATATTCTATAAACTTTCACTCTTATTTTGCCTCTGTCCCAACATTTTTGGAGTGTGTTGAAGTTCAAATTCAAAATTTGCTTATATTTACAAAATACAATCAAGCTGGTCAGCCAAAACATTAAAAGTAATTTATTTGTACTTTTGTCAGTTAAATAAAGGTTCAAGAGAATTAACAACTCACAAATTCTTTTTTTAATTGCATTTTAGAAAATATCCCAACTTTTCTGGAAATGGGGTTTGTAATAAGAATGGGTTAGGTCTCTATAATTTCCTCACTTTAGTTGTTTTTAAGTTCTTTGTGTCTTTGTATGACATTTCATATACACAACTGCTGAATACCTCAATATACACAGCATTTAAATAAGATCAAAATGTCATGGAGGAAACAGTGAAGACAGAAGTAGAAAGCACTGAATATATTTTTTCATTTTTTGAGGATTATTTGAGAATGAAATTTGCACTTTTAACTTCACAACAACCTCAAGAGTAAAAGTTGATTAACAGGAAATACATTTTTGTTTGTTTTAAGTAATGGTGCTATTTTTATCTGAAGTGTTATTCATTAGTTAATCATTTAGCTGAGTTGAGAGTTTAATCTGGTACAGTCTTCGTGGAGTTTGCATGTTCTCTCATATTTGAATCCTCTGGATCCTCTGGTTGCCACCTATAGTCCAAAGATATATTACAGGTGAATTAGTTAAACTAAATTACCCATGGTGTATGCATTTGTTACATTGATCTGTTGTTCGTTTAATAATAATTAAAGGATGACTTGAATTTCTTTTTGTTTTTTTTAAAGATCCGAACTAAATGGATCCCCTTAGTGAATGGAGGAGTAGAGAGGGGGAATAAGTGAGTACCTGTAGTGCTTGTTTTTTTTTGGTTAAAATTTTTGACAAGGTACATTTCTTTTCCTTTGACAGGTTTTCATGTTTAGGAAGCTTTATTATTAAGAATATAAAGGATGCATGATATTATTATTAAGAATATGGTATTATAACAAGTGAATGGTTATTGTTGAAATGGACTGACTTTGTTTATAAAATAATGAAAGTTACATTTACACTTAACGTTTATTCATTTAGGAGACGCTTTTCTCCGAAGCAACGTACATCTTACAAGAAAATACAAACACAGGGTTGAAAATTCTGTTGCACTGTTGCCACGTCCTCTGAATATCACATTAGGAAATGCGTATTCAACAGTATGTATAAATCCAATTCCGAAAAAGCTGGGACACTGTGTAAAATGTAAATAAAAACAGAATGCAATGATTTGCAAATCTCATAAACCGATATTTTATTCACAATAGAACATAGAAAATATATCAAATGTTTAAACTGAGGAAATGTACCATTTTAAGGAAAAAATAAGGTAATTTTGAATTTGATGGCAGCAACACATCAAAAAAGTTGGGACAGGGCCATGCTTACCACTGTGTAGCATCCCCTCTTCTTTTAACAACTGTCCGTATACGTCTGGGAACTGAGGAGACCAGTTGCTGGAGTTTTGGGAGAGGAATGTTGTCCCATTCATGTCTGATATAGGATTCTATATATGAGCTTTGGCCCAGAGAAGACGGCAACGTTTCTGGATCATGTTCACATATGGCTTCTTCTTTGCATGATAGAACTTTAACCTGCATTTGTGCATGGCATGGCGAACTGTGTTCACAGACAGTTATTTCTGGAGGTGTTTCTGAGCCCATGCAGTGATTTCCATTACAGAATCATGCCTATTTTTAATGCAGTGCCGCTTGAGGGCCCAAAGATCACGGGCATCCAATATTGATTTTCACCCTTGTCCCTTGCGCACAGACATTTCTCCAGTTTCTCGGAATCTTTTGATGATAGTATGTACTGTAGATGATGAGATATTCAAAGTCTTCACAATTTTACGTTGAGGAACATTATTCTGAAATTGTTCCACAATTTGTAGACGCAGTTTTTCGCAGATGGTGAACCTCTGCCCATCTTTACTTCTGAGAGACTCTGCCTCTCTAAAATACTCTTGTTATACCCAATCATGTTACTGACCTGTTGCCAATTAACCTAATTAGTTGCAAAATGTTCCTCCAGCTGTTTCTTTTTAGTAACACTTTTCCAGCCTTTTGTTGCCCCGTCTCAACTTTTTTGAGACGTGTTGTGGCCATCAAATTCAAAATTACCTTATGTTTTTTCTTAAAATCATACATTTCCTTAATTTAAACATTTGGTATGTTTTCTATGTTCTATTTTGAATAACATATGGGTTTATGAAATTTGCAAATCATTGCATTCTGTTTTTATTTACATTTTACACAGTGTCCCAACTTTTTTGGAATTGGGGTTGTAGAATGAATTGCATTTTATGGTGTTTTTTTTTTTTTTTTAAATCAACTGACAGGTATAACAATGTCTGCTTAGAATGCACAGGTTGGTTCTAGCATGTTTGTATTTGGGTTCAATGTCAACCAACTGATATGTGATTTTCAGGAGATGAGCAGTCTGGGTTACATTTTAAACTTTTAAGGGGGGCTTTCCTAAAATGGTGTTATAGTACCTGCTATGGACACCCTAAACACCACAAAGTGATCTTGTATAGCCAAATGAAAACTACGTTTACATTGTATTATGAAGACATAAAATGTTTGTATAATGGTATTTAGCACATATTTTGGGCTATCATGCATTTTTTCCATACCAGTCATGAAATATTACATATATCTGGGGAATGTAATCCTTCTTTTTTTGTTTTTTTTTGTTTTTTTTTTTTAATAGTGCAGGGTGACTGAAAAATGGCAAATATATGCTGATACATATTTTATAGTATAAGGGCAAAATGTTAACATATATCACAGGGATGGTCATGTAGCAATGTTTAAGAAAATCCAAAAAGGTTTCCAGACATTCCAGAATTCATTTCAGTTATCATGTAGTCGAAATATTTACTTTTTTAGTGAACCAAGTTGGAGACTTGGGACAACCACATATTTGTTTAGGAAGATACTAGTGTGGACCATAGCAGAAATGTATTTCCAGTCTAAATGTATGTAACTGTAAACAACCTGCATTCCATAACATCATCAGAAACAAAAATTAGGTTGTGGGTTACTATTAATTCAAAGGAGGCTGAATGAGCATTGTTCCAGTAAGTGTGTAAAATGTATTAAAGTGCTTGGAATAGCCTTACATTTTAAACACAGCTGAGATGTCCCCAGGAATATCCTGTGAAGTCTGATTGGCATAAGGTTAATTCTCTGAAGAACTTTGCTTCTTAGATGTTGAGGGAGGTGTAGAGAGTACGTGTCCCTCTCAAAGAAGGTTAAATAGAATGGAAAATTGCTACAACGGCTTCTGAAAAGGTATACAATTTTCTTGTAAAATGGGCTAATCAATCAGTGTAACGACATTGTTTCCCTTTCCATGGTTGTTTTACTTCCATAGGAGTCCTTTGTGTCACCATGAGGAAAAAATGGTACAACATGGCTGTTTACTCACCTCTCTATAGGTGATACACAACAAGACATCTGTTGTTCCTGGGTATCGGTTTGGAGAAGTCATTCAACAAAACAATAGAGTAAAAATGGAATAAACATTTGTAGGAACATTTAAGAAAATTATAGAATTCAGTAAATTCACTTGACTATGCACAGAAACTCAATTATGCTTATCGTAAGGCATTATAGGAGGAAAACTGTGCTGTCACGTTGACAGTCGCAGCCTTCATTTACCATGTTAAGCAACTTAGTTTTTACCTGTTCATACAGCAGGGTATATTTAATTGGAGCAATTTAGAGCAAGTACCTTGCTCAAGAGTACTACAGCAGGAGGGGGATTTGAACCTGAGTCCTTTAAGTTCTTAAAGAAATGATGGTGCATGTGAAATGTTTTATTTGTCCTTTTTATAGAAGTGTTTGCTGGTGAGGCATGGCAGTGCCTGCACTGGGAATGGGGGAGGTCATGAGAACAGAGTTTTTCCTGGCAAGGCTGCACTAACTCTGGTCTCCTGTTGTTGGGCAGAGTTTAAATGAAGAGTGATGAGAATACTGTCCCTTCTCCCTTTGTACAGCTGTAACCATGTGCGCATGGCCATGTCCACACATGCCACAATCATATGAACACCTTTAATTACAAGAATATCTTTATGCCCGTGTCAGTAAAGCCTAATAAATCTCAGTAAGATGATAATCGGACATCAGATGATCATGACTGAGATTGATCATCAGACATTTTGTTGAGGTTGATTGGTGACTCCAAATTGTGCCTAGTGTGTGAATATGTGTGTGTGGCTATCCTGCAGTGGACTGGTATAGAGTCCAAGGTGCATGGTAGTTAGCCTAGTGCCATTTACTTCTGGGACAAGCTCCAGACAACCACGACCCACACTTGGATAAGTGGTTAATAATAAGCGAATGAGGCACAAAACCATTTGTTGTCACTGAATGTCAAGTCAAGGTCATGGTGACATGTCTCCCTCACTGTGTCATAAGGAGAAGGAGCAATGGTAGTTAGAATGTAATGCACAGATTGTATCTCTGGAATTGTCTGGCCATATGAACAATTTTTCCACTTTAACTTCACTTTTCTTCTACAAGAAAATACACTATAAAAAGAAAATGCAATATATTTTACAATATAATATATTGGAGTTAGAAGTATTTATTGAAATCAGTATTATATAAACCAAAAATTCTGCAGAAGAAATCTAGAAATCAATGGAAAGAATTCAGTAAATAAATAACGGCAAATTTTGGAATAAGTGAAACAAGCATGGAAAATTTTTCATCCTCACAACATTAATTCTCCCAAATAATTTAAGGATCAAAGGGCCCTTGATGCATGATTTCTTTAACATTTTTAATATGCAGCAAATGGTTGTCATTTATCAGGTGAGAACAAAGGGGACAAGAATTCTGAAGAACCTAAACTCAGAGTCTGCTAGTTGAAGGAGATAATGTCCTTTAGAATGAAGAGGCCTATTAAATTCCATTGCCAAAAAGAATTTTGGTGAATTGTTATGCTTTCTTTGGAGGATATAAAATCAAGAGTACTGTAACAAGATATATTCTGGTAAAATATTATACTGCTTGTATTTGGTGAAACAAATCATTCGCATAATGGACAATGGTGTTCCTCTTAATATCTGTACCAACCCCTCTAAAATTTTATCTACTTTTAGTACAGATGATGAGTTTGGGAAACACAGATGTGCCCTTGTCATGCTGTTACAGGGTACCTATCATCTTGGTTGGAAACAAATCAGATCTGTGTTCATCAAGCTCCATGGAGTCCATCCTGCCCATCATGAATCAATTCTCTGAGATTGAGACCTGTGTGGAAGTAAGAGCTGCATATCTACTTGTAATGTTTCATAGTGCTTTGGAAGGTGTCCCAGTGCTTGCAGTTCTATAGTTTCTTTTTCTTAGTCTGATCAGTGTTCTCCAAACTTTCATTAGTTACAATTCTTGAAGTAAAATGTTTATTCGCTGAATATATCATGAAATTGATGCATTGTTAATTTTTTGTTGATTACCAGGTAAACAGACATTTTAAGAGATGATGTAGAAGAAAATTCGTTCATTAGCCTGATATCCAGTTTAGATTTTAATCATATCTGACAAGTCTTCTAAGCTATGTAAGCATGTGGTTGAGTTGGCCACATGTCATGTTCAAGGCAGAATATGCACATAGATTAAAGGAATTGACAAAAATGTGTCCTCTGTGTATCAGTCTAGGAAATTCCTATACTCCCTCCCTGAGCTCTTCATCTTTCTCTCGGCGCCAGCTGCAACTCTGTTTTCAGACCAGCTCCTTTATCTCCCTGTAATTGCTAGGAATTGATTGCCATTAACCCTTCCTGCTCCATGCCATTGCTCAAAATGCTATCATCTTAAATTTTAGAGCAAACAAACACTGTAGCTACTGAATTTAATTATTTTGAGGAAAATTTCTATTAAACTTATTATGTAGAAAGATGATGGGTTGGAAAGCTCAGATATGGTGGAACATGTACAGCGAGTTGTAGACTTCAAACAGTTCCTTTAAGTAATGCAACCTACAGCATGGTTTCAAGCATTACTGGCAGTTGTACAAGTAACAGGTCTTTTTTTCTCTCAAGTGCTCTGCTAAGAACTTGAAGAACATCTCTGAGTTGTTTTACTATGCCCAGAAGGCTGTGCTTCATCCAACTGCTCCACTCTACGACCCTGAAGAAAAACAGGTTAGCAGAAAGTTAAGAACTCTTGCAGCAAATGGCATGGTTAATAGGCCAGAAAAGGTGGTGGACACAGCTATATTAGATAGTGTTCAGATCCCCCTTTATCCGACAGTTGGAATCTCTTCATTTGCCTATAAATACTGCTATTTAACCTCTCTGTTCAGCTCAGGCCCATGTGTGTTCGAGCCTTGAGCCGAATTTTCCACATATCTGACCGAGATAATGATGGGATATTAAGTGATGATGAGCTCAACTTTTTTCAGGTAAGAATAATGTGGCCACCATGTGGCTCTTCAGCCTGTGTTCATAATAGAGCAGGTTTTTCATTTTTTATATTTTCTATTAAATGTTAATGTGAATTCAAAGAAAGTAATAAATTCGAACAGTATAGTGTCAGAAATTTAACGTAACAATGTTTTGAGTGCTACAGGTGACATGAGTTTAAAATAAACTAGATCTTGAAAAATCCAGCACCAATGAATACATCTAAAAACCGAATATCCAGATCATTTCTCAGCATGATGGAGCAATAAGGATATATACCACTTAATAGAACAACACTGCCTGTCTCAATGTTAACTCTGAGTATTTTACCAGATTTTAACCAAAAGCCTCTGTGTTTCCTATTTTCTTCCTCATACCGAAATGTTTAGAATTTGCACCTGTGTTCATTTGCATGGGCAGAGAACAGATATTACTGTGGTGACACTCAAGTTTAAGCCTAAAACCAAATTCACTGCCAGCTAGATCATTAACCTAGGTAACACAGTGACTGTCAAATCTGAGAAAATTGCAGACCCCAAACAATTCAATTTGGCAGCCTTGGAGCAAATACGTAAGCAGAAATGCCAAAATGTAAAGGTTAAAAGCTTATGCAGACATACCTAGAAACGTGTAGACAACGTGGACAAGTGAGAATTGTAATTCCTGCCATACTCTTCAGTGTTGACTTAGGTGTCAGGATGATAATTTTTATAAATAAGAAATTGAAATCTTTAGGGGGTTTAATTTAGTGGAGTCAGATTTTCTGTTATAACAAAATGAAACAATTCAGAAAATTTCAGAAAGGATACTTTCAGAATACTTTCTGAATCACTCCGGAGGTATTCTAAAATGAAAAGAGCCCTGGCATCTATTGTTAAGTATCTGGCTTTCAAAAAATTGTACCCCGAGGAAAGTAATCTTTATTAAGAGATATATTAGTATGCTGTTTCCTGTTGCCTTCCCTCAGAAATCATGCTTTGGGAATCCACTAGCACCACAGGCCCTGGAAGATGTCAAGACAGTGGTGTGGAAGAACACAAGTGATGGTGTACAGGAAAATGGACTGACACTGAATGGTAAAATAGAACACACTGTTTACTGTTCTTAGCTGTGCACTAAAGCAAAGGCATTGAACCCCTATATGGTTTAATACTGAAATGTATTTGTATATGGAAGCCAGTTGGTAGCATGTTTAATATTAAATATGAGCAAAATAAACTTAATTTAAAATGAATGATCTTATCAGTAGTTTGCTGAGACAGCTGTATAAGTAGAAACAGGTGTTGTGAAATATTCTCAGGCTGTACAGTCCTCACCATTGTTTGATTCTCATTTCTTTGAATTAAGTGTTTCCTTTGTGTCCTAACCCACAGCTTCACTTGTACACATAGTGCGCTGGTAACGTGTATTTTTCTGTTACAGTCAAGCCCTTTGGGGGCCCCAAGAACATTCTACTTGCGCCCCCCTGGCAATCAGTGCTGCAGTGAATACTTTTTTTTATTAATATATTTTGATCAATAAAATATTTTAATTAACAATAGAATAAATACAACATAGAAATAAATACTGAATAAATATAATAAAAATCCTCTGAACATCTGAACACTAAATACTAAATTTGAATAACAAAAATTGAAACTTGAAAAAATTTAGAAATATTTCTATTTTCAAAATGTACAAAAAATTTATGCAGTAAATAGTGGGAAAACTTTGCAGGGGGCCTGAGTACATGTCACTTGCTAACGTCACCTGCCTTGTAAATAGCCTTTATTATCCCCAAAATTAAAAGAGACAGAACCGAAGGTGTTTTTTTCTTGTTTGTGCTGTTTGCAGGGGGGTTGGCTTCAGAGAAAGTCACATGGCATATAATCATTAATATCTGAAAAAGTAAAAGAAATGGAACTGTGGTTTTAATGGCACAAATGTTGCACTAAAGAAAGAGCCCGAATTTGAGTTTCCATGCCATTGTAGGGGAGCTGAGCAACATCACGTGGCATGTAAACAATATCCAAAACCAAAGGAGACAGAACTGCAGTTTAAACGGCATAAACGAAGCCCAAACGAATGATCCCAAATTTCAGTGTCTACGGCATTGTGGGGGGAGGCTAAGTGATGTCACAACCTGTAAACAATAATAGCTAATATCTCAAAAACAATAATGGATCAAAACAGCATAAACATAACACTGAAACATGGTATTTTTTTTCATTTGTGCTATTTGTGGGGGGGCAGCTTTGCAGAGCTATATCCCTAATATCTTGAATTTGTTATTGCATATCTGCTGAGACTTTCTTACCCCATTGCAGACCTATGATGGGTTTTAATGAGCTTCAAATGCTTCTCTCTGCAGAGGCCACTTTTACAGGCAGAATGCAAGCAGTTAGAAGTGCAGTGCAGAGATTTCGGTAGTGAAGAGGTTTCAGTTTTTTTGATGAAACCTCTTTACTGCATTACTTATGGGCTCATCAGGATCTTCACAGATAGAATGCCTTTGAGTGAACCTGAGCCTTTTCTCCTGAAATACAGCCCCCACATTTATCTCCTCACACACACTTTTAGCTGAGCACTGTGCAGTAGTAAAGCTTGTGTCCCTATAGTTTAGTACAGATGACTTTGTTTTCATGAGGAAAGCCACGTAAAGTTGTATTTTGGGAGACTACAAGACCTTGTTCACATTGATCACCCTGTGAACATCAGGACTACAGTCCAAGATGAGCTAATAGTATTTTGATGTTTTAATATCTGGTACCGTGGGGTTCAGTATTTTTTAAACTGAAACCAATTGCCTCATGCCCAATGAAGTAGCTGGAATTAATGAATTGCCCATCTTGAGCTCTGTCAGTGTGTTGCTTCATCACTGGATCGAATGTTGCAAGACGATCAAGTTGCTTTAGGAAATTGCCGTTGTCTGGTTGATAAACAGTGAATGGAGAGCCCATCAGAGCAAAGTTCCTCTCATCTAATGACTGGATAATTGCAAACCATGTGATGACGTCTTGCCAGTGCCATTTTTCTGCTTCAGTAAGGGACTGCTAAAAGTTTCTGGCGTGTGGGCTATGATGAATGACAAGTAAATTACAGTTGCACATGTGAACAGAAGCACAGTAATGTATTGTAATTGGTGCTAGTTTACCATCACCTGTTTCCTGTTGGTTTCCTGTCTCAAGTTTACTTTTTTCCCCACACATTTCTGAAGTGTCTCCATTTTAATCTCATGAACGGTAATTCAGCAAAATGGGGCCAAAAAGGTAGAAGAGTTTGTGGGAAAAAAAATGAAAACCAAGAAGGTAAGAGTGCTAGAAAAGCACATATGATAGAAGTGAAAATGAAGGTGGTAAAAAGAATTGAAAGAAGTGAGCATCTTAAGGAGGTTGATCTGGCTATGCATATATCCCCGTTTACTGTTTGGTGAGTACAGTGACAGTTTATTACAGAAAATTACATAGTTTTTTTTATTTGAAATTTGAACTTTTTGTTTGTTTTTGAATGTTTTTTTGCTGTCTATTGGATATAAAGAAAAAGTTTGTTTCTGAAACATACTGTCTAGAAAGTGTTCAGATGGGTTGGTAGCACATTATTATTTTTCCTATTTTAAAAAATGGGAAATAATGGGCTTTCAGTATCTGACATTTCAGGAACGGATCAATTTTGGAAATTAAGGGATTTCTGTGTTTTTAAAACAGTGAGGAAAATGCAGGAAAAAATACAGCTGTCATTGTTTAATGAACATGTGTGAGGTTGCTGTCCTGCACAGACACAGGATTCTGTTTTTTCATTTCAGAAATGACCACTGTGATTTTATGATGGATCACAGAAATATTTGGCATTAATGACTTCTCTTTCCTCTGTCCCAGGCTTTCTCTTTCTCAACACACTTTTCATCCAGAGGGGTCGGCATGAGACAACATGGACCATCTTGAGGAAGTTTGGCTATGATGACACACTGGAGCTGGTAGATGACTACCTGTACCCTCAGTATGTCTGCTCTGTATGATTATGAAATATGAAATATACATTTTGTTTTGGTAGTGAAGTGCTTTTCCTGGTTGGTTTTTTTTCAGTTCTTTAAAAATCACAAAAAATTCTAATTTCTGATTATCATTTGGTTCCTTTGCAACTTATTGCAACGTCTTAAAGGATTTAAACAGCTTTTACATTCTTGAATGGAAGTGTTGATACAATAAAGGACAAAGCAAGAAAGGACACTGACCATCTATATATAGTCTGCCAGTTAAATGTGTACTTTATATATAGTGCATTCAGATCCTTTACTTTTTTCAATTTTTTTTTTCTTTGCAGTCTTTGCTGAAACCATTTAAATTCATTTTTTCCCTCATTAATCTACACTGAATACCTCATAATGGCAAAGAGGATTTTAGATATTTTTGTACAGTTATTAAAATCATCAGCACACAGCTACCAGCAGTACAGGACACCTACACCACACGCTGCCTCAGAAAGACAATGCGAGATCATATGAGAGATCATAGTCACCCTGCACGGGCACTTTTCTCTTCCCTGCCATCTGCAAAACGGTTTGGGTCTATTTGCCCCGCACAGCTAGGTACAGGAACAGCTTTTACCCCACTGCTGTAAGAGTATACAACACTAACCAGTGTGCTACCTTTAGTAACTAGAATTGGACTGCTCCACCCAGGCATATTGGTAAATTACACTGCCACTTTAAGGCATTCTCATTCTCTTGTTCTGAGTTCTCTGACTGTCAACTGGCATAATTGTTACTCCTGTTACCATTATTTATTTCTATTGCTGTTGCACTACTCACTGTCATTGTCATTGTTTTGTTTGTGCAGTATTTCTATTGTCTTTGTCCATAGTCTGTGGATTAGCATTCGAGAAGATTTTCATGATACATGTACATGGTACTTGTATCTGTGACAATAAACTTGAAACTTAAACTTAAAAATAAAAACAAATATCACATTGACGTAAGTATTCAAACTCTTTGCTTTGGCACTTGAAATTTAGCTTAGGTGCATCCCATTGCTGTTGATAATCTTTTAGATGTTTCTACACCTTGTTTGGAGTCCACCTGTGGTAAATTAAATTGATTAGACATGATTTGGAAACACACACATCTGTCTATCTAAGGTCCCACAGTTGACAATGTGTGTCAGAGCAAAAGCCAAGACATCAGGTTAAAGGAATTGCCTGCAGAGCTTAAAGGCAGGATTGTGTCAAGGGTCATGTATGGTAAAGGCTACAAGGAATTTCTGCAGCATTGAAGGTTCCGAAGCGCACAAGGGCCTCTATAATGTTTAAATGGCAGAAATTTGGAATAACTTCGACTCTTCCTAGAACTGGTCACTCGCCCAAGTGAGCATTTGGGGAGAAGGGCTTTGGAAAGAGAGGTGACCAAGAACCCAGTGGTCACTCTGGCTGAGTTCCAGAGATCCTGTGTGGAAATGGAGAAATGTCCAATACATCCATCATTGTAACACTCCACTGATCTGGGTTTTGTGGCAGAGTGGCTAGATGGAAGCTTCTGCTTAGTAAAAGACACATGAAAGCCTGCTTGGAGTTTGTAAAAAGGCAACTGAAATATTCACAGACTGTGAGAAACAAGATTCTCTGGTCTGATGAAACCAACATTGAACAGTTCGGCCTCAATTGCAAGGGTCATGTCTGGAGCAAACCAGGCACTGCTCATCACCTGTGCAATATCATCCCACGGTGAAGCATGGCAGTGGTAGCATCATGCTGCGGGGTTGTTTTTCAGTGGCAGGGAGTGGGACACTAGTCAGGGTCAAGGGAAAGCTGAATGGAGCGAAGTAATGAAAACCTGCTTCAGAGCACTCTGGATCTCAGACTGGGCTGAAGTTTCACCTTCCAACAGGGCAATAACCCTAAGCTCAAAGCAAAGATAACAGAGTGGCCTAGGGACAACCCTGTGAATGCCCTTGAGTGGCCCAACCAGAGCCTGGACTTGAACGCAGTCAAACATCTCTGGAGACGTCTGAAAATAGCTGTCCACCAGTGGTCCCCATCCAGTCTGAAAGAGCTTCAGAGGGTATACAGAGAATGGGGAAAATCAAATCTAAGTGCTCAAAGCAATGTTGTGTCATACCAAAGAAGACTTGAGGCTGTAGTTGCTGCCAAAGGTGTTTCAACTAACTAAGTAAAGGATCTGAATACTTATGTCAATGTAATATTTAACTATTTAAATTTCTAAAATCCTGTTTTCACTCTGTTGTTATGTGGTGTTGAGTGTACATTGATTAGGGTCAAAATGAATTTAAATGATTAAAGGCTGCAGCATAAAAAAATGTGTAAAATCTGAAGTGGTCTGAATACTTTCTGAATGCATTGTATTTACAATTTACACATCTTTCATGACTTACAGTTTTTCTCAAGATTATGAAAAAGTTACATGAATCATCTGCTTCTTTTCACTCCATCTGTTTTTCAGTGTTCTTATTTGCATGATATAATTATGATTATGTGCTGTATGTCTTTAATATGTTTATCTGATTCATAACAATCATATAATTTTTAATTAGGCTTCGTGTTCCAGTGGACTGCACCACAGAACTCAACCATCTTGGCCATCAGTTCCTTCAGATGCTGTTTGAAAAGTATGATGAGGTGAGTGCTGTGGGGGGCATGGAGTGTTCTCTTAGTGTATCTTATTTCCGTTTGGTAGGAGTAAAAAATATTTTCCAAGTCACTGCTGGTATTTGGTAGGTATAAAAGTCTTTCCATTTATATCTGTTCATTTAGCAGATGCTGTTTTCCAAAACAATGTGCAGATCAGACTAAAAACAAGTGTATTTGACAACAGGTAAAGAACATTAGATGCAGGCACGGGATTATCAAAGCACGGATGGTTTATCTGATTGAAATATTTCTTGGAAAATGTTACATGTATGGATGCTTATAGAATTGATAGGAAATACAAAGGTGACTGTGACGGTGGGTGAGATGTGATTTTGTGGAACAGTTAGAAGATCAGAAGAGGTCTGAAATAGAAGCATTTTGAAACCCTTCTTAAGAAGCTGAGTGGTACTTAGCAGTGCTGAAAGCAAACATGAACTAATTCTACCACATTGGAGCCAAAAATCTGAACGTGAATGCTTTTGATTTTGGACTGCTTGTGAATGAAACTTCCAAGTGGCTAGAAGTTGTGGATTTTGGCACTCCTGCTCTGGTATAGAAAGTAATAGGTCTTTCAGTTGCAGATCCTTTGACCATCTTGTTGGCCATAACCAGTCTTGACCACGATACATGAGCTACAGAGAGAGGCAAGGAGAGGAGATACATTCGTAGGCAGGTCAAGCAAACTTGTGGAGTGCCATTTGCTATCACCTTACTCCCATTTTCTTGTTTCTTGCAATAGGATAAGGATCAAGCCCTTTCCCCTGCTGAGTTGAAGAATCTCTTCAGTGTGTTTCCGTATATGCCATGGGGCACAGATGTGTATGCTTCTGTCTCGACTAACAAGGAGGGTTTCCTATCCTTACATGGCTTCATCTGTCAGTGGACGTGAGTATAAATTCATTAGTGGGAACCTTGCTGTTTTCATTTTTAAATTCTCATTTCTATGTGTGATCATTGTTTTTGAATTGTGAAAATACCACATTTTTAATATGCATCATGATTTTTTGTTAATTTGTTTATTCGTTACTCAAAAATCAATGACAAGGATGACTGTATAATCGTACAACAGGGAGAGTAGTCTTGCAATTAAAACTGTGATTATGTAATTATGCATTTAGTTTGTAGTCATTTCTGCTTTATCAACATTTTAAAGCCTGTTGCTCACCACAGAAATTTAACACAAATTAAACATGCTCAAGACATTTCTCTCACAGCTGTTTTTTTTAAATGTGATTTTATTGTAAGATACGTTGTTTTGGAGTAAGACACTGACTGATAGAGAAAACATGTAGTAACTAATCCATTTTATGCAAGAGTCCCCAGTGCTCCCAGCCACCCCCAGCATAAATAAACCGACAACTTAAAAGTAAAAAATTATGACGGGGAAAAATAGGAAAAAATTTGACAATGAAACAAGAACGTATAGGAGATTGTTCGGAGGGAATTCCAATGCTTGACTGTCTCCAGGATCTGAACAGAACTGCATTTTCAGCATATGAAAACAGACATTGCCAAATACTAAAAAAATTCTGCAGAGTCGTCCACTTTGGGTGTCCAGTCTTTTCAGAAATACAGTGCATTCAGGGAGTATTCAGACCCTTCACTTTGTTCACATTTTTTAAATGTTACAGCCTTATGCGAAAACCATTTAAATTCATTTTTCCCCTCATCAATCTACACTCAGTTGTTCATAATGACAAAGTGAAAAGAGGATTTTCTAAATTTTTGCAAAGTTATTAAAAATTAAAAAAAAAAACCTGAAATATCACATTGTCATAAGTATTCAAACCCTTTGCTTTAACACTTGAAATTTAGCTCAGGTGCATCCCATTCTTATTGATCATGTTTGAGATGTTTTGACACCTTGTCTGGAGTCCACCTGTGGTAAATTCAATGGATTGGACATGATTTGGAACCACAAGCATAAAATACAGCATGTGCAAAAGTTTGGGAACCCTGTCAGTGCCTAATAGCACTCTCTTTGGTAGATTTCACAGCCTCCAAACATTTCTTATAGGCATATAACAGTTTTTCTGCTCTTGGTTTAGGAATTTTTCCTTACATGCAAATACTATTATGACAAACAAACATCTCATATGCTGAACTTAACTTTTCATAGCATTGTATTCTAGTTTATTAAGTTGTCTGGTAATGTTTCTACTGTTGAAATTCTCATGTTCCCTGATATGAGTATTCTTCCACAGATTGACTGCATACCTAGATATCCATCGCTGTCTGGAGTTCCTTGGTTACTTTGGCTACCCTGTTCTTACCGAGCAAGAGTCCCAAACTTCAGCTATAACGGGTAAATCTAAGGGGGGGTGCAGCTGATAGCATAGTGGTTAGAGCTGCTGCCTTTGGACCCTTTGATTTGAATCTCACCTCTGGCTGTAGTACTCTTGAGCAAAGAACTTATTCTAAATTGCTATGGTAAAATTACCCAGAATCAGAATGAGTTTTATGGGCCATGTATGCTGATGCACACAAGAAATTTGCTGTGGTTCTAGGTGCCTCCAGTATTTACAGACAAACAAACAAACAGGTGGCACAGAATTACAGAATAAATAACATATTTAGAGTATACAGACACGACAGTCTAAATAAGTAGTATAAATACTAAAAAGGCAAATAATTTAATTACAAAATGGGTAAGTAGTTGTAGGTAGATTAACATTGTAAGTTGCTTTGGAGACAAGCGTCAGCTAAATGAAAAGATGTAAACATAAGGGAAATTATCTCAGCCAGCCCTTAAACATTGGGCATTCTTTTACAAACTAGTGGAGCTAGTGGGAGATGCTCTTTCATGGTTTAACTGATGGTGAACTGATGCTTTTAACATTTTGGATATGTATATTGCTTTAGGGAAAACTGTCTTCTAAATTAATAAATGTAAGTGTAACTGGGGCAGTAACTAAGGTTTTGTGGTTGGCTGATTGTAATTTTGCAATTGTTTTGTACAAGTGTGATGTGTTTGCACGATATATAGCAGTACCACTGTGAATGCTGCTTTTTGTTGCAGCTAATGTCTTATTACTATATTATGTTCTGTAGCTTCTGATAGAGTGAATTGGAACATTCAAAACATGTTTAATTTGAAGTTCAAACTGAATTTGTGTCTTAAATTGCTATTAGTAGTCCTTTGAGGTTGAGCAGGCCTTTAATATGTAGTAATTTTAAAAAGTAGACAAATGCATTGCCAAAACAGCACAAAAGTTATAACTTCATTATGTTTATGGGTAATTTTGCTTTCCCACAGACTAAATTGTTGTTTTTTTATTTGTGTTTACAGTGACCAGAGAGAAAGCCATAGACCTAGAGAAAGGGCAGACTCAGCGCACTGTGTTCCTCTGCAAAGTGATTGGACCACGTGGCACAGGCAAGACTGCCTTTCTACAGGCCTTTCTGGGCCGTGACTTTTCGGTAAGAAGGCTGCTCTCTGTCAGACCCGAAAGAACTTTTAGTTTAAATCGGATGTCATACCAATGGCCAGGAATTGCTTTCATACACTGGTTTACAACGCTTCAGTAAAAGAATTTGCATTATGGAGAAAATGAAAACCATACTTTGTGTAACTGAGAGGAAAAGTATATTTTAAAGTACAAACTATGTCACATAGTTACGTGAAATGCCTTACATGGACAGAAATTCACAATGAGGAATATTGTTTTTCTTCATGCTGCAGTCTGTGAGCAACTTCAACACTACCTTCTTTCTCATGTTTGTGGCATCAGATACCCTTGTGATTATTTCATTTATTTATTTTTGTCTGTGACATTTTTCCTGAAAAATAACATATCTGTGGTTTTTGTTAATATCTGCAATCATTATTGTAGACAAGGACAAGTGCCATCAAGCAGAAGCTATATTTTTGTGACCACTTGCATTGTTTTGCATCACAGAGGGGTACAGAATATTTTAGTTTTCAATTCTTCTGCACTTATTTTGAAAACAGAACTGAAGCATGGAGACAACCAGATAATGCTACACATACTGAACTGGATTCATATATTATTAAGGACATTTAGGTGTTTTTTATTAATTGTAATTGTTACCCAATTTTATGACAAATTTCAAAATTGAATCAGTTTTTTTTTTTTTGGATTTGTTATTTCTGCTTTTGGATTGCTCTGTGTGTAAGCTTTGTCTCTAAATGGAGAAATTGGTAAAGGTTTGTATCTGGTTTTATGTAATTCAAGTTTGTATTTCTGTGTCTTTCATTATTGTGACAGACACAAATGAGTACACCAGGAGCCTTTTCCTACTTTACCATAAACACGGTCCAAGTCAGCAACCAGGAGAAGTATTTAATTGTAAGTATCCTGATGAAAGCTTAAGTGAAAAGCTTCTGGAAGCTGGAAGCTGGGTCTCACCTCTGCACCTTTTGCACTTACTCCCTTCAGCTCTATGAGGTGGATGTTGATACAGAGTTCCTCAAAGCTTCTGATGCTGCTTGTGATGTGGCCTGCCTGATGTATGATGTTAGTGACCCCAAATCCTTCAGCTATTGTGCCAGTATCTACAAGGTGAGTTGATGCAAGTTGTCCTTGGAGACAGCCACAATTTTATGAGCATTGAGTGAAATGTTAATTGCTATAGTGCAGGTAGCAGAGGTTCCCACATATAATTTCACTGGAAAAGAAAAAAAAAATTACAGTAATTTATTAATTGCTGTTCATGACTTAGTGCTGAATAAAACAGAATTTCTGTCATTCACATGAATTAGTTTGCTTGGAGTCTTTAGTGGATTCCTGTGCTTCTTCTGAAAGACTATTGTGTTTGATGACAGGAAGCAGAATCCAAGGAAGTTAGGTTTTCTATGAGATGTACGTTGCTTTGGAGAAAAATGTCTGCTAAATGAATAAATGTAAATTTAGATTTGGCATAGGCATGTAATCTGGCTGTCATCTTCGGAGATCAGTGCATTTCTCTAAAATTGTAGTGAATTATGCACATGATATTATACACACGATAGCCAAAAGAATATTGTACTGTACACACTACCAAAGGATTAACATGAGGGACACATGTCCCCCCAGTTTCCAGACCACAATAGTGTGCATACCTCTGTTGAGTACCTCTGTTAATATTTTTTGCCTGCAAGTTGCTAAGGCACAAATGTGTGTATGGTAATATATTATTGTTTTGCAGCATGTATGTGCTCAAAAATTTTGTGATTAAGTGCTTTTATGCGCATGATTTTCTTATTGGTACAATGATAACAGGAAAAGTGAGCCCAAACTTGAAACAGGAACTGAATACTAAGAGGCGTATAGCACCAAGACAGATTAATACAACAAAAAATTGCAGTTCTGATGCAATATGTTCCTTAGTAGTATGTTAGATGCATGAAAGTCACATTTGCATCAAACATCAAGTTTGCATCGGAGTCATCCCTACCTATGACTCTGTAGGTAGCTGTTTGTCATATTCCCATCAACAGAAAGTCTGTTAAAATTAGGGCCCAGGACACTGCCAGTAAAAGCACTTCATGATATTTGGACATACCCTTTTACTATGAGGTCCTATGACTGCCACCATTTCAGTTAAATTGGGAATTGGCACAACTGACCAACATTTCTTACTCATAGTATTATTTCATGAATGCACAAAGGACAAGAGAGTCAAGGCACTGTGTGAAAGTTCTTGTTTTGTTTTTTCTTATGTGTTGCACTATTCTGCATTTTAAAACACTCCGTAACACCTCACTCCTCATCCCTTCTCCAACATTTTACAGAATATTGTGTAATTTCATTTTAGTCCATGATGTCATGTGTTGCAGAACATACACAACAGACTTTAGCATAAATTAATAAAATAAAAATAACACGGAAATATAAAACATACATGTGTGTGTGTATATATATATATATATATATATATTAATTTTACAATTAATTTCACTGTATTTTTATTTCTGACCACCAAAAAATACACCCTTATTTTTTCATTCATTGTTACAAACTCATTCCTCTCTTTATTAAATTAAACAGTATTAATTTATTCCTTGATATTACCCCATTAAGTGAGTTCTCAATGAAAAGACGATCAAATGAGCATTACTTCTTACAATAAAGTATGATTTGTTTCTGCATTTAAAATGAGCATCATATTTACTTTAAATAACCAAAAAAAAATTGGGTTGCACTTATGCAAACACACACACACACACACACACACAAACTGGCTGAAACTGCTTGGCCCTGAGCGGGGTCGTGACGAATTGGAGCCTAACCCGGCAACACAGGGTGCAAGGCTGAAGGGGAGAGGACACAACCCGAATGGGGTCCCAGTCCGCCAGAAGGCACCCCAAGTAGTACTCAAAACCCAGACCCACCAGAGAGCAGGACCCGGCCAAAACCGCTGCGCCACCCCACCCCGCCTTCTTATGCAGCCAAACAACCTAAAATTTAATTAAAAAAAACTACATAAAAGGAGTTTTTATGTGGGAAAACAACACCAAAATATTTGAGAAGACTTGTAACAGGTATTCTTTCATTCTCTTCAAAGACCAAAGTCCAAAGATGTGTTGTTCAGGTTCACCCATAGTGTGCGTGAGTGACAAAGAGAGTGTGTTCCACTGGTGTATGGATGAGTGACCCAGTGTAAGTAGTGTATCTAGCAGTTTAAGTCACCTTGATTAATAAGGTGTGTGGGCTGATAACACTACACAGAATTCACTGGAAGCCTCTTTGAAGAAAAGTGTTTGCTAAATAAAATAAATGGAAATTTTCTCTCTTACTCGCTCTCTCTCTCGCAGTGCAGTGCACATTCTGTGTCACTCTGCAAAGCATGCGGACACTGCTGCAGGAGGTGTTCTGTAGAGTTGTTAACAGATGTTTGTGTTTCATTTGATCACAGGGTTAATGCTTTATTTATGCCAATGTGAAGATATTCATGTTTTTAATCCTGTTTGTATGATCACCATTTATTTCAAACTTCCACAGCAGTAACGAAGGTGACCAAAAGGTCCATCTTATCCCTCACTGGTCACTGCATCTGTTAACTGCACTGATCAAAGCACCTTGAGTCCGCTCTCACAAGCACCTTGAGACTTGTCACTCCTGCTCCGGGAAAGATGGTGTCTCTTAATGATTAATGTAACTGAGTTAATAGTGACATGTTCCTAATTTATTTATATAAGGACTCAGAAAAGGTGTAGGTTTGAATCCTACCTCTTGCTGTGGTAATTTTAATCAAGGCACTTAACAATGAATTGATACAGTTAAACCCAAGCATGACCCAGAAAATGTACCAAAGTTCAGCATTAGCAAACATAGTCCAAAAGTGATACGGTTGTAAAAGTGCGCCATTGTTGATGTTAACTACGGTGTATTGTCTGACTATGTTTTTTTTGTAGTCTAACACAGGTATCAAAGTAAAACTGTTCATCCTATCACACACCTTAGAGGCCTTAATAAACTTATGCAATGCCTTTGTTTAGAGCAGCTTGGAGCATTAAGGTTATATGCTAACTCCATTCCAATGTTAAGTAACTTTTTATTAGCTTATCTGGTAAAGGGTACTACAGTAGGAGTGGGGATTCTAAACAGGTGCCTTTAGTTAACACAGATGGCCGTTGTTGCAGTGTTACTGGCTATCTTAGCATGCAAGATGGAAAATAACGTGTGACAGTTTTAAAAAGTAAACAATCCTCTCCACCTTGCTTCCTGTCTAGCAACATTATATGGACTCCAGCATTCCCTGTGTTGTGGTGGCTTCCAAGTCAGACCTCCCTGAGGAGAAACAGCAGCATGGAATCTCTCCTGCTGATTTCTGCTATAAGCATCGCCTACCTGCCCCCCTGCCCTTTTCCTGTATCAGCTTGGATACAAGAAGCACAGCCATCTACTCCAGGCTAGCATGGGCAGCCATGCTCCCGTATAACCTTTTTCTTTTTTATTTAGTTTTCATAAGTGCAATTGTTAAAAGATGGTGCATCAGTTACGTTGATCAGTACATGCTAATTTATAATCATGCTGAAACTGCTTCTTTACATTAGTGTTACTTTAATGAATTTATATGGGTACCTGCCATGAAAGCTATTTAGGTGTTTTTATCACCTTGACTAGGAATTTTAGGTATATATTACAAGATAAATTTTCATGAGAAAGTTATTTTGTGTGTCAAAGAAAGTGATTAAAAATTAACTTCATCAGACATGAAAATCATCTTCCTATAGTACAATATATTTCTCATCTGTTCCTGTTTTTCTGTGTTTCAACAGACATCTTAACAATTCTGACATGACGACCACCTCCTTCTGGTTAAGAGTGACACTAGGAGCAGCTGTTTTGTCAGTTCTGGGCTTCACCATCTATCGAGCTTTCATCAAACAGAAATAGAACTCTAGTGAAAGCCCACCCCTCCTCCAAAAACTTGTCTACACCTCTACACCTCTTGTCAGGCTTCAGTCAGGGGGTTTGGACATGGAAAACCACAAAAAGGGGATATTTTCACCAGTGTGCAAGACCCATCATAGTGAACGTCTGATATTTGAGCTCTGCAAACAACATTTACATAATATTGTTAGTCAACATGTCTTCTTCAGAAATTTCTTGAGTATGACTTTAAGGATCCATTAAGTTTCTCTTAATTGAATGTAGCTTTTGATGCCTAGCTTATTACTCCAGGCATGTTCTAGACAAGAAACGTTGGATATTCATTTCCTACATTTTTGTAAGATTATTGCAAACATGAAAGTCACTAGACATTGACATCTGTAGAACTTTTGTGGATATAAAGGCCATTAAATTCATGGAAAAGAACTGTAAAAAATGCAAAGCATACAGCATATAAAATATACATAGTCTCATGGGACAGCTGCTAGCATAGTGGTTAGAGCTATTGCTTTTGGACCTAAAGGTTGCAGGTTTGAATCTAACTTCTGGCTGTAGTACATTTAAGGAAGGTACTCACCCTAAATTGTTACGGTAAAATTACCCGACTGTATAAAGTGTGAGTTGCTTTAGAAAAAAGCATCAGCTAAATGAATGAATGTATCATTTTTAAGTTTTAAGACTTGCCACCTGATGGCAGTGCATCACACACAAACCTGTCTTAGACCTTACTGAGTTTTTTTACATATAATTTTTATATCAGTAGCTAAATTCCATTTTTTAGGAAATTTTCGATAAGATTACCATGTCTAGAAGCCTTTGACATTTTCACTAAAAAGATGGAATACTGTTTATTTTTTCAGCAACAGTAACCTGTTGTCTTCTGTGTAAAGTTTAGCTTTTTTAAAGAATAAATGTTTTTATTGTAAGATAGGCTTATTTTATCATCTTGACTAGTTGAAATATTTCAGCTATGATCAAATAAACCATAGCAGAGTAGTTGTACATTATGATAATGCTGACTGTGTTTATACACTGGCTCTTTGTGAACATTCAAGTTACACATTTTCAACGACATTAGCGTTTTCCAAGTTATTTTTTTAAATACTATTTTTTTCCACCATTCTCTTTTCTGGAATTTTTGTCTTTTGGACAGTGAAAATGGCTTGCATCTATACACCAAGTTATTTGTTGGCAGTAAAATGCACTGAAACAGAATAGAGTATGGGATTGATCCAATTCCTCTCACTTTCAGAGTGTTTATAACTCATGTCTTTAAGTGTAAGTAATCAATGACCAGAAGGTGAATACTGCGTGTGTTATTTAGCATTAAATTTGAGTTTCTCTCCCAGCTTGTAGCTGGAAGTTGGTAAAAACATTGCAATAAAGAGTAATAAGTTTTTTTATTTATTATAGCTATTCCCAAGACTTTTACACATTGCCCATCAATACTTTGATGAACATTAAAACCAATAAACTGGGATTTTTTTTGAGAGCCAGAAAAGAAATGTTTTAAGAACTGCATGTACTTATAGGCCTCCTCCCTTAGTTTTTCCTAGTAGGTGTTGGAAATGATGCAATGCTGTACAATAACTTCACTTCCATTCCAAAACGTAGCAGCTCAAATTGTAAGCTGCTGATTAGTGAAAATATTTATTTTCTGAATCTGCCTTCAAAATGGTTTGTTATCCAAAAGAGTGGAATTCAGTCCCTGCTCTTTAGTTTTAGGAGATATCCTTCGAAAATCAACTTCTAAATACACTGGTCCACAGGGCGAGAGCTCAATGGGGCCACTCTGGCAAGATCTGACTGTATGACTAAACATGATAGAAATGAAGGCATAGCATAGTCTGAAATAACATTTTTGGGTAAAATATGTAATCTTTAATGTCAGGTGCAGTTCTTTCTAGTGCAGATCTAGATTGGAACTCATGCTTAAGAGTAGCATGGGACTTTAAATTTGATGTAGAGGGGTAAGAGTATTTGTCTAGATTACTATGTAATGCACAATTAAAATGACTGGTCGGGTAACTAAATATTTAACAGTATTGATTAAATAACACCATATGGAACATGAACTGTGGAGTTTCCACATTTGGGAAATAAGAAAGTAATATGCTGTCCAGAGAGAGAATCAAAGATTAAAATTAACATGTCATCTGAGTGCCTTTGTTGATAATCAGGAAAGGAGGAGATACTCTTTTTAATTAGATTAATAGTACCTGTTTTGTTAGAGCTAAATTAAGAAGTTAGACTTTAGTTCTCTTTAGTTTTAAATGCTTCATTTGGCAAAGATGGGTTTCTTCCAGTAGAGCAATGGCTGCATTTTCTTTTTCAAGGAGTAATAAAACCTTCTTTCTCCTAATTACACGACCCTTAATCTTGAAAGTGCATGTAATAACTTTCTGTGAACAACTCGTGTGACCTTCTTGTAAAATAACGATATTGTCCTGCTAATAGCCTGTCACAAGGAGTAGAACAACACAAAGTGAAATATGTGACCTAGTGAAAAAGAAATAAAAAAGAAGCAAAGGAAAAAATGACATCCCAGATACCAGCAGTCACTGGATCTGTAGAAATTCTCTGAGTGAAGCATTCATTTGGCATTCTCCAGCAAACTCACAATTACCAAATTGTTGCACCGTCTCTTATTTTTGTGCTCATCAACTTTCACTTTGTGTTGCTTCACTTCTTGTTTCAGGACAGAATTTAATTTAACAGTGTCTTGAGTTGCAGAGATCCTGGTCTCAGCCTCAGCAAGCTTATCTTCAGACTTGTCTTTGCGTTCATTTAAGCCCTCAGCTCTTACTACCATGATAGTGTTTAAAATATTTTCCAGCTTGATAGTAATACCCTGTAGTTCAATTGTTATTACTATTAATATTACTACTACTAATAATAATAAAAATCCAAAGGGGAGATTGCAGTCTTTCATATTTGGACCACAAAATATTTATTCATCGGCAATGACCTGGAGCATTATAACAGAATGTTTGTAACTGAAGGAACTGGAGTGATGGGGATGCTTTCATAGCCCCTTGAACGAGAGCGAAGGACCTTTTTCCTCATATCGCAGAGGTTAGTGCTTTTCTTTCTGTTAACCCAAAACTCTCAGGCCTTCATGTTTCAGTTTCACTTATTAAGGTTGTTCATAAAGAGATCAATAGTCTGATGAATACCTTGGAAAGATTAGCCAAGAACAGATCGCCTCTCAGTAAACAAAACCAAACCTTAAAGAGTATGTAAAACCTTAAACTCTAACTACGTAAATCATAAAAGAAAACAAAGGACTGAACGCAATGGTTCTGGTCGTACAAACAATGTGTGACGATTTCATTTTCTAAGAGCTACCTGAAATCATGTCACAGCACTTAAAAAAAAAAAAAAAAAAATTGTTAAAGGCTTAATACTCAAACAGAGGAAGCTCCAGACAGAGACAGTGCAAGAAATCAAATTTTACCGAGTTCATTGTATCGAAGTAAAAAGAGACAAATGCCAGTCATCAGAATCATTACTGTCAAGTTTGAACATTATAAATACAAAGGACTCATAAAAAATGGAGCGGGAGTTAAGAGGAGCACACTATGGCCTAAATTACAAGCTTTGACCTGAAATAATTAATAGGCACAAGGAAATGTTTCAAATTTGAAAACTGTTTTTGGAAAAGGAGAAGTGCGCTTGTCATGGCAGATAAACTACATGTTGACTGGCTGCTGTACTACAACAAAAAAACTTTCCCCTTGGTCAATTTAAACTTAATAGAAATTTGTATTTACAAAAGATGAAATTATGTATACCCTTCTGCATGCTCTCTGTGTCAGCCTTTTCTGTTGTATGTTTCAGTGTGTTCAAATTTCATTTGGGCTTTTTTTGTTTTGACTGGGAAGTATTTGGTCTTTGTTGTGTAGAATTGAGAATGCTTTCTCATTACTTATATATGAAGAAAGGTACATTAATGAATATTAACAACATTAAGAGGGAGAAAAGCAGCTGGTAACAGGAACCTGGTGGTGTAGTGGTTAGAGCTGTAGTAGTCTTGAGCAAAGTACTTTTTAGAAATTTCTCCAGTAAAACTACACAGCTGTATAAACAGGTAAATAATTGTAAGTAACTTTAGCGAAAGGCATCAGCTAAATTAATTAATGTAAAATGTCTATCTGGAATACTCTTGTGACAATGTGAATTGTGTTAAGATCACTTCAGTCACTTTCATGCACACTTTAAAGTAAACAAAGAATTTAATAATGCTGTAACTGAAATTTGTTCAGTTTATTTTTATAGAACGTTCTTATCACACAGTGACACAGAGTGCTTGAACACAGACATAAGGCAAAGAAACAAATACATCAGGCAAAGAAGACAGTTGACTACCGACTATTGTAATTATGAGTAATGTTGCAAATGGCTATTACTACGTGAAATGTCTAATGAC
Source organism: Scleropages formosus (assembly GCF_900964775.1). Taxonomy (NCBI): domain Eukaryota; kingdom Metazoa; phylum Chordata; class Actinopteri; order Osteoglossiformes; family Osteoglossidae; genus Scleropages; species Scleropages formosus. Next base: position 34,178,177 of record NC_041810.1, read on the forward strand.
TGATTTATCATTTATTCACATACGACTGCAAAGCGCAATTTTCAGCAACCATTACGTCCATGTTCTAATGATAAACTTGAATGATAGTGGTCCTAATGGTAGAGAAACCTTTGCAATTGTGTTCACTCCAATACAATACAATACAATACAATACAATACAAGCTTTATTGTCACATCATCATCAACATAACATGTAGAGAAGAGTGAAAAATCTTGAGTGCAGCTCCAGAAAGTGCAGTATTAAGAGTATGTCATAAGTTACGTTAAAAACCCAGTGTATATACCAATTGTGTTCGCAGATTATACAACAGAAGAATAAATAAATAAATAAAAAATAAATAAATAATTAAAAAATAGAGAAATAAAAAACAAACTATCTATATGTATGTACAGAGAATACAGGGAAATTAAACAGCGGATTTGAATTTTAGTCTCAGCCCTGCGTATTTAACAGTCTAATGGCCTGAGGAAAGAAACTGTCCCTCAGCCGACTTGTGCGGGCCCAGATGCTCCAGTGCCGTCTACCTGAGGGGAGTAGGTGGAATCAATCATGTTTCATATAAGTTTGTTTGCCACTGCTGTATCACAGCACTCGTGAAATTCTGGACATAGACCAAAATAATATGTTGCTGTGCATTTGTTGATTGATAAATCAACTGAGCGGTGGTCTGATCCAGTCGCCGCTCCTGTTACCACCGCCTTGCCGCATGCTGGGCTTCCCGTGATGTCTGCAGGACCAGGTGTTTCTTGTTGTGCAGCACTCCTGCTTTCGCATTGCTTGCTCCACCACGTCACCTCCTTTTAGGACAGCTCAATAGGGCTCCAGGAAAGCTGGGGCCTTTCTTTGCCATAGTGGTGACATCTTTAAATCTGGGCAAGCTCGTGTTCCAGGGTAATGGAACTAACACTCTCAGTCTGAGGACCCCTTTTCTTCAAAGAGGCATACCTCAAGCCAGCTTTTTCATCCTTTTACTCTTTCCAACAGGCACGCACACCTTGACTGAAACCGCTGGTCCCAAGCGGGGTCGCAGCGAGCTCTAGCCTAACCCGGCAACAGAGGGCACAAGGCTGGAAGGGTAGGGGACACTCCCAGGATGGGACTCCAGTCTGTCACAGGCCGCCTCAAGCAGGACTCGAACCCCAGACCCACCAAAGAACATGCACAGGGCAACCCTGCTGCGCCACCGCACTCCCCCCAACAGGTATTAACCCCCTTATAATCGCTGTCAGCCTCCACGGTGGTCGAACAACCATTTTACGTTTTCCCCACATTTCTCATTATTCCAAATATTTACAATAAACATCTTTTCCCACTCAAATGTAACGCTCATCAGTAACACGGGTTGTTACAATATCGAAACTACAACCAATCCTGCAGATGCATTCTGCATAACATGAGTAGGATCCACCCCATCACACAACAAACTCTATGCAACTCCTGGTCCAGGCCATGATGATGTTCTGCCTGGACTATTGCAACACTTTCCTGTCTTGCCTTCCAGCCTCTGCCATCAAACCTCTTCAGCTGATACAGAACGCTGCTGCACGTGCCATGTTTGACCTGCTGAAGCATTCCCATCTTTCTGCATTGCGTTCCTATAGCTGCCAGAAACAAATTCAAGACTTCGGTTACAGCCGACAAAACCATCAACAGATCTGCTAAACGATATCTACAAGATCTGATGACTCCCTACATCCCAACCAGACTGCTGTGCACCTCGTCCTTTTCTTGCTTGGAGGTCCCACACAAAATCAAAAACACTGATGCTTTCGGTTCTGGCTGTAATGCGATGGAATGACCTCCTCCTCTCACTCAGAACTGCTAAATCTCTCTCTACATTTAAGAAGGATCTCAAAACTGACCTCTTTCAGACTCACTTCTCCATTGATTTCTTAAGCGCATGATAAACGTAGAAAGGTTTATGTTCATGTTTTGTAATTTTTATAGGAAATTGTTAAATAATGGTAAACATTTATACAGCTACTCTTGTGATGTATACTGGTCCATATGGTTGAATGTGACAGAAGTACTGTGCTCTAGAATAACGTCAGTCACGTGCATCCTAATCTCTCTCCTTGTGTTGATGTAATGCACTCATTGTGTTTTTCTCCATGACGTACACTCACAGAGTATAACTTTATTAGGAACACTTGTACACCTGGTAATTCATGCAATTGTCTAATCAGCGAGTCATGTGGCAGCAATGCAACGCATAAAGTCCTGAAGATACAGGTCAGCAGGAACTTCAGTTAGTTTTCACATCAAACGGCAGAAGGGGGAGAAATGTGATCTCAATGATTTTTGCTGTGGCATGATTGTTGGTGCCAGATGGGCAGGTTTGAGTATTTCTGTAATTCAATTCAATTTATTTTTATAGAGTGCTCTTGTCACGCAGTGACACAGAGCGCTTTAACACGGGCATAATGCAAGAAAAACAGATACAAACAAAGAAGACAGTCGACTAATGGCTACCATAATAAAGTACTTTTATAGAGCTATAAGTATGCCTACTGGCCACCGGGGAAAGGAACAAAAACTCCCAACTGAAAGTTGAGGGAGAAAAAAAACCTCTGGGGGTCCACGGGCCAGTGGTTGCCCACCCCTCCTGGGCATTATAGATTAAGTAACTATTGTAAGACAGTTTAACAAGTAATAATGATATTGTTGCTAAATGGTATCTTGGATCCCCAGCTCAGCATGGAACATCTCGTTCATCAGGGCAGTTGGTCATCATCCTCAGTCAGCATGGGATTCGTCTGTCACCACCAGCCAGCCTCCTCAAGTCTTATGTAGCGAGGCAATGCTGAACAAGAAGAAGGAATCTGTAACTGTTAATCTCCTTGGATTTTCAAACACAACAGTCTCTAAAGTTTACATTTATTCACTCAGCAGAAGCTTTTGTCCAAAGTGACGTACATCTCAGCAAAAATATAATTTGTGCATTAAATTAAGAGAAAGAGACATGGCTGTGGACATGTGACTCTTAAGTAAACCTAGTTTGTTACCTTCCACTTGATAAACCGATGTTCATCGCTCGAGTAGGTGTATAAAACGCAGGATAGATGAATCCTGATAACCTCCTACCAATATTTTTTTTTTCAATATCATATACGATACGCAAACACACACACACACACACACACACATTTTCAGAACCGCTTGTCCCATACGGGGTCACGGGGAACCGGAGCCTACCCGGCAACACAGGGCGTAAGGCCTGAGGGGGAAGGGGACACACCCAGGACGGGACGCCAGTCCGTCGCAAAGTACCCCAAGCGGGACTCGAACCCCAGACCCACCGGACAGCAGGACTGCGGTCCAACCCACTGCGCCACCGCACCCCCTGCACCGATACGCAAACAATCACATACAATTCCAGAGTAGCGGCTGTATAAAGGCTAATCTGAGGATGCTCATGAAGTTACGGTGCATGAACATTTACAGCATACATGAGCTGAAGAGATCTTGAGCGAAATGGGTCCGGAAAAGGTGAGTTTTCAGACCCTTCTTCAATGTAGACAGAGTTCTGAGTGAGAGGGGAAGGTCATTCCACCACAACGGAGCCAGAACCGAGAACCTCCGTGCTTTACCTTTTGTGCACGGGACCGTCAAGCAAGCAGAAGTAGACAACCGAAGGGGTCTGGCTGGGGTGTAGCAGTTGATCAAGTCCTGTAAAATAGCTGGGAGCAGTTCTATTGATGCATTTGTAGACAATAACCAGGATCTTGAATTTGATTTGGGCAGCTATAGGAAGCCAGTGCAGAGAAATGAGTTGAGGAGATACTTGGGAATGCTTTGGCAAATCACACACAACTCGTGCAGCAGCATTCTGTAACAGCTGCAGAGGTTTGATAGCAGTAGCAGGAACGCCACACAGGAGAGAGCAGCAGTAGTCCAGACGAGAAGTCACCAGGGCCTGGGCAAGTAGTTGGGCAGAGTCAATTGTGAGATAGGGATGGATCCTATGAATATTATGCAGGATGTATTTGCAGGACTGGGTTGTGGCTTCAATGTGTTGAGAGAAGGACAGACTCGTGTCAATTGTTACTCTCAGACTCTTAGCAAAGGAGGTAGGCGAAATGAGTAAGTTGTCCAGTTTGATCAATAGATCATGACAGGAGGATAGGCCAGCTGGGAGGTGAAGAATCTTTGTTTTGGAGAGGTTGAGTTGGAGGTGGTGATCATACATCCATGAAGAGATGTCCTACAGGCAGGCAGCAATGCATGCGGAAATGTCTGATGCAGCAGGTGGGAAGGAGAGGAAGAGCTGGGTATCATCAGCATAGCAGTGGTATTTGAATCCATGGGAGGCTATGACTGGACCGAGGTGTAGATGGAGAAAAGAAGAGGACCCAATACCGAGCCCTGCGAAGCACCGGTTGAGAGAGGCAGAGGAGAAGAATGAGAGCTCCGCCAGACCACTTGGTAGGATCTGTCAGATAGGTAGGACTCAGACCATCTTAGTTCCGCACATTTGGTCCCAAGCTGACTAAGAGAGGAGAGTGAAATCCGGTGGTTGACTATGTTGAATGCTGCAGACAGATCGAGGAGGATGAGGACCGAGGAGAGGGAGGCGGCTCTAGCAGCTTGGAGAGCATCAGACAATGCCAGAAGGGCCGTCTCAGTGGAGTGATCAACTTTGAAACCAGACTGATAACCATTGAGGAGATGGTTCCGGGTGAGGAAATCAGACAGTTGATCATAGGCTGCCTGCTCTAGGGTTTTAGACAGGATAGAGAGGAGCAAGACCGGTTTGTAGTTTTCAACCAGATTTGGATCCAGGGAGGGTTTCTTTAACAGAGGTGAACCGAGAGCAGTTTTGAAGGCAGCTGGGAAACAGCCAGAGGAGAGCAAAGAGTTGATGATCTTAGAGATGAAGGTGGAGAGTTGCGAGGAAATATTCTGTAGGAGTGATGATGGGGTCGGATCAGGCGTGCAGGTGGTGGCTCTGCGCAAAGGTCAAAGATTTCAGATTTGGAGAGCGGCTTGAATTTGGAGAGGATAGCTTCGCAGGGAGGTCCAGTGCGAACCGGGCAGGGTGATGCTGAGAACTTATCAGTGATTGCTTTGACTTTGTCTCTGAAAAACAAAGCAAAGTCATCAGCAATGAGGGAAGAGGGAGGAGGAGGTGGCTGGGGACATAGAAGGGATGAGAAAGTGGCAATGAGTCTGTGTGGTTTTTTTAGATGCAGACTGTATTTTGTTGTGGTAGAAGGCGGTTTTAGCTGAAGAGACAGCAGAGTGAAAAGCAGCTGAGAGTGACTGGAAGGCATCCAGGTCCAATGGAGTCTTGGATTTACACCATCTTCGCTCTGCAGCCCGGAGTTTGGTCCTGTTAGCTCAGTTTCCTCAGACTGGTGTGAAAAACAAAAACGTCCACTGAGCGACAGTTTTGCGGACGGAAATGCCTTGTTGATGAGAGAAGTCAGAAGAGAATGACCAGGCAGGTTTGAGCTGACAGAAAGGCTACAGTAACTTAGATAACCACTCTTCACAACTGTGGTGAGTGAGCAGAAAAGCATCTCAGAATGACTAACACTTCGAGTCTTGAGGTGGATGGGCTACAATAGCAGAAAACCATGTCGGGTTCCACTCCTGTCAGCCAAGAACAGAAAGCTGAAGCTGCAGTGGGCACAGGCTCACCAAGACTGGACAGTTGAAGACTGGAAAAATGTAGCCTCATCTGATGAATCTCGATTTCTGCTGAGGCACACAGATGGCAGGGTCAGAATTTGGAATCAACAACATGAATCCATGAACCCAATCTGACTTGTGTGAACAGTCTAGGGTGGTGGTGTAATGCTGTGGGGAATGTTTTCTTGGCACACTTTGGGCCGGTTAATATCAATAAATCTTTGCTTGTATGCCACAGCTTATCTAAGTATTGTTGCTAACCATGTGTATCCTTTCATGGCCACAATTTACCCACCTTCTAATGGCTACTTCCAGCATGATAATGCACCATGTAACAAAGCAAAAGTCATCTCAAACTTGTTTCATGAATATGACATTGAGTTCAGTGTTCTTCAGTAGCCTTCCCAGTCACCAGATCTGATTCCAATAGAACACTTACATTTATTTATTTAGCAGATGCTTTTCTCCAAAGTGACTTCCAATTAAATCTATGTAGTGTTATCAGCCCACACACCATCCATCCATCCATCCATCTTCCTCCGCTTTATCCGGGGCCGGGTCGCGGGGGCAGCAGTCCGAGCAGAGTACTCCAGACTTCCCTCTCCCCGCACACCTCCTCCAGTTCCTCTGGGGGAACCCCAAGGCGTTCCCAGGCCAGCCGGGAGACATAGTCTCTCCAACGTGTCCTGGGTCTGCCCCGAGGCCTCCTCCCAGTGGGACAAGCCCGGAACACCTCCCCAGGGAGGCGTCCAGGAGGCATCCGGAACAGATGCCCGAGCCACCTCAACTGGCTCCTCTCGATGCGGAGGAGCAGCGGCTCTACTCCGAGCTCCTCCCGGGTGACTGAGCTCCTCACCCTATCCCTAAGGGTGCACCCAGGCATTCTGTAGAGGAAACTCATTTCTGCCGCTTGTATCCGCGATCTCATTCATTCGGTCATGATCCAGAGTTCATGACCATAGGTGAGGGTAGGAACGCAGATCAACCGGTAAATTGAGAGCTTCGCCTTACGACTCAGCTCCCTCTTCACCACAACAGACCGGTACAATGACCGCATTACTGCGGACGCCGCACCGATCCGCCTGTCAACCTGCCGCTCCATTTTTCCCTCACTCGTGAACAAGACCCCGAGATACTTAAACTCCTCCACTTGAGGGAGCAACTCCCCCCTAACCCGGAGGGGGCAATCCACCTTTTTCCGACTGAGAACCATGGCCTCGGATTTGGAGGTGCTGATTCTCATCCCCGCCGCTTCGCACTCGGCTGCAAACCTCCCCAGTGCACGCTGCAAGTCTTGACTTGATGAAGCCAACAGGACCACATCGTCCGCAAAAAGCAGAGACGAGATCTCGCGGCCACCAAAGCAGACACCCTCCGTTCCCTGACTGCGCCTAGAAATTCTGTCCATAAAGATAATGAACAGAATCGGTGACAAAGGGCAGCCCTGGCGGAGTCCAACATGCACCGGGAAAAGGTCTGACTTACTGCCGGCAATGCGAACCAAGCTCCTGCTCCGGTCATACAGGGAACGAACAGCCCGTAGCAACGAGCCCCGAACCCCATAATCCCGAAGTACCCCCCACAGGATGCCACGAGGGACACGGTCGAATGCCTTCTCCAGGTCCACAAAACACATATGGACTGGTTGGGCAAACTCCCACGAACCCTCCAGCACCCTAGTGAGGGTATAGAGCTGGTCCAGTGTTCCACGGCCAGGGCGAAAACCGCATTGCTCCTCCTGAATCCGAGGTTCGACTATCGGTCGGATTCTCCTTTCCAGTACCCTGGCATAGACTTTCCCAGGGAGGCTAAGGAGTGTGATCCCCCTGTAGTTGGAACACAATCTCCGGTCCCCCTTCTTAAAAAGAGGGACCACCACCCCGGTCTGCCAGTCCAGAGGCACCGTTCCCGAACTCCACGCGATGCTGCAGAGGCGTGTCAGCCAAGACAGCCCCACAACATCCAGAGACTTGAGAAACTCGGGGCGGATCTCATCCACCCCCGGAGCCTTGCCACCGAGGAGTTTTTTGACTACCTCAGCAACTTCAGCCAGGGTAATGGACGAGTCCCCCTCCAAGTCCCCAGCCTCAGCTTCCTCTACGGAAGGCGTGTCGGAGGGATTGAGGAGATCCTCAAAGTACTCCTTCCACCGCCCGAGAACATCCTCAGCTGAGGTCAGCAGCGCACCACTTCCACTGTAAACAGTGTTCGTGGAACACCGCTTCCCCCCTCTGAGTCGCCGGACGGTTTGCCAGAATCTCTTTGAGGCCGACCGAAAGTCTTCCTCCATGGCCTCACCGAACTCCTCCCAAGCCCGAGTTTTTGCCGCGGCGACTGCCAGAGCCGCGCTCCGTTTGGCCCGTCGGTACCCGTCAGCTACTTCAGGAGTCCCATGAGCCAGCCAGGCCCTATAGAACTCCTTCTTCAGACAGGCACCGGAGACCTTATGGCCGCAGCTCCGAACCGCCGCACCGACAATGGAGGAGCGGAACATAGTCCATTCGGACTCAATGTCCCCCACCTCCCTCGGGACCTGGTTGAAGCTCTGTCGGAGGTGGGAGTTGAAGACCTCTCTGACAGGGGCCTCCGCCAAACGTTCCCAACAGACCCTCACTATGCGTTTGGGCCTGCCAGGTCTATCCAGCTTTTTCCCCCGCCATCGAATCCAACTTACCACCAGGTGGTGATCAGTTGACAGCTCAGCCCCTCTCTTCACCCGAGTGTCCAAGACATATGGCCGAAGGTCAGAAGAAACGACTACAAAGTCGATCATCGACCTCCGACCTAGGGTGTCCTGGTGCCAAGTGCACTGGTGGACACCCTTATGCATGAACATGGTGTTCGTTATGGATAAACCGCGACTAGCACAGAAATCCAATAACAACTCACCGCTCGGGTTCAGATCAGGGAGGCCGTTCCTCCCAATCACGCCCCTCCAGGTATCACTGTCGCTGCCCACGTGGGCGTTAAAGTCCCCCAGCAGAACGACAGAGTCCCCAGTGGGAGCGCTTTCCAGCACGCCCCCCAAGGACTCTAAAAAGGCCGGGTACTCTACACTGCCGCTAGGCGCATAAGCACAAACGACAGTGAGAGACCGTTCCCTGACCCGAAGGCGTAGAGAGATGACCCTCTCATTCACCGGGGTAGACTCCAACACATGGCGGCTGAACTGGGGGGCTATTAATAAGCCCACACCAGCCCGCCGCCTCTCACCTTGGGCAACGCCAGAATAGTGGAGAGTCCACCCTCGATCGAGTAGAGTGGTTCCAGAACCCAAGCTGTGAGTGGAAGTGAGCCCGACTATATCTAGACGGTATCTCTCAACTTCCCGCACCAGCTCAGGCTCCTTCCCCGCCAGTGAGGTGACATTCCAAGTCCCAAAAACCAGAGTTGGCGCCCGAGGTTTGGGTCGGCCGGGCACTCGGCCCCGACCACCGCCCAACTCACAATGCACCGGCCCCTTACGGTTTCTCCGGCAGGTGGTGAGCCCACCGAAGAGCGGCTCCACGTTATGGCTTCGGGCTGAGCCCGGCCAGGCCCCGTGGGCATAGACCTGGCCACCAGGCGCTCGCATGCGAGCCCCCCCCCAGGCCTGGCTCCAGGGTGGGGCCCCGGTGACCCCATACCGGGCGGGGTAAACGGACGCCTTGCTTTTTCCTTCATAAGGGGTTTTTGAACCGTGCTTTGTCTCGTCTGTCATCCAGGACCTGTCTGCCATGGGAGACCCTACCAGGGGCATGTAGCCCCAGACAACATAGCTCCTGGACTCATTCAGGCACTCAAACCCCTCCACCACGATAAGGTGGCGGTTCACGGAGGAGTCAGCCCACACACATTATTCACCAAGGTGACTTACACTGCTAGATACATTACTTACCATGGGTTACTCATCCATACATCAGTAGAACACACTCTCTCGCTCACTCTCACGCTATGGGGGAACCTGACACGTTTGGGATGTTGTAGAACAGGAGATTCGCAGCATGAATGTTCATCTGACAAATCGGCAGAAATTGCATCATGCAATAATGTCAACATGGACCACAATATGAAAGGAAAGTTTTCACCATCTTATGAAACTATACCGTGAAGAATTAAGGCGTTTTTGAGAGCAAGGCATTCAGTATTATTATAGTGTTCCTAATAAAGTGCTCAGTGAGTGTATGTCGCTTTGGAGAAAAGAGTGCTAAGTGAATGCACACACACAAACACATACATTTGCTGAAACCACTCGTCCCAAGCGGATTCTCGGCTAACCGGAGCCTGACATGGCAGCACAGAGCATAAGACTGGAGGGGGAGGGAAGACACGCCAGTCCATCACAAGGCACCCCAAGCGGACTCGAACACCAGACCTGCCACAGAGCAGGACCCATCAGGGCCTGCTGTGCCACCAACGCCCCCCCCACACAGTCTGAAAACACGTGTCCTGAGCAGGCTCTCAGCAAGCCGGAGCCTAGCCCGGCAGCACAGGGCGTGGGGCTGGAGTGGTGAGGGGACACACCCAGGGCGGGACTCCAGTCCTTCGCAAGGCACTCCAAGCAGGACCCGAACCCCAGACCCACCACACAGCGGGACCCCATTAAATGAATACATGTACATGTAAATAGTGTAAAAATGTAGCACATTGAAATCAGACTGGGGTCTCTCACTGTCTCTTCAAATTCCTACTGAATTGCAATTGTTGAAAGATTCATCTTATGTAGTTACAATGATAGTCATCTTGTTATTGATCACAAACACAAGATACAAGCTATGAACACCGTAGGAAGGAGTTGGATAACATGGTGTAACACTCCTGTTTGGACTGCTTTACTGCAGTCTATCACTTAGTTGAATACACAGATGACATTTACTTTGCTACAGACAAAAAGTGAGGAAACATATGTGGAGAAAATACTACACACACACACATTGACTGAAAACGCTTGTCCCAAGTGGGGTTGCGGCGAGCTGGAGCCTAACCTGGCAACACAGGGTATAAGGCTGGAGGGGGAGGGGATGCCCAGGACGGGATGCCAGTCCATCGCAAGGCACCCCAAGAGGGACTCGAGCCCCAGGCCCACCAGAGAGCAGGCACAGGCCAAACCCGCTGTGCCGCTGCACCCCCCAGAAAATACTGTTATTAATAAAAAAAAAATTGGAAAAAAACATCTTTGAGAAATTGCAACGGAATCATTTGTAGCATGCCAGGCTAATGTAGATATTTTAAAAACTTTAATGTAAGGTGTTATGCAGCAAAATACTGTACATGTATTACAGTTTGGCTGGTTGCTCAGTAATGCCAGAAACAGCCCTTTTCAAAATGAGATTGGAAGTTTGTGATCTTCAGAAGTCACTGAAAAACATTAAATAACATTAAAGTAATGAAATGCAACACAGGAAAAACAAGAAATCACAATATTCAGAGTGAGCTGCAAAAGTCCAAATGTATTGTGACAACTATTTTCACAAAAAGCATAGGTTTTCCGTAGTACCCCCAAGGTTAGATAATTCATTGTAAATAATGGGATGCATAAAGCAAGTAAAAGGTACGAAAAAGTAATTTTGTTGAAAATCCTTTGTATAAAATAACTGCACTAATCTTCTCTCACGCCCACGGTCTTCCGCATGACGCCCACATCTGCCATAGAGGATGGATATAAAGGGACCGTGCCGGCATACCTGCTCACGGAACCTTGTCCAGAGCAACTGCATCTCCAGTGCGTCTACGTGACCAGTGTTCTCCTTCATCCCTCTCCCTCGTTCCTGCCACCTTCTGTCCTATCAGCAGACTCTGTGCTCTTTTCCCCCAACAGTTAAGCCTTTCCATTACAATGATAGATATTTATTTCACAAAACGATCAACTCAATTGCCATTTGTCCTGCTACTCAAACAGGAAGAGCAAAGGACAATGGCACACCACCGTGCAACACTGAGGTAATATTTAACTGAAAATTAGTTTTTTTGAGACACCGGGGACAAGTTCCACAAATGTGCATGCACTTCTGTAAAGTAACAGAATTCGTCCATAATCTCCTTCTATCGCATACCACACTTTGTGTACCTCCTGGTCCAGGCAATGGCAGTATCTTGCCTGGACTCCTTTACCGCTTGTCTGGTCTGCCAACATCTGCCATTAAGCCTCTTTAACAGTTCTGAATGTTCCTGCATGAGTTACCATGTGCCTCCCAGATATTCTGTACTGAGTTTTAATTAGTCTGTTAACAACATGCAAGAAAACATTTTAGAAATGATAATGCTCTTATAATTATCTGCCTAAAGGGGATTTGTTGCATTAATAAAAATATACAACCCTCTGTGAGTGTGTGTCTATTAACTTACTGTTTAAACACATGGCAGTACATGCACTGTATACAATATACTATACTGTATACAATAAAGTTGTTTGAATTTATGCCAGTGCTGGTTTGCAGTATAATAATAACGACTGAAATCATTTACAGAGGTAAATCTACCAGCATTTTCATATACCTATACTCTCAAAATAAGTGGAAACATTCATCTTTCTGAAGATTTAAACAGCTAGGTGTATTTGTTTTTATAGATAACACGAGGAAATCAAAAGTGCATTTAGGAATTAATGTTTAGAATTAATGATAATCTTTGAACTGTGGATTAATTTACATTAGTCAATATTTAAAAAAATACTATGCTTAAATTCTGTTTAAGATACCAAAAATCTTTACGTTTCTGTTGT